>NC_058522.1:63877513-66277513 GCF_904849725.1 Hordeum vulgare subsp. vulgare
TACCATCGTGGTCATCAAGGAGAAGCACCAGGGTTGCTCGAGCCAGGTGCGTTTGGAGAGGGTTGCCCTCAAGAAAGGTCGTGCGATGCCGCTCGGGAGTTATTCTGCAGAAAATATATTTCGCAATATCTCGTTAGCATGATGGCACTCAAATGTTAATACTAGTTTGTAATGACCATTGAAATGAAACTCACCTTGCCAATCGCAAAAAAGACAAGCATCGGCAGAGGGGGCTCAACGGCCTTCTCGCACATAGACTGACCATTTGGTTTTGAAGAGTCGTTTGTATTAGTTAGTAATGAAATGGACATTACACGCATGATTTCGATAATGTGAAAAAGAAACTTACCAAATAAGCTCGTATATGGCCAGGTGACCTGCATCATTTCGGGCTCTCTCCTCCTCCAACAACCGAGCCGTGGTCCGGTCCCTCTCCTCCAGAATCACGTGAAGAGCAGCCTAGTTTGCCTCTCTCTCTCTCTCTCTTTCTCAAGAGTAGCCTAGTTTGCCGCTCTCTCTTTCTCATGAGTAGCCTACAACACCACTCCATGTTGCCACTGTAATGATTGATGGCCACACACACAATGAAATGGATGAAAATTTTCCGAGTCCGTACAAATAACCTCGATGGCAAGATCGACTGGCCGCGGACGAGGCATTATCTCAGGAAAGGAGCTCGACTGGCGCGCCTTGATCTCCAGGAGAGTGAGTGGACAACGTATTATCCCATCTCCAATGGCTATCGAGTCATGCATCGAGTACATGTACCACACATGCATTTTGAAGTTTTCTTTTCTAGCGGCATCATATGTCTTGACCCCATTATCCCAAGCTTCTTGCAATTCACCCTTAAGCGGGTGCATGTACACATTCACATTATTCCCGGATAGTTGGGCCCTGGAATTATCAACGTCAGGAATATGTTCTTTCTTTGCATAATCTTCCGGGGGGGAGATTGAGTGGAATGACAAATAGAGGCCAACAACTGTATTCGGTTGCAATCATACTGAAGGGATTGAACCCATCTGTGGCGACGTAGACTCGAGGATGCCTTAGATCTTTCGCTTTATCCAGATGTAATCCATCGAAATCTTTCCATGCTTCCCCATCCGATGTGTGTACCGCCATCTTATTCCCATCCGCATCTAGTTTGGTTCTTTTGCCCAATTTGTGCCATGTCATCTGTCTGCCTGTCTCTTCAATCATGAAAAGACATTGAAGCCTTGGTATGATTGGCATATACCGAAGAACATTAACTCGGATTTTTTCTGCCTCTTCTCACCCATACCGTTCTCTACCACAAGATACCTGCAAGACTTGCAAATGGGACAATAGTCCAAGTGTGCATACTCCTTCCTAAATAAGGCACATCCTTTTTCACAGGCATCTATCTTCTCATAGGGCATCTTAATTACACGAAGTATTTTGTATGACTGGTACAGGTTTGCACGCATGACATGGCCTTTGGGTAGAAAGCGTCCAAGTGGTATCATCATCGCGTCATAGCATTCTCTTCCCAAGTTGGACTGAGCCTTCAGAGCCATTACTTGTGCAATGGCATCCAGCTGACAAAGCTCAGCGTGCTCGTGGAGAGGATGTTTTGAAGACTCCAACATTTCATAGAAGGCCTTTGCAGATTCCTCCATCTGATCCTCTAAATCCCGCGCATCATCAAAGTCTTGCGCCATGTCTTCGATCACGGACCATGCTCGTCGGTGCGACAACGAACCACCTCAGCTCTGATGCGTTGTATAGACTCACCATGAAATGTCCATGCCGTATAATTAGGCTTAAAATCCCTCCTCTACAGGTGTTTAATCATTTCAGGCTCCGTCCTGTTTTTATAGTTGTCGCACCCAAGACAGGGGCACCATTTTGTTTCCTGGCCATTTGCAAATGTGGCTTTCACAAACTCCTTGGTTTTTAGAAACCATTCTTTGGTCATCTCTTTCTCACTAGGGTGACTGGTGTACATCCATGCATGATCACTCATCTTGCCTAGTCGAACGCAGGGCCGGAGCTCGTCGAACACCAGTCGCTCGCATCGACGAAAACAATTGCACATTTAAATCCAAAGATGAGTAACATATCATTATTGTTTTTTCCGTCAACCTAACTAAATATTTACAATAGGATACCACCGCCAAGTTCTAAATAAAAAACTCGCACTCCTCGTTTCGTCCACACGGAGGCACCCCTACCCGAAATATATGTCATTCAGGATTCCATCGACATCGAGGCACCCCTAACTGTTGGGGAACGTTGCATGGGAAACAAAATATTTCCTACGCACATGAAAGACCTATCATGGTGACGACCATCTATAAGAGGGCAGATCGGATCCACATACCGTTGTAGATTTCTAAGCAGAAGCATTAAGAAATGGGGTTGATATAGTGGAACATCTTCGCGATCCAAATCGTTGCCGTCCCACGATCCATCTTGATCTAGCGCCGAACGGACGGCACCTCCACGTTCACCACACGTACAGCTCGACGATGATCTCTGCCTTCTTGATCCAACAAGTGGGGCGGAGAGGTAGATGAGTTCTCCGGCAGTGCGACGGTGTGACAGCGATGGTGGTGGAGCTATTCCAGCAGGGCTTCGCCTAAGCACTGTTGAAACTAGACTAGAGGAGAAACAGATCTAGAGAGAGGGCGGCACGTGGCTGATTATTGTGTCCAAAGCCCTCAAAAACATCTAGTATATATAGGAGGAGAGGAGAGGAGGCAGCTTGGTCCCTACTCCAAGGAGAAGAGGCTGGCCGAACCCTAAGGAAGAGTCCACCTGCCCACAAGGGAGGTGGACTACTTTGGGAGGACTCCTCCTTCCTTTCCTTTTAAAGGTTGTTTGCCTTTTACCTCCTCTCCTAGCCACTTGGGCCTTTGGGAGAGGCCTCGGCCAGTCCACCAGGGGCTGATCCACCTCCTCTCATAGACCATAAAGCTCTTGGGTCGTCACACCCCTCTCGGTGGTCCCCCAGCACTCTCCCGGCACTCCCGTTACACTATCGATGAACCCGAAACTTTTCCGGTGACCAAAACCGGACTTCCTATATATCAGTCTTTACCTCCAGGCCATTTCGAAGATCCTCGTGACGTCTAGGATCTCATCCGGGACTCCTAACAACCTTTGTTCACCAGCACCTATAACTCAACTATACCGAAACATCACCGACCTTAAGTGTGCAGACCCTGCGGGTTCGAGAACTATGTAGACATGATCGAAACACTCTCCGGTCAATATCTAATAGCGGGACCTGGACGTCCATATTGGATCCTACGTATTGTAAGAAGTTCTTTTTGGTTCACCCTCTGTGTCAAGGATTAACATAATCCCGTATGTCATTCCTCTCGGTATGTTACTTGCCCCAGATTCGATCGTGGGTATCGCCATACCTATTTTAATATAGTTACCGGCAAGTCTCTTTACTCGTTCCGTAATACAAGATCTCATGGCTAACTCTTTAGTCACACTACTTGGAAGGCATGTTTGTGATGTTGTATTACCAAGTGGGCCCCGAGATACCTCTCCGTCACATGGAGTGATAAATCCCAGTATTGATCCATGCCAACTCAAGGGACACCTTCAGAGATACATGTAGAGCACCTTTATAGTCACCCAATAACGTTGGGGCGTTTGATACACACAAGGCATTCCTCCGATGTCAGTGAGTTACATGATCTCATGGTCATAGGAATGTATACTTGACATGCGTAAAACAATAGCAACAAAATAACACAATCACATGCTATGTTTATAGTTTGGGTATTGTCCATCACATCATTCTCCTAATGATGTGATCCCATTATGAAGTGACAACACTTGTCTATGGCTAGGAAACCTTAACCATCTTTGATTAACGAGCGAGTCAACTAGAGGCTTACTAGGGACATTATTTTGTCTATGTATCCACACATGTATTTATGTTTCCATTCAATACAATTATAGCATGGATAATAATAAACGATTATCTTGAAACAGGAAATATAATAGTAACTATTTTATTATTGCCTCTAGGGCATATTTCCAACAGTCTCCCACTTGCACTAGAGTTAATAATCTAGTATCACATCTCTATGTGATTTACAATATAACAAAGTTAACACCCATATAGTTCTGGTGTTGGTCATGTTTAGCTCGTGGAAGAGGTTTAGTCAATGAGTCTGCTACATTCAGATCCATGTGCACTTTGCAAATATTTATGTCTTCCTCCTTTATGTAATCGTGCATGGCATTGAAGCGTTGTTTTATATGTCTGGTCCTCTTGTGAAACCTTGGTTCCTTGGCTAGAGCAATGGCACGAGTGTTGTCAGAGAACAGATTTATTGGATCCAGTGCGCTTCGCACAACTCCAAGATCTATCATGAACTGCTTCATCCACTTCGCATGTACTCCTTAGCCGCCTCTGAGGCAGCTATGTACTCCACTTCGCATGTAGAATTAGCTACGACGCTCTGCTTGGAACTGCACCAGCTTACCGCACCCCCATTAAGAATAAACACGTATCTGTTTTGTGACTTAGAGTCATACTGATCAGTGTTGAAGCTTGCATCGACGTAACCCTTTACGACGAGCTCTTCATCACCTCCGTAAACGAGAAACATTTCCTTAGTCTTTTTCAGGTACTTCGGAATATTCTTAAACGTTGCCCAGTGCTCCACTCCTGGATCACTTTGAAACCCACCTGCCATACTTATGGCAAGGCTGACATCCGGGCACAACATTGCATACATGATAGACCCTATGGCTGAAGCATATGGGACGACACTCATCTTTTCTCTATCTTCTGGAGTTACTCAGCATTGACTCTTACTCAACTTTATACCTTCTAACACAGGCAAGAACCCCTTCTTGGATTGTTCCATTTTGAACTACTTCAAAACTTAGTCAAGGTATGTGCTTTGTGAAAGTCCTATTAAGCGCCTTGGTCTATCTTTATAGATATTTATGCCTAATATGTAAGCAGCTTCTCCCAGGTCCTTCATTGAAAAACTTTTATTCAAGTAATCCTTCGTGGTCCCCAAAAATTCCATATTGTTTCCAATTAGCAATATGTCATCCACATATAATATTAGAAACGCTATAGAGCTCCCACTCACTTTGTTGTAAATAGAAACTTCTCCAAAAACTTGTATAAACCCGAATGCTTTGATCACCTCATCAAAACGTTGATTTGAACTCCGAGATGCTTGCACCAATCCATAAATGGATCGATGGAGCTTGCATACTTTTTTAGCATTCTCTGGATCGATAAAACCTTCGGGTTGCATCATATACAACTCTTCCTTAAGAAACTCGTTAAGGAACGCCATTTTGACATCCATCTGCCAGATTTCATAATTGAAAAATGCAATTATTGCTAACATGGTTCAGAATGACTTAAGCATCGCTACGGGTGAGAATGTCTCGTCGTAGTCAACTCCTTGACCTTGTGAAAAACTTTTTACCACAATCGAGCTTTATAAACGGTCACATTATCGTCTGTGTTCGTCTTCTTCTTAAAGATCCATTTGTTCTGAACAGCCTTTCGGCCTTCATGTAATACTTCCAAAGTCCATACTTTGTTTTCATACATAGATCCTATCTCGGATTTCATGGCTTCTAACCATCTGTTGGAATCTGGGCCCACCATTGCTTCTCCATAATTCGTAGGCTCATTGTTATCTAACAACATGATTGACAAGACGGGATTCTCGTTTCACTTAGGAGCATTACGTGCCCTTGTTGACCTGAGAGGTTCGATAGCGACTTGATCTGAAGCTTCTTGATCACCATCATTAACTTCCTCTTCAACTGGTGTTGCCTCAACAGAAATTTCTTTATGCCCTCTGCCACCATCTTGTTGAAGCAGAGGTTCTACAACCTCATCAAGTTCTATCTTCCTCCCACTCAATTCTTTCGACAGAAACTCTTTCTTAAGAAAAGCTTTGTTCTTAGTGACAGACACTTTGCCCTCGGATTTGAGATAGAAGGTATACCCAACTGTCTCTTTTGGGTAGCCTATGAAGACACACTTTTCTGCTTTGGGTTCCAGTTTTTCAGGCTGAAGCTTTTAGACATAAGCATCACATCCCCAAACTTTAAGAAACGACAACTTTTGCTTCTTGCCATACCACAGCTCATATGGTGTCGTATCAATGGATTTTGATGGTGCCCTATTTGAAGTGAATGTAGATGTCTCCAATGCATAGCCCCAAAATTATAACGGCAAATCAGTAAGAGACATCATAGAACACACCATATCTAATAAAGTATGATTACGATGTTCACACACCATTGCGCTGTGGTGTTCCACGCGGTGTCAACTGTGAAAAAATTCCACATTGTCTTAAGTGAGCACCAAACTCGTAACTCAGATACTCGCCTCCTCGATCAGATCGTAGGAAATTGATCTTCTTGTTACGATGATTTTCAACTTCACTCTGAAATTGGTTGAACTTTTCAAACGTTTCAGACTTGTGCTTCATCAAGTAGATATAACCATACCTACTCAGATTGTTAGTGAAGGTGAGGAAATAATGATATCCACTGTGCACCTATTTTATCATTGGTCCACACACATCAGTATGTATGATCTCCAACAAGTCACTTGCATTATCCATTGTTCCGGAGAACGGAGTCTTAGTCATCTTGCCCATGAGACATGGTTCGCATGTGTCAAGTGATTCAAAATCAAGTGACTCCAAAAGTCCATCAGTATGGAGTTTCTTCATGCGTTTTACACCAATATGATCTAAGCGGCAGTGCCACACGATAGTGGTGCTATCATTTTTAACTCTACATATTTTGGTCTCAATGTTATGGATATGAGTGTCATCACTATCGAGATTCAATATGAACAAACCCCTCACATTGGGTGCATGACCATAAAAAATATTACTCACATAAATAGAACAACCATTATTCCTTGACTTAAATGATTATCACTGTCACAATAAACAAGATCCGAATATAATATTCATGCTTGGAGTTTCCCACGCGCATCGTCACTTCATCCTTTGCCAGCCTTCGTTTATTCTGCAGTTCCTGTTTTGAGTTGCAAATGTGAGCAACAGAACTGGTATCAAATACCCAGGCACTACTACGAGAGCTGGTGAGGTACACATCAATAACATGTATAACAAATATATCTTGTTTGGCATTGGCCGCCTTCTTATCGGCCAAATACTTGGGGCAGTTCCGCTTCGAGTGACCAGTCCCCTTGCAATGGTAGCACTCAGTTTCCGGCTTGGGTCCACACTTGGGTTTCTTCGTCGGAGGGGCAACAACTTTGCTACTCTTCTTGGAGTTACCCTTCTTCCCCTTGCCGTTTTTCTTGAAACTAGTGGTCTTATTGACCATCAACACTTGATGCTCCTTCTGGATTTCCGACTCTACAAGTTTCAGCATCGCAAACAGCTCGGCGAGTGACTTATTCATCCCTTGCATGTTATAGTTCAACACAAAGCCTTTGTAGCTTCGTGACAGTGACTGAAGAACTCTGCCAGTGATAGCCTCCGGTGGGAGAGAAATTCCCAGCTCAGCTAGACGGTTATAGTACCCAGATATTCTATGCACATGTTCACTGACAGACCCGTTCTCCTCCATTTTGCAAGCATAGAACTTATCATAGGTCTCATACCTCTAGATCCGGGAATTTTTCTCAAAGATAAACTTCAATTCCTGGAACATCTCATATGCTCCATGACGTTCAAAATGTCTTTGAAGTATCAGTTCTAATCCATACAAAACTGCACATTGAACTAACGAGTGGTCATCCTTGCGCGTCTGCCAGACGTTCATAACTTCAGGCAACCTAGTGGTGCATCAAGGACATATGACTTTTGGGCAGTCTAAAGGATGGGCCTCAGATTACGGGCCGAGTCAACAAAGTTACTTCCATCATCTTTCAACTTAGCTTTCTCTAGGAACGCATTAAATTCAGGGTTGCTACTGCGCGAGCCATTGATCTACAACATAAAATTTTGCAAAGATTACTTAGACTATGTTCAAGACAATTTAGTTTAGCTAATCATATTACTAATAAACTCCCACTCAAATAGACATCCCTCTAGTCATTCGAGTGGCGCATGATCCAAATCCACTAACTCAGGTCTGAGCATCACGTTAGTTGAGATTAGTTTCAATGGTGAACATCTCCATGTTGATCATATCAACTATATGATTCATGCTCGACCTTTCGGTACCTTGTGTTCTGAGGACATGTTTGTACATGCTAGGCTCGTCAAGTTTAACCCGAGTGATCCGCGTGTGCAACTATTTTGCATCTGTTGTATGTGAACGTTGAGTCTATCACACCCGATCATCACATGGTGTCTCGAAACGACGAACTGTCGCAATGGTGCACAGTCTGGGAGAACACAATTTTATCTTGAAATTTTAGTGAGAGATCGCCTTATAATGCTACCGTCGTCTTAAGCAAAATAAGGTGTATTAAAGGATTAACATCATATGCAAATCATAAGTGACATGATATGGCCATGAACTTGTGCTTCTTAATCTCCATCACCAAAGCACCGGCATGATCTCCATCGTCACCGGCGCCGCACCATGATCTCCATCATTGTGCTACCATCGAGGTTGTCACGCTATCTATGTTGTTACTTCTAAAGCTAAATCCTGGCGATATAGAAAGAGCATTTGCAAGCGCAAAATAAATTTAAAGACAACCCTATGGCTCATGTTGGTTATCGTAGCATCGACGTGCAAGTCGATATTTAACTATTACAACATGATCATCTCATACAGCCAATACATCATATCATGTCATTGGCCATATCACATCACAAGCATACCCTGCAAAAAACAAGTTAGACGTCCTCTAATTTGTTGTTGCATGTTTTACGTGGCTGCTACGGGTATCTAGTATGATCGCATGTTACTTACACAAAGCCACAATGGTGATATGCAAATTGCTATTTAACCTTCTTCAAGGACTGCCTCGGTCAAATCCGATTCAACTAAAGTTGAAGAAACACACACCCGCCAATCATCTTTATGCAACAAGTTGCATGTCGGTCGATGAAACCGGTCTCTTGTAAGCGTACGAGTAAAGTTGGTTTGAGCCGCTTCAGTCCAGCAATACCGTCGAATCAAGAAAAGACTAAGGAGGGCAGCAAATTGAACATCAACTCCCACAAAAAAAATTGTGTTCTACTCGAGATGTCATCTACGCATGAACCTAGCTCTGGTACCACTATTGGGGAATGTTGCATGGGAAACAAAAAAAATCCTACGCACACGAAAGGCCTATCATGGTGATGACCATCTACGAGAGGGGAGATCAGATCCACATACCCTTGTAGATCGCTAAGCGAGAAGCGTTAAGAAACGCAGTTGATGTAGTGGAACATCTTCGTGATCCGAATTGCCGTCATCCCACGATCCGTCCCGATCTAGCGCCGAACGGACGGCACCTCCGCGTTCAGCACATGTATAGCTCGACGATGATCTCCGCCCTCTTGATCTAGCAAGAGGGGGCAGAGAGGTATATGAGTTCTCCGGCACTGCGACGGCGTGACGGCGATGGTGGTGGAGCTATTCCACCAGGGCTTCGCCTAAGCACCGCTGAAACTAGACTAGAGGAGAAACAGATCTAGAGATAGGGCAACATGTGGCTGATTGTTGTGTCCAAAACCCTCAAAAACCTCCAGTATATATAGGAGGAGAGGATAGGAGGCAGCCTTGGCCCCTACTCTA
This sequence comes from Hordeum vulgare subsp. vulgare, assembly GCF_904849725.1. Classification (NCBI taxonomy): domain Eukaryota; kingdom Viridiplantae; phylum Streptophyta; class Magnoliopsida; order Poales; family Poaceae; genus Hordeum; species Hordeum vulgare. The sequence goes on from NC_058522.1 coordinate 63,887,216, forward strand.
AGGAGAAGGGGTCGGCCGAACCCTAAGGAAGAGTCCACCTTCCCACAAGGGAGGTGGACTACTTTGGGAGGACTCTTCCTTCCTTTCCATTTAAAGGTCTTTTGCCTTTTATCTCCTCTCCTAGCCGCATGGGCCTTTGAGAGAGGCCTCGGTCAGCCCACCAGGGGCTGGTCCACCTCCTCTCACAGCCCCTTAAGTCTCTTGGGTCGTCACACTGATAACCCACAAGTGTAGGGGATCGCAACAGTTTTCGAGGGTAGTGTATTCAACCTAAATTTATTGATTCGACACAAGGGGAAGCGAAAGAATATTCTCAAGTATTAGCAGTTGAGTTTGTTAGTTTCAACCACACCTGAAAGATTAGTGTCTGCAAGCAAAGTATCAGTAGGAAAGTAGTATGATAGCAACGGTGCCAGGAAAGATCTGTTGACAGCAGACTATTCCTAACTTGTTGTATCAATGGCGCCAGTAAATAGCACGTGGACGGGGGACTATTCTTGAGAATAATGCTTTCCCGGCTACGGCTCCAAAAAAGTCTTGCAGCAGGTAATAGCAAAGTAGCAAGTAACAGCAGTAGTGAGAGCAGTAGCAAGGAACAGCAGTAGTGACAGAAGTAGCAAGGAACAACAGTAACCATTAGCAGCAGAGTAACAGCAGTAGCAACAGTAGAAGCGACAAAGTAACGTAGCAAGGACCAGTAGTAAAAGACTCGTAGGCAGTGGATCGGTGATGGATGAGTATGACGGATGTGATTCATCATGTAAGAGCTATAAAACGGAGAGATATGTAACTAGCTCCCGTTCGTCAATCTAATGTAGGCATGTATTCCATATGTAGTCATACGTGCTTAGGGAAAAGAACTTGCATGACATCTATTGTCCATCCCTCCCGTGGCAGCGGGGTCCTAATGGAAACTACGGGATATTAAGGTTCTCCTTTTAATAAAGAACCGGACCAACGCATTAACACTTGGTGAATACATGAACTCCTCATACTATGGTCATCTCCGGGAGTGATTCCGGCTATTGTCACTCCGGGGTTAACGGGTCATAACACATAGTAGGTGACTACAACTTACAAGATAGGATCTAAAACACACATATATTGGCGACAACATAATAGGTTCAGATCTGAAATCTTGGCACTCAGACCCTAGTGACAAGCATTAAGCATGGAAACGTAGTAGCAACATCAATCTCAGAACATAGTGGATACTAGGGATCAATCCCCGTCAAAACTAACTCGATTACATGATAGATCTCATCCAACTCATCACCGTCCAGCAAGCCTACGATGAGATTACTCACGAACGGTGAAGAGCATCATGGAATTGGCAATGGAGGAAGGTTGATGATGACGATGGCGACGATTTCCCCTCTCCGAAGCCCAGAACGGAGTCGAGATCTGCCCTCCACATGAAGAACAGGAGGTGGCGGCGCCTCCGTATCGTAAAACGCGATGAATCCTTCTCTCTGATTTTTTTTTCCTAGCGAAACGGAATATATAGAGCTGAGTTTGGAGGCGGTGGAGCCTCGTGGGACCCACAAGCCTGGTTGGTACGGCCTCGGGGGGGTGCCCACGCCGTCTGGGCTTGTGGCCCACTGGCTCACCCCCTTCGGTGGATCTTTGCGCACGTATTTTTCATTAATTCCAGAAAAAATCTCCGTAAATTTTCAGGACATTCCGAGAACATTTATTTCTGCACAAAAACAACACCATGGAAATTCTGCTAAAAACTGCATCAGTCTCGGTTAGTTCCATTCAAATTATGCAAATTAGAGTCCAAAACAAGGGCAAAAGAGTTCGGAAAAGTAGATACGAAGGAGACGTATCAACTCCCCCAAGCTTAAAGCCTTGCTTGTCCTCAAGCAATTCAGTTGACAAACTGAAAGAGACAAAAGAAAAACTTTGGCGAACTCTGTTTGATCTTGTTGTTGCAACTATGTCTAACTCATATCCAGAGTTTCAGCAAGATCACAAGCAAACCACATAAGCAAATGACATCTAGGTCTCACGGTAAACTCATATCAATGGCATAATCAGCTAGCGAGCAAATAATAATAAGCCTCAAATGTCAACACTTCAATCAAAACAACATGAAGCAGTGCAAACAGATGGTATCTGCTGATGCAACAAAAGACCTTCCAACGGCGCCAGAAACACGTGCTGACGGGAGACTGTTCTTGATACTCCTCAGCAACGGCGCCAGGAATCCTTCTGCTACGGCTACGCCTTTAGGGACTTCCTAGGCAAATATGCAAAGGATTTCCCCGTGGCCTTGGAGCCTTGCGTTGGTGTTCCCTCGAAGCGGAAAGGGTGATGTAGCATGCTACTGCAACAAAAGACCTTCCAGTGGTGCCAGAAATAGGTGTGTCGACGGCACCAGGAATCCTTCTGCTACGGCTACGCCTTAAAGGACTTCCTAGGCAAATATGCAAAGGATATCCCCCGTGTCCTTGGAGCCTTGCGTTGGTGTTTCCTCGAAGCGGAAAGGGTGATGTAGCATAGCGGTGGTAAGTATTTCCCACAGTTTGAGAACCAAGGTATCGATTCAGTGGAGGAGTATCACAAGAGCCTGCACAAACACAAAAGGCTTGCTCCCAACGCTATGAAGGGGTTGTCAATCCCTTATAGATTGTTCGCCAAGTGAGAACTGAAAGCAACAAAGTAACAAAGCAAAGTAAAAAACGAAAGTGGAAATGATAGATGTGAATAGACCCGGGGGGCGTAGTGTTTACTAGTGGCTTCTCTCATGAAAGCAAGTAGACGGTGGGTGAACAAATTACTAACGAGCAATTGATAGAACCGCGCAAAGTCGTGACGTCATCTATGACAATGATTATATCTATAGGCATCACGTCCAAAACAAGTAGACCGATACTTTCTGCATCTACTACTATTACTCCACACGTCGACCGCTATCCAGCATGCATCTAGTGTATTAAGTCCAAAAGAACAGAGTAACGCCTTAGGCAAGATGACATGATGTAGATGGACAATCTCATATCAACGACATAGCCCACCTTGTTACCCTTGATGGCAACCACTCAATGAGTGCCTTGCTGCCCCTACTATCACTGGGAAAGGTCACCACATGGTAAGAACCCAAAACCAAGCACTTCTCCCATTGCAAGAATCATAGATCTAGTTGGCCAAACAAAACCCAAGACTCGGAGAGACTTACAAGGATATCAAATCATGCATATAAGAAATCAGCAAAGACTCAAATATATATCATAGATAATCTGATCACAAATCCACAATTCATCAGATCTCGACAAACACACCGCCAAAGAAGATTACATCGAATAGATCTCCATGAAGATTATGGAGAACTTTGTATTGAAGATCCAAGAGAGAGAGGAAGCCATCTAGCTACTAACTACGGACCCGTAGGTCTAAAGTGAACTACTCAGGAGTCATTGGAGGGGCGATGATGATGAAGAAGAAGCCCTCCAACTCCAAAGTCCCCTCCGGCAGGGCGCCGGGAAGGGTCTCCAGATGAGATCTCACGGAAACGGAAGCTTGCGGCGGCGGAAAAGTATTTTCGAGGCTCCCCTGATTTTTAGGGAATATATAGGCGCAAGATCTAGGTCAGGGGGCGCTAGGGAGGCCACAAGCCCTACCACCACCGCCTCCCCCCTGGTGGCGGATTGGGGGCTTGTGGGCTCCTTGTAGCCCTCCTGGCTTGGCCCACAGGCCCCCTTATCTTCTTCCGTTCGGGAAAAAATCATTTCGGGGATTTTATTCCGTTTGGACTCCGTTCCAAAATCAGATCTCAAAAGAGCCAAAAACACACAAAAAATAGGAACTAGCACTCGGCACTGAATTAATAAGTTAGTCCCAAAAAAGATATGAAAGGTACATAAAACATCCAAAGTTGACAAGATAACAGCGTGAAACCATCAAAAATTATAGGTACGTTTGAGATGTATAAAGCATCCCCAAGCTTAACTCCTACTCGTCCTCGAGTAGGGAAGTGATAAAGAATGAATTTTTGATGCTTTCATGCTACCTAGCATAGATGTCATTTGTAACTCCTCTTATGTGATGTGAATGTTCAGATCCATTAGATTCAAAACAATAGTTTGCTATTTACGTGGAAACAATAATAATTCAAGCAAACTAGCAAGGTAATCATGAACTTTAAAAATAACAAGGCCAAAAGAAAGTTATCCCTACAAAAGCATATAGTCTAGCTATGCTATATCATCATTGCACAACGAATTTAAATCATGCACAACCCCGGTATTGGCCAAGTAATTGTTTCACACCTTTACTTTCTCAAACTTTTTCAACTCTCACGCAATACATGAGAGTGAGCCATGGTTATAGCACTATAGATGGTGTGGAGTGTGGTGGAGGTTGCAAGACAAAAAAGGAGAAGATAGTCATATTAACTAGGCATACCAATGAGCTGTGGAGATGCTCATCAATAGATATCAATGTGAATGAGTAGGGATTGCCATACAAATGATGCACTATAGCTAAGAGTAAGTGAAAGCTCTTAAAGAAAACTAGTGGGTGTGCATCCAACTTGCTTGCTCACGAAGACCTAAGGCAATTTTGAGGAAGCCTATCATTGGAATATACAAGCTAAGTTATATAATGAAAAATTCCCACTAGCTATATGGTGGTGACAAAACGAGAGACTCTCAATCATGAAGATCATGGTGCTTAATATGCACAAGTGTGGAAAAAGTGGTAGCATTGTCCCTTCTCTCTTTTTCTCTGATTTTTTATTTTTTTGGTGGGCTCTTTGGCCTCTTTTTTATTTTATTTTTTTATTTTGGTGGGCTTCTTTGGCCTCTTTTATTTCCTCACATGGGACAATGCTCCATCGATGATGATCATCACACTTTCAACTCAAAACTTAGAGCAACTATGACTCTATATGGAATGCCTTCAGTAGTGTACCGTGGCAATGATCTAGCATGGCATGGACATTAATGGAAACATCATGCTAGCTATCTTACGATCATGCAATGGCAATGTAGACGTGGTGGCACATTTCATGGTGGTAGTTGCATGGCAATATATCTCGGAATGACTTTGAAAAAGCCATAGTAGGTAGGTATGGTGGCTGTTTTGAGGGAGGCTAATGCTGGGTTTTGTGCACCGGCGAAAGTTGCACGACACTAAGAAGATAGTGATGGTCGAAGGTGAAAGTGCATCTAAACCATGGACTCAACTTTAGTCATGAAGAACTCATATACTTGTTGCAAAAGTTTTATTAGTAATCGAAACAAAGCATTCAATGCATACTCCTAGGGGAAGGGTTGGTAGGTATAAACCATCGCGCGATCCCGACCGCCACGCAAAGGATAACAATCAATAGACTAATCATGCTCAGATTTCATCACATAGCGGTTCACCATATGTGCATGCTACGGGAATCACTAACTTCAACACAAGTATTTCTAGATCCACAACACCTTACTAGCATAACTTCAATATTATCAAAACCACAACTCAAAACTAATTGAGATGAATCAAACTTCTCTAACTATTCAATGCACATGAAGGTGGAAGTTTTCGTATCCCTTTGGATAACTACCCCTTTTGAGACTACTTTCAAAGCATAGATCAACTACCAAGCCACGCACCGTTGTGCTCTAAAAGATATAAGTGAAGCACATGGAGCAAAAGTATCTAGCTCAAAAGATATAAGTGAAGCACATGTGAGCTGAATTGTCTACCAAAAGATATAAGTGAAGCTCGACAAAATCACGGTGAGTGCATGTCTCTCTCTCTAGGTGTGCAGCAAGGATGATTGTGACAGAACAAAAATAAAAGACTCCTACGATACAGGACGCTCCAAGCAAAAACACATAACATGTGGTGAATAAAAATATAGCCCGAGGTAACGTTACCGATGGATTGAAGACGAGAGAGGGGATGCCTTCCCGGGGCATCCTCAGGCTTAGGCTTTTACGGCATCCTTGAATATCTTGGGGTGCCTTGGGCATCCCCAAGCTTGAGATCTTGCCACTCTTTATCTCTTTGTCCATAAGAACTTCATCCAAAACTTGAAAACTTCACAACACGTGTAGCGACCCGACTCAAGACGAGTCAAGCCTCTGTGTTTCTGTGCCATCCCTGGATTAGTATGCGGGCACACACAGTACATCAATGTATATATCAAAGTGAAATCACATGTAAATAGCGTAAAACTGATATATACCTTAAATATCTCAGCGGAAGCGGTCAAGGGAGTGGAGTCCCAGTAAACACCAACGGCAAGTTGAGTGTAGACCGTAACCCTGAATCGTACTCTTACTCGTAAAAGAAAAATATCTACAACATAAGACGTTGCAGCCGTGTAGGTCAGCATATTGAATATGCCGGCAAGTCACATAAGAGAGGGGTGAAAAGTAATCATCTATACTATATGCATATATGGCAGGTGGGGCTATAAGTTTTTAGCGAAAAGCAAGTTTTCTCCTACATCAAAAGAGGGCTAAAAGCAAAATGTTACTACATTGTTGGTTGTTAACGAGATGGTTCCGCCAACCAGTTCTCGTACCCGAGTTGTCAATAATTACCCTCATCAAATATATTTAATGGTGTTGAGAAATCCAGATAACTTCAGTTCCTTTGGCTCAAGTCGTCCATGACCGTGGACACGGCTAATCGATTAGGTTTGATTACTCTGCAGAGTTTTGCACACGTTCCCCACAAGATTTGATCGCCTCCGAGTATGTCCTCGCACTTCAATGTGTTTGAAGACCGGATGATCAAAACATGGTCTTTCAACGGGTCCCTCTGAATCCCTGTCGGTGCCCATCCGTTCCTACCATTCTTCTACATCTGCTAGCACTGCCTGTCCAGAGTCGCCGCGTTGTCCAACCAAGCCAGAGCCCATAATGACTTGTGGCTGTGCAGGTAAGCCTTGGGTCTTGAAAATATCCGTCCGTCTCTTTGAGCCTGGGTGAAGCTTTCCGTAGGATGACATGGCCTCTCCAGCATCCCGGGCATCCACTGGGTTCTCCACGGAGCCGATCAACCGTCCTTCATCCAGAGTTGCATTGCGTCCGAGGTCTTGAAAATCTTGTCTTAACCGGTCTTGATTATTATATCAATCTCGCATCACTCGTGGTATACACTCAACCGAAAACCCGTCTACTCAAGCATAGCATTAAGAAATTGTCGTCCCGGGCCAAGTATCGGGGTTGTTGTGTGCCTACCACGTGATACTACAACTTATACTAAAGTTTCCAAGTACCTAGGCAGCATGCAATTGGGCATAGGATGGTAGAACTACAATGCATAAAACATAGCTGATAGTATGATCAAAGTGACTTGCCTGTGATGTTGACGAAGAAGAATTTCTCGAGAAAATAACTTGATAGACTACTTGTCACTCTCCGATGATATCTATGTAGCAAACATAACATTCACATAAGCACTCATACTAGCAATCATTCTAGCAATCAAAACAAAAGAGAGAGCGAATAGAAATCCGAAAGAAACTTCAAATAAGACTAGGGAGTCTTCTACTACGTCAAACACTAATAGTTTTGTCTAACAGAAAATAATAACAAGTAACTAAGATATAAGTTTAACTAAGATAAAATAAAGTATTTTTCACAAAACTTTTTGAAAGTATTCCCAAACGGGATTTGAAACAACGGTGAAAACAATTGCACGTTACTACGGAGCTAGAATTGATTTCATGAAAACAAATAAAAATAAAATAAAAACATGTTGCAAAACTACTGTTAACTAACATAAACAAAACAGTAATAATCTTGCTGAAATAATAAAGGAAATATTTTAAAACAAAAGTAGAAAATGAATTAGCCGAAATCCTAAAAGCGGTGAAACAGAAATTGTTTCACATGAAATAATGAGTTAAAGTACTCAAACAAATCTGAAAGTTTTACCATTGATACATAAGATCACTCGTGATCAGTACCAAAAGGAATCAAATTAAAAGCTATTTTTAAACTCGTGGAATAGGCAAAACAAGGTTTAAACTAAATCTGATCTAACTTATATATACAAATTTCAAACATAGACAAATTATATGTTTTTAAAAACTACAGGAAATTTGTGAGCTACTGGAAAAAGAATCAAAGTTATTGCACTTCGGGATCAAAAGTTGTGGCCAAAACAAGATTGAAACTTGCTGTTTTTTGCAGTTTAGACAGAAAAAACTGGAGATAACTAGCTAGCTATTGGGGTACACGTGGCAAGTTGCTATTGGCTGAGAGGGGTGTTTGTTTCATGACTTTGAGCAAACGTCCTAGGCTAAGCAAAGTTGTTGGTTAAATCATAAGTGAACTAAAAACCCACTGGTTTTCTAAGATAAACCGAAGAGGTACTAGGGATCTAATCTAGGCCGTTGCATGAAGATCTAAGGCTAAAAAGGAGTAACAAAATATAACAGAGAAGGGAGGGAGAGAGTACCGGCTTGGACAGTAGCTACTCCGGCGGGGGACGTGGCTGCCGGCGAGGGAGGAGCTCCGGGGCGGTGGGGACGTCGGGGAGGCGGCGGGGGGGTGCTTCTCCTCCGCGGGGGGAGGTGGAGGCGGGGTGAGAGGGCTCGGGGGCACTGCTCCGGCGGGGTAGACGAAGGTGGGCAGGAGCTGCAGCTCTGGTGAGTGCAGGGCGAGGGAGGGGAGCTCCGGGGCGGGGAAGATGGGGAGGCGGTGGCGGGGTTCTCCTCCTCCGAAGGAGGGCGTCGGGCGGCTCGGGGCAGCTCGGGTGGCGGAGAGGGGGCTCGGGGGCGCTGGGGCTGCTCCTGGCCGAAGTGGCAGCAGAAGCTGCTGTCGGCGATGTGGTGCAGGGCTTCGGGCGGCGGCGGCGGGGTTGTAGGGTTGGGAACGGGGTGGCTTGGGGTGGGGACTATTTATAGGCTAGGAGGATGGTGCTAAGGAAGGTGAGGGAGGGGATTAGGTAGGGAATCCCGAGCTGGGGAGGGGCTCGGTCTCGAGTGCAGAAGAATGAAGGGGGAGGAGGGAGAAGGGTGACGGGGGGGTTTGCTCGGCCAGGGTGGGGCCACGGGTCAGTGGCAGGGAGGAGGGGAGGTTGGGGTCGGTGGCCGAGATATAGGGATCTGGGATCCCGGGTAGTGGGGGATCGGCCCAGCTTATCTAGCGCCCAGGGCGGCAGCCAAAGAAAAAAAAACTTTCCTTTTTCTAATTTTTTTCCAAAACAGAAAACAAAAGGAAATAAATCAAAATATTTATATATGGTATTATATATCAAAAAAATCAGAAAAAGAATCTCTACCCGAATAACATTTTTTTAAAGCCAAAATAAAAACTTTTAGAAAATGTTTTTTTAGAAATTCCCAATTTGCTTTATTTCTTTTTGCAATTATTTTCGCAAAAGAACTTTGGGTTTTCTTGGCTCCAACATTTCAAAAATTGCCCGCACTTTTGGAGTGTCATTTTCCTCCGCTCTCTCTCTTGCGTGCAAGAGAGTTTTCTCCGGACATTTCTCGCGCGATGGAAATGCAAAACAAAAGACAAAAGAATTTCCTGGCATTTCTTGCACGAAGAAAACGAATGGAAATGCAAAAGAATTCAATGCAATTATCTCCGTTCAAATTCTTTATAATTGAAGAAGTCATGTCATCTTCTCTCTTGGCTTTTAAAAGCTTGAATTTGAATTTCACCGGAGATGGGGAAAGTCATTTTATTCCCTCTCTTTCAAAAGTTTCGAAAAGTGTCAATTTCATGCAAGTTTCAATCACTCAGCAAACAAACAAACAAGCAAATCTAATAATTATATTAACATTCCAAAATTTATAATTTTGGGATATTACAAACTACCACACTTAAAATGAATCTCGTCCTCGAGATTCGAAGAGGCTAGAAAGAAAGGTTAGGGTTTGCGGGTCTTCTAACAATTCCAATCTCCGGCAAGGTGGGATGCTACCACACTTAAAATGAGAGATACTGGTCCCTCAAAATGCTTTAACGATCCTCTGGGGTTTTGGCAACTCACATCGCACAGTCTTCATTTAAATCCTTTGGTGATGCTCTCCCGTTGATATAAGCTTCTTCCGTCACTGGGTCTTCTTAACTGACAGTCTCGTGGTCAATTCTAAATAACCTATCGATGATTCTCATGGTGGTCTACCATTTGTGGTTATCCTGCAGAGAGAGGGGTCTTGGTTTCATCCTCACCGTAAAATTTCCTACGCGTGACAACAAGTGACATGTACATGGGCTTTTCTTATACCATTCTAAGGCTTAAACAAAAGCTTCAAGGGACGTCGTCTCTCACTATGGGTAAGTCTCTCAGATTTACCATTCCGAATAGCAAGATAAATGATAAGAGTAAGTCGTCATGGTGATCAATCCATTCCGCACCCCAAATCATTTCTCTGTATAAGGTTCAGCGAATCTCGCATTCTAACACTTGGGCATCCTCACAAGCGTTGCAGAATATCTCTTGTCCATGAACGAAGTTCGGATAATCCATTGGTTCTGCAAGCTGAACAAAACATCTATCGTTTTCTTCACCACTCTCAGGTTGTCGTATGCTCCTAAGGAAACGTTTGCTGATCCATCATAGCTTCTTCCATAAATCATATGCATTTCATAATCAATCCTTTATTACATCCTTAATTTCATACCAAAAACTCCAATTCAAAAGTACTCTATTACAAATGTTGCCATCCACATTGTTCGGTATGGTCAAGCATTTCTGCCAATTTTATTCATCTGCCTCTCTTGGAGGTACTTTAGTTTCACTCGGACTTTCCGAGGTGCTCCTTGAAATCATCCATCTTTTGCTTCATCATGGTGGCCATTAGCTTCATCTCCATCATCTCCGCACGTACTTCACTCAGGTATTCCTGGGTATGAAGGAGTCTTGCTTCAAGTATTTCTCCGATCTGACGTATGGCTTCCATGGCAGTTTCACGAACAGCATCAAAGAAGGTTGCTCGTGGTACACGTGATATGAAGAAGTATTGCCCCATAGTCTTTGGACAAACTCCTTTCACATGGTGGAGGTGTACTTCCACGTACCAAAGTTCTACTCCATTTTCCACAAATAGGTAGCCTTTGTAGACTGCATCCCCTTCAAGATGAATGTGCTTCATCATGTCCTTCAGGATTTTCGGGTAATCATGATCACTGGTCAGGGTCATGATCGTTTCTGGGCCCTTGAGGAATGACTCGTAGAGAGTTGTCATCTGCAGGTGTCAGTAAATAGGTACTCAGAGGAATGTATATGTCTCCTTGGTAATCATGGTACACTCCTACTCAATGGATCCTGTGGGTTTACCGATTACTACCACACTTAAATAAATTATACTCATGCCTGCATAAACCATATTTTCTCATATCCTCATAATGTTCAGAGAGCTTTGCTCGTAGAGAAACAACGCATACATTTTCAACATAGGCAATCATGAGACAATAAATTCCATTTATTCATGATGTTATTACAATCTCAGGGACTTCTGTTAAAAAAATTCACTCCATGATCTCATGAAAAACAAGAGTGCTTCAGATTACACTTATTGCCATGGTCAAAACTTAACTACTCCATTCTAGCTTTCTTCCTTTGCGGACAATCGCTAGCAAAATGTCCTGCTTCCCGGCAACGAAAGCAAATGAGTTCTGACAAGTCTCGAGGCTTCTTAGCTTCTGCTTTTGCTCCTTGGGTTCCCGGCTTCCTTCCTGAGCACATGTATTTGTGGTGGCCAAATTTCATACACTTGTAACATCTCACATGACTCAGGTCTTTGTCTGCAGAGATTTGGTTCTTCCGAGGGTACTTTTTCTTCTTCCAGACTCTTTTGTTTTGGCCAGTTCTTATATTTCAAATGGATCAAACTCCACTTCTTCCGTTGGGAAGTATCCCAGATACTCTTGGCTTCTCTTCACGCAGTCCTGTGAATAATGTCCTTCTTCTCCACATGAGTAGCATGCATTGGAGAAAAATCTGGTCACACCTTGTCCATCAGGGTCTTCAATATTTTCGTTCATCACTGGTTCTTCTAGAATATTCTTCTTGAGGGTTTCCTTCACTGCATGTTTCTGCTGCTTGACAACTTGTTGCGCCTTGGGGTAAATGTGACACTGAGCTGGGTAGTGGGTGGTTCCTTCACACAAGAAACAAGTCACCTGACTACTTGGGCACTCCTCAGCTGGGTGATTCTCTTCGCAATGCGGGCATCCATCCTTGTGTTCTTCCTGGGTGTGTCCTATTTCTCCACAGATCTTGCATGCACAAGTCTTCTCCTTTGGATGGTCATAGCACTTCCGAATGAGACGGGATCTTAACAGGGTGTTCTTGAATTCGTCCCAAGTTTCTGCTCCACTAAATCCTTGTATGGCATGGTGCATTTTCCACCAGATTGCAGCACTTTGTGTAAAGTACTGGAGAGTGTGTTCCACTTCATACTTCCTTGAGATCAAGTTGCTCCCGAAGTGGTTCTCCATGTTCTGAATCCATATTTCAGCTTCCAGCTGGGTCATTGGTCCAGAGACTACAAGTCCAACTTCATACTCCATCTGGTAGGGTTGAGGTTTTGGGGATGAGACGGGTAAGAGAGGGAGGGAGATACACACAATACAAAAAAAAATTGAGAATAGGATTTTATTTGTGGCCGTCGGAAAACACACACCAATGACGGCTCACAATTCATCGTATCTAATGTGGGTACATAAAAGGGGTTTGGACTTCTAATGGTCATATATATATTCGAACGCTTCAGGGTCTTCGAATTCTTCAGGTCTTGAGAGTCTTCAATTGGCGCAGCTTCAACTGCATGATGAAATCCTCTTTACTTTGAAGTGGGAGTCGGTTGATCCTTCATGTGATCAAAAGGGAAAGGGCATGGTCTAACTATTTGAGGTGAGAGAGATCGTTTTATGAAATCAGAAAATATGAGAAGTGAAAGGTGTTCTCGAAAATAAGATTTTTTTTTGAGAGATCCTATCCTAAGAAATTCCAGTTTCTAGGGTCACGTCCTACAGTCAACATGTGCTCTGATACCATCTCTGTAACGACCCAACTCAAGACGAGTCAAGCCTCTGTGCTTCTGTGCCATCCCTGGATCAGTATACTGGCACACACAGTACATCAATGTATATATCAAAGTGCAATCACATCTAAATAGCGTAAAACTGATATATACCTTAAATATCTCAGCGAAAGCGGTCAAGGGAGTGGAGTCCCAATAAACACCAACGGCAAGTTGAGTGTAGACCGTAACCCTGAATCGTACTCTTACTCGTAAAAGAAAAATATCTGCAACATAAGACGTTGCAGCCGTGTAGGTCAGCATATTGAATATGTCGGCAAGTCACATAAGAGAGGGGTGAAAAGTAATCATCTATACTATATGCATATATGGCAGGTGGGGCTATAAGTTTTTAGCGAAAAGCAAGTTTTCTCCTACATCAAAAGAGGGCTAAAAGCAAAATGTTACTACATTGTTGGTTGTTAACGAGATGGTTCCGCCAACCAGTTCTCGTACCCGAGTTGTCAATAATTACCCTCATCAAATATATTTAATGGTGTTGAGAAATCCAGATAACTTCAGTTCCTTTGGCTCAAGTCGTCCATGACCGTGGACATGGCTAATCGATTAGGTTTGAGTACTCTACAGAGTTTTGCACACGTTCCCCACAAGATTTGATCGCCTCCGAGTATGTCCTCGCACTTCAATGTGTTTGAAGACCGGATGATCAAAACATGGTCTTTCAACGGGTCCCTCTGAATCCCTGTCGGTGCCCATCCGTTCCTACCATTCTTCTACATCTGCTAGCACTGCCTGTCCAGAGTCGCCGCGTTGTCCAACCAAGCCAGAGCCCATAATGACTTGTGGCTGTGCAGGTAAGCCTTGGGTCTTGAAAATATCCGTCCGTCTCTTTGAGCCTGGGTGAAGCTTTCCGTAGGATGACATGGCCTCTCCAGCATCCCGGGCATCCACTGGGTTCTCCACGGAGCCGATCAACCGTCCTTCATCCAGAGTTGCATTGCGTCCGAGGTCTTGAAAATCTTGTCTTAACCGGTCTTGATTATTATATCAATCTCGCATCACTCGTGGTATACACTCAACCGAAAACCCGTCTACTCAAGCATAGCATTAAGAAATTGTCGTCCCGGGCCAAGTATCGGGGTTGTTGTGTGCCTACCACATGATACTACAACTTATACTAAAGTTTCCAAGTACCTAGGCAGCATGCAATTGGGCATAGGATGGTAGAACTACAATGCATAAAACATAGGTGATAGTATGATCAAAGTGACTTGCCTGTGATGTTGACGAAGAAGAATTTCTCGAGAAAATAACTTGATAGACTACTCGTCACTCTCCGATGATATCTATGTAGCAAACATAACATTCACATAAGCACTCATACTAGCAATCATTCTAGCAATCAAAACAAAAGAGAGAGCGAATAGAAATCCGAAAGAAACTTCAAATAAGACTAGGGAGTCTTCTACTACGTCAAACACTAATAGTTTTGTCTAACAGAAAAAAATAATAAGGAACTAAGATATAAGTTTAACTAAGATAAAATAAAGTATTTTTCACAAAACTTTTTGAAAGTATTCCCAAACGGGATTTGAAACAACGGTGAAAACAATTGCACGTTACTACGGAGCTAGAATTGATTTCATGAAAACAAATAAAAATAAAATAAAAACTTGTTGCAAAACTACTGTTAACTAACATAAACAAAACAGTAATAATCTTGCTGAAATAATAAAGGAAATATTTTAAAACAAAAGTAGAAAATGAATTAGCCGAAATCCTAAAAGCGGTGAAACATAAATTGTTTCACGTGAAATAATGAGTTAAAATACTCAAACAAATCTGAAATTTTTACCATTGATACATAAGATCACTAGTGATCAGTACCAAAAGGAATCAAATTAAAAGCTATATTTAAACTCGTGGAATAGGAAAAACAAGGTTTAAACTAAATCTGATCTAACTTATATTTAAAACTATCAAACATAGACAAGTTATATGTTTTTAAAAACTACAGGAAATTTGTGAGCTACTGAAAAAAGAATCAAAGTCATTGGACTTCGGGATCAAAAGTTGTGGCCAAAACAAGATTGAAACTTGCTGTTTTTGCAGTTTAGACAGAAAAAACTGGAGATAACTAGCTAGCTATCGGGGTACACGTGGCAAGTTGCTAGTGGCTGAGAGGGATGTTTGTTTCATGACTATGAGCAAACGTCCTAGGCTAAGCAAAGTCGCTGGTTAAATCATAAGTGAACTAAAAACCCACTGGTTTTCTAAGATATACCGAAGAGGTTCTAGGGATCTAATCTAGGTCGTTGCATGAAGATCTAAGGGCTAAAAAGGAGTAACAAAATATAACAGAGAAGGGAGGGAGAGAGTACCGGCTGGGACAGTAGCTACTCCAGCGGGGGACGTGGCTGCCAGCGAGGGAGGAGCTCCGGGGCGGTGGGGACGTTGGGGAGGCGGCGGCGGGGTGCTTCTCCTCCGCGGGGGGAGGCGGCGGCGGGGTAAGAGGGCTCGGGGGCGCTGCTCCGGCGGGGTAGACAAAGGTGGGCAGGAGCTGCAGCTCCGGTGAGTGCAGGGCGAGGGAGGGGAGCTCCGGGGCGGGGAAGATGGGGAGGCGGCGGCGGGGTGCTCCTCCTCTGAAGGAGGGCGTCGGGCGGCTTGGGGCAGCTCGGGTGGCGGAGAGGGGGCTCGGGGGCGCTGGGGCTGCTCCTAGCCGAAGTGGCAGCAGAAGCTCCTGCCGGCGAGGTGGTGCAGGGCTTCGGGTGGCGGCGGCGGGGTTGTAGGGTTGGGAACGGGGTGGCTCGGGGTGGGGGACTATTTATAGGCTAGGAGGAGGGTGCTAAGGAAGGTGAGGGAGGGGATTAGGGAGGGAATCCCGAGCTGGGGAGGGGCTCGGTCTCGGGTGCAGAAGAAGGAAGGGGGAGGAGGGAGAAGGGTGACGGGGGGGTTTGCTCGGCCAGGGTGGGGCCACGGGTCAGTGGCAGGGAGGAGGGGAGGTTGGGGTCGGTGGCCGACATATAGGGATCTGGGATCCCGGGTAGTGGGGGATCGGCCCAGCTTATCTAGCGCCCAGGGCGGCGGCAAAAGAAAAAAAAAGAAACTTTCCTTTTTCTAAATTTTTTCCAAAACAGAAAACAAAAGCTAAAGAAAAGGAAGTAAATCAAAATATTTATATATGGTATTATATATCAAAAAAATCAGAAAAAGAATCTCTACCCGAATAACATTTTTTTAAAGCCAAAATAAAAACTTTTAAAAAATGTTTTTTTTTAAATTCCCAATTTGCTTTATTTCTTTTTGCAATTATTTTTGCAAAAGAACTTTGGGTTTTCTTGGCTCCAACATTTCAAAAATTGCCCGCACTTTTGGAGTGTCATTTTCCTCCGCTCTCTTTCTTGCGTGCAAGAGAGTTTTCTCCGGACATTTCTCGCGCGATGGAAATGCAAAACAAAAGACGAAAGAATTTCCCGGCATTTCTTGCACGAAGAAAACGAATGGAAATGCAAAAGAATTCAATGCAATTATCTCCGTTCAAATTCTTTATAATTGAAGAAGTCATGTCATCTTCTCTCTTGGCTTTTAAAAGCTTGAATTTGAATTTCACCGGAGATGGGGAAAGTCATTTTATTCCCTCTCTTTCAAAAGTTTCAAAAAGTTTCAATTTCACGCAAGTTTCAATCACTCATCAAACAAACACACAAGCAAATCTAATAATTATATTAACATTCCAAAATTTATAATTTTGGGATGTTACAACACGAAACTTAAACAGAAACTCATGATAACATTAGTATGAGAAAGGAAACCACCACTTCCTTAGGTACTGTAGCAAACTTAAATTCTACTTGTGCTGATGTTGGGTTACTGTATTTTCAATCTTCCATGGCTAATACCCCCCCGATACTATCCATAGTTTCATCAAAATAAGCAACCAACACAACAAAAACAGCATCTGTTAACAGCAGACCAGTCTGTAGAAATCTGTCTATTTAGTATACCTATGGTACTTCAAAAATTCTGAACAATTACGAAAGTCTGAAAATTTTGCGTAGAAATCATCAGCAAAAAGAATCAACTCAAAATCTCTTACAGAAAAAAAAAATTCTTTTGGTGAGCAGAAAGTTTCTGTCTTTTCCAGCATGATCGAACGATCATCCCCAAGACTAATCATAACGGTTTTGCTTGGCACAAACGCAAAAATAAACACAAAAAACATAATCATAACAGAATTATGAAAGTGTGGAAAACACAAAACAGAAAGAAAAAGGATAGATTCGTTGGGTTGCCTCCCAACAAGCGCTTTTGTTTAACGCCCTTAGCTAGGCAAAAGGTGATGGAATCACGTGTAGTCATCTTTGGTGCTCACATAAAAGACAAGAATTGAAGCACAACGAGAGCATCATAAAGCATGTGAAAATCACATCTAAGTCTAACATACTTCCTATGCATAGGCATTTTATAGGAAAACAAATTGGCAAGACAACCAATAGTTACCAAATGCAAGGAAGAAGAAAGAGACAATAGCAATCTCAACATAACTAGAGGTAATTTGGTAACATGAAAGTTTCTACCACAATATTTCCTCTGTCATAGCAATTACATGTGGGATCATATTCAAATTCAACAGTATAGCTATCCCATAGGATATTCTTTTCATGATCCCCATGCATGCAAAGTTGACGCTCTTCAAAAATAGTGGGATTATCATCTAAAGTCATGACTTCTCCAAACCCACTTTAAATATTATTGCAAATATCATATTCATCATGAGGTTTAAACAAATTTTCAAGATCATAAGAAAGATCATCACCCCAATCATGATTATTGCAATAAAGTTGTGGTCAAAGCAAAACTAGCATCCCCAAGCTTAGGGTTTTGCATATTTTTAGCATGATTGTCACTAATAGAGTTTATAGTGAAACCATTGCAATCATGCTTTTCATCCAAGGAGCCCTCGTGAATCACTTCATGAATTTCTTCATCACGTTTTTCAGATTCACGCATCTCAAGCAAAACTCCATAAAGATAGTCAAGTGCACTCAACTCACTAGCAATTCGTTCCACATAAGTGGGTTTTTTAAAGAGATTAGCTAGTGGATGAGGATCCATATCAAAGGATTTTTAGCAAGCAAATATGCAAGCTAAAATAAGGCACATGGTAACACAAGCAAACAGAAAGCGAACGGAAAAAGGGCAAACGAAAAAGGCAAACGAAAAACGCAAATTGTGAAGTGGGGGAGACGAAAACGAGAGGCAACTAGCAAAAAAGTAAATGCAAGAGATGAGTTTATGAGACCTACTTGGATAGATCTCTCCTCCCCGGCAACGGCGCCAGAAATACTTCTGCTACAGCAAGAAAAGACCTTCCAGTGACGCCAGAAATAGGTGTGTCGACGGCACCAGGAATCCTTCTACTACGGCTACGCCTTAAAGGACTTCCTAGGCAAATATGCAAAGGATTTCCCCCGTGGCCTTGGAGCCTTGTGTTGGTGTTCCCTCGAAGCGGAAAGGGTGATGTAGCGTAGCGGTTGTAAGTATTTCCCTCAGTTTGAGAACCAAGGTATCGATCCAGTGGAGGAGTATCACAAGAGCCTGCACAAACACAAAAAGCTTTCTCCCAACGCTATGAAGGGGTTGTCAATCCCTTATAGATTGTTCGCCAAGTGAGAACTGAAAGCAACAAAGTAACAAAGCAAAGTAAAAACGAAAGTGGAAACGATAGATGTGAATAGACCCAGGGGCCGTAGTGTTTACTAGTGGTTCTCTCATGAAAGCAAGTAGACGGTGGGTGAATGAATTACTGTCGAGCAATTGATAGAACCGCGCAAAGTCATGATGTCATCTATGGCAATGATTATATCTATAGGCATCACGTCCAAAACAAGTAGACCGAAACTTTCTGCATCTACTACTATTACTCCACACATCGACCGCTATCCAGTATGCATCTAGTGTATTAAGTCCAAAAGAACAGAGTAACGCCTTAAGCAAGATGACATGATGTAGATGGACAATCTCATATCAACGACAGAGCCCACCTTGTTACCTTTGATGGCAACCACCCAATGTGTGCATTGCTGCCTCTACTGTCACTGGGAAAGGTTACCACATGGTAAGAACCCAAAACCAAGCACTTCTCCCGTTGCAAGAATCATAGATCTAGTTGGCCAAACAAAACCCAAGACCCGGAGAGACTTACAAGGATATCAAATCATGCATATAAGAAATCAGCAAAGACTCAAATATATAACATAGATAATGTGATCACAAATCCACAATTCATCGGATCTCGACAAACACACCGCCTAAGAAGATTACATCGGATAGATCTCCATGAAGATCATGGAGAACTGTGTATTGAAGATCCAAGAGAGAGAGGAAGCCATCTAGCTACTAACTACGGACCCGTAGGTCTGAAGTAAATACTCATGAGTCATTGGAGGGGCAATGATGATGATAAAGAAGCCCTCCAACTCCAAAGTCCCCTCCGGAGGGCACCGAGAAGGGTCTCCAGATGAGATCTCGCGGAAACGGAAGCTTGCGGCGGCGAAAAAGTATTTTCGAGGCTCCCCTAATTTTTTTAGATTTTTAGGTAATATATAGGTGCAAGATCTAGGTCAGGGGGGCGCCACGGAGGCCACAAGCCCTACCACCGCCGCCTCCCCTGGTGGCGGATTGGGGGCTTGTAGGCTCCCTGTAGCCCTCCTGGGTTGGCCCACAGGCCCCCTGATCTTCTTCCGTTCGGGAAAATATCATTTCAGGGATTTTATTCTGTTTGGACTCCATTCCAAAATCAGATCTGAAAAGAGCCAAAAACACAGAAAAACAGGAACTGACACTCGACACTGAATTAATAAGTTAGTCCCAAAAAAGATATAAAAGGTACATAAAACTTCCAAAGTTGACAAGATAACAGCGTGAAACCATCAAAAATTATAGATACGTTTGAGACGTATCGTAGCACAGCGGTGGTAAATATTTCCCTCAGTTTTGAGAACCAAGGTATCCATCCAGTGAAGGAGTATCACAAGTGCCTGCACAAACACAAAAAGCTTGCTCCCAACGCTATGAAGGGGTTGTCAATCCCTTATAGATTGTATGTCAAGTGAGAACTGAAAGCAACAAAGTAACAAAGCAAAGTAAAAGCAGAGGTGTAAACGATAGGTGTGAATAGACCCGGGGGCCGTAGTGTTTACTAGTGGCTTCTCTCATGAAAGAAAGTAGACGGTGGGTGAACGAATTACTGTCGAGCAATTGATAGAACCGCGCAAAGTCGTGACGTCATCTATGGCAATGATTATATCTATAGGCATCACATCCAAAACAAGTAGACCGATACTTTCTGCATCTACTACTATTACTCCACACGTCGACCACTATCCAGCATGCATCTAGTGTATTAAGTCCAAAAGAACAGAGTAATGCCTTAAGCAAGATGACATGATGTAGATGGACAATCTCATATCTACGACAAAGCCCACCTTGTTACCCTTGATGGCAACTACATGATGTGTGCCTTGCTGGCCCTACTGTCACTAGGAAAGGTCACCACACGGTAAGAACCCAAAACCAAGCACTTCTCCCATTGCAAGAATCATAGATCTAGTTGGCCAAACAAAACCCAAGACGCGGAGAGACTTACAAGGATATCAAATCATGCATATAAGAAATCAGCAAAGACTCAAATATATATCATCGATAATCTAATCACAAATCCACAATTCATCGAATCTCGACAAACACACCGCCAAAGAGGATTACATCGGATAGGTCTCCATGAAGATCATGGAGAACTTGGTATTGAAGATCCAAGAGAGAGAAGAAGCCATCTAGCTACTAACTACGAACCCGTAGGTCTGAAGTGAACTACTCACGAGTCATTGGAGGGGCGATGATGTTGATGAAGAAGCCCTCCAACTCCAAAGTCCCCTCCGGCAGGGCACCGGGAAGGGTCTCCATATGAGATATCGTGGAAACGGAAGCTTGCGGCGGAGGAAAAGTGTTTTCGTGGACGCCCTTATTTTTTCTGGATTTTTAGGGAATATATAGGCCAAACACCTAGGGCAGGGGAGCGCCAGGGAAGCCACAAGCTTGGTTGTTGCGGCCTCCCTCCTGGCCGCGGCAACAGGGCTTGTGGGCTCCCTGTAGGCCCACTTGTTTGGCCCTCAAGCCTCCTGATCTTCTTCCATTCTGGAAAAAATCATTTTGGGGATTTTATTCTGTTTGGACTCCGTTCCAAAATCAGATCTGAAAAGAGTCAAAAACACAGAAAAAACACGAATTGGCGCTTGGCACTGAGTTAATAAGTTAGTCCCAAAAAAGATATATAAGGTAAACAAAACATCCAAAGTTGAAAGATAACAGCGTGAAACCATCAAAAATTATAGATACGTTTGAGACGTATCAAGCATCCCCAAGCTTAACTCCTGCTCGTCCTCGAGTAGGGAAGTGATAAAGAATGAATTTTTGATGCTTTCATGCTAACTAGCATGGATGTCCTTTGTAACTCCTCTTATGTGACGTGAATGTTCAGATCCATTAGATGCAAAACAATAGTTTGCTATTGACGTGGAGACAATAATACTTCAAGCAAACTAGCAAAGTAATCATGAACTTTCAAAATAACAAGGCCAAAAGAAAGTTATCCCTACAAAAATCATATAGTCTAGCTATGCTCTATCATCATTGCACAACGAATTTAAATCATGCACAACCCCGGTATTGGCCAAGTAATAGTTTTCACACCTTTACTTTCTCAAAAAATTTCAACTCTCACGCAATACATGAGCGTGAGCCATGGTTTTAGCACTATAAGTGGTGTGGAGTGTGGTGGAGGTTGCAAGATAAACAAGGACAAGATGATCACATTAACTAGGCATGTCAATGAGTTGTGGAGATGCTCATCAATAGATATCAATGTGAATGAGTAGGGATTGCCATACAAATGATGCAGTGGAGCTATGAGTAAGTGAAAGCTCTTAAAGAAAACTAGTGGGTGTGCATCCAACTTGCTTGCTCACGAAGACCTAAGGCAATTTTGAGGAAGCCTATCATTGGAATATACAAGCCAAGTTATATAATGAAAATTTCAAACTAGCTATATGGTGGTGACAAAACGAGAGACTCTCAATCATGAAGATCATGGTGCTTAACATGCACAAGTGTGGAAAAATGGTAGCATTGTCCCTTCTCTCTTTTTCTCTCTTTTTTTGGATGGGCTCTTTGGCCTCTTTTTATTATTATTATTTTTTATTTTGGTGGGCATATGTGGCCTCTTTTATTTCCTCACATGGGACAATGCTCCATCAATGATGATCATCACACTTACAACTCAAAACTTGGAGCAATGATGACTCTATATGGGATGCCTTCGGTAGTGTACCGTGACAATGATCTAGCATGGCATAGACATAAATGAAACATCATGCTAGCTAATTATGATCATGCAATGGCAATGTAGACGTGGTGGCACATGTCATGGTGGTAGTTGCATGGCAATATATCTCGGAATGACTTTGAAAAAGCCATAGTAGGTAGGTATGGTGGCTGTTTTGAGGGAGGCTAATGGTGGGTTTTGTGCACTGACGAAAGTTGCACGGCACTAAAGAAGATAGTAATGGTGGAAGGTGAAAGTGCATCAAAACCATGGACTCAACATTAGTCATGAAGAACTCATATACTTGTTGCAAAAGTTTTATTAGTAATCGAAAGAAAGCATTCAACACATACTCCTAGGGGAAGGGTTGGTAGGTATAAACCATCGCGCGATCCCGACCGCCACACAAAGGATGACAATCAATAGACTAATCATGCTCAGACTTCATCACATAGCTGTTCACCATACGTGCACGCTACGGGGATCACTAACTTCAACACAAGTATTTCTAGATTCACAACACCTTACTAATATAACTTCAATATTACCATAACCACAACTCAAAACTAGTTGAGATGAATCAAACTTCTCTAACTATTCAATGCACATGAAGGTGGAAGTTTTCGTATCCCTTTGGATAACTACCCCTTCGAGACTACTTTCATAGTATAGATCAACTACCAAGCCACGCACCACCGTGCTCTAAAATATATAAGTGAAGCACATAGAGCAAAATCATCTAGCTCAAAAGATGTAAGTGAAGCATATGTGAGTTGAATTGTCTACCAAAGGATATAAGTGAAGCTCGACAAAATCACGGTGAGTGCATGTCTCTCTCTATAGGTGTGAAGCAAGGATGATTGTTACACAACAAAAATAAAAGACTCCTACGATACAAGGCGCTCCAAGCAAAACACATAACTTGTGGTGAATAAAAATATAGCCCCAAGTAACGTTACGATGGATTGAAGACGAAAGAGGGGATGCCTTCCCGGGGCATCCCCAAGCTTAGGATTTTACGGCATCCTTGAATCTCTTGGGTTTCCTTGGGCATCCCCAAGCTTGATCTCTTGCCACTCTTTATCTTTTTGTCCATAAGAACTTCACCCAAAACTTGAAAACTTCATAACACAAAACTTAAACAGAAACTCGTGATAACATTACTACAAGAAAGCAAACCACCACTTCCTTAGGTATTGTAGAAAAATTGAATTCTACTTATGCTGATGTTGGGTTACTGTATTTTCAATCTTCCATGGCGAATACCCCCCCCCCCCCCGATACTATCCATAGTTTCATCAAAATAAGCAACCAACACAACAAAAACAGAATCTGTTAATAGCAGACCAGTCTGTAGCAATCTGTTTACTTTGTATACTTCTGGTACTTCAAAAATTCTGAAAAATTATAACAGTCTGAAGAATTTGCGTAGAAATCGGCAGCAAAACGAATCAACTGAAAATCTCTTACAGAAAAAAAATGAAAATTCGTTTCGTGAGCATAAAGTTTCTGCCTTTTCCAGCATGACCAAACGATCATCCCCAAGACTAATCATAACGGTTTTGCTTGGCACAAACGCAAAAAGAAACACAAAAAACAAAATCATAACAGAATTATGAAAGTGTGGAAAACATAAAACATAAAGAAAAAGGATAGATTCGTTGGTTTGCCTCCCAACAAGCGCTATTGTTTAACGCCCTTAGCTAGGCATAAGGTGATGGAATCACGTATAGTCATCTTTGGTGCTCAAGCCATAAGTAGTGTGATCATTTATCATCTTAAGATATTCATCTTTATTGGATGACTCACCACTAGCTTTAGGAACAAAAACAGAGTTGCCGGTCTTTTTGAGAGAGAAATTTGGAGTATTTTGCACAGCGGCAAAAGCGGAACCCAAGTTGGTTATGACATCTTCTAGTTTGCCAATTCTAGAAGAATCATTAACTATAAGTTCCTTCTCCCTTAAATTTTTCAAAACAATTCCCACTTTGTATCCGTACTGAGTAATTTGATTGTGGAACTTTCTATCCAAACCCTCAATAAGTTCAACTGTGGCAATTTTGTTTTCAATAGCATCAAGCCTTTGCATCACGTGTTTCAAGGTTAAGGTAGTTCCATTAACCATTAGCGGGGGTGAGCCTACCAAATTCATGATAGCTCCATAGGAGTCAACAGTATGGCTCCCCAGAAAATTCCCGCCTACAATGGTATCAAGGATATACCTATTCCAAGGAGAAATTCCAACATAGAAACTGCGAAGAAGAACGGTAGTGGATTGCTTACGAGTAAATCTACTTTGAGCATTGCAAATCCTGTACCAAGCGTCCTTTAAATTTACTTCCTCATTCTGCCTAAAATTGAGAACTGCATTCTCAGGGATATCGTTTGGAGTGGTAGGTCTAGCCATTGATGTACTATCTCACACACAAACGAGCAGAAAGAGGGAGAGTGAAACGGGCAAAAGAAAACGGCAAGGGAGAAAGGCAAAAAGGCAAAAGAAAACGGCAAAGGAGAAAGGCAAATGAAAACGGCAAATGTGAAGTGGGGGAGAGGACAACGAGAGGCAACTAGCAAAAAAGTAAATGCGGGAGATGAGTTTGTGAGACCTACTTGGATAGATCTCTCCTTCCCCGGCAACGGTGCAAGAAATACTTCTGCTAATGCAACAAAAGACCTTCCAACGGCACCAGAAACACGTGCTGGCGGGAGACTGTTCTAGATACTCCTCAGCAACGGCACCAGGAATATTTCTGCTACGGCTACGCCATTAGGGACTTCCTAGGCAAATATGCAAAGGATTTCCCCGTGGCCTTGGAGCCTTGCGTTGGTGTTCCCTCGAAGCGGAAAGGGTGATGTAGCACAGCGGTGGTAAGTATTTCCCTAAGTTTTGAGAACCAAGGTATCGATCCAGTGAAGAAGTATCACAAGTGCCTGCACAAACACAAAAAGCTTGCTCCCAACGCTATGAAGGGGTTGTCAATCCCTTATAGATTGTTTGCCAAGTGAGAACTGAAAGCAACAAAGTAACAAAGCAAACTAAAAGCGGAGGTGTAAATGATAGGTGTGAATAGACCCGGGGCCGTAGTTTTTACTAGTGGCTTCTCTCATGAAAGCAAGTAGACGGTGGGTGAATGAATTACTGTCGAGCAATTGATAGAACCGCGCAAAGTCATGACGTCATCTGTGGCAATG
Organism: Hordeum vulgare subsp. vulgare; assembly: GCF_904849725.1. Taxonomy (NCBI): domain Eukaryota; kingdom Viridiplantae; phylum Streptophyta; class Magnoliopsida; order Poales; family Poaceae; genus Hordeum; species Hordeum vulgare. The sequence continues at coordinate 63,912,745 of NC_058522.1, forward strand.
ATTATATCTATAGGCATCACGTCCAAAACAAGTAGACCGATACTTTCTGCATCTACTACTATTACTCCACACGTCGACCGCTATCCAGCATGCATCTAGTGTATTAAATCCAAAAGAACAGAGTAATGCCTTAAGCAAGATGACATGATGTAGATGGATAATATCACATCTACGACAAAGCCCACCTTGTTACCCTTGATGGCAACGACACGATGTGTGCCTTGTTGTCCCTACTGTCACTGGGAAAGATCACCACACGGTAAGGACCCAAAACCAAGCACTTCTCCCATTGCAAGAATCATAGATCTAGTTGGCCAAACAAAACCCAAGACTCGGAGAGACTTACAAGGATATCAAATCATGCATATAAGAAATCAGCAAAGACTCAAATATATATCATAGATAATCTGATCACAAATCCACAATTCATCGGATCTCGACAAACACACCGCCAAAGAGGATTACATCGGATAGATCTCCATGAAGATCGTGGAGAACTTTGTATTGAAGATCCAAGAGAGAGAAGAAGCCATCTAGCTACTAACTATGGACCCGGAGGTCTGAAGTGAACTACTCACGAGTCATTGGAGGGGCGATGATGTTGATGAAGAAGCCCTCCAACTCCAAAGTCCCCTCCGGCAGGGCACCGGGAAGGGTCTCCAGATGAGATCTCGCGAAAACGGAAGCTTGCGGCGGCGGAAAAGTGTTTTCGTGGACGCCCTTATTTTTTCTGGATTTTTAGGGAATATATAGGCCAAAGACCTAGGGCAGGGGAGCGCCAGGGAGGCCACAAGCTTGGTTGTCGCGGCCTCCCCCTAGGCTGCGGCAACAGGGCTTGTGGGCTCCGTGTGGGCCCACTTGCTTGGCCCTCAAGCCTCCTGATCTTCTTCCGTTTTGGAAAAAATCATTTTGGGGATTTTATTCCATTTGGACTCCATTCCAAAATCAGATCTGAAAAGAGTCAAAAATACAGAAAAAAACACGAACTCGCGCTTGGCACTGAGTTAATAAGTTAGTCCCAAAAAAGATATAAAAGGTAAACAAGACATCCAAAGTTGACAAGATAACAACGTGAAACCATCAAAAATTATAGATACGATTGAGATGTATCAGTATCTCGCTAGCTCTTTCTGAGACCGCAAAACATAAATGCAGAGCACCTTCAAAGACCAAGGGTTGACTAAACATTGTAATTCATGCCAAAGAAGATCCAGTCACAGTCATACTCAACACAGTTAAAAGCAAAGCATAAAAATGACAGAGGTGCTCTCTAATTGGTGCTTTTATAAGACGAGGATGACTCAACAGGAATATAAATAGACAAGCCCTTCGAAGAGGGAAGCATTGATTTGCACAGGTGCTAGAGCTCAAGCTTTGAAAACAGAGATAATAATTTTGGGTGGCATGCTTTCATTGTCAATGCAATGACTAAGAGTTCTCAACATCTTCCATGATACACGTGCTATAGGCGGTTCCCAAACAGAAAAGTAAAGTTTTGATTCCCCCACCACCAATCAATCACACTCCACGGCTAGCCGAATCCTCGCGTACCGTCCATACCAACATCAATCCTGGGGGAGTTTTGTTTGCAATTATCTTTTCGGTTTGAGCATGGAACTGGGGATTCCAATTACCGGCCCCTTTCTCGTGAATGATAGTGAATAAACACATATCGAGGATAACACGCCTAGCATGGAAGATACTGATGGCCCCCTATCACCACATGAGCGGTTCGGGCATGCAAAACAGATTATTTCTTGAAGGTTTAGAGAGTGGCACATGCAAATTTACTTGGAACGGCAGGTAGATACCGCACATAGGTAGGTATGGTGGACTCATATGGAACAAGTTTGGGTTTATGGTAGTGGATGCACAAGCAATATTCCCTCTTAGTACAAGTGAAGGCTAGCAAAAGACTGGGAAGCGACCAACTAGAGAGCGACAACAGTCATCAAAATGCATTGAGATTAACTAACATTGAGTGCAAGCATGAGTAGGACATAAATCACCATGAACATGAATATCATAGAGGTTATGTTGATTTTGTTTCAACTACATTCGTGAACATGCGCCAAGTCAAGCCACTTGAAACATTCAAAGGAGGATACCATCCTATCATACTACATCATAGTCATCTCAACATTCATGTGGGCAACCAACGCAAACCATTATAAGCTCCTAGCTAAGTAAGCATGGCATAAGCAACTATGATCTCTAAGTTGTCATTGCAAACATGTTTCTCTCACAACAAAGCTGGACTAGGAACAGTGAGCTAGTCATATTTACAAAAACAAAATAGATAGAGTTCATACGAGCTTTTCCAGGCTCAGTCACTTCATCATATATCGTCATTATTGCCTTTCACTTGCACGACCGAACGATGTGAACAATAATAAGAGTGCTCGTGCATTGGACTAAAGCTGGAATCTGCAGGCAAACACAAAGGAGAAGACAAAGTAATATGGTTCTTGACAGCTAAACAGGTATGCATGCAAGAGCCACTAAACATTGTAACCATTATCTTCTACCTTGACCCAAATAAAAAGAAACCTACTTACACGGGAAAGCTCCCAACAAGCAAAAGAAGAAAAGAAAATCTTTTTGGGTTTTCTCAAACTAGATAGACACACGAAAAGAAAACGAGAAAAAGAAAATAAACTAGCATGGATGATACAGTGGCAAAGTGTGAACACCGACAAACAAAGTGAAAGCATAAGCAAGAATGTAAAGTCGGTGAGAAACACGTACTCCCCAAGCTTAGGCTTTTGGACTAAGTTGGTCTACTCCCAAGGAGGGAAATAACCAGCTCCGGGGTACTCCGGAGTGGACTGAGGATATAACTGGTGTGTGAGCTCCTCTCGCTCCCACTGATAAACTGGCGTCTGGTACTCGACTGGTGGCTCGGGCACGGGCACCTGTGGTTGGGCTAGGCCCTAATATGCGTAGATGTCCGAGGGCATAATAATGTACCTGCCTGCATGAAGATTGAACAAAGAAGGAGTAGGCAAAGTAATAGTCTCACGAGTACCCTGAGCTAGAGGAGCAAGAACACGGGTTTGAGCTGCGAAATGATTTTTCTAGAGGTAGGAGAACCAAATGAGAGCAAGAATGAGTGGAGGGGTGCCTGTGGGCCCCACAAGCCTGGGTGGCGCAGCCAGGGGGGTGCATGCACCGTCAGGGCTTGTGGCCCACTGGTGCAGCCCCCAGACAAGCTCTTTGTCTCACAATTTTTCAAAAAATCCAGAAAAAATCATACTTTATTTTCAAGACGTTCGGAGAACTTTTATTTTCGGGGTACTTTTCTACCGGGAAAACAGGGAAAACTAAACTAAATCTATCATTTTTCTTCTAAGCAACCTAAAGTGAAAGCTTGGAACAGAGGTTTGTGACTCCTTGATTCATCCATCTCATGGTCATCGAAAGAAATCCGTCAATGGGGTTGATCAAATCCCCTCGACAAAACTTTTCGAATCGCAAAAGAGAACGGAGAATTTTTGAATAGTCACTAGGTTACCTCAATGGGGATGTGTATCTCCCCAACAAGCAAATCATACTTCATCTTAACACAAGGAATAGGGCATTCAAAGCTCCCAATAAGAATCGATGAAGTTTTTTCGATAGCATTGATGCAATGTACTCGATATTGTTTCTTCGGAAAGTGCACCGTATGCTCATTACCGTTGACATGGAAAGTGACATTGCCTTTGTTGCAATATATAACAGCCCCTGCAGTGTTTAAAAAGGGTCTTCCGGGGATGACAGCCATGGCATCGTCCTCAGGAATATCCAAGATAACAAAGTCTGTTAAGATAGTGATGTTAGCAACCACAACAGGCACGTCCTCGCAAATGCTGGTATGGAAAGAAGTTGATTTGTCGGCCATTTGCACAGATAGTTCAGTGGGTGTCAACTTATCCAGTTCAAGCCTACGATAAAGAGAGAGAGGCATAATACTAACACCGGCTCCAAGGTCGCATAAAGCAGTTCTAACGTAGTTACCTTTAATGGAGCAAGGTATAGTGGGCACACCGGGATCACCTAGTTTCTTAGGAGTTCCACCCTTGAAGGTATAATTAGCGAGCATGGTGGAAATCTCAACCTCAGGTATCCTCCTCTTATTAGTCACAATATCTTTCATGTACTTAGCATATGGAAACATTTTGAGCATATCTGTCAAACGCATTTGCAGAAAGACAGGTCTGATCATTTCAACGAAGCGCTCAAAATCCTCATCATCTTTTTTCTTGGATGGTTTGGGAGGAAAGGGCATGGGTTTCTGAACCCATGGTTCCCTTTCTTTAACATGCTTCCTAGCAGCGAGTCATTCTTATTGTATCTCTTAGTCGTAGGTTGTGGGTTATCAAGATCAACAGCTTCAATCTCCACATCATTTTCATTGCTAGGTTGAGCATCTTCATGAACATCACTATTGATATTATCATTAGGCTCATGTTCATCACCAGATTGTGTCTCAGCATCAGAGACAGAGGCATCGTTTGGACTCTCTGGTGTAGCAGCAACAGGGTTGCTAGCGTGCAGGTTCCTATCATCTTTCTTCTTCTTCTTAGGATGACTAGGTGTGTCAGTGCTAACTCCTTGAGAATCTTGTTCAATTCTCTTCGGATGACCCTCGGGATACAAAGGTTCCTGGGTCATTCTACCGCCTCTAGTGACGACTCTGACGGAATTGTCATTCAACTCATTGAGCAAGTCATTTTGAGATTTAAGTACTTGTTCTACCTGAGTAGTAACCATAGAAGCATGTTTACTCAGAAGCTTAAGATCATTGACGTTTCTCTCCACACAAGCACTTAAATGACTAAGCATACGAGCATTCTGTTCCAATTGTCTGCTAACATAATCATAGAAACTCTGTTGTTTGGCAACAAAGTTATCAAATTCTTCCAGGCATAAGCTAGCAGGTTTATCAAAACGAATATCACTCTCATCAAACGTACGCAGAGAATTTGCTTCTACTACCAGTATCGGGTTATCAAGACCATGGATCTCTTCGATAGGTGGTAGATTTTTGACATCTTCAGATTTAATGCCTTTCTCTCGCATAGATTTCTTGGCTTCTTGCATATCTTCAGGACTGAGGAATAGAATACCTCTTTTCTTCGGAGTTGGCTTAGGTGGTGATTCGGGAATAGTCCAAGCATTCTCATTGCACAAGATGTTATTCAATAAAATCTCAGCTTGTTCTATGGTTCGTTCCCTAAAAACACAATTGGCACAACTATCTAGGTGGTCTCTAGAGGCATCGGTAAGTCCGTTATAGAGGATATCAAGTATCTCGTTCTTCTTAAGAGGGTGATCAGGCAAAGCATTCAGTAGCTGGATGAGCCTCCCCCAAGCTTGTGGGAGACTCTCTTCTTCAGCTTGAGCAAAGTTGTATATTTCCTGCAAGGCAACTTGCTTCTTATAGGCAGGGAAATATTTTTCAGAGAAGTAGTAGACCATATCCTGGGGGCTACGCACACAACCAGGAGCAAGAGAAGTGAACCAGGTATTAGCATCATCCTTTAGCGAGAAAGGAAACATCTTGAGGATATAGTAGTGGCGGATCTTTTCCTCACTAGTGAATAGGGTGGCTATATTGTGCAGTTTGGTAAGATGGGCTACAACCATTTCAGACTCATAACCGTGAAAAGGATCAGATTCGACTAGAGTGATTAACTCAGGGTCGACAGAGAATTCATAATCCTTATCGGTCACAAAGATAGGCGAAGTGGCAAACTTCGGGTCGTATTTCATCCTAGCGTTCAGAGATTTTTCTTTCCACTTGCACAGTAATTTCTCAACATCATAGCTATCCTTACATGCAAGAAAATCCTCAGCTATCTCTCCCTCCATAACATAACGCTCAGCCATAACAGGGAATTCAGGCATAGTAGCAGGTTCTACTTCAATAGTATCAGCAGTTTCAGAAGTATCATCACATCTAGCAGCAACTCTAGCAATTTGTGCATCAAGGAATGCACCTAGTGGCAAAGCAGTATCAAGCATAGCATCATCAGGCATAGTATCAAGCATAGCATCATCATAAGCATCATGGGCGGTAGAAGTAGCATCATCAAGCACAGGCGACATATCAAGATTTCTAGCAGGAGGTGATGTCGCAAACTTACTCATAACTGAAGGTGAATCAAGTGCAGAGCTAGATGGCGGTTCCTTACGTGTCCTCGTAGTGGAATTCAAGACTTTAGTTCTTCGATCTATGGGATTCCTCATAGTGATCAGCAGACGAAAATCCCAAGTGACTCAGAGAATATTGTTGTGCCTCCCCGGCAACGGCGCCAGAAAATAGTCTTGATAACCCACAAGTGTAGGGGATCGCAACAGTTTTCGAGGGTTGAGTATTCAACACAAATTTATTGATTCGACACAAGGGGAAGCGAAAGAATATTCTCAAGTATTAGTAGCTGAGTTTGTCAGTTTCAACCACACCTGAAAGATTAGTGTCTGCAAGCAAAGTATTAGTACCAAAGTGGTATGATAGCAACGATGCCAGAAAAGATCTATTGACGGCCGACTATTCCTAACTTGTTGTATCAATGGCGCCAGTAAATAGCATGTGGACGGGGGACTATTCTTGAGAATAATGCTTCCCCGACTATGGCTCCAGAAAATTCTTGCAACAGGTAACAGCAAAGTAGCAAGTAACAGCAGCAGTGACATCAGTAGCAAGGAACAGCAGTAGTGACAGCAGTAGCAAGGAACAGGAGTAACCAGTAGCAGTAGAGTAACAACAGTAGCAACAGTAGTAGCGACAAAGTAACATAGCAAGGACCAGTAGTAAAAGACTCGTAGGCAGTGGATCGGTGATGGATGAGTATGACGGATGTGATTCATCATGTAACAGCTATAACACGGAGATATATGTAACTAGCTCTCGTCCGTCAATCTAATGTAGGCATGTATTTCGTATGTAGTCATACGTGCTTAGGGAAAAGAACTTGCATGACATCTATTGTCCATCCCTCCCGTGGCAGCGGGGTCCTAATGGAAACTACGGGATATTAAGGTTCTCCTTTTAATAAAGAACCAGACCAACGCATTAACACTTGGTGAATACATGAACTCCTCATACTATGGTCATCTCCGGGAGTTGTTCCGGCTATTGTCACTCCGGGGTTGCCGGGTCATAACACATAGTAGGTGACTACAACTTGCAAGATAGGATCTAAAACACACATATATTAGCGACAACATAATAGGTTCAAATCTGAAATCATGGCACTCGGGCCCTAGTGACAATCATTAAGCATGGCAAAGTAGTAGCAACATCAATCTCAGAACATAGTGGATACTAGGGATCAATCCCCGTTAAAACTAACTCGATTACATGATAGATCTCATCCAACTCATCACCGTCCAGCAAGCCTACGATGAGATTACTCGCGATCGGTGAAGAGCATCATGGAATTGGCGATGGAGGAAGGTTGATGATGACGATGGTGATGATTTTCCCTCTCCGGAGCCCAGAACGGACTCCAGATCTGCCCTCCAGATGAAGAACAGGAGGTGGCGATGCCTCCGTATCGTAAAACGCGATGAATCCTTCTCTCTCATTTTTTTCCGGGTGAAGCGGAATATATAGAGCTGAGTTTGGAGGCGGTGGAGCCTTGTGGGCTCCACAAGCCTAGTTGGTGCGGCCTGGGGGTGGTCGCGCTATCTGGGCTTCTGGCCCACTGGATCACCCCCTCCGGTGGATCTTTGCGCAGGTATTTTTCATTAATGCCCGAAAAATTCTCTGTAAAATTTCAAGACATTCCGAGAACTTTTATTTGTTCCATTCAAATCATGCAAATTAGAGTCAGTCCGGGTTAGTTCCATTCAAATCATGCAAATTAGAGTCCAAAACAAGGGCAAAAGAGTTCGGAAAAGTAGATATGACGGAAACGTATCACATACTCCGGGGACACTACCGATGAGCCCGAAACTTTTCCGGTGATCAAAACAGGACTTCCTATATATCAATCTTTACCTCCGGACCAGTTCGGAGCTCCTCGTGACGTCCAGGATCTCATCCAGGAATCCGAACAACATTTGGTCACCAGCACCTATAACTCAACTATACAGAAACGTCACTGGACCTTAAGTGTGCAGACCCTGCGGGTTCGAAAACTATGTACACATGAAGGAGACACTCTCTGGTCAATATATAATAGCGGGACCTGGACTTCCATATTGGATCCTACATATTCTACGAAGATCTTATCGGTTAACCTCTATGTCAAGGATTCACATAATCCCGTATGTCATTCCCTTTGTCCTTCGGTATGTTGCATGCCCGAGATTCGATCGTCGGTATCGCCATACCTATTTCAATCTCGTTACCGGCAAGTCTCTTCACTCCTTCCGTAATACAAGATCTCGTGGCTAACTCTTTAGTCACATTGCTTAAAAGGCTTGTTTATGATGTTGTATTACCAAGTGGGCCCCGAGATACCTCTCCGTCACATGGAGTGACGAATCCTAGTATTGATCCATGCCAACTCAATGGACACCTTTGGAGATACCTGTAGAGCACCTTTATAGTCACCTAGTAACATTGTGAGGTTTGATACACACAAGGCATTCCTCCGGTGTGAGTGATTTACATGATCTCATGGTCATAGAAATGTGTACTTGACATGCAGAAAACAATAGCAACAAAATAACACGGTCACATGCTACGTTTATAGTTTGCATCTTGTACCCATCACATCATTCTCCTAATGATGTGATCCCGTTATCAAGTGGCAACACTTGTCTATCGCTAGGAAACCTTAACCATCTTTGATCAACGAGTCAGTCAACTAGAGGCTTACTAGGGACAGTATTTTGTCTATGTATCCACACATGTATTTTATGTTTCCATTCAATACAATTATAGCACGGATAATAAACGATTATCTTGAAATAGGAAATATAATAATAACTATTTTATTATTGCATGTGGGGCATATTTCCAACACTAACCTATATAGATGTCATTTAGGGTTCCATCGAGTCGTGTCGGGGAGTCGTGTCGGGGTGTCGAGGCATCGTGTCGGGGTGTCACGGTATTGTTTTCTTCTTCCTCCTCTTCTTTTTTTCCTCTTGTTCCTTTTGTTCTTCTTCCTCTTCTTCCTTCATTTTCTTCTTCTTCTTCTTCTTCTCTTCTTCTTCTTCTTCTTCTTCTTCTTTTTCTTCTTCTTTTTCTTCTTCTTCCTTCTTTTCCTTTTTCCTCTTCTTCTTATTCTTCTCCTTCTTCTTCTTATTATTCTTCTTCTTCTTCTCCTCCTCCTCCTCCTCCTCCTCCTCCTCCTCCTCCTCCTCCTCCTCCTCCTTCTCCTTCTTCTTCTTCTTCTTCTTTCCTTCTCCTCTTCTTCTTTTCTTCTTCTCTTGTTCTTTTCTTCTTATTCTTCTTATTCTTCCTTCTTTTTATTTTTCCTCTTTTTCTCCTCTTCTCCTCCTCATCTTCTTCTTCTTCTACTCCTCGTCTTCTCTTTTCTCCTCTTCTTCTTGTTGTTGTTCTTCTTCTTCCCCTCCTCCTTCTAAACTAAACTAAACTACCAACTAAACTAAACTACGTGCCACGAAACTAAACTAAACTAAAAAAGGAAAGCAGCAAAACAAGAACAAAAATTGACCAACTAAACTAAACTACCACTAAACTAAAGTACCAACTAATAAGTTAAACTAATCAACTAACTACAGCAAACTAAACTAAACTAATCAACTAAACTACAGCAAAAAGGAAAAAACTAACCTTGGGGCAGTGGGCGGCCAGGGTAGTGGGGTCGGGCGATGGGGCGGGGTGGGGAGCTCCGGGCGGCGGCAGGGGTGCCGGGCGTGGTAGGGGCGCCATGCGTGGCAGGGGCACTAATACGTCTCCAATGTATCTATAATTTTTGATTGTTTCATGCTATTATCTTGTCAAACTTTGGATGTTTTGCATGTCTTTTATTTATTTTTTGGGACTAACTTACTAACTCAGTGCTAAGTGTCAGTTCCTGTTTTTTCCATGTTTTTGACCCCTTTCAAAGGAGATTTTGAAACGGAGTCCAAACGGAAGAAAATCCCCGAAAAGTTTTTTTTGGAACGGAAGAAGATCGGAGAACTTGGGAGCCAAGCCAGAGGAGCTCCAGGGGCCCCACAAGCCCCCACCCCACGGCCAGGGGGCGCGCCATCTAGGCTTGTGGGCCCCCTGGAGGTCCCCTGACCTAGATCTTTCGCCTATATAATCCCATAAATTCCAGAAAAAATCAAGAGATCATCGCAATCACTTTTCCGCCGCCGCAACCTTCTGTCTCCACAAGATCCCATCTGGGGCACGTCCTGGTGCCCTGCCGGAGGGGGGATTCGGACATAGAGGGCTTCTCCATCAACACCATGACCTCTCCGGTGATGCGTGAGTAGTTCACTATAGACCTACGGGTCCATAGCTAGTAACTAGATGACTTCTTCTCTCTTTAGGATCTTCAATACAAAGTTCTTCATGATCTTCATGGAGATCTATCCGATGTAATCTTCTTTTGCGGTGTGTTTGTCGAGATCCGATGAATTGTGGATTTATAATCATATTATCTATGAATCTTATTTGAGTTTCTTCTGATCTCTCTTATGCATGATTTCATATCCTTATAATTCTCTTCGAGTTGTGGGTTTTGTCTGGCCAACTAGATCTATGATTCTTGTAATGGGAGAAGTGCTTGGTTTTGGGTTCATACTGTGCGGTGACCCCACCCAGTGACAGAAGGGGTAGCGAGGCACGCATCATGTTGTTGCCATCAAGGGTAAAAAGATGGGGTTTTCATCATTGGTTTGAGATTATCCCTCTACATCATGTCATCTTGCTTAAAGCGTTACTCTGTTCGTCATGAACTCAATACACTAGATGCATGTTGGATAGCAGTCGATGTGTGGAGTAATAGTAGTAGATGCATAAAGTATCGGTCTACTTGTCTCGGACGTGATGCCTATATGTATGATCATTGCCTTAGATATCATCATGACTTTGCACGGTTCTATCAATTGCACGAGAGTAATTTGTTCACCCACCATAATACTTGCTATTTTGAGAGAAGCCTCTAGTGAACCCTATGGCCCCCAGGGTCTACTCCACACCATATTTTCAGCCTTACACTTTTTACTTCGTTGCACTTTCCACCTTCAAATCTCACTTTGCAAACAATATTGAAGGGATTGACAACCCCTTTGAAGCGTTGGGTGCAAGATTGTTTGTGTTTGCGCAGGTACTCTGGACTTGATGAGACCCTCCTTATGGATCGATACCTTGGTTCTCAAACTGAGGGAAATACTTACTGCTCCTGTGTTGCATCACCCTTTCCTCTTCAAGGGAAGAACCAACGCAAGCCCAGCCTCTGTCAACGTGTCAACTTCTGGCGCTATTGTCTGTGGGATAGCAGAAGATTTTTTGGCGCCGTTGCCGGGGAGGAAGATCAAGTCAAGAACTCATCCAAGTAGGTGTCGCAAACTCATCTCTTGAATTTACTTTGTTTGCCAGTTGCCTCTCGTTTTCCTCTCCCCCACTTCACCAATTTTCCTTTTTCGTTCGCCTTTTCGTTTGCCCTTTTCGTTCGCCCTTTTTCCCGCCTGCTTTTTGTTTGCTTGTGTGCTTGCTTGCTTGCTGAAGTCACCATGAACGAAAACACCAAACTTTCTGACTTCTCAAATACTAATAATAATGATTTTATTAGTACTCCAATTGCTCCCGCCACTAGTGCGGAGTCATACGAAATCAATGCCGCTTTGCTGAATCTTGTTATGAAAGAGCAATTCTCTGGCCTTCCTAGTGAAGATGCCGCATCCCATCTCAATACCTTCATTGAGCTTTGCGATATGCAAAATAAAAAATATGTGGATAATGACGTGATTAAATTGAAGCTTTTTCCTTTCTCGTTGCGAGATCGCGCAAAAACTTGGTTTTCTTCTTTGCCCAAAAATAGTATCGATTCTTGGGATAAGTGCAAAGATGCTTATATATCCAAGTATTTTCCGCCGGGTAAGATCATCTCTCTCCGTAATGATATCATGAATTTCAAGCAACTTGGTCATGAGCATGTTGCCCAAGCTTGGGAGAGAATGAAATTAATGATTAGAAACTATCCCGCTCATGGCTTGAGCCTTTGGATGATTATTCAAATCTTTTACGTTGGCTTGAATTTCGCTTCTAGAAATATCTTGGACTCCGCCTCAGGTGGAACGTTCATGGAAATCATGTTAGGCGAAGCCACAAAGCTCTTAGACAACATCATGACAAACTACTCTCAATGGCACACTGAAAGGTCACCTACTAGTAAGAAGGTACACGCTATAGAAGAAATTAACTCGTTGAGTGCTAAGATGCATGAGTTAATGAATTTGATTGCTAGTAGAAGTGCTCCTTTGGATCCTAATGATATTCCTTTGTCTTCTTTGATTGAGAGTAGCAACGCTAGCTTGGACGTTAATTTTGTTGGTAGGAATAACTTTGGCAACAACAATGCCTTTAGAGGAAACTATGTTCCTAGGCCTTTTCCTAGTAACTCCTCTAATAACTTTGGCAACTCCTACAACAATACTCATGGAAATTACAATAGATTACCCTCTGATCTAGAAAGTAATATCAAAGAGTTCATCAACTCTCAAAAGATTTTCAATGCGTCCATTGAGGAAAAACTACTCAAAGTTGACGATTTGGCTAAAAGCGTGGATAGGATTTCTTGTGATGTTGATGCTTTGAAAGTTAGATGTGCTCCTCCCAAAATCAACATGGATGAAACTTTGAAAGCTATGCGTGTTTCCATGATTGAGAGCCAAGAAAGAACCGCTCAAATTCGTGCTAGACATGAATGGCTTAAAAGGGCGTGTTCTCGTGATGAGAATCACGAAGGTCTTAAATTGCTTGGTGTGACACCCATTGAATCTTTGTTTTCTTGTGTCAAACCTAATGATTATGGGGCTGGATATGATTCCACTTTGGTTGAACAGTGCCCCAATGATTCGGAGTCCATCTACCTTGATGCTAAAAGCATTAAAAGTGGCGTAGAAGACGTTAAAAATTTGAGTAGTAATGAAATTACTACCGTGGATTTCAAGGAATTCAATTATGATAGTTGCTCCTTGATTAAATGCATTTCTTCGATGCAATCCATGTTAAACTCTCCACACGCTTATAGCCAAAACAAAGCCTTTACCGATCATATCGTCGAAGCTATGATAAAAGCTCTTGAAGAGAAACTTGAATTGGAAGTCTCTATCCCTAGGAAGCTTCATGATGAGTGGGAACCTACCATCAAAATCAAAATCAAAAACTATGAGTGCAATGCTTTGTGTGATTTGGGTCCTAGTGTTTCTGCGATTCCAAAGTATTTATGTGATGTTCTGGGTTTTAACGAGATTGAAGAGTGTTTTCTTAACTTGCATCTTGTTGATTCTACTATCAAGAAACCCATGGGAAGGATCAATGATGTTCTTATTACTGCAAATAGGAACTATGTACCCGTGGATTTCATTGTTCTTGACATTGATTGCAATCCTATATGCCCTATTATTCTTGGTAGACCTTTCCTAAGGACTATTGGTGCTATCATCGATATGAAGGAAGGGAATATTAGATTTTAATCTCCTTAAAGGAAGGGCATGGAACACTTTCATAGAAAGAAAATAAGATTGCCTTCTGAATCCATGATAAGGGCCACTTATGGTTTGAGCACCAAAGACGACGATACGTGATTCTATCGCTTCTATGCCTAGCTAAGGGCATTAAACAATAGCGCTTGTTGGGAGGCAACCCAATGAATTTATCTTTTTCTTTCTGTTTTGTTGCGTCCACACTTTCATAATTCTGTTGTGAGTGTGTTTTTTGTGTTTCTTTTTGTGTTTGAGCCAAGCAAAGCCTTTATGACTAGTCTTGGTAATGGTTGTTTGATCCTGCTGGAAAAAGACAAAAACTTTTCGCTCACGAGATGATTTTTAATTTTTATTCAGAAAGATATTTTGAGTTGATTCTTTTTTCTGCTGATCGATATGCTTTTTTCATAGTCCTTCGTAATTTTTCAGAATTTGTGAGGTACCAGAAGTATACGAAGTATACAGATTGCTACAGACTGGTCTGTTTTTGACAGATTCTGTTTTTATTGAGATGGTTGCTTGTTTTGATGAAACTATGGTTAGTATCGGGAGTTACTAGCCATGGGTAAGTGAGAATATAGTAGCCCATCATCAATATAGATAGAATTCAAGTTTTCTACAGTACCAAAAGAAGTGGTAGTTTGTTTTCTTGTACTAATGTTATCACAAGTTTCTGTTTAAGTTTTGTGTTGTGAAGTTTTCAAGTTTTGGGTGATGTTCTCATGGACAAAGAGATAAGGAGTGGAAAGAGCTCAAGCTTGGGGACGCCCAAGGCACCCCAAGCCAAATTCAAGGACACTAAAAAGCCTAAGCTTGGGGATGCCCCGGGAAGGCATCCCCTCTTTCGTCTTCAATCCATCGATAACATTACTTGGAGCTATATTTTTATTCACCACATGATATGTGTTTTGCTTGGAGTGTCTTGTATCATAGGAGTCTTTTATTTTTGTTGTGTCACAATCATCCTTTCTGCACACCTTTTTAGAGAGAGAGACATGCACTCATCATGATTTTGCTAGAATGCTCATAGTGCTTCACTTATATCTTTTGAGCTAGATACTTTTGCTCATAGTGCTTCACTTATATCTTTTGAGCTAGATACTTTTGCTCTAGTGCTTCACTTATATCTTTTGAGCTAGTCACTTTTATTCTTGTGCTTCACTTATATCTTTAGAGCACGGCGGTGCGTGATTTGGTAGTTGGCTTATGCTATGAAAGTAGTCCCATGTGTTAAGTACCCAAAGAGGATGCAAAAACCTCCATCTTCATGTGCATTGAGTAGAAAGAGAAGTTTCGATTCCTCTCAATTAGTTTTGAGACATGGATTCGGTAATATTAAGAGTTATGTTAGTAGGGTGTTGCGAATCTAGAAATACTTGTGTTGGAGTTAGTGATTCCCGTAGCATGCACGTATGGTGAACCGCTATGTTAGGAAGTCGGAGCATAATTGATCTATTGATTGTCATCCTTTGTGTTGAGGTCGGGATCGCGTGATGGTTCACACCTACCAACCCTTCCCCTCGGAGTATGCGTTTAGCACTTTGTTTCGATTACTAATAAAAACTTCTGCAACAAGTATGTGAGTTCTTCATGACTAATGTGAGTCCATGGTATAGATGCACTTTCACCTTCCACCATTGCTAGCCTCTCTAGTGCCGTGCAATTCTCGCCGGTGCACAAACCCACCAAATTCCTTCGTCAAAACAGCCACCATACCTACCTACTATGGCATTTTCATAGCCATTCCAAGATATATTGCCATGCAACTCCCACCGTTCCATCTCATGACTTGCGCCGTCACTCTCATATTGCCATTGCATGATCATAAGATAGCTAGCGAGATGTTTTCAATGTCATACACCATGCTAGATCGTTGCACATCCCGATACACTGCCGGAGGCATTTCCTATGGACTCATCATCATTGTGATCTTCGAGCTGTGAGTAAATAAAAGTGTGATGATCATCATTATTAGAGCATTGTCCCATGTGAGGAAATAAAAAAAAGGGCCAAAGAGCCCAAAAACAAAAACAAAAAGAGAAAAGAAAAGAAAAGAAAAAAAAGAGGCCTAAGAGCCCAAATGAAAAAAAAGGAGAGAAAAAGAGAGAAGGGACAATGCTACTACCTTTTTCCACACTTGTGCTTCATGATAGCACCATGTTCTTCATGATTGAAAGCTTCTTGCTTTGTCACTACCATATGCTAGTGGGAATCTTCATTATAAAACTTGGCTTGTATATTCCAATGATGGGCTTCCTCCAAATTGCCCTAGGTCTTCGTGAGCAAGCAAGTTGGATGCACACCCACTAGTTTTCCTTTTGAGCTTTCATATACCAATCCCTACTCATTCACATTGATATCTATTAATGGGCATCTCCATAGCCTATTGATACGCCAAGTCAATGTGACCATCTCCTCCTTTTTTGTCTCACAACCACCACCACACTCTATTCCACCTATAGTGCTATATCCATGACTCGCGCTCATGTATTGCGTGATAGTTATAAAAAGTTAGAGAAATTAAGAGTACCAAAACAATTACTTGGCCAATTCCGGGGTTGTGCATGATTTACATTAGTTGTGTGAGCATGATGGAGCATAGCCAGACTATATGATTTTGTAGGGATAACTTTCTTTGGCCTTGTTATTTTGAAAGTTCATGATTACTTCGCTAGTTTTCTTGAAGTGTTACTGTTTTCATGTCAATAGCAAACTATTGTTTGAATCTTACGGATCTGAACATTCATGTCACGTGAAAGAAGTTGCAAAGGACAACTATGCTAGGTAGCATTCCATATCAAAAATTCATTCTTTATCACTTCCCTACTCGAGGACGAGAAGGAGTTAAGCTTGGGGATGCTTGATACGTCTCCAATGTATCTATAATTTTTGATGGTTTCATGCTATTATCTTGTCAAACTTCGGATGTTTTGCTTGCCTTTTATTTATTTTTTGGTACTAACTTATTAACTCAGTGCCAAGTGTCAGTTCCTGTTTTTTCCATGTTTTTGACCCCTTTCACACGAGATTTTGAAACGGAGTCCAAACGGAAGAAAATCCACGAAAAGATTTTTTTTGGAACGGAAGAAGATCGGAGAACTCGGGAGCCAAGCGAGAGGAGCTCTAGGGGCCCCACAAGCCCCCACCCCACGCCAAGGGGCGCGCCATCCAGGCTTGTGGGCCCACTGGAGGTCCCCTGACCTAGATCTTTCACCTATATAATCCCATAAATTCCAAAAAAAATCAAGAGATCATTGCAATCACTTTTCCGCCGCCGCAAGCTTCTGTCTCCACAAGATCCCATCTGGGGCACGTCTTGGTGCCCTGCCGGAGGGGGATTCGGACATGGAGGGCTTCTCCATCAAAACCATGACCTCTCCGATGATGCGTGAGTAGTTCACCATAGACCTACGGGTCCATAGCTAGTAACTAGATGGCTTCTTATCTCTCTTGGATCTTCAATATAAAGTTGTCCATGATCTTCATGGAGATCTATCTGATATAATCTTCTTTTGCGGTGTGTTTGTCGAGATCCGATGAATTGTGGATTTATGATCAGATTATCTATGAATCTTATTTGAGTTTCTTCTGATCTCTCTTATGCATGATTTCATATCCTTGTAATTCTCTTCGAGTTGTGGGTTTTGTCTGGCCAATTAGATCTATGATTCTTGCAATTGGAGACGTGCTTGGTTTTGGGTTCATACCGTGCGGTGACCTCACCCAGTGACAGAAGGGGTAGCGAGGCATGCATCGTGTTGTTGCCATCAAGGGTAAAAAGATGGGGTTTTCATCATTGGTTTGAGATTATCCCTCTACATCATGGCATCTTGCTTAAAGCGTTACTCGGTTCGTCATGAACTTAATACACTAGATGCATGCTGGATAGCGGTCGATGTGTGGAGTAATAGTAGTAGATGCAGAAAGTATCGGTCTACTTGTCTCGGAAGTGATGCCTATATGTATGATTATTGCCTTAGATATCGTCATGACTTTGTGCGGTTCTATCAATTGCTCGACAGTAATTTGTTCAGCCACCGTAATACTTGCTATTTTGAGAGAAGCCTCTAGTGAACCCTATGGCCCCCAGGGTCTAATTCACACCATATTTTCAGCCTTACACTTTTTACTTCGTTGCACTTTCCGCCTTCAGATCTCACTTTGCAAACAATCTTGAAGGGATTGACAACCCCTTTGAAGCATTGGGTGCAAGCTTGTTTGTGTTTGCGCAGGTACTCTGGACTTGACGAGACCCTCCTTCTGGATCGATACCTTGGTTCTCAAACTTAGGGAAATACTTACTGCTCTTGTGCTGCATCACCCTTTCCTCTTCAAGGGAAGAACCAACGCAAGCCCAGCCTCTGTCAACGTGTCAACTTCTGGCGCTGTTGTCTGTGCGATAGCAGGCACCAACGCGTGGGAGGAGGGGTGGCTGGTTGCGGGGTGGGTGAGCGGCTGATACGTCCATTTTGCATCATGCTTTCATGTTGATATTTATTGCTTTTTGGGCTGTTATATTACTTGTGGTGCCATATTTATGCCTTTTCTCTCTTATTTTGCAAGGATTATTTGAAGAGGGAGAATTCAGGCAGCTGGAATTCTGGAGTAGAAAAGGAGCAAATCCTAGTCCACTATTCTCCACATCTCCAAATGCCCTAAAAATTTACGTGGATTTTATCTAGAATATATTAGAAATAATGGGTGAAAGAACTACCGGAGGGGGGCCACCAGGGCCCCACAAGCTTGCCCACCGCTACCACCCCCCTGGTGGCACAGGGCAGGCTTGTGGGCTGCCTGAAGGCCCACTAGCCCCCCTCTTTTTCTATATGAAGCGTCTTGGTCTGGAAAAAATCAAGATGGAGCTTTTGCGTGGTTTCGCCGCCACCACGAGGCGGAACTTGAGCAGATCCAATCTAGAGCTTCGGCAAGATGATCCAGCCGGGGAAACTTCCCTCCCGGAGGGGGAAATCGTCGCCATCGTCATCACCAACACTCCTCTTGTCGGAGGGGAGGCATCTTCATCAACATCTTCATCAGCACCATCTCCTCTCCAATCCCTAGCTCATCTCTTGTAACCAATCTTCGTCTCGCAACTCCGATTGGTACTTGTAAGGTTGCTAGTAGTGTTGATTACTCTTTGTAGTTGATGCTTGTTGGATTACTTGGTGTAAGAGTTTATGTTTAGATCCTTGATGCTATTCATTACACCTCTGGTCATGATTATGATTATGTCTTGTGAGTAGTTACTTTTGTTCCTGAGGACATGGGATAAGTCATGTTGATAATAGTCATGTGAATTTGATATCCGTTCGGTATTTTGATATGATGTATGTTGTCTTTTCCTCTAGTGGTGTTATGTGAACGTCGACTACATAACACTTCACCATACTTGGGCCTAGAGGAAGGCATTGGGAAGTAGTAAGTAGATGATGGGTTGCTGGAGTGACAGAAGCTTAAACCCCAGTCTATGTGTTGCTTCGTGAGGGGCTGATTTGGATCCACTAGTTTAATGCTATGGTTAGACTTTGTCTTAATTCTTCTTTTGTAGTTGCGGATGCTTGCGAGAGAGGTTAATCATAAGTGTGATGCTTGTCCAAGTACGGGCAGTACCCAAGCGCCGGTCCACCCACATATCAAACTATCAAAGTAACGAACGCAAATCATATGAACATGATGAAACTAGCATGACAGAAATTCCTGTGTGTCCTCGGGAGCGTTTTTCCTCCTATAATACTTTGTTCAGGCTTGTCCCTTGCTACAAAAGGGATTGGGCCACTTGCTGCACCATTGCTACTACTTGTTACTTGTTTTGCTTGCTACGTTTCACCTCGTTACACAATCACTTGTTACCGCTACTTTCAGTGCTTGCAGTTATTACCTTGCTGAAATCCGTTTATCAGAGCCTTCTGCTCCTCGTTGGGTTCGACACTCTTACTTATCGAAAGGACTATGATTGATCCCCTATACTTGTGGGTCATCAAGGCTCTTTTCTAGCGCCGTTGCCAGGGAGTGAAGCGTCTTTGGTAAGTGGAAATTTGTAAGGAAACATTTTTATACTGTGCTGAAATTTATTGTCACTTGTCACTATGGAAACTCTTCCTTTGAGGAGTTTGTTCGGGGTATCTTCACCACGAGCGGAAGCACGAGGAGTTTCTCCTCAACCTGAGGTACATACTGAAAATATATTTTATGAAATTCCTTTGGGTATGCTTGAGAAACTGCTGGCTAATCCTTTTAGAGGAGATGGTTCTTCACATCCCCACTTTCATCTAATCTATGTAGATGAAGTTTGTGGTTTATTTAAGCTTGCAGGTTTGCCCGAGGATGAGGTAAATAAGAAAGTATTTCCTTTATCTTTGAAGGATAAGGTGTTGACATGGTATAGCCTATGTGATGATGCTGGATCATGGGGCTACAATCGGTTGAAATTGGAATTTCATCAAAAGTTCTGTCCTATGCATTTAGTACATCGTGATCGGAACTTTATTTATAACTTTTGGCCTTGTGACAGGGAAAGCATAGCTCAAGCTTGGGGGAGGCTTAAATCAATGCTATATTCATGCCCCAATCATGAGCTCTCGAGAGAAATCATCACTCAAAACTTTTATGCTCGGCTTTCTCATGAAGATCGTACCATGCTTGACACTTCTTGTGTCGGTTCTTTTATGAAGAAGGATATTGATCACAAGTGGAATTTATTGGAGAGAATCAAATGCAACTCTAAAGATTGGGAGCTGGAGGAAGGTAAGGAGTCAGGTATGAATTTCTAGTTTGATTGCGTTAAATCTTTTGTTGAGACAAACACTTCTAGAGATTTTAGCACTAAGTATGGACTTGACTCTTCCCAAAGAGAAGTGGTTTAAATATCATCCTCCTGTAGAAAGAAACATAGCCAAAACCAATCTAGTTGAGGAGAAAATCATAGCTTTTAGTGATCATGTTGTTCCTTGTGCTTACACTGAGAAACCACCATACCCTGCCAGGATAAAGGATTATTCTAAAGCTCCAACTGTGATATGTAGGGGTTACATTAGACCACTTGCACCCCCTGAGGAGATTAAAGTTGAACCTAGTGTTGCTATTATCAAAGATCTCTTAGCCGAAGACATAGACGGGCATGTTATCAAATTATGTGAGGACTCCGCTAGAATTGCTAAACCTCACGCAAAAGACAAACACGGACCTGTAGTTGGCCTGCCCGTTGTTTCTGTTAAGATAGGAGATCACTGTTACCATGGTTTATGTGATATTGGAGCGAGTGTTAGTGCAATACCCCGTTCTCTATATGATGAAATCAAAGATGAGATTGCACCTGCTGAGTTAGAACCCATTGATATCACTATTATGCTAGCCAATAGAGACAATATCTGCCCTCTGGGAATTGTGAGAGACGTAGAAGTCATGTGTGGTAAGACGAAGTATCCTACTGATTTCCTCGTCCTTGGTACTGCACAAGATAGCTTTTGTCCCATCATATTTGGTAGACCCTTTCTCAACACTTTCAATGCTCACATTGATTGCATTAAGCAGACTGTCACAGTAAGTTTTGAGGGTGTGTCTCATGAATTTAACTTCTCCAAGTTTGGAAGACAAACCCATGAAAGAGAGTCGTTTGGTAGAGATGAAATCATTGCTCTAGCCTGTATTGTCGTACCTCCTATGGATCCTTTAGAGCAATATCTGCTTGAGCATGAAAATGATATGCATATGGAGGAGAGAGATGAGATAGATAGAATTGTCTTAGAACAACATCCTATTCTCAAGAATAATCTACGTGTTGAACTGCTTGGGGATCCTCCCCCACCAAACGTTGATCCTGTGTTCGAGCTTAAACAGTTGCCTGATACTCTTATGTATGCCTATCTTGATGAGAAGGAGATATATCTTGTCATTATTAGTGCTCTCCTCTCAGAGCGCGAAGAGAAGAAGTTACTAAAAACTCTGAGAAAGCACCGCGCTGCTATTAGATATACTCTTGATGATCTTAAGGGTATTAGTCCTACTCTATGTCAGCACAAGATTAAAACTGATCCTGACTTTAAACCAGTTGCTGATCATCAAAGGAGATTAAATCCTAAGATGAAAGAGGTCGTTAGAAAATAAATATTAAAGCTTCTGGAAGCAGGAATCATTTATCCTGTTGCTCATAGTGATTGGGTAAGTCCAGTACATTGTGTACCTAAGAAGGGAGGTATCACTGTCGTTCCTAATGATAAGGATGAACTAATCCCACAAAGGATTATTACCGGCTATAAGATGGTGATAGACTTCCGGAAACTGAACAAGGAAACCAGGAAAGATCATTATCCTTTGCCTTTCATCGACCAAATGCTAGAAAGGCTATCAAAGCACACACACTTCTGCTTTATAGACGGTTATTCAGGTTTCTCTCAAAGACCTGTTGCACAATCTGATCAAGAGAAAACAACTTTCACCTGCCCTTTCGGTACCTTCGCCTATAGACGTATGCCTTTTGGCTTATGTAATGCACATGCTGATGGGGTTATAGTCCTAGGGTAGGGTCATAGGCTTGCCCTATGGGTCCTACCCAAGGACTACCCTTCATAAGGGATAAGGCCCTTAGTCAGTTCCGACTGAATTAAGGACTTCCCATCATCCAGTCGGTGACGATTCCTACATCATCCAGTCGGAGATGAGCATTCGGAGCGTATCAAACTTACCGACTGGATTCCACTCTGTACATCGTAACCCCCCTGGAGGGCAACGGTCATACGTTTCCATGTACCTTTATTAGCATTTAAGACATACGTTACCTGTAACGTATGCAGTTATTCGCCACTACTCCACCCCTGTGCACCGAACCGTTATGAAGGGTAGCGCACTCTATATAAGCCGCCCTTCCCCACTGGTGCAGGGGTTAGCAATTCACTGTAATCCATATTCCACTCGACAACAAGCTCCCAAGAGCACTGAGACGTAGGGCTTTTACCTCCACCGTAGAGGGGCCTGAACTCATACAACCTCGCCATAGCTAAGGCTCTGCCCATCCTTTCGTACCCTACACATCTACTGTCAGACTTATACCCACGACAGTTGGCGCCCACCTTGGGGCAGGCGTCTAAGAGACTTCCGGCGAGTTTGCGACTACATCTTTTCATCATGTCATCCGGTGGAGATTTGAGCATGGGTCACGAGATCCTCTTCAGCGCTCTCTCCTTCATCGTTGACGATTCGGCATGGCTTCAGGATGCCCCTCTCGACGTCGAGGCGCTCCCCAGTCGCGGGGCTACACACTTCCATGCCAGCGCCCGCGGTATCCTTCTTCTCCAGCAGTCGGCTCCGGTGTCGACCTACGCCGCCGCCGCGCGCCGCAACAAGCGTTCCCGCCGTCCGCGGCTCCAGCGTTGGGTGCAACACACCCAGGCACGCTAGAACGCGTCCTCACAAGTGGCGGTCCTAGAGTCGGTTGTGGTTGTGCCGCCGTCCCAGCGCTCGGACTCAGTTCTGACTGAGTTTCCTTCCGAGTACTTGGGTCGCGGGCCTGCAGCTGAAGTGCACATGGCCAACTCCCATGAAAGTCCCTGCCAAACCGGCCGGAATGAGCACGAGGTCAGCGAAACATCCGGCGCTCGCCGTCAGCCCCGTCGTTCTGCCAGTCGGCACACTCGTCGGAGCAACGTGGAGGTGTTCCGCACACCCGTCCTCAACCTGGCTGCCGCCGCCAAGATAGCAGATTCCCTCCAGCCGACTGATTCAGAGGCTGGCAGAGGGATCGAGCAAATCCATGCCCTGCTGCACACGGCGCAGCAGCAAAATTCGGCGGTCTCCCAGTCGCACAACAGGATTCACAATAGTTCCGTTCACGTGAACACGCATCGGTCGGTTCACAGCCCCGGTTCTCATCAGTGACACAGGGGAGGCAGCCGTTCCATGAATCCTGAAGATCGTCGCCGTTCACGCACCCCTCTGCGGGGTGGACCCTACGGGCCTCGACATCATGATGATCGGCGTTCAGTCGGTGACACTTATGATCCCAGGCCCGACGCGAGAGGGCATATCGCCCAGAGGAGGGTTGACAGGGGCCGGGCCCACCGCGATGGTCACGATATGGACCGTCCGAGTGGAAGCAGGACCATCGTCTCTGGTCCCCAGTGTTTCAGTCGAGCCATCCGTTCGGCTGACATCCCTCCCAACTTCCGATTGGCGATGGGGATCAGCAAGTTTACAGGGGAATCCAAGCCAGAAACTTGGCTAGACGACTACCGAGTGGCAATCCAGATCGGAGGAGGGGACGACCACGTCGCCATGAAACACCTCCCCCTGATGCTCGACGGCTTGGCACGAGCGTGGCTGAACCAGTTGGCTCCCTCAAGCATCTATAGCTGGGCAGATCTGGCCCGAGTCTCCATCTGGACCTTCGAAGGGACGTGCAAACGCCCTGCTGGTCTCGTGGAGCTCCAGCACTGTGTCCAGAAGCAGAATGAGCCCCTGTGCGATTTCATTCAGCGTTGGACGACCCTCTACCACATGGTGGAGAACGTCACAGAGCACCAAGCAGTCTGCGCCTTCAAGGCAGGCGTGCGGTACAGAGATCTGTACCTAAAGTTTGGTCGGACAGGCGACATCTCCATGAGTAAGATGATGGAGATAGCGGCACGCTATGCAAATGGCGAAGAAGAGGACCACATTCGTAGCGGCAAGCACAAAGCAGTCGCCGATGGAGATGGGAACAACACTCGGAAGCAGAAGCAGAAAGCTCCGTCCACTCCGCAGGGCAGAGGCCGCAGCCGTTACCAATGCCAAGTTCAAGGGCAAGGGGAAGGCTCAGTTCACCCCCAAGAAGAAGCAGTTCGGAAACCACATCCTGGACCAGCCATGTCCAATTCACACGAAGATGGATGAAGAGGGCAATGCCATATTTCCGAAGCATACCACTCGGCAATGTCACCTCCTGATCCAAGGGTTCGGCGAAGGGCAGCCGAGTGAAAAGGACAATGAAAAGGACGAGGAGGACAAGGAGGATCCGTTCCCCCAAGTCCATGCAACACTGATGATTTTTGCTGACGTTGAGAGCAAGAGTCGACTGAAGCTGGTGAACAGGGAGGTGAACATGGCCACGCCGACCAACCCCACGTTCCTCAGATGGTCTCAGACTGCGATCACCTTTGATCAGTCGGATCATCCAGCACACGTACCCACCCCAGGGAGGCAGGCTCTGGTCGTCGACCCGGTGGTGGAAGGAGTCCGACTGCGCAAAGTCCTCATGGACGGCGGCAGTGGCTTGAACATCATGTACGCTGACACTCTCAAGGGGATGGGAATTCCGATGTCCAAACTTAGCGAGAGTAGCATGTAGTTCCATGGAGTCGTCCCTAGACGAAAGGCCAAGTCACTCGGCCAGATCGTGTTGGACGTCGTCTTCGGCTATGACAAGAACTTCCGCAAGGAAAAGCTGACGTTCGAGGTGGTGGACTTCCAGAGTGCGTACCACGCAATTCTGGGCCGCCCGGCGTATGCGCGTTTCATGGCCCGTCCATGTTACGTGTACCTGAAGCTGAAGATGCCAGGCCCAAAAGGTGTGATCACTATCACACGCAATCGGCAGCGGGCCGAGGAGTGTCTGCAGCAGGGATCGAGGATCGCCGATCAGCAGATGGCTGTCCTCGAGCTTGACGAGTACAAGAAGACAGTCGACCCTGCTGACTTGATGCGTTCGAAGAAGCCAGCTTCGGAGTCCGCATTCCAGTCGGCGGGGGAGACGAAGAAGGTCAGCATCCACCCGACGAACGACACCGCTGCCCCGACGAACATCTCCACCACCCTCGATCCTAAATAGGAAGTCGAGCTCATCCAATTCCTCCGTGAGAACTGGGACATCTTCGCATGGAAGCCCGCTGACATGCCAGGTGTACCCAGGGAGTTGGCTGAGCACCGACTGCATGTGGATCCCGCCGCTCGGCCTGTCCGAGAACGCCTGCGTCGGTCCGCCGCGCACAAGAGGAAGGCAATCGGAGAAGAGGTGGCTAAGCTTTTGGCAGCCAACTTCATTCGCGAGGTACACCACTCCGAGTGGCTCGCCAATGTTGTCATGGTGCCCAAGAAGGACAAGTCGCTCCGAATGTGCATCGACTTCAAGCATCTCAATAAGGTCTGCCTCAAAGACCATTTTCCGCTCCCCCGCATCGATCAAATTGTCGATTCGACTGCGGGTTGCGAGCGTTTGTCATTCCTTGATGCCTACTTGGGCTATCATCAGATCCGTCTGTATGGCCCCGATGAATTAAAAACAGCCTTCATCACCCCATTCGGGTGCTTCTGCTATATCACTATGCCATTTGGTTTGAAGAATGCAGGAGCAACCTTTATGCGCATGATCCAAAAATGCCTCCTTGACCAGATCGGTCGGAATGTGGAGGCGTATATGGATGATATCGTAGTCAAGTCACGCAAAGGTTCCGACCTGCTGACTGACTTGGCAGAAACATTCGCTAACCTTCGTAGGTACGATATCAAGCTCAACCCAGCCAAGTGTTCATTCGGTGTTCCCAGCGGAAAGTTACTCGGTTTCTTCGTTTCCGAACGAGGGATCGATGTCAACCCCGAAAAGATCGGGACCATCGTCCGAATGGAGCGGCCGGTCATAATACACGATGTTCAAAGGCTCACAGGTGGCCTAGCGGCTTTGAGCAGGTTCATCAGTCGACTCAGTGAGAAGGCACTTCCTCTGTACCGACTCATGAAGAAATCAGATACTTTCGAGTGGACAGACGAAGCCCAAATCGCATTTGACGACCTCAAAGTCCTACTTTCCACCCAGCCATTTCTTACTGCTCCGCTCAGTAAAGAACCCCTTCTTCTGTACATCGCGGCTACAAATCAAGTCGTCAGCACTGTTCTCACAGTCGAACAGGAAGAAGAAGGAAAAGCATACAAGGTTCAGTGGCAGTGTATTATGTCTCCGAAGTCCTGACTCCTTCCAAGCAGAGGTATCCCCACTATCAAAAACTTATCTATGGGTTTTACATGACTGCGAAGAAGATGGCTCGTTATTTCCAAGACCACTCGGTGTCTGTCGTTTCTGATGCTCCGTTGTCGGAAATCCTACACAATCGGGACGCATCGGGCTGAGTGGCGAAGTGGGCAATGGAGATGTTATACTGTGACATCAAGTTCAAGGCCAAGAAAGCTATAAAGTCTCAAGCTCTGGCTGACTTCATAGCAGAATGGGTAGAACAATCGCAACCGACCCACATCTACTCGGCTCATTGGACAATGTTCTTCGATGGGTCCAAGATGTTGAATGGCTCCGGCGCAAGCATTGTGATCATATCACCAAAAGGTGACAAACTCAAGTATGTGTTGCAGATACACTTTGATTCCTCCAACAACGAGGCACAGTATGAAGCTCTCCTTTATCGACTACGCATGGCCATCGCACTCGGCGTCCGTCGCCTGATGGTCTATGGCGATTCAGATTTGGTGGTTAATCAAGTGATGAAGGAGTGGGACGTCAGGAACCCCACCATGACCACATACAGCAATGCGGTGAGGAAACTCGAGAAAAAGTTTGAAGGTCTGGAACTCCACCACGTTCCGCGAGTGAAAAACCAAGCAGTTGATGAATTGGCGAAACTCGGATCCACTCGGAGACTAGTCCCGAGTGACGTTTGCCTCGAGCACCTTCACCTTCCCTAAGTTAAAGAAGATCCTTTCACAGAGGAACCAGTACAACCAAAGAGCTCGACAGATCCGACTGAAGTCGAAGTCCCTGCTGTGGTTGATTTGATCATGGAGATTCTTGCTATTATCCCCGATTGGACTGTGCCGTTCATTGCATACATCCTCAGGCAAGAATTACCAGAAGATGAAGTCCAAGCCAGACAGATCGTCCGCAGGTCAAAGTCGTTCACTGTCATTGATGGCCAGTTGTACAAGGAAAGCGTTTCAGGCGTCCTTCAACGATGCATCTCCCCTGAGGAGGGACAGTTAATCCTAGAAGAAATTCACTCGAGAAGTTGCGGTCATCACGCTTCCTCAAGGGAAATCGTCGCCAAAGCATTCAGAGCTGGCTTCTTCTGGCTACAGGCGAATGAAATGGCGAAGGATATGGTCGACCGATGCAAAGGCTGTCAGTTCTACTCTAATAAGTCCCACAAGCCAACATCTACGTTGAAGACAATCCCTCTTGTTTGGCCATTTGCAGTGTGGGGATTAGATACAGTCGGTCCATTCAGGATAGGCCAAGGGGGATTCACACATCTGTTGGTGGCAGTCGACAAGTTCACAAAGTGGATTGAAGCCAAGCCCATCAAGAAGCTCGACGCCCTTACGGCCATCAAGTTTGTCAGGGACATCATCTCCAGATTCGGGGTACCTCACAGCATAATCACTCACAATGGAACAAACTTTGACTCGGACAGATTCAAAAGTTTCTGTACAGGCCAAGGTATCCGAGTGGATTTCGCATCTGTGGCGCATCCCCAAACAAACGGGCAAGCAGAGCGGGCGAATGGACTTATTCTCCAAGGTTTGAAGCCTCGACTCCTGCGAGAACTGGGACATGCCGCCGGCGCATGGGTCACCGAGCTGCCTTCGGTGCTTTGGGGTCTCCGCACAACCCCAAATAGATCTACAGGGTGATCCCCGTTCTTCCTCGTTTACGGAGCAGAGGCAGTCCTTCCGAGTGACTTGCTTCACAACGCTCCATGAGTTGAACTCTTCTCCGAAGCTGAAGCAGAGCAAGCAAGGCAAGACGAAGTGGATCTTCTAGAGGAGGAGCGTGAGATGGCACTGACTCGCTCAACCATTTATCAACAAGATCTGCGGAGCTTTCACGCACGACACGTCAGGAGTCGTACATTCCAAGCAGGCGACCTGGTGCTCCGAGTGGATCAGCAGAGACCTCACAAGTTGGCTCCCGCCTGGGAAGGACCCCTCATCATCTCCAAGGTGCTGAACAACGGAGCATATCGACTCTACAACCTCGATGGGGAAACGGACGAGCCGCGAGCATGGAATGGAGATCTCCTGAAGCGCTTCTACACGTGACCGTCGACTGAAGCAATGTAAAGAACAAGTATCGTTGAAGTACTACAAAGCAGATTGAGTTTTTGCAGATTCAAAATTCTTCCGCGTTCGCAGACTCCGGTCTTAAAAAAACTAAGCTGCAAACCAGAATCGCCTAAGTACAAATTTTCTTCGAGTGTGCACTAAACGTCGCACTCGGGGACTTAGCTGCGATCCAGAATCGCCTAAGTACTAACTTTCTCCGAGTGTGCACTAAACGTCGCGCTCGGGGACTTAGCTGCGATTAAGAATCGCCTAAGTACAAAATTTCTCCGACTGTGCACTAAACGTCGCACTCGGGGACTTAGCTGCGATCCAGAATCGCCTAAGTACTAACTTTTTCCGAGTGTGCACTAAACGTCGCACTCGGGGACTTAGCTGCGATCAAGAATCGCCTAAGTACAAAATTTCTCCCAGTGTGCACTAAACGTCGCACTCGGGGACTTAGCTGCGATCCAGAATCGCCTAAGTACTAACTTTCTCCGAGTGTGCACTAAACGTCGCACTCGGGGATTTAGTTGCGATCAAGAATCGCCTAAGTTCTAACTTTCTCCGAGTGTGCACTAAACGTCGCACTCGGGGACTTAGCTGCGATCAAGAATCGCCTAAGTACAAACTTTATCCGAGTGTGCACTAAACGTGGCACTCGGAAACTAAGCTGCGATCCAGAATCGCCTAAGCAACAACTTTCTCCGAGTGTGCTCTAAACGTCGCACTCGGAGACTTGCCTGCAATCAAGAATCTCCTAAGTAAAAGATTCCTTCGAGTGTATCTTACAAATCCACTCGGAGGCTTAGCAGACCCTCATTGAGGCTCATGTAGATGTCAAGACAACTGACAATTACATGAGTAGCAGACCCTCATTGAGGCTCATGTAGATGTCAAGACAACTGACAATTACATGAGTAGCAGACCCTCATTGAGACTCATGTAGATGTCAAGACAACTGACAATTACATGAGTACCAACTCGCTCCGAGTGCGACCTTACGGTCGCGCTTTAAGACTTAGCTGTGATAACGAATCGCCTAAGTAAAGAACTCCTACAGATCCACTCGGAGGCTTAGCAGACCCTCATTGAGGCTCATGCAGATGTCAAGACAACTGATAATCACATGCTCCGCATGTTTGCCATTGGCTTCACCAAGAAACGCCAAACAAAAACCACGAACCAAAATCGTGTCAACAATTCTTTGGCAAAGGAAGAGCAAAATAGTCGGTTCCAATTCAAAGTTGGTTTAAAGATAGTCGGTTCGGTGTAGATCAAGATTATCCACACCGGACCACGAATGTGACGGCCAACAGCAGTGGCCAAAGTTTGATACAAGCAAACACTCAGCATACCGAGGTAAAAGTTTTCTCAAGCGTCTTCAGGACTTGCACTGGGACTAGCAGGCTCCACGAAAGTGTCGAGATCGATCCCGTCTGCGATGCGAGTGGTGCTCTCAAGGAAGGTCTCCATGAAATCTTCGAATCGAAGCTTCTTGGTGTTGGTGACCTGCAACGCCTTCAGCTTCTCTTCGCGAGCCTCCTTGCAGTGCACTCGGACCAGCGATAACGCCACGTCCGCACCACAGCGAGCCGCAGACTTCTTCCACGCCTGCACTCGGTTCGGGACCTCCTCCAGCCGAGTCATCAACCCTTCCATCTCTTGCCGAGACTCGTCTTTGGGCCACAGCTCCTTGTCGATTCGGCCGATCACCTCTCTCAGTCGACCGATGAAAGGTCCCACTTTGCCCAGGCGAATGTGTGCCCAGAGCATGTCTCGATTGGCGTCCTTGCCGAGTGGAACGTTCGGCAGAACCGACCGCTCAACGTCAGCTGCTTCAGCCTCAGCGTCCATACAAAAATCTGCAAAGACAAGACGAGCAAAAAGTAAGCGCAGAATGAAATACACAGTCAAGAAGCACTCGGAAAAACAGAACTTACCACCGAGAAGCGCAATCATCTTCCTTGCCCAATCACTGACGTACTTCTCCTGTGATATGCACCGCCTGTTCATCACCTTCATCTGCCCCATCAACTCGGTTCTTTGTTTCCCCATTTTCTCCATTTCGGCCACCAATGCCTTGTTTGCCTCACGGGACTCCTCCAAGGACTTCTCTCGTTCAGCCAGAGCACCCTTCACACCAGCCAACTCATGAACAGCTGCCTCCAGTTCCGCAGCAAGCTGAATCTTTTCCGCCTTCATAGCGTTGTACGCTGATCCCATCTCGCAAGTCTTCTGCAAATCAGCGCGAAGAGAAGATCAGACAAATTCAACAAGGAAAACAATAAAAACTCAAAGTTCTTCAGACCCCTGCCGACGCAAGCAGTCGACAGCGGTCTCGGGGACTACACCCAGTGGGTTCACTAAGAGTGACCCCACTGGCATGAAGCTCAAACAGGTCCGCCCAATTGAGATACATAACACAAACAAGCCTATGCGGATACTACTACCCGACCTGAGTAAAATTACTCTCGGGGACTAACCCAGTAGGTGCACTCGGCGTGCCCTCACCGGTAACATTCGAACAGATTAGTTTTGATCTGATCAACTTAAAGAAACTGTATATCAAGACAACTGCCGGTGCAAGCACTCGACAGAAGTCTCGGGGACTACACCCACTGGGTTCACTAAGAGTGAACCCACTGCAAAATAATCATCTTGTATCCGAGTATATTGCTTAAACACCCACTGGGTTACAAGGGGAAAGCAAATACTTACTAGCCCACTTACTCGGATATCGTCCCGGAGTTCCAAGCTTCGCTTGTACACAGACGCAATGGAGTCGTACGCTATCTTGGCATCACCCGCCATCAACTCCGCCTGCACCATGGCCCCCTTGGCAGCTCCCACCTGATCTTCCGGGAGGCGCTGAGCGTCGTACTGGACGGTCGATGGACTTGGCACCACAAGAGACTCCTTGGGCATCCCAAGTCCTGCTCCAGTCGGTTCAGCAGCGATGAGCGCCGTTTCAGTCGACGGCATCGTCTCAGTTGGTGGCGCGTCCATGGCGGGAGTAGTAACAGGTGGAACAGCCTCAAGGACAGGCACCGCAGCTTGCTCGGACCTCTTCTGGTCGTCCTCCTCCACATGAATCACCTCTGAAGGAAGCCCGACCGAACGACGTGAGACCACAGGAAAAAAGGCAAGACCAAAGACAGAATTCGTGAAACAATGATGTAGGCTCCCGGAGTCGCCACGACATACCTTGCTGGGATGTGACAACGTTGTCTGTATCCATGGGATCGTCTTCCTGGCGTGGCAGAGAAGTGGCGGAGGTGGCAGCTCTGTCGAGCAAAATTCACTCGGCCACTAAGCATGAGTTTGATCAAATACTGGAAGAAGATAGGAGAACAACACACTTACGCTGAGGCGACGGGAACGGCGATCCTCATCCGCGGCAAACCTTCCGAGGCTTGGATCCACTCGGTTTGGCCACCTTAGAGGGCTGGCCCGCGGGCTCAGCAGCAAAGTCCCTGGTCCTCTTTGTGCTCCGAGCACTCGGAACCACGGGAGAAGCTGGCAAGGTACTCGGAACCACAGGAGGAGCTGGCGGGGCACTCGAGGCCGCTAGGGGAGCCGACGAAGCCACGGGTTTGTGACGGCGTTTAGTTCGAGGCTCTCGTGACGGGGGTGGCGAGTTCTGTTCCTCATCTTCCCCTTCTTCTTCTTCGGACTCCTCCTCCGTCTCCCCACTGTCGGAGACGTACTCGACGCTCTCCACGCTGCCCTCCTGGCTGCCTTCCTCTTCCTCAGCCGGATTCCCGTTCGAGACAGGAGAAAACCAGTTGGTCCACGCCTGCACGAGATACAGTCGACAACATCAGACGTCAGACAGTGATACCAGAAAAAAGCGATAAACCTAAGACAATTGTGTGCACTCGACAAGTTATACTCACCTCATTCGGAGGAGGGTTGTCCGCGCGGAAGGGCTTCACTCGTCGGGCTCCTCTGGGGTTATCGCACGCGCCTGTGATGTTGCGGACCCACGACGTCACAAGCTCCCCGGTCACGCACTCGGGGTTAGTCCGAGTGGAGTCCTCAGGCCCCGTGTAGTGACACATGGCGTGGTGTCGAGCTTGCAAAGGCTGGATACGCCGACCCAGAAAAATCTCCAGCAATTCTATGCCAGTGACCCCCTTTTGGACGACCTCTACCAGCACATCGACCAGAGGCTGGATCTAGATCTTCTCCATCTTCGTGAGCGCAAGCTGCCTAGGCGGAGCCGGTCGGTCTAGCTAAAAGGTGGCAGTCCAGTTGCGGCATTCGGGCAAGCAACGTCCTGGCAGTAGAACCAAGTCGACTGCCAGTTCCTAACGGATTCAAACAACTGAAGAGCGGGATAGCTACTTTTACTTTTCTTTTGGAAGCCTAAGCCTCTGCAGAGTTGGAGGAGGTGAGTTTTGTCATTCGACTGGCTGAGTCTTTTGATGGTTTGAGATCTAGCAGAGAAGATGTGCTTAAAGAGCCCCCAATGGGGAGGACAGCCGATAAAACACTCGCACAGCACGACGAAGGCAGAGAGATGAGCTATTGCGTTGGGAGGAAAATGGTGGAGCTGCGCCCCGAAGTGGTTCATTATACCTCTGAAGAAGGGATGAGGAGGCAGAGAGAAGCCTCGGTGCACGTGACTGAGCAGCAAGACGCGCTCCCCCTCCTGGGGCGCCGGCTCCGTCTCGCCTTCCGCCGGCAGCCTCCACGTCTTGTGCTCGATCATGCCTTGCTCCACCAGCTCCAACATGTCCTCCTTCGTCACCATGGAGGGGAGGAAATCCCCCTGGATCCAACCCGCTGCCAGTGCTCGCTGCCGCCGCTCAGCAGGAGCCACCGCCTTCTTCTTCTTCCGCGCCTTGAGCTTGCTCGTCTACCCCTTCGTCATGGTGGAGGCTGCAGATCCGCGGGGGAGGAGGGGAAGGAAGGAGCTTAGGATGCGCAGAAGGTCACGAGAGAAGCGGGGCAAGTGCGTGTTATCAGGCAAGTGCAACGAAAAACCCTCGCTGTAGAGGTTTAAATGAGGTTCCAACTGGGCCACTAGCAGGTGGCCCCGAAATCTTATCCCCCGACCAGTTGCTGCGATATTAGTGGAGGAGATGAAGGCGCAGAAATCGAGGTGGCAGATACAACTCGATTACGATGTCGACATCCCCGCTGAGCGCGCGGCAACCGAAATTTTAGGATCCCAGAAAATCCGTCGCTGTCGGTTGACTGGTCACGTCAAAAGATTCCACGGGAGCACTCGGTCCCTGTCGGTTCGTTTCACAAATACATCCACTCGGATCACTGGTCAAGAGGATAAAATGGATCGAGGCAAACAACGCCAAAGTCGCATCCATACCAGTCGGATCCGTACTCCAAGCATCGCTTCGTCGTTCCAACCCCAATCCATTCACGGACTAATGATGGGGTTATAGTCCTAGGGTAGGGTCATAGGCCTGCCCTATGGGTCCTACCCAAGGACTACCCTTCATAAGGGATAAGGCCCTTAGTCAGTTCCGACTGAATTAAGGACTTCCCAGCATCCAGTCGGTGACGATTCCTACATCATCCAGTCGGAGATGAGCATCCGGAGCGTATCAAACTTACCGACTGGATTCCACTGTGTACATCGTAACCCCATGGAGGGCAATGGTCATAAGTTTCCATATACCTTTATTAGCATTTAAGACATACGTTACCTGTAACGTATGCAGTTATTCGCCACTACTCCACCCCCGTACACCGAACCGTTATGAAGGGTAGCGCACTCGATATAAGCCGCCCTTCCCCACTGGTGCAGGGGTTAGCAATTCACTGTAATCCATATTCCACTCGACAACAAGCTCCCAAGAGCACTGAGACGTAGGGCTTTTACCTCCACCGTAGAGGGGCCTGAACTCATACAACCTCGTCGTAGCTAAGGCTCTGCCCATCCTTTCGTACCCTACACATCTACTGTCAGACTTATACCCACGACACCTGCCACCTTCCAAAGATGTATGATGGCTATATTCTCTGACTTTTGTGAAAATATTGTCGAGGTTTTCATGGATGACTTCTCCGTTTACGGGTCTTCCTTTGATGATTGCCTCAGCAACCTTGATCGAGTCTTACAGAGATGCGAAGAAACCAACCTCGTCTTGAATTGGGAGAAGTGCCACTTTATGGTTAATGAAGGTATCGTCTTAGGACACAAAATCGCTGAAAGAGGCATTGAAGTTGATAAGGCTAAGGTTGATGCAATTGAGAAAATGCCTTGCCCCACAGATATCAAAGGTATACGAAGTTTCCTAGGTCATGTTGGTTTCTATAGAAGGTTCATTAAAGACTTCTCTAAGATTACTAGGCCTCTTACCAACGTCTTTCAGAAGGATGTTCCTTTTGTTTTTAATGAGGATTGTGAGGAAGCCTTTGAAATACTTAAGAAGGCTTTGATAACCGCACCTATTGTTCAACCACCTGACTGGAACCTGCCCTTTGAAATCATGTGCGACGCTAGTGATTACGCTGTTGGTGCTGTTCTAGGACAAAGAGTTGACAAGAAGTTGAATGTCATTCACTACGCTAGTAAAACTCTAGACAGTGCCCAAAGAAACTATGCCACTACGGAGAAGGAATTTTTAGCAGTCGTGTTTGCATGTTGACTCCAAAGTCACTATTCACTCTGATCATGCTGCTATTAAGTACCTCATGGAGAAGAAGGATGCTAAGCCTAGGCTGATCAGATGGGTTCTCCTGCTACAGGAATTTGATTTGCACGTCGTTGACCGAAAGGGTGCTGATAACCCTGTAGCAGATAACTTGTCTAGGCTAGAGAATGTCCTTGATGACCCACTACCTATTGATGACAGCTTTCCTGATGAGCAATTAAATGTCATCCGCACTTCACTTAGTGCACCGTGGCAATGCCGATTATGCAAACTATATCGTAGCCAAATACATACCACCCAGTTTCACCTATCAACAAAAGAAGAAATTCTTCTTTGATTTGAGACACTACTTTTGGGATGATCCTCACCTTTATAAGGAAGGAGTAGATGGTGTTATTAGACGTTGTGTGCCTAAACATGAACAGGGACAGATCCTGCAGAAGTGTCATTCCGAAGCTTACGGAGGACACCATGCTGGAGATAGAACTGCCCATAAGGTTTTGCAATCAGGTTTCTATTGGCCCACTCTCTTCAAGGATGCCCATAAGTTTGTCTTGTCTTCTCACAAATGCCAAAGGATAGGGAACATCAGTAAGCGTCAAGAGATGCCTATGAACTATTCACTTGTCATTGAACCATTTGATGTCTGGGGCTTTGATTATATGGGACCCTTCCCGAGTTCCAGTGGGTACACTCACATCTTAGTTGTTGTGGATTACGTTACTAAGTGGGTAGAAGCTATCCCCACTAAAAATGTTGATCACCACACTGATACGTCTCAAACGTATCTATAATTTTTGATGGTTTCACGCTGTTATCTTGTCTTCTTTGTATGTTTTATGTACCTTTTTTATATCTTTTTGGGGACTAACTTATTGATTCAGTGCCAAGTGTCAGTTCCTGTTTTTCCGTGTTTTTGACTCTTTTCAGATCTGATAATAGAACGGAGTCCAAACGGAATAAAATCACCGAAATGATTTTTTCCCAAACGAAAGAAGACGAGGGAGCCTTTGGGCCAAGCCAGGTGGGCCCCAGGGAGCCCACAAGCTTGCACCACGCCAACAGGGGAGGCGGTGGTGGGCAAGCTTGTGGCTTCCCTGGCCGCCTCCTCACCTAGGTTTTGCGCCTATATATTCCCAAATATTCCGCAAAAAATTGGGGGAGCTTCGAAAATACTTTTCCACCGCCGCAAGCTTCCGTTTCCGCGAGATCTCATCTGGAGACCCTTCCCGGCGCCCTGCCGGAGGGGACTTTGGAGGTGGAGGGCTTCTTCGTCATCATCATCGCCCCTCCAATGACTCGTGAGTAGTTCACTTCAGACCTACGGGTCCGTAGTTAGTAGCTAGATGGCTTCTTCTCTCTCTTGGATCTTCAATACAAAGTTCTCCATGATCTCCATGGAGATCTATCCGGTGTAATCTTCTTTGGCGGTGTGTTTGCCGAGATCCGATGAATTCTGGACTTGTGATCAGATTATCTATGATATATATTTGAGTCTTTGTTGATTTCTTATATGCATGATTTTATATCCTTGTAAGTCTCTCCGAGTCTTGGGTTTTGTTTGGCCAACTAGATCTATGATTCTTGCAATGGGAGAAGTGCTTGGTTTTGGGTTCTGCCATGTGGTGACCTTTCCCATTGACAGTAGGGGCAGCAAGGCAAACATCAAGAAGTTGCCATCAAGGGTAAAAAGATGGGTTTTTTATCATTGGTTTGATATTATCCCTCTACATCATATCATCTTGCTTAAGGCGTTACTCTGTTCTTATGGACTTAATACACTAGATGCATGCTGGATAGCGGTCGACGTGTGGAGTAATAGTAGTAGATGCAGACAGTATCGGTCTACTTGTTTCGGACGTGATGCCTATAGAAATAATCATTGCATAGATATCGTCACGACTCTGCACAGTTCTATCAATTGCTCGACAGTAATTTGTTCACCCACCGTCTACTTGCTTTCATGAGAGAAGCCACTAGTAAACACTACGGCCCCTGGGTCTATTCACATCCATCGTTTGCACCTGTGCTTTTACTTTGCTTTTTTACTTTGTTGCTTTCAGTTCTCACTTGGCAAACAATCTATAAGGGATTGACAACCCCTTCATAGCGTTGGGTGCAAGGTTTTGTGTTTGTGCAGGATCTTGAGATACTCTTCCGCCGGATTGATACCTTGGTTCTCAAACTGAGGGAAATACTTACGACCGCTACGCTACATCACCCTTTCCGCTTCGAGGGAACACCAACGCAAGGCTCCAAGGCCACGGGGGAAATCCTTTGCATACTTGCCTAGGAAGTCCCTTAAGGTGTAGCCGCAGCTGAAGGATTCCTGGTGCCGTAGCTGAGGAGTATCAAGCAACACTCCTTTCTGGCGCCGTTGGAAGGTCTTTTGTTGCAATGGCAGAAGAATTTCTGGCGCCGTTGCCGGGGAGGAGAAATCAAGATCTATCCAAGTAGGTCTCACAAACTCTTCTCTTGCATTTACTTCTGTTGCCAGTTGCCTCTCTTTTTCCTCTCCCCCACTTCACATTTGCCGTTTTCATTCGCCTTTCTCCTTCGCCGTTTTCTCCTTTGCCTTTTTTGTTCGCCCTTTTCTCTCGCTTGCTTTCTGTTCGCTTGTGTGCCATGTGCCCTCAATATGCTTGCATCTTCGCTTGCTGAAAATCTAATGATATGGATCCTCATCCACTTGCTAGTCTCTTTAAGAGACCCACTCGTCTGGAACAAATTGCTATTGAGTTGAGGGAAATTGCCTATTTCTTTGGAGTTTTGCGTAAGATGCGTGAATCTAAAAATTGTGAGGAAGAAATTCATGAAGTGATTCACGAGGCTCCTTGGATGAAAAGCATGATTGCAATTATTTCACTATAATTCCTATTAGTGAAAATCATGCTAAAATTATGCAAAATCCTAAGCTTGGGGATGCTAGTTTTGCTTTGTCCACTACTTGTTGCAATAATCATGATTGGGGTGATGATCTTTCTTATGATCTTGAAAATTTGTTCAAACCTCATGATGAATATGATATTTGCAACAATACTGAAAGTGGGATTGGAGAAGTCATGACTTTATTTGATGATAATCCCACTATTTTTGAAGAGCGTCAACTTTGCATGCATGTGGATCATGAAAAGAATATCCTATGGGATAGCTATATTGTTGAATTTGAATATGATCCCACATGTAATTGCTATGAGAGAGGAAAATATTTTGGTAGAAACTTTCATGTTACCAATTCACCTCTCGTGATGTTGAGATTGCTCTTGTCTCTTTCTTCTTCCTTGCATATGGCAACTATTGGTTGTCTTGACAATTTGTTTTCCTATAAAATGCCTATGCATAGGAAGTATGTTAGACTTAGATGTGATTTTCACATGCTTTAGGATGCTCTCGTTATGCTTCAATTCTTGTCTTTTGTGAGAGCATCATTGAATGCCTAGCTAAGGGCGTTAAACAAAAGCGCTTGTTGGGAGGCAACCCAATGAATCTATCCTTTTTCTTTCTGTTTTGTGTTTTCCACACTTTCATAATTCTGTTATGATTGTGTTTTTTCTGTTTCTTTTTGCGTTTGTGCCAAGCAAAACCGTTATGATTAGTCTTGGGGATGATCGTTTGGTCATGCTGGAAAAGACAGAAACTTTCTGATCACGAAAAGAATTTTCATTTTTGTTCTGTAAGAGATTTTGAGTTGATTCATTTTTATGTTGATTACTACGCAAATTCTTCAGACTGTCGTAATTTTTCAGAATTGTTGAAGTACGAGAGGTATACGAAACATACAGATTGCTACAGACTGGTCTGCTGTTAACAGATTCTGTTTTTGTTGTGTTGGTTGCTTATTTTGATGAAACTATGGATAGTATGGGGGGGTATTAGCCACGGAAGATTTAAAGTACAGTAACCCAACATCAGCACAAGTAGAATTTAAGTTTGCTACAGTACCTAAGGAAGTGGTGGTTTTCTTTCTTGTACTAATGTTATCACGAGTTTCTATTTAAGTTTCGTGTTGTGAAGTTTTCAAGTTTTGGGTGAAGTTCTTATGGACAAAAAGATAAAGAGTGGCATGAGCTCAAGCTTGGGGATGCCCAAGGCACCCCAAGAGATTCAAGGATGTCGTAAAAGCCTAAGCTTGGGGATGCCCCGGGAAGGCATCCCCTCTCTCGTCTTCAATCCATCGGTAATGTTACTTGGGGCTATATTTTTATTCACCGCATGTTATGTGTTTTTGCTTGGAGCGTCTTGTATCGTAGGAGTCTTTTATTTTTGTTGTGTCACAATCATCCTTGCTGCACACCTAGAGAGAGACATGCACACACCGTGATTTTGTCGAGCTTCACTTATATCTTTTGGTAGACAATTCAGCTCACATGTGCTTCACTTATATCTTTTGAGCTAGATACTTTTGCTCTATGTGCTTCACTTATATCTTTTGGAGTGCAGAAGTGCGTGGCTTGGTAGTTGATCTATGCTTTGAAAGTAGTCTCAAAAGGGGTAGTTATCCAAAGGGATACGAAAACTTCCTCCTTCATGTGCATTGAATAGTTAGAGAAGTTTGATTCATCTCAATTAGTTTTGAGTTCTCGTTATGGTAATATTAAAATCATGCTAGTGAGGTGTTGTGAATCTAGAAATACTTGTGTTGAAGTTAGTGATTCCCGTAGCATGGACGTATGGTGAATAGCTATGTGATGAAATCTGAGCATGATTAGTCTATTGATTGTCATCCTTTGCGTGGCGGTTGGGATCGCGCGATGGTTTATACCTACCAACCCTTCCCCTAGGAGTATGCGTTGAATGCTTTGTTTCGATTACTAATAAAACTTTTGCAACAAGTATATGAGTTCTTCATGACTAATGTTGAGTCCATGGTTTAGATGCACTTTCACCTTCCACCATCACTATCTTCTTAGTATCGTGCAACTTTCGCCGGTGCACAAAACCCACCATTAGCCTCCCTCAAAACAGCCACCATACCTACCTACTATGGCTTTTTCAAAGTCATTCCGAGATATATTGCCATGCAACTACCACCATGATATGTGCCACCACGTCTACATTGCCTTTGCATGATCGTAAGATAGCTAGCATGATGTTTCCATTGATGTCTATGCCATGCTAGATCGTTGCCACGGTACACTACCGAAGGCATTCCATATAGAGTCATAATTGCTCTACGTTCTGAGTCGAAAGTGTGATGATCATCATTATTGGAGCATTGTCCCATGTGAGGAAATAAAAGAGGCCAAAGAAGCCCATAAAAAAGAGCCCAAAGAGCCCACCAAAATAAATAAATAAAAAATATATGAGAGAAAAATAGAGAAGGGACAATGCTACCACTTTTTCCACACTTGTGCTTTTTGAGCACCATGATCTTCATGATTGAGAGTCTCTCGTTTTGTCACCATCATATAGCTAGTGGGAAATTTTCATTATATAACTTGGCTTGTATATTCCAATGATAGGCTTCCTCAAAATTGCCTTAGGTCTTCGTGAGCAAGCAAGTTGGATGCACACCCACTAGTTTTCTTTAAGAGCTTTCACGTACTCGTAGCTCTAGTGCGTCATTTGTATGGCAATCCCTACTCATTCACATTGATATCTATTGATGATCATCTCCACAGCTCATTGATATGCCTAGTTAATGTGACTATCTTCTCCTTTTTGTCTTGCAACCTCCACCACATTCCACACCATCTATAGTGCTATAACCATGGCTCACGCTCATGTATTGCGTGAGAGTTGAAAAGGTTTGAGAAAGTAAAGGTGTGAAACAATTACTTGGCCAATACCAGGGTTGTGCATGATTTAAATTCGTTGTGCAATGATGATAGAGCATAGCCAGACTATATGCTTTTGTAGGGATAACTTTCTTTTGGCCTTGTTATTTTGAAAGTTCATGATTACCTTGCTAGTTTGCTTGAATTATTATTGTTTCCACGTCAATAGCAAACTATTGTTTTGAATCTAATGGATCTGAACATTCACGTCACATAAGAGGAGTTACAAAGGACATCTATGCTAGGTAGCATGAAAGCATCAAAAATTCATTCTTATCACTTCGCTACTCGAGGACGAGCAGGAGTTAAGCTTGGGGATGCTTGATACGTCTCAAACGTATCTATAATTCTTGATGGTTTCACGCTGTTATCTTGTCTTCTTTGTATGTTTTATGTACCTTTTTATATCTTTTTGGGGACTAACTTATTGATTCAGTGCCAAGTGCCAGTTCCTGTTTTTCCGTGTTTTTGACTCTTTTCAGATCTGATAATAGAACGGAGTCCAAACGGAATAAAATCCCCGAAATGATTTTTTTCCCGAATGAAAGAAGACCAGGGAGCCTTTGGGCCAGGCAGGTGGGCCTCAGGGAGCCCACAAGCTTGCACCACGCCACCAGGGGAGGCGGCGGTGGGCAAGCTTGTGGCTTCCCTGGCCGCCTCCTGACCTAGGTTTTGCGCCTATATATTCCCAAATATTCCGCAAAAAATCGGGGGAGTCTCAAAAATACTTTTCCGCCGCCGCAAGCTTCCGTTTCCGCGAGGTCTCATCTGGAGACCCTTCCCGGCGCCCTGCCGGAGGGGACTTTGGAGGTGGAGGGCTTCTTCATCATCATCATCGCCCCTCCAATGACTCGTGAGTAGTTCACTTCAGACCTACGGGTCCGTAGTTAGTAGCTAGATGGCTTCTTATCTCTCTTGGATCTTCAATACAGAGTTCTCCATGATCTTCATGGAGATCTATCCGATGTAATCTTCTTTGGCGGTGTGTTTGTCGAGATCGGATGAATTGTGGACTTGTGATCAGATTATCTATGATATATATTTGAGTCTTTGCTGATTTCTTATATGCATGATTTGATATCCTTGTAAGCCTCTCCGAGTCTTGGGTTTTGTTTGGCCAACTAGATCTATGATTCTTGCAATGGGAGAAGTGCTTGGTTTTGGGTTCTGCCATGTGGTGACCTTTCCCAATGACAGTAGGGGCAGCAAGGCACACATCAAGCAGTTGCCATCAAGGGTAAAAAGATGGGGGTTTTATCATTGGTTTGAGAGTATCCCTCTACATCATGTCATCTTTCTTAAGGCGTTACTCCGTTCTTATGGACTTAATACACTAGATGCATGCTGGATAGCGGTCGACGTGTGGAGTAATAGTAGTAGATGCAGACAGTATCGGTCTACTTGTTTCGGATGTGATGCCTATAGAAATAATCATTGCATAGATATCGTCATGACTCTGCACAGTTCTATCAATTGCTCGACAGTAATTTGTTCACCCACCGTCTACTTGCTTTCATGAGAGAAGCCACTAGTAAACACTACGGCCCCCAGGTCTATTCACATCCATCGTTTACACCTCCGCTTTTACTTTGCTTTGTTACTTTGTTGCTTTTAGTTCTCACTTGGCAAACAATCTATCAGGGATTGACAACCCCTTCATAGCGTTGGGTGCAAGCTCTTGTGTTTGTGCAGGATCTTGAGATACTCTTCCGCCGGATTGATACCTTGGTTCTCAAACTGAGGGAAATACTTACCAGCGCTACGCTACATCATTCTTTCCGCTTCGAGGGAACACCAACGCAAGGCTCCAAGGCCACGGGGGAAATCCTTTGCATACTTGCCTAGGAAGTCCCTTAAGGCGTAGCCGCAGCTGAAGGATTCCTGGTGCCGTTGCTGAGGAGTATCAAGAAACACTCCTATTTCTGGCGTCGTTGGAAGGTCTTTTGTTGCAATAGCACACACCTCTATAAATATGCTTAAAGAAGTCATATTCCCAAGATTTGGAGTCCCTAGATACTTGATGACTGATGGCGGTTCACACTTCATTCATGGTGTTTTCCGCAAGATGCTAGGTAAGTATGATGTCAACCATAGAGTTGCATCTCCTTATGATCCTTAGTCTAGTGGTCAAGTGGAGTTGAGTAATAGGGAGATCAAGTTGATCCTACAAAAGACCGGCAATAGATCTCGAAAGAACTGGTCTAGCAAACTTGACGATGCACTATGGGCTTATAGGACTGTTTATAAGAATCCCATGGGCATGTCACCGTATAAAATGGTTTACGGTAAGGCCTGTCATTTACCTCTTGAGCTGGAACACAAAGCTTATTGGGCAATCAAAGAGCTCAACTTTGATTTCAAACTTGCAAGTGAGAAGCGGTTGTTTGATATCAGCTCGTTAGATGAATGGAGAGCCCATGCATACGAGAATGCTAGGTTGTTCAAGGAAAAGGTTAAGAGATGGCACGACAAACGAATACCGAAACGAGAGTTCAATGTAGGTGATTATGTCTTGCTATACAATTCTCGTTTGAGATTCTTTGCAGACAAGCTTCTCTCTAAATGGGAAGGTCCCTATGTTGTCGAGGAAGTATATCGTTCCGGTGCCATCAAAATCAATAACACGGAAGGAAATTTTCCTAGAGTGGTAAACGGTCAAAGAATCAAGCATTACATCTCTGGTACTCCCATAAATGTTGAGACCAATATCATCAATGTCATAACTCCAGAGGAGTACATAAGGGATGTTTATCAGCCTGTTTCAGACCTTGAAAACAAAGATGTATCTGTTTCGGCAAGAAACTGGACTCCGATACTTTTCCAATAGGAAATTTCCTCAGTTTTAGAATTTTTGGAAAATTAGAAAAATAAAAAGCAGTCCGGAGAGCGAACGAGGCAGCCACAAGGGCCCACTCCGCCACCACCCCCCTGGTGGCGATGGGCAAGCTTGTGGGAACCTCGTGTGCCTCCCGGACTCCGTTTCTTGCGGAGGACTCCCTCTGGCCCAGAAAAATCAATACATAGTTTTGATCTCCGTATCATGCAGTTTTCCTCTGTTTTCGTTTCGAGCTTGTTTCTGCCGCAGATTTAGAGCAAAGATGTCTCACGAATCTGTTGGGGAGAATGATCTTCACCAAGTTTATGAGGAAGTTGATGTTGATCTGAAAAGAGTAGAAGTCACGGAAGCCAGGGACCAAGCTAAGGAGAAAACCCAAGCTAGGGAGGAAGTTCAACCTATGTTCAACATTGAAGACGTTGAAGGAGTAGATTTTCTCCAACCCTTCCTCCACGTGCTATCTCCATCCTTGATTGAACTCTTGAGGTTTTGCGAAACAACTCGTGCTCGCAATATTTCTCTTTCTCGTGAAGTTGTTTTGTTCGAAAACCATGTCACATATCTCAAAGGTATAAATGAAAGATTGATAGCTCTCTTGGAATCAAAGGCGACAACAACAACACCATCACCACCAAAGGTAGACAACTAAGCATTGGTATGGGCAATCTCCTCGGCTTCTGCCAAGCTTGGGGGAGTTGCCCTGGTATTGTATCACCTTTATATCTGTTGCTTTTACCTTTGTTTTAGTTCTTTCCTTTTCAGTTTTTATTTCTTCTTTTAGAGGAATAAGTCTTTAGTTTTTAGTTTGAGTCTTTTGCTTTTGTCTCTCCCCTGATGTATTCGAGCTTACGAGCTATATAATAAAGAGTGACT
Source organism: Hordeum vulgare subsp. vulgare (assembly GCF_904849725.1). NCBI lineage: Eukaryota > Viridiplantae > Streptophyta > Magnoliopsida > Poales > Poaceae > Hordeum > Hordeum vulgare. The sequence goes on from NC_058522.1 coordinate 63,957,474, forward strand.
TAATCAAGGGCTTTACTTTGTGCCATGATCAAAGAGTATGAAAAGAACGATAGCATGAAAGATCATGAGACGATCCTATGGAAAGTGATAACTTCACTTATGACACATATGATGATTGAAACTTGTTGAGAATAAATCAACATAGACATTAGTCATTGTTGTAATTAATAAGAAGTAATAAGGAAAGAGAGGTTCACATATAAATATATCATCTTAGACACTTTTTACAATTGTGAGCACTCACCAAACTATTACATGCCTAGGAGTAGATGTTGGACAAGGAAGACAACATAATGAATTGTGTTTGCTTGGTTCCAAACAATGTTATATGATTAGAGATCCCTTAGCATGTGACGATTGCTTCCACCTCATGTTAGCCAAAACTCCCGCACCAAGTAGACATACTACTTGTGCCTCCATAAACCTCAAACCCAGTTTTGCCATGAGAGTCCACCATATCTACCTATGGATTGAATAAGATCCTTCAAGTAAGTTGTCATCGGTGCAAGCAATAAAAATTGCTCTCTAATATGTATGCTCTATTAGTGTGTGGAAAATAAGCTTTGTACGAACCTGTGATGAGGAAGACATAAAAGCGACAGACTGCATAATAAAGTTCTTTGTCATAGGAGGCAATATAAAGTGACGTTCCTCCGCACTAAGAGGACACGCATTAAAACCTCAAAAGCGCATGACAACCTCTGCTTCCCTCTGCGAATGGCCTATCTTGTACCTTTACTTTTTACCCTTGTAAGAGTCATGGTGATCATCACCAATTCCCTTTTTGCCTTTGTCTTGGCTACTGTCACATGCTTGGGAAAGATCTATATTCATATATCAACTTGGAGTTGAGTACTCATGCTTTATTGTTGTTGACTTTACCCTTGAGGTAAATGGTTGGGAGGCAAACTATAAGCCCCTATCTTCCTCTGTGTCCAGCTGAAACTTTGACACCATGAGTACCACGTGAGTTGTAACAATTGTGGAAAACAAAAGAGATGATTGAGTATGTGGGTTTGCCTTACAAGCTCTTATTTGACTCTTTGTGATGTTGTGATAAATTGCAATTGCTTCAATGACTATGGACAATTGTTGGTTACTTCTCGGTAAGGTTTTTGCTTCATGCTTTGCTTTGTGAAGGAATTGTTACTTTCCCATAAGAATCTTTATGATATATTGTTGTCCTATGTGTGATCATGATGCCCTCATGTCCTTATTATGTTTTATCGACACCTTCGTCCCTCAACATGTGGACATGTTTGTGGAACTTGGTTTTCGCTTGAGGACAAGCGAGGTCTAAGCTTGGGGGAGTTGATACGTCCATTTTGCATCATGCTTTCATGTTGATATTTATTGCTTTTTGGGCGGTTATATTACTTGTGGTACCATATTTATCATTTTCTCTCTTACTTTGCAAGGATTATTTGAAGAGGGAGAATTCAGGCAGTTGGAATTCTGGACTGGAAAAGGAGCAAATCCTAGTCCACTATTCTGCACATCTCCAAATGCCTTGAAAATTTACGTGGATTTTTTATGGAATATATTAAAAATACTAGGTGAAAGAACTACCGGAGGGGGGCCACCAGGGCCCCACAAGCTTGCCCACCGCCAGCACCCCCCTGGTGGCGCAGGGCAGGCTTGTGGGCTGCTTGAAGGCCCACTAGCCCCCTCTTTTGCTATATGAAGCGTCCTGGTCTGGAAAAAATCAAGAGGGAGCTTTTTCGTGGTTTCGCCGCCGCCACGAGGCGGAACTTGAGCAGATCCAATCTAGAGCTCCGGCAGGACGATCCTGCCGGGGAAACTTCCCTCCCGGAGGAGGAAATCGTCGCCATCGTCATCACCAACACTCCTCTCGTCGGAGGGGAGGCATCTTCATCAACATCTTCATCAGCACCATCTCCTCTCCAATCCCTAGTTCATCTCTTGTAACCAATCTTTGTCTCGCAACTCCAATTGGTACTTGTAAGGTTGCTAGTAGTGTTGATTACTCTTTGTAGTTGATGCTTGTTGGATTACTTGGTGGAAGAGTTTATGTTCAGATCCTTGATGCTATTAATCACACCTTTGGTCATGATTATGATTATGTCTTGTGAGTAGTTCCTTTTGTTCCGGAGGACATGGGATAAGTCATGCTGATAATAGTCATGTGAATTTGATATTCGTTCGGTATTTTGATATGTTGTATGTTGTCTTTTCCTCTAGTGGTGTTATGTGAACGTCGACTACATAACACTTCACCATACTTGGGCCTAGAGGAAGGCATTGGGAAGTAGTAAGTAGATGATGGGTTGCTGGAGTGACAGAAGCTTAAACCCCAGTCTATGTGTTGCTTCGTGAGGGGCTGATTTGGATCCACTAGTTTAATGCTATGGTTAGACTTTGTCTTAATTATTCTTTTGTAGTTGCGGATGCTTGCGAGAGAGGTTAATCATAAGTGGGATTCTTGTCCAAGTAAGGGCCGTACCCAAGCGCCAGTCCACCCACATATCAAACTATCAAAGTAACGAACATGAATCATATGAACATGATGAAACTAGCATGACAGAAATTCCCGTGTGTCCTCGGGAGCGTTTTTCCTCCTATAAGACTTTGTTCAGGCTTGTCCCTTGCTACAAAATGGATTGGGCCACTTGCTGCACGGTTGCTACTACTTGTTACTTGTTTTGCTTGCTATGTTTCACCTCGTTACACAATCACTTGTTACCGCTACTTTCAGTGCTTGCAGTTATTACCTTGCTGAAATCCGTTTATCAGAGCCTTCTGCTCCTCGTTGGGTTCGACACTCTTACTTATCCAAAAGGACTACGATTGATCCCCTATACTTGTGGGTCATCAACGGCGCAGCGAGGAGGCCCGGTGAGGGGTGGCCGATTGCGAGGTGGGGGCCGGTGCAGGGAGGAGTGCGTGGCCGGGGTGGGGTGGGGGCCGACATGGCTTCAGTGGTGCGGCGGCGACGGTCGGGGTGGGCAGGGGCGAGAGAGAGTGGGACGGGTGGGGTGGGCGTGTTGACCATTATGGGGTCGTCCCCTTTGTCTTCTACACGCGGACGACAAAGGGGAGGAGGTAGACGGTAAAGAGCAGGGTGGGGTTTAGGGGTGGCGCCGGCCGTTAGGAGGATGGGGCCTTGGTCCTTTGCCGTCCGCTGGCGGACGGTAAAGTTGGGGGGGGGGGCTGGGCCCTTTGTCATCTTCCTGCGCCTTCTTTGTCGTCCACTGGCACACGACAAAGTGTAGGCTGATGGCAAATAGGTTCTTTGCCAACAGCCATGCCTTTGTCATGTGTTCTGTGGCAGCTGACGGCAAAGAGGCCCTTTGCCATTATCCAGCAGACGGCAAAGAACTGGCTGATGGCAAATTCCGTGATTCCAGTAGTGTAACATGGGTAGAGGGGACTTATATGGAGGCATTTATGTCGCCCGCGCAGCTACAAAACTAAACATCTGTGTGACAACCCCAATGCAATTCTCCCCCCTTGTAATCTTTCCTTGTATGGCAACCTTGATATGGTATTATACGTTGTGTGAGCCCATCACTGTGTCATCATTTTATGTGCATCATGCCTTCATGCATTGCATCTTTTCCTTTTGTTTTTGTTTGTGATAATGTGGGTGAACCTTGATGTGCGAGTGCATGTGTGGAGATGCTTTTGTGTTTTTTAGGTGGGGTGCAAGAAGTGCATGTCAAATCCCACTAGTTGCACCATGGGATAAAAAACCCTTCTCTTATTTCTTTTGAGGCAGATTTTTAAGTTTCTGTTTTGCCCCAATAAAAATGTTCATCTTTTCCTAAAAAATCTTCTTATTTAGGCCTAGTTCGGTTAATCCCATCCCTATGGTGATTGGAAGGGATTTGCAGGGATTTTGGCTTGTAGGGGATTAAATCCCCCTCAATCCCCTCCAAATCCACCTCAACTGAACAAGCCCTAAATGTGGAGGCAACCCTTTGGTTTTAGTTTTTATTTTCCTTTTGTTTTACTTAAAAACAGACCCTCATTTTAAATAAAAGGGTTTTATTTTTACTCTTCAAAAAATGCCCAGGTTATTTTTATAAATTGGAGCATTATTTTAGAAGCACAAATATATATTTTTTTATTTTTTTTCTCCTTTTCTTTAGCCTTTGACTTTATTCCAAAACCTCAGATTATTTTTATTTTCAAAGAGTGCCAGAGAGAGAGAGAGAGAGAGAGAGAGAGAGAGAGAGAGAGAGAGAGAGGCACAGTTGCTGGTACCTTCGGCCCAAGGCCTGGCTGGCGACCCTTCTTCCTCTTCATTGTTGTCATCCTTGTACGACCAGCGCTCCTCCATTAGACGGCCATGAGCGCCGCTTCGAGCCATATAACCGCACCAGCAGCTCCTCCTTCTCCTCTCCTAACCCTAACCCTCGCCTTCTCCCTCCTATCTCCAACCTCGCGCCGTCAGGGTACCGTGTCGCCATGGAGAGCTCCAGCCCGAGCTCGTCGCTGTCGTAGGGCCACGACTCCCTCCTCCCCGACCCTGCCAGGAGCAAGAGGACAAAGCAGGCATTCCATTTTTCAGGAGATCGATGCCAGGAGCTTCCTCCCCGACGTCCATGGCGGTTGGCTTCTTCCTCGAGCTCCGGCGAGCTTCTTCCGCACCATCTCGTCACGTTTCAACCTCTCGTGTGCCACGTCTCCTACGGTGAGCCCTCGGTGAGCCGCAGCCCCCGTTCTCGTCCGCTCCCCCTCTCTATTAACACGTCGCAGCCAGTGAGCCCGAGGCATGCCGGAGTTGCACCGGCAGGTGAGACTCGCGTTGTTTCTGCTTATGCATGCGTATTGTGCATGGGTTGCAGCCTCTGCATCGTGGCGTGGTTCTCCTGTGTGCGTAGTATAGCTTAGCATAGTTCCCCGTGTAGTGTCGTGGCATATGTGCGTTGCACCGGCAGGATCGTCGTTGGCGTTCTCTGCTAAAGCAGAGCAAGGCCCTGTTTTGTGCTTACCTAGAGTGGCTCCCCCTCTCTAGACAGATCCACTCACCTAGCATACTAGTTCGAGCACCACGCTGAGACCGGCAGGTCCACGGTTCGAGTCCCTCACGCGCACCCCTTTTTATTTGGGGTTTTTCTTCAGTTGCACTTGTTAGTAGAGCTAGTATATGGGGTTTAGCTCCCTTGCTAGTTCAGTTGCCCGAGCATATCCTAGTGGTTGTTGACCGCGTGAGTTAGTAGGCCCATGGCTGCACTGTGTGCTGTGTGTGCCATTGACAAGTGGGCCCATGGCCCACATGTCATGCACTAGGGACCCTCGTACCTATGACTAGTGGGCCCCTGTCTGTTTAGGTTTAATTGAATTATTTTTTTCTTTTGTTTTTATTTATTATTTACTCTATTTGATGTGATGATTCCATTTTTGGAATAGTCCAGAAATGGAATTTTCCTGTTCTGGCATATGCCAAATTTGGCAGGCTCAAGAACAGTTCATGTTCTTGACATTAGTTTAGTTTGATTCTCAGTAGTTTTTCTTTTGTTGTTTGTGGTGTTTTCTGCATGCAAATATAGCATTATGATATATGGATTTGGGGTAGAAAATCCCAAGGAATCCAATGGTGGTGCTGGAACTCAGTTTTGAGCAGTTCCGTAAAAGTCACTTTGTGGTGAGTTGGCACTTTGTCGTATGAGTAGGGGTGTTTTTTGTGCATGTTTGGAGCTGTGCATACATGCATCATATTGTCTGTTGCAACATCTGTTGCTGGTGTTTATTAGATGCTTGTTTCTTTTGGGTAGCTACTGGGGCCAGAAACGAATTCGAGGAGTCCGGTGAGTTCGTGCAGGAAGATCAGGGACAATTCCACTCTGAAGAAATCACAGGCAAGATGATCGTGACCTTGACACCGTTTCTAGCTTTGTTATGCTTAGTGATTCGTTTCTATCGTTACATCTCCGTTACCTACTACATGATATATAGGCCATCAAACATGGCCATGAAACCTCAACACCTCCCCTCCTAGCAAATGTTGTTTGGCTAAGTTAGGCTTGCTCAACCACTAATTTATTAGCGTTGCTAGTTGCAGGTGCTAGCTGGCCCATGTGATAACATGGGCATTTGATATCATCCTATTTTAATTGCTATTTAACTAATGCACCTATATACTTGGTAAATAGAGGAAGGCCTAGCCTTTTGTCGGGTGATTTGTTCCACTGTTGCCGCCTTAGTTTCGGCTACCGGTGTTTTATTCCATAACTGAGTGCTCCTAACACATTCGGGGTTGTTATGGGGACCCCCTTAATAAATCGTTTAGTGTTAAGGCTTGTCTGGCAAGACCCAACTTTGGTATTAATTTGCTAACAACTTAACAATAAAAGGCATAGGGAATAGCTATCCCCAAGATTTAATCAACAACCCGGGCAGTGCTCCTCATGAGTGTTGGTCAAAACTAGAGCCACTTGCGGGGGCCAACCGGGGCAACTCGGGGGATTTCTATCCGGCCACTGTACGTACTACTCATCTGTCATGTCGTGAGAACGAGATCCACGGCTCCTATCGGGATCGTCGACACGTCGGGAGGTCTTGCTGGACTTGTCTTACCTTAGCGATATATCTTGCACATTGGGATTCCGGTGAGACTTTGGGTCTTCTCAGAGTCCAGGTTTTCCTCTAAGGAATCCTACGAGACCGCCAGTTTCGTGGTTGAGGATTACTATGCGGCCAGTGATAATTTGTGGTGGACTAGTTGAAGCACCCCTGCAGGGTTAAATCTTTTGGAAAGCCGTGCCCGTGGTTATGTGGCAAACATGGATATTTTGTTAACATCCAGTTCTAGACAACTTAAAGTAACTTAAATAAAACCTGCCAACTGTGTGCGTAACCGTAACTGTCTCTTTCACAGCTCCTTCTCTGACCGAGAACACGGTGGGGTTATGAATGACATAAGTAGGTGTTCAGGATCATTTAGTGACCATTCTTAGATCTCGATCGTCTTACGTAGACCACCATAACTTAATTCTGTTCTTCGTAAGTTAGCCATCATATATGCTTAGGATGCTGCAAACTCAAACACTTAAACCTACCTCACCTATTAACTTAGTTAGACTCGATACCAAGGTCATGGGATTGATGGGTCCTCGTGGCTCACAGTTTACTACAACCACCCACAGGTACAGGTACTCCAGATGTAGACGTCCCCGAGGATACCCAGCTGAGGTGGGAGTTCGACGAAGACACTGGTAGACTATACATGACGTATCCCGAGGATTAGAGGCACTTGGTCGTGATCGTGGGCCTAGCAAGGCGGATAGCATTATTTTGCAGTTTATCTTGTCCGTAGTCGGACCGTGTCTTTGTATGAATGATGAATGCTTGTGTGGATTGTAATCTAGCATGGGGCGAGTGTAAGTCAAATCTTATACTTATCCTTCTATTTATGTAATGGCAATGTTATCCTGCTTGCGATACGCTTAGATGCGATCCTTTACCCTTTTGAGGCCTCGCTCCCAAATAAGGAAAGTGTCGCATCTTAGTCGTTACAATCTCACCCCAGCCTAATGACCTTATGCTACCTGAGAGATATTTAGACTTTGAAGTCATGCGCCATCATGACTTCATCATGGCACATCATGGATAGTGCCAGAGGATATGAGCATTGGACTGAGCAAGCACAAATGAAGGAACTGTAGCCAGCATCTCAAAAATGTTTGAACCGGGAGTGATCTGGTCGATGTGAGGTCGGAAGTCCTCGACGTAGGATGCTGGGAACTTGCTCTCGGAAACGACAATAGCCTGACTAAACACTTGCGTGCTCATCTCCTACAAACGTAAGCGTCACCAAGACCACAACACACTACACATCGACTCTAGGAACTACCAGTAAACATGGATAATATGAATGAGCACTGCATATGGACAGATTGAACAAGCACTACCACATGCACACATGGATGATCTAGTTCAACACAACACCACGAAATACTTGCACACTAGTATTACCACACATCAAGCATGCTACCAATCTAGCCATAACCACTAGCTATCTCTCATTGTTGACATGAAAACAACTCCTAGCATGCTTCAAATTCATCACAAGTAGCTACTAGAACATCAGAGTCACACACATTGAACATCACAGATCTAGCTTGAACTACTAGAGAGGAGGGAATGATTGAATTCACACACGCCATGAGAGCAGCATGGAACACGTCGGAGAAGAGGAGGAGTCGATTCGCCATAGCCGTAAATTGGCGGCCTAAGTTGTTGCGTTGCTTACCTCGTCATCGATGTGGATCCGCAGCGAATGAAAAGCCCGAAAGGGGGGAAATGGTGGCGGGAGTTTTGCTGTTGCGGTCATCCTGACTATATAGGACGATTCAAAGACGCGCGCAAGCTTCCGTCATCTCCATGCGCTCAAGAGGTCAGCGTTGCGCTCCCCTCCCGTGTATCGCTCGAGCCTAGCTCGTCGAAAACTGTCCATTCAACCGTTCCTAACAGGCCTAGCTGAGGACTGTTGTAAGGTTCGTGCACTGCCGCCTGAAAACAACAGAAATGCCGGTGAAGAAATTGTTTTGACCTGCATTCCTTGAACAAAGGCATCTCGCTTTCCATTCAAAGCCTCATTGGTCCGGCTCAGATTCGCATCGGGCTCGATTTGCAGGAACCAAACAGACGTTATCAACTTTGACTGTGTAGCTCGGCACGAGGGCAGGGGCATCGGGAGATGAAAACTAAGAAATTTACCGCGCGCCGATCATCGGGAGGTACTAATGGACAAGGAGTGTTGAAACCCTAGGTGGGTTTCTTCAACGCTTGCAACCAAACGCTCACGCCATCTCCGTCTCGAGGCTGGGGACGGAGAAGAATCTGACGGGCCCGAGACGACAGGTAACGATCAGAGATCAGAGCGGGAGCAGTAAACAAATGGTGGCATGGTGTGATGGTGGAGTGGACACGGACTTGCGAGCGCACGCAACGCAACAAAGACAACGGGGCAGGCACTCACTCGTGGTCAAACATGTGGAAACGCTAAATAATTGTGGATGTGATAACCAGGGGTGCTGCCAGCTTTTATACACAACACCTTTGGACTCTTTTTTTTTCTTGGAAGAATCTTGGTGTATTATTTATGTTTTAGTTTTTTTCCTCCACAAAGCTCGTTTGATTATACATATATACATGACTAAAACGGACATAGTATTCGTTGGCGGACATGGATACGAGAGGCGGTCATCCAATCGTATACCTTCAACATCCAGACATATAAAATTTGAATAAATCAAATGATTTTCATGAAAACCAAATAATTTTCATTTACATAAGATCACGTTCATGAAATGTCCGACGTATTTCGTTTAACAAAAATGGACATGACAATTTTTTTATGACATGGCAATTTTTAACATAGCAAAAGCTAATCTATCTAAATTTCCTCCGACGTCTGTATTTCAAGCTGATTCTACCCAGCAAGGGCTAACCAAGACATAGATGTAAAAATATCCAAAAGGAATGTAGACAACCATACATGCCCTTCTTTCTTCTCTTTCGGCCGAACATTTTGCATTGCTCATTTCTTTGTTTTCGTCATGCAAGAAATACCCTGGCCACGACAACTGCCTTAAGCACTTTTGAAGTCCTGCAAGCTGAAGAGACTTAGGTTATCAGAGCTATCTCAAATCATGTTGGAGTCGAATTATATGGAGCGAAAGTAATCTTTAGTCATCTCACTCACCCCATTCCCCCAGTGGATGTTGGAGGTTGATTCCGAAAACAAAATCTTGATAGAAATTATTTACGTATACACATACAAAATTCCATCAAATATACCAAATACGGAGATTAAAGTGGTTTTTTGTTGTATTTGCACTAGATTTTTGTGTAGCATGTAAATAACCATATTATTGAATGGAACTTTACAGGTAATGAGAGAACATGAATATGTATTTATAGAAAAGGTGTCTTTTCTTTCACTTTCAAAAAACAGTCTCCGTGGTGCGTGTCCTAACAAAGGCCACACTCGTAGAGGCCACCTATACTGAATTATGAAAATGTGGGATTTTTGGATGCAATTAGCATCCACCAAATTGGCTTTTGAGGTTCCTCATTTTACTAGGTGTTCTAAACATCTAAGGGCATCTTCACCGGCATATCCCACATTTTGGATGCGTCCGTAGACACAGATATGACAACCGGCCATCCAACTACATGCATCAAACGTCCACCGCATTTCAAACGCAAATTGAATAAAACTGATGAAATTTAAGAAAGATTGATATATTATGCAAAACCAAACAAAATTATATAAGTTCAAACAAATAAGAAAATAAATTAAACTGTTTGAGGTACCGGCATCGTCCAATTGTGTGTGCTCTAGAATGGTAGATCGACATGAATGCACGGTAGCTGTTCGAGACGTGTGTGAGGATACCTTTGAACAGGGATGAGCTAGTGAATGTGTATGTGGGACGTGCCCGGATGCCCGCAAACCTTTCCTTGATGTCGATTTACGAAATTTCAAACATCAAGGCGCGTCCATAAACGTTTGAGACAAGACGCTGGATAACAAAATCCAGGCGTTTAGAGACGCTCCGACTTGTAGTGTAGCTTTGAAGATACCCATAGGAAACCAAACCTTAAACAATGCACAAGAAGTCAACAACCCCTTTGAAAAACCAAAAGATAAACCATCCCCAAAACCAAGAGAAAGGGTTGCAAATAAAGAGCTTGCGGCACAAAGGGGAAACGAACACCCCAAAACCGACGTCTTCTCCGGACATCCTCTCACTCTCAACCCAAACAGGTCTAAAAAAGCCTTGGGTTTTGTAGGTCCTTGAGAGCTGTGAGCATAGCCGAGGCATGAAAAAACAAAAAGGCTGACAAAGTGGGTGGCTGCCCCAACCAAGCTAGCTAAGCTAGGGTTCTGCCTAGCCTAGCTCAGCTCACCTTTGTTTCGACGTGCTCCGTGGCCTTGCCCGTGTCCTCATCCCAAACGCCCACACAAAAACAAAAGCCCACCAGTACAAGATTAGGAGCAACCAATGCTAGCTCCTAATCAGCCAGTAGCTTTGCACTAACTAACGATGATTGCCAGAAACTGTCTCTAGGCAATTTTTTCTTCAGTGGGCAATAATCAGCAGCATGGCTGGCTCAGAACTCAGATCACGGAGACAATAATTAATCAGCGTGCTTTCTTCAGATCAACAGGTCAATGATTAGGCTGCTCAGTAACACCAACTTGCAGCACCACTGCGATGCAATTTGCAGCTAATCAGTCCCCGTGCTTAAGAGGGAACGTCGTCAGGGACAGTTTGCTTCCTCCCTTTTCTTTTTATTGCATGGGTATCTATCTGTCTGGGAGTGGGATCTGTGCCATGGCGCTGCGTGGGCTGACCATCCATCCATCCCGATCTCATCTGCCCCCCTTCCTTTAAGTATTTAGCAGTACAAAATGTACTCCTGCGTTTGTATTTTTGGGAGTATGAATAAATTGGGAGATACAGTGCACCAGTGACCAGTCGTCCTGCACTCTGCTTATCTCCAGTACCCTGCCCTTGACCCGTATTTGCAGCGAGTGGTCCTGATGCTGCCACCACAATAATTGGGACATGGAGCAAGGGGCCACGGTTAATAATAATAAGAGCAATTGCAACCGGCCAACCTTAACTAACGACCGTTTTATCCGCATTTTGTTCGTTTGGATCGGTCGTACGCTTTGCGTCAGTTTATTTTTTTTGTCGGTCGCGGTCTAACACGATTGACTCATTTTAGGGCAACTCCAACGGACCGATCCAAACGAATGGCGATTTTGTCCGTTTTTTGTCTTTTAGGTCGGCTAGGCGGACACGATTCAATGTTTGGATCGGCGCATGCGCCAAACGCTGGCTCGACCCATTTTTGCCGAAGTGCACCAAACATTCATAATTTAAACATTAAAAAAGCCGACCACGAAGGTCGACGAGAGTCCACGCGTTACATTATTAATGAAAAAAGAAAAAGAACCTAGGCGTCCTCGGCGGCGGCGGCGAGGTCGGGCTGTGCCGGCGTGGGGGCGAGGTCGGGCTGTGCCGGCGCGGGTAGTGCTGGTGTCGGTGGTGATGCAGCACGGGCGCGCTCATTCGCCACGCAGAGCGCCATCTTAGCTTGAAGGTAGCCGGACTCCTCTGAAAGAAAAGCGCGAGGGGGAGGGGGGACGATGAGTGTGTTTTGGAAGAAGACGGGCGTAGCACGGGCGCGCTCGTGCGCATGGTGCATCCCCTCTTAGCCTGGAGGTAGGCGACCTCCTCTGGCAGCTTCGCGCAGGCATGGACGACGAGGTTGTCGCCGTTGTCCATGGCTGTTGGACCGTCGACGAGGAAATAGAGGGGTGGCGAGATGGGGACGGGGGAGGGTTCTCAAAGCAGATGGCCGAACCCCACCGCACGCTCGGATTAAAAAAGGTCGGCCACGGTCGCTGACGCGTGGGCCCGAGGATGGTGGCCGTCATAAATTATATTGACCGCGGTGGTCGGGGGCGGACACCGAGGGGGCGCGCGCGCGTCCGTGCCAACGCATTTCAGTCCCAAATTTGGGCCGGAAATGGATCGGCGCGGACGCGAAGCGGACGCGTTTTTGCAATGGGTCAGCGCGTCGGGCCATCATTTTTGTCTGCGCCGACCCAAACGGGCGGCGGCGAACGAAATGGGTCGCCCCATTGGAGTTGCTCTTATGTCCGCATATTATATAAAATAGACCAGCATGCCAACGTCCGAGAGTTCATGTCGGTACCATTGCCAGCGACCGGCATACATTGCCAGCCTACAATTAAAACCACCATGCAGTTCATGCTGGCACACTTGCCAGCGGCCGGCACACATGCCAACACGCCAAAAGGGGCGGGAATTCGACCGCGCCATGTCGGCCCGTGGTCATGCCAGCACACTTGCCGGCATACAAAAAATGTTCCATGATCTCCGTCGCGGATCACAGCTGGCCGAACTTGAACATTCCGGCCTACATCTTCTCGAACCATAGCTTCTTCCTCGACGACACGCTGTTCAGATCAACCTTTATGATCTCCGTCACAAATCAGAGCTGGTCGAACTTGAACATTTCGGCCTGCATCTTCTCGAACCATAGCCTCTTCCTCCGCGACACGGTGTTCAGATCAACCTTCATGATCTCCGCGCCCGTCTTCATGCTTGCGAGGGCCACTTCTTGCGCCTTGGTCCTGGCATTGGTGACCTCGATCTCGAGCATCTTGGCTTGTTTCGCCTCCACTAACTCAAGCATTTTGGCTTGCCTCTCCGCGTCCATCTCGAACCTCCTCCTTTGGATTTCCATGAAGACGTGCATTTGCTCTTCCTTTTCTTACCGGCGTTTCTCCTCCCTCAAGTCCTTCTTGCTTATCATCCCCTCCACCTTTTCAAGTAAGGCATGTATGCCTTCGTTCGCTTGCTCTCGTGCTTCAGCTTTGCCCCGACGACAGTTTGGTTGGCGAGCTCCTCCTCGAACAAAGGCTCCCCATCGATGTCCATGTCATCGTCCTCCTCCTCAAGGCCGTAGTCCTCCGGGACCTCATGGTCGAGCGGGAAGCCATCTAGGCCGACCTGATCTTGCATGAAGGCGTCATGTGGATCATTGGTGGCTTGCTGAACGGCGTTCGGCCGTCCTAGCTTTGGGTCTCATCGGGATCGTACGCACCAGCCGTCGGTGCACCTTCGAAGATCATGTTCTCGAGGAAACGGTTGGCCGTGTCATCGTCGACGTCCGTCGGCATTTCGTCGAACAGATTGCGGGCGCCGGTGAACATGTCGGCTGGCATCTCGCACTGGCGTTTTCTCATGTCTCCGGACGATGATCCGTCTGCCACCGGCATGGCGTTGAGGTCGATGCTCACCGGCGCAGGCGTGGAAGGGGCCACAATGCTCACTTCCGGCGAGCATTTCCCGGAGAAGCGGATGCCTTGCGGTAGACGCGGAAGCCGGGAATCGGCTGCGTGCAAGACGCGCGCGACGACTCCGACAACATCATCCGAGGATATGTTGACGAGCCCGTGCTGGCCGTGGCTGCGGCAACGGCGGCGTTTGACAAGCACGTGCTGGCTAGGGTTTACCCCTAGGTACAACAAGGCCTCCATCGTTGTCGCCTTCACCCCGACATTGGTGTCTTCCTGCTGCGCTGGCCCCTTGCATCCTGCGTGTGCCTTCGGCCCTTCCTCTTGGTCGACTCCACGACCCGCTCCTCGGACGTCAACTCCTTCTTCTTCTTCTTAGGCGGTGCGGCGACCTTGCGGGGGGCACGGGCCTTGCCTCTAGCTTCGCGGCGGCTACGGACAAGGCCATTGAGGCGATGGAGGCGGCGGCCTCGAAGTCGTCGTCCATGACGGTGGGAGCGGGCGCGGGAGCGAGCAGGAGAGTTTGAAGAAAATGGAGAAAAATGGTGGCCGCTTTGTCGCCGACTTGCGGACCAAAGAGGGAAGTAGGCGCGCGTCCGTTTCGTGTCCGCGACGACGCAAATCGGAATTAAAATTAGACCGAAAATGGATAGGCAGACGGACAAAAAAAGGACTTGCGTCTGTTTAAGTCAGCGCGTTGGGACAATTTTTTTATCCCCACGGACTGAAACAAATGATGATGGACGAAATGGGTCGTCCACTTATTAGAGTTTGCTCTAATAGTACATTTCAGAGTCTTGCTGTGTAAAATCGCATTGACATTTTCACAATGTCGATAGGAAAATCTCGGTCACTCTCGCCCAGTGAGTAGACCAGACGAGGCCACACATCGCAGAGGGCAACTGTTGCTATCAGTGTCACTAGGTCAGCGGGCAGCAGTGCAGCATGGACGTGGAAGAAATATAAAAGAGTTGCGGCCTTTTCTGCGACAGCTCCGCTCACGGCCTCACAGGGCTTACGTGGCCGGCCGCGTTTGACATTGCCCATGATCCTCTGCGCATGGGCGCTGTAGATGCGACACTGCTGCCGGCGTGTCTACAGATGGATTCAGAGGGTCCATATGGCACGCTGTCTGTTTACGGCTTATGTTTTTTTTCAGCTTAGAAAAATGCTAAGATGGAAAGAGAAAAATGATAACACTTCATCCATCCCGTGCACTCAAATCTGCGACAACTAATATAATACTCCTATGAAAGTATGAAACGAAGGGAATACTACTATCATTCAGACGTAAACACCACGAGATATATGGAGCTGCCATTAACAAGAAGAACAAGTGTCACTTATATGCCCACTTCACTCGTTCGGGGTCTGCCATAACGAAGGACATATTATCAACACTAAGGCCTCGTTTGGTTAAGGGGGATTGGGTAGGTTTTGAGAGAAAAATCCCCGGAGATCCAGAAACCTAACAGATCCTCGGGCGTCCATTTGGTAGGAGGGGTTTGCTTAGCCCAATCTCCTTCGTTCCCCTTCAATCCATTCCTATCCATGTGTTTCAGAACCCTCCTCAGGCCTCGTTTGGTTAAAGGGGATTGGATAGGTTTTGAGAGGAAAATCCCCGAAAGGGTCAGAAACCCCATAGATTCTCGGACGCCCATTTGGTAGGAGGGGTTTGCTTAGCCCAACCCCCTCCGTTCCCCTTCAATCCCTTCCTATCCATGTGTTTCAAAATCCTCCTCGGGGGACTAGTGGAAGCAAAGCCCTGGGGATTTGAGAGGATTGAGTGGAACAAAGGGATTCACCCAATCCCCTGAAATCCCTCTCTCTCAAAACCTCCCCAATCCCTCTTAACCAAACGAGGCCTTAGGGGACTGGTGGAAGCAAAACCCCGGAGATTTGAGAGAATTGGATGGAACAAAGAGATTCATCCAATCCCTTAAAATTCCTCCCTCTCAAAACCTTCCCAATTCCCCTTGACGAAACGAGGCCTAAAGGTTGAACAAAGCTGGGGAAAACGCTATTTATTTCCTTGAGGGCCTATCCAGCTTTGCCGCACCAAAGTGTCCAAAACAATCATGAAAAAGGCAGCACAAACAAAACAACATGATCACAGAAGAATTATCATCATGCAATGCAATGGAAGGACATCATCACAAGCAAGTAAATAATCTTTTTCCTCAACAAAGCACACGTGCATAAAGACAACTCCACACACACATATACACACACACGCGAGAACCCGGTCGAGGGAATAATCATTCGGACAAAAACTTTTGCTTTAGCCTCACCATAGGTATACCAAAAAAACAAAACCTTCGTAAAACCTAAAGCCAACACCCAACCACAGTGCGGACGCTCTGCATTTCAATTCCTCAACGGGGGAAAGAAACTAAGGAAGAAAGAGATAAAGAAAAGTCAATGCCCCAGGAAAGAAAGCCTTGCTTGCAGCGACCCCTCCCCATCCCGCTTTCCAGCCCACTGCCCGTGTGTGAGCCCCAGTCCAAGGGAGCAAAAACTAACAAGGTAGAGCCAATAACAATAATAATATGACAGCACCAAACACTTTGTTTTTTACCGGGTGGACGGTACCAAAGCACCCCACCCCACCCCAGCCAGGCCAGCCTCACTAAAATAGTGCCGGTACCTTTTGCAGCTCCAAAGCGAGGCAAGGCAGTAGCAGACTAGGAGTGGAAGTGGTAGTGTAGAAACACAAAGAGATAGAGAAAAAATGAAGAAGTTGGTGTGGTGTTGGTAGTTCTTGGGTGGGCGGAAACGAAATGAATGCAAGCCTCCTCTCCATGATGCCACAACGCATTTAGTGCGCCCCAAACCACTATCGACGTGTTTGGTGAGAGCGGGGGAGGATCTGAGTGAGCTCTCACCTCCCACCGAGTGAAGGAGCCAGTGAGTGAGTTCTTCTTGGTGGTGTGCAAAAGCAAGCAAAGCGGAGTCAAATCCTTGCTGAGGTCTCCATCCATCCATCTTTCTTTCTTTCTTTCTATCTATCTATTCGTCTTCTTTAATTTGAGTTCTTGGTCCTGCCAAAAAGCTCCCTCTTTCCGCTGGGAGAAAGGCCGAGGGTGTCGCTGGCTGCGTCCCGAGCCCTCCTCCATTTCCGCTTCAAAGAAAGCTCCACTGTTCTTGGCTGCCGGCTCTGGCATTCCCCGATCCGATCCCCCGGTTTCTCTCTCCCCCCACCACCTCCACCCCGGCGGAAGATCCGGTTCTCTTCCCCCTTTGCCCGGAGCCGCAGTTTTTCCGCGCCCGTTGCTGGGCGCCGATCGATCCGGAATCCCGCCTCCACGCCCAGAAATCTCGGGGTTTTCCGGCCCGCTCCGTCTTCCCATGCCGCGCTCCGCCCGTTGATCCGGGCGCGCAGGGGCTGCGGTTGGTTCTGTTCCTCGTCGTCGATCCGGCTGCTCGGGCGGGCGGGCGGCACATGCATCTCTCCCTGTGGAAGCCGCTCTCACACTGCGCCGCCATCCTCCTCTCCAAGAACCACCGGCGGCGGGGAGGAGGCGGACGCGGGCATGGCGGCGGTAACGGCAACGGCCGGCGTGACGACCCGGCGTCGTTCCTCCGGCAGCTGCGGGACGCGCTGGACGCCGCGTCGGAGGAGGGCGCCCTCTGCCCGCCGCCCGACGCGGCCGGCGCGGAGGCGGACGCCGCGGTCACGCGCTCCCGCTCCCTGGCGCGCCTGCGGGCGCAGCGCGACTTCCTCCGCGCCACCGCCCTCGCCGCCGCAGCCGGCCCGTTCCGCTCCATCTCCGACCTGCCGCTCCTCGCCCACGCCATAGCCACATTCCTCTCCATGTACCCGGACTACGCCTCCACCTCCGACGTCGACCGCCTCCGCCTCGACCATTACTCCCACCTCGACGCCCCCGGCGCCGCCAGGGTCTGCCTCGACTACTGCGGCTTCGGCCTCTTCGACTCCAGCTGGGACTCCTCCTCCTCCTCCTTCACATTGTCCGAACTCAATGCCAATCTCAGCAACCACGCGCTCTACGGTGGCGCTGAGCCCGGCACGGCCGAGAATGACATCAAGGAGCGGATCCTCGAGTACCTGAATGTGCCGGCCAGCGAGTACGCCCTGGTCTTCACCGTGAGCCGGGGGTCAGCATTCAAGCTGCTGGCCGAGTGCTACCCGTTTGAGAACAACCGAAGGCTGCTCACCATGTTTGACCATGAGAGCCAGTCGGTGAACTGGATGGCGCAGAGTGCGCGGGCAAAGGGTGCCAAGACGCGCACCGCATGGTTCCGCTGGCCCACTCTGAAGCTCTGCTCGACGGAGCTGCGCAAGGAGATCGTGGGCAAGAGGAAGGCCAGGCGACGGGATGCTGCGGTCGGATTGTTCGTGTTCCCTGCGCAGTCTCGGGTGACCGGCGCCAAGTACTCCTACCAGTGGATGGCGCTGGCGCAGCAGAATGGCTGGCATGTTATGCTTGATGCTGGTGCACTTGGTCCCAAGGACATGGACTCGCTGGGGCTCTCGCTGTTCCGGCCCGACTTCATTATAACGTCATTCTACCGGGTGTTTGGTTCTGACCCAACTGGATTTGGTTGCCTTCTGATCAAGAAGTCGGTTATTGGGAGCTTGCAGGGGAGGAATGGCTGCAATGCCTCTGGGATGGTCAGGATTGTTCCAGTCTTTCCACAGTACCTGAGTGACTCCATCGATGAATTTGATGCAGTGGAAACTGAGGGACTTGAAGACGACTCTTGCACTCCGATAGATGAAAATACAGTGCCTGATGTTCGGAATGGCTCGCAGCTGCCAGCATTTTCGGGTGTGTACACGTCTGCTCAGGTCAGAGAGACGTTTGAGAGCGACCCTGGCCGTGACAGCAGCTCGGATAGGGACGGGGCGAGCACCATTTTCGAAGAAACCGAGAGCATATCTGTCGGTGAGGTGATGAGAAGCCCAGCATTCAGCGAGGACTGTTCATCAGAGAACTCCTTCTGGGTTGATGTTGGCCAGAGCCCGTTGGGGTCAGAGAAGTCCGGCCAGTTCAAGAAAGGGAAACTGGGATCACCGCTACCATCGTCTTGGTTCACTGGCAGAAAGGGTAACAAGAGGATGTCACCTAACCTACCGTCAAGGATATCTAGAAGCCCACTTTATGATGGTAATGTGATTTCTTTTGATGCTGCTGTACTGTCAGTCTCACAAGATGTAGACTGCCTCAGGGAAGGCCCTGAAGAAGAAATCTATGAGAATGGCCGGGGAAATCATTTCAGGCAAGTTAGTGAAATCCAAGAGGAGCCAGAGGTTGAAGAGGTTGCATGCCAGCATGCCATGGACGGTGGTTTGGACCACAAAGAAAGTGCGATAAGAAGGGAGACTGAAGGGGAGTTCAGGCTGCTGGGACGGAGGGATGGAAACAGCAGGTTTGCTGGGGGTCGTCTCTTCGGTGTTGAAGAGATTGACGGAGCTCTAAGCATGGGGCGCAGGGTTTCATTCAACACCGAGGCGAATATGATTGCTGACAGACTACATCGGGCCTCAGATGCTGCTGAAGCGTCTGGATATCCATTTCGTGACGACGATGCTTGTATAAGTGATGGTTATGATGATGCTCAAGAGTGGAGCAGGAGGGAACCAGAGATAATTTGCAGGCACATTGATCATGTTGACATGATGGGCCTCAACAGAACAACTCTCAGGTTAAGGTACCTTATCAATTGGCTAGTAACTTCGCTGTTGCAGCTGAAGCTGCCAGGCTCAAAAGACAGTGATGGAGTTCCTCTTGTCCACATTTATGGTCCAAAGATTAAGTATGAAAGGGGAGCGTCCGTTGCTTTCAATCTGAAGCAAAGTGGTGGTGCTTTCATTAATGCTGAATTTGTCCAGAAGATAGCTGAGAAAAATGGCATATCTCTCGGCATCGGTTTTCTTAGCCATATAAAGATAGACCCAAACCAGAAACAGTCAAATGGAGCACTAGATATACCCGAGGCTTCCTTTTATAAGAATGGTCGCAGAGACAGTAAAAAGGTGACTATAAGAGTTGAAGTTGTGACTGCTTCCCTTGGCTTCCTCACTAACTTTGAAGATGTGTACAAGATGTGGGCATTTGTTGCCAAGTTTCTAGACCCTTCATTCCTGGAAAGTGAGCGCATTGCCATAGCTACTGACCACATGGAAGCCATAGCTGCTGAGCACATGGAAGGGCAAATTTGAGCTTGATGTATGATGTATCGACCAATGAAGGAGTGGAAGGTGATCTTTCTCCTTTTGTCGAGCCATAATTTATGTTCTCGAGGGGTATTTGGTAGTGGATTTAGCAGATTTTTTCATTCTTTGCCTAGTTCCTCGACATGTGACTTATTTTTGTGTCATGTAGAGTTTTGCTCAAATATGTACCAGCGGCTCATCAGTAGAGCTCCTTTCCACTGAACAATGTTTGTAAAGCAGCTCACTGGAAATGAAATAGTTTTGAGTGCTTTGTACTTGGAATGTGTTCATGATGCAGTTTTCACGTCATCTGTTAAAATTGTCTTTTGATGTATTTTTGTTTGTGGTTGTCCCTTAAAGCTGTAACTTTTTCCGCCGACCTTTGATAATCAATATTGCTGGGTGACTCCTTTTTGTTCACGGAAACTCACAACTGAGAACGGTGTGGGCCACTTGTATGATCCACTTTCACTTTGGTTTTATTCCAGTCAGTCTGTTCAACATGTTTATGTCTTGTTGAAATGGAACCATTCAGTTGGATTTGAACTGTTTGTAAGTATACTATCGCTTTCCTTCTTTGCTGAACTTCAATCATGAATTGTCTCAGTCTGGTATTATACAATTTCAACCCCCTTTTTGTGTATGTTATGTTTTTTTTGGCAGGATTACTATTAATCTGAAACTTGAGTGCCTTCGATAAGCTGATCTGAAGCTTATCATGTGTTATGTCCTGTCAATGTTCAGTTTCTGTACTGGTTTCTACAGTAATTGCTCATGTTAACTCATGTGCATCGCCAAGTGTTATGCTTAATATGACGATTTCATTATTTTTCCCTTTTAAGTACAATGCCACAATTGCCGAAAGGTGCCATTTTATTTTATATCCTTGAAATGCAGAAGATAGTAGAATTGTGATAAACCTCTGACATACTGTGGCTGATAATAGAATTTTGATAAACCTCTTACATACTGTGGCTGCCCTTTCCTTCTTGTACTGCCATGTAGCAGCAACATCACATTTTATGCCAAGCAACTTACAAAATGATGCAACCATTGGGCTATAAAATGAAGGAATTGTAAATGCATTTTTTTTCTGTACAGCCTTATGGTTGGATTCTACTACATTGGATAAACAAAAGGAAAATGATCCCAGCATTAAATGCATTTCCTTCCTAGAACAAATGCCTGAAACATTCTTTCCTGTTTAGGCCTGGCTGGCTCTGATCTGCCATACCCTACTCTGTTCACTCAGTTTGACAGCCATAGTCAAGAAAATCTTCCCAGGGACATCGAAGCAGTGCAGTGGCAGTGTGTGTGTTCATTGCTCATTCTCAGAAGAAAACGTTTCATTGCAAAAGTTAAAGAGGATGGTTTTCAGTTCCCAGTCTATTCCTCTCCTCTCACTAATTAATCAGTTTTTACTTCTCTGTCCACAGTGGGTTTTGATTCACATAAATATGTGTCTTTAAGTGTTGAATGTGGCTTGTGACCTTTGGGTTCTCCGTACAGCCATACTATTTAACTGTGACCTTTGCACCAGCACTGCTCAGAACATCCCTCTGGATCCGTGGCAACTGGAATCTTTGCAAAAGTCCTGGTAATCTCCTGCTTTAATCTCTGCTGTTGTTTTGGCTATTGCTACTGACAAAATCTGCTACTACACTCTAGATATTGCAGCTCTTCCTTATCTTCTTAGACTAGAAGAAATAATACTGGAATATGTCAGTAGATTCTTCAGCTTTTGGTGCTCAAAAGTCAAAGCTATCAGATAGCAACTTTTGTCATGCTTTCATCTGCATCTGCCTTAATAACCTTTACTAGTGATGTTCCTTTTCAACACAATAGTATAGTCGGTTCGTGTCAATTAGCCTGAATACTGAAGTTTGTAGGTTATTACCCAGTTCCCACTTGTTTGCGTGCCAACTGTAAATTGATTGTGACCTCCCTTCCTAATAACTTCATCTTTATTAACATTGTAGGAGTGATCAGAGGATGGACAAGTCTTGCAGAGGTTGCAAGGATTACTCCGCACATCAATATTGGGACCGCATGCATAATCGAAAAAAGCGTTTCTTTAAGCTTATGCTTGGCAATTTCAAGAATGGGGTGGTATGATCTTCTCGATTATGCCGTTCCTGTGGACAAATATACATGTTCTGTAGTTTGTTGTTTTGGGTAACAGTTTCATGATTTATTCATCTTAGTACTTGAGTTGGAGGTTCGAACCAGTTTTGCTTTCCTGTATGAGTAGTTGTTCAAGAATCAATTCCAAGCAAAAATGTTGAACGTAAAAAGGTAATCGGGAATTATCAGGATATTCCACTTCAACATTCTGTTCATGCATGGAGTTTGGATCCACATGTCTGTAACTCTGAGACATGGATAATTCGTAAAGCATGTCCTGAAAAACTGACTTAATGGGGTGGCATGTCCTGAAACCCTCCTAAACAATATACACAAGGCATATATTCAAATAAAGAAAATTTTATCTGCATTGAGAAGAAAAATGTTTGCTCTTGGTTTTCAGGTAAAATTAGCAGCAGTGACCTTGTTATTTATAAGGATCAATATAACTAGTTATTACTCTTAGTAACGGCGTGATAGCTTTCAATTTTATGACATACTCCATGTTAGTGTAAATTACCCCTGTTTAATTCTATGATGTACATCACTACGGCGTTCATATGTCAAATTTATTTTTAATCCCTGCAGACCATACCAGAGAAGTTTGTGCGCAGTGTCGGAGGAAAGATCTCTGAATTAGTCAAACTAGAAACTCCAGATGGTAATACATATAATGTTCAGATTGCCAAGGAACTGAATAAACTGGTCCTTCGTTCTGGATGGTCAAAATTTGCCAGTAGTTATGAGCTTCAAGATGGTGACTTCTTGAGGTTCAAATACAATGGGGACTCCCACTTCAAAGTTGAGATCTATGATCCAAGTGCTTGCGAGAAAGAGACATCCTGCGTTGTAATGAACCACAATCCAGGTCCCCCAAAACGGGGCGCTCCTCATGATGATCCAATGTTGTCCCCGGAGGGCGAAAGGTTAGCAAAGCGCCACAATGGTTGCTGCGGTGACATTTGCAAAACTTCAAAGATGAATGCAGCAGGCTCTCCACTCAAACCAAGTAAAGGTACATATGTTTATCCAAGTTCTAGCACAGTGCGATCAAGTTTCATTATTAACAGCATTAATGATTGACATTGCGCAGCTAAAAAGGAAGCCCCATCTTCTGAAGATGCCAGGAGTTCAGGTGAACTTCAGACTTCCACCAGGTCTCGCTATTTCTTAGCAACAGGGTGCAACCTGACGGAGGCACATAAGGTGGAAGTCAACAGAATTGAGCAAAACATCAGGCCTGAGATTCCACTATATGCCAAAACCATATCCAGTGCCAGTCTGGTTGATGGATTTCTGGTATGTTGGCAATTGCATTACTTGCAGTGCATACTTGAATGACTACTTGAGCTGTTTGATTTTTTCCGAGCATATTCTTGCGATGTTAGAACTTCAGATTCACCTGTCAAATCTTGGAGCTTTGCTGAACTCATCGAAACTAACTGCGAGATCATTTGTAATAGGCCATATGCAAAGATTATGCTATCGAACACCTTCCACGTGAAGACGAAGCCATCACACTTTGTCATGCAAGTCATAGCAAGACATGGGTTGTTCATTACAAGATTAACGCTGATGGTACATATCATCTTTCTGCCGGCTGGTCGGGATTTGTCAATGACAACGAGTTGCAAAAAGGTGATACTTGCGTGTTTGAAGTATTAATGAGGCAGAGAAGTTTCACAATGGCAGTTCATCTGCTTAAAACAAGATATCATCATCCACCAGGTAAAACCTGTAGTCTGGGGGATCGTCCTTTGGATGTAGCTCTAATTACCGTAGGGAAAAACTTGAAAATGAATCCAGCAGATTCTGTAACAGAAATTGTCTAAATTAATGCACTAATGGTTTCGTGTCCCATGTTTAGTAATTTGTGACTGGGTCTTTTATGTAGGATTTGCCGCTTCTTCCAAGAGTCTTAGGCCTGAAGCCAAGAGTTTTAGGCCTGAAGATAAGGTGAGGCTCTCACGATTTGTCACTCTGGAAGGTCTGCTGAAGACTAAAGTATATGAGAAAGTAAAAGCTATTAAGCCTGAAATCCCTATTTTCGTGTCTATCATGTCGAAAACCAATGTTAGCGGCAACAACTCCAGTTTGGTGAGTCACCATCACTTTGTTCATGTTTAAAAGAAAAGGAAAAATACGATTCATCAGCGGAAGTTTATTCCCAGAAAACAGAAAATTAGAGCAGTGAAGTACTCACTGAATCTTACTTCTTTTTTTCGTGCAATCTAGGCCTTCAGTCTGGACTATGCCAATGATTATCTCCCTGGTCAGGACCAAAATTTCAGGCTTCACCGGCCCAGGGAAAGCGCTCCTTGGAAAACTCAATTCAGGAGATTTGCTTCAAGGCGTTGGCTTGTTAGAGGCTGGAATCAATTTGTTATTGACAACGAACTGAAACTAGACGATGTCTGCCTCTTCGAGCGGATTGAAAACAAGAAGAAGCTCAGGATGATGGTCCATATCATCCAAAAAGAAGACTACTGTTGATTTGCTGCCTCTTTTGCGTATGCTTTTTGTAATCGGAACGTTTAGTTTTGCTGGTAGATTTTGTGTAGGAATTCGCCTATGATCATATCCATCCTGATATATTACTTTGATATGATGTTACTTCCTGGTTAGCCTGTGTTACAGAATTATGAGCACTTCATATTTTTTACTTTTATCAAATAGCAGTATAAGACACTTCGGATATTCATTGGGGGACACATCCTTATAATTTGCACAAATACTGCTAATCTCATGAAATTTATGTGTAAAAAATCAAGAAGCTTTCATGCATCTTTTTTTTTTTTTACTTCAGTTGAAGTAGTACTTCTCAAGTGAGAAAAAAAAAACTTCTGGCAAACTATTCAATTTCACTAAGCATTGGTGCTTTGATTTTTCAACCCCCCAATGTCAATATTTATGTATGGATGCTAATATGCTTTTGTAACAACTCTAATGCCTATGTTAATATTTTTGTGGATTTGCTTGTCGCCTCTTACAATTGTGTGCTGCAACCAAGAGATCACAGCGAAATTGATTACAGTTAGGTTTATGGCATAGTTTATGGTACTACTTGAATGAATCACTGTAAGGCTGGTTGTAATGGGTAGTATCATATACTAGTATCATGCATATGATACTAGTGTATGATACCACATCCATAATACATAGTATCATATGTTAGTATCATAGGGTAGCTTATTTATTGCCATGCAAGACACATACTAGCACATAATTTAATATGATACGGTATCATGATATGATACTCAATCCTCTTTTTTTTCATTTAATTCTATATCACCTCATAAAAATTGATTAGTTGGCATGAATGATACCACCTATGATACTACCATTACAGGCAGAAAATAAGTTCTGAGCACCGTCCCCTCAAGTTACTGCCAACTTTACGTCTCCCCAAGATGAAAGTAAAAATAGCATAAATCTGCCCTGGTGACCCCACCTTTCAGTGGGCCTGGTCCATGAATACCTAGAGTCCACTGGTGTTTCTCCACTGAGCTGTAACTTGTAGGTGAAATCTATTTATGTACGCAGTTACTCTACTCACCCTCACCAAAGAACTACCGCTAGTAGTTTCTCTCGTCAGCCAGCAGAACTCCTCTTTCTCTCTCACTCATCAGGAAGAATCGGGGAACGCATGAAGGGCAAGGCAAGAAGATCTCTCTCTCTCTCTCTCTCTGCGTGTGTGTGTGTGCTGTGGCTGACGATGTTGCTTCTCTGATTTTTGAATGGCAGCAGGTGATGAGTGGGCAGGGGTGTGAGAGCTGCAAGGAGTGGCAAGAACACTACTACTGGGAGCACATGGATGTGAAGAAGATCAGGTTCAGCAAGCTCATCACAGGAGATACTTCGCAGGGTATTGTAAGTATATATAGATCAGCCTGACAAGTAACAAGTGACATGATTCTAAGAAAAAGGGTGAAGGATAGCTAGTTTATATTTGGAGGTTTCAGTAAAAAAAAGTTCAAATTTTCTTGCCAGGATTAGGTTAGTTTCAATTTCAATGGACGGTTTACTAGTAAAACTGAGTAACGAAAATAGAACAATTTTTTAAATACTAAAGAACAAACCATATGATCCTATTCATTTTAAATTTAGATTATATTTACTTATTTAGTGAAAATAGATTAAAATGTCCCTGTTTTCATCGAGTTCATAAACAAGTCTTACTTGATTAGTTCATCCATAGAAGATAGAGTGCATCGATGCACCTCTCTCAAAGGACTGTAATTTTCCCTTAAAAACCATGTGATTTATTTGTAAAATTTATGTTTCTCCATCTTAATTAGCGCATACCGGACAAGTTTGCGAGCAATTTCATCAGGCAGATGCAGAGCTCACAGGGATTTGACCTGAAAGCACCAAGCGGCGAAACATGGCATGTGGGTGTTACCAAGGTTGCCAATGACCTGTTCTTCAGTTCAGGATGGGGAGATTTTGTCAAGGCTCATGAACTGCAGGAGAATGACCTGGTGGTCTTCACATTCAGCGGCAACTCCTCTTTTGAGGTCCTCATCTTCGATGCAACCGGCTGCGAGAAACTGTCTTCTCTCTTCGCTGGCGCTGGCATGCACAAACATTTTGATGGTATGGTGGGTCAACAGGTTGAGCAATACTCTCCGAGTGATGATTCTGATTCTGATGATGATGATGATGATGATGATTCTGATAATGATGATGATGACGAGGACGACGATGATACAGGTGTGCCAACTCAGATGATTGTGTCTCATCAGAAGGTCTCCACTTTAAGGAAATTCAGTGGCAAGACCAAACCAAGTAAGGCATTACGATTTTGTGGTCCGACTAATGCATGAGATGATATCTCTGAATAAATCCCTTTCTTGAGATCTTGGTGTAGTCAGCTAACACAGACCCATGTAATTATGCATGATCAATGATCATCTTTTGCTGATCATTTAAAATACTAAATTTAAGCTCATGCACACACTGTTTCAGGCAAAGAGCTTCTTGAATTACCAAACAGTTGTAGCTCATGTGAAGTTAAGCATGAGGAAACTGAGGAAGACAGTGATGATGACACATATGCTGACTTCGACTACTGCTACTCGAGGGCTGCGAAGCAACTAGTCGACGGCGAAAAACGTGAAATAATCGGGCTGGCTTCGATCCAACCGGGCAATCCAGCATTCATCACGGTTCTGCTGAGGGCCCACCTGCAATACAAGGACAACTTTCTGGTCAGTTTGGACTGATCAAAACGATCTAACACACTTGCAGCAAGCTTGTGTAATTCTTTGTCAACTGTGGCATATAGGTACATGAATTCCCATCTTTAGACATTAATTTCTCCTTGTGGCTTGTGCAGGTCATCCCCAGTGCATTTGTAGACAAACATCTCCACATGAGATCTCATGAGGTTGTGCTCCTCAGGCCAAACAGAGAAGAGAGGTGGCATGTCAGGTACTACCAGGGGCAATCCAGCAGAGGCTTCAGGGGCCAACCCTGGGCGAAGTTCGTCCGCGACAACAAACTGCACAAGGGGGATGTCTGCGTCTTCGAGCTGATCAAAGGCGCGAGGAATGAGAAGAAGATGGCCAGGACGACGATGGCCGTCCATGTCGTCAGGAGGAAGAAGTCCGACGGCCGGTTTGCCTTAGTGGGCTAAGGTCCCGCAGTGTGAGACGTGTGCTGAATGTTTTGGCATGTACCAATATGCAGTTAGATATGTGCAAGTGCCTAGTACTGAAACCTGAACTGGGAGTACTTAGCTGGGCTGAGCAGTGTGCTGAATGTTTCTGAACCGGAGGGAAAATCACCACTGATTTTCATCAACAATTGTCTTTCGGCTGCCCCCAATGAGATGTGAGAGGTGTACCTCCATGACTAAGGGTTCGTAGTAGTAGGTAGTATGGAGGGGTACTTTTGGTCTATAGATGTATATACACCCTATATGAAAAAAACAATTTAATAATTAAATAAAAAGTCAACAGATTCTGAAAATATTTTTGAAATAAACTTAACCCTCCATTGCATTGGTAAAAAAAGTTCCACAAAAAGAAAAATTCTCGTTGACTTCTTTTTAAAAAAGACAAAATTTTCGGTTAAAATAATGTGAATATTGATCTATAATAGCAAATATTTTTTTCCCGCCCTGAAGTCACGCTGGTTTTCTGTTCGTGAAAATTAGTCAAGTTTATTGTAGAAAAACTTTCATTTTTTTTAAAAAAAGAAAGCTTGTATGAGGTGTATATACACCCACAAATCAAAGGGTATTCTCCTAAGTAGTACTAGCAAAAGAGCACGTGTGTTGCAACGAGATAAAAAAAACACACTCTTAACCCAATAACCATGATTTAAGACCACACCCACTAATTTAGGCTGCATATTTTTTATTTAGTTTTTGAAACACCTATCAGATTAAACATTTGGCTATTCATTTCATATGCAGGTACTAATATGTACTCTCTCTGTCACGGAATAAGTGACTCAACTTTATACTAATTTTAGTATGAAGTTAATACAAAGTTGAGTCAATTATTTTGAGATGGAGAGAGTAGTTATGTATAACACATGCATTGCACGATAAGCAAAAGTAATTCAAGTACATAAGGTTAAAAAGGAAGAAAGGAATACCGCAGCTTCACATCCCTAAACAGACTAATGCTTTAAAAATAAGAAAATGGACCATAGATAGCACGTACAGTTCCTAAAACCAAAGGTACTCCCTCGGATCACTACAATAAGATACTATAACTTTTTTCTGATTTGGATGTACGTAAACATATTTTAAGTCTTTGTTCATCCATTTAATCCATATGTAGTTCATAGAGGGAGTACACAAAAAAAGGAGAATACAACGGTTTGGTTTTAGGAAAGGATTAAAAAAAACTTATTATAGCCACATGGCTATAATATCATCACGTCTGTGTAATACGAAAAGGAAAAAATAAACAGTTAATTTAGCACCATATTTCCTTTGTTACATACTATGTATTCTAGAAGGGTAGATTAATCAAAATGAAAAATAGTGGTTCCTTCATCAACGGATCTTCTTTTTCGTATAAAATCTTAAAAATAACTTCATCCTTAAGGGGGGAGAAAAGATCTAAAGGAAATGATGCAAGAAAGATCATTGTTATGGTAGCCGTGATTATTTTAGTTTCATTTTTAAGGAAAACTCAATAACTCAAACAGTATAAAATAATAAATCTCTTTTTATAATTGGTATATTTTCTTGCAACTTAGCATCAAATATTTTAACCTGTAACTGGTATATATCTCTTCCAATACTGTCTCGATTAAGAAAATATAATGGCTTATAGTACTCGCTAGCTTTGCAGCAATCAACATGGGTTATCTTAACATGTAAAAAGTAAACTCATACTGTAGCACCAACATAGAGGTAAATATACAGTACAATGATATGGACATATCTAAAATAACTGTATTTTATAAACTTATACAATTTGCCAATTTCATCTAAAGAACTATTGGTATGCACCCACTGATATTTGTGAACTTTGTAGTATCTAGAAAACGGTGACATTTCCTAAGAAAGTACCGAACATTGTCAACACAGAGATAGACCACAACACAGAGATAGGTAGAACAGATCTTCTCTGAAATAACAACGAAGATGTGAAGTTTAAACCCAAATTATGCTACTTACATCCACCTGACATCCTCACATAACAGCAACTGACTTCTGTAACTAAGTAATCTACAACGATATCTCGCAAAAATAGTAATCTACAACGATGAACCAGCAGTAGCATCTGAAACATAATCACGAGGGCGTATCACCTTGAGGGCGTTCCCTTTAGTATTGGGCCTGCTGCCGACGAGCAGATCATAGATTTCCTCGTTGTAAATCTCGAGCACGGCGAAACTTTGGCTTTATCAAAGGACAGAAAAGATTTACACGGAGAGGTACCTTCGAAATCAAGGTTGCGAGAAGCCGTTCTGCGCATGGCCTTCAGGAAGGAATCCTCGTCGGTGGCTGATGTGCTATCAGTACCGACGAGGTTACGGTCGCTGCATCTCAGCGGCGTGGGGGTGGATTCAACAGCAGCAACAGCCCCGGAGACCCTGAGCAGTAGCAACCTTCCTTTACTACTTCAGGCCTTTGAAGAGTTGTGACAACTTCACAAATCACCATCTCTTGCAGATGCAGAACTTATCATAGGAGCATGATTCATGGACTCCTCCATGGGGTCCTTTCCAGTCCCAGAAGACGAGAATGCTGGAACAACACCTCTAGCTATCGCTTTCTGGACGAGCTCAAAATCAGAATCATAAGATTCCACTTTCCGGCTTCCCACTCCAGTCCTGGATGGTGAATCAATCTGCTCCTTGCCAGGCTTCATTTTGCTGTCTGAATTAATAGGTGCACTGGAAAAGGCGTCCCAAAATCCAGGTTGCTCCAACCCTTCAACTTTGATCTCTTCCTCTCAACAATAGTGAGCCCATATAATTTTACTTGGATATCTACTGCTGCTGCGCGGTAGGGGTGTAGGTGGAGAGGACAAGGCCGAGGGCGTCGTCGGTCTTGGAGCGGGACTTGAGGTGGCGGAAGAGGACATCGTCGGCCCTGAGGGCTCCTGGTCTGGTGAGGTCGTCGAGGTGGTCGTTCTATGCGATGGCGGAGCCAGGGTTCAAGGAGACGACCGGACCGGGTGCGGGGACGGGGAGGTGGAGAGAGGGTAGGGGGTGGTCGCGAGAGAAGAGACGAGGCGGTTGGGGCGGAGCTTCATGGATGGAGCATGGAGACGGTGCCGACGACGAGCGGTCGGCTGGCGCGGGGCGGTGGGCGGGTGGCAAGTTGGGTGCGGGGGATGTGGATCGGGATCTGTGGAAGGTGGGCTTTTTTATTTTCTACAGGGGCATTTCTACAAAAACAAAATGTTTTTCTGTTTGTATCACTTAAAAACGTACCGCGGGTTGAATACCGGAAAATCGAGGGGTGTTCTTGCAAAAAATGCCGTGACGGACGACAGAAGCGCCGCACGCTTTATTATTAGGGGAGATATGGTGAGAGTGTCCCAGACTAGGATACTAACTCACGTATTTAACCCGTATGGGCCGAATAAGGACCTGCTAAGCCACCGCGTGAAGGACGGCCGGAGCGTCAAGATCTACTCGTATGCAAGATATCGAAGACTTGACGTGCACTCCAGGGACAACCTTGTATTCGGCATGTCTACAACTAACCTAACATGTAACCTAGTCACCTTGGTATCTATATAAGCCCAAGGTTTCGTCTACAGAAGGACACCTTTTTCACATTAGGGTTAGAACGGACACAACGATCTCGAGGTAGATCATCATCGTGTACTTGACACCCCATCATGACGTGTAACAACTAAGATGCGGCCCTTTCCTATTTTGGGACGATGCCTCAAAAGGGAAAGAGGTGCATCTAAACGTTTCGCAAGCGAGATAATCATAACATTACATAACTGAAGAATGACCTTGGTATTGAATCTAGTCAAGTTATTAGGTGAGGAAGGTTTAGTGTATAGGTTTGCAGCAACCTAAGCATATATGGTGGCTAACTTACGATGATCAGAGTAGTTTATGTGGTGGTCTACGCGAACAATCGAAGAGTAGATGATCACTAAGTGATCCTGAACACCTACTTACGTCAAACATAACCCCACCGTGTTCCTGATCGAAGAACGATCTTTGAAGGAGACAGTCACGGTTACGCACACAGTTGACAGTTTTATTAGAGTTACTTTAAGTTGTCTAGAATCGGATGTTAACAAATTATCCATGTTTGCCACATAACCGTGGGCACAACTTTCCAAAAGATTAAACCCTGCAGGGGTGCTCCAACTAGTCCATCACAAACTGCCACATGCCGCAAAGTAATCCTCTATCATGAAACTCGTGATCTCGTCGGATTCCTTAGAGGAAAACCTCAACTTTGAGGAGACCCAAAGTTTAACCGGAATCCCTATACGCAAGATATATCGCTAAGGCAAGACAACTCTAGCAGGACCTCCCGGTGTGTCGATGACCCGATAGGAGCCGCGTATCTTGTTCTCAGGACAACACCGTCTATGCATAGTGGACGATAACCAAATGCCTCAAGTAGCCCTGAGGTGGCACCGCCGACTGCTAGGTGGGTGGACCAACACTCATGAGGAGCACTGCCCTGGGTTGTTGATTAAATCCTCGGGGTAGCTATTCCCTATGCAAATTATTATAAGGTGATTAGCAGATTAAAACCAATGTTGGGTCCTACCAGACAAGCCTTAACACTACGCGATTTATCAAGGGGGTCCCCATAACAACCCCGAACGTGTTAGGAGCGATCAGTTATGGAATCAAACACCAGTAACCGAAACTAAGGCAGCAACAACGAAACAAATCACCCGGCAAAAGACTATGCCTTCCATCATTTACCAAGTATATAGGTGCATTAATTACATAGCAGATTAACACAATGATATCAAAATACTCATGTTAGCACATGAGACAGCTGGCACCTGCAACTAGCAAAGCTATTCATTAGAGGTTGAGCAAGCCTACTTAGCCAAACAACATTTGCTAGGAGAGGGAGGTGTTTGGGTTTCATGGCAATGTCAGGAGGCATTTATATCAAGTGGTAGGCAGCGAGCATGTATCGAAGGAAACGTGATTCTAAGCATAACAAAGCTAGATACGGTATCAAGGTCACGGTCATCTTGCCTGTGAATTCTTCAGCTTGGCACTGCTCTTGATCTTCCTGCACGTACTCTCCAGAATCCACGTACTCGCTCTCCGACCCCGATGCTACCCAAGATAAAATAACAGCCAATGAACACCAACACAACATGATGCAACAAACAATATGATGCATAAGTGAAGAAGGAAGCATGCATCACTATTCTAGTCACTTTCATATGCATTAGTTGAGTTAATAGAATTCTGGACAAAACTTCATATTAAGTTATCTTGACATGCATGAAGATGGCATGAACATGTGCATCACGAGAAAACGATGCAAAAACATATAAAGATCATGGAGAACGGAGCTACGGATCAACCGGAAACTACGAGACAAGATATGGAGACCTATAGTTCAAATCAACCACAAACACACTCCAATGGCACTTCTCTGGTCTTACCAGGTTGCCACATGATAAAACAACCAAATATAAGTGGGGTGGTGCATAGAAACACACCACTCCATCAACAATGCCCACACAAGCTTCAAATCAACAAAACATGCAATCTGTTTTTAACAGCATCATAGCAGTTTGTCTACAACTTTTAAACTAGCTACAACCATCCAAATTAGCCAAGCAAGATATGAGGCAAAAGCCATTCAAAAGCTCTACAACCCTGTGCAAGAAGTTAATGCAAAGGAGTCACACATGAGCAGATCTACATGCGCTAACTTGGACAAAAATTACAGATTCTGGGACTTAGTGAAAATCACAGATTTTCACCAGCTGCTTATGCTCTGAAGCATTTTGGCAGCCTGCAAAATGATATCTACAGGAAGTGTATAAGCATGAAATTTAACAGGGAGCTAGAAAAACACAAAATCTCACAAACTTTAGTTTGTTGCATTGGTTGATTCCTAATACATGAGCTTTAGCAACGAAGACAACAAGGGAAGAAAACAACAGCAGATTCTCAGACTTAGTGAAAATCACAGATTTTCACAAAACTTTCAGTTTCAACCAAGTGTCAACTTTGGCAAGGCACAACAGGTGCATACAAACTCCTATGAACAAAACAAAGACCCCATGCTGTAGAGGGGTTCACTGATACGTCTCAAACGTATCTATAATTTTTGATGGTTTCACGCTGTTATCTTGTCATCTTTGGATGTTTTATGTATCTTTTATATCTTTTTTGGGACTAACTTATTAATTCAGTGCCAAGTGCCAGTTCCTTTTTTTTCTCAGTTTTTGACTCTTTTCAGATCTGATTTTGGAACGGAGTCCAAACGGAATAAAAACCCCGAAATGCATGCTGGATAGCGGTCGACGTGTGGAGTAATAGTAGTAGATGCAGACAGTATCTGTCTACTTGTTTTGTACGTGATGCCTATAGATATAATCATTGCCATAGATATCGTCACGACTTTGCGCGGTTCTATCAATTGCTCGACAGTAATTTGTTCACCCACCGTGTACTTGCTTTTATGAGAGAAGCCACTAGTAAACACTACGACCCCGGGTGTATTCACATCCATCGTTTACACCTTCGATTTTACTTTGCTTGTTACTTGTTGCTTTCAGTTCTCACTTGGCGAACAATCTATAAGGGATTGACAACCCCTTCATAGCGTTGGGAGCAAGCTTTTGTGTTTGTGCAGGATCTTGAGATACTGCTCCACTGGATTGATACCTTGGTTCTCAAACTGAGGGAAATACTTACCACCGCTACGCTACATCACCCTTTCCGCTTTGAGGGAACACCAACGCAAGGCTCCAAGGCCACGGGGGAAATCCTTTGCATACTTGCCTAGGAAGTCCCTTAAGGCGTAGCCGCAACTGAAGGATTCCTGGTGCCGTTGCTGAGGAGTATCAAGCAACACTCCTATTTCTGGCGTCGTTGCCGGGAGGAGCACGTCAAGATAATTTCCCGACAACGTGCCTATTTCTGGCGCCATTGGAAGGTCTTTTGTTGCAGTAGCAGAAGTATTTCTGGCGCCGTTGACGGGGAGGAGAAATCAAGATCTATCCAAGTAGGTCTCACAAACTCTTCTCTTGCATTTAATTTTGTTGCCAATTGCCTCTCGTTTTCCTCTCCCCCACTTCACATTTGCCGTTTTCATTTGCCTTTCTCCTTCGCCGTTTTCTTTTGCCCGTTTCACTCTCTCTTCCTGCTTGTTTGTGTGTGAGATAGTCCATCCATGGCTAGACCCACCACTCCAAACGACACCCCTGAAAATGAAGTTCTCAATTTCAGGCAAAATGAGGAAGAAAATTTGAAGGACGCTTGGTACAGGATTTGCAATGCTCAAAGTAGATCTACTCGTAAGCAATCCACTACCGTCCTCCTTCGTAGTTTCTATATTGGAATTTCTCCTTGGTATAGGTATATCCTTGATACATTGTAGGCGGGAACTTTTTGGAGAGCCATACTGTTGACTCCTATAGATCTATCATGAATTTGGTGGGCTCATCCCCGCTCATGGTTAATGGAACTATCTTGACCTTGGAACACGTGATGCAAAGGCTTGACGCTATTGAAAACAAAATTGCCACAATTGAACTTATTGAGGGTTTGGATAGAAAGATCCACAATCAAATTACTCAGTACGGATCCAAAGTGGGAAACTTTTTGAAAAATTTAAAGGAGAAGGAACTTATAGTTAATGATTCTTCTAGAATTGGCAAATTAGAAGATGTCATAACCAATTTGGGTTCCGCTTTTGCCGCTGTGCAAAATACTCCAAATCTTACTCTCAAAAAGACTGTCAAGCCTGTTTTTGTTCCTAAAGCTAGTGGTGAGTCATCCAATAAAGATGAAATTCTTAAGATGATAAATGATCACACTACCTATGGTTTGAGCACCAAAGATGACTATACGTGATTCCATCACTTTTTGCCTAGCTAAGGGCGTTAAACAAAAGCGCTTGTTGGGAGGCAACCCAACGAACCTATCCTTTTTCTTTCTGTTTTGGTTTTCCACACTTTCATAATTCTGTTATGATTGTGTTTTTTGTGTTTCTTTTTGCGTTTGTGCCAAGCAAAACCGTTATGATTAGTCTTGGGGATGATCGTTTGGTCATGCTGGAGAAGACGAAAACTTTCTGCTCACAAAAAGAATTTTCATTTTTTTTCTGTAAGAGATTTTGAGTTGATTCTTTTTTCTGCTGATATCTATGCAAATTCTTCAGACTGTCGTAATTTTTCAGAATTTGTGAAGTACATAAGTATACGAAATATGCAGATTGCTACAGACTGGTCTGCTGTTAACAGATTCTGTTTTTGTTGTGTTGGTTGCTTATTTTGATGAAACTATGGATAGTATCGGGGGGTATTAGCCATGGAAGATTGAAAATACAGTAACCCAACATCAACACAAGTAGAATTTAAGTTTGCTACAGTACCTAAGGAAGTGGTGGTTTGCTTTCTCATACTAATGTTATCACGAGTTTCTGTTTAAGTTTTGTGTTGTGAAGTTTTCAAGTTTTGGATGAAGTTCTTATGGACAAAGAGATAAAGAGTGGCAAGAGCTCAAGCTTGGGGATGCCCAAGGCACCCCAAGAGATTCAAGGATGCCGTAAAAGCCTAAGCATGGGGATGCCCCGGGAAGGCATCCCCTCTCTCGTCTTCAATCCGTCGGTAACGTTACTTGGGGCTATATTTTTATTCACCACATGTTATGTGTTTTTGCTTGGAGCGTCTTGTATCGTAGGAGTATTTTATTTTTGTTGTGTCACAATCATCCTTGCTTCACACCTAGAGAGAGAGACATGCACACACCGTGATTTTGTCGAGCTTCACTTATATCTTTTGGTAGACAATTCAGCTCACATGTGCTTCACTTATATCTTTTGAGCTAGATACTTTTGCTCTATGTGCTTCACTTATATCTTTTAGAGCACAACGGTGCGTGGCTTGGTAGTTGATCTATGCTTTGAAAGTAGTCTCAAAAGGGGTAGTTATCCAAAGGGATACGAAAACTTCCACCTTCATGTGCATTGAATAGTTAGAGAAGTTTGATTCCTCTCAATTAGTTTTGAGATATGGTTGTGGTAATATTGAAGTCATGCTAGTAAGGTGTTGTGGATCTAGAAATACTTGTGTTGAAGTTAGTGATTCCCGTAGCATGCACGTATGGTGAACCGCTATGTGATGAAATCTGAGCATGATTAGTATATTGATTGTCATCCTTTGCGTGGCGGTCGGGATCGCGCGATGGTTTATACCTACCAACCCTTCCCCTAGGAGTATGCGTTGAATGCTTTGTTTCGATTACTAATAATTTTTTTGCAACAAGTATATGAGTTCTTCATGACTAATGTTGAGTCCATGGTTTAGATGCACTTTCACCTTCCACCATCACTATCTTCCTAGTGCCATGCAACTTTCGCCGGTACACAAAACCCATCATTAGCCTCCCTCAAAACAGCCACCATACCTACCTACTATGGCTTTTTCAAAGTCATTCCGAGATATATTGCCATGCAACTACCACCATGACATGTGCCATCACGTCTACATTGCCATTGCATGATCGTAAGATAGCTAGCATGATGTTTCCATTGATGTCTATGCCATGCTAGATCATTGCCACAGTACACTACCGAAGGCATTCCATATAGAGTCATAGTTGCTCTAAGTTTTGAGTTGAAAGTGTGATGATCATTATTAATGGAGCATTGTCCCATGTGAGGAAAT
Organism: Hordeum vulgare subsp. vulgare; assembly: GCF_904849725.1. NCBI lineage: Eukaryota > Viridiplantae > Streptophyta > Magnoliopsida > Poales > Poaceae > Hordeum > Hordeum vulgare. The sequence goes on from NC_058522.1 coordinate 63,994,918, forward strand.
AAAAGAGGCCAAAGAAGCCCACCAAAATAAAAAAAGAGGCCAAAGAGCCCACCAAAAAATAAAAATAAAAATAAAATGAGAGAAAAAGAGAGAAGGGACAATGCTACCACTTTTTCCACACTTGTGCATATTAAGCACCATGATCTTCATGATTGAGAGTCTCTCGTTTTGTCACCACCATATAGCTAGTGGGAAATTTTCATTATATAACTTGGCTTGTATATTCCAATGATAGGCTTCCTCAAAATTGCCTTAGGACTTTGTGAGCAAGCAAGTTGGATGCACACCCACTAGTTTTCTTTAAGAGCTTTCACATACTCGTAGCTCTAGTGCATCATTTGTATGGCAATCCCTACTCATTCACATTGATATCTATTGATGATCATCTCCACAGCTCATTGATATGCCTAGTTAATGTGACTATCTTCTCCTTTTTGTCTTGCAACCTCCACCACATTCCACACCATCTATAGTGCTATAACCATGGCTCACGCTCATGTATTGCGTGAGAGTTGAAAAGGTTTGAGAAAGTAAAGGTGTGAAACAATTACTTGGCCAATACCAGGGTTGTGCATGATTTAAATTCGTTGTGCAATGATGATAGAGCATAGCCAGACTATATGATTTTGTAGGGATAACTTTCTTTTGGCCTTGTTATTTTGAAAGTTCATGATTACCTTGCTAGTTTGCTTGAATTATTATTGTTTCCACGTGAATAGCAAACTATTGTTTTGAATCTAATGGATCTGAACATTCACGTCCCATAAGAGGAGTTACAAAGGACATCTATGCTAGGTAGCATGAAAGCATCAAAAATTCATTTTTTATCACTTCCCTACTCGAGGACGAGCATGAGTTAAGCTTGGGGATGCTTGATACGTCTCAAACGTATCTATAATTTTTGATGGTTTCACGCTGTTATCTTGTCATCTTTGGATGTTTTATGTATCTTTTATATCTTTTTTGGGACTAACTTATTAATTCAGTGCCAAGTGCCAGTTCCTGTTTTTTCTGTATTTTTGACTCTCTTCAGATCTGATTTTGGAACGGAGTCCAAACGGAATAAAAACCCTGAAATGATTTTTTCCCGAACGGAAGAAGATCAGGTGGCCTTTGGGCCAAGGCAGGTGGGCTCCAGGGAGCCCATAAGCTCCCACTCCGCCACCAGGGGGGAGGCAGCAGTGTCAGGGCTTGTGGCCTCCCTGGTCGCCCCCTGACCTAGATCCTTGGCCTATATATTCCCAAAAATACAGCAAAAAATCGGGGGAGCCTCGAAAATACTTTTCCGCCGCCGCAAGCTTCCGTTTCCGCGAGATCTCATCTGGAGACCCTTCCCGGCGCCCTGCCGGAGGGGACTTTGGAGTTGGAGGGCTTCTTCATCATCATCATCGCCCCTCCAATGACTCGTGAGTAGTTCACTTCAGACCTACGGGTCCGTAGTTAGTAGCTAGATGGCTTCTTCTCTCTCTTGGATCTTCAATACAAAGTTCTCCATGATCTTCACGATGATCTATCCGATGTAATCTTCTTTGGCGGTGTGTTTGTCGAGATCCGATGAATTGTGGATTTGTGATCAGATTATCTATGATATATATTTGAGTCTTTGCTGATTTCTTATATGCATGATTTGATATCCTTGTAAGTCTCTCCAAGTCTTGGGTTTTGTTTGGCCAACTAGATATATGATTATTGCAATGGGAGAAGTGCTTGGTTTTGGGTTCTACCATGTGGTGACCTTTCCCAGTGACAGTAGGGGCAGCAAGGCACACATTAAGTAGTTTCCATCAAGGGTAAAAAGATGGGGTTTTCATCATTGGTTTGAGATTATCCCTCTACATCATGTCATCTTGCTTAAGGCGTTATTCTGTTCTTTTGGACTTAATACACTAGATGCATGCTGGATAGCGGTCGACGTGTGGAGTAATAGTAGTAGATGCAGACAATATCGGTCTACTTGTTTTGGACGTGATGCCTATAGATATAATCATTGCCATAGATATCGTCACGACTTTGCGCGGTTCTATCAATTGCTCGACAGTAATTTTTTCACCCGCCGTCTACTTGCTTTCATGGGAGAAGCCACTAGTAAACACTACGGCCCCCGGGTCTATTCACATGCATCGTTTACACCTTCGCTTTTACTTTGCTTGTTACTTTGTTGCTTTCAGTTCTCACTTGGCGAACAATCTATAAGGGATTGAAAACCCCTTCATAGCATTGGGAGCAAGCTTTTGTGTTTGTGCAGGATCTTGAGATACTCCTCCACTGGATTGATACCTTGGTTCTCAAACCGAGGGAAATACTTACCACCGCTACGCTACATCACCCTTTCCGCTTCGAGGGAACACCAACGCAAGGCTCCAAGGCCACGGGGGAAATCCTTTGTATACTTGCCTAGGAAGTCCCTTAAGGCGTAGCCGCAACTGAAGGATTCCTGGTGCCGTTGCTGAGGAGTATCAAGCAACACTCCTATTTCTGGCGCCGTTGCCGGGAGGAGCACGTCAAGAGAATTTCCCGACAACGTGCCTATTTCTGGCGCCATTGGAAGGTCTTTTGTTGCAGTAGCATTCACCCACTACCACTACATCAAGGAATCATCCTCATAGGGTCAAAGCACCACATAATACAAATCACTAAATATGGTATCATGACAGAAAATGACAGTTTTATGAAGTTGCTCCAAAGTGAAATCTGATTGCACCAATGGATTCTTGGGATGATTCTACCCCAAAAGCATATATAATACATGGGTACTTGCATGTAACATCTAGGCACAAGGCTAGCTCGAAAATCACACCTAGAATCCAATATGTCCAATAGGAACAATATCACATGTACATATAGCACTTGTAGCATCAACTACACCTACACATGCACACACACAAGCCCATACACCACTACACCACTCCATAGTGGCAAGCATGAGGGGTTAGCCCTTATGCACAATTTCATATGTGCACACATGCCCCCACACACACATGCATGAGCACATACACACACATCTGTGTGCTCACACACACATACACACTACAAAAGGTGCAACATGAGGGGCTAGGCCCTCTTGCACATGTGCATGTGCAACCAAATACAAACACACACACACTCACATGTGTGCACATCTCACTCATGTGCATACACACCCATCCACACCCATCCACACACTCATGTGCACATATACATACAAGTGCATACACACACTACATGCACACATACATGAATATCCTAGGCACTAAAAGAAATACACACCATGGTCTAGCTAAAAGAAGAACTAAGCAAAACTTGTTGCCCAAGAAAAGGAATAGGGAAAAAATGTACAAGGGAAAAAAACAAAAAATAAAAGGGGGAGGCCCCTGGATTTGAAGCCAGGACCTCCCTGGTGCTACCACACCCACACACCACTTGGCTGCTGCCTTGCTCTCAACAGAGAAGGGGCAGGAAACCAGGTAAGCCTTCTCTCTGCCAAGCACTGCTACTAGCGAAACAAAATTAAAAGGGCCCTGCGGGGAATCGAACCCGCGTCGCGCCGTTCTGCGTGCAAGGACCAACCAGTTGAGCTTGCGCATGCTACTATCCCAGAGGGGGGGTCCCTAACCAGGTAAGCACGAAAAAAGGGCGGCCTTGCTCTGCTTTTGCAGAGAGGCGCCGACGACGAGCTCACCGGAGTGGGTCGTTCTTCACACATACGCTATGCCTGCGGGGACTACTGCGGCTGCTCTACATCTGCGAGAGGGGGACAAGTCGGCCACGAAGCAGAGGACCTACGACATGCACGCGCAATAGCAAGCAACGCCCGTAGCTGCACAACCTGCCAGTGCAACTCCGGCAGGCCTCGAGCTCACGGCTCGGACGCAACTAACGGAGAGGAGAAGCGGAGGAGAACAAGGGCCTTGCTCACCCTGCGTTGAGAGGAGAGGAGCTCGCCGTGGAGGAGGAGGTGCCGACGACGAGGTGCTGCAGAAGAGGCCGCCGAAGTGGAAGAAGAGGGGGTCGTCGAGGTCGTCGATGTAGCCGCTCCCGTCGCTTGATCTTGTCGGGAATGGAACCCCCGCGTCCACCGCGTGTTCTTGATCCGGTCGGGGAAGAAGACTAGGCACGATCATGCCGGCGACGAGCTCACCAGGTTCGGCCATGGAGTTGGAGCTTCTCGGGAGCCAGCCCTGACGGCGCCAGAGAGGAGAGGAGGAGGAAAATGAAGCCCTAGGGTTGCGAGGAGGGGGCCTGGCTGCTTAAATGACCTCAGGAGGCGTGCTTGGAGCCACAAGATAGAAGGGGAGAAGAGATCGGCGGTGGAGCTTCTGTCGTACAGTGGTGACGTCGCGCGAGGAAGGAGATGGTCGCGGGATGGGCTGGCGCTGGCGACAGAAGGAGATGGGCCAGGGAGAAAGGAGGGAGCCAGCCCACCTGGCCACTCTATTTAAAACAAAAGGATTTTTTTATTTTTTTAAATACAAACCTCAAACAAAATTCACGCAGCCACACAGGGGTTTGAAAAAAACAAAATGAAAATACCTTGGGCATAAGGGAATTATGCCCTATTTAAATAAAATATAAAACTGATTTTTGGAGCAACTAAATTAATTCCAAAACAGAATTTAATACACTGTTTTTGTAAATAAAACCCCCTTTAACTTAAGTTTTAAAACCCCAAACTCAATACCCCTCAAACACAAGGTAACACACTAAAAGATCAACATTTTTAAAATAGGTTTTGAGCAAGTTAAAACATGAGCTCAAATAAATAATGGAGAAGGGGTTTTTGAAACCTAGTTTGAAAACAATCATAGTTTGAAACATAACTTGGGATTCACCACATCATCACAACACACCACAAGCATAGCTATCAACAACGACAAGAAAGAAAAAAAAGTTGCAAGAAAGGATGATGCCATGATGCAAAGGTGATGACATGAAATGATAACTCTATAGCATTGACATCATGGTTCGAAAATAGGAAAGGGTTCCAAATATGGCAAGGGTTACATCTGGGGCATTACATGACGTAAGGTTTGACCTCTCCGAAAGGGCCCGAACCTGAGTAAATCTCGTCTCCCTAGGTCCCTTGTTACAATTGATCTTAGATCCACAACTCGGAACCACCTACCCAAGATTAGCCAGTTTTAGTATCGATATTGGTGGCCATGCATGTCCCGGTGTGATCGGTCCGGAGCAATGGAGGTGTCGGTCTATGACCAAAACCTAAACGGCGTATATTCCACGCCAAAACTACACTCCGTCGGAACCCTTTTAGGAGGGGAAGAGATCGTGTCTCACCTCCTCCCTGGCAATCTTAAGAGCGGGGAGGAGGAACCAACACCGACGCTTCAAGCACCTTCTCCCGGCTCGGTTAAAGGCCTATTGGAGACAACATGCCAGCCAACAGAATCCAACTAAACTGATTGAATGAAGGAGCCTAGGGGCTTGGACATCCGAGTTAGTTCTGAAGACGTTGCGTCAGCACGTCCCTTCCCCGAGAGGTACCTAAGATCCTCGGGCCCGCATTCGACCGGGGTCAATTTTTGATCCCGCCCGCAACCCACATCAAGTATTTCCCACGTAACTCCGGGCCTACTAATGTCTGGGACCTATCTTATGTAATACACAAGGCCAATGAGACTGTTCGACAATTCTAGTACACATTCCTATTCATCAAGAACAAAATAATGGATTATTGCAACGCTGAAGTCCTGACACCCTTCCGATATAATTGCCTGGATGGAGGACTTCTAAACGCCCTCGTGCGGCGTCATGTCCAAACCTTTTTCAAACTTGCCGATATGGTGGAGAACTTCTGTGTCATGGAGGACTACTGGGTCGCTCAGAAGGAGCAAACATATTCTTTCTAAGATGAAGAGTCGAGATAGAATAAGAAAAAACACCCAAGGGCGCAAACCCGTCGGTCCACACCAAGTAAGAGACCTCGAAAAAAGAAGAAGATGGCTACGAGAACTAGTTCCGTCCTTGATGGCTTGTTGGATAAGCGGTGCCCAATACAGTCAATCCTATTGAACGCCAGCCCCACACATGCCTTAGAGCATGTTGGGTGGTCAAACAGGTGGCTAAGGGGGGAGAGACCCTCCTTCAAGGCGCAATCACACCTATATGCCCAGCCACGTACTCGGACGATGAAGAAGTCTTAATGATCTATGAAACTTGGACATCCAAGAACAAACGGAAAAGAGCTCTTCATGAGTTGACTCAAGTCCATCCTTAAAGTCAATGTCAATCACCTTTGGAGAGCAGGATCGACCGACTTTCGATCTCCATCAATGTCCGACAGCTTTGCTCCTCGAGCCTATCATGGATGAGTGTCGACTGCATAAGGTGTTGATGGATGGCGGTAGCTACCTCAACCTAATATACGAGGACACGCTCGACAAGATGTAGATTGGCAAAAGATGGATCAAGCAAAGTTACACCACATTTAAAGGGATTTTCCAAGGAAAAGGGCGCGATGTTCAGAAAAACCACACTAGATGTGGTGTTCGGAACCCCTAAGAACTATCAGTCTGAGGAGTTGACCTTCCATATCGTGTCCTTCCGAAGTGGTTACCACGCCTTATTGGGATGAGAAGCGTTCATGAAATTTCAAGCCATCCCGCACTATGGATACATGAAAGTCAAGATGTCGGGACTCAACGGAATCATTACACTCGCAAGCAATACATATAAACCACTTTGAGCCGAGAACAAGACAACGTCGCTCTCCCTAGAGTTGCTAGATGAAAGATTTGCGGTTGAGGAGTTGCCTGCCCTTTGGGACACCGTGAACAGAGATGACGTCATTGTTGATAAAAGGTCAAAGTCTACCTCATTCAAACCAGCCAATGAGACCATCAAGTTCGAGGTGCACCCAACAGACCCAAAGAAGACATCATCCGTTGGAGCACGGTTAGACCCAGAAGTTGACGAGGCCCTACGCAATTTCCTTCACGAAAATCGGGGTACCTTTTCCTAGCATCCTTTTGATATGCGAGGAATCCCACACAACCTGAACATAATTAAAGGTTTTAAACCTGTCAAACATGCTCTTCGCCGTTTTTCCAAACCCAAGCATCAGGCCATGGGCGTGGGACTGACAAAATTGCTCGAAGCTGGATTCATCCGAGATATTAAACACCCCGTCTGGTTGGCAAACTTGGTCATGGTACCCAAGAAGAACAAGTCATGTGTCCTTTGCGTTGACTTTAAGGATGTCAACAGGGCATGTCCCAAGGAGCCTTTCTCACTTCCATGAATTGATCAGATCGTGGATGCCTCGGCAGGGCACAACTCCTTGTGATTTCTGGATGCCTATTCAGGGTATCACCGGATAAAAAAGAAAGAATATGATCAAGCTGCCACGACATTCATAACGCCTTATGGGTCGTTCTGTTTAAACACAATGCCCTTCGGACTAAAGAATGCTAGCGCAACATACCCGCGCATGATTCAAACATGTCTGGAGAAGCAAATTGGCAAAATAGTAGAAGCATACGTACACGATGTGGTTGTTAAAACCAAAAATGTCAACCACCTGGTTGATGATCTCCGCAAAACATTTTCCAATCTCCGAACATATCAAATCAAGCTCAATCTGGAGAAGCGTGTCTTTGGGGTACCGGTGGGTAAACTGCTCGGGTTCATCACATCCCATAGAGGGATAAAGGCTAACCCTAATAAAATTTGAGCTCTCACTCGCCTAGAGGTGCCCGCCAAACTGAAACACGTCCAAAAGTTGGAAGGATGCGTCACAACTCTCACCCGATTCATATCCCGAGTTGGGGAGAGGGCATTATCCATATACAAGCTACTAAAACAGACCAAGAACTTTAGATGGACAAGTGAAGAAGGGTCCGCTCTATAGAAGATCAAAGCTCTCCTTGCAACTAATATGTATCCGATGGATCTATAATTTTTTGTTGTTCCATGCTATAATATTATCATTCTAGGATACTTTTTGGCCATTTATTTGCTGATTCGTATTATTTTTGAGCACTAACCTATTAACCCAGTTCCTAGTGATAGTTGTTATTTTTTGCGTATTTTTGGCTTTTCAGGTTTATAGTACCAAATGAAGTCCAATCGCCACAAAACTTTATGATGATTTTTTCTAGACCAAAAGAAGATCCAAAAGCTTGGGAGGAGACCGGAGGCCGCACAAGGAAGGCATCACCCATCAGGGCGCGTCCAGGGGGTGGTCGCACCCTGTTGTGTGTTGCCCCACCTGGTATCTCTCGATGCCCCTCTCTGGCCTATAAATTCCAATATATTCCAAAAATCCTAGAGAGCAACCCGAAACACTTTTTTCGCTGCTGCAAGTCTCTGTTCTGCCATATTCCCATGTGAAGCCCTGTTCTGGTGCCTTGTCGGAGGGGGATCGAGCACGAATGGCCTCTACATCAAACTTGTTGCTCCCATGGTGATGCGTGAGTAGTTCACCTCAGACCAACGAGTCAGTAGTTAGTATCTAGATGGCTATCTCTCTCTTGATCTTCAATACAGAGTTCACCGCATCTTCGCGGCAATCTACTCGATGTAATCACTTTATGCGGTGCGTTTGTTGGGATCTGATGAATTTTTGGTTTATGTTCAAATTATTCATGATAAAAGATTTGAGTCCTTTATGAAATATATGATTCTTATTTGCATGATTATTATAGCTTCATAAATCTCTTTGACCTATTGATGTAGTTTGGTGTTAGAGCATATATCTCCATATGTGGTTTTGGTAATTGATGACAATTCCTATGGACTAATGGTTGCCTTAAGTTATATTTATAGGATTTGTCCATAAGCACTTCTTGAAGTCCATCTGTTGGGTTCAAGGAGTTTATATGATGACCAAGATGGTATTCAAGGTATTATCCAAAGAATGGTCATAGAGACACAAGGTTGATCAAGATCTCACACAAAGAGTAAATCAAGATGATCAACACACAAAGCGTACAAGATGTGCCGAGAGGGATCAAGTGATCACATGGTATGGTAAGCATTGTCCATTACATGTTTGTGTACTAACCCATGGTCTTCGTGAGAGTTCTATGTGGGGGTTAGGTGTGTTTCCATGGGCTTGCGTCAAAAGGAAGATCTCATACAACCCATGAAGGATGACGTCAAGTGGTGAGTGTCATCAAGATTGCGATGTGCAAGTTCAAGTGGATCAGCACGAATATATCATGCTTGAAGTTTGCCGTCCATTGTGGTGGCAATGGACTTGTGAAGATATGCTGAGGAGTGGCTCACCCATAGTGAGTATGGGGGAGCAATCAACTAGTCTTCATCAAGACAACACAATCAAGAAGGTGGTCCATCTTGAGGAAGCCAAGATCATCGCCATCTAGCTCAAGAGGACGAGGTGCAAGGTACAGGTTTTCCCTTGATAGGTTTTCTGTTTTAGGATAGCTTGCCGTTCTGTCAAGGAGGGGCTCTCAAGTGAGTAGCTCGATCGTATCGTTCGTTGAGAGCTCAAACCATTTCCATCCTTGCATCATACTTCCTGGTTCTTATTTGGTGTTTCTCTTTGTGAGTTTTAGAGCTTATGGTCATCTTCATGACAAGCTCGAGTTCATCGAAAACGGAGTCCATATGCATCTACTATGATGTTTTCGATGTTGGAGTTTTTGCCGGTTCTTCATTCATAGAGGACTCACATCTCTATATCATTGGCATTTTCATATCTGCATGGTCTTAAGATTTAGTTTGGACAGCTCTTGTCGTCCTAAATCCAGCAAGCTTGGGTTTGCCCGATTCAGAGCTCGTATACGAAAGTAATGGCTGTTTCAGTGGCGAGCGGTAGTACCACTCCAGTCCTAGCGGTAGTACCACTAGAGCTGGCGGTAGTACCGCTGGCCCTAGCGGTAGTACTGCTAGAGCTGGTGATAGTACCGCTAACCCAGTGGTAGCATCTCCCCTGGTCAGCGGTAGTACCGCTCGAGGACTTTAGTACCGTCATCCTTGCGGCTGTACTACGTCGGACTTTTTGCGAAGACATTTTTTGCGGTGGTTGGCCCGGTAGTATCTTTGCACTACCATGGGCTCAGCGGTAGTACCGCTGCACACAGCGGTAGTACCGCTAGAGGGTCAACGGTAGTACCGCTGGAGGGTCAGCGGTAGTACCGCTGCAGCCAGCGGTAGTACCGTTTGGCTCGGGCTGTAAGTGGGGGTAACGGTCTGATTCCTCCCCCCACTATATAAAGGGGGTCTTCTTCCCCCTTGGTTAATTATATCCGTTGAGATCGTGTTCTTCCCCCATTGTTGACCTTCTTAGAGCTTGCTAACTCTCAATCCCTCCAATTATTCTTGCTTGTTCTTGAGGGAAAAGAGAGAGGAGATCTAGATCCACATCTCCACCAATCACTTTCTCCTCTATGTGAGTGGAACCCCTTGGATGTAGATCTTGGAGTTCTTTGTGAGCTCCTTGTTCTTCCTCTTATATTTCTCCATAGCTTTTGTTGTTGTGGAGGGATTTGAGTGTGAGGTACTTGTCCACTTCGTGTGTTCTTGCCATTGCATGAGTTGCATCGGTTTGAGTTCTCCACGGTGATACGTGGAAGTGAAGTTTGAGAAGCCATATTATCTTTTGGTACTTAGTACCCTAGAGATTGTTTTTCGTGGATGCTTTGGCGTCCTAGAATCTTGGTGGTGTCTTGGAGCTCAATCATTGTGGTGTAAAGCTCCGGGCAAGCGTCGGGGTCTCCAATTAGGTTGTGGAGATTGCCCCGAGCAATTTGTACGGGTACCGGTAACCGCCCCCAAGGGTTGCCATTTGTACGGGTTCAATGACCGCCCTCAAGGGTCCCTTAGTGGAATCACGACATCTTGCATTGTGCGAGGGCGTGAGGAGATTACGGTGGCCTTAGTGGCATCTTGGGGAGCATTATGCCTCCACACCGCTCCAACGGAGATTAGCATCCGCAAGGGTGTGAACTTTGGGATACATCATCGTCTCCACGTGCCTCGGTTATCTCTTCTCTTACCCAAACCCTTTACTTATGCACTTTACTTTGTGATAGCCATATTATTTATTGTCATATATCTTGCTATCACTTAGTTGTTTATCTTGCTTACCATAAGTTGTTGGTGCACATAGGTGAGCCTAGTTGTTGTAGGTTTTGTGCTTGACAAATTAACCGTTAGTTTTATTCCGCACTTGTTCAAGCCTAAACCGTAATTATTTTAAAGCGCCTATTCACCCCCCTTTAGGCGACATCCACGTCCTTTCATTTGGCTAACTAGATTAATTTATCTTCAGTGAGAGGGGTGTGTTGTAGTGGGTTCAATCTGGCAGTGCTCTATATCCCAGTGACAGAAAGGGACAAGATACATCTTTGCATTGTTGCCACTAAGGATAAAATAATGGGGTTAATTCATATTAATTGGATTCTCTTTATATACATCATGTCATCATTCTCCAAGCATTACTCTGTTTTACTTAATACTCTAGATGCATGCTAGATAGCGGTTGATGGGGGAGTAATAGTAAGAGGTGTAGACTGGAGTCAGCGTATTTGCTTATGGACGTGATGCCTATATACACATGATCATTACCATGAATAAAGATTGCATAACTATGCGCTTTTCTATCAATTTCCCAAGAGTAGTTTGTTTACCCACCGTATGCCTACTTCGATAGAGATTCCACTAGAGAAAACTATGCCCCCGGGTCTAGCCACTTTCATATTAACAAAACCTCTATTTTCTTGCTGACATTATTTAATTTTTACTTATTTTGCAATTTATATTTATCAGCTATCATCCACACACTTCATTTGCTTGCAAGTAACGAGTCCAAGTGGATTGACAACCCTCTTGCCTGCATCGGGTTCAAGTGTTTGCTTTTTTGTGTGTAGTTGCTGAAGTTGGGGGTTGCGTGCTACTCCTATTGGTTTGATAACCTTGGTTCTCACTAAGGGAAATGCTTATCTATACCGTGCTGCATCACCCGCTCCTCTTTGCGGAAAACCAATGCACATCACGAGTATGAGGAAGGATCTCTGGCGGCCTTGCCGGGGAGTATCACCAACCTACTATCAAGTACCTTTGCACAAATTATCTTTCAATTGTTATAACTTTTATTTTCTATTATATTTTGCTTGCTTCATAAAAATGTAAAAGACAAAAAAATCATCTTTGCTAGTTGCTAGTTTACTTCTTTGCTTGCTTTACTTGCTAGTTTACTCGTTCTGCTTGTTACTTTGCTTGCTCGGTCACCACGTCTCAAGGTACTACTAAGTTGTGTGACTTATCAAATAATAATAACAATTTATTTTATTCGTACTCCTATACCATCAACTACCAGTGCAGAGTTTTATGATATAAATGTTGCTTTGCTAAATCTAGTGATGAAACAATAATTTTCGGGAAGTCCTAATGAGGATCCTGCTGCTCATCTTAATGCCTTTGTTGAATTATGTGATATTCAAAACAAAAAGGAAATGGATAATTATGTGGCCAAATTATTATTTTCCTTTTCCTCTACGAGATAAAGCTAAGGCTTTATTTCCATCTTTACCATGTAACAATATTGGAACAAGGGATAAGTGTAAAGATGCTTTTATTGCCAAGTATTTTCCTCCTGCTAAGAGCATCTCCCTTAGAAATAAAATTATTTATTTTAAGCAACATGGCCAACAACATGTTTCACAATCATAGGAAAGGATGAAATTGATGATTAAAACTGCCCTACTCATGGTTTGAACTTGTGGATGATTATCCAAAAAAATTATGCTCGACTAAACTTTGTATCTTGAAATCTTCTAGATTATGCCACAGGTGGTACCTTCATGGAGGTGACATTAGGAGATCCCACCAAACTTCTGGACAAAATCATGATGAACTATTCTCAATGGCATACCAAAAGAGCTCCAACTGGTAAGAAGGTAAATTCTATTGAGGAAATCGCTACTTTGAGTGAGAAAGTGGATGCTCTTATTGGGTTGGTTGCTAGTAAAAATTCTCATGTTGATCCCAATGATATGCCTTTGTCTACTTTGATTGATCAAAATTATAATGTCATTTATGTGAATTTTATCTCACGAAACAATTTCAATAACAATGCTTATATAGGTAATTTCAGTGCTAGGCCATATCCCGGTAACTCCTCTAATAGTTATGGCAACTCTTATGGTAATTCTTATGGAAATACTTCTACCAAAAATAATATTTTTTCCTCTCATCTTGAGAACACTTAAAGAATTCAGTAGTTCTCATTTTTTAATACTATGGCAGAGGAAAAATTACATAAAGTTGATGATATTGCTAGGAACATGGATAGAATTTCTCTTGATGCGAAAACACTTAAAAATAAAATTTTACCACAAAAGCATGATATCATTGAGTCCATTAAACACATTAAAATATTGATTAATGAGAGTAAGGATAGGACCCCAATGTTGAGAGCTAAACGAGAATTCGTGGAAATGGCTCTTCCACCCGTTTTTTATCGTAATCATGATGGCGATCTTAAAATGACGAGTACTTATCCTATTGATTCTTTGTTTACTAATCTTAAAATATATGATAAAGGGACTGGAGATGAGTCAACTTTAGTTAGAAGGCGTCCCAATTGCTTGGAGGGTGATGATTATAATCATAAAACTGAAAAAGTGGGTTTGGAGAGGTCAAATCTTTAAATAGTGATGTGCCCACTATCTTGGATCATAAGAAGTTTAATTATGGAAGTTGCCATCTAGTAGAATGTATTTCCTTTCTGCAATCCATTATTAGCTCGCCCAATTCTTATGAACAAAACAAATATTTTACTAAACATTAGCTATGGTGAAAGCATATGATGAGAAACTTGAGCTAAAAGTCTCTATTCTTAGAATGTTGCATGATGAGTGGGAACCTACTATTAATTTCTAATAGAAATCATGTTCCTGTAGATTTCATTATTACTGATATTGAGTGCAACCCATCTTGTCCAATAATACTTGGGAGACCTTTTCTACGAACTATAGGTGCAATAATTGATATGAAAGAGGGAAACATAAGGTTCCAATTCCCATTAAAGAAAGGGATGTGACACCTACCCAGAAAGATAATCAAACCACCTTATGAATATATCATGAGGGATACTTATGAGTGGAGTGTCAAATATGAGAACACTTGAACCAAATACATTATGCCTAGCTAGGGGCATAAAACACTAGGGCTAGTTGGGAGGCAACCCAATAGTTATCTTATTTTTATCACTTTCACAGCAAGTTTATGTGTGATAACATGATTATTGATAGTGTAATGATTGTGTTTTTATGTTTAAATTAGTGTTTGTGTCAAGTAAAGCCTTTGGGATGACTTGCATGCTAAGTAGAATTGATACGGTGCAAAAACATAAACTTTGACGTCGAGTGCAGAATTTTGGTGGTTTTACTGTAACTTATTTTTGATCTGAATTTTTTACACAATATTTATATAGAAATTCTTCAGGTTTTAATAATATTTCATAATTTTTTGAGTTACAGAAGTATAGTTTTGTTACATATCATTACAGACTGTTCTATTTTAGATAGATTCTGTTTTTTGCTTGCATAGTTTGCTTGTTTTGATGATTCTATGGAATGTATCGGTGGTTATAAGCCATGAATAAGTTAGAATGAAGTATCTTATGCAATGTTAAAATAATAATCAATTTTTAACAGTGCCTAAAGTATTTGATATGTTTATCATACTAACGAATCTCACAAAGGTTTCTATTGAGTTTTGTGTGCTGAAGTTTTCAAGTTTTGGGTGCTATCACGATGGATGAAGGAATAAGTAGCGGCAATAGCCTAAGATTGGGGATTCCCAAGGCACCCCAAGTCAAATTATAGGAATACTCAAGTGCCTAATCTTGGGGATTCACTGAAAGGCATCCCCTCTTTCGTCACAATCCATCGGTATGTCACTTGGAGCTATATTTTTATTCATCACATGATATGGGTTTTGCTTGGAGCGTCATGTATATTTGGTTGTTTTTATTTTTAGTTTTCCATAATAATTGTTTGCTATACATAGCCACTTGATAGAGACACAAGATCACCATGATTTATTAGAATACTCTTTGTGCCTCACTTCTATCTTTTCACTTAAGCAGTTGCTCTAGTATTTCACTTACATATTTTTAGAGGACAGTGGCATGTAGATTTTATAGAAATAATTGCACTCTCGTTTTTCACTTATATTTGTTTGAGAGTTAATAAATAGTTATGGTGATTCTCATGGATTGTAAGACTAGTACAAAAATAATAGGTATTCAAGGAGTGCATAATCAAAACCTTCATGTAGCACATAAAAGAGAAATTGTGAGTTAATGATATTAATGTGGTAATGTGAAAATGCATGAGTGCATGATCAGTGGTTAGTAAGAATATTGTAAGTCAGAGGGTGTTAAATTGATGTTCATCTAAATATTTTTATGGCATGATGACGATGTGTGAGCATTCTTATTCCTTGTTGAAATCCTAGTGTTGTTTAGGCCAGACACACGCGATGATTAACTCCTACCAACCTCTTCCCTATGTGCATGCGAGTAGTACTTTGCTTCGAGAAAGCTAATAAAATCTTGCGATAAGTATGTGAGTTCTTTATGACTAATATGAATCCATGGATTTACGCACTCTCACATCCAAATATGTTGCTATCCTCTTCGGTACTGTGCATTGCCCATTCTCACCTCGAGGATCGGTGCATACTTCGCGGGTGTATCCAAACCCCGTGACATGATACACTCTATTTCACATAAGACACCTTATATCTTCCTCAAAACAACCACCATACCTACCTATCATGGCATTCACATAGCCATTTCGAGATATATTGCCATGCAACTTCCACCGTTACATCACTTGACTTGTACACCCATTGTCATATTGCTTTGCATGATCGTAAGATAGCTAGCATGATATTTCCATGGCTTGTCCGTTTTTTGATATCCTTGCTATGCTAGATCATTGCACATCCTATTACACTGCAAGATGCATTCATATAGATCCATATTATAGTTTTCATATCGAGTTAAAAGTAAATAAAAGTGTGATGATCATCATTATTAGGGCACTATCTTAGTGAGGAAAGGATGATGGAGATAATGTTCCCCCCACAAGTCGAGATGAGACTCCAGACGAAAAATAAAAAAAGAGAAAAAGAAAGAAAGAAAAGAAAAAATAGAAAAAAGAAAAATAAAATGTGAGAGAAAAGAGAGAAGGGGCACTACTACTACCTCTTTTTCCACACTGTGCCTCAAAGTGGCACCAAGTTCTTCATATAGAGAGTCTCTTGTTTTGTCACTTTCATATGCTAGTGGAAATTTTTCGTTATAGAACTTGGCTTGTATATTCTGATGACAGGCTTCTTCAAATGCCCGAGGTCTTCATGATCAAGCAAGTTGGATGCACAACCACTTAGCTTCAGTTGAGCTTTGATACACCTATAGCTTTACTGCATCTGTTGCATCACAATCCCTACTCCTCGCATTCATATCTATTGATGGGAATCTCCATAGCCCGTTGATACGCCGAGTTGATGCGAGACTTTCTTCTCCACTTTTGCGCCTTTGAAACCTACCACCATATTCTATTCCACATATA
Source organism: Hordeum vulgare subsp. vulgare (assembly GCF_904849725.1). Classification (NCBI taxonomy): domain Eukaryota; kingdom Viridiplantae; phylum Streptophyta; class Magnoliopsida; order Poales; family Poaceae; genus Hordeum; species Hordeum vulgare. The sequence continues at coordinate 64,011,462 of NC_058522.1, forward strand.
TGCTATATCCATGGTTCACGCTCATGTACTGAATGAGTAATAAAAAACTGAAGCGCATTAAAAAGTACGATCCAATTGCATGACTTAACACCGTGGTGCTTGACATTTGTATTTATGTGGTGAAGATGGATCCATGCCATGATAATACGATAAATGAATAGGGGGTAAACTTTCTTTAAGGATCATATATTTTGAAACTTGATGATTGGGTTACTTATGCATTGTGAATATTACTATCTTGATGTTTATTAATTCATCGTTTCTCAATAATCATACGTGCAATAGATTACATGTTGGGCAGCATGTCACATAAAAAGTTCTATTTTTATCATTTACCTACTCGAGGACGAGCATGAATTAAGCTTGGGGATGCTTGTGAGGACCGATTCTCGAATAAAATAATAATCTAAAAAATAGCCCTTAATGACATTCCACCATAGAAAATAATTCACACTAGTAGACAACACTAGTAGAAAACATGCCTTTGGACCGAAGCATTAGTCCCGGTTGGCTTTTGGACCGGGTCTAATGCTGCCACTAGTCCCGGTTCATGAGGCTAGGATTTAGTATTGGTTTATGAGGAACCTCTAGTCTCTGTTGGTGTTACCAACCGATATTAAAGGGCTGGTGGCAGGCTGGGGCCCCTGCGAGCCCCTTTAGTCCCGGTTTGTAACACCAACCGGGACTAGAGATGGATCTCTAGTCCCGGTTTGTAGCACCAACCGGGACTAAATATATCCATATATATAGATGCTTCTTCCAGCCCGAGCTCATCCTCTCCATTCTCTGTTTTCTCTTCCCCTTCTCGAGCTGATCCCTCCATTTTTGCCAAAATTTATCAAGATTTGAGGCACCCCGTCTATTCAAGTGTTCACAAAGCTTAGCAACTTCGTCCTTTCATCTCTCATCGCTAGCTTAGCTCATTCAATTCTCTAGAAGTATAGTGATTTGTGGGCTCTAGTTTGGGAGTAATTATGTGGGAGTTTATTTGATTTGTATGCAATTTGAGCTCAAATTAACTTCTTAGTTTGCATCTCTATAGGTGTGGTTTAATTAGTGCCTTCCCGTCCCCGTCCTAACCAGCGTCGATCGCCCGCACCATCTCGTCGCCGGCACCACCTTGGTTATCCTCTTGTTCTTATCCATTTTATACTAGAAAAATCTTATTTGTATGATTTAGATAGTTTTCTTACCTGTATGATTGTTTGTTATACATAGTGCCATGGTCTTGATATCCGTCCCCATGGGCCCTCGTCCGATTTATGATTTGGATGTGGTATATTCTCTTTTATAACTATTTGTTGCATTTCTCGTTTAGGACAATTATGCCCATTGTCGAGAAGTTAAATTTAGTTGAAAAAGAAAACGAGTATTTGAAAGAAAAAATGAAAATAATTGAAGAAGAAAAGATGAAATTGGAGATGTATGTCGTCGATGATCACAAGATCAAGATGGATGCAATGCGCTTCAAGATTAGAAAGATTAGAAAATATGCCGTTAATAAGGAGGCTTGGTATCACTATGTTGTTGGATCAATTGTTACCTTATTTGCGATCTTGATCACATTTGTTGTTGCATTCAAATGATTTAGCTAGGTACTCTTGTGTGTTGTTTTATGAGAATGAGTGTGTATGAACTTTATGTATGAAATTGTATTAATTTGGTCTTATTGGTCTTGTGTAATGAAGATGAACCGACAACGGATGTACCATGACCGACGCTCTCCCAAGTTCATTGATGGCGTGCAGAGTTTTATGCATGCGGCTAAGGCAAACCAGCGGGATGGTTTTATGTGTTGTCCATGTGCTGTATGTAAGAATGATAGCACTTACTCTAAGTCAAGAGTCATTCCCGTCCACCTGTTTACGTCTGGTTTCATGCCCGGACATAACTGTTGGACCAAGCACGAAGAAAGAGGGGTTATAATGGAAGAGAATGAAGAAGAAGAGGATGATGACAGCTACCCTGTGCTCCGTGAATACAATGGTACTACAATGGGGAAAGGAGTTGAAGAAGAAGCACCAGATGAGCCTGCTGATGATCTTGGTCGGGCAATTGGTGATGCAAAGAGAAACTGCGCAAGTGAAAATGAGAAGTTGAAGTTCCAACGTATGTTAGAAGATCACAAGAAATTATTGTACCCAAATTGCGAAGATGACAAGAAGAAGCTAGGTACCATGCTGGAATTGCTGCAATGGAAGACATAGAATGGTGTATCTGACAAGGGATTTGAAAAGTTGCTGAAAGTGTTAAAGAATATGCTTCCAAAGGACAACGAATTGCCCGACAGTACGTACGAAGCAAAGAAGGCTATCTGCCCTCTAGGATTAGAGGTGCAGAAGATACATGCACGCCCTAATGACTGCATCCTCTACTGCGGTGAGGAGTACGAGAATTTTCATGCTTGCCCGGTATGCGGTGCGTTGCACTATAAGATTGGCCGCGATGACCCTGGTGACGATGTTGAGGGCCAGCGCCCCAGGAAGAGGATTTCTGCCAAGATTATGTGGTATGCTCCTATAATACCACGGTTGGAACATTTGTTTCAAAACAAAGAGCACGCCAAGTTGATGCGATGGCACAAAGAAGGTCGCAGTGGATGAAAATCGAGAGAAAGTGGGGGGGGGGGACTTTGCAGTTAACGCAAGGAACGTATGGTTTGGTTTAAGTGCAAATGACATTAATACTTTTGGGGAGCAGAGCAATAATCATAGCACCTGGCGTGTGACTCTATGCATCTATAACCTTCCTCCTTCGTTGTGCATGAAGCGGAAGTTCATTATGATGTCAGTGCTCATCCAAGGCCCCCAGCAACCCGACAATGGCATTGATGTGTACCTAAGGCCATTAGTTGAAGAACTTTTACAGGTGTGGGATAAAAAAGGTGTACATGTGTGGGATGAGCACAAACAGCAGGAATTTGACTTTTGAGCATTGCTGTTTGTAACCATTAACAATTGGCCTTCTCTTAGTAACCTTGCAGGACAGACAAACAAGGGATACTATGCATGCACACACTGTTTAGATGATACTAAAAGTATATATTTGGATAAATGTAAGAAGAATGTGTATGTGGGACATCATCGATTTCTTTGATCAAGCATCTCTTAAGAAAAGAAGTTAAGCATTTCAAAGGTGAAGTAGATCACCGGAAGAAGCCTGACCACCGTACTGGTGATCATATACTTCATATAGTCAAGCATTTAGAAGTAATCTTTGGAAGGGGTCCTGGCGGACAATCTATTTCAAATGAGGCTGACGGACACGCACCCATGTGGAAGAAGAAATCTATATTTTGGGACCTACCTTATTGGATAGACCTAGAGGCCCGCTCTGCAGTCGACATGATGCACGTGACAAAGAATGTTTGCATGAATCTGCTAGGCTTCTTGGGCGTGTATGGGAAGACAAAAGATATACCAGAGGTATGGGAGGAGCATCAACACATGCATGAAAAAGACAGCATGCATCCAAAGCAGTATGAAGGTCTTGCCAGCTACGCTCTTACCAAAGAAGAGAAGGAAATCTTCTTTGAATGCCTACTCAGTATGAAGGCTCCGTATGGCTACTCGTCGAATATAAAGGGAATAGTAAATATGGTAGAGAAAAAAATTCCATAACCTAAAGTCTCATGACTGCCATGTGATTATGACGCAATTGCTTCCAGTTGCATTGAGGGGGCTTCTACCAAAAATTGTGAAGCTATGTGCATTCCTCAATGCAATGTCTCAAAAGGTAAGCGATCTAGAAATCCTACCAAGGTTACATAATGATTTGGTGCAATATCTTGTCAGTTTCGAGTTGGTGTTCCCACCATCCTTCTTCAATATCTTGGCGCACGTCCTAGTTCACATAGTCGAAGAGATTGCCATTCTAGGCCATGTATTTGTACACAATATGTTCCCCTTTGAGAGGTTCATGGGAGTCTTAAGGAAATATGTTCACAACCATGCTAGGCCAGAAGGAAGCATCTCCAAGGGCCATAAAACAGAGGAGGTCATTGAGTTTTGTGTTGACTTTATTCCTGATCTTAAGACGATTGGTGTTCCTGAATCGCGGCATGAGGACAAACTCGGTGGAAAAGGCACGCTAGGAAAGGATTCAATACTATGTAGGGACGGGCATTCTTGGGCGCAAGAACACTACACAGTTCTACAAAATTCTACCTTGGTGGCTTCGTATATCAAGGAACACATGGATATTGTACGCTCCAAGAATCCGGAGAAGTCTGAGCCCTGGATCAAACATACACACATGGCATCATTCGACGGTGGGATGCAAACACGCCTCATGCATGATGATGAAGTTGGAGATGGCATCTTCAACTATATATCTTCAACTATATTGACTTTCGAAGTTGGAGATGGCATCTTCAACCAAAATAGTGGTGTTTTCTTTGATGCAGCAAACACCAATAGGCCAAAGGATACATATTATGGTTACATAGAGGAGATATGTGAACTTGACCATGGAAAAAAATTTGAAGGTCCTTTTGTTTTAGTGCAAATTGGTCAATCTGAAAGGAGGCGGGCTAAAGGTAGACCCGCGGTATGCAATGACAACAGTGGATCTCAACAATCTTGGGTACCGAGATGAACCATTCGTCCTAGCCAGTGATGTGGTACATGTTTTCTATGTGAAGGACATGTTTACCAAGCCGAGAAAAATAAAAGATAAGGAAGCAAATACATCATACGATGAGCCAAAGCACCACATAGTTCTTTCAGGGAAAAGAAACATCGTGGGAGTGGAGGACAAGACACACATATCACAAGATTATGAAAAGTTTCACAAAATTCCTCCCTTCAGAGTGAAGACTGACCCAAGCATCCTGTTAAATGATGAAGATTGTCGATGGTTACAGCATAAAGGGACACATGCGAAGAAAAAGTTTTATACCCCAAGACCCCAATCTCGAATGTGACGAGCTTCACCGTCATCACTTTCTTCTGGAGTGAGTTTCTGGGCTTATCTGGAAAGTCCCACTTCAGACAAAGCGGAGGGAATCCTTGTGTAAGAGTTAGGGTATATATATGCATGTTTTGGCATTTGAAATGCGAAGAAACATTATGTAGGAGTTAAACAATGCAATTATGTGCAAACACAATTTTTCATGCATTTAATATTTTTTTGATCTAAATGACCCTGAAATTGAAAAGCACTACAAATGAACTCTACAAAGGCTCAAACTTGGCATGGTATCATCATTTCACCCACATAGCATGTGCTAAAAAGTTGAGAGGGTTACGACAAAAACTGGATGCACTTCATGTACAAACTGGACAATCTCTTTCAAAGTATCAGAGTTTCGAACGAATACTCATCTCTTACAAAGGCATTTATTTTTTATAACTTATTTCATCTCTAGAATTATTGTGCGCTCAATATGCACCATTCAAAGCCACGTCGTCAATTTTCAACCATTTCTCACTTCATTTGCTATTTTTAATGCATTTAGTGTTTTTTGAGCTAAATGACCTTGTAATTGAAAAGAACTACAAATGAATTCTGAAAAGGCTGAAACTTGGCATGGTATCATCATTTCACCCACATAGCATGTACTAAAAAGTTGAAAGTGTTACGGCAAAAACCGGATGCACTTCGTGTACAAACTGAACAACTCTTTCAAAGTATGAGAGTTTCGGACGAATACTCATCTCTTAGAAAGGCATTTCATTTTTTAGAACTTATTTCAACTACAGACTTTTTGTGCGTTCACTTGAATTATTTCGATGTATGAGGGTTTCAGATGAAAACTCATGTGTTACAAAGGCATTTCAATTTTAAAATAACCTAAAAATTACCAAATTTAATATAATGATAAAACACACTAATATTAAACATTAGGAAAAAGAATGACTAAAAATCTATTTTTAAAGTAAAGTTATTCATAAACTAGTGATTCACACAAATTTCAAAAGAATTCAAATTTAAACTATGTAAATTTGAAAACTACTAGCACTAACAAAAAAATTGTAATTTTTTGACCTAAACCAAAAAGATTCATTCAAAAACAATAAATAGTCTAACCGTTATTACAAATCTAAAAACAGAAATTGTCATGTTTATAAAAACAAAACAAACCAAAAAAAAGAGAAAATATACCTCTAGTCCCAGTTCGATCCACTAACCGGGACTAAAGGTACCTTCCCGTGCATAATTAGGGCCGCCGAAAAGGAGACCTTTAGTGCCGGTTGGTGGCTCCAACCGGGACTGAAGGATGTCTTTAGTTCTTGTTGGAGCCACCAACCAGGACTAAAGGTCTTTGTATATAAACAAGACTTAGTCAATTCTTTCCCCAACCTCTCCCATTCCCCCGACGCCGCTTCCCTGCCCCGATGCTGCCAGGCTGCCGGAGCTCGCCGCCGCCCCCAAACCCGTCCTCGTCGTCCTGCCCCCCGACGCCGGCCGCCCGCGCGCCTCCTCTGCATGTCCTCGTCGATGTCTTCGTCACGTGCGCGCCTCCTCATGATCTACCCGTCCTTGTCGATGTTGTTGCCGCCCCCGACGCCGGCCGCCCGCGCGCCTCCTCTGCGTGTCCTCGTTGATGTCGTCATCGCCTTGACACCTCCTCACGCTCTGCCCGTCCTTGTCGATGTTGTTGCCGCCCCCGATGCCTGCCGCCGCCCGCGCCTCCTCCCCGAGCCCCGTCGCCGCCCGCGGGCCTAGACCCGGCACTACCTCGCCCCGCCCGCCGTTGAGACCCAGGCCGCCAAGTAATTATTTTGCATTTTTTCTGTTTTTTTCATGATAGATAGATAATTAATCAGATGATAGATATATAGATGATGTTTATGATGATGATGATGATGATTGTTAGATGATGATGATAATATAGATGATGATGAGAATATAGATGATGATGAGAATATAGATGATGATTTTTAGATATGATGATGATTTTGTTAGATTATGATGATGATGATGATTTTTAGATTCATTATTTATGTTAACAACAAGAATTATTTGAGTGAAGCACTAAGTCAAGACAATCACATTCAGTAAATCAGGCGGAACAAGATTATATATTTTGAAACCAAAGAGACACATGCTTCGGAATCATTGCATTTTTTTGTTTTAGTTGTTTTAGTTGTTTTAATTGTATTAGTTATTCACCCATTTCGAATAGTACTATTCACATTTTGTTATATTTGAATTGGATGATAAAGTTTATTAAATAGTAGGAACTTAAATAGTTGTAGAATTTGTTCTCGACGTCGATGATGCCCGGCCCGCATGCTCGTCGCTGACTCGGTGGCGACAACCTGCTTGAGAGGCGACAAGTCCGGGACTCGGCTCAGCCGGACTGGCACTGGGAGGTGCTACCTTCTGGGCGCGCATCTTGGTGAGGATCCGGGCTCCCGTCGTTGACCCGAAGCTTCTTTGCTGGTGGTCGCGTGGGCCATTCTTAAAAACTAGAGAAGAAAACAAAAGTTTTTAGAAAAATAATCAATGTCAAATTATTTTTAGTTTAAAAGATACAAAGAAAATGAGCCTAGGGACCTACCTGTAATAAACAAGAAGTTATCCAGGGGCTAGTCTGAGAAACAAGAAAACGCTTCCGAAAAAATATGCCAGCCAGAGAAGAAAATAACTTTTGGCCAAACACGTTTTCAGAAAACGGTTGGAAATAGAAAGGATCCTGATGAGTGGCCCCCTCATCTTGTTTGAATTCTCATCAGCGATAGAGAGGTACGGGGGTCGCCGGGAATGATCGGTGGTGAACCACGGGAGAGGAAAGGTGTAGGCGCATTGAGGAGGCTCTTCCGTGTCTCGGGGTGGTGGGGTTGGTCATCGGTGAGCACCACTTCGACGACGGCTTCTACTCCGGCGGACGACGACTATGGGGAAGATGAACCTCACCGCAAAGACATGCAAATGTCGAATTGATGTGTGGGTCAGAGAGGTGGGTTCACGAGATGTCTACGGGTGATATTTGGGCAGCATGCATAGACTACCCTGGGAGAATTTAGCTGGGACCAGAGGCGGATCAGACGGTCGGAGATGGAGATGAAGGCCTCCCCGGGACCTCTTTACGGGCTAGGAGGAAAGCTGGGTGCTCTAGAGGTGGTGGTGGGTCGATGATGTCTATGCACGCTTCTATTCTTGGAGACTATGTTGGGCCTCCAAGCGCAGAGGTTTGTAGGACATCAGCAATTTCCCTCAAGTGGATGACCAAAGGTTTATCGAACTCAGGGAAGTAGAGGTTGAAGATGGTCTGTGTCAAGCAACCTTGAATTATGATACAAGAAGTCTCTTGTGTCCCCAACACACCTAATACACTTGTCAGTTGTATATGTGCACTAGTTCTATGAAGAGATGTTAAAAGGCAAGTGATACGGATGGTAAAACAAGGTATTGTAAATCTGAAATAAAAATGGCAGCAAGCAAACATGAAACAAAACTGAAAGTAAATGCTGTTCAATGGTGGAAAACAAGGCATAAGCTTCATACTTTCACTAGTGGCAACTCCCAACAACATTAACATAATCTAATCACATGATATTTCCACTGAAACATGCAATAGCGACATACTTGGAGGTCATTCCTTTGTGATCAAGAGAGGACGAGAATTATGTAGGGCTACAAAAGCACACCTCATAGTTTGTAGTTCTCATCTATGGATTTCCCAATGTCACCGCGACCATCCAAAAAGAGTACCACAATCACCACAACATATCTCAAGGATAGTCAAAGACAAGCACCAAGAGACTCTCAATCTTCAATCAATTCACAAAAGAGGAAATCACTCATGAAAATATTCTTCTAATACATGTCCAATAGACCGCTGGCACCATGGTCTCGAGGATTATACTAGATAAGATCAAGTAAGTACATCAATCCAATACATAGAAAAGGGGAAACATCATGGGATCACCCTAGATTAACATAGCCTATGATCACAATCAAGATGACATCATGGGAGAGAGAGATGACCACATAGCTACACGTAGAAGACCTCAGCCCCGAGGGAGACTACTCACAAATGGCCATGGTGAGCAAGAGGTTGATGGAGAGGTGCAGCCCAGAGAGGAGACGACGACCGACGGCGGCCACGACCCTTGGGGGCGGCGGCCTGATGACCCACAAGTATAGGGGATCTATCGTAGTCCTTTCAATAAGTAAGAGTGTCGAACCCAACAAGGAGTAGAAGGATCTGACAAGTGGTTTTCAGCAAGGTAATATCTGCAAGCACTGAAATTAACGGTAACAAGTAGTTGTGTGGTGAGATGATTCGTAGCAAGTAGAAAGTAGCAAAAGTAACAACGGTGCAGAAAAGTGGCCCAATCCCTTTTGTAGCAAGGGACAAGCCTGTACAAACTCTTATAGGAGGTAAAACGCTCCCGAGGACACATGGGAATTTCTGTCAAGCTAGTTTTCATCACGTTCATATGATTCGTGTTCGCTACTTTGATAGTTTGATATATGGATGGACCGGCGCTTGGGCACTGCCCTTACTTGGACAAGCAACCCACTTATGATTAACCCCTCTCGCAAGCATCCGCAACTACGAAAGAAGAATTAAGACAAAGTCTAACCATAGCATTAAACTAGTGGATCCAAATCAATCCCTTGCGAAGCTTCTATCACTCTAGCAACCCACCATCTACTTACTACTTCCCAATGCCTTCCTCTAGGCCCAAATAATGGTGAAGTGTTATGTAGTCGACGTTCACATAACACCACTAGAGGAAAAACAACATACAACACATCAAATTATCGAACGAATACCAAATTCACATGACTATTTATAGCATGACTTATCCCATGTCCTCAGGAACAAAAGTAACTACTCACAAAGCATAATCATATTCATGCCCTGAGAGGTAATGAGTAGCATCAAGGATATGAACATATAATCTTCCACCAAGTAATCCAACTAGCATCAACTAAAAAGACTAATTAACACTACTAGAAACCTTACAAGTACCAATCGGAGTCGCGAGACAGAGATTGGTTACAAGAGATGAACTAGGGTTTGGAGATGAGATGGTGCTGATGAAGATGTTGATGGTGATGAGTCCCCTCCGATGAGAGGAGTGTTGGTGATGGCGATGGCGACGATTTCCCCCTCCGGAAGGGAAGTTTCCCCGACACGATCGTCCTGCCGGAGCTCTAGATTGGTTCTGCTCAAGTTCCGCCTCGTGGCGGCGGCGATTCCTCCCGAAAGCCTCCTCCTAATTTTTTCTGGAACAAAACCCTTCTTGTAGCAAAAGAGGGGGCCCAGAGGGCCACCAGGGAGCCCACAAGCCCCGTAGGCGCGGCCAGGGGGGAGGTCGCACCAGCAGGCTTGTGGCCTCCTGCTGGTGCCCCTCTGGTACTTCTTCGGCCCAATATTTTTTATAAATCCTAAAAAAAATCCTCGTAGATTTTCACGGCTTTTGGAGTTGCGCAGAATAGGTATCTCAAACTTGCTCCTTTTTCAGGCCAGAGTTCCAGGTGCCGGCATTCTCCCTCTTCATGTAAACCTTGCAAAATAAGAGAGAAAAGGCATAAGTATTGTACCGTAAAGTGTAATAACAGCCCAAAAAGCGATAAATATCAACATGAAAGCATGATGAAAAATGGACATATCAACTCCCCCAAGCTTAGACGTCGCTTGTCCTCAAGCCAAAACAGAGATCAATAAATATGCCCACAAGTTTAGAGAGAGAGAGGTGTCGACAAAATAAGATACGGACATGGAGGCATCATGATCATAGTTAGGACAGCAATACCAACATATAATCTCTCATGCTAAAATGATAATTTCTTCAGAGAGTAAAGAATGGATCAAGAACCTTACCGAGAATTAACAACCGATAGCCTTTAGTCATTGGAGCAATTGCAATTTATTATAACATCGGAAAGAGTCAAATAAGAGCTTATAAAGCAAATCCACATACTCAATAATCTTTTTGTCTTCTACAATTGCTACGACTCACGTGGTACTCATGAGATCAAAGTTTCAGTCGGACACAACGGAAAGATAGGGGCTTATAGTTTTGCCTCCCAACTATTTACCTCAAGGGTAATGTCAACAATAATAATTCATGGATACTTACCTCCAAGTTGACATATGAATATAGATCTTTCCCTAGCATATGACGTTAGCCAAGATAAAGGCGAAATAAGGAATTGGTGTAGATCACCATGACTCTTTCAAGGGCAAAAAGTAAAGGTACAAGATAGGACCTTCGCAGAGGGAAGCAGAGGTTGTCATGCGCTTTTGAGGTTTGGATGTGTGTCCTCTTAGTGTGGAGGAACGTCACTTTATATTGCCTCATGTGATAAAGAACTTTATTATGCAGTCTGTCGCTTTTATGTCTTCCTCATCACAGGTTCGTACAAAGCTTATTTTCCACACACTAATAGATCATACATATTAGGGAGAAATTTTTATTGCTTGCACCGATGACAACTTACTTGAGGGATCTTATTCAATACATAGGTAGGTATGGTGGACTCTCATGGCAAAACTGGGTTGAAGGTTTATGGATGCACAAGTAGTATCTCTACTTGGTGCGGAAGTTTGGCTAATATGAGGTGGAAGTAATCGTCACATGCTAAGGGATCTCTAGTCATATAACATTGTTCGGAACCAAGCAAACACAATTCATTATGTTGTCTTCCTTGTCCAACATCTACTTCTAAGCATGTAATAATTTAGTGAGTGTTCACAATCATAGATGGTGTCCAAGATGATATATTTATATGTGGACCTCTCCTTCTTTATCACTTCCTATTAGTTGCAACAATGACCAAGGTCTACGTTTGTCTACCCTCAACAAGTTTCAATCAACATTCCTTTTATATGTGAAGCCATCACTTCCCATAAGATCATTACATGGTCTTTCATGCTTTTGTTCTTTTCTCATTCTTTTGATCATGGCATGAGGCAAGGCCCATAACTAAGACACTCTTTATTATATGGCTCACGAGCTCGAATACATCGGGGGTGACACAAAGCAAAACTCAAGCCTAAAACACTAAGGACTTTAATCTACTAGAGAAAAATAAAACCGAAAAGGAACAAACTAAGAGAAGGTAAAGGCAAAAGATGTGATGGTGATACGATATCGGGGCAACTCCCCCAAGCTTGGCGTAAGCCAAGGGGATTGCCCATATCCATGCTTAGTTGTCTTCCTTTGGAGCTAATGGTGGTGGAGTATTTTTGTCCTTTGATTCCAAGAGGGCCATCAATCTTTGATTTATACCTTGGATATATGTGATATGTTTCTCTAGCAAAAAAACTTCACGAGTGAGATAAGTATTGCGAGCACGAGTTGTTTCACAAAACCTCAACAGTTCAATCAAGGATTGAGACAGTAGGTGGAGGTAGGGTTGGAGGAAATCCACTTCTTCAACTTCTTCCTTGTTGAACACAGATTGTACTTTGCCCCACGCCTGTTTCTTCTCCTTAGTTTTTCCCTTGGCTTCAGTGACTTCCACTCTTTTCAGATCAGCATCTACTTCTTCATAGACTTGAGGGAAATTGTTCTCCTCGACAGATTCCTGAGACAACATCCTTGCTCTAAATCTGCGGCAAAACAGGCTCGAAACGAATACAGAGGAAATTAGCGTGATACGAGGGTCAGACCTTACGGGAGAATATATAATGATTTTTTTCCGACCAGAAGGAGTACTCCGCAAGAAAACAAAGTCCGGGAGGCACAGGAGGTGGTCACAAGCCCCCCAGGCGCGGCCAGGGGGTGGCCCGTGCGTGGCTGGCTTGTCGCCTCCTCGTGCGCTTTCCGGACTACTTCAAAATTTTCTATCTTTTCAAAAAATCCAAAACGGAGAAAACTTCCTACTGGAAAAGTTTTGGAGTCGGTTTACTTACCGAATCACATACCTCTTCGTTTTCGGAGTCTGAAACAGGGTGATAAATATCCCTTATGTACTCGTCCGGAGTTATGGTATTGATAATATTGCTTTCAACATTTATGGGAGTACCTGAGATATAATGCTTGATTCTCTGCCCATTTACCACTCTCGGAAAATTACCTTCCGTGTTGTTGATCTTGATAGCACCGGAACGATATACTTCCTCAACAATGTAAGGACATTCCCATTTAAAGAGAAGCTTGCCTACAAAAAATCTTAAACGAGAATTATATAGCAAGACATAATCACCTACATTGAACTCACGCTTTTGTATCCTTTTATCATGCCACCTCTTAACCTTTTTCTTAAACAACTTGGCATTTTCATATGCTTGAGCTCTCCATTCATCAAGCGAGCTAATATCAAATAACCTCTTCTCACCAGCAAGTTTGAAATCAAAGTTGAGCTCTTTGATTGCCCAATAAGCCTTATGCTCTAGCTCAAGAGGTAAATGACATGCTTTACTATAAACCATTTTGTATGGAGACATGCCCATGGGATTCTTATAGGCAGTTCTATAAGCCCACATTGCATCATCGAGCTTCTTAGACCAATTCTTTCTAGACCTATTGACAGTCTTTTGCAGAATTAGTTTAATCTCTCTATTTCTTAGCTCTACTTGACCACTGGACTGAGGGTGATAGGGAGACACAATTCTATGGTTGACATTGTACTTAGCAAGCATTTTACGGAAAGCACCATGAATGAAATGTGAACCACCGTCGGTCATTAGATATCTAGGGGCTCCAAATCTAGGGAAAATAACTTCCTTAAGCATCCTGATAGAGGTGTTGTGATCAGCACAACTAGTTGGGATAACTTCTACCCACTTAGTGACGTAATCAACAGCAACTAGGATATGAGTATACCCGTTGGATTTTGGAAAAGGTCCCATATAATCAAAGCCCCAAACATCAAATGGTTCAATGACAAGTGAATAATTCATAGGCATTTCCTGACGTTTACAGATATTACCTATTCTTTGACATTCGTCACAAGACAAGACAAACTTACGGGCATCCTTGAAGAGAGTGGGCCAATAGAAACCTGATTGCAATACCTTGTGTGTAGTTCTATCCATTGTTCAAGAAATCGGTAACTGGTAGCTGCTCGGTTGGCTTGGGAGTAGCGATTAATCGGTGAATCGGCCTATTAACTGGATTAATCTGTCGACCATTAATCGGTATATTAAATAAAAACTTGCCAACTTATATCTAAATTATTTATGTATCATACCATAATTCCATGCACCTAGCTATGTAATATACCAACATATTCTATTGTAGGCATATAAAAAATAGATAAGAGGTAAAATTAATAATCGTTATACATCCAAATATATAAAATATCAAAAATTTGAAATGAGCAATTAAACATTTAAAATTATCCATATACTTGCTAACATACATCCCATAATATACTAAAGATAACATCCAAACCCAAGAGTTCCATCTATCCATCTACAAAATTGTAATTCATAATCTACTAATATATGAATGTTGAACTCTCCACTAAGATATGGGGGGGGGAGACGATAGTACCTTGTCTGATGGTGATGCCATTGAGGAAGAGATTGAGGAGAATCCCATGGGAGAGGATGGTGGGGTCAAGGCAAGTGACCAGAATGACAGAGCAACTAGATCTTGCAGGTGTAGTGTGGAGACTGGCACGGGTGAGAACACGACTAGCCACCGGTTAAGTTAGGAGGGTATGAAAGGAGCATGAGGAAGCGCGAGGAGGGCCAAACCCTTGGTATTTAGTAGAAAGAGGGGGTGGGAGGCATTATGTGCCAAAATTTTGGTATTCGTTAGCCCACGAGTTAATAGGCGAGTAATGATTAATCGGTCTGACAACTAATTAATCGGTATGACAACTCATTAATCGGTCTAACTGGCCAATTAATCGGCACGACAAGTTAACACGATGAATAGGTGTTATTCGATTTGGTCACCCTAAGAGTAGCGATTAACTGGTAAGTTAACTGGTTAATTGGATGAATTCTTGAACTGTGGTTCTATCTCCCGCATGGTGTCCTCTGTAGGCCTCGGAGTGACACTTCTGTAGGATCTATCCCTGTTCATGTTCAGGTACACAACGTCTAATAACACCATCTACTCCTTCCTTATAAAGGTGAGGACCATCCCGAAAGTAATGTCTTAAATCAAAGAAGAATTTCTTCTTTTGCTGGTATGTGAAACTAGGTGGTATATATTTTGCAACGATATAGTTTGCATAATCAGCATACCACGGTGTACTACGAGAAGTATTGATGACATTCAATTGCTCATCAGGAAAGCTATCATCAATAAGTTGTGGGTGATACGTTTCCAACGTATCTATAATTTTTGATGGTTTCATGCTATTATCTTGTCAAACTTCGGATGTTTTGCATGCCTTTTATTTATTTTCTGGAACTAACTTATTAACTCAGTGCCAAGTGCCACTTCCTGTTTTTTTCCATGTTTTTGACCCCTTTCAGAGGAGATTTTGAAACGAAGTCCAAACGGAAGAAAATCCCTGAAAAGATTTTTTCTGGAACGGAAGAAGATCGAAGAACTTGGGAGCCAAGCGAGAAGAGCCCCAGGGGCCCCACAAGCCCCCACCCCACGGCCAGGGGGGCCGTGCCATCCAGGCTTGTGGGCCCCCTGGAGGTCCCTTGACCTAGATCTTGCGCCTATATATTCCAAATATTCCCAAAAAATCAGGAGACGATCGCAATTACTTTTCTGCCGCCGTAAGCTTCTGTCTTTGCAAGATCCCATCTGGGGCACATCCTGGTGCCCTGTCGGAGGGGGGGAATTCGGATACGGAGGGCTTGTTCATCAACACCATGACCTCTCCGATGATGCGTGAGTAGTTCACCATAGACCTACGGGTCCATAGCTAGTAACTAGATGGCTTCTTCTCTCTCTTGGATCTTCAATACAAACTTCTCCATGATCTTCATGGAGATCTATCCGATGTAATCTTCTTTTGCGGTGTGTTTGTCGAGATCCGATGAATTGTGGATTTATGATCAGATTATCTATGAATCTTATTTGAGTTTTTTCTGATCTCTCTTATGCATGATTTCATATCCTTGTAATTCTCTTCGAGTTGTGGGTTTTGTTTGGCCAACTAGATCTATGATTCTTGCAATGGGAGAAGTGCTTGGTTTTGGGTTCATACCGTACGGTGACCTCACCCAGTGACATAAGGGGTAGCGAGGCACGTATCGTGTTGTTGCCATCAAGGGTAAAAAGATGGGGTTTTCATCATTGGTTTGAGATTATCCCTCTACTTCATGTCATCTTGCTTAAAGCGTTACTCTGTTCGTCATGAACTCAATACATTAGATGCATGCTGGATAGCGGTCGATGTGTGGAGTAATAGTAGTAGATGCAGAAAGTATCGGTCTACTTGTCTCAGACGTGATGCCTATATGCTAGATCATTGCCTTAGATATCGTCATGACTTTGCGCAGTTCTATCAATTGCTCGACAGTAATTTGTTCACCCACCGTGATATTTGCTATTATGATAGAAGCCTCTAGTGAACACTATGGCCCCCAGGGTTTACTCGACACCATATTTTCAGCCTTACACTTTTACTTCGTTGCACTTTCCGCCTTCAGATCTCACTTTGCAAACAATCTTAAAGGGATTGACAACCCCTTTGAAGCGTTGGGTGCAAGCTTGTTTGTGTTTGCGCAGGTACTTTGGACTTGACGAGGACCTCCTTCTGGATCGATACCTTGGTTATCAAACTGAGGGAAATACTTAATGCTCCTGTGCTGCATCACCCTTTCCTCTTCAAGGGAAAAACCGACGCGAATCAGAGAAGTAACAAGAAGAATTCCTACGCGTCAGGGAAGAACTTTTGTTGCCGCAACAGAAGAATTTCTGGCGCCGTTGCCGGGGAGGAAGATCAAGTCAAGATCTCATCCAAGTAGGTGTCGTAAACTCATCTCTTGCATTTACATTGTTTGCCAGTTGCCTCTCGTTTTCCTCTCCCCCACTTCACCAATTTGCCTTTTTCGTTCGCCTGTGTTGCCATGTGCCTTCAATATGCTTGCATCTTCGCTTGCTGAAAATCTAGTGATATGGATCCTCACCCACTTGCTAATCTCTTTAAGAGATCCGCTTATGTGGAACCAATTGTTAGTGAGTTGAGTGCACTTGACTTTCTCTATGGAGTTTTGCTTGAGATGCATGATTCTGAAAATCGTGATGAAGAAATTTATGAAATGATTCACGAGGGCTCCTTGGATGAAAAGCATGATTGCAATGGTTTCACTATAAATTCTATTACTGACAATCATGCTAAAAATATGCAAAAACCTAAGCTTGGGGATGCTAGTTTTGCTATGTCCACTACTTGTTGCAATTATATTTGCAATAATATTAAAAGTGGCTTTGGAGAAGTCATGACTTTAGTTGATGATAATCCCACTATTTTTGAAGAGCGTCAACTTTGCATGCATGTGGATCATGAAAAGAATATCCTTTGTGATAGCTATATTGTTGAATTTGATTTTGATCCCACATGTAATTGCTATGAGAGAGGAAAATATTGTGGTAGAAACTTCCATGTTACCAAATTACCTCTCGTTATGTGGAGATTGCTATTGTCTCTTTCTTGTTCCTTGCATATGGTAACTATTGGTTGTCTTGACAATTTGTTCTCCTATAAAATGCCTATGCATAGGAAGTCTGTTAGACTTAGATGTGATTTTCACATTCTTTATGATGCTCTCATTGTGCTTCAATTCTTGTCTTTTATGTGAGCATCATTGATTTATCAATGCCTAGCTAAGGGCGTTAAACAATAGCGCTTGTTGGGAGGCAACCCAATGAATTTATATTTTCCTTTCTGTTTTGTTGCGTCCACACCATCATAATTCTGTTGTGATTGTGTTTTTTGTGTTTCTTTTTGTGTTTGAGCCTAGCAAAACCTTTATGACTAGTCTTGGTAATGGTTGTTTGATCCTGCTGAAAAAAGGCAAAAACTTTTCGCTCATGAGATGATTTTTCATTTTTATTCAGAAAGGGATTTTGAGTTGATTATTTTTTCTGCTGATTGATATGCTTTTTCTCCAGACCATCGTAATTTTTCATATTTGTTTGAGGTACTAGAAGTATACGAAGTATACAGATTGCTACAGACTGGTCTGTTTTTGTTGAGTTGGTTGCTTGTTTTGATGAAACTACGGTTAGTATCGGGGGGTACTATCCATGGAAAAGTGAGAATAGTGTAGCCCATCATCAATATAGATGGAATTCAAGTTTGCTACAGTACCAAAAGAAATGGTAGTTTGTTTTCTTGTACTAATGTTATCACAAGTTTCTGTTTAAGTTTTGTGTTGTGAAGTTTTCAAGTTGTGGGTGACGTTCTCATGGACAAAGAGATAAGGAGTGGAAAGAGCTCAAGCTTGGGGATGCCCAAGGCATCCCAAGCCAAATTCAAGGACACCAAAAAAAGCCTAAGTTTGGGGATGCCCCGGGAAGGCATCCCCTCTTTCGTCTTCAATCCATCGGTAACATTACTTGGAGCTATATTTTTATTCGCCACATGATATGTGTTTTGCTTGGAGCATATTGTATCTTAGGAGTCTTTTCTTTTGGTTGTGTCACAATCATCCTTGCTGCACACCTTTTCGAGAGAGATAGACATGCACTCATCATGATTTTGCTAGAATGCTCATAGTGCTTCACTTATATCTTTTGAGCTAGATACTTTTGCTCTAGTGCTTCACTTATATCTTTTGAGCTAGATACTTTTGCTCTTGTGCTTCACTTATATCTTTAGAGCACGGCGGTGCATGATTTGGTAGTTGGATTATGCTATGAAAGTAGTCCCAAATGTGCTAGGTACCCAAAGAGGATGCAAAAACCTCCATCTTCATGTGCATTGAATAGAAAGAGAAGTTTTGATTCCTCTCAATTAGTTTTGAGACGTGGATTCGGTAATATTGAGAGTTATGTTAGTAGGGTGTTGTGAATCTAGAAATACTTGTGTTGGAGTTAGTGATTCCCGTAGCATGCACGTATGGTGAACCGATATGTTAGGAAGTCGGAGCATAATTGATCTATTGATTGTCATCCTTTGTGTTGAGGTCGGGATCGCGCAATGGTTTACACCTACCAACCCTTCCCCTCGGAGTATGCTTTTAGCACTTTGTTTCGATTACTAATAAAAACTTTCGCAATAAGAATATGAGTTCTTCATGACTAATGTGAGCCCATGGTATAGATGCACTTTCACCTTCCACAATTGCTAGCCTCTCTAGCGCCGCGCAACTCTCGTCGGTGCACAAACCCACCAAATTCCTTCCTCAAAACAGCCACCATACCTACCTACTATGGCATTTTCATAGCCATTCCGAGATATATTGCCATGCAACTCCCATCGTTCCGTCTCATGACTTGTGTCGTCACTCTCATATTGCCATTGCATGATCATACTAGATCGTTGCACATCCCGGTTCACTGCCGGAGGCAATTCCTATGGAGTCATCATCATTGTGATCTTTGAGCTGTGAGTAAATAAAAGTGTGATGATCATCATTATTAGAGCATTGTCCCATGTGAGGAAATAAAATAAAATAAAAAAGAGGCCAAAGAGCCCCAAAAAAAGAAGAGAGAAAAGAAAAAAGAGGCCTAAGAGCCCAAATAAAAAAAGAGAGAAAAAGAGAGAAGGGACAATGCTACTATCTTTTTCCACACTTGTGCTTCATGTTAGCACCATGTTCTTCATGATTGAGAGCTTCTTGCTTTTTCACTGCCATATGCTAGTGGGAATCTTCGTTTTATAACTTGGCTTGTATATTCCAATGACGGGCTTCCTCAAAATTGCCCTAGGTCTTCGTGAGCAAGCAAGTTGGATGCACACCCACTAGTTTTCCTCTTGAGCTTTCACATACTTATAGCTCTAGTGCATCTCTTGTATGGTAATCCCTACTCATGCACATTGATATCTATTAATAGGCATCTTCATAGCCTATTGATACACCGAGTCAGTGTGACCATCTCCTCCTTTTTTGTCTCACAACCACCACCATACTCTATTCCACCTATAGTGCTATATCCATGGCTCGCGCTCATGTATTGCGTGATAGTTATAAAAAGTTTGAGAAAGTAAGAGTGCGAAAACAATTACTTGGCAAATTTCGTGGTTGTGCATGATTTACATTAGTTGTGTGAGGATGATGGAGCATAGCCAGACTATATGATTTTGTAGGGATAACTTTCTTTGGCCTTGTTATTTCAAAAGTTCATGATTACCTTGCTAGTTTGCTTGAAGTATTATTGTTTTCATGTCAATACGAACTATTGTTTTGAATCTTACGGATCTGAACATTCATGCCACATGAAAAGAAGTTGCAAAGGACAACTATGCTAGGTAGCATTCCACATCAAAACCTCATTCTTTATCACTTCTCTACTCGAGGACGAGCATGAGTTAAGCTTGGGGATGCTTGATGCGTCGCCAACGTATCTATAATTTTTGATGGTTTCATGCTATTATCTTGTCAAACTTTGGATGTTTTGCATGCCTTTTATTTATTTTCTAGGACTAACTTATTAACTCAGTGCCAAGTGCCAGTTCCTGTTTTTTCCATGTTTTTGACCCCTTTCGGAGGAGATTTTGAAACGGAGTCCAAAACGGAAGAAAATTTCCGAAAAGATTTTTTCTGGAACGGAAGAAGATCGGAGAACTTGGGAGCCACGCCAGAAGAGCCCCAGGAGCCCCACAAGCCCCCACCCCGCGGCCAGGGGGGCCGCGCCATCCAGGCTTGTGGGCCCCCCTGTAGGTCCCCTGACCTAGATCTTGCACCTATATATTCCCAAATATTCCCAAAAAAATCAGGAGACGATCGCAATTACTTTTCCGCCGCCGCAAGCTTCTGTCTCCGCAAGATCCCATCTGGGGCACGTCCTGGTGCCCTGCCGGAGGGGGGGATTCGGATACGGAGTGCTTCTTCATCAACACCATGACCTCTCCGATGATGTGTGAGTAGTTCACCATAGACCTATGGGTCCATAGCTAGTAACTAGATGGCTTCTTCTCTCTATTGGATCTTTAATACAAAGTTCTCCATGATCTTCATGGAGATCTATCCGATGTAATCTTCTTTTGCGGTGTGTTTGTCGAGATCCGATGAATTGTGGATTTATGATCAGATTATCTATGAATCTTATTTGAGTTTCTTCTGATCTCTCTTATGCATGATTTCATATCCTTGTAATTCTCTTCAAGTTGTGGGTTTTGTTTGACCAACTAGATCTATGATTCTTGCAATGGGAGAAGTGCTTGGTTTTGGGTTCATACCGTACGGTGACCTCACCCAGTGACACAAGGGGTAGCGAGGCACGTATCATGTTGTTGCCATCAAGGGTAAAAAGATGGGGTTTTCATCATTGGTTTGAGATTATACCTCTACTTCATGTCATCTTGCTTAAAGCGTTACTCTGTTCGTCATGAACTCAATACACTAGATGCATGTTGGATAGCGGTCGATGTGTGGAGTAATAGTAGTAGATGCAGAAAGTATCGGTCTACTTGTCTCGGACTTGATGCCTATATGCTAGATCATTGCCTTAGATATTGTCATGACTTTGCGCGGTTCTATCAATTGCTCAACGGTAATTTGTTCACCCATCGTGCTATTTGCTATTATGAGAGAAGCCTCTAGTGAACACTATGCCCCCCAGGGTCTACTCCACACTATATTTTCAGCCTTACACTTTTCTACTTCGTTGTACTTTCCGCCTTCAGATCTCACTTTGCAAACAATCTTGAAGGGATTGACAACCCCTTTGAAGCGTTGGGTGCAAGCTTGTTTCTGTTTGCGCAGGTACTTTGGACTTGACGAGGCCCTCCTTATGGATCGATACCTTGGTTCTCAAACTGAGGGAAATACTTACTGCTCCTGTGCTGCATCACCCTTTCCTGTTCAAGGGAAAAACCGATGCGAATCAGGGAAGTAACAAGAAGAATTCCTACGCGCCAGGGAAGGACTTTTGTTGCCGTAGCAGTGGGTCATCAAGAACATTCTCCAACCTAGACAAGTTATCTGCTATGGGGTTATCAGCACCCTTCCTGTCGACAACGTGCAAATCAAACTCTGTAGCAAGAGAACCCATATGATAATTCTAGGTTTAGTGTCTTTCTTCTCCATGAGGTACTTAATAGCAGCGTGATCAGTGTGAATAGTGACTTTGGAATCAACTATGTAAGACCTGAACTTTTCACATGCAAACACGACTGCTAAAAATTCCTTTTCCGTAGTAGCATAGTTTCTTTGGGCACTGTCTAGAGTTTTACTAGCATAGTGAATAACATTCAACTTCTTATCAACTCTTTGCCCTAGGACAGCACCAACTGCATAATCACTAGCATCACACATTATTTCAAAAGTTAAGTTCCAATCAGGTGGTTGAACAATAGGTGCAGTTATCAAGGCCTTCTTAAGTATTTCGAAGGCTTCCTCACAATCATCATAAAAAACAAAAAGAATATCCTTCTTATACCTTTGATATCTCTCGGGCATGACATTTTCTCGAGTGCATCAACCTTAGCCTTATCGACTTCAATACCTCTTTCAGAAATTTTATGTCCTAAGACGATGCCTTCATTAACCATAAAGTGACACTTCTCCCAATTCAAGACAACGTTGGTGTCTTTACATCTCTGCAAGACTCGATCAAGGTTGCCGAGGCAATCATCGAAAGAAGACCCGTAAACGGAGAAGTCATCCAAGAAAACTTCAACAATCTTTTCACAAAAGTCAAAGAATATAGCCATCATACATCTTTGAAAGGTAGCAGGTGCATTGCATAAGCCAAAAGGCATACGTCTGTAAGAAAAGGTACCGAAAGGGCAGGTGAAATTGGTTTTCTCCTGATCAGATTGTGCAACAGGTATTTGGGAGAAACCAGAATAACCATCTAGAAAGCAGAAGTGTGTGTGTTTAGACAGTCTTTCTAGCATTTGGTCTATAAAAGGCAAAGGGTAATGATTTTTCCTAGTGGCCTTATTCAATTTCCTAAAATCAATCACCATCCTATAGCCAGTAATAATCCTGTGTGGGATCAATTCATCCTTATCATTAGGGACAACGGTAATACCTCCCTTCTTAGGGACACAATGCACCGAACTTACCCAATCGCTATGAGAAACATGATAAATAATACATGCTTCCATGAACTTTAGTATTTCTTTTCTTACTACCTCTTTTATCTTCGGGTTTAATCTCCATTGATGATCAACGACTGGTTTGGAATCAGGATCGGTTTTAATCTTGTGCTGGCATACCCTTAAGATCATCAAGAGTATATCCAATAGCAGCACGGTGCTTCCTCAGAGTTTTTAATAACTTCTTTTCTTCATGCTCTCAGAGGATGGCACTAATAATAACAGGATATATATCTTTTTCATCAAGATAAGCATACTTAAGAGTATCAGGCAACTGTTTAAGCTCGAACACAGGATCACCCTTTGGTGGGGGTGGATCCCCAAGCAGTTCAACAGGCAAATTATTCTTAAGGATACACTACTGGAATTGATAAATTTGCCGTCTGCCGTGCCTTTGCCATCTGGTGATGCATGGCAAAGATGCTCTTTGCCGTCACCTGGCACAAAGCAGACGACAAAGAGGTTGCTGATGGCAAAGGTTTTATTTTCCGTCGGCCACCTCTTTGTCGTCTGCCAGCGGACGACAAAGATGCGCCAGGTAGACGACAAAGATTGTTGTCGTCAGCTCCATCTTTGCCGTGTGCCTCTCCCTCTTTGCCGTCTGCTAGCAGACGACAAAGGGGATGGCCACATAATGGCAGCGCTCGGTCCCTCCCACCCCATCTCCCCACCTCTCTCTCTCCCCCACTCCCGACCTCTATCTCTCTCCCCCACTCCCCACCTCTCTGTCTCTCCCGCGCCGCTCGCGCCGCCACCACCGCGCTCCCCCTCTCCGTGACTCCCTCTCCGAGGTGCTTACTCACGCCGACGACTCCTCCGGTGGGCTCTTTGACGCCCTCTCCAGCTGCGTCATCCCCCTCAGTAACCGCATCTGACCCCCACCCCTCCCCCGCTAGGGTTTCGCCAACTGGCGCTTCCTTCCTTCCTTCCTACTCACGGAGGACGTGTGTGTGTGTTCCCTCGCAGGTTCGGCGACGAATGCGTTCCTGAAAAGGCTGGACCGGATTCCATTTGGAGGCGAGGTGACGGTGGAGTGAAGATCTTGGTAACGAATCCAAATTGCCTCTTGGGTGTCCTCTGCTCTCTCTCTCTCTGTCTTATTTCTTGATCTCATCCCCCCTGATTGAATCAGATAGGCCTGTCTGCGCCCCTCCCTTCGACCTCCGCTGCTTCGCTCCCCACGGCGGCTACACCTACCGGCAACGTGTGGTGAGGTAACCCTCGTTCCCTTTGCCCTTCCTCTGCTCCAGTCGCCTCGTTAGTGAGCTTTTTCAGCCATAGGCGGATTTGGTATAGGATGAAGGGGGTCAATCATCGGAGAGGATGGGAGACAGATCCATTTTCTCCTGCCTTGGCCGAGAGAGTGAGTTGAGCGATTAGATCATCTAAGCAAGGGCCATTTCAGAGAGAGAGGAGAACACGTCAACCTACGGGTGGTGGTGGCTCTACTGTTTCTTTACTGAATCTTATGACTCGACAGTTTCAGAGCTTCAGGCTGTAACAACATCTTTACTGTATTACCTTGATAAAACTTCTTGCTGACTTACCATTTTATACCCTTAAATTAGAAAACACACATGTGAGTGCCTCTCTGTTTAGCCAGGTTCCACCGCCTACCATCTGTTTTCTGAAATACCAAAGCTCTTATTATTTTGCTCCACTGTTTGTTCTGTTGGGGTCAGTGATAGTCTGAAATACCAAATCTCCTTGCCTGATTGTTTGAGATCACCTGAAAAGGAAAAAACAAATCCCTCATGTTTCTTGTTTGATGGAAACGCCTCATTTATTCTGTTCGAGATCGACACACAATTGTTTAGCTATGTAGTTCAGGACATTGTGTTCTTTACTACAGTATCACTTACTGTCACTGGTATGAGCTCAAGTAAACAATGTCCATATCTTTCCACGCTATATACGCCAGCTGCTTTGACTATTGCTGTGAACAACGTTTGCCCTCAACTTCTTTGGTGAGTATGTGCTTCTAATTTTGTTCATGTCAATGCAGCCCTGAATCAGCTACTATGGCGGCCCTGCCATTGGCCATGGCGGAAGTCTACGACGCCAACTCACACCTCATCACCGGCGGCGAGCTCCGCGCGCTGCAGCCAATCTTCAAGATCTACGGGAGGCGGCAGGTCTTCACGGGCCCCATCATGACGCTCAAGGTGTTTGAGGACAACGTGGTTGTGCGCGAGTTCCTCGAGGAGAAGGGCCAGGGCAGGGTGCTGGTGGAGGACGGTGGCGGCAGCCTGCGGTGCTCCATCCTACACGGCACCAAAGGGGGCGGAGCCCGATGCTGCACTTCTCATCCGGAAGGTCTACATCGTCCTCTATCTGCAGCTTCTCCTCACCGCCGTCGTCGCGGTCATCGTTGTCAAGGTCCGCGCCATCCCGCACTTCTTTGCCTCCTCCTACGCCGGCCTCGGGCTCTACGTCTTCCTCCTCATCCTCCCCTTCATCGGTGAGGCCTCAGACCATTTCTCCTCCATCTTTTCCCTTAGAATTTCAGATCCGATTGATTGCAAGGAGGGTTTTCTCTTTTTTGGTACAAGAAATAGAGTATGTACAAATTTAAATTACTCTTTCTCTTAAAGAACAGAGTACAACATACAACAAGTGCATTTTTTGGTGCCTAAAAACAAATACTATGTTGCACCCAATTTGGGGATCTGACAAAGATTATCATTTTGCTCTGTGAATGAACTACCACTGGATAGCTTCCTGAATTCATGCGTCCAAGCATAAAAACTTGGAATGATTCACCTGAAAATAAAAGGTCGTTCCGGGTATCCCGATGAACTTATACGCGATACTGCTAGTTGTATGAGTGTGATTTCATCATGTTCTTCCTGCAAAAAAACAAAACTTCAATTATGTCTGATTTTGAGGGCCTTGGTGATAGGACATGACTAACTTTCCATTTGCGTTCTTTGCATTCTCGTCCCCACAAAAGCTTTGTGAATTCTTTATTTTTGTAGGAATGTCTCATGCACTCTTAATTTTGCTTTACTATTGTAGAATGGGATGTGGTTGCTCTATGAATTGCAGCTGGAGAATAATCTGTTACTAAAATGCTGCTTAATGTTTTGCTTGCAGTGATGTGCCCGTTGTCCATCTACCGTCAGAAGCATCAACTCAACCTGCTGCTGCTTGGTGTCTTCACAGTGGCCATCAGCTTCTTTGTGGGCTTGACATGTGCCTTTAATAGCGGTAATTGTCTTCCCACCATCAGATTATGTAAATCAGCTCCTGCTGCCAACTCCTAGCTTATTCTTGAGTCACACTGGTGCTTATGTAAATCGTCACAATGCTCATGCACCATCAGATTCTTGAGTCACATTCGCAAGCTCTCAGCTTGTCCACCATCTGCCTTTAATGCCCCTGGCTTGTTAGTTCCTATTAGCTCCTAGCCTGTTCACCATGTGCGGCATTTGTAGTTTCGTACTGCTATTGTGAAGCATTTTGTTTGTTTGTGTACATGGTTCAAAAATAGATGTGATGTCAATTTTCCATGGCTATGCAAATGGTAGACACGGCCAAGCAGCCCATGTAACTATAGTTGATGCATTTTCCTAGTCTGTGTTGAGGGTTAAATTGTAGTTGTTGGTCACCATTTATGATTGATATGCTTGCCTGAGTTAGAAGCATTTGTAGTATTGCCAGCTAGCAGGATTACTTTTTTAGAAGACCATGCTTTCCTATTTTCAGCTGTTATTTTCTGAACTCAGAAATTGGCAAACAATAACCTTCACTTTTCAAACAACATTGGTTGAATCTTTCATATTTGTTTACTGTTTCTTCCAGCCACTATTTGTTGTAAGATACACAGTGTTGTGGGCATATCAATCTGATCTGAAGGTCCTATTTGTCCAATAATATGCGAGCTGACCTGCTTAAGTTGGCATGGTTTTGGTGGAGGCCGCGGGCACCGACCTGGAGCGCCTCGAGTCCATGGCCTTCGGCAATGTCTTCGTCGAGGCCGGTGGCGTGGCGCGGCCCGATGAACCAAGCCAGGGAGTCACCGGGGCCGGATCTCCCCACACCCACGGATGAGTCGCCCGCCCCTGCTGTTGTTCTCGTTGCCGCTGGAGAGGAGTAGCAGCAACTTCCCGCCGTCGCTGTTGAGGAGCAGCAGCCACTTCCAACCGCAACGCCATCGGCCGCCACCCCCACAGCAATCTTTGATGTCGGGGAGAGGGGCATCCCAGTGCAGCATCTCCCTCCAACAACCTCAATTTCTAAGGTGAATCCCCTTCCAATTTTTAAGTTTGATGGATGAGGATCTCTGGATCTGACTGATTAAATTAGCAAATAAATGACATATGATTTGTCTTTGAATTCTAGCTGATTTTTTGACAACCAACCATATTAAAGTCTGAATAAGCTCCTTATCAGAAAAAAGGTCTGAAGAATATCAACATGATCACATAGTGAATCAAGTAGAAGTATAGGACGAATTTATCCTCCAACTATGCATGGTTTTGTACAAGGAGAATGACTCCATCTTTTTTTTCTACTACTCTATCAAATGACTATATGGATTAACATATAGACTCATGTGCACATTTTTATTGCAAAAGAGGATCAACAATATGCACATTTTTTATTTTATAGTTTTATAAGAGCCAAATCAAGTTGTTATATTTTTATTTTACTTTTTAACACAACATTAGCTGAGAACAAAAAGGAAAAAGGAGAAAAAAATAACAAACTGGCTGAAAATGTTCCACAACAGAACCTATAGTTTGAACGGGCTCCAGGATTATACTACATAATATACTTTCATGCTCCAGGTTAGATTTGGAAGCAATATAGCTGCACAAAGATTAGCCATCGTTCACACTGTGAATCCTGATTATAGCTGCAGGAGAAGAATATGATACCTTGTCAGCCATATAAAACAGAGCTAATTACTAGAGCTTCTAAAATAAGGGATCATTTGGAAGAGAACACATGGGAAGATATTCTCATCTCAATAGTTATCTAAAATATGAACATATCACAGTCTTTCTAGTTTTGTATTTGTTTTGATATAGGTATGAACTGAACATTTGGGGTGATGCGACCTAGTCCTCGAGCGTTCTTAGTTGTTTTGGCCATTTTGCTTTTTCTAAATTCTATAATGTACTTTATCCAGCTAAAAAATGTACATTATCAATCAAACCTAGAGCTACATAATGTCCTTTCTCCCTTGTTTCAATTGGAGAGTCTCCTGCTTTGAGAGTTTTCTTTTCTAGGGTTGATTGCTAAGGTTCTTATTTTTTTCCCAGCTCATTATAGCTTGTGTCGAGGGAGCAACGAGCATTGAAGATCTTGCAGAGAAGTTCCCTGATAAGATTGTTAAGGTCATCTATTTCTTCAACTTGATTTCGGATCAATGCATATATATCTTGAGGAGCAGCTTCACTTGTCATAAGAGAGATACAACACTACATTTAGTTTGCATCGATTTCATAATCTGTTGGGTAGTCCTATTTCATTGATTGTATGTTGAAAGCAGATGCAATCTTATTGATTTTCACATTAGATGCCTCTTGTAATGTTAGTATTTTTTTGTCAGGCCTTAACAAGTTGTCTACATATATGTAATGAACATTCCCGCATATATGCACCTTCTACCTCTTCTTCTTCTTTTACTTATTATTCTTTTAGTACTTTTTCTTCTTCTACTTCTTCTAACTTTCTTAATTACTCTCCTTTTTGCAGATTTGATTAATTTCATGGAAGCTGGCATTGATGGACTATTAGTGTTTAGTTTTTTCATTTGTATTGACGAACGATGTAAAACTTATGTATGTATATATATGGATGAACTATGTGAAACTACGTATTGTGCTAGCCTTTGTGTTCTCTAGCTTGTTAAATATTTCATGATGATGTTGGAAATATATATGCTGTGAAATGTATGTGTTGGAGATGTCTAAAACTATATATGCTGTGAAATATGTATATAGATATAGTATAATGTGCTAGCCTATGTGTTCTCTAGCTTGTTAAATATTTCATGATGATGTTGGAAATATATATGATGTGAAATATATGTGTTGAAGATGTCTAAAACTATATATGCTGTGAAATATGTATATAGATATAGTATAAAAATGTAGGGAAATAAAAGAAAACAGACAAAAAAGGAGCAATACATGCTCTTTGCCATCTGCCAGCAGACGGCAAAGGGCCGCCCCACGGCAGACGGCAAAGGGCCCAAAGCCCTGGGCTGAAGCAGATTGAGTGCCCCCTTTGCCGTCAGCCCCCTCATGGCAAAGGGGGAAGGGCAGACGGCAAAGAGGGGAGAGAGAGGGGTTGTGTGCCCCCTTTGCCGTTAGCCCCCTCATGGCAAAGGGGGGAGGGCAGACGGCAAAGATGGGAGGCCTGCCGTTAACACTTAATGGGGCCGTTGCAGTATATGTCATCCCATTTAATTTGCCGTCTGCCCCCTCATGGCAAAGATTCTTTGCCGTCTGCTTTGAAAAAGCAGACGACAAAGAACCTCTTCACCGGATTTGTTTTGCCGTCTAATTTGCCGTCTGCTGACCGACGGCAAAGGCTTTGCCGTCCGTGGTTCCCCCCTTTGCCGTCCGCCATGGCGGACGGCAAATTCTCAGATTCCTGTAGTGATAGGATATTGTTCTAAGACAACTCTATCTATCTGATCCCTTTCATCCATATGCATATCATTTTCATGCTCAAGCAAGTATTGCTCTAAAGGATCAGTAGGAGGCACAATAATAGAAGCTAGGGCAATAGTTTCATCCTTACTAGGCAACTCTTTTTCATGAGGTTGTCTACCAAACTTGGAGAAATTGAACTCATGTGACACACCTTCAAAGCCAACAGTGACAGTTTGCTTCTCACAGACAATATGAGCATTGACGGTATTGAGGAAGGGTCTGCCAAATATGATGGGACAAAAGCTATCTTGGGTGGTAGCAAGAATGAGGAAATCAGCAGGATACTTCGTTTTACCACACAAGACTTCAACATCCCTAACAATTCCCACAGGGCAGATAGTATCTCTATTGGCAAGCTAAATAGTGACATCAATAGGCTCCATCTCAACAGGTGCAATCTCGTCTTTAATTTCATCATATAAGGATTGAGGTATTGCACTAACACTAGCACCCAGTTCACATAAATCATGATAACAATGATCTCCTATCTTAACAGAAACAACAGGCGTGCCAACAACAAGCCTACGTTTGTCTCTAGCATGTGGTTTAGCAATTCTAGCAGCATCTTCACAGAAGTGAATATCATGGCCATCAACATTGTCGGACAAGAGATCTTTGATAATAGCAATGCTAGGCTCAACTCTAATTTGCTCAGGGGGTGTAGGCGTTCTAATGTAGCCCCTACGTATCATAGTTGAATCTTTAGAATGATCCTTTATCCTAACAGGGAAAGGTGGTTTCTCAATGTAAGCACTGGGAACAATAGGATCATTATAGGCAATGACTCTCTCTTCAACTGGATTGGGTTTAACTACATTGACTTCTAAGGGAGGATGATATTTAACCCACTTCTCTTTGGGGAGATCAATATGAGCAACAAATGATTCACACAATGAAGCTACTATCTCCGAGTCAAGTCCATACTTAGCGCTAAAATCACAAAAGGTATTTGTTTCAACAAAGGATTTAACGCAATCAAACTTGAAATTCATACCTGACTCCTTACCTTCATCAAGCTCCCAATCTTCAGAGTTGTGTTTAGTTCTTTCCAATAAATTCCATCTGAAGTCAATATCTCTCATCATAAAAGAACCGGTACAAGAAGTGTCAAGCATGGTGCGATCAATATCTCTCATCATAAAAGAACCGGTTCTGAATGATAATTTCTCTCGAGAGCTCATGGTTGGGGCATGAATATAACATTGATTTAGGCCTCCCCCAAGCTTGAGCGATGCTTTCTCTGTCACGAGGCCAAAAATTATAAATATAATTTCGATCACGATGTACTAGATGCATAGGATAAAACTTTTGATGAAATTCCAATTTCAACCGATTGTAGTTCCATGATCCAGTATCATCACATAGCCTATACCATGTCAACGCCTTATCCCTCAAAGATAAGGGAAAGACCTCCATCTTGACCTCATCCTCGGGCAAACCTGCAAGCTTAAATAAACCACAAACTTCATCTACATAGATTAGATGCAAGTCGGGATGTGATGTTCCATCTCCTGTAAAAGGATTAGCCAGCAGTTTCTCAAGCATACCCGAAGGAAATTCATCGCAAATATTTTCAGTAGGTGCACCAGGTTGAGGAGTGATACGTCCATTTTGCATCATGCTTTCATGTTGATATTTGTTGCTTCTTGGGCTGTTATTTTACTTGTGGTACCATATTTATGCCTTTTCTCTCTTATTTTGCAAGGTTTATTTGAAGAGGGACAATTCAGACAGCTGGAATTCTGGACTGAAAAAGGAGCAAATCCTAGTCCACTATTCTGCACATCTCCAAATGCCCTGAAAATTTACGTGGATTTTCTCTGGAATATATTAAAAATACTGGGCGAAAGAACTACCGGAGGGGGGCCACCAGGGCCCCACAAGCTTGCCCACCGCCACCACCCCCTAGTGGCATAGGGCAGGCTTATGGGCTGCCTGAAGGCCCACTAGGCCCCCTCTTTTGCTATATGAAGCATCCTGGTTTGGAAAAAAAAAATCAATCGAGAGCTTTTTCGTGGTTTCGCCGCCGCCACGACGTGGAACTTGAGCAGATCCAATCTAGAGCTCCGGCACGACGATCCTGCCGGGGAAATTTCCCTCCCGGAGGGGGAAATCGTCGCCATCGTCATCACCAACACTCCTCTCATCAGACGGGAGGCATCTTCATCAACATCTTCATCAGCACCATCTCCTCTCCAATCCCTAGTTCATCTCTTGTAACCAATCTCCGTCTCGCAACTCCGATCGGTACTTGTAAGGTTGCTAGTAGTGTTGATTACTCTTTGTAGTTGATGCTAGTTGGATTATTTGGTGGAAGAGTTTATGTTCAGATCCTTGATGCTATTCATTACACCTCTGGTCATGATTATGATTATGTCTTGTGAGTAGTTACTTTTGTTCCTGAGGACATGGGATAAGTCATGCTGATAATAGTCATGTGAATTTGATATTCGTTCGGTGTTTTGATATGTTGTATGTTGTTTTTCCTCTAGTGTTGTTATGTGAATGTCGACTACATAACACTTCACCATATTTGGGCCTAGAGGAAGGCATTGGGGAGTAGTAAGTAGATGATGGGTTGCTGGAGCGACAGAAGCTTAAACCCTAGTCTATGCGTTGCTTCGTGAGGGGCTGATTTGGATCCACTAGTTTAATGCTATGGTTAGGCTTTGTCTTAATTCTTCTTTTGTAGTTGCGGATGCTTGCGAGAGAGGTTAATAATAAGTGGGATGATTGTCCAAGTAAGGGCAGTACCCAAGCGCCGGTCCACCCACATATCAAACTATCAAAGTAACGATCGCGAATCATATGAACATGATGAAACTAGCATGACAGAAATTCCCTTGTGTCCTCGGGAGCGTTTTTCCTCCTATAAGACTTTGTTCAGGCTTGTCCCTTGCTACAAAAGGGATTGGGCCACTTTCTGCACCGTTTCTACTACTTGTTACTTGTTACTCTTTGCTTGCTATGTTTCACCTCGCTACACAATCACTTGTTACCGCTACTTTCAGTGCTTGCAGTTATTACCTTGCTAAAATCCATTTATCAGAGCCTTCTGCTCCTCGTTGGGTTTGACACTCTTACTTATCGAAAGGACAACGATTGATCCCCTATACTTGTGGGTCATCAAGACTCTTTTCTGGCGCCGTTGCCGGGGAGTGAAGTGCCTCTGGTAAGTGGAAATTGGTAAGGAAACATTTATATACTGTGTTGAAATTTATTGTCACTTGTCACTATGGAAACTGTTTCTTTGAGGAATTTGTTCGGGGTATCTTCACCACGAACGGAAGCACGAGGAGTTGCTCCTCAACCTGAGGTACCTACTGAAAATATCTTTTATGAAATTACTTTGGGTATGCTTGAGAAACTGCTGGCTAATCCTTGTACAGGAGATGGATCTTCACATCCAGACTTTCATGTAATCTATGTAGATGAAGTTTGTGGTTTATTTAAGCTTGCAGGTTTTCCCGAGGATGAGGTAAAGAAGAAAGTCTTTCCTTTATCTTTGAAGGATAAGGCGTTGACATGGTATAGGCTATGTGATGATGCTGGATCATGGGGCTAC
Source organism: Hordeum vulgare subsp. vulgare (assembly GCF_904849725.1). Lineage (NCBI taxonomy): Eukaryota > Viridiplantae > Streptophyta > Magnoliopsida > Poales > Poaceae > Hordeum > Hordeum vulgare. Next base: position 64,044,741 of record NC_058522.1, read on the forward strand.
AATCGGTTGAAATTGGAATTTCATCAAAAGTTCTATCCTGTGCATTCAGTACATCGTGATCGGAACTTTATTTATAACTTTTGACCTTGTGAGAGGGAAAGCATAGCTCAATCTTGGGGGAGGCTTAAATCAATGCTATATTCATGCCCCAATCATGAGCTCTCGTGAGAAATCATCACTCAAAACTTTTATGCTCGGCTTTCTCATGAAGATCGTACCATGCTTGACACTTCTTGTGTCGGTTCTTTTATGAAGAAGGATATTGATCACAAGTGGAATTTATTGGAGAGAATCAAACACAACTCTGATGATTGGGAGCTGGAGGAAGGTAAGGAGTCAGGTATGAATTTCCAGTTTGATTGCGTTAAATCTTTTGTTGAGACAAACACTTCTAGAGATTTTAGCGCTAAGTATGGAGTTGACTCTGAGATAGTAGCTTCTCTATGTGAATCTTTTGCTGCTCATGTTGATCTTCCCAAAGAGAAGTGGTTTAAATATCATCCTCCTGTAGAAAGAAACATAGCCAAAACCAATCTAGTTGAGGAGAAAATCATAGCTTTTAGTGATCCTGTTGTTCCTTGTGCTTACACTGAGAAACCACCATACCTTGCTAGGATGAAGGATTATTCTAAAGCTCCAACTATGATACGTAGGGGTTACATTAGACCACTTGCACCCCCTGAGGATATTAGAGTTGAACCTAGTGTTGCTATTATCAAAGATCTCTTAGCCGAAGACATAGACAGGCATGTTATCAAATTCTGTGAGGACTCCGCTAGAATTGCTAAACCTCACGCGAAAGACAAGCACGGACCTGTAGTTGGCCTGCCCGTTGTTTCTGTTAAGATAGGAGATCACTGTTACCATGGTTTAGGTGATATGGGAGCTAGTGTTAGTGCAATACCCCGTTCTCTATATCATGAAATCAGAGATGAGATTGCACCTGCTGAGTTAGAACCCATTGATGTCACTATTACGCTAGCCAATAGAGACACTATCTGCCCGTGGGAATTGTGAGAGACGTAGAAGTCCTGTGTGGTAAGACGAAGTATCCTACTGATTTCCTCGTCCTTGGTACTGCACAAGATAGCTTTTGTCCCATCATATTTGGTAGACCGTTTCTCAACACTGTCAATGCTCACATTGATTGCATTAAGCAGACTGTCACAGTAAGTTTCGAGGGTGTGTCTCATGAATTTAACTTCTCCAAGTTTGGAAGACAACCCCATGAAAGAGAGTCGTCTGGTAGGGATGAAATCATTGCTCTTGCCTCTATTGTCGTGCCTCCTACGGATCCTTTAGAGAAATATCTGCTTGAGCATGAAAATGATATGCATATGGAGGAGAGAGATGAGATAGATAGAATTGTCTTAGAACAACATCCTATTCTCAAGAATAATCTGCCTGTTGAACTGCTTGGGGATCCTCCCCCACCAAAGGGTGATCCTGTGTTCGAACTTAAACAGTTGCCTGATACTCTTAAGTATGCCTATCTTGATGAGAAGGAGATATATCCTTTCATTATTAGCGCTCTCCTCTCAGAGCGCGAGGATAATAAGTTACTAAAAACTCTGAGAAAGCACCGCGCTGCTATTGGATATACTCTTGATGATCTTAAGGGTATTAGTCCTACTCTATGTCAGCACAAGATTAAAACCGATCATGACTTTAAACCAGTTGCTGATCATCAAAGGAGATTGAATCCTAAGATGAAAGAGGTTGTTAGAAAAGAAATATTAAAACTTCTGGAAGCAGGAATCATTTATCCTGTTGCTCATAGTGATTGGGTAAGTCCAGTACATTGCGTACCTAAGAAGGGAGGTATCACCGTCGTTCCTAATGATAAGGATGAACTAATCCCATAAAGGATTATTACCGGCTATAGAATGGTGATAGACTTCCGGAAACTGAAAAAGGCAACCAGGAAAGATCATTATCCTTTGCCGTTCATCGACCAAATGCTAGAAAGGCTATCAAAGCACACACACTTCTGCTTTCTAAATGGTTATTCAGGTTTCTCGCAAATACCTGTTGCACAATCTGATCAAGAGAAAACCACTTTCACCTGCCCTTTCGGTACCTTTGCCTATAGACGTATGCCTTTTGGCTTATGTAATGCACCTGCCACCTTCCAAAGATGTATGATGGCTATATTCTCTGACTTTTGTGAAAAGATTGTTGAGGTTTTCATGGATGACTTCTCCGTTTATGGGTCTTCCTTTGATGATTGCCTCAGCAACCTTGATCGAGTCTTACAGAGATGCGAAGAAACCAACCTCGTGTTGAATTGGGAGAAGTGCCACTTTACGGTTAATGAAGGTATCGTCTTTGGACACAAAATCTCTGAAAGAGGCATTGAAGTTGATAAGGCTAAGGTTGATGCAATTGAGAAAATGCCTTGCCCCACAGATATCAGAGGTATACGAAGTTTCTTAGGTCATGCTGGTTTCTATAGAAGGTTCATTAAAGACTTCTCTAAGATTTCTAGGCCTCTTACCAACCTCTTGCAGAAGGATGTTCCTTTTGTTTTTGATGAGGATTGTGAGGAAGCCTTTGAAATACTTAAGAAGGCTTTGATAACCGCACCTATCGTTCAACCACCTGACTGGAACTTGCCCTTTAAAATCATGTGTGACGCTAGTGATTATGCTGTTGGTGCTGTTCTAGGACAAAGAGTTGACAAGAAGTTGAATGTCATTCACTACACTAGTAAAACTCTAGACAGTGCCCAAAGAAACTATGCCATCATAGAGAAGGAATTTTTAGCAGTCGTGTTTGCATGTGAAAAGTTCATATCTTACATAGTTGACTCCAAAGTCATTATTCACTCTGATCATGTTGCTATTAAGTACCTTATGCAGAAGAAGGACGCTAAGCCTAGGCTGATCAGATGGGTTCTCTTGCTACCAGAATTTGATTTTCACGTCATTGACCGAAAGGGTGCTGATAATCCTGTAGCAGATAACTTGTCTAGGCTAGAGAATGTCCTTGATGACCCACTACCAATTGATGACAGCTTTCTTGATGAGCAATTAAGTTTCATCCGCACTTCACTTAGTGCACGTGGTATGCTGATTATGCAAACTATATCGTAGCCAAATACATACCACCCAGTTTCACCTATCAACAAAAGAAGAAATTCTTCTTTGATTTGAGACACTACTTTTGGGATGATCCTCACCTTTATAAGGAAGGAGTAGATGGTGTTATTAGACGTTGTGTGCCTGAACATGAACAGGGATAGATCCTGCAGAAGTGTCATTCCGAAGCCTACGGAGGACACCATGCTGGAGATAGAACTGCCCATAAGGTATTGCAATCAGGTTTCTATTGGCCCACTCTCTTCAAGGATGCGCGTAAGTTTGTCTTGTCTTGTGATGAATGCCAAAGGATAGAGAACATCAGTAAGCGTCAAGAGATGCCTAAGAACTATTCACTTGTCACTGAACCATTTGATGTCTGGGGCTTTGATTATATGGGACCCTTCCCGAGTTCCAGTGGGTACACTCACATCTTAGTTGTTGTGGATTACGTTACTAAGTGGGTAGAAGCTATCCCCACTAAAAATGTTGATCACCACACCTCTATTAAGATGCTTAAAGAAGTCATATTCCCAAGATTTGGAGTCCCTAGATACTTGATGACTGATGGCGGTTCACACTTCATTCATGGTGTTTTTCGCAAGATGCTAGCTAAGTATGATGTCAACCATAGAGTTGTATCTCCTTATCATCCTCACTCTAGTGGTCAAGTGGAGTTGAGTAATAGGGAGATCAAGTTGATCGTACAAAAGACCGTCAATATATCTCGAAAGAACTGGTCTAGCAAACTTGACGGTGCACTATGGGCTTATAGGACTGCTTATAAGAATCCCATGGGCATGTCACCGTATAAAATGGTTTAAGCTAAGGCCTGTCATTTACCTCTTGAGATGGAACACAAAGCTTATTGGGCAATCAAAGAGCTCAACTTTGATTTCAAACTTGCCGGTGAGAAGCGGTTGTTTGATATCAGCTTGTTAGATGAATGGAGAGCCCAGGCATATGAGAATGCCAGGTTGTTCAAGGAAAAGGTTAAGAGATGGCACGACAAACGAATACAGAAACGAGAGTTCAATGTAGGTGATTATGTCTTGCTATACAATTCTTGTTTGAGATTCTTTGCAGACAAGCTTCTCTCTAAATGGGAAGGCCCCTATGTTGTCGAGGAAGTATATCATTCCGGTGCCATCAAAATCAATAACACGGAAGGAAATTTTCCTAGAGTGGTAAATGGGCAAAGAATCAAGCATTACATCTCTGGTACTCCCATAAATGTTGAGACCAATATCATCAATGTCATAACTCTAGAGGAGTACATAAGGGATGTTTATCAGCCTGTTTCAGACCTTGAAAACTAAGATGTATCTGTTTCGGCAAGAAATTTGACTCCGATACTTTTCCAATAGGAAATTTCCTCAGTTTTGAAATTTTTGGAAAATTAGAAAAATAAAAGCAGTCCGGAGAGGAAACGAGGAAGCCACAAGGGCCCACTCCGCCACCACCCCCTGGTGGCGGTGGGCAAGCTTATGGGCACCTCGTGTGCCTCCCGGACTCCATTTTCTTGTGGAAGAATCCTTCTGGCCCAGAAAAAATCAATATATAGTCGCCCGAAGGTTTTGATCTCCGTATCGCGTAGTTTTCCTCTGTTTTCGTTTCGAGCTTGTTTCTGCCGCAGATCTAGATCATCATGACTTCCCCAAACGCTCCTAAGGACAAGATCTTCGAGAAGGTCATCAATCCCTACCTCACGGAAGTACTGAAACACCCTCAATCTATCAAGATGAGAGAGGGGATGTTGCACATCCGTGATGTTGAGGGGCCTAAGAAGACCGGAAGCATGGAGACGAGGCTCGAAGCAATGGAGCAACAAGTCTTCAAGTGCCAAGGGATGGTTGAGCGTGGGCTCAATGCCAACCACACGATGATCACGGAGTTCACTAGAAATCACAAGATGGATGCCATTGATATTGGGAAACACCTCTCCAGGCTTTACGATAGGGTTGACCAACTTCAGGACCAGATCTATGACCTACAGAATCAAAACTATGAGTATGAGTACAGATTTAAATCAATAAGGTTGGCTGCAGATTTGAGGATTCCGGCGACTCGTTCATCCTGCCATGATGGAGAACCTATGCCTTGGAAGACGGAGGATCACACTACTCCAACGACACCACCATCACCACCAAAGGAAGACAACTAAGCATTGGTATGGGCAATCCCCTTGGCTTCTGCCAAGCTTGGGGGAGTTGCCCTGGTATCGTATCACCTTTATATCTTTTGCTTTTACCTTTGTTTAAGTTCTTTCCTTTTCAGTTTTTATTTCTTCTTTTAGAGGAATAAGTCTTTAGTTCTTGTTTGAGTCTTTTGCTTTTGTCTCTCCCCCGTTGTATTCGAGCTTACGAGCTATATAATAAAGAGTGTCATAGTCAAGGGCTTTGCTTCGTGCCATGATCAAAAGTATGAAAAGAATGATAGCATGAAAGATCATGAGACGATCTTATGGAAAGTGATAACTTCACTTATGACAAGTATGATGATTGAAACTTGTTGAGAATAAATCAACATAGACCTCAGTCATTGTTGCAATTAATAAGAAGTAATAAGGAAAGAGAGGTTCACATATAAATATATCATCTTAGACACTTTTTACAATTGTGAGCACTCACCAAACTATTGCATGCCTAGGAGTAGATGTTGGACAAGGAAGACGACATAATGAATTGTGTTTGCTGGGTTCCAAACAATTTTATATGATTAGAGATCCCTTAGCATGTGACGATTGCTTCCACCTCATATTAGCCAGAACTCCCGCACCAAGTAGAGATACTACTTGTGCATCCATAAACCTCCAACCAGTTTTGCCATCAGAGTCCACCATACCAACCTATGGATTGAATAAGATCCTTCAAGTAAGTTGTCATCGGTGCAAGCAATAAAAATTGCTCTCTAATATGTATGATCTATTAGTGTGTGGAAAATAAGCTTTGTACGAACCTGTGATGAGGAAGACATAAAAGCGACAGACTGCATAATAAAGTTCTTTATCACAGGAGGCAATATAAAGTGACGTTCCTCCGCACTAAGAGGACACACATTCAAACCTCAAAAGTGCATGACAACCTCTGCTTCCCTCTGCGAAGGGCCTATCTTGTACCTTTACTTTTTACCCTTGTAAGAGTCATGGTGATCATCACCAATTCCCTTTTTGCCTTTGTCTTGGCTACCGTCACATGCTTTGGAAAGATCTATATTCATATATAACCTTGGAGTTGAGTACTCATGCTTTATTGTTGTTGACTTTACCCTTGAGGTAAACCGTTGGGAGGCAAAACTATAAGCCCCTATCTTCCTTTGTGTCCAGCTGAAACTTTGACACCATGAGTACCACGTGAGTTGTAACAATTGTGGAAAGCGAAAGAGAGGATTGAGTATGTGGGTTTGCCTTATAAGCTCTTATTTGACTCTTTCTGATGTTGTCATAAATTGCAATTGCTTCAATGACTATGGACTATTGTTGGTTACTTCTCGGTAAGGTTTTTTGCTTCATGCTTTGCTTTGTGAAGGAATTGTTACTTTCCCATACGAATCTTTATGATATATTGCTGTTCTATGTGTGATCATAATGCCCTCATGTCCGTATTATGTTTTATCGACGCCTTCGTCCCCAAACATGTGGACATGTTTATGGAACTTGGTTTTCGCTTGAGGACAAGCGAGGTCTAAGCTTGGGGGAGTTGATACATCCATTTTGCATCATGCTTTCATGTTGATATTTGTTGCTTCTTGGGCTGTTATATTACTTGTGGTACCATATTTATGCCTTTTCTCTCTTATTTTGCAACGTTTATTTGAAGAGGGAGAATTCAGGCAGCTGGAATTCTGGACAGGAAAAGGAGCAAATCCTAGTCCACTATTCTGCACATCTCCAAATGCCATGAAAATTTACGTGGATTTTTTCTGGAATATATTAAAACTACTGGGCGAAAGAACTACCGGAGGGGGGCCACCAGGGCCCCACAAGCTTGCCCACCGCCACCACCCCCCTGGTGGCGCAGGGCAGGCTTGTGGGCTGCCTGAAGGCCCACTAGGCCCCCTCTTTTGCTATATGAAGCATCCTGGTCTGGAAAAAAAATCAATCGGGAGCTTTTTCGTGGTTTCGCCGCCGCCACGAGGCGGAACTTGAGCAGATCCAATCTAGAGCTCCGGCAGGACGATCCTGCCGGGGAAATTTCCCTCCTGTAGGGGGAAATCGTCGCCATCGTCATCACCAACACTCCTCTCATCAGACGGGAGGCATCTTCATCAACATCTTCATCAGCACCATCTCCTCTCCAATCCCTAGTTCATCTCTTGTAACCAATCTTCGTCTCGCAACTCCGATCGGTACTTGTAAGGTTGCTAGTAGTGTTGATTACTCTTTGTAGTTGATGCTAGTTGGATTATTTGGTGGAAGAGTTTATGTTCAGATCCTTGATGCTATTCATTACACCTCTGGTCATGATTATGATTATGTCTTGTGAGTAGTTACTTTTGTTCCTGAGGACATGGGATAAGTCATGATGATAATAGTCATGTGAATTTGATATTCGTTCGGTGTTTTGATATGTTGTATGTTGTTTTTCCTCTAGTGTTGTTATGTGAACGTCGACTACATAACACTTCACCATATTTGGGCCTAGAGGAAGGCATTGGGGAGTAGTAAGTAGATGATGGGTTGCTGGAGTGACAGAAGCTTAAACCCTAGTCTATGCGTTGCTTCTGAGGGGCTGATTTGGATCCACTAGTTTAATGCTATGGTTAGACTTTGTCTTAATTCTTCTTTTGTAGTTGCGGATGCTTGCGAGAGAGGTTAATCATAAGTTGGATGCTTGTCCAAGTAAGGGCAGTACCCAAGCGCCGGTCCACCCACATATCAAACTATCAAAGTAACGAACGCGAATCATATGAACATGATGAAACTAGCATGATAGAAATTCCCGTGTGTCCTCGGGAGCGTTTTTCCTCCTATAAGACTTTGTTCAGGCTTGTCCCTTGCTACAACAGGGATTGGGCCACTTGCTGCACCATTGCTACTACTTGTTACTTGTTACTCTTTGCTTGCTACGTTTCACCTCGCTACACAATCACTTGTTACCGCTACTTTCAGTGTTTGCAGTTATTACCTTGCTGAAATCCGTTTATCAGAGCCTTCTGCTCCTCGTTGGGTTCGACACTCTTACTTATCGAAAGGACTATGATTGATCTCCTATACTTGTGGGTCATCAAGGAGCAACTCTTTGTGCTTCCGTTCGACGTGAAGATACCCCGAACAAACCCCTCAAAGGATTAGTTTCCATAGTGACAAGTGACAGTAAATTTCAGCACACTATATAAATGTTTCCTTACCCAATTCCACTTACCAAAGGCGCTTCACTCCCCGGCAACGGTGCCAGAAAAGAGTCTTGATGACCCACAAGTATAGGGGATCTATCATAGTCCTTTCGATAAGTAAGAGCATCGAACCCAACGAGGAGCAGAAGGATCTCACAAGTGGTTTTCAGCAAGGTAATATCTGCAAGCACTGAAATTAACGGTAACAAGTAGTTGTGTGGTGAGATGATTCGTAGCAAGTAGCAAGTAAAAAAAAGTAAAAATGGTGCAGCAAAGTGGCCCAATCCCTTTTGTAGCAAGGGACAAGCCTGGACGAACTCTTATAGGAGGTAAAACGCTCCCGAGGACACATGGGAATTTCTGTCAAGCTAGTTTTCATCACGTTCATATGATTCGCGTTCGCTACTTTGATAGTTTGATATGTGGGTGGACCGGCGCTTGGGTACTTCCATTACTTGGACAAGCATCCCACTTATAATTAACCCCTCTCGCAAGCATCCGCAAATACGAAAGAAGAATTAAGACAAAGTCTAACCATAACATTAAACTAGTGGATCCAAATCAGCCCCTTGCGAAGCAACGCATAAACTAGGGTTTAAGCTTCTGTCACTCTAGCAACCCATCATCTACTTACTACTTCCCAATGCATTTCTATAGGCCCAAATAATGGTGAAGTGTTATGTAGTCGATGTTCACATAACACCACTAGAGGAAAAACAACATACAATACATCAAATTATCGAACGAATACCAAATTCACATGACTACTTATAACATGACTTATTCCATGTCCTCAGGAAAAAAGTAACTACTCACAAAGCATAATCATATTCATGACCAGAGAGGTAATGAGTAGCATCAAGGATCTTTACATATAATCTTCCACCAAGTAATCCAACTAGCATCAACTACAAAGAGTAATTAACACTACTAGCAACCTTACAAGTACCAATCGGAGTCGTGAGAGGGAGATTGGTTACAATAGATGAACTAGGGTTTGGAGATGAGATAGTGCTGATGAATATGTTGATGATGATGAGTCCCCTCCGATGAGAGGAGTGTTGGTGATGACGATGGCGATGATTTCCACCTCCGGGAGGGAAGTTTCCCCGGCAGGATCGTCCTGCTGGAGCTCTAGATTTGTTCTGCTCAAGTTCCGCCTCGTGGCGGCGGAGATTCCTCCCAAAAGCCTCCTCCTAATTTTTTCTGGAACGAAACCCTTCTTGTAGAAAAAGAGGGGGGACAGAGGGCCACCAGGAAGCCCACAAGCCCCCTAGGCGCGACCAGGGGGGGGAGGTCGCGCCTAGCAGGCTTGTGGCCTCCTGCTGGCGCCCCTCTGGTACTCCTTTGGTCCAGTATTTTTATAAATCCCAAAAAAAAAATCCTCGTTGATTTTCACGGCTTTTGGAGTTGCGCTGAATAGGTATCTCAAACTTGCTCCTTTTGCAAGTCAGAATTCCAGCTGCCGGCATTCTCCCTCTTCATGTAAACCTTGCAAAATAAGAGAGAAAAGGCATAAGTATTGTACCGTGAAGTGTAATAATAGCCCAAAAAGTGAGAAATATCAACATGAAAGTATTATGATGCAAAATGGACGTATCACGGCCCTTGGCCCCCCTTATTCCTTGTAGATGGTGCTGGTATGGAGGTGGTTCTCCACCCCAAGGAGGCTGCCTCGGAGGAGGAAATCTCGTAGCTCTTGGTGGCCCTCCAGAAACGCGGTTTTCATCTCCTTATATGAGTCGGGAAGATCATCCTTGGCCCTCTGATGGATGCCCCTTTGATCCAAGGGCTCTTGGACACCTCTAGAACCTTCCTAGGAACCACTCTCAACCCTATTGAGGTCCCCAAGTCGTGGCTTGGCTGAATCCATCTAATATGGTAGGAGTTGGACTCAATCACGTCACCGATTCCCGTAATCCTGTAATCAGATATTTGTCCTCCAGTAAAACGGGTTTTCCTAGAGCGCCCGGACTCCAAATGGGCCTAATTTTCTGTCTATAATTATCATCATAAAATTCCCCACAACTTTCGCGTCTATTATTTTTCCATTTGACGTCATCGTCGAGGCAGAAAAAGACGATCTCTAAAATTTGTAGGGGGACAGATTTCAGGAAAGTCACAGTCCCACTCCAACAAGGTTTCCTCTTCTATTTTTGATAGTTCCTACACATCAAAGTGTAAAACAAGAACATTGTGCACTTTTGCAAATATTAGTAGGTTAGTCCAAATAAATCATAAACTTAATATAATTTTTTTTATCAAAAGCATAAAAGTAGCATGAAACTATCAAAAATTATAGATACGTTATGGACGTCTCAACATCCCCAAGCTTAGTTCCCACTCATCCTCGAGTAGGTGAAACGATAAAAACAAAATAATTTTTGAGGTGACATGCTACCAACATAATCTTGATCATCATATTTATAAAAGCATCTGTAAGCTGAGATCATAGCACTCTAAACATAGGCATGATAGATATAATTCTAACAATGAAACTTAGCAACCATGTTGCAACATGAAAAGTAACAAAAACAAATGATCATGAATAATAATGCACCTGAAAGTTATACGTTTGTTTCGAGCATAAAGAAAACATAGCAAAGTGGTATTTGGCTTGTCCTTAAGAGTGGGGCAAAACATAAATGCCAGGACACCTTCGAAGTTCAAGTGGGACTAGATACAAATAATTTGAGAACAAGTAATAACATACTCATGAATCAATCAATAATAAATTTTGGGACTATGCACATTATACTCAGAATGACAACTATGCTCTCTTAATTGGTGCATAAAGTTAGAATATGAAGACTCAACATAAAAGTAAAAGAAAGGCCGTTCGCAGAGGGAAGCAGGGATTACTTATGTGCTAGAGCTTTTAAAGATTTTTGAAATCAATAAGATTGTAAAAAAAGCTTTTGGGAGGTGCATAATTCGTCAACAAATGCTAGCAGATAGCCCAATACTTCTCATGTTGGACAAGTTTTGAGGAGCGGCTCCCAAAGTGGGGACGATCACATCCCCTTAGTCTCCTTTGTTTATCACTATTCTGATTTCTCATGAACAAAGTGTGAAGGAGGTTTTGTTTGTTGCTATTATCTTTTATGAGCTGGGCGCACTCATGCTAGTCCCTCCTCGTATTAGGGGTTCGCAAATTAGACATGCAAACCCAAGATAAAGCTTGTCAAGTATGAGAAGATCATGAATTATGTCAAGAGATATGTCAAGTATGAGAAGATCATGAATTATGTCAAGACTACTTTCTCGTGAGCTAAAACAGATGCACAAAACAGGAATCACTACAAGAGATATGTCAACTAACGACCTTCTGGCAGTGACGCAGGCAGAAATGGTCGTAAATCTACGACCATTTGAGATCAATTGGTCGTAAGCTGTCCGAAGGGGTCCTAACCCCAAAAACTAACGACCTTTTTCATCAGAAAGGTCGTAACTTCCGTACTGGAAATGGTCGTAAAGCGGATAGCCCTGTTTTGCTGCCTAATTTGTAGCTAATTACGACCAATATAGATGGTCATAGCTATGACTAGGTGCCACATCATCAGTTTTCCCTACGTGTTATGTCCATGTGTCAATTTTTGCCCTAGTTTGTGAATCAACCTACTATTCTGTCATTCCAAAAATTCTCGAAAAATTCTCATAAGTACTTTGGATCATAGATTCCTCAAATATGTGAAAACCCTTCCTTCCATAGTTCGAAAATAATTCAGCAATATTCATTTTCCTATTCTGTTCAGAATAACACTTTGTGAAGGAAGTGCTATTTCTAATTATTTTGATTGCCCTCCAAATTTTTGGGCACTCTTGCCTATCCAAATCATTGCCTCATGAAAACTTTCGCATCCATTTGCCTAGTAAATATTTCTCAGCAAATTTCCGAAGTTTGCGTTCAGCTAACAGCTTTGTGAAGGAAGTACTAGCTAGGAATGTCCTAATGAGTTGAATTTTTGCCACATCTTCTATATGTCCAAATCGTAGCTCTCCACAAAATTTTAGCCCCATCTAACTATCCATGTGATCTCATCATCCAATCTTTGTTTATGGTAATATTTTCAGTTTGTGAAGGAACTACATTTTATATTGCTTTATAGTTGATGAAAATTTACCGATGGAGCCCGCCCCGCAGCTCAAGGCCGAGCCCTGGCGCCTGCCGCACCGTGCCGGTGGTGGCGGCTGCACGGGCGAGGCATCCTTCGCCGTCACGGACCAGAGCAGCGGCAGCCGCTCACGGAGGAGGCAACGAGAGCCTCCTGCTTTCGAGGACGACTCCGCGTCCGCCAGGCCCGTCTCCACGTCCAGCGGCGACGACAGCATTGGCGGCGGCCATGATTTGGTATGTTCTTCCTTGGTGCTCGTCGTGATCCTTCTGGCAGGGTGGAGTCTGGGATGATGCGTGGGGAATTCGGAGGCTCACGAATTTTCTACTCTGCTACTTGCTGAAACTGAGACTCTTGAGAGTGGTCGCTTCAAACGCTAGTCAGCTTGGCGGTGTCGGTGATCTGTTCTTGTGCTCGATTTGGCATAGTTGTGGTTGTTCTAAGTTAGTAGCATAGCCGTTTTTCTTAGCTTTGTACTTTATTTTAGTTCGATATATATATGGTCTGTTGGCTGCAGCTAGCATTTGGGGTGTGACTCAACAGTAGATCGCATCGCAGGCAGTGATGCAAGCAGGCAGGTAGGCACGCCCATAGGATCTCGGGCGGGAAGGAGGAGGAGTAATTAAGACCATGTTTGTTTCAAAAGTCCCAGGACTTTTTTTAGTCCTAACTAAATAGTCCCTAGTCCCTACCCGTTTGTTTCCATGGACGAAACAGGGACTAGAGGTCATTAAATAACATGCAAAAAGACCATGTTACCCCTAGTAATGTACTGGAAGTTATTAAATGACATACTAAAAGTAGGGGCACTGTTGGAAAAAGTGCCAAAATAGTCCCAAAAAGACCTCCCCATAGGGACTTCTTCCTTTAGTCCCAAATACCCCTTTTAGTCCCTACTAGCAAAATGGCCCGTGCGTTGCCACGGAAGAAAAGAACATAATCTCCAATGATGGTGACCACATTATGTTCACATATCATCGCTTGATTTAGAAATTTTATGCACAAATACAAAAAAATGTTTATTCTTTTAAATTTATTCACAAGTTGAAGCAATCTTTACATTTTTTATGTTGGAGGATGTTATTTTATATTCACATACATTTTTTGAAACGCATGAAGTTTTTCTGAATAAACAAACATTTTTATAAATCAGTAATATATTTATTAAATTCATGGAAATTGTTTTGGAATTTGCAAAAAAAAATCCGGTGTTTTTTTAATCCTATTTTTAATTCAAAATAAAAATTTGTCAGCATTTATTTCAAAATTCCTATTTTTTAATATGCAAATGTTTTTGTAATTCTAAATTATTTAAATTATAAATAAACAAAAATGGAACGGAAAATTTTAAATAAAAAAAAGAAACTATCAAAACAGGCATTAGCTACTTTTAAAATTTTAGGACATTTTTTAAATGCATTAACATATTTTGAATTAGAAAGCATTTTGTTAAATGCCTTTAATAATTTTTTATACATGGAATTGTATTTGAGATCATGGACTTTTGTTATTGTACAAACATTTTTCTAAAATTGCAAACATTTTATTGTATATGTGAGCATTTTTTACAAAACTCCGAGCAGTTTTGAAGTCACAAACATTTTAATTTTTTAAATATGTTGATTTATAATTTTCAGTTTATTAAAATTTTAAAGATTGTTTGAAGTTCTAATTTAAAATAAAATATAAAACGGAACTGAAAATAAATAAATAAACTGAACTAAAAGCAGGCGCATGTGCATGGGCCGGCCACCGTGGAGTAATATAGGAGGTTTTTACATGGGCCGGCATGCAGAGCGTAATACAGGAGCTTTTTACATGGGCCGGCCCGGTCCAAGATTTTTCGCTTTGTGAAACGTTTTTTATTATTTATCGGTGACATGGTGGATAATTTATGCAAACTTTAGGGGTAATTTCCAAGACGGACGATCATAAACCGAATTTGCTTTATTATTAGGGAGAGAAAAGTCTCTCCTGTTTGTTTCACATGAGACTAAAAGGAATTTTTTTTAGTCCCTACATCGAAAAGTCTCTCGGAACAAACACCCCCTAACTCCCATCAAGTGCTGGGTGGCAAACGACCATAGCTGTCTGCGTCCAGTAGCTTGCAGGTTTTACTCAGGCCGACGCAATTGCAGTTGCAGAGGAGACGGACGGGGGCTCGCTGGCTGGCAGGCAACAATTACTTCTAGGTTGTGCCTCCGCTCCGCTCCCACGTGAAAGGAAATCACGGGCCTCGAAAGATAGTAATTTCAATGTAAGAACTTCTTCCAAGTCATAACGTTCTGGTACCATCCATCCATCGTGTACAAGATTCACTGCACCGCACCTGTGGAGCCTCCATAGTCCATTCCATGGAGTAAATAAATGGCACCACAGCTACCAGCGGCCCTAATTGACTGACTAGTAGTCATTCAACATTCATCCGTTTCATTCATTAAGCCATGGCGTGAATGCCCCATCAGTGCTTATCATCACACCATGCTTGTTGTAGCTCGTATCGTACTGCCGGCGTAACTCGTGTGCCGCAACGTGTTCTCGCATGCGTGCATGCATGTGATCGCCCGTCGTGCATGCCACTACCCACCCGTTCAATGTTGCATTTCATCGATCGAGCATGACGACCAGTACATACACCAGTGGTAAACAGCAATCGAACAAAGTCACTAGACTTGGATGCTGGTTCATAATTTACTAGAGTATTCTCTAGAAGTACTGGAAGGTTAAAATAGGTGCTTCGATTTTGATATTTTTCAGTTTGTTTCATAAATGTTCAGTTCAGATGCTGATAACTTTCCAGGTTCTTTCAAAGCTATTTGGTTCAGATTCTGATATTTTGTGTGTGCAGTATGCAAAATCATATGATTCGTACTCAGGTTGGGGGAGGCATGGTGGGCATTGGTGTTCTGGCGCAAGTTGCCACGGCCCGGAAGAGGAGATGTCATCATGTCGAGCTCACGAGATAGGGCAGCCACCACTGCCGCCTCCCGCAACGACAAAGAAAAGGTGAGGATGCTTGACTGTCAAAACTGAAATTTGAGATTTGCTTGTGTAATTGAGAAGCTGAGATCTGCTTGTAAACATAGGGTGAAGATCTTGGCTATTATTGTGAAGTACATAAGGTGATGAGCTTACTCGGTGCTTTCCCTTCTTTACGCACATCATGTTTCGTCGCGAGCACGATGACAAAGAAGTTAGAAGAAGCAAGGCATGCATGATCTAGGCATGCATGCACACTCTCATATCTGTTCTTTGTTCTTTAGGACATTGTTTTAGTGCCGAATTTTCTTGGAATTTGGATGTAGTGCTAATTTTGCGGAGAATTTGATGTATACTTTACATGCTAAGAAAATTCAAATGCTGGGAGTTATGTACATATTCTTAGAATACTATTCTAATTGGAAAATATGTTGTCATTGAATCTAGACTGGTTGTATGTTGATGATATAAATTTTATTTTGGTAAAAATAGGCATGGTCCAAATCAATAACTGGCCGAAATGTCTATTGAACAGAATCTATTTGGGCTTTCAAAAGAGGCTCTGAATATATTGACAACAATTATGGCTGAAATGCAAATAGAAATGCGTAAAAAAGGCCGAGGCCCAAAAAATAAATGGATAGTAAAAGGCCATGGTTTAGAAATTAAAAAGGCTGAATTGTTGGGCTCGGCCCATGTAAAACACCGAATTGGACCGGGCCGATTCCTATCAACGACCAATCCAATTGGTCATAACTTTGCCACGTTACCTTGCCACGTTGGATCCAACGTGGCCTGGGCAGACTTCTAACGACCAAAACAGTTGGTCGTAGAACCAACGACCTTTTATTTGGTCGTAAAATTCTACGACCAATCCAGTAGAAAGGTCGTTATAGTTCATTAGAGATCCTCAGCTTTTGACCTTCTGTTTTGGGTCGTAAAAAGGTCGCAAATAGAAATCAACAACCATTCGGTGACAAATATTGAAGGTCGTAAGTTAGCATATTTCTTGTAGTGAATAATTTTGAAAGTTTTAAAGGTAGCACATGATAAATTTACTTGGAGTGGCGGTTAAATACCACATGTAGGTAGGTATGATGGACACATTTGGCAAACTTTTTTTGAGAGTTGGATGCACGAGTAGAGCTCATACTCAGTAAAGGTGGAGGCTAGCAAGAAACTGTGAGCGACCAACTTAGAGAGCAATAACGGCCATAATCATGCATAGCGACAAAATATTATTAATCAAAGCATAAATAATATTACAAGTAAAAAAACTAAATGACCATAGAGGCTAGAGGTGACTGGTTTGTAGTCATAACATGGTGTGAGCATGCGCCAAGTCAATCCAAATGAAGCAGTAAAGGAGAATACTACAATATTATGCTTCGATATAATAAAAACAACACATGATTCTTTCAATGGCACATTAAGCACACTCAGCTATTTGAGACAAGTCATGCTACATCAATAACTAATAAGCGTATAATTAAGATAATATCTAACATGACATGTTAAAGTCTAAGCCACAGTCTAAGCAAGCTTCCTATTGCACCACTATAAGCATGAAATATTTTACTCTTCTCCAACATCAATCAACTTTCTTGAAACAACTCTCATAGATAATATTAATTAAAGACTAGAGAGATAACCATGTATAACTGAAGCAAACTAACAAGCTCTAAACAAAATATGAGTGAAAAAACAAGAGCTAAATGCAGTACTAGCAAAAAGTGAACACTGAGAGAACAATAATAGTGAAAACCAGAGTGTTCTAAGCAATTAAAACAGAGCGTGTCTCTCCCAAATAAGAATGATAGGATGTAACTTATTTATGACCAGCAAGCAAAACTAAAACAAACTAGAAAGTAAAGAGCTGGACGCTCCAAGTATAGCACATAACATATGAAGTGATAAAAATATAGCATGGAGATGGACGAGCTGATGATTGTTGATAGAGAAGGGGATGCACAGGGGCATCCCCAAGCTTAGACGCTTGAGTCTCCTTGACTATTTCTTGGGGGTGCATGGGGGAATCCCCAAGCTTGAGCGCTTGACACTCCTGGATCTTCTTTCATCATCTTCCATCGCATACTTGAAAACTCCCTTCATACGAAACTCATCATAAGCTGATTAGAGTGGTTAGTATCCATGATAAAATAATTCATTACCTACTGAAAATAAAGCTTTTCATGAAAAGCTTCTATTTCTCATGATTGCCAAAAGGTTTTTGCAAAGGAAAAGCAAGCTTAAGATTTGCAAAATGATGAAAATGCAAAACGTGGCAGAATTTGTGAAAAATAGAACAATAGGTAGTAAATAATTTTTTCGGGGCACTTCTGCTACCCAAATCAGAAAACTCAAAACAAATGACAGAAATACAATTATATAGAGCATGATTTCAAAACAATTCAGATCAAAAAGATGATATGGTGATTTTTGGCGATTTTTTCCATCAAACAGACATAATCTGTTTCTGGACAACATGTCACAACTTTTGAACTTTCTTACAATCGGAGGCTAAAACTTGGCACAAAGCTTAAAAATAAAGATACAATGATGTTGCTAAAGTAGTAACACACATCAAGACCACTAAAAACTGAAAGTAAAAACTCAAAGTAAAGATAACAAGGGTTGTCTCCCTAGAGCTCTTTCTTTATAGTCATAAAGATAGGCTTAAGATTTTAATGATGCTCTCGTAGGAATAAGATTTGTAGAATAAAAGAGAGCATCAAGAAGCAAATACCAAACACATTTAAGTCTAACATGCTTCCTATGCATAGGAATATTGCAATAGAATAATTCATTGAAGCACAAAGCAATAAGCATAGGAAGGCAAAACAAGTGCAACCTCAAAACCTTCGACATAAAGAGAGGGAACTTGATATTATTTAACTATCTATAAACATACGTTCCCTTCTCATAATAATTTTCAGTGGGATCATGAATAAACTCAACAATATAAGTATCACATAAAGCATTGTTACCATGATCCACATGCAAAAAGGTACTCTTACTCTCCACATAAGCATAATCTTTCTCATTGGTAATAGTGGGAGTAGGACTATCATTATCATCATGGTAATCATCATAGCAAATTTTCTCCTCAAAAGTTGGGGGACTAAGAATAACATGTTCATCAAACCCGTCATCCCCAAGATTAGAGCTTTCTATATCATTAGCAATATTGATATTCAAAGGAAGCATACTAATAACATTGCAACCATCTTAATTGTTATGCAAATAATGAAGTTCCATAGGTTTTTTAATTTTCTCCTCAAACACTTCATGTCCTAGTTCAAGATAAAGTCTATAAAGCTCTCTCATATTTTTGTTGTTTTCCATTAAGCCTAAATAGTGAAATAAAAACAAGAAACAAAAAGATATAATTGCAAGGTCTAAAGATATACCTTCAAGCACTCACCTCCCCGGCAACGGCGCCAGAAATAGCTTGATGTCTACGCACACTTCTATTCTTGTAGACTATGTTGGGCCTCCAAACGTAGAGGTTTGTAGGACAACATCAATTTCCCTCAACTGGATGACCTAAGGTTTATCGAACTCAGAGAAGTAGAGGTTGAAGATGGTCTCTCTCAAGCAACACTGCAATTAAGATACAAGAAGTCTCTTGTGTCCCCAACACACCTAATACAATTGTAAGTTGTATAGGTGCACTAGTTCGACGAAGAGATGTTAAAATGCAAGTGATATGGATGGTAAAACAATGTATTGTAAATCTGAAATAAAAATGGCAGCAAGCAAACATGAAACAAAACTGAAAGTAAGCGGTGTTCAATGGTGGAAAACAAGGCCTAGGCTTCATACTTTCACTAGTGGCAACTCCCAACAATATTAACATAATCTAATCACATGATATTTCCACTAAATCATGCAATGGAGACGTACTTGTAGGTAATTACTTTGTGATCAAGGGAGGACAAGAATTATGTAGGGCTACAAAAGCACACCTCAGAGTTCATAGTTCTCATCTATGGATTTCCCAATGTCACCGCGGCCATCCAAAGAGAGTACCACAATCACCACAACATATCTCAAGGATAGTCAAAGACAAGCACTAAGAGACTCTTAATCTTCAGTCAATTTCACAAAAGAGGAAATCACTCATGAAAATATTCTTCTAATCCATGTCCAATAGACCGCTGGCACCATGGTCTCGGGGATTATACTAGATAAGATCAAGTAAGTACATCAATCCAATACATAGAAGAAGGGGAAAGATCATGGGATCAACTTAGATTAACATAGCCTATGATCACAATAAAGATCACATCATGGGAGAGAGAGATGACCACATATCTACACGTAGAAGACCACAGCCCCGAGGGAGACTACTCACAAATGGCCATGATGAGCAAGAGGTTGATGGAGAGGTGCAGCCTGGAGAGGAGACGTCGGCTGATGGCGGCCACGGCCCTTGGGGGCGGTGGCCCTTGGCCCCCCTTCATCCTTGGAGATGGTGCTGGTATGGAGGTGGTTCTCCACCCCAAGGCGGCTGCCTGGGAGGAGGAAATCTCGTAGCTCTTTTTGGCTCTCCAGAAATCAGGTTTTTTCTCTCCTTATATGAGTCGTGACGATCATCCTTGGCCCTCCGATGGATGCCCTTTGATACAAGTGCTCTTTGGCACTTCTAGAACCTCCCTAGGAACCCCTCTCAGCCCTAATGAGGTCCCCAAGTCATCGCTTGGCCGAATCCATCTAATATGGTAAGAGTTGGACTCAATCACGTCACCGATTCCCGTAATCCTGTAATCAGATATTTGTCCTCCTGTAAAACGGGCTTTCCTAGAGCGTCCTAACTCCAAATGGGTCGAATTGTATGTCTATAATTATCAGCATAAAATTCCCCACAAGTTTAGCATCTATTATTGTTCCATTTGACGTCATATTCGAGGCGGAAACAGACGATCTCTAAAATATGTAGGGGGGACAGATTTCAGGAAAGTTAGAGTCCCACTCCAACAAGGTTTCCTCTTCTATTTTTGATAGTTCCTACACATCCAAGTGTAAAACAGGAACACTGTGCACTTTTGCAACTATTAGTAGGTTAGTTCAAATAAATCATAAACTTAATACAAAAACAATTATTAAAAGCATAAAAGTAGCATGAAACCATAAAAAAACTATAGATACGTTTTGGACGTATCAGTCGATAAGCAATTCGGGAGAGGTCTATTTATAAGCGACTGAGGCGGTTGCCGTGGACGGATTTACTCTGGCGGACCACGACAAGGCAGAGTCTTGGACATGGGGTTACGACGACACGGGAGATTTGTCGATGATCCGGGGGCTTCATTCCTCGTCCTAACCATGCTTGGGATCGAGCTAATCCAACAGCGCGACGGAATGGCTCACGCGCGCAAAGGATTACAGTCGCCGCGCTCTTTGTCATCTATGCTACGGTGATGCAGAGGCGGTGTGGCTAGCTGAGGATGAACACCTGGTGATCCAATAGGAGATGGGCGGTGCTGGATGGCGCTGGGGATCTAGAAGGGTTCATGTTGTGGCCGTGACAACTTCTGCCGCCACGTGTGTGGACAACGTCGGCGTGCCAGCTAACCGGAGACACCTAGAGGCTGCCAATATCTATGCGAAGCGCTAAGAAACATAGGGGAACATGGGGAAAGGTCCAAAGGTGGACTAGTGAGATTGGGGCAGAGATTTAACAAAGCACGGACTCCGTGCCCACGAGGTACTCGATGAAATGCTAAAGGCACTTAGAAAATTTTGTTGGGGCTGATCTTTGGTGTGGTGGTCTACTAATGCTTCTAGAGGTTCTGTCTTTTTTCTTAGGATTTTTGGAGTTGAGGATAATCGAATTTCAGCAAAAAATGCAAATCTGTTTCAAACTTCACTTAAATCTAGTTTGAAAATCTTGAACTAGAGGACAAAGTGTTTTTGGGCAACTAGGTTGTGGATACTAAGGACATGCTGGGATAATTTACTTGTGGTCAAAATCTAAAGGCAGCTATAGGTTCCTTTGAAAAGTGGAAGGGTCCAAAAACCACTTCAAAAATTATTTTAAAACTATTTTAGGGAAATGAAAAGATAGGGCAGGTTAGAAACTTTGTGAAAATGATGTGGATGCGGACTTGGCACACTGGAGAATTATTGGAAATGAATGTTTTGAAAATAGGTAGGGGAAGAAGTGACACAAGATTTTTCAAGAGGAGAATTATAGAAATAATTTTTAAGCATGGTCTTTTGATAGAAAGAAAATCTCACATCCTGAAAATCTCTGTCTTGGAAGAATCATTCACAGGTTTTGAAAGTCAAGAATCCCAACTCATGAAGTTTTTTAAAAGAAATTTTCTGAAGAAATAGGATTTTAAAAGGAAACGTCACCAAATTCCTAGTAACCCTCTTTAAATAAATAATAACTTTTGTTAAACTAAAATAATTTTTTTTGAGGTGTTACAATGCTGATACGTCTCGAGCGTATCTATAATTTTTGGTTGTTCCATGTTATAATATTACCATTCTAAGATATTTTTAGGCATTTATTTGCCGATTTATATTATTTTTGAGCACTAACCTATTAACCTAGTGCCTAGTGCGACTTCCTGTTTTGTGCGCTTTTTTGGCTTTTCATGTTTATAGTACCAAACGAAGTCCAATTGCCACAAAATGTTTTGATGATTTTTTGAACCAAAAGAAGACGTGGAAGCTTTAGGAGGAGACCGAGGCCGCACGAGGGAGGCAACACACATTAGGGTGTGCCTAGTCGGGTGGTTGTGCCGAGTTGTGTGCTAGCTCCCTGGCGTTTCTTGACGCACCTCTCTGGCCTATAAATTCAAATATATTCAAGAAACCCTGGAGATCAACCCGAAACACTTTCACTGTTCCGCCATATGCCCATCCGGAGCCCTTTTCCGATGCCAGTCCGGAGGGGGGGTTGATCATGAAGGTCCTCTACATCAACCTTGCTGCTCCCGTGGTGATGTGTGAGTAGTTCACCTCAGACCTACGAGTTCGTAGGTAGTACCTAGATGGCTCTCTCTCTCCCTCTTGATCTTCAATACAAAGTTCACCACATCTTCACGGTGATCTATTCGAAGTAATCACTTTGTGTGATGCGTTTGCTAGGATCTGATGAATTATGGGTTTATGTTCAGATTATTCATGATAAAAGATTTGAGTCTTCTCTGAATTATATGATTCTTATTTGCATGATTATTATAGCTTCATAAATCTCTCTCATCTATTGATGTAGTTTGTCCAACTAGATTAATCTATCTTAAGTGAGAGGAGTGCGTTGTAGTGGGTTCAATCTTTTGGTGCTCTATATCCCAATGACAGAAAGCAACAAGACACGTCTTTGCATTGTTGCCACTAAGTATAAAATGATGGGGATAATTCATATTAATTGGATTATTTTTGTCTACATTATGTCATTGTTCTCCAAGCATTACTCTGTTTTACTTTATACTCTAGATGCATGCTGGATAGCGGTCGATGGGTGGAGTAGTAGTAATAGGTGCAGGGAGGAGTTGGACTATTTGCTTATGGACGTGATGCCTATATACAAATGATCATTGCCATGAATAAAGATTGCTTAACTATGCACTTTTCTATCGATTGCCCAAGTATCATTTGCTTACCCACTATATGCCTACTTCGAGAGAGATGCTACTAGAGAAACCTATGCCCCCCGGGTCTATCCACTTATATATTTACAAAACCACTATTTCCTTGCTGACTTTATTTACTTTTTAATTACTTTGCAATTTATATTTATAAACTATCATCTACACACTTCATTTGCTTGCAAGTAATGAGCATAAGGGGATTGCCAACCCTCTTGCCCGCGTTGGGTACAAGTGTTTGCTTCTTTGTGTAGAGTCGCGTAAGGCATGGGTTGCCTGCTACTACTATTGGTTAAATAACCTTGGTTCTCATTGAGGGAAATGCTTATATACGTTGTGCTGCATCACCCATTCCTCTTCGTGGAAAAGCAATCACAGATCACAAGTATCAACAACTAACTCTATATTGGCCACACCCGGAGCTAGTGAGCCGATGTTGCTGTAAATATCAACCACAAAAAAGGTCGTTGGCATGGTCCTCGTCGTCAAACGCGACATGGAATGCCACAAGTTCCAAGTCCAATGGCATCTGTGTTACGTATCCTAGGTGCTTACCCCGTGTAAAACATGGTATCCACACTATCAAAAATAACATACGCGATATTCATGGCATCTGAGAAACTAAGACATTACTTTCAAGAATGCTCAGTTACTGTGGCATCCGAAGTTTCCTTTAATGCTATAATCAATAATAGAGACACCACAGGACGAATCACCAAATGGGAAATTGAACTCTTGCCCTTTTAAATCACATATCGACCACAATGAGCTATTAAATCTCAGGTGCTGGCCGACTTCGTGGCATAGTGGACAAAGGCTGAGCTCCCACGACAGTACAATAGATACCAACATTGGACAATGTACTTTGACGAGTCCAAAATGCTTGCTGAATTAGGGATCGGAGTGGTACTCACGTCACCCACAGGCGACAACATTCGGTACATACTACAAATATGCACAAAAAAATTTAATAACGCAACCAAGGATGAGGCTTTGCTGGATGGACTTCAGGTCGTAGTCTCTACGGGTGTATGACGCATAGAATTCCAAGGTGACTCTAACCTTGTTATCTCCCAAGTAAACGATGAGTTTGATGCAAAGGACCGAAAAAAGACCGCGTATCGAAAAATATTTTTAACTATCTCAGCTCGGTTCGAGGGGCTAGAGTTTCACCATATCCCAAGAGACAACAATCAAGCTGCATATATTCATGCAGGTTTGGTGCAAAACGGGACCCATCCTTGAGAAACCTTCTTGGAATGCTTGTTTAAGCCATTGATACGTCCCCAACATATCTATATTTTTTTATTGTTCCATGCTATTGTATTATCATTCTTGGATACTATATATGCATTTACGTGTTGTTTTATATCATTTTTGGCAACTAACCTATTAACCTACTGCCTAGTGCCAGTTGTTGTTTTCTACCTATTTTGGATTTTCAGGAAATCAGTACTAAACGAAGTCCAAATGCAATGAAACTTTTTGAAGATTTTTATGGACAAAAATAAGACCTGGAAGCTTCAGAGGGAGGCCAAGCACCACATGAGGTGGTGCCAAGCCAACAGGGCACACCCTAGGGGGGTCGGCACGCCTTGATGGCTTGGGGCCACCCCTGGCTCCTCCTGATCTAACTCTGCCTTTATAAATCTCCTAAAATTGGGAAAACACCAAAGAGCCACCCGAAACACTTTTCCCTCCAACGCAAGTCTCTGTTCCGCCGTGATTATATATGGAGCCCTGTTCAGGTGCCGTGTTAGAGGGGGGATCAATCATGGAGGGCTTTTATACCAACCTTGCTACTCCCATGCTAGTGTGTGAGTAGTCTACCACCAACCTAAGGGCCCATAGCTAGTACGTATATGGTTATATCTCTCTCTATGTTAGTTCACCTCGATTCCCGCGCTGATCTATTCGATGTAATCTTCTTTGTGGTGTGTTTGTTGGGATCTGATGAATTGTGGGTTTATGATAAGATTATTCATGAAAATATATTGAGTATTCTCTGAATTCCTTATGTATTATTATTATAGCTTCGTATTTCTCTCGGATCTATCGGTTTGGTTTGGTGAACTAGACTAATTTATCTTCAGTGTGAGGGGTGCATCGTGATGGGTTCAATTTTGCGGTGCTCAATCCCAATGATAGAAGGGGAAATGACACGTATTTGTTTTGCTTACATTAAGGATAATAAGATGGGGGTTTATGCATGTTAGTTGAGCTTCCTTTGCCTACATCATGTCATCTTGCTCCAAGCATTACTGTGTTTCATACTTAATACTCTAAATGCGTGCTGGATAACGGTCGATGAGTGGAGTAATAGTGGTAGATGCAGGAAGGAGTCCGTCTACTTTCTTATGGATGTGATGCGTATATACATGATCATTGCCGTGAATAAATATTTGATAACTATGCATTTTTCTATCAATTGCCCAACAGTAATTTGTTTACCCACCGTATGTTATCTTCGAGAGAGATGCCACTAGAGAAAAGTATGGCCCCGGATCTTCACAAATTGTGTTACTAAAACCCTAATAATATTGCTGCCTTTTATATTCTGTTAATTTATTTTATATTTATATAATCTATCTATCACTACTTAATACTTGCAAGTAACAAGTTCAAGGGGCTTGAGAACCCTCTTGCCCATGTTGGGTGCAAGTTTTTGTTTTTTTGTGTGTAGGTGGCGACGAAGAGAATTAGCATGGTTTTCCTATTAGTTCGTTAACCTTGGTTCTCACTGAGGGCAATACTTATCTCTACTGTGATGCATCTCCTCTCCTCTCCGGGGAAATACCCAATGCAGTTTACAAGTAGCAGCAATAATTTTTGGCGCCATTGCTGGGAGACATCATCAAATTCTTATCAGGTTCTGATGTCCCACAAGCGTATGGGATCGCAACAGTTTTCGAGGGTAGAGTATTCAACCCAAATTTATTGATTCGCTCACAAGGGGAAGCTAAAGGTTATTCTCAAGTATTAGCAGCTGAGTTGTCAATTCAACCACACCTGAAAGATTAGTGTCTGCAAGCAAAGTATCAGTAGCAAGGTAGTATGATAGCAATGGCACCCGAGAAAAGCTTTGACAATCCCAGCAATGGCGCCAGAAAAGGCACGTTGACGGGAGACAATTCTTGAGACTATTGCTATACTTCCCTGGCAACGGCGCCAGGAAGAGTCTTGTTCACGGGACGTTAGCGCCAACAAAGTCTCACAACAAGTAACAACGGAGTAGCAAGGAATAGTAGTAGTAGCAGTAGCAAAGTAACAAGTAACAACAGTAGCGACAGCAGCAGCAAAGTAACAGCAGTAGTGACAGCAGCAAAGTGGCCCAATCCCTCTTGTAGCAAGGGACAAGCCTAGGCAAAGTAACATAGCGAGGACCAGTAGTAAAAGACTCGTAGGCAGTGGATAGGTGCTGGATGAGTGTGACAGATGTGATTCATCATGTAACAACTATAACACAGAGAGATATGTTGCTAGCTCCCGTTCATCAATCTAATGTAGGCATGTATTCCGTATGTAGTCATACGTGCTTAGGGAAAAGAACTTGCATGACATCTATTGTCCATCCCTCCCGTGGCAGCGGGGTCCTAATGGAAACTACGGGATATTAAGGTTCTCCTTTTAATAAAGAACCGGACCAACGCATTAACACGCGGTGAAAACATGAACTCCTCATACTATGGTCATCTTCGGGAGTGGTTCCGGCTATTGTCACTCCGGGGTTGCCGGGTCATAACACATAGTAGGTGACTACAACTTGCAAGATAGGATCTAAAACACACATATATTGGCGACAACATAATAGGTTCAGATCTGAAATCATGGCACTTGGGCCCTAGTGACAAGCATTAAGCATAGCCAAGTAGTAGCAACATCAATCTAGAACATAGTGGATACTAGGGACCAATCCCCGTCAAAAACTAACTCGATTACATGATAGATCTCATCCAACTCATCACCGTCCAGCAAGCCTACGATGAGATTACTCACGAACGATGAAGAGCATCATGGAATTGTCGATGGAGAAAGGTTGATGATGACGATGGCGATGATTTCCCCTCTCCGGAGCCCGAAACGGACTCCAGGTATGCCCTCCAGATGAAGAACAGGATGTGGCGGTGCCTCCGTATTGCAAAACGTGATGAAACCTTCTCTCTGATTTTTTTCCAGGCGAAACGGAAGATATAGGACTGAGATTGGGGGCGGTGGTGCCACGTGGGCCCCACAAGCCTGCATGGCGCAGCCTAGGGGGGTGGCCGCGTCTTGTGGGCTTGTGGCCCACTGGCACACCCCCTCACGTGGATCTTTGCGCATGTATTTTTCTTTTATTCCAAAAAAAATCTCCGTAAATTTTCAGGACGTTCCGAGAACTTTCATTTCTGCACAAAAACAACACCATGGCAATTCTGCTGAAAACAACTTTAGTCCGGGTTAGTTCCATTCAAATCATGCAAATTAGAGTCCAAAACAAGGGCAAAAGAGTTTGGAAAAGTAGATACGACGGAGGCGTATCAGGTTCCTTCACACAACTTATCACTCACTTTTTCTAATTTTTATTTGCATTTATCTTTGCTAGTTTAGTTGTTTGCTTGTTACTATGGCTAGTTCTCCTCCCGATATGCCTGCCCCCCTCACTTGTCAGGAGGTTCAGAAGTTTTAAATTTTACATACTTGGGTGATGAATCTTTAAAGGAATCTTGGAATAGATTATTAGAAATACAAATGAGAGATAATCCCAAGAGTCGTATTAAATTACTCCTTAGAATTTTTTATGTTGGCTTACCTCTATCACATAGACATGTCTTGGATTTTGTGTTTGAAAAAGGTTTCCGTGGAAATAACGCTTTTGACACCTATGAAAATATTAAAAATATATTTGGGCAACCAAATATAGAAACCATTGAAGCTACCATATGGGCAAACTACCATCAAACAGAAATAATAAAAGAAACAAAGGCTACTACGAAAACTAACTTTGGAGGTTTATTCAACTTCTCTACTAAAATTAATGCAAACACAATGTCACAAAATAGGATAATTGATACTTTAAAACAAAAGATTTATGCTATTTGTGTTTTGGAAGATGAAATGAAAATTTTCAATGCCAAACTGGACCAACTTTTGATGGAAAAGAGAGAAAAATTGTGAAGGGAAATAGATCCCTTGCAACCAAAGATGATAACACTTGATACTATGCATTATGCCTAGCTAGGGGCATAAAATGATGGGAGGTAACCCAATAGTAATCTTCATTTTTGTGTTCTAGTTTATGTTATTTTGTGTTGACATCATTATTGCTACTGTAATGATTGTTTTTTATATTTTGATTAGTGTTTATGCAAAGTAAAGCCTTTTGGATGATTTGGATGATAGTAGATTTGATCCTGTTTAAAATAGAAATTTTTATGTGCAGTGCATAATTTGTATGATTTTACGGGAACATGTTTTTGATCTGAATTTTTTACACAACATTGACATACAAATTTCCGAGGTCGTCCTAATTTTCAGAATTTTCATAGTTATAGAAGCGTGGTTTTAGTGCTGATCATTACAAACTGTTTTGGTTTAGACAAATTCTATTTTTGCTTGCAAAGTTTGCTTGTTTTGATGATACTATGGATTATATCGGGGGGGTGTATATGCCAAGGAGAAGTTATAATACAATACCTTATGCTATAATCAAAATCAATTTACAATAGTACCTAAAGTTTATGATTTGCCTATTATACTAACAGATCTCACGAGGTGTGTGTTGAGTTTTGTGTGCTAAAATTTTCAAGTTTTGGGTGTGATCATGATGGATGAAGGAATAGGGAGCAGCAGGATCCTAAGATTAGAGATTCCCAAGGCACCCCAATGTAATTTACTAGGAAAACTCAAGCGCTTGAGCTTGGGTATGCCCCGGAAGGTATCCCCTCTTTTGTCTCAATTCCATCGGTATGTATCTTGGAGCTATATTTTTATTAATCACATGATATGTGTTTTGCTTGGAGCATCGTGTATTATAGTTTTCTTTAGTTTAGTTTTCCACAATCATTGTTTGTTGGACACACCTACTTGAGGGAGACATATGTTCATCATGATTTGTTAGAATACTCGATGTGCTTCACTTATATCTTTTGAGCTAAGCAAATGCTCTAGTGCTTCACTTATATCTTTTAGAGCACACTAGTGTGTAGATTTTATAGAAATAATTGCACTCTCGTTCTTCACTTATATTTGTTTGCAAGTCTAATATGGAGTAACAATAATTTGCATGGGTTATAAGACTAGTTCAAAAATGATAGGTATTGAAGGAGGATATAATAAAAAATCATGTAGCTTATAAACGAGAATTTGTGGGTAATGATATTGATGTGGTAATATGAAAGGGCATGAGTACATGGTAGTTGGTTAGTAGAAATATCGATAATTAAAGGGTGCAACTTGTCATTCATCTAAATATTGGTTATGGCATCGTGACGACGTGTGAGTATTCATATTCCTCGTTGAAATGCAAGTGTTGTTCAACTCGGGGGCACGCGATGGTTAACTCCTACCAACCTCCCCCCAAGGGCATGTGGTAGTACTTTGCATCGAGAGAGCTAATAATAAGGCTTTGCGATTAGTACATGAGTTCTTTATGACTATTGTGAATCCATGGATGTGTGTACACTCACCTTTCCATATTTGCAAGCCTCTCCGGTACTGTGCATTGCCCATTCTCACCTAGAGAATCGGTGCTACCTTCGTCGGTGCATCCAAACCCCGTGATATGATATGCTCTATCATACATAAGACACCTTATATATTCCTCAAAACAACCACCATACCTACTGATACTTGTGATCTGCATTGGGTTTTCCGTGAAGAGGAACGTGTTATCGCAACACAATGCGGGTAAGTATTTCCCTTGATTAAGAAACCAAGGTTTATCGAACCAATACGAATGTCAATCCTCAACTGTCTTCAGTGGCTCCACACAAAAGAGCAAACAACTTGCACCCAACGTGGGCAAGAGGGTTGTCAATCCCCATGATCTTGTTATTTGTGAATAAGGTGTGTACATAATTGTAGATAGTTATGACTTGCAAAATAAAATAAAATACAAATAATAATAGCGAGGAAATTATAAGTTTTCTGAATATATAAGTGAATAGATCTGGGGCCGTAGTGTTCTCTAGTGGCATCTCTCATGAAAGTACATATGGTGGGTAAAAAATTACCGTTGGGCAATTAATACGGCAATGATCATGTGTATATAGGCATCATGTCCACAAGCAAATAATCCGACCCCCGCCTGCACCTACTACTATTACTCCACCCATCGACCGCTATCCAGCATGCATCTAGAGTATTAAGTAAAATAGAGTAATGCTTGGAGAACGATGACATAATGTAGACAAAGTGAACTAAATCAATATGAATAAACCCGATCGTTTTATCCTTAGTGGCAACAATAAAAATACGCAACTTGTCCCCTTTTGTCACTAGGATATAGAAACCAGCCAGGTTCAACCCACTACAACGCACCACTCTCACTGAAGATATACCAAACTACTTGGCCAAAGCAATTCAATAGATTAGAGAGAATTATGAAACTATGGTGATCACTCAAATAAGAACCATAAAACTTAGATAATACACAAATATTATTCATGAATAATATGAACATAAACCTATAATTCGTCGGATCCCAACAAACACACCATACAAAAGAATTACATCGGATAGATCAAAGCGAAATTGCGATGATCATTGTATTGAAGATCAAGAGAGAGAGAGAGATAGCCATCTAGATACTAACCACGGACCCATAGGTTTGTGGTGAACTACTCACACATCATCACGAGGGCACCAATGTTGACGAAGAGGCCCTCCGTGATCAATCCCCCCGTCGACAGGGTGCTAAAAAGAAGCTCCAGATGGGGTTGTCGTGGAACAACTTGCGGTGGCGGAAAAAGTGTTTGGCATCTTTGTTTAGGGTTTCTGGAATATTTGTGAATTTATAGGCCAGAGAATGAGGCAAGAGGGGCCACAGGGGAGCACCAAGGCATTAGGGCACGACCACCCCTGGCCACGCCCTTTTGCCTTGTGTGCCTCATGTGTGGCTTCAGGTCTCCTCCCGAAGCTTAGAGGTCTTTGTTTGGTCCAGAAAAAATCATAGAAAAGCTTCATGGCAATAGGACTTTGTTTGGTACTGAAAACCTGAAAAACAAAAAACACGCAGAAAATAGCAACTCGCAGTGGGCACTTGGTTAATAGGTTAGTGCACAAAAATATTATTAATTGGTGAATTATGACCCAAAAGTATCGTAGGATGATAATATAACAACATGGAGCAATAAAAATTTATAGATATGTTGGACACGTATCAAGCATCCCCAAGCTTAATTCCTGCTCGTCCTCGAGTAGGTAAATGATAAAAACAGAATTTTTGATGTGACATGCTATCCAATATGTACTATTTTGGATTTATGCTCATTAAGAGACAATGAATTAACAAACATCAACATAGTAATAATTATAAGAACAAGCAACAAAATCATCAATCTTTGAAAGTATATGATCCTAAGAGAATCTTTACCCCCATTAATCTTTCATATTAGCAAAGCATGGCTTTGTCTTCACCACATTAATACAAATGTTAAATACCACGATGTCCAAGTCAAGCAATTGGATCCTACCTTTTCAAAGTAAATCATGTTTTTGTTGTTCACGTAATACATGAGCGTGAGCCATGGACATAGCATAAGGTGGAATAGAATATGGTGGTAGATATCAAAGGGGTAAAAAGTAGAGAAGAAAGTCTCACATCAACTAGGCGTACCAACAGGCTATGGAGATGCCCATCGATAGATGTCAATGCAAGGAGTAGGGATTGCCATGCAAAATATGCACTAGAGCAGTGTATGAAAGCTCAAATGAAGCTAAGTGGGATGTGCATCCAACTTGGTTGCTCATGAAGACCTCCGGCATTTGAGGAAGCCCATCATCAGAATATGCAAGCCAAGTTTATAATAATGATAATATGATTCCCACCAGCATAGGAAAATGACATATCATGAGACTTTATATATGAGGAACATGGCGCCACTTTGTGGCACAAGTGTGGTAAAGGATAGTAGCGAAGTCCCTTCTCTGGTTTTATCTTATTCATTTTTTCATATCCCTTTTTTATGGGGAGATCATTTGGCCCCCACCATTTTTATTTTTCATCAGGAGTCTCTTCCCAACTTGTGGGGGAATCATAGTCTCCATCATCCTGTCCTCAATGGGACAATGCTCTAATAATGGTGGTCATCACACTTTTATTTACTTATAACTCATGAAAGATCGATATGAAGAACTATGACTAAATATGAATGCCTCTGGTAGTGTAGCAGGATGTGCAATGGTCTAGTGTGACATGTATTAGAAATATAATGAATGGTGGCTTTGCCACAAATACTATGTCAGTTCTATAGGATCATACAAAGCAATATGATGATGAATTGTCACAACCCTGGAATAATTGCTTGTAATTAGCAGCATCATCATCATGCATCATGTTCAACCCAAATGTTTTCAAATATGGACTAACAAAACCCTAGCAATTCATTTAATAAAACAAATTCAAGTAGTGGTGATTTTCAATGAACCAAAGTGGCTTTAAAAAATGTTCATATTTTTTTCTATAAATGTTTGAAAGAACTTTTTAGTAATGAATTTTAGTTTTCAAACAATTGTGACATTTTAAATAATTATCAAAAGCCACTGAAATATTAAAAAAAGATAACTATAAATATTTTAAATCACCCAAAAATGATGAAATAGTTATTGGAGTTTGGAAATATTCCAAATATACCCCATATTTATTTCTAGGGTTTTACAAAATGGTTTATTATTAAACTCAAACGCAAATGTAACAATATAAATAAAATAGAAAATAATAGGGAGGAAAGGACTATCCGGCGCTTACCTACAGGCCGACCCCACCAGGGGAGCTCCCTGTGTCGTCTTCCTCCTCTTGCCAGTAGGCAGAGGAGAAGGAAGGCACGACGGCAGCCTCGCCACCTCCTGCTTCGCCATGGAACCTCCTCCTGCCTCCACCACGCCAGCACGAGGCCCCTCTCTCCCTTATGTTCTCCCCTCTCTCCATTCCCCTCCTCTCTCTCTGTTTCCTCCCCCCTTCTCGCCACCATTGCCGAGCACTGCTCGAGCTCGCCGCCGTCGTGTCCATCCACCCCTCGCCTCCCTGACATGCTCTACACCTCTGCCTCGACGAGCAGCTCCTCCCCGCCAAGACAATCAAGCTTGGAGCCCCTGCATCATCGTTGTCGTCGCCATTTCCTCTTCCGATCGCCGGAATCCTCAACCGTCGATTCGGTCTGCCCCGGGCCTCTCCTTCCTCCCCGATGCATAAAACGGAAACGCCGTGAGCCCTCGAGTCTTTCCCCTCTCTCTCCCACATGAATACAGCTTCAGAGCCACCTCCTCGTCGAGCCCGACCTCCGGCCGCTGCTAGCGCTCGTTGCCGACACCTTCTCCGGCAACTCCACCCCTCCTGCAACCCCTGCCAGATCGGCTAGTTCCCCGGCAACCCGTAGACGCAAACCGCGCGGCAAATGGCCCTTTGTAGCGTTGTTTAGGTCATCCCCGGCGACCCTCCGCCGTGGTTTTGGTCATCGCCGGCGAGGCTCCGGCAGCCCCTCACGTGGACGGTGGTTAGCCACTAACCACCTCCACCAGAGCCACTGACAGCGGGCCCCAGGGCTGGTCAAAGCCCTAGTTAAGGCTAGTCAGCGCGGGATTAACCCGTGGGTCGCTGACCAGTGGCCCCCACCGGTCAGTTTGACCTGACCCAGGCCCTATTGACCTGCTAACGCATTGCTGACGTAGAGCTGATGTAATAAATGTATTTTCTGTTATATAATTATTCCAGAAAAATGCTGAAAACTTCTAAAAATTATAGAAAATAATCTGTAAGTCCAATGAAAATAATTTATATATGAAAAATGATTAGAAAAATGCAAGGAATATGATT
Source organism: Hordeum vulgare subsp. vulgare (assembly GCF_904849725.1). NCBI lineage: Eukaryota > Viridiplantae > Streptophyta > Magnoliopsida > Poales > Poaceae > Hordeum > Hordeum vulgare. The sequence continues at coordinate 64,078,864 of NC_058522.1, forward strand.
ATGGAATTTTCATACATGTTTGAAAAATTTAACGTCACCAAGTACGTAAAATGATGATTAGGATAAATTTAATAATTAGTTGGTGATGGGGTTATAGTCCTAGGGTAGGGTCATAGGCCTGCCCTATAAGTCCTACCCAAGGACTACCCTTCATAAGGGATAAGGCCCTTAGTCAGTTCCGACTGAATTAAGGACTTCCCATCATCCAGTCGGTGACGAATCCACCATCATCTAGTCGGAGATGAGCATTCAGAGCGTATCAAACACACCGACTGGATTCCACTCTGTGCATCGTAACCCCCCTGGAGGGCAACGATCATACGTTTCCATGTGCCTTTATTAGCATTTAAGATTGTGGGGACCCCGACTAGCAAGTCGAGTTCGCCGTGCCCAGTGACCCCAAGGATCAATGTTCACTGAACACAGATACTGAATAATAGAGTCTTACATCCAAGTACCGAATTATTACATCAAATGACCAGAAGGTCGGGTCAAGTGCAAGGCTTAAATCCAAATAAAACGGATACATCGAGTAGCGGAAACTCGTAAGGGCTAAGCGGTGCCCATGCCATCAAGCCTACACCAACAGGCATTCCGACTTGGAAGCGTCCTAGATCGCAGGTCCATCTCCAACGGCGTACTCGTCGCCAAACTCCGGTCCTTCCATGTCTGGTCAATAACATAACCAGTGGCAAGCCAATGAGTACTTTGAATGTACTCGCAAACAACCCATGATGTATATATGATAAGGAATAACAGTAACGGTTATCTTTAGTGGAATGCAATGTGGTGGTATGATCAAGTATGCAACAAGTTAAAGAACTACTTTTGAAGAACAGGTTACAGATATTGACATATCTGTCAAGGGTTGAACACACCGAGTTCACCCTATATGCCAAGTCATCGGACTTGTCATAACCTCAAGATATCAATGAGGGCTAAACCATCCGGGTTTACCCTATGTGTCAAGTCACCGAACTTGATCATATTAATGTGGTTATCATAACAACACCATTTTAACACCACGCACACACACTTGGTTTATGCGGAAACTCAGGACGTAGTTTAAGCAGCATCACCCAACTGTCCTTGACCGTGGACATGGCTATTCGAATAGTTTACACTCTGCAGAGGTAGTACGCTGGACCCACGAGAAACGGAATACTTTCGTGTCATCCACGACTCGCGGTATATCACATATACCCGAGGTAAGCACCCGATCATCATCTTTCCCCTGACGATACTAGAAAAAGAGATCCACTCGATTGGTACCCAGCCCACATGTTGTACGTCTTACGAGCATCGACTCTGGACTGTAACAACCATGCAGGGACCAACGGTGTGCCTGGAACTCATAATAATGGCATAGTCGTCCTACCTGGCACGACCCCATCACGAGAGTGACACCGATCACTCCCGCCACTAGTAATGTGGCTCTTTGGTAGCACCGACTAGAGTAATCAACAAAGCCCCATCCCATAAAGGGGTATCGTGGTCGTACAGGTAAGGTTGGGACGGTCGACACATCATAAATCTAATCCATTTCCGAAACCATATTCACACCAAAATCACCGGTGCATCACTTCACCAGAAGTGATCACCAACTCATTATCACCCTCGGGCATTAGTGGCACCCGACGGGGTTTTCATAAACTCTTTATTTAACTCATCATTATGCTCATGATCAAATGCTCTATTATTACTTGTCAACATGATAATATCGTGATCCTCACGGGGTAGGGTCAAGTTCAATGCAATGATTCTACTCTACTAGTCAACATGACAGTAGCATGATCCTCGTAGATGGTAGGGTCAGCTCATCATGTTTGTGCTCCGAGGAGCCATGTGAATATCATTACCATCAACATGCAAGTGCTACGAAGAAGCCTCCAGTACCATTACATCAATGATGAACCGGCATTGTGATCACATGCAACGGAAAATACTTGCTATTCTAGCATGCATCATTTTATTTACTTAAGTCATGGCAAAAGGGCATGCTTGCCTTGGTCAGCTAGGTATCCGGGGTCTTCGAGGTCTTCCGCTCCGGATCCTCCGTCACTCGGTAATTCTACCGTCGAGAAAGGAATAAATAAATACTAGCTTTCACTAAAACAGATCACAAAGTGCTTTTAAAAAATGTTGCAAGGTTTGAAATAATTTAGGATATTATTTTGAAAAATGTTTCCTATTGTTTTATTAGCTAAGCATATTTATTTAAAAGCAAACAGAAGCAAACAAGTGCTTTTTAATATCATTTTATTATACCAAAATATTTTCTGTTTTTGATAAATGCCAACTATTACAGAATCAAATACTACTCATTTTTAGAAAAATACTGGTGGAAGAATTATATTTTTCTACTCGCTAAATCTTTTTATAAAAATCATTTAGTTTCTGGATTAAAAGAAAAATAAAAGGCCAGGGGAAACAGATCCAGCTGGCCCAGCCAGCAGGCCTGTACACGAGGCGCGCGCAGGCCAGGTTCAAACCTGACCTGCGGGTCCCTCGGGTCAGTGTTAGCGGTTGCGCGCGCTGGCTGCCCCAGGACACCGACAGGTGGGCTCCACCTGTCGGGTCCTTCTCCTACCTCCAGCCAGAGAGGTGGAGATGGACGCCGGCGAGGCTGCCATTGTCCTCAGGTCTAGCTAGGAATGGGAACGGGTTCCTCGTGCCTCCGCCTACCTGCTCGTGGTCAGGACGTCACCGGGGGTGGTCTGGGTCGCCGGCGACGAGGTGGTCGTGGCGGAAGGGTTTCGGGTTCGTGTTGCACTATGGGCTAGGGGTATGGATTTGCTCGGGAGAGTTAGGGGAAACATTCCTGGTGTCAAGGGGAGTGTAATGAGAGGTCGGGCAGCGCAGGAGCCGTCGTGTAGCCGGAGATCGACTGGAGCTCCGAGGCGGAGGGGCCTCGGTCGATCTCGAGCACCAGGGCTCTGCGAGCTTGATTGGGTGGCTAGGGAGGGTCTACTGGTTGTGCTGAGGCTGCTTGGAAGGTGCTGGGGTGCCGGGGGGACCTATTTATAGGCCAACAACGGTGACCCGACTCGGGCACGCCGGTGACTCACCATGGCACGCTTGCAAGCACAGTGAGGTGCTGGCCGCGAAACCACGGGTTCGGGATGTGGTTTAGGGCCTCCTGGTGCAACGGCCGCAGAGGGAAAGCGAGTGGGGACGAGTTGCAGCGATCGTGCATGCTCGGCCGCGTCGGGCGCGCACGGGCACGCGTCGCCTGAGCTCTTGCGCGAGGGGGAGAGGGTCCCTGGGGTAGCTTTGCACTGAATGGTTGTCGGGGGAGCGCTTGGACATAACTGGGGAGGCTGGGACCGGCCGGAGCGTCGGGCCCTTGCGGGTGGCTCTCTGCAGCGCGCCCAGAGCGCAATTTTGGCATGCCATGGCATGCTGGCTCGCTCTGAGGCACTTGGGACGTGTCCTCCATGTCCTGAGTGTTGCTGGGAGTGTGCCTAGCCGTTGTGGTTTAGTGGGAGCTCGAGCTGGTCAAGGGAGCAAGGAACACTAGTGTTGCCAGTACTGTCCTGCAGCTCAAATTGGAGTTCTTGTCACTTGTGCTTGGAGTTGGGGAGGGGCTGATTGACTAGGTGCTCAGGGTGTTCTGGTGCTCTAACCCACCATGTTTGGGGCCTTGACATTGGGTAAAACAGTGGCTAGGAAGGTTTTTACCTTCCTGTCAGTAGGTGTTCGATAGTGACTTGGGGTGCTTCCACTCCACCACTGTAAATGAAACTTAACAGGTTTGGTCTTGGGGTAAAAATATGGGGTTCCACCAAATCTGAGCTCCATTGAACAAGTTTGGCTTTGCAAACTTGAAAATGTCTCTAAATGACCAGTACTGTCCTTTACAAAGGAAGTTTGGCCAAACAGAGTCTCACAAATCCCATTTTTGGTGTGGAGTCCTCATTTGGGGTGTTAAACACCTGTGCAAAGTTTCAGCTCCATTGGAGAAACTTTGCAATGTAGAGTTGTTCCAACTCTACTCTGGACAGAGAGGGTTTTGGACTCTCTAAGTGCACTTCCCCACCTTGGATCAAGGTGAGATTTTAGGTGAGCACCTAATATGGTTTGGGAGGGCTCCTGTAATTTTATGGGAATTTACTGAGATAATTTCCTTTGGAAACATCTCAAAAAGCTAAAACAGACAGAAATGGTTTTCAGGGTTTTACTCAAATAATATTAATATAAAATAGGGTTGAAAATCTTATATATGGAAAATATATGTCCTTCTGAGCTTCCATGAATTTACTCAGAATTTTCTAAGGCAGGAAAGTAATCTTCCTTGTGGAAATATCATTACTGGCCTTAGAAATAGACATAGATATAAAATAGGAAAATAATATTTTAAATCACCAAATAATGTTTTTAATGAATGAAAATGATATTAGGATCAGATCACCAACTTTGGTTGGAAGTGCCACTTGGCTTCATGAGCTAGTAGTGTATCCCAACATGATGAAGGTGATCTTGATATAAAGGAAAAAGGGTTTTTGAGAGCAAAATAATAAGTTTTACATGGGTTGGAGTCATCAAACAAGCAAGCATACACTCAAACAATGGCTGACATTGCACTCTCAACATTATTTGAAAAAGTTTTAACAAGATCTGATTTTTGCAACACAGAAAACTTGGGGTGAAAAACAGGGTGTGACAGACCTATCCCCCTTACAAGAATCTCGTCCCCGAGATTCCTAAGCTAAGCGTTAAACAGCTCCGGAAATTCTGATCGGAGATAGTCTTCACGTTCCCATGTGGCTTCTGCTTCGGTATGGTTGCTCCACTGAACGTTGAAAACTTGATGGTGCGGCTTCTGGTGCAATGCTCTGCTTCGTCCAAAATGCGGATCGGTCTCTCGCGGTAGGTAAGGTCCGGTTGAAGGTCAATAGCTTGATGATCATTGTCCTTGTAAAGATCGGGACGGTTCGACACTTGCAAACACTTCCGGAGTTGTGACACGTGGAACACGTTGTGCACACTCGAAAGTTCAGGAGGTAGCTCCAACTGATAAGCTACTTCCCCGCGCCTTCCCGTGATCTTGAAGGGTCCAATGAACCTTGGAGCTAGCTTCCCCTTGACGTGGAAACGCTTGGTCCCTTGAGAGGCGTGACTCGCAAGTACACCTGGTCTCCGGGAACAAACTCCACGTTTCTGCGGCGAGGGTCCGCATAGCTCTTCTGCCTTGACTTAGCTGCCTCCAAGTTTTCTCGGACAAGCTGAACCTTGTCCCTTGCTTCCTGCAGTGCTTCTGGTCCGAAAACTAGTCCTTCACCGGTTTCGGACCAATTGAGAGGGGTGTGGCATTTCCGCCCATATAATGCTTCGAATGGGGCCATCTGAAGACTGGACTGGTAGCTGTTGTTGTAAGAGAACTCATCAAATGGTAGGCAGTCTTCCCACTTGGCACCATGGGCCAAAACACAAGCGCGGAGCATGTCCTCAAGTATCTGATTTACCCTCTCGGTCTGTCCGCCCGTCTTCGGGTGGAAAGCCGTACTGAAGGAGAGTTTGGTTCCGAGAGCTGCTTGAAACTTCTTCCAGAATCTTGAGGTGAACCGCGTGCCGCGGTCGGACACGATCTCTTTGGGAACTCCACGGAGACTCACCACTCGATAAATGTACAGACTGGCCAGCTGGCTGCCATCGTAAGTGGTGTTAACGGGGATGAAATGGGCCACCTTGGTCAAATGATCAACTATGACCCAAATGGAGTTATGACCCTTATTCGACCGGGGCAACCCAGTGATGAAGTCCATGCCGACTATATCCCACTTCCATTCCGGCACTTGAAGAGGTTGTAGCAATCCAGCGGGTCGCTGATGTTCAGCCTTGACTCGCTGACATACATCGCATTTAGCGACATAGGAGCCAATTTCCCTCTTCATGCCATGCCACCAGAATCGTTCTCGGATGTCTTGGTACATCTTGGTACCACCTGGATGGATAGAGTACGGTGTGTCATGTGCCTCTTGTAGGATCAAGTCCTTAAGCTCGGCCTTGTTGGGTACGCATAAGCGCTTCCCGTACCACAATACTCCTTGCTCATCAATCGAGAATCCTGGGGCTTTGCCTTCTCGCACCTTCGTCTTGAGGCCTTCGATACTCTTGTGCCCCTTCTGGGCTTCCTTGATGTCGTCTGCCAGAGTAGGCTTGACTTCGAGGTTGGCCAGGTACCCTGGTTCGACTATCTCAAGTCCTAAGCCCTCCATCTCTTCACACAATACGGGTAACCTTTCCTTGAGCGTGACGTTCAAGGAGCCTGCCTTCCGGCTCAAGGCATCGGCTACCACGTTCGCCTTGCCGGGATGGTACTGAGTGCTGAGGTCGTAATCCTTGATCAACTCAAGCCATCTCCGCTGTCTCATATTCAGCTCCCTCTGGGTGAAGATATATTTCAAACTCTTGTGGTCCGTATATATCTCGCATCGCTTTCCCAGAAGGTAATATCGCCACGTCTTCAGAGCATGCACTACAGCTGCTAGCTCGAGATCATGGGTGGCATAGTCCTCCTCATGCGGTCGCAGTTGCCGTGACAAGTACGCCACGACCCTGCCATCTTGCATCAGGACTCCACCGAGCCCGGTTCCTGAGGCATCACAATATATCACAAATTCCTTGTTGATGTCCCGAGTAGCCAATACCGGGGCGGTAGTTAGCCTCTTCTTCAACTCCTGGAAGCTTGCTTCACACGCCGATGTCCACTCGAACTTCCGGCCTTTCTTCAAGAGCTGAGTCATAGGTCGAGCGATGCTGGAGAATCCTTCGACAAACTTGCGATAGTATCCCTCGAGCCCGAGGAAACTCTTGACATCCTTCACGTCCTTGGGTGATTCCCAGTTGGTCACTGTAGAAATCTTGGACTGATCCATGGCTAAACCGCGTGCCGTCAGGGTATGACCCAAAAATCCAACTTCGTTCAGCCAGAACTGACACTTGCTGAATTTGGCGTAAAGTTGGTGCTCTCGAAGCTTTCCCAGAACTAGCCTCAGGTGTTGCTCATGCTCTTCTTCGGACATGGAGAAGATTAGTATGTCATCGATGAACACGACGACAAACTTGTCCAAATATTCGATGAGGACCTTGTTCATGAGGTACATGAAGTAGGCTGGCGCATTTGTAAAACCGAAGGGCATGACCGTGCATTCATTTAGACCGTACCGGGTCACGAATGCAGTCTTGGGTATATCTTCGGGTCGGATCTTCAACTGGTAGTATCCCGATCGGAGATCGATCTTGGAAAATACCCTGGCCCCGTTTAACTGGTCAAACAGGTCTTCGATCTTGGGGAGCGGGTACTTGTTCTTAATTGTGACTTCATTAAGGGAACGGTAGTCGACGCAGAGTCGAATGGTACCATCCTTCTTTGAGACAAAGAGAACAGGTGATCCCCAAGGTGACGCACTCGGACGAATGAACCCTTTCCTGAGTTGCTCATCCAGCTGCTTCTTCAGCTGTGCCAACTCCTCGGAACCCATCCTGTAAGGCTTTTTATATATAGGCCTCGATACGGGCATAAGCTCAATGATGAACTGAATGTCTCGGTCAGGAGGCATTCCGGGTAGCTCGTCAGGAAAGACGTCCGGGTATTCACAGACTATAGGCACTCGATCAAGCTCTACCTCGAAGAGACTGTTTACTCCAGGTGCGTGAGCCGATACTGGCTCAGAGACGAACTTGACCTTGACCCCTTGGTTTCTTATCATGGTGATGGCCCTGTTGGCACAGTCCAAAAGACTCTGGTGCTTGGCCAACCAATCCATACCGAGGATTACTTCCACACCTTGTGATTTAAGCACAACGAGGTCTGCCAAGAAACTCGTCCCATTGATAACTATCTCGACCCTTCTACACCCTAGGTTGGTCCTTAATACTGCTCCCGGGGTTTGGATTGCCATCTGCCCGTGGAGTAAAGTGGGTTTTAAACCGCATTTTTCCGCAAACCCTTGAGTAACAAAAGAATGCGAGGCACCACAATCAAACAACACTGTTGCTGGAGTTGAGTTGACGAGAAACGTACCCAGAATGCAGTCCGGGTCTTCCTGTGCTTCTTCTGTAGTGATGTGATTGATACGGCCCCTACCATTGAACTGTTGATTGCGGGGGGCCTGGTTCCTCCCTGGTGCACCTTGACCGGGGTTGGGTGCATTGGGACGCGGTGCGTCGGGCTTCTTGTTGGGGCACTGCCTGGAATAATGCCCAGTCTGACCACACCCAAAGCAGGTGACTTGCCCTGGAGGGTTGGTCTTGACTCCACCGTTGTTCGGTGGTTTGACTACTGGCTTGACTTGCTGCTGAGGCTGATAATTTTGGCGGAACACCGGGTACTTGTACTGTTGCTGCTGAAAGTTGGGTCTTGCAGGTGTTGACTGCCACGGTCTTGGTCTTGCATTACCGGGTCCTCCGCTGCCTATCAGTTTGCGCTTGCGGGTGTCGTCCATTGCACGACGCTTGTCTTCCAGCATAAGCGCCTTTTTAACCAACTCGCGGAAAGTCTGGCAGTCACAAACCACCAGCTGGTATTGCAGGGACTACTGTAACCCTTCCATGAAGCGTTCCAGCTTAGCGGCCTCAGTGTTAACATCTTCAGGTGCGTACCTTGACAAGAGATTAAACTTCTGCAGGTACTCCTTAACAGTTCCACTGCCTTGCCTCAAGGCTCGGAATTCCCGCTACTTAATGGTCATCAGTCCAGGCGGAATGTGAGCCGCGCGAAATCCTTCCTTGAACATCTCCCACGTGATGACTTGCCCTGCCCGCATGATCTGGAATCCATCCCACCATGCCCTGGCGGTGCCTCCGAGATAGTGAGAAGCATAAAGGACCTTCTCATGATCATCGGTGCACTTGACCAGCGCAAGGAGGTCTTCAATGGTGCGAATCCAGTCATCGGCGTCCAGGGTTTCAGTCGACTCCGTGAATATGGGGGGCGTAGTCCGCATGAACTCAGAAAGAGTAGAGCGACCACCGCCATACTCATTCCGCGGCGGGCTGTCCACCAGGACTTGAGTCAGATAATGGATAGCGGCATTGCTGGCTTGACGCTCCTCTCGAAGAGCTTGAAGGAACTGAGCCATCGTCAAGTTCTTAGGAGGAGGTGGTGGCGGAAGGTCTCTAGGCTGCTCGTGGTGACCTCCAGCGTGAGCTTCTCCTTCGGTTCCCTGCGGCGTCCCTGAGGAGCCGGCGCCGGGGTTGCCAAAGGTGCTGTTGCGGGTTGCGTTCACCATCCTATCATAGGAACAGACATGTCAAAATGCCACCTAGCTCAGGAGTACAGGATTTTCTCCTAGTAAGAGGGGGTCCAATACGTGCATGTGCCAAGTCTTTAAAACCAAAGTTTTTGACAAACTGGAAATTGCATTCATGACAACTAGGTGACGTAGTCACTTACAGGCTGCCCAAGGCAATAGATGACTTACATCAAGCACACATACGCAAATTAAAAACGGATACAAGGATACCCTATACTTGGGGTACTCTGAATCACCTACGCCAAAACCTACGCGGCGGACTGCTCGGTCTCAAAGGCGGACTCAACAGGATCCTCATCTTCATCAACATCCTCTTCCTTTATCGGAGTGGAAGAAAGAATCTGCACGTCTCGGCGTCTCTTGGGCGAGGCGGCGAAGATCTCAGTGTACTCTTCCGCTGTCAGGCGGCGACTCCGAAGAGGGACTGCCTGGATGGGTAACACACCACCCCTAGTGGCAACAGCCGCCCTCCCTTCAGGTGCGCCTGCCTTCTTTACTTTGCAGTTCTGCATCTTCTCAGTGTGGAGCAGGCCTTTGACTAGGTGCAGCTCTTGGCGAAGCTTGACTGATTCCTTAACCAGGAAGTGTGTCAGGGAGTCTGACGAGAGACCGAAGTAGGTCTGAAACCTTAGTGGCATCCCATCCTCCGTGGCTGGGGTGAGTGTCCAGCTCCCATCCACTCCTTCCTTAATGAAAGGTAGATGACGAGTGACAGGCTCATTAGCCATCTCAGGGAGGATGCTGCGGAGTTGCACGAGCGCCTCTCGTGCAGCCGTCTCCACTGCCAACATCAGCTCTCCCATCTGTGGTCCTTCGAAGAACCAACTAGAAGGGGAGTCATTAGCCTTCACTATCATGTCCACGTGATATTCCTTGGTGTCGGTGTTGACCCAGTGCTCGTGGTAGAGGAATATGGGCGTGCGTCGTACGTGGCACTTCTCGAGACAATCCACCAGAAGTAGTGGAAAGCCGGTCTCCAGAAGCATCTCAGGTACGGCAGCCATCTACAAGGCATAGGAGAGAAGTCAGGAGGTTGTACGTGCAAGAATCTTGTGCAAGGCTGGCGTTCTAACGTTCTCGGCTAACGTCCATGCTATCTAAGGCTTCCTATAGTCAGGATGGCTCTGATACCAGTTCTGAGGGGACCCCGACTAGCAAGTCGAGTTCGCCGTGCCCAGTGACCCCAAGGATCAATGTTCACTGAACACAGATACTGAATAATAGAGTCTTACATCCAAGTACCGAATTATTACATCAAATGACCAGAAGGTCGGGTCAAGTGCAAGGCCTAAATCCAAATAAAATGGATACATCGAGTAGCGGAAACTCGTAAGGGCTAAGCGGTGCCCATGCCATCAAGCCTACACCGACAGGCATTCCGACTTGGAAGCGCCCTAGATCGCAGGTCCGTCTCCGACGGCGTACTCATCGCCAACCTCCGGTCCTTCCATGTCTGGTCAATAACATAACCAGTGGCAAGCCAATGAGTACTTTGAAGAACAGGTTACAGATATTGACATATCTGTCAAGGGTTGAACACACCGAGTTCACCCTATATGCCAAGTCATCGGACTTGTCATAACCTCAAGATATTAATAAGGGCTAAACCATCCGGGTTTACCCTATGTGTCAAGTCACCGAACTTATCATATTAATGTGGTTATCATAACAAGACCGTTTTAACACCACGCACACACACTTGGTTTATGCGGAAACTCAGGACGTAGTTTAAGCAGCACCACCCAAATGTCCTTGACCGTGGACACGACTATTCGAATAGTTTCTACTCTGTAGAGGTAGTACGCTGGACCCACGAGAAACGGAATACTTCCGTGTCATCCACGACTCGCGGTATATCACATATACCCGAGGTAAGTACCCGATCATCATCTTTCCCCTGACGATACTAGACAAAGAGATCCACTCGATTGGTACCCAGCCCACATGTTGTACGTCTTACGAGCATCGACTCTGGACTGTAACAACCATGCAGGGACCAACGGTGTGCCTGGAACTCATAATAATGGCATAGTCGTCCTACCTGGCACGACCCCATCAAGAGAGTGACACCGATCACTCCCGCCACTAGTAATGTGGCTCTTTGCTAGCACCGACCAGAGTGATCACCAAAGCCCCATCCCATAAAGGGGTATCATGGTCGTACTGGTAAGGTTGGGACGGTCGACACATCATAAATCTAATCCATTTCCGAAACCATACTCACACCAAAATCACCGGTGCATCACTTCACCAAAAGTGATCACCAACTCATTATCACCCTCGGGCATTAGTGGCACCCGACGGGGTTTTCATAAACTCTTTATTTAACTCATCATTATGCTCATGATAAAATGCTCTATTATTACTTGTTAACATGATAATATCATGACCCTCACGGGGTAGGGTCAAGTTCAATGCAATGATTCTACTCTACTAGTTAACATGACAGTAGCATGATCCTCATAGATGGTAGGGTCAAATCATCATGTTTGTGCTCCGAGGAGCCATGTGAATATCATTACCATCAACATGCAAGTGCTTCGAAGAAGCCTCCGGTACCATCACATCAATGATGAACCGGCACTGTGATCACATGCAACGGAAAATACTTGCTATTCTAGCATGCATCATTTTATTTACTTAAGTCATGGCAAAAGGGCATGCTTGCCTTGGTCAGCTAGGTATCCGGGGTCTTCGAGGTCTTCCGCTCCGGACCCTCCGTCACTCGGTAATTCTACCGTCGAGAAAGGAATAAATAAATACTAGCTTTCACTAAAACAGATCACAAAGTGCTTTTAAAAAATGTTGCAAGGTTTGAAATAATTTAGGATATTATTTTGAAAAATGTTTCCTATTGTTTTATTAGCTAAGCATATTTATTTAAAAGCAAACAGAAGCAAACAAGTGCTTTTTAATATCATTTTATTATACCAAAATAGTTTCTGATTTTGATAAATGCCAACTATTACACAATCAAATACTACTCATTTTCAGAAAAATACTGGTGGAAGAATTATATTTTTCTACTGGCTAAATCTTTTTATAAAAATCATTTAGTTTCTGGGTTAAAAGAAAAAGAAAAGGCTAGGGGAAACAGATCCAGCCGGCCCAGCCAGCAGGCCTGGACACGAGGCGCGCGCGGGCCAGGTTCAAGCCTGACCTGCGGGCCCCTGGGGTCAGTCTTAGCGGCTGCGCGCGCTGGCTGCCCCAGGACACCGACAGGTGGGCTCCACCTGTCGGGTCCTTCTCCTACCTCCAGCCAGAGAGGTGGAGATGGACGCCGGCGAGGCTGCCGTTGTCCTCAGGCCTAGCTAGGAACGGGAATGGGTTCCTCGTGCCTCCGCCTACCTGCTCGTGGTCGGGACGTCACCGGGGGTGGTCTGGGTCACCGGCGACGAGGTGCTCGTGGCGGAAGGGTTTCGGGTTCGTGTTGCACTACGGGCTAGGGGTATGCATTTGCTCGGGAGAGTTAGGGGAAACGTTCCTGGTGTCGAGGGGAGTGTACTGAGAGGTCGGGCAGCGCAGGAGCCGTCGTGTAGCCGGAGATCGACCGGAGCTCCGAGGCGGAGGGGCCTCGGTCGATCTCGAGCACCAGGGCTCTGCGAGCTCGATTGGGCGGGTAGGGAGGGTCTACTGGTTGTGCTGAGGCTGCTTGGAAGGTGTTGGGGTGCCAGGGGACCTATTTATAGGCCAACGACGGTGACCCGACTCGGGCACGCCGGTGACTCACCATGGCACGCGTGCAAGCACAGTGAGGTGCTGGCCGCGAAACCACGGGTTCGGGACGTGGTTTAGGGCCTCCTGGTGCAACGGCCGCAGAGGGAAATCGAGTGGGGACGAGCTGCAGCGACCGTGCATGCTCGGCCGCGTCGGGTGCGCACGGGCATGCGTCGCCTGAGCTCTTGCGCCAGGGGGAGAGGGTCCCTGGGGTAGCTTTGCACAGAATGGTTGTCGGGGGAATGCTTGGACATAACTGGGGAGGCTGGGACCGGCCGGAGCGTCGGCCCCTTGCGGGTGGCTCTCTGCAGCATGCCCAGAGCGCAGTTCTGGCATGCCACGGCATGCTGGCTCGCTCTGGGGCACTTGGGACGTGTCCTCCATGTCCTGAGTGTTGCTGGGAGTGTGCCTAGCCGTTGTGGTTTAGTGGGAGCTCGAGCTGGTCAAGGGAGCAAGGAACACTAGTGTTGCCAGTACTGTCCTGCAGCTCAAATTGGAGTTCTTGTCACTTGTGCTTGGAGTTGGGGAGGGGCTGATTGACTGGGTGCTCAGGGTGTTCTGGTGCTCTAACAAACCAAGTTTGGGGCCTTGACATTGGGTCAAACTTTGGCTAGGAAGGTTTTTACCTTCCTGTCGGTAGGTGTTCGACAGTGACTTGGGGTGCTTCCACTCCACCACTGTAAATGAAACTTAACATGTTTGGTCTTGGGGTAAAAATATGGGGTTGCACCAAATCTGAGCTCCATTGAACAAGTTTGGCTTTGCAAACTTGAAAATGTCTCTAAATGACCAGTACTTTCCTTTACAAAGGAAGTGTGGCCAAACAGAGTCTCACGAATCTCATTTTTGGTGTGGAGTCCCCATTTGGGGTGTTAAACACCTCTCCAAAGTTTCAGCTCGATTGGAGAAAGTTTGCAATGTGGAGTTGTTCCAACTCTACTCTGGACAGAGAGGGTTTTGGGCTCTCTAAGTGCACTTCCCCACCTTGGATCAAGGTGAGATTTTAGGTGAGCACCTAATATGGTTTGGGAGGGCTCCTGTAATTTTATGGGAATTTAATGAGATAATTTCCTTTGGAAACATCTCAAAAAGCTAAAACAGACAGAAATGGTTTTCAGGGTTTTACTCAAATAATATTAATATAAAATAGGGTTGAAAATCTTATATATGGAAATTATATGTCCTTCTGAGCTTCCATGAATTTACTCAGAATTTTCTAAGGCAGGAAAGTAATCTTCCTTGTGGAAATATCATTAATGGCCTTAGAAATAGACATAGATATAAAATAGGAAAATAATATTTTAAATCACCAAATAATGTTTTTAATGAATGAAAATGATATTAGGATCAGATCACCAACTTTGGTTGGAAGTGCCACTTGGCTTCATGAGCTAGTAGTGTATCCCAACATGATGAAGGTGATCTTGATATAAAGGAAAAAGGGTTTTTGAGAGCAAAATAATAAGCTTTACATGGGTTGGAGTCATCAAACAAGCAAGCATACACTCAAACAATGGCTGACATTGCACTCACAACATTATTTTAAAAAGTTTTAACAAGCTCTGATTTTTGCAACACAGAAAACTTGGGGTGAAAAACAGGGTGTGACAAAGACATAAGTTACCTATAACGTAGGCATTTATTCGCCACTACTCCACCCCTGTGCACCGAACCGTTGTGAAGGGCAGCGCACTCTATATAAGCCGCCCTTCCCCACTGGTGCAGGGGTTAGCAATTCACTGTAATCCATATTCCACTCGACAACAAGCTCCCAAGAGCACGGAGACGTAGGGCTTTTACCTCCCCCATAGAGGGGCCTGAACTCATACAACCTCGCCGTAGCTAAGGCTCTACCCATCCTTTCGTACCCTACACATCTACTGTCAGACTTATACCCACGACAGTTGGCGCCCACCGTGGGGCAGGCGTCTAAGCGACTTCCGGCGAGTTTGCGACTACATCTTTTCATCATGTCATCTAGTGGAGATTTGAGCATGGGTAGCGAGATCCTCTTCGGCGCTCTCTCCTTCATTGTCGACGATTCGGCATGGCTTTGGGACGCCCCTCTCGACGTCGAGGCGCTCCCCCGTCGCGGGGCTACGCACTTCCGTGCCGGCGCCCGCGGTATTCTTCTTCTCCAGCAGTCGGCTCCGGTGTCGTCCTACGCCGCCGTCACGCGCCGCAACAAGCGGTCCCGCCGTCCGCGGCTCTAGCATTGGGTGCAACACGCCCAGGCGCGCCAGAACGCGTCCTCACAAGTGGCAGTCCTAGAGTCGGTTGTGGTTGCACCGCCGTCCCAGCGGTCGGACTCAGTTCCGACTGAGTTTCCTTCCGAGTACTTGGGTCGCGGGCCTATGGCTGAAGTGCACATGGCCAACTCCCATGAAAGTCCCCGCCAAATTGGCCGGAACGAGCACGAGGTCGGCGAAACATCCGGCGCTCGCCGTCATCCCCGCCGTTCTGCCAGTCGGCACATTCGGCGGAGCAACGTGGAGCTGTTCCGCACACCCGTCCTCAACCTGGCTGCCGCCGCCAAGATAGCCGATTCCCTTCAGCCGACTGATTCAGAGGCTGGCAGGGGGATCGAGCAAATCCGCGCCCTGATGCACACGGCGCAGCAGCAAAATTCGGCGGTCTCCCAGTCGCACAACAGGATCCACAATAGTTCTGTTCGTGCGAACATGCATCGGTCAGTTCACAGCCCCGGTTCTCATCAGCGACACAGGGGAGGCAGCCATTCCGTAAATCCAGAAGAACGTCGCCGTTCACGCACCCCTCCATGGGGTGGGCCCTACGGCCCCCGACATCATGATGATTGGCATTCAGTCGGTGACACTTACGATCCAAGGCCCGACGCGAGAGGGCATATCGCCCTGCGGAGGGTCGACAGGGGCCGAGCCCATCGCGATGGTCACGATATGGACCGTCCGAGTGGAAGCAGGACCATCATCTCTGGTCCCGAGTGTTTCAGTCGAGCCATCCGGTCGGCTGACATCCCTCCCAAATTTCGATTGGCGACGGGGATCAGCAAGTTTACAGGAGAATCCAAGCCAGAAACGTGGCTGGACGACTACCGAGTGGCAGTCCAGATCGGAGGAGGGGACGACCACGTCGCCATGAAGCACCTCCCTCTGATGCTCGACGGCTCGGCACGAGCGTGGCTGAACCAGTTGGCTCCCTCAAGCATCTACAACTAGGCAGATCTGGCCCGAGTATTCATCAGGACCTTCGAAGAGACGTGCAAACGCCCTGCTGGCCTCGTGGAGCTCCAGCACTGTGTCCAGAAGCAGAATGAGCCCCTGCGCGATTTCATTCAGCGTTGGACGAACCTCTACCACACGGTGGAGAGCGTCACAGAGCACCAAGCAGTCCGCGCCTTCAAGGCACGCGTGCGGTACAGAGATCTGTACCTGAAGTTCGGTCGAACAGGCGACATCTCCATGAGCAAGATGATGGAGATAGCGGCACGCTACGCAAATGGCGAAGAAGAGGACCGCATCCGTAGCGGCAAGCACAAAGCAGTCGCCGATGGGGATGGGAATAACACTCGGAAGCAGAAGCAGAAAGCTCCGTCCACTCCGCAGGCAGAAGCCGCAGCTGTTACCAATGCCAAGTTCAAAGGCAAGGGGAAGGCTCAATTCACCCCAAGAAGAAGCAGTTCAGTAACCCCATCCTGGACCAGCCATGTCCGATTCACATGAAGATGGATGAAGAGGGCAACGCCATATATCCGAAGCATACCACTCGGCAATGTCGCCTCCTGATCCAGGGGTTCGACGAAGGGCAACCGAGTGAAAAGGGCAATGAACAAGATGAGGAGGACAAGGAGGATCTGTTCCCCCAAGTCCATGCAACACTGATGATTTTTGCTGACGTTGAGAGCAAGAGTCGACTGAAGCTGGTGAGCAGGGAGGTGAACATGGCCACACCGACCAACCCCACGTTCCTCAAATGGTCACAGACTGCGATCACCTTTGACCAGTCGGATCATCCAGCACACGTACCCACCCCTGGGAGGCAGGCTCTGGTCATCGACCCGGTGGTGGAAGGAGTCCGACTACGCAAAGTCCTCATGGACGGCGACAGTGGCTTGAACATCATGTACGCCAACACTCTCAAGGGGATGGGCATTCTGATGTCCAAACTCAGCGAGAGCAGCATGCAGTTCCATGGAGTTGTCCCTGGACAAAAGGCCAAGTCACTCGGCCAGATCGCGTTGGACGTCCTCTTTTGCTCCGACAAGAACTTCTGCAAGGAAAAGCTGACGTTCGAGGTGGTGGACTTCCAGAGTGCGTACCACGCAATTCTGGGGCGCCCGGCGTATGCGCGTTTCATGGCCCGTCCATGTTACGTGTACCTGAAGCTGAAGATGCCAGGCCCGAAAGGTGTGATCACTATCACAGGCAATCGACAGTGGGCCGAGGAGTGTCTGCATCAGGGATCAAGGATCGCCGATCAGCAGATGGCTGTCCTCGAGCTTGATGAGTACAAGAAAATAGTCGACCCCACTGACTTGATGCGTTCGAAGAAGCCAGCTTTGGAGTCCGCATTCCAGTCGGCGGGAGAGACGAAGAAGGTCAGCATCCACCCGACGGACGACACAGCTGCCCCGACGAACATCTCCACCACCCTCGATCCTAAATAGGAAGCCGAGCTCATCCAATTCCTCCGTGAGAACTGGGACATCTTCGCATGGAAGCCTTCTGACATGCCAGGTGTGCCCAGGGAGTTGGCTGAGCACCGACTTCATGTGGATCCCGCCGCTCGGCCTGTCCGAGAACGCCTGCGTCGATCTGCCGCGCACAAGAGGAAGGCAATCGGAGAAGAGGTGGCCAAGCTTTTGGCAGCCAACTTCATTCGCGAGGTACACCACTCCGAGTGGCTCGCCAATGTTCTCATGGTGCCCAAGAAGGACAAGTCGCTCCGAATGTGCATCGACTTCAAGCATCTCAATAAGGTCTGCCCGAAGGACCATTTTCCACTCCCCCGCATCGATCAAATTGTCGATTCGACTCCGGGTTGCGAGCTTTTGTCATTTCTTGATGCCTACTCGGGCTATCATCAGATCCGTCTGTATGGCCCCGATGAATTAAAAACCGCCTTCATCACCCCATTCGGGTGCTTCTGCTACATCACTATGCCATTTGGTTTGAGGAATGCAGGAGCAACCTTTATGCGCATGATCCAAAAATGCCTCCTCGACCAGATCGGTCGGAATGTCGAGGCGTATATGGATGATATCGTAGTCAAGTCACGCAAAGGAACCGACCTGCTGACTGACTTGGCAGAAACATTCGCCAACCTTCGTAGGTACGATATCAAGCTCAACCCAGCCAAGTGTTCATTCAGTGTTCCCAGCGGAAAGTTACTTGATTTCTTCGTTTCCGAACGAGGGATCGACGTCAACCCCGAAAAGATCGGGACCGTCGTCCGAATGGAGCGGCCGGTCAGAATAAAGGCTCACAGGTTGCCTAGCGGCTTTGAGCAGGTTTATCAGTCGACTCGGCGAGAAGGCGCTTCCTCTGTACCGACTCATGAAGAAATCAGATACTTTCGAGTGGACAGACAAAGCCCAAGTCGCATTCGACGACCTCAAAGTCCTACTTTCCACCCAGCCGGTTCTTACAGCTCCGCTCAGTAAAGAGCCCCTTCTTCTGTACATCGCGGCTACAAATCAAGTCGTCAGCACTGTTCTCACAATCGAACGAGAAGAAGAAGGCAAAGCATACAAAGTTCAGCGGCCAGTGTATTATGTCTACGAAGTCCTGACTCCTTCCAAGCAGAGGTATCCCCACTATCAAAAACTTATCTACGGGATTTACATGACTGCGAAGAAGGTGGCTCATTATTTCCAAGTCCACTCGGTGTCTGTCGTTTCTGATGCTCCGTTGTCGGAAATCCTCCACAATCGAGACCCATCGGGTCGAGTGGCGAAGTGGGCAATGGAGATGTTATACTACGACATCAAGTTCGAGGCCAAGAAAGCTATAAAGTCTCAAGCTCTGGCTGACTTCATAGCAGAATGGGTAGAACAACAGCAACCGACCCATATCTACTCGGCTCATTGGACAATGTTCTTCGATGGGTCCAAGATGTTGAATGGCTCCGGAGCTGGCGTTGTGATCATATCGCCAAAGGGTGACAAACTAAAGTATGTGTTGCAGATACACTTTGATTCCTCCAACAATGAGGCAGAGTATGAAGCTCTCCTTTATGGACTGTGCATGGCCATCGCACTCGGTGTCCGTCGCCTGATGGTCTATGGCGATTCGGATTTGGTGGTTAATCAAGTGATGAAGGAGTTGGACGTCAGGAACCCCACCATGACCACATACTGCAATGCAGTGAGGAAGGTCGAGAAAAAGTTTGAAGGGTCTAGAACTCCACCATGTTCCGCGACTGAAGAACCAAGCAGCTGATGAGTTGGCAAAACTCGGATCCACTCGGAGACCAGTCTCGAGTGACGTCTGCCTCGAGCACCTCCACCTTCCCTCAGTTAAAGAAGATCCTTTCACAGAGGAACCAGTACAACCAAAGAGCTCGACAGATCCTATGAAGTCGACGTACCTGCTGTGGTTGATTTGATCATGGAGATTCTTGTTGTTATCCCTGATTGGACTGTGCCGATCATTGCATACATCCTGAGGCAAGAATTACCAGAAGACGAAGTCCAAGCCAGACAGATCGTCAGCAGGTCAAAGTCGTTCACTGTCATCGATGGCCAGTTGTACAAGGAAAGCGTTTCAGGCGTCCTTCAATGATGCATCTCCCCTGAGGAGGGACAGTTAATCCTGGAAGAAATTTACTCGAGAACCTGCGGTCATGACACCTCTTCAAGAGCAATCGTCGCCAAAGCATTCAGAGCTGGCTTCTTCTGGCTGCAGGCGAATGAAATGGCGAAAGCTATGGTCGACCGATGTGAAGGCTGTCAGTTCTACTCTAACAAGTCCCACAAGCCAACATCTGCGTTGAAGACAATCCCTCTTGTTTGGCCATTTGCGGTATGGGTATTAGATACAGTCAGTCCATTCAGGACAGGCCAAGGGGGATTCACACATTTGTTGGTGGCAGTCGACAAGTTCACAAAGTGGATCGAAGCCAAGCCCATCAAGAAGCTCGACGCCCTAACGGCCATCAAGTTTGTCAGGGACATCATCTCCAGATTCGGGGTACCTCACAGCATAATCACTGACAACGGAACAACCTTTGACTCGGACAGATTCAAAGGTTTCTGTACAAGCCAAGGTATCCGAGTGGATTTTGCATCTGTGGCGCATCCCCAAACAAACGGGCAAGCAGAGCGGGCGAATGGAATTATTCTGCAAGGTTTGAAGCCTCATCTCCTGCGAGAGGTGGGACATGCCGCTGGCGCATGGGTCACCGAGCTACCTTTGGTGCTTTGGGGTCTCCGCACAACCCCAAATAGATCTACAGGGCGATCCCCGTTCTTCCTCGTTTATGGAGCAGAGGTAGTCCTTCCGAGTGACTTGCTTCACAATGCTCCACGAGTTGAACTCTTCTCCGAAGCTGAAGCAGAACAAGCAAGGCAAGACGGAGTGGATGTTCTAGAGGAGGAGCGCGAGATGGCACTGACTCGCTCAACCATTTATCAACAAGATCTGCGGCGTTTTCACGCGCGACACGTCAGGAGTCGTACATTCCAAGCAGGTGACCTGGTGCTCCGAGTGGATCAGCAGAGACCTCACAAGTTGGCTCCCGCATGGGAAGGACCCTTCATCATCTCCAAGGTGCTGAACAACGGAGCATACCAACTCTACAACATCAACAGGGAAACGAACGAGCCGCGAGCATGGAACGGAGATCTCCTGAAGCGCTTCTACACGTGACCGTCGACTGAAGCAATGTAAAGAACAAGTATCGGTGAAATAATACAAAGCAGATTGAGTTTTTGCAGATTCAAAATTCTTCCGCGGTCGCAGACTCCGGTCTCAAAAAAAAAACTTCGCTGCGATCACGAATCGCCTAAGTATTAACTTTCTCCGAGTGTGCACTTAACGTCCCACTCGGGGACTTAGCTGCGATCCAGAATCGCCTAAGTATTAACTTTCTCTGAGTGTGCACTTAACATCGCACTCGGGGACTTAGCTGCGATCCAGAATCGCCTAAGTACTAACTTTCTCCGAGTGTGCACTTAACGTCCCACTCGGGGACTTAGCTGCGATCCAGAATCGCCTAAGTATTAACTTTCTCTGAGTGTGCACTTAACGTCGCACTCGGGGACTTAGCTGCGATCCAGAATCGCCTAAGTACTAACTTTCTCCGAGTGTGCACTTAACGTCGCACTCGGGGACTTAGCTGCGATCCAGAATCGCCAAAGTACTAACTTTCTCTGAGTGTGCACTAAACGTCGCACTCGGGGACTTAGCAGCGATCCAGAATCGCCTAAGTATTAACTTTCTCCGAGTGTGCACTACATGTCGCACTCGGGGACTTAGCTGCGATCCAGAATCGCCTAAGTATTAACTTTCTCCGAGTGTGCACTACACGTCGCACTCGGGGACTTAGCAGCGATCCAGAATCGCCTAAGTATTAACTTTCTCTGAGTGTGCACTACACGTCGCACTCGGGGACTTAGCTGCGATCCAGAATCGCCTAAGTATTAACTTTCTCCGAGTGTGCACTACACGTCGCACTCGGGGACTTAGCTGCGATCCAGAATCGCCTAAGTATTAACTTTCTCTGAGTGTGCACTACACGTCGCACTCGGGGACTTAGCTGCGATCCAGAATCGCCTAAGTATTAACTTTCTCCGAGTGTGCACTACACGTCGCACTCGGGGACTTAGCTGCGATCCAGAATCGCCTAAGTATTAACTTTCTCCGAGTGTGCACTACACGTCGCACTCGGGGACTTAGCTGCGATCCAGAATCGCCTAAGTATTAACTTTCGCCGAGTGTGCACTACACATCGCACTCGGGGACTTAGCTGCGATCCAGAATCGCCTAAGTATTAACTTTCTCCGAGTGTGCACTTAACGTCGCACTCGGGGACTTAGCTGCGATCAAGAATCGCCTAAGTACAAACTTTCTCCGAGTGTGCACTAAACGTCGCACTCGGGGACTTAGCTGCGATCCACAATCGCCTAAGTATTAACTTTCTCCGTGTGTGCACTTAACGTCACACTCGGGGACTTAGCTGCGATCAAGAATCGCCTCAGTACAAATTTTCTCCGAGTGTGCACTAACCGTCGCACTCGGGGACTTAGCTGCGATCACGAATCGGCTAACTACACACTTTCTGTGAGTGTGCACTTAACGTCGCACTCGGGGACTTGTCTGCGATCAAGAATCGCTTAAATAGAAAGCTTCCTTCGTGTGTATCTCATAGATCCACTCGGAGGCTTAGCAGACCCTCATTGAGGCTCATGTAGATGTCAAGACAACTGACAATTACATGAGTAACAACTCGCTCCGAGCACGACCTTACAGTTGCACTCGTAGACTTAGCCGCGATCACGTATCGCCTAAGTACTCAATTGCCTTCGAGTGTATCCTACAGATACACTCGGGGACTCAGCAGACCCTCAGTGAGGCTAATGTAGATGTCAAGACAACTGACAATTACATGAGTAGCAGAACCTCATTGAGGCTCATGTAGATGTCAAGACAACTGACAATTACATGAGTAACAACTCGCTCCGAGTACGACCGTACAGTAGCACTCGAAGACTTAGCCGCGATCACGAATCGCCTAAGTACTCAATTGCCTTCGAGTGTATCCTACAGATCCACTCGGAGACTCAGCAGACCCTCAGTGAGGCTCATGCAGATGTCAAGACAACTGACAATTACATGCTCCGCATGTTTGCCATTGGCTTCACCAAGACACGCCAAACAAAAACCACAAGCCAAAATCGTGTCAACAACTCTTTGGCAAAAGAAGAGCAAAAGATTCGATTCAAATTCAAAGTTTGCCTAAAGATAGTTGGTTCGGTGTAGATCAAGCTTATCCACACCGAACCATGAATGTGACGGCCAACAGCAGTGGCCAAAGTTTCTTACAACCAACACTCGGCATACCGAGGTAAAAGTTTTCTTAAACATCGTCAGGACTGGCACTAGGACTGGCAAGCTCCACGAAAGTGTCGAGGTCGATCCCGTCTGCAATGCGAGTGGCGCTCTCAAGGAAAGTCTCCATGAAATCTTCGAATCAAAGCTTTTTGGTGTTGGTGACTTGCAACGCCTTCAGCTTCTCTTCGCGAGCCTCCTTGCAGTGCACTCGGACCAGCGACAGAGCGACTTCCGCACCACAGCGAGCCGCATACTTCTTCCACGCCTGCACTCGGTTTAGGACCTCCTCCAGCTGAGTCATCAAGCCTTCCATCTCTTGCCGAGACTCGTCTTCAGGCCAAAGCTCCTTGTTGATTCAGCCAATGACCTCTCTCAGTCGACCGATGAAAGGTCCCACTTTGCCCAGGAGAATGTGCGCTCGGAGCATATCTCGATTGGCGTCCTTGCCGAGTGTAACGTTCGGAAGAATCGACTGCTCAACGTCAGCTGCTTCAACCTCAGCGTCCATGCAAAAATCTACAAAGACAGGACGAGCAAAAAGTTAGAACAACATGAAATGCACAGTCGAGAAGCACTCGAAAAAACAGAACTTACCACCGAGAAGCGCTATCATCTTCCGGGCCCAGTCACTGACGTAATTCTCATGTGCTATGCACCACCTGTTCAACACCTGCATCTGTCCCATCAGCTCGGTCCTTTGTTTCCCCATTTTCTCCACTTCAGCCGCTAATGCCTTGTTTGCCTCACGGGCCTCCTCCAAGGACTTTTCTCGTTCAGCCAGAACATCCTTCATACCTGCCAAGGCAACCATTGCTGCATCCAGTTCCCTAGCAAACTGAACCTTTTCAGCCCTCAAAGTCTCGTATGCTGATCCCAACTCGCAAGTTTTCTGCAAGTCAGCGCCAAGAGACGAGCATACAAATTCAACAAGGACAACAATAAAAACTCGCAGTTCTTCACACCCCTGCCGACGCAAGCAGTCGACAGCGGTCTCGGGGACTACACCCAGTGGGTTCACTAAGAGTGACCCCACTGGCATGAAGCTCAAACAAGTCTGCCCTATTGAGATACAGGACAACAAACAAGCCTATGAGGTTACTACTACCCGACCTGAGTAAAATTACTCTCGGGAACTCATCGAGTAGGTGCACTCGGAGTGCCCCCACCGGTAACATTCGAACAGATTAGTTTTGATCTGATCAAGTTAAAGAAAATGTGTATAAAGACAATTGCCGGTGCAAGCACTCGACAGAAGTCTCGGGGACTACACCCACTGGGTTCACTAAGAGTGAACCCACTGCAAAATAATCATACTATATCCGAGTGCATCGCTCAAACACCCAGTGGGTTACAAGAGGAAAGTAAATACTTACTAGCCCACTTACTCGTATATCGTCCCGTAGTTCCAAGCTTCGCTTGTACACGGACGCGATGGAGTCGTACGCTCTCTTGGCCTCTCCCGCCATCAACCCCGCCTGCACCATGGCCCCCTTGGCAGCTCCCACCTCCGGGAGGCGTTGGACGTTGTACTGGACAGTCGACGGACCTGTCATCATAGGAGACTCCTGGGGCATCCCAAGTCCTGCTCCAGTCGGTTCAGCAGCGATGAGCGCCGTTTCAGTCGACGGCATCGTCTCAGTCGGCGGCGCGTCCATGGCGAGAGTAGTAACCGGCGGAACAGCCTCAAGGACAGGCACCGCAGCTTGCTCGGACCTCCTCTGGTCTCCCTCCTCCACATAAATCACCTCTGAGGGAAACCCGACCGAACGGCATGAGACCACAGGAAAAAGGCAAGACCAAAGATAGAATTCGTGATTTAATAATGTAAACTCTCGGAATCGCCACGACGCACCTGGCTGGGATGTGACAACATTGTCCATGTCCATGGGATCGTCCCCCTGGCATACCGGAGAGGTGGCAGAGGTGGCAGTTCTGTCGAGTAAAATTCATGCGACCAATAAGCAGGAGTTCAATCAAATACTGGAAGAAGATAGAAGAACAATGCACTTACGTTGAGGTGACGGGAACTGTGACCCTCATCCGCGGCAAAGCCTTCCGAGGCTTAGAACCACAGGAGCAGCTGGCGGGGCACTCGAGGCTGCTGGAGCAGCCGACGGAGCCACGGGTTCGTGATGGCGTTTGGTTCGAGACTCTGGCGGTGGGGCTGGCGAGTTCTGCTCCTCATCTTCCTCCTCTTCTTCTTCGGACTCCTCCTCTGTCTCCCCACTGTCGGAGACATACTCGACACTCTCCACGCTGCCCTCCTGGCTACCTTCCTCTTCCTCGGCCGGATTCCCGTTCGAGACAGGAGAAAACTAGTTGGTCCACGCCTGCACTAGATACAGTCGACAACATCAGACGTCAGACAGTGATTCAAGAAAGCGATAAATCTAAGACAATTGTGTACACTCGACAAGTTGTACTCACCTCATTCGGAGGAGGGTTGTCCGCGCGGAAGGCCCTCACTCGCCGGGCCCCTATGGGGTTTTCGCACGCGCCTGTGGTGTTGAGGACCCACGACGCCACCATCTCCCCGGTCACGCACTCGACGTTAGTCCGAGTGGAGTCCTCAGGCCCCGTGTAGTGCCACATGGCGTGGTGTCGAGCTTGCAGAGGCTGGATATGCCGACCCAGAAAAACCTCCAGCAAATCTATGTCGGTGACTCCCCTTCGGACGACATCTACAAGCGCATCGACCAGAGGCTGGATCTGGATCTTCTCCGCCTTCGTGAGCGCGAGCTGCTTAGGCGGAGCCGGTCGGTCTAAGCTAAAAGGAGGCAGTCCAGTTGTGGCATTCGGGCAAGCAACGTCCTGGCAGTAGAACCATGTCGACTGCCAGTTCCTAACAGATTCACACAAATGAAGAGCGGGATAGCTACTTTTACTTTTCTTTTGGAAGCCTAAGCCTCCACAGAGCTGGAGGAGGTGAGTTTTGTCATCCGACTGGTTAAGTCGTTTGATGGTCTGAGATCTAGCAGAGAAGATGTGTTTGAAAAGCCCCCAATGGGGAGGACAGCCGATGAAACACTCGCACAGCACGACGAAGGCAGAGAGATAAGCTATTGCATTGGGAGGAAAATGGTGGAGCTGCGCCCCGAAGTGGTTCATTATACCTTTGAAGAAGGGATGAGGAGGCAGAGAGAAACCTCGGTGCACGTGGCTGAGCAGCAAAACGCGCTCCCCCTCCCGGGGCGCCGGCTCGGTCTCGCCCTCCGCCGGAAACCTCCACGACTTATGCGCAATCATTCCGTGCTCCACCAACTGCAGCAAGTTCTCCTCCGTCACCATGGAGGGGAGGAAATCCCCTGGATCCAACCCGCCGGTAGCGCTCGCTGCCGCCGCTGAGCAGGGGCCGCCGCCTTCCCCTTCTTCTTCCGCGCCTCTAGCTTGCTAGTCTGCCCCTTTGTCATGGCGGAGGCTGCAGATCCGCGAGGGAGAAGGAGAAGGAAGGAGCTTGGGATGCACAGGGGATGGCGAGAGAAGCGGGGCAAGTGCAAGTTATCCGGCGAGTGTAACGAAAAACCCTTGCCGCAGAGGTTTAAATAAGGTTCCGACTGGGTCACTAACAGGTGGCCCCGAAATCTTATCCTCCGACCGGTTGCTGCGAAATTAGTGGAGATGATGAAGGCGCGGGAATCGAGGCGTCAGATACTACTCGATCGCGATGTCGTCATCCCCGCTGAGCGTGCGGCAACCGAAATTTGAGGATCTCGGAAAATCCGCCGCTGTCAGTTGACTGATCATGTCAAAAGATACCACGGAAGCACTCGGTCCCTGACGGTTCGTTTCACAAATACATCCACTCGGATCATTGGTCAAAGAAGATAAAATGGATCGAGGCAAACAACGCCAAAGTCGCATCCGTACCAGTCGGATCTGTACTCCAAGCATCGCTTTGTCATTCCAACCCCAATCCATTCGGGGACTAATGATGGGGTTATAGTCCTAGGGTAGGGTCATAGGCCTGCCCTATAAGTCCTACCCAAGGACTACCCTTCATAAGGGATAAGGCCCTTAGTTAGTTCCGACAGAATTAAGGACTTCCCATCATCCAGTCGGTGACGAATCCACCATCGTCCAGTCGGAGATGAGCATTCGGAGCGTATCAAACATACCGACTGGATTCTACTCTGTGCATCGTAACCCCCCTGGAGGGCAACGGTCATACGTTTCCATGTGCCTTTATTAGCATTTAAGACGTACGTTACCTATAACGTAGGCATTTATTCGCCACTACTCCACCCCTGTGCACCGAACCGTTGTGAAGGGCAGCGCACTCTATATAAGCCGCCCTTCCCCACTCGTGCAGGGGTTAGCAATTCACTGTAATCCATATTCCACTCGACAACAAGCTCCCAAGAGCACTGAGACGTAGGGCTTTTACCTCGACCATAGAGGGGCCTGAACTCATACAACCTCGCCGTAGCTAAGGCTCTGCCCATCCTTTCGTACCCTACACATCTACTGTCAGACTTATATCCACGACAGTTAGAGTTGGAAATTGGTATATATTTGAATTCCACTTCAATTAATAAGACCAAACATTGAGCTAGGAAACTTAGTACCTCAGTATGCCATCTTCATGCATGATAAAACAAATTATGGCTGAGTATCAGGTCGAATCAATTAAAAGGGTGTTTGAAAAATACCTTGTTCGAAATGATATTTGAATCTTGATTCAAATCAGCCTCAACTAAAGAAATGGTAGCTACATTAGCCCTGCCACCTTTCATTTTCATGTCATGATCATGCATCATAGTGTTGCATTTCTTTGAAGTAAATATTGTTCTTTCTTGTTTGCCGGCGTTGTTCCCTCTCGGTAGATGATGGTTCCGATGATGTGATCGTTGACTCTGATGAAGACTCATTGCTATCTTCAGAACTGTCAAGCAAGCAAACCCCGTTGAGCATACTGATATAAACCCACTCTCTCGCTCCTGCTCTCTTTTATTGCATTAGGACAAACACGATTCAACTGTTACATGTTCTCTGTAGTTGAACCCATTCCTCTGCATGACCTGTTTTTTGCCACAGTAAATAGTTGAAACCACTTAGCATGAGTAGAAACTGCTTGAGCCCTGTTGTGCTTACTTATCCATGCTTGCTTACTGTGTCTGCTATGCTTAGAGTCGTGTCGGATATGATCCATCTGGATGATGAATCGGAATGGTTGTGTTCATGTCCTACAGTGTGAGAGTAAATGTGTGAATCCGATTTGGTAAAGGTAGCGATGAGAGGCCATGTAGGAGTACATGGTGGGTTGTCTCATTGGGTCCGTCCTTAAGAACTGAGTTCTGTGTATGTTATCCAAGACAAGATACTACCATGCATTGGACCCTGATATATGACCCCGCTCAGCTTATTAGTTGCCTAGATCTCTGTTAGTTTCTGGTGTTTGTAGGAAAAGTGTTGGCGTGCGTGTTTAGCTCTGCCCGATGGGGTAGGCTTCTCTGCGGTAGATACATAGTAGCATGGTGTAACAAGTGGCACCCGGGTATTAGGCTTGGGAACCATGCGCACATCATTTGAGGCCGTAGAGGAAACCTCGGCCGGACTTCCTTGTGGGTTCAGTCTCAAATAGGCGATAAACCTAGACTAGGGTCTTGTGTGGTTAACGGTCATGTCCGACACCTACGCCAGTGCTTCCGCTTGAAGGTTGCCGAGATGCATGACGTGCATATCGTGCTAAGTGGTGAGAGCATGTGTGAAGAAGTATACCCCTGCAGGGTGACTTAATTTGTTCGAATAGCCACGTCCTCGGATATGGACTACTTGGAAACATTACAGGGTACATAGACAATTTAAATGGATACTCTAAAACCTGCAAGATAAGTGTGAGTGCTATGGATGGCCTTCTCGTAGGGAGACGAGAGTGGATCCATAGTGGTGTATTGAATTGGTGAATATCTGGACTCGTGTGTGCTATCCCACCTCAAAGAAAGAACTTGTAGTCGTAGTACAGGTTAGCCAAGAGTCAAAGCTAGCTTGCTGCAATCAAACCCCACAATCCTTTCATTGATACATGATGCATATGTAGATAGTTCTGATGTAAGTCTTACTGAGTACCTTTGTACTCAGGGTTGCTTTATTTATGTTTTTGCAGAGAAGATTTTAGTCTCATTAAAGGTTTCTACGCGATGTGTTCGATGTTGACCGGAATAGCTTGGGAATCCCAAATAGAGGTCTGGTTCCTTTGGTAGGGTCCTTATAGCTTTTCAGGCTCCTCCAGCCACTTTAGTAGATGTTTGTACCAAGACATATTTTGCTTTCGCTTGATGCTTGTATGACTTGAATGCCGGGTCATGTGACCCGTGTTTGTAATATTACACTATGTAGACTCTTATGAGTCTAATAAATGCTTGAGTCACAGAGTTATGTTGTGATGCCATGTTGTATCTACACATATCGTGTATAATGTGTGTATGTTTGAAATGCATTATATGTGTGGGATTCGACACCTAGTTGTGTGCGTTTAGTAGTACTCTTTACAGGGAAATGCCTCTTTGTGCTTAAGCCTTGGTAGGTTGCTACTGCTTTGGACACATTGATTGACTGTCATGTATCCTTCTTTGCTGCTGTGTCTGTCCCATCGGGGAAATGTCACGCGGTGTAATGGAGTCCATGTAGCTTGCTACGACTCGTATACACACGCTGTTGGCCGACACCTGCTTTGCTGGGTTATGTATGCCTGTCCCTGTACGGATGTACCACTTGGGTTTATAACTAGTCATGTCGATCCAGGTTCTTGTCGTTCGAATGCTAGCGACACATTCATATACGTGAGCCAAAAGACGCAAATGGTCCCGACCAAGGCAAGGTGGCAACCGTGGAGTTTACCGTGCGTGAGGCCGCAAAGTGATGTGATGTGTTACAGACTGGGTTCTTATGACTTAGGATCGGGGTCCCGATAGCTTTGGTATCAGAGCTTGACTGCCTGTAGGATAAGCAAGACAAACTGGTCGATGTTGAGTCTAGCAACTCTTTAGTTATATAAGGGAATTGTTTATGGAAGGGAACGTAAGGCTCTTTTTACTCCTTTCCTTGTGTCATCCTTATACTGAGTCACCCTCTTCTTTATTCTACGGGGTTTAAGAATTAGGCTTTCTCATCTAATCATTAGGATGACGAGTTACTATGCTGGAGACCTATAGGAAAGTTGTTGTCTTCAAGGATCAGTGTCTCCATAAGAATTCAATTGTTATGTTGTGAGTTTCTTGCAGGTTGCCTCATATTTCATGCCCATACAGTCGTTATGCTGTCCGAGTTTTCCAAGGTTTCTAACAATCTGATGCAA
Organism: Hordeum vulgare subsp. vulgare; assembly: GCF_904849725.1. Taxonomy (NCBI): domain Eukaryota; kingdom Viridiplantae; phylum Streptophyta; class Magnoliopsida; order Poales; family Poaceae; genus Hordeum; species Hordeum vulgare. Next base: position 64,109,163 of record NC_058522.1, read on the forward strand.
TTGCAAATTCCTTCCTCTTATTTCTAATGTATTTTTGGCCAGACAAAGCACACTAATCATTGTGATGAGGTACTCTATTTCCTTGACATATTTGTTGAATTATTAGGAAAACATGTTACCTCGAAAACTACCCAATAGTCTAGATGTGTTTTTCTTCCCAGTGTGATAATTCTGGCCATCATTTTTTAAGAAATCCCGTGATGTTATTTATCTAGTAGGTATTCTATTTGTGGGTTCTTGAATCCAAGGATCATTCTGCTCACTTTTGTTGATAGTGTTGCTAGTTCCTTTGGAATGATTGGTAACCTTATTGTAGTTCCCAAGGTTCATGGTATATCATTCTTCCAACACCATGGACCATCTCTCATAGAAGTTCTTCATGAACTAAAGATCATAATAAGAGTGCTCGTGATGAGTTCTCTACTCCATATTGTGATTCTGCCAACTCCGCCCTTCTGCATGGGTTATCTGGAGGAATTATGTTGAAGTCGTTCGACATGCTAATCTATGCATCCACAACTCGAGAAATCGTGTGCTCTTGAGTTGGCTCTATCTAGTTGTATTCTGACCTTCATCCTTGAGAGGATAGTCAAGAGTAGTTGTGCATTCGTGTCATCAATGTCTTTTATTCCTGTGGTGTGTCAAGTTGTTCTATTTCCGAATGATTGGGAGAAGCAAACTCGAGTACCTCATCCATTTCTTGGATTGGGTCAAAGTAGTTGTACTCCGCAGATAAAAATGCTAATCTAGCTTTTGTTCTGTTCTATCTGGGAGTATTACCCCCCTTTTGTCAAGAATGTCGTGAGAATTGCACCATGTCTTCTGAGCTCTTGATGTAGTGATACTTCTCGACATCATTATTCATCCCTTGGTTTCCGTGTTGGTTGTAACCGGAATATCGACAGGTGAACCATGATGTGTGAAATCAATACTCCTAGCAATGTTATTTCTTGGTAGCTAATGGATAATAATTTCACTCTTATGGTGATGGTGATTGAATCGTCATCCTAAGATAGACCGTGCCACCTAGTCCATTTTTCATGGTGCACTTTTCAATCAATGAGCAAGGATTGTGTCAATCCTTTGCTTTTTGATCATATCATCTTGCCCTGAAAAGCGAGATTGTTTCCGAGCTTAATAACATATCGGTGGTTCGTGATTCTCCGAATATCTTCTCGGAAGTATTACTAGGTTGTTCCTTGAATGTTATGTTGAGCTCGTGATCAAGTTGGTTTCCCTATAAGCCACCCTTCTCCAGGAATCCGTGTTGGATACCCCCGAGCTAGTTGGTTAAGCTAAACAACAACTTGGAGAGTTGGGAGATAAAAGATTTTCCTAACTTAGTTCACTCTAAAGGTATATCTTGTGTGTGATTGTGTGAGTGTTGAAGAAAGATGATATTTTCATCGGTTGATTCGTGTGATCAATTGTTGCATATATTATCTTGTCCAATTTTTGATTTGAATATGGGCTAATGTCAAATCAAACTCAGAACCAAAGATTTTCGTAACGGTATCTTACTCGTGGATTTCCTTGAGCATACACCATTGCATTCTTTGATTTGACCAATGCTATTATCTTGCTCGCATAGTTGTGGAAATCCATTTATATGGGTAACTTGATGAATTGTTGTTGAGCCCATCGGCAACATTTTCATTTGTTCCATGATTTATGATGGACATTAAGCTAGTGCTGGAAACTTTGTAGACATTGTCTTCGTGTCTCGAGCACGAGGTATATGTTAGGTGTAAGAAGTGACTTCCTCTAATTCATGTGCATTGATGCAAGTTGCCGCCATGAATTTGAGAAGGTTGTCTTGTTTTCTTCGGAATCATCCCAAGTCAATCATGCACGTGCGAAGTATTATATGGTTTGATAGACTGATCATCTTCACTCCATATGTATCTCCTAGCACACCAAGCCACTGATTGATTTGTTTAAGAAAAGGAGTTCCTTCCTAAGAGCTAATCATATGACTTGTGTAAGGACTTTGGTATTCTTAATGATGGTTCCCATCCAGAACTCGGTAGTGTTTTGTTGTAAGACTTTTCATGTGGTCATCATTGTCTTGGGAAGTGTGTTCACATGTGTCTTGCAATCCAGCTCATGTTTAGCTTCCGTAGTTCATCTCTTGAGAATCTCGCAACGTCATCTCGTTGATTTGTGTTGCAAACTTTCTTTTCAGACATGCTGAGTTTGAAACATCCTGTCACCGACCAGATCTGAATCTCACACAGACATGATGGTTGGGACATTTCTCGAGAATTATAATACGGGTCTCTCTGTAACCCGGTAAATTGATATTCTGGCTAATGCACCTAACCGGAAGACTTAATATTATAATACCCAGCATCAGCAACCTTAGCCATCTCCCCGTGAGGACTTTGTATGACTTATTTTAGAAGTTGTTCCTCATGGACCCTTTGAGTCCCGAAGTCTGACCTTTACTTGATGTTCCAGATACCAAGAAGTTGAGTTATCTTATTACATCAAGGAGAACATTAGAAGCGGAATGCTAAGTGTCTCTTGGTCGATAGTCCAGATTTCGTTTCCTTGGCATAGCTAAGGTGAAAAATGAAAAAGTGTTGTCTTCCTTTGCATCTGCATCCTCCACTCTTATTCATCATGGTAGTATGATGTGTTGCCAGGATCCTTGGCACGGATGTTGGTAAACCTTGATGAATATGGAAATGCTCAAGTTCTTGAGAGCACGCTCAGACACTAGGTTATATCCTCGGTAATAATTGGAATGTGCCTTCCGTTTGCCGAGTTGTTCTATAACTCTAGTTTCTTTCCAACCCGAGTATGCCATTCTTTCAAAAAAATTCAAACAATCAAATGTGAATTGCCTTACTCTGGTATGAAGAGTTTCAATGATCTTAGGATCAAAAGTAATTCTTTTTGCCACTTAAGGGAATAACTCTACGAGTCATCTTCTAAGGTGCCGTGTTATGGTATGAAGGGCAATTTAATCATTGCTACTTTGAAACCTCGTCACCATCTATTTGAAGCGTGGATTTGTTGCCTACCAATTGAACCTCTGTCATATGCCTCATTTCCTCGTTTCTGTCATGTGTGTTGTGTTTCAGCTGAAGGGACGTCTCTATGTCTCATTCTATGAGTTGATCATGAGTTGCTCGATCTTCGAGGAGGTCGAATCTTGTAGAGTCTTCCTGTTCTCTTGTCGATGTGCTAGATTAAGATCTTAAAGACAAAGATGTCAACACCCGCATGATGCAATGAATCAACATCCTCGAGAAGAGCAATTGTATCGTGAACATTACGGTAGTTTAGTGTCCCCTCTTCCTCTTCTCGACTACGCTTGAATCTCGGGACGAGATTCTTGTTTAGTGGGGGTGATTTTTCACAGCCCTGGAATAATCACTAGTAAATAGCTGCATCATCATCATGCATCATGATAAACCCAAATGTTTTCAAATATGGACTAACAAAACCCTAGAAATTCATTTAATAAAACAAATTCAAGTAGTGGTGATTTTCAACGAACCAAAGTGGCTTTAAAAAATGTTCATATTTTTTTCTATAAATGTTTGAAAGAACATTTCAGTAATGAATTTTAGTTTTCAAACAATTGTGACATTTTAAATAATTATCAAAAGCCACTGAAATATTAAAAAGAAAAGATAAATATAAATATTTTAAATCACCCAAAAATGCTGAAATAGTTATTGGAGTTTGGAAATATTCCAAATATACCCCATATTTATTTCTAGGGTTTTACAAAATTGTCTATTATTAAATTCAAACAAAAATGTAACAATTTTAAAAAACAAAAAAGAATAGGGAGGAGAGGACTATCTAGCGCTTACCTCTAGGCCCAGCCCGCCAGGGGAGCTCCCTGTGTCGTCTTCCTCCTCGTGCGAGTAGGCAGAGGAGAAGGAAGGCACGGCGGCAGCCTCGCCACCTCCTGCTTAGCCGTGGAGCCTCCTCCTTCCTCCACCGCGCCAGCACGAGGCCCCTCTCTCCCTTATATTCTCCCCTCTCTCCATTCCCCTCCACTCTCTCTGTTTCCTCCACCCTTCTCTCCGCCAGTGCCGGGCACTGCTCGAGCTCGCCGCCGTCGTGTCCGTCCACCCCTCGCCTCCCTGACATGCTCTACACATGCGCCTTGACGAGCAGCTCCTCACTGCCAAGACAATCGAGCTGGGAGCCCCTACATCATCGTTGTCATCGCCGTTTCCTCCTCCGGTCGCCGGAATGCGCCACCGTCGATTCGGTCTGCCCCGGGCCTCTCCTTCCTCCCCGATGCATAAAATGGAAGCACCGTGAGCCCTCGAGTCTTTCCCCTCTCTCTCCCGCATGAATACACCTTCAGAGCCACCTCCTCATCGAGCCCGACCTCTGGCCGCCGCTAGCGCTCATCGCCGGCACCTTCTCTGGCGAGTCCACCCCCTCCTGCCATCCCTGCCAGATCGGCCACCTCCCCAGCAACCCGTAGACGCAAACCGTGCGGCAAATGGCCCTTTGTAGTGCCGTTTAGGTCGTCTCCTGCGACCCTCCGCCGTGGTTTTGGTCGTGGACAGTGAGGCTCCGGCAGCCCCTGACATGGACGGTAGTTAGCCACTAACCACCTCCACGAGAGCCACTGACAGCGTGCCCTAGGGATGGTCAAAGCCCTGGTTAAGGCTGGTCAGCGCGGGATTAACCCATGGGTCGCTCAAAGTGGCCCCCACTGGTCAGTTTGACCTGACCCAGGCCCTGTTGACCTACTGACGCATTGCTGACGCAGAGCTGATGCAATAAATGTAATTTCTTTTATATAATAATTCTAGAAAAATGCTGAAACCTTCTATAAGTCATAGAAAATAATCTGTAAGTCCAATGAAACTAATTTATATATGAAAAATGATCAGAAAAATGCAAGGAATCTAATTATGGCATTTTCATACATGTTTGAAAAAGTTAACATCACCAAGTAGGCAAAATGATGATTAGGATAAATATAATAAATAGTTGGAGTTGGAAATTGGTATATATTTGAATTCCATTTCAATTAATAGGACCAAACATTGATCTAGGAAACTCAGTACCTCAATATGCCATCTTCATGCATGATAAAACAAATTATGGCTGAGCATCATGTCGAATCAATTAAAAGGGTATTTGAAAAATACCTTGATTGAAGTGATATTTGAATCTTGATTCAAATCAGCCTCAACTTAAGAAATGGTAGCTACATTAGCCCTGCCACCTTTCATTTTCATGTCATGATCCTACATCATAGTGTTGCATTTCTTTCAAGTAAATATTGTTCTTTCTTGTTTGCCGGTGTTGTTCCCTCTCGGTAGACGATGGTTCCGATGATGTGATCGTTGACTCTGATGAAGACTCATTGCTATCTTCAGAACTATCAGGCAAGCAAACCCCCTTGATCATACTGATGTAAACCCACTCTCTCGCTCGTGCTCTCTTTTATTGCATTAAGACAAACACGATTCAACTGTTACATGTTCTTGGTATTTGAACCCATTCCTCTGCATGACCTGATTTTTGCCACAGTAAATAGTTGAAACCACTCAGCATGAGTACCAACTGCTTGAGCCATGTTGTGCTTACTCATCCATGCTTGCTTACTATGCCTGCTATGCTTACAGTCATGTCGGGTATGATCCATTTGGATGATGAATCGGAATGGTTGTGTTCATGTCCTACAGTGTGAGAGTAAAGGTATGAATCCGATTTGGTAAAGGTAGCGATGAGAGGCCATGTAGGAGTACATGGTGGGTTGTCTCATTGGGTCCGTCCTTAAGAATTGACTTCTTTGTATGTTATCCTAGACAAGATACTACCATGCATTGGGCCCTGAAATATGACCCCGCTCAGCTTATTAATTGCCTAGATCTCTGTCCAGGAGTTCAAATCAGTTTCTGGTGTTTGTAGGAAAAGTGTTGGCGGCCATGTTTAGCTGTGCCCGACGGGGTAGGGTTCTGTGTGATAGATACATAATGGCACGGTGTACCAAGTGGCACCCGGATGGTGGGCTTGGGAACCCTGCGCACATCGTTTGGGGCCGTAGAGGAAACCTCGGCCGGACTACCTTGCGGGTTCAGTCTCAAATAGGTGATAAACCTGGACTAGGGTCTTGTGTGGTTAACGGTCGTGGCCAACACCCACGCCAGTGCTTCCGCTTGAAGGTTGCCGAGATGCATGATGTGCATATGGTGTTAAGTGGTGAGAGCATGTGTGAAGAAGTATACCCCTGCAGGGTGATTTAATCTGTTCGAATAGCCGCGTCCTCGGATATGGACTACTTGGAAACATTACATGGTACATAGACAATTTAAATGGATACTCTAAAACATGCAAGATAAGTGTGAGTGCTATGGATGGCGTTCTCGTAGGGAGACGAGAGTGGATCCATAGTGGTGTATTGAATTGGTGAATTTGTGGACTCGTGTGCGCTATCCCACCTCAAATAAAGAACTTGTAGTCGTAGTACAGGTTAGCCAAGAGTCAAAGCTGGCTTGCTGCAATCAAACCCCACAATCCTTTCATTGATACATGATGCATATGTAGATAGTTCCGATGTAAGTCTTGCTGAGTACCTTTGTACTCACGGTTGCTTTATTTATGTTTTTGCAGAGAAGATTGTAGTCTCATTAAAGGTTTCTACGCGATGTGTTCGATGTTGACCCGAATAGCTTGGGAATCCCAGACAGAGGTCTGGTTCCTTTGGTAGGGTCATTATAGCTTTTCAGGCTCCTCCAGCCACTTTAGTAGATGTTTGTACCCAGACATGTTTTGTTTCCGCTTGATGCTTGTATGAATTGAGTGTCGGGTCATGTGACCTGTGTTTTTAATATCACACTATGTAGACTCTTATGAGTCTTTAATAAATGCTTGAGTCATAGAGTTATGTTGTGATGTCATGTTGTATCTACACATATTGTGCATAATGTGTGTATGTTTGAAATGTATTATATGTATGGGATTCGACACCTAGTTGTGTGCCTTTAGTAGTACTCTTTACAGGGAAATGCCTCTTTGTGCTTCCATCAAGCCTTGGTAGCTTGCTACTGCTTTGGAGACATTGATTGACCGGCATGTATCCTTCTTTGCTGCTGTGTCTGTCCCCTTGGGGAAATGTCACGCGGTGTAATGGAGTCCATGTAGCTTGCTACGACTCGTCTACACACGCTGTTGGCCGACACCTGCTTTGCTGGGTTATGTATGCCTGTCCCTGTACGGATGTACCACTTGGGTTTATAACTAGTCATGTCGACCCAGGTTCTTGTCGTTCGAATGCTAGCAACACATTCATATACGTGAGCAAAAAGACGCAACCGGTCCCGGCCAAGGTAAGGTGACAACTGTGGAGTTTACCGTGCGTGAGGCCGCAAAGTGAGGTGATGTGTTACAGGCTGGGTTCTTACGACTTAGGATCGAGGTCCCGACATGAATGAACTATTCATATGATGTAACGGTGGAATTTTCATGGCAATATATCTCCGAGTGGATATGCAAATTCCATGATCGGTAGGTATGGTGGACGTTTTGAGGAAGATAAAGAAAGCATATCAGATCATATCATGCCACGGGGTTTGGATGCATCGGCGAAGTTCGCACCGATCCTCGAGGTGAGAATGGGCAATGCATGATACCGAAGAGGTTTGCAAAATAAGAGGAGGTGAGATTGCGTATGTCCATGGTTTAACATTAGTCATGAAAAACTCATATACTTATTGCAAACTTTTATTAGTTTCATCACAAATCAAAGCACTACTCTCATGCCCCCAGGGAGAGGGTTTAGAGGAGTTAATCATCCCGTGACTCCGACCCGAAACAACACTAGGATTTCAACGAGGAATAGAAATGGTCACACACCCCCACCATGCCTTTTTAATATTCAGAGAATAAAGGAATTAACACCTCTTAATACCGCTACTTCTACGAGTTAACAATGATGCACTCACACCTTTTTCATATTACCACATCAATATTGTTAACCCACAATTTCTCTTTATGTGCTACATGATGGTTTTGATTATCATTCATGGAATACCTATTATTTTTGGACTAGCTTTATGACCCATGCAAATTACCGCTATCGTTTATTAACTCTCAAACAAATATAAGTGAATAAAGTGATTCTAAATATTTCTATAAAATCTACATGCTATCGTGCTCAAAAAGATATAAGTGAAGTACTAGAGCGATTGTTTAGCTCAAAATATATAAGTGAAGCACAAAGAGTATTCTAACAAATCGTGATAAATGTGTGTCTCTCTCATGTTTTGTGTGTCCAGAAAAATATGATTGTGGAAAACTAAAAATTAAAATCAAACTAAAGCAAACGACGTTTCAAGCAAAGCTCATACCATGTGATGAATAAATATTTAGCTTCAAGTGACATACCAACGGATTCAGACGAAATAGGGAATGGCTTCCATGGCATTGATACGTCTCCAACGTACCTATAATTTTTTTATGGTTCCATGCTATTATCTTGTCAAACTCTGGATGTTTTGTATGCCTTTTATATCTTTTTTGGGACTAACATATTAACTTAGTGCCAAGTGCCAGTTCCTGTTTTTTCCGTGTTTTTTACCCTTTTTAGAGGAGAATATTAAACGGAGTCCAAAGGGAATAAAACCTCCGAAAAGATTTTTTCCAGAATAGAAGATACGCAGGGAGCGTGAGAACCAAGGCAGAGGGCACCAGGGGAGGCCACAAGCCCCCTAGGCGTGGCCAGGGGGGCCCGCGCCTAGCAGGCTTGTGGGCCCCCTGTGGCTCCTCTGTCCTACTTCTTCCGCCTATAAATCCCCGAAAAATTGAAAACCACGAGAGAGATCCACGGAAATACTTTTCCGCCACCGCAAGCTTCTGTCTCCGCAAGATCCCATATGGGGCATGTTCTGGTGCCCTGTCGGAGGGGGGATTCAGATACGGAGGGCTTCTTCATCAACACCATGGCCTCTCCGATGATGCGTGAGTTGTTCACCATAGACCTTCGGGTCCATAGCTAGTATCTAGATGACTTTTCTCTCTCTTGGATCTTCAATACAAAGTTCTCCATGATCTTCATGGAGATCTATCCGATGTAATCTTCTTTTGCGGTGTGTTTGTTGAGATCCGATGAATTGTGGTTTTATGATTAGATTATCTATGAATCTTATTTGAGTTTCTTCTGATCTCTTATATGCATGATTTCATATCCTTGTAATTCCCTTCGAGTTGTGGGTTTTGTTTGGCCAACTTGATCTATGATTCTTGCAATGGGAGAAGTTCTTGGTTTTGGGTTCATACCGTGCGGTGACCTCACCCAGTGATAGAAGGGGTAGCGAGGCATGCGTCATGTTGTTGCCATCAAGGGTAAAAAGATGCGGTTTATATCTATTGCATGAATTTATCCCTCTACATCATGTCATCTTGCTTAAGGCGTTACTCTGTTTGTCATGAACTCAATACACTAGATGCATGCTGGATAGCGGTCGATGTGTGGAGTAATAGTAGTAGATGTAGAAAGTATCGGTCTACTTGTCTCAGACGTGATGCCTATATGTATGATCATTGCCTTAGATATCGTCATGACTTTGCGCAGTTCAATCAATTGCTCGACGGTAATTGGTTCACCCACTGTAATATTTGCTATCTTGAGAGAAGCCTCTAGTGAACAGTATGGCCCCCGGGTCTACTTCACATCATATTTTCTGCCCTACACTTTTACTTTGTTGCACTTTCCGCCTTCAGATCTCACCATGCAATCAATCGTGAAGGGATTGGCAACCCCTTTGTAGTGTTGGGTGCAAGTTTGTTGTTTTTGCACAGGTACATTGGTGCCTCATCTTGATTCTCCTACTGGATTGATACCTTGGTTCTCAAACTAAGGGAAATACTTACTGCTACTGTGTTGTATCACCGTTTCCTCTTCAAGGGAAAAAACCAACGCATGCTCAAGAGGTAGCAAGCATCCCAGCTTAGATGTGGAGTCTTCATAGAATATTACCTTGGTGCCTTGGGCATCCCCAAGCTTAGGCTCTTGCCGCTCCTTATTCCATTCTCCATCCCGATAACACCCAAAACTTGAAAACTACAATCACACAAAACTAAATAAAACTTTGTGAGATCCGTTAGTATAAGCAACATATAAAATACTTAGCAACTTTGTAAATTGATTCCTATTTCATTATTGAATAATAGGTACTGAATTCTAACTTCTCCATGGCTTATGCCCCCCGATACAATCCATAGCGTCATCAAAACAAGGAAACTATGCAAGCAAAAACATAATCTATCTAAAACAGAATAGTCTATAATAATCTGTAATGAAACTATAATTATTTAGCTCCAAAAAATAAGGAAAATTAGGACTACCCAAGGAATTTGTACAGACATATTGTGTAAAAAATTCAGCTTAAAATTATGTTCGAGTAAAATCAGAGAAATTATGCACATGATGTCCAAGTTTCTGTTGTTTGCACCGTATCAATTATACTTATCATGCAAGTCATCCCAAAGGCTTTAATTGACACAAACACTAATTTAAACATAAAATCACAATCATTACACTATCAATAATCATGTTATCACACATAAACAGAAAGTGAAAGCGAGAAAAATAAGATAACTATTGGGTTGCCTCCCAACAAGCGCTATTGTTTTATGCCCCTAGCTAGGCATAAGGCATATGATCAAGTGTTGTCATCCTTTAGAGAATGACCCATCATTCTATAATCATATTCCCTCCTTTCAGCAGCAAGTTTGCTGATTGTTAAGCAAAAATAATTAGAAGTACTAAACTGCAAAACACAAGGATCTGAGAGATCTACTTCGGGAGGAACATGTGGCTCTTTTTTAGTTTTTTTTCTTAAGTGATTGTCAACTCCTCATTGTATAAGTTACTATAGAGGTATTTTCTTAATTTTATTTAACACTCACAACCCAATCCAAGTTTTGGTATAGAAAATTGATCATTGTGTTCAGAAATCTTATTAACTAAGACATTAAGTGGAAGCTTCTTTCTAAGATTCTCATCATAAGCAATATAATATGTGGATCTTAGTTTTCTTATTTCTTCCATCTCATAAAGAATCCCCTCTATGGGTGGGCACTCACTATTAACCCTATAATGAGCAAATATATCTCTAGCCTCTTGCATGATGTTACTAAATACTTGAACAAGGAACATAGTAGCTAGACGTTTGGTGGAAGCTTCATGGATATTAGAGAATTCTAGAAACAACCGTTCTATGAAAGGATGCATGTGCACAAATTGTCTTTCCAACTGTACTATAAGAAAAGATATAGCATCCGCATAACTTGTAGTTATAGCAACAATAGAACCTCCTATCAATGGTAATGATCTCGCACAAGTGAAAAAAAATCATGAATCATGCTCTTTTCAATAATATTACCACTACCTATACGAAGTTTCTTAGTTTGCATAATAGGTTCTACCTTAGGAGGATCATCATCCACAAGATTACCAAGTTTCTCATTGTCAACTTCATCAAAATTTGTTTTAGCATTCTCATCACAAGGTGAAGTTGGATAATCAAAGGCTTCCATACTAGAGGCGGATGCCTCACTAATTTCAAATTCTGACATGGTAGCAACTTTCAAGCAAACGTGGCAAGCTAAGCAAGCAAAGGTAAATATTTTGTATATTTTGATTTTTTGAAGCAAGAAAGATATAACAACAAATAAAAATAAGAACAAGTGAATCATAATTTTTATGAAGTTACTTGATGGTCGGTGATTATATTCCCCGGCAATGACGCGAGAAATGCTTCCTGATACTTGTGATATGCGTTGGATTTTCTGTGAAGATGAATGGGTTATCACAACACAATGCGGGTAAACATTTCGCTTGATTTAGAAACCAAGGTTTATCGAACCAATAGGAATATCAATCCTCAACTGTCTTCAGCGGCTGCACACATAAGAACAAACAACTTGCACCCAACGCGGGCAAGAGGGTTGTCAATCCCCTTGATCTCGTTATTTGCAAGCAAATAAGGTGTGTAGATAATTGTAGATAGTTGTTACTTGCAAAATAAAATAAAATAAAAATAATACCAGAGAGGAAATTTTAACCTTTTTGAATATATAAGTGAATAGACCCGGGGTCGTAGTGTTCTCTACTCGCATCTCTCATAAAAGCAACTTATGGTGGTTAAACAATTTACCATTGGGCAATTGTTAGAACAACAAATAGTTATGTGATTTTCACGGCAATGATAATGTGTATATAGGCATCATATCCTTAATAAAATAGGTCGACTCTCATGAGCCACAAGTGTAGGGTATCTATCGTAGTCCTTTCGATAAGTAAGATTGTCAAACCCAACGAGGAGGAGAAGGAACTGACAAGTGGTTTTCAGCAAGGTATTGTCTGCAAGCACTGAAATTATCGGTGACAGATAGTTGTGTGATAAGATGATTCGTAGCGAGTAGCAAGTAACAATAGTAAGAAAGGTGCGGCAAGATGGCCCAATCTCTTTTGTAGCAAGGTACAAGCCTGGACAAACTATTATATGAGGTAAAGCGCTCCCGAGGACACATTGGAATTTCTGTGAAGCTAGTTTTCATCAAGTTCATATGATACGTGTTCGCTACTTTGATAGTTTGATATATGGGTGGACCAGTGCTTGGTTGCTGCCCTTACATGGAAAAGAATCCCACTTATGATTAACCCCTCTCACAAGCATCCGCAACTACAAAAGAAGTATTAAGACAAAGTCTAACCATAGCGTTAAACTAGTGGATCCAAATCAGCCCCTTACAAAGCAACGCATAAACTAGGGTTTAAGCTTCTGTCACTCTAGCAACCCATTATCTACTTATTACTTCCCAATGCCTTCCTCTAGGCACAAATATTGGTGAAGTGTTATGTAGTCGACGTTCACATAACACCACTAGAGGAAAAACAACATACAACGCATCAAAACATTGAACGAATACCAAATTCACATGACTACTTATAGAAAGACTTATCCCATGTCCTCAGGAACAAAAGTGACTACTCACAAAGCATAATTATGTTCATGACCAGAGAGAAATTGAAAAGCATCAAAGATCTGAACATATAATCTACCATCGAGTAATCCAACCAGCATCAACTACAAAGAGTAATTAACACTACTAGCAACCTTACAAGTATCAATCGGAGTCGCGAGACGGAGATTGGTTACAAGAGATGAACTAGGGTCTAGAGATGAGATGGTGCTCATGAAGATGTTGATGGAGATGAGTCCCCTCCGATGAGAGGAGTGTTGGTGATGACGATGGCGACGATTTCCCCCTCCGGGAAGGAAATTTCCCCGGCAGGACGGCCCTGCCGGAGCTCTAGATTGGTTGTGCTCAAGTTTCGCCTCCTGGCGGCGGCGGATCTTCCCGGAAGCCTCCTTTTGATTTTTTTTTCTGGAACGAAACCTCCATATAACAAAAGATGAGCGCCGGAGGGGCAGCAAGGGGCCCACAAGCCACCCAGGCCCGGCCACGGGGGTAGGCCGGGCATGCCAGGCTTGTGACCTCCTGGTGGCTCCCCTCCGGTACTTCTTCCGCCCAATATTTTTCATAAAATCAAAAATAATTCCTCGTTGATATTCACGGTTTTTGGAGTTGCGCAGAATAGGTATCTCAAAGTTGCTCCCTTTTCAAACCATAATTCCAGCTGCCGGCATTCTCCCTCTTCATGTAAACCTTATAAAATAAGAGAGAAAAGGCATAAGAATTGTACCGTAAAGTGTAATAACAACCCACAAAGCAATAAATATCAACATAAAAGCATGATGCAAAATAGACGTATCAAATCCCCCAAGCTTAGACCTCGCTTGTCCTAAAGCGCAAGCCGAGATCAACAAATAAGCCCACATGTTTAGAGATAGAGGTGTCGATAAAACAAAGTACGGACATGCAGGCATCATGATCATAATTAGAACAGCAATATCGTCATATAATCTCTTATCACTACAGGAATTAGCTTCTTTGCCGTCTGCCATCACAGACGTCAAAGAGTAAAGCACCGACGGCAAAGAGTAATACACAGACGGCAAAGAAAACTCATGTCGGCAAAAATTATGTACGACGACATTGTAGCTTCTTTGCCGTCAGCCTCACCGAAGCGGACGACAAAGAGCTTTGTCGTCAGCTTTTCATAAGAGCAGTCGGCAAAGATGTCGAGATGGCAACCGACAGGCGTTGCATCCGTTAGGGGCTAATAGAGGCTTTGCCGTCTGCCTTCTCCTCTTCTTCGTCGTCTGCCTCCACCTCCTCCCCCTTCACTCTTTGCCGTCTGCCTCCACCTCCACTATTTGTCGTCTGCCTCCACCTCCCCTCTCCACTCTTCGCCGTCTGCCTCCACCTCCCTCCCCCTTCACTCTTTTCCGTCTGCCTACCCCTCCTCCCCCCTCCTGTGTGCCCTCTTCTTTGCCGTCAGCCCCCCCGGGAAGCAGACGACAAAGAGACTATATGGCGAGTTGTTGCTGCCCAGGTTGCACAGCTGGGCGCCACGTGGCACCTTTGCCGTCAGCTGCCTGATGGCAAAGGCCTTTGCCATCAGCTGGCAGACAGCAAAGAGCCTATATTGTCACATTTTTGTTTATTTTTTCTATTTCACAGCACATAAATATAAAATTCATAGCACATATATGATAAAATAGGTCACAACACATATATGATATACATATAAAGCTCATCAATGCCATTTGTTCATCAACGTACATCCCATATATAAAAAGAACCAACACATACAAAGTTTCATCCATATAAACATACATATAGTTGCACATATATTGTTCATCCATATATACATATACATATAGTTCCACATTGTTCATCAACTCAAATAAAAACGGGAACTAAAGCACTCCAATGCCAGCTTCCATGCATGTAGTACATCCAATTTGAAAAATGGAATAAGAAAGTCAGAAGAAGAACAACAACAACATATATATGACAAATAAGCTAAATTGAAGAAAAAAGAGAAGAAGCAAGAAGAGAAGAAGGATAAGAAAAAACAAGAATAAGGAGGAGGAGGAGGAGGAGAAGGAGAAGGAGGAGGACAATAGGAGAAGAAGAAGGAGAAAAAGAGGAGAAGAAGGGGGGAAGAAGAAAGAGAATAAGGAGGGCTCCTTCTCCTCCTTCTCCTTCTTCTCTTCTTCTTCTCCTCCTCATTCTTCTCCTTCTTCTTCTCTTCTCTTTCTCTTCTTATTTTTGTTCTTCCTTTTCATTTCTCCTCTTCTCCTCTTCTTGGAGCTAAATTAGCTAACTATGTCTTTTTGGAGCTAAATGGGCTAATTATGTCATTATAGAGGAAAACAAGCTAATTATATAATATTAATGAACTAACCAAGGTTCTTATGCCATTTTGAGCTTATAATGTCTTTTTTGAGCTAAATGGGCTAATTATGTCATTGTTGGGGAAATTAAGGCAAGGAGAATATGAAAGAGGAGAAGAAAGAGGAGGAGGAGGAGAAGAAGAAGAAATAAATAAGAATGAGGAGAAGGAGGAGGAGGAGGAGAAGGAGGAGAAGGCCAAGTGCCTTCTCCTCCTTCTCCACCTCCTCCTCCTTCTCCTTCTTCTCTTCTTCTTCTCCTCCCCCTTCTCCTTCTCATTCGATTATCTTTCTCTTCTTCTTTTTGTTCTTCCTTTTCATTTCTCCTCTTATCCTCTGCTTGGAGCTAAATTAGCTAACTATGTCTTTTTGGAGCTAAATGGGCTAATTATGTCATTATAGAGCAAAGCAAGCTAAGTATATAATATTAATGAGCTAACCAAGGTTCTTATGCCATTTTGAGCTTATAATGTCTTTTTGGAGCTAAATGGGCTAATTATGTCATTGTTGGGAAATTAAGGCAAGGAGAATACGAAAGAGGAGAAGAAAGAGGAGGAGGAGGAGAAGAAGAATAAATCTAGAAGAAGGAGGAGAAGGAGGAGGAGGAGAAGGCCAAGGGCCTCCTCCTCCTCCTCCTCCTCCTCCTCCTCCTTCTCCTTCTTCTCTTCTTCTTCTCCTCCTCCTTCTTGTCCTTCTCCTTCTGTTCTCTTTCTCTTCTTCTTTTTGTTCTTCCTTTTCATTTCTCCTCTTCTCCTCTTCTTGGAGCTAAATTAGCTAACAATGTCTTTTTGGAGCTAAATGGGCTAATTATGTCATTATAGAGGAAAACAAGCTAAGTATATAATATTAATGGGCTAACCAAGGTTCTTATGCCATTTTGAGCTTATAATGTCTTTTTGGAGCTAAATGGGCTAATTATGTCATTGTTGGGGAAATTAAGGCAAGGAGAACATGAAAGAGGATAAGAAAGAGGAGGAGGAGGAGGAGAAGAAGAAGAAATCAAGAAGAAGGAGGAGAAGGAGGAGGAGGAGGAGGAGGAGGAGGAAAGGACTAGAAGGTCCTTGGCCTTCTCCTCCTTCTCCTCCTCCTCCTTCTCCTTCTTCTCTTCTTCTTCTTCTTCTTCTTTCTTTTCATTTTTCCTATTTCTTCTCCTCTTCTACTCTTCTTGGAGCTCAGTTAGCTAACTATGTCTTTTTGGAGCTAAATGGGCTAATTATATCATTATAGAGGAAAACAAGCTAAGTATATAATATTAATGAGCTAACCAAGGTTCTTATGCCATTATGAGCTTATAATGTCTTTTTGGAGCTAAATGGGTTCATTATGTCATTGTTGGGGAAATTAAGGCAAGGAGAATATGAAAGAGGAGAAGAAAGAGGAGGAGGAGAAGAATAAGAAGAAGAAATCAAGAAGAAGGAGGAGAAGGAGGAGAAGGACTAGAAGGTCCTCGGCCTTCTCCTCCTTCTCCTCCTCCTCCTTCTCCTTCTTCTCTTCTTCTTCTTCTTGTTTCTTTTCATTTTTCCTATTTCTTCTCCTCTTCTCCTCTTCTTGGAGCTCAATTAGCTAACTAAGTCTTTTTGGAACTAAATGGGCTAATTATCCCATTTTATAGGAAAACAAGTTAAGTTTATAATATTAATGAGCTAACCAAGGTTCTTATACCATTTTGAGGTTATTATCGCATTTTGGAGCTAAATGGGCTAATTATGTCATTGTTGGGGAAATTAAGGCAAGGAGAATATGAAAGAGGAGAAGAAAGAGGAGGAGGAGAAGAAGAAGAAGAAATCAAGAAGAAGGAGGAGAAGGAGGAGGAGGAGGAGGAGAAGGACTAGAAGGTCCTTGGCCTTCTCCTCCTTCTCCTCCTCCTCCTCCTCCTCCTCCTTCTCATTCTTCTCTTCTTCTTCTTCTTCTTCTTCTTCTTTCTTTTCATTTTTCCTATTTCTTCTCCTCTTCTCCTCTTCTTGGAGCTCAATTAGCTAACTATGTCTTTTTGGAGCTAAATGGGCTAATTATCCCATTTTATAGGAAAACAAGCTAAGTATATAATATTAATGAGTTAACCAAGGCTCTTATGCCATTTTGAGGTTATTATGGCATTTTGGAGCTAAATGGTCTATTTATGTCATTGTTGGGGAAATTGAGGAAAGGAGAATATGAAAGTGGAGAAGGGAAACTTATCGTAGTGGTCATCAAGGAGGAGAAACACCTGGAGAAGGGTCGTGCGATGCCGCTCGGGAGTTATTCTGCAGAATAGATATTTTGCAATGTCTCAGTTAGCATGATGACACTCAATTATTAATACTAGTTTATAATGAAACGCACCGTGTCAATCAAAGAGAAGACGTGCATCGGCGGAGGGACTTGACCGCTCCTCTCGCACAGACCCTGAAGAGTGGGTCGTATTATTTAGTAATGAAACAGACATTACACACATGATTTGGCTAATGTGAAAAAAACTTACCACAAAAAGCTCGTACAAGGCCCGTTGACCCGCCTCATTCCGGGCCCTCTCCTCCTCAATCAATCGTGTCGTGGTCTGGTCCCTCTCATCAAGAGCAGCCTGAAGAGCAGTCTGGCTTGGCAATCTCTCTTTCTCAAGAGCATCCTGGTTTGCCACTCTCTCTTTCTGAAGAGCAGCCTGAAACACCATTCCTCGTTACCACACTAATGATCTATGGTGACACACATAATGAAATGGATGAAAGTTTTCTTAGTCCGTACAACTAACCTCGATGGCAAGATCGACTGGCCGTGGACGACACGTTATCTCAGGACAGCTGCTCGACTGGCGCGCCTTGATCTCCAGGAGAGTGAGTGGACAACGTATTATCCCATCTCCAATGGCTATCGAGCCATGGGGCCTCCCGCCACCAGATATCATCACCAACTCTGGATCCAAAGGTTCCTGGCTAGGGTTAAAGTCATCCCCTTTCGTAGCCTTCCCTGTGTCCATGTATGTCACGAGCTTGTGGTGCGATGATATGTTGGTGAAGTTATTTGGATCATCCACGTCAGACTCAGAGAATGCCTTCGCCTTCTTGTACGAGGCAGTATGGGCCATGCCATAAAGGTCGTACAAGTGTGGCATCTCCGTCTTATTGTGATGCGCCTAAAAGAGAGGAACAAAATATTAGCATGAAAAATGAATTGCAGGAATCATGAAGCAAATCACATACCCAGTTTTGTCCAAACTGAAGTAAGTTGGCGCTGCCTTGATGGTGTGGCACACCAACCATTTGGCTACGCCGATCCTTCGCATTCTCGTGGACGGCTCGCCAGCTGCCTGTGCACCACTCATCAACCAACGCCTCCCAACAATCCATCTTATCCGCACACCATCTCGGGGGCACCTGTAAGTTATTAGAAAGAATTTTGAGCGCTACACCTATGAATTAAATCAAGAAAACTACGTAGAAGGACTTAAGAATAGGTAATTACCTTCATGTATTGCTCCTTCTTCAGAAACATTCCGCGACAATCCTTCTTCTGCTTCTTAATACCACGCGTGGCGTAGTAGTCTCGAATAGCCTGTGGCCGAGCCTCGTGTCGTAAGTTCTGTAGTAACCACCTACACTCGGCCTCGAGAACCTTGGCCGCCTCCTCCTCATATCCATCCTCACACCTATAGAAGGTCTGGAATCAAACGTGAAAACACCGATTAGTACAATAATTAGCTATATTGTTAATTTTAGATTGTGTAAAAGGATAATTTACCCAAAATCTCTTGATCACCATCTCGGCCCTCGTGTGGCACAAGACACCATCTATAATCTCCTCTGGCAGGGCCTGCGCAGCCTGGTAGTGCTCCCAGGAAAATCCTAGTGTAGGAACCTGACCCTCACCAGGCAACGTGACAAACCTCGGGAAATTTGTCCGGCAAAGCACACCAAGGACGGGTTCGGCTTGCGGACTCCACGAGGGTGTGCCCATCCCCTGCAGTATGATAAGGTCAATGCATTAGATATTTGAACAAACTTGAAGGCAAAACCTAAAAAAGAGTAAATGTACTTACCTATCTCCTTCAGGTTTAATCACCGGCCTCTACTCGCGGGTAGCCAGCACGACCGGGAGACGTGTACTACCACACTTGTACACGGTGGCCCCGTCAACCTGCACATCGCCCTCACTATCCGTAAACTCATCCCCGCCATCCCCGCCCACTGAGCCACCCGGACCCTCGATCCAATCCGGCAACTCGGTCCGATCCGGCCAGGCATCCCATCCGGGCCTCTCCACGTCGGGTGAAGCCTCCGGAACCGTAGTCTTGTGGGCCGAATGCACCTCGACCCGAGGCTGATCCTGGACCGGAGTCTCATGGGATGAATGCCCATCAACACTAGGCTCCAGGACCGGAGTCCCCGTAGCCTCCTCCGCAAACGGGTCGACCATAGTAGTCCTATGCTCCGGTGAATGAGCTGGTGGTGGTGGCGAGGACGGCTCAACAGTCCTCCTGGATCTTTCGCGGCCACCACCTCTCCCTGTACCCTTCCCCTTCTTCCCTACCCGACCAGCACCTCTCCCAGTGGGCAATGCCGCCGACGAAGAAGAACCCACGGGTGGTGTCGACAGACTGTCTGCCAAGGCTCTACGGAGAGATAGGGGTGGAAGGGAAGTACCACCCCTCGTGCGGGGCGGCTGGGAAGAACCCATCAAGCATTCTGGACCAGCGCCCACCATCTTTCAACACCTGGTGACCTGCCATGATAAAGATTAAAATAAATTAGTACAACATAAAAAATTGAATAACTGACATGAATAACAAAGATTAAAATATATATAATTTAAGTTGTGAATCTTACAAACTAATAATCATCATCAATAAATGCATCATCATCATCACTATCACGCATGTCTTCATGAATGACGTGCTCGTCGGGTTCAACGGCGTGAAGTTGTGAAAGGCACACATTCAACTTATGTCTTGACCCCATTATCCCAAGCTTCTTCCAATTCATCCTTAAGCGGCTGCAGGTACACATTCATATTCTTCCCCGGATAATTGGGCCCTGGAATTATCAACGTCAGAAATATGTTCTTTGTTTGCATAATCTGTCCGGGGGGGGGAGATTGAGTGGAATGACAAATACAGGCCAACAACTATATTTGGTTGCCGTCATGCCGAAGGGATTAAAACCATCCGTGGCGATGCAGACTCGAGGATTCCTTGGATCTGCCGCTTTATCCTGATGCAATCCATCGAAATGTTTCCATGCTTCCCCACCCGATGTGTGTACCACCATCTTATTCCCATCCGCATCTAGTTCGGTTCTCTTGCCCAATTTGTGCCATGTCATCTGTCTGGCTGTCTCTTCGACCATGAAAAGACGTTGAAGTCTTGGTACCGTACGATTGGCATATACCGAAGAACACTAACTGCGATTTTGGTGTGCCTCTTCTCACCCATACCGTTGTCTACCACAAGGTACCTGCAAGACTCGCAATTGGGACAATAGTCCAAGTGTGCATACTCCTTCCTAAATAAGACACATCCTTTCTCACATGCATCTATCTTCTCATAGGGCATCTTAAGTAAACGAAGTATTTTGTCCGACTGGTACAGGTTTGCAGCCATGACATGGCCTTCGGGTTGGAAGCGTCCAAATAGTGTCATCATCGCGTCGTAGCATTCTCTTCCCAAGTTGAACAGAGCCTTTAGAGCTGTTACTTGTGCAATTGCATCCAGCTGACAGAGCTCAGTGTGCTCATGGAGAGGACATTTTGAAGACCAACATTTCATAAAAGGCCATTGCAGATTCCTCCATCTCATCTTCTGAATCCCGAGCATCTTCAAAATTTTGCACCATGTCTTCGATCCCGGTACCATGCTCGTCGGTGCGACGACGGACCACCTCAGCTCTTGTGCGTTGTATAGACTCACCATGAAATGTCCACACCGTATAATTAGGCTTAAAACCCCTCCTCTGCAGGTGTTCAATCATTACAGCCTCTGTCGTCTTTTTATAGTTGTCGCATCCAGGATAGGGGCAATAGTTTCTTTCCTGGCCATTTGCGAATGCGGCTTTCACAAATTCCTTTGTTTTTACAAACCATTCTTTTGCCATCTCTTTCTGACTAGGGTAACTAGTATACATCCATGCATGATCACTCATCTTGTCTAGCTACTAAAGATAGAAGAAATATATTTATATATAATTTACCATTTATATTCATTGGTTAATCAGGTTCGCCATTTTTATTACGTCCAGGCAACCTACACGCTAATAGGTAAAGATAGGTCCTAATCCCACTCGAGTATGTGTAGATTGGGTTCGTTTTCCCATGCTCTGCTTCGGATCCAACGCAAAATTTCAGCAGCACCTTCCCGCTATTCTCCTGATACACATCTCCGCAATAAACAGAGAGGATGTGCATCCGGAGAACAACAGGGAGGCACTGATGAAATTCCGCATCGGATCCAGAGCACAGCATACGGGAAAACGAACCCAATCTACACATACTCGGGCTGTCCATGGATAATGTTGGACAATTCGAAAGGATGGCGGTTATAAATATGCAAAGACATGCATATTTATAGATGTCGCCCTTTCGAACGGGAGACGCATACTGGTCACGCATACTGATAAATTAATTTAATTACCTAAATCTAGAAAGTTTCATCCAGAAACCGAGCCACAGTAAATGAAGGGCCGAGGAGGAGATGAAATTTGTACTGACCCACGAATGCAGGGGCGGAGCTCGTACAATGGACAGGGAGGTCTTCGCACAGCAGACCTCACAGCGACGAGACAACTATCACATCTAAATCCACCCGATGAACACAAATATGCTAATTATGTCATTTTAGAGGAAAACAACTTAAGAATATAATATTCATGAGCTAACCAAGGTTGTTATGCCATTTTGTAGCTAAATCGGCTAATTATCTCATTGTTGGGGAAAATAAGGTAAGGAGAATAAGAAAGAGGAGAAGAAAGAGGAGGAGGAGAAGAAGAAATCAAGAAGAAGGAGAAGGAGGAGGAGAAGAAGGAGGAGAAGAAGGAGAAGGAGGAGAAGGTATTCTTCTTCTCTTCTTCTTCCCTTCTTCTTCTCTTCTTCTCCTTCTTATTTTTGTCTTCTCCTCCTCCTCTTCTTCTTCTTCTTCTTCTTCTTCTTCTCCTCCTCCTCCTCTTCTCCTCTTCTCCTCTTCTCATCCTCCTCCTCCTCTTCTTCTTCCTATTCTTTCTATTAAGCTAACTAACTAACTAACCTAACTAACCAAGCTAACTAAACCTATCGCTAAACCTATATAGCACTAAACAGCAAAAAAATAACAAAAACAGAATCTACCACTAAGTAACTAAAAAAGAATCTAGCTACCACTAATTAACAAAACAAAATCTACCACTAAACTACCTACTAAATCTACTAATTAACTAACTAAATCTACCAACTAACTAAACTACCACTAAATCTACTAATTAACTAACTTACCAACTAAACTATGTATGCCACTATATCTGTTAATTAGCAAAAAAAGAAGAAAAAAGGACTCACCGGAGGGGGCAGACGGGGAGGAGGAGGGCGCGGCGGTGGAGGAGAGGGCGGTGGTGACGGAGGGGGTGGTGGTGGAGAAGGGGCGAGCTCCGACGGCGGTGGTGGAGGAGGAGGTCCCGGGGAGGAGGAGGGGGCGTGGTGGAGGAGGGGGCGCAGGGAGGAGGAGGGCGCGGCGGTGCAGGGAGGAGGAGGGCGTGGCTGCGCAGGGAGGCCGGAGGAGGGCGCGGCGGCGCAGGGAGGCCGGAGGAGGAGGGGCGGCGGCGTAGGGAGGCCGGAGGAGGGCGCAGCGGTGCAGGGAGGCCGGAGGAGGAGGGGGCGGCGGAGCAGGGAGGCCGGAGGAGGGCGTGGCTGCGCAGGGAGACCAGAGGTGGAGGGGGCGGCACAGGGAGGCGGGAGGAGGGCGTGGCTGCGCAGGGAGGCCGGAGGAGGAGGGGGCGGCGCAGGGAGGCCGGAGGAGGGCGCGGCGGCGGTGGTGGTTTCGGGGGGGGGGGGGGGGTGGGGGCGAGAGGGAGGGGTGTGGGGTGGGGCGCGACAACTGTTAGGGGAGATGAGAGGCGCGTGGGGGGTGGGGCTAACGGCCGTTAGGGTGCACCCTCTTTGCCGTCCGCCTCCCGATGGCATAGAGGAGAAAATTGGACGGCAAAGAGAGAGGTCGTTAGGGGGGAGAGAGGGGGGTGCGGGGTGGGCCAACCAAGCTCTTTGCCGTCTGCGTGAATGGTGTTTGCCGTGAGCCAGCTGATGGCAAAGAGTTGGCTAATGGCAAATACTACCTTTGCCATCAACCTTCTCTTTGTCGTCTGGTTTCTGGTAGCCGATGACAAAGAGGGTCTTTGCCATCAGCTAGCAGACGACAAAGAAGCAGTAGATGGCAAAATCTATGATTCCAGTAGTGTATGCTAAAGTGACAATTCCTTCACAATGTAAAGTATGAATCAAGAACATTATTGAGAATTAACAACCAATAGTCTTTAGTCATTGAAACAATTGCAATTTATCATAACATCAGAAAGAGTCAAATAAGAGCTTGTAAAGCAAATCCACATACTCAATCATCTTTTAGTCTTCTACAATTGTTAAAACTCACGTCGTACTCATGAGATCAAAGTTTTAGATGGACAGAGAGAAAGATAGGGGCTTATAGTTTCGCCTCCCAATTACTTACCTCAAGGGTAATGTCAACAATAATAATTCATGAGTACTTACTTCCAAGTTGACATATGAATATAGATCTTTCCCTAGTACGTGACGTTAGCCAAGATAAAGGCGAAATAAGGAATTGGTGCCGATCACTACGACTCTTTTAAGGATAAAAGGTAAAGATACAAGATAGGACCTTCGCAAAGGGAAGCAGAGGTTGTCATGCGCTTCTGAGGTTTGGATGTGTGATCTCTTAGTGTGGAGGAACGTTATTTTATATTGCCTCCTGTCATAAAGAAGTTTATTATGTAGTCTATCGCTTTTATGTCTTCCTCATCGCAGGTTCGTACAAAGTTTATTTTCCACACACTAATAGATCATACATATTTAGGGAGCAATTTTTATTGCTTGCACCTATGACAACTTACTTGAGGGATCTTATTCAATCCATAGGTAGGTATGGTGGACTCTCATGGCAAAACTGGGTTGAAGGTTTATGGATGCACAAGTAGTATCTCTACTTAGTGCGGAAGTTTTGGTTGATATGAGGTGGAAGCAAGCGACACATGCTAAGGGATCTCTAGTCATATAACATTGTTCGGACCCAAGCAAACATAATTCATTATGTTGTCTTCCTTATCCAACATCTACTTCTAAGCATGTAATAGTTTAATGAGTGCTCACAATCATAGATGGTGCCCAAGATGATATATTTATATGTGAACCTCTCTTTCTTTATTACTTCCTATTAATTGCAACCATGACCAATGTCTATGTTTGTCCACCCGCAACAAGTTTCAATCAACATTCTTCTTACATGTGAAGTCATCACTTCCCATAAGATCATTACATGATCTTTCATGCTATTGTTCTTTTATTATTCTCTTCCTTAGATCATGGCATGAGGCAAGACCCTTAACTAAAACAGTCTTTATTATATGACTCACGAACTCGATTACATTGGGGGTGACACAAAGCAATACTCAAGCCTAGAACATACTAAGAGCTTTATTCTACTAGAAAAAGATAAAAACAAAAAGGATCGAACTAAGAAAAAGGTAAAGGCAAAAGATGTGATGGTGATACGATACCGGGGCAACTCCCCCAAGCTTAGCACAAGTCAAGGGGATTGCCCATACCCGTGCTTAATTGTCTTCCTTCAAAGGTGATGGTGGTGGAGTTGTTGCAACCTGGGTTTGATCCTCCGTCTTCCAAGGCATGGGTGCTCCATCATGGAAAGATGATCAAGTCTCCGGAATCCTCAAATCTGCAGCCAACCATATTGATTTAAATCTATATTCATACTCAAAGTTTTGGTTCTACAGGTCATAGATCTAGGCTTGGAGGTGATCAATTCTGTCATAGAGCCTGGAGAGGTGCTTCCCGATGTCATTGGCATCGATCTTGTGCTTGTTGGTGAACTCCATGATCATCGTGTGGTTGGCGTTGAGTTCGTGTTCCACCATCCCTTGGCACTTGAAGACTTGCTGCTCCATTGCTTTGAGCGTCGCCTCCATGCTTCCGGTCTTCTTGGGCCCCTCAACATCACGGATGTGCAGCACCCCCTCACACATCTCGATAGATTGAGGGTGTTGCAGCACTCCCGCGAGGTAGGGATTGATGACCTTCTCGAAGAACTTGTCTTTTGGAACTTTTGGGGACGCCATAGCGATCTAGATCTGTCTGCACCGTAGGTCGAAATGAAAACAGAGGAGATTTGCATGATACGAGGGTCAGACCTTCCGGGAGAATATATAATGATTTTTTTCCCGACCAAAAGGAGTACTCCGCAAGAAAACGAAGTCCGGGAGGCACACGAGGTGCCCACAAGCCACCCAGGCCCGGCCAGGGGGGTAGGCCGGGCCTAGCAGGCTTTTCGCCTCCTCGTGCGCTTTCCGGACTACTTTAAATTTTTCTATTTTTCTAAAAATTCCAAAACGGAGAAAAATTGCTACCGGAAAAGTTTTGGAATCGGTTTACTTACCGAATCACATACCTCTTTGTTTTCGGAGTCTGAAACAGGCTGATAGATATCCCTTATGTACTCCTCCGGAGTTATGGTATTAATAATATTGCTTTCAACATTTAGGGGAGTACCTGAGATATAATGCTTGATTATTTTCCCATTTACAACTTTCGGAAAATTACCTTCCATGTTGTTGACTTTATGGTGCCGGAACGATATACTTCCTCAACAATGTAAGGACCTTCCCATTTAGAGAGAAGCTTGCGTGCAAAAAATCTTGTATGGAGACATGCCCATGGGATTCTTATAAGCAGTTCTATAAGCCCACAGTGCATCATCAAGCTTCTTAGACCAATTCTTCCTAGACCTATTAACAGTCTTTTGCATAATTAGTTTAATCTCTCTATTACTTAGCTCTACTCAACCACTGGACTGAGGATGACAGGGTGATGCAATTCTATGGTTGACATAATACTTAGCAAACGTTTTACGGAAAGCACCATGAATAAAATGTGAACCACCATCAGTCAGTAGATATCTAGGGACTCCAAATCTAGGGAAAATAACTTCTATAAGCATCCTAATAGAGGTGTTATGATCAACACTACTAGTTGAGATAGCTTCTACCCACTTAGTAATGTAATCAATAGCAACTAGGATATGAGTATATCCGTTGGACTTTGGAAAAGATCCCATATAATCAAAACCCCCAACATCAAATGGTTCAATGACAAGTGAATAATTCATAGGAATTTCCTGACGTTTACTGATATTACCTATGCTTTGACATTCATCAACAGACAAGACAAACTTACGGGCATCCTTGAAGAGAGTAGGCCAATAGAAACCGGATTGCAATACCTTGTGTGTAGTTCTATCTCCCGCATGGTGTCCTCCGTAAGCCTTGGAGTGACACTTCTGTAGGATCTGTCCCTGTTCATGCTCAGGTACACAACGTCTAATAACACCATCTACTCCTTCTTTATAAAGGCGAGGATCATCCCAAAAGTAATGTCTCAAATCAAAGAAGAATTTCTTCTTTTGCTCGTATGTGAAACTAGGTGGTATATATTTGGCAATGATATAATTTGCATAATCAGCATACCACGGTGCACTACGTGAAGCATTGATGACATTCAATTGCTCATCAGGAAAGCTATCATCAATAGGTTGTGGGTCATCAAGAACATTCTCCAACCTAGACAAGTTATTTGCTACGGGGTTCTCAGGACCCTTCCTATCAACAACATGCAAATCAAATTCTTGTAGCAAGATAACCCATCTGATAAGTCTAGGTTTAGCATCTTTCTTTTCCATGAGATACTTAATAGCAGCATGATCAGTGTGAATAGTAACCTTGGAATCAACAATGTAAGATCTGAACTTTTCACATGCAAACACGACTGCTAAAATTTCCTTTTCAGTAGTAGCATAGTTTCTTTGGGCACTGTCTAGAGTTTTACTAGCATAATGAATAACATTCAACTTCTTATCAACTCTTTGTCCTAGAACAGCACCAACAGCATAATCACTAGCATCACACATAATTTCAAAAGGTAGTTTCCAATCAGGTGGTTGAACAATAGGTGCAGTTATCAAGGCCTTCTTAAGTATTTCAAATGCTTCCTCACAATCATCATAAAAAACAAAAGGAATATCCTTTTGCAAGAGATTGGTAAGAGGCCTAGAAATCTTAGAGAAGTCTTTAATGAACCTTCTATTGAAACCAGCATGGCCAAGGAAACTTCTTATGCCTTTAATGTATGCAAGGCATGACATTTTCTCGATCGCATCAACCTTAGCCTTATCAACTTCAATACCTCTTTCAGAAATTTTATGTCCTAAGACGATGCCCTCATTAACCATAAAGTGGGACTTCTCCCAATTCAAGACAAGGTTGGTATCTTTACATCTCTACAAAACTCGATCAATGTTGCTGAGGCAATCATCAAAAGAAGACCCGTAAACGGAGAAGTCATCCATGTAAACCTCAACAATCTTTTCACAAAAGTCAGAGAATATAGCCATCATACATGTTTGAAAGGTAGCAGGTGCATTACATAAGCCAAAAGGCATACGTCTATAAGCGAAGGTACCGAAAGGGCAAGTAAAAGTGGTTTCCTCCTGATCAGATTGTGCATGCAAAGGACAGTTTAACTGATGGAAAAGGCTTTGTCGTCAATGAGCTGTCGGCAAAGGTGTCGGCCAAGATTTTATCGGCAATCACCTTCTTTGCCGACAGCCGGAGCTCCACCGACGACAAAGACTTTGCCATCAGCTTTGTGGCATGGGCTGACGGCAAAGAGCAGTGGCGGCAACGGCGCAGGCCGAGCTCCGTTAGAAGGTTACCGGCAGGCTTTGCCCACAGCCGTAGCAAAGCTGACGGCAAAGCCTCCTCTCTTTGCCCACAGCCATAGCAGAGCTGACGGCAAAGCCCAAACACCTGGGTCCCCTTGGCCGCCTCTTTGCCAACAGCTAGAGCCCAGCTGACGGCAAAGCCTACCCCTGGGTCCCCTTGGCCGCCTCTTTGCCGACAACTTTGTCCCAGCTGACGGCAAAGCCAAAAAATTGGTATTCCCAGAGTTGCCAGAATGCACAGGCTGCCGCCACGTGTCTTCTTTGCCGACAGCCCACCGATGGCAAAGCCTTTGCCGTCAGTGAGCTGTAGGCAAAGACCCTCTTTGCTTTTTTTCATATTTGTTTTCTGTTAATTCCCTGCATTTGCAAAACATAGATACAAACAACAACATATATATATTGAATCTGCCCCTAAACAGCACCACAAGTGCATCACAAAGTGCAAACAGCACAACACAAGTGCAAACAACACGAATATATGTCATTAAAGTGCAAACAAGATCACAAAGCATTACAAAGCATCACAAGTGCATCCACAAATACAATTGCATTACAAAGTTCATCTAGAACTACACAAGTGCATTACAAAGTCTCGAGCATCCATCCATATGCCATGCTGCTTTATCAAAATCTGCATAATGAGAAAGAATTTAGAAGAAGAATACAATAAGAAAGAAGTTATCTAAATTAAGCTAAGCAATTAGAAGAAGAAGTGGAGGAAGAAGAAGAAGAACAAGAAGAAGAAGTGGAAGAAGTGGAAGAAGAAGAAGAAGATAGAGAAAAAAGAAAGAAGAGAAGTTATCTTTTTCTCCTCTTTCTTCTTCTCTTATTTCTTCATCTCTTGTTTGTTCTTCTCTTCTGGTTTCTTTTAAAACTTTCTAAACTAATTATTTTATTTTTGAGCTCTAATATCAACTAGAATTTACTAAGCTAACTAAACCATGGCTAATATCAACTAGAATTTACTAAGCTAACTAAAGCCTGGCATAATCTAAGTTGATCTAAACAATAAGAAGAATAAGAAGGAGAGGAATAACTTACCAAATGCCAGGAAACGAAGGATAAGCTGCATCTTTGTTGGTCGCTGGGTTGCTAGGGCTCTCACCAGGAGAAGTAAAGGGATCGTGGGATTCAACTCTTGAATGATGCTGCAACAAGGCAAGAGTTAAAATATGTGGTTAGCACGGCAACAGACAATGGTATAAGACCGTGCAAGGTTGGTCATTGAAAGGGAACTCACCGTTCCCACCGGAGAAGGCATCGGCGGAGGGGGCGGCAAACCTTGCTTATCACACATAGCCTGCAAATTAGTTTTCGAGGAGTCAAAGAAATAGCCTTGTTGCGTCTCACACATGGCCTTGCTTCTCACACAACTGACTTACCGCAACGAAGTCGTGCATGGCCTTCGCATGGGCATTATTGCGTGCCCTCTCCTCGTCAAGCAACCTCTGCGCATTCCGGTCCCTCTCCTCCAACAAGAGCCTGGTGGCCTCCCTCTCCTTCATAAGTGCGGCCTGCAACCACTCCTCAAAAGGAATTTTCATCATCCATCCAGGGACAAAAGAACTAAAGAACTAATGAAGAAAACTAACCTCGATGGCAAGATCAACTGGCCTCGCGCGTTGCCGTATTGCAAGAGCGGAGCTCGTTTGCCTCGACTTGATCTGAGATAGAGTCTCAGTGATAGGGACGAAGCCATCACACATGGCCAGCGTGCCATGAGTCTTACCGCCACCAGAGATCATTAACGCCTCTGGATCGATAGGATTCTGGCTCGGGTCAAAGTCAGGCCCGCGCAGCTGTTTGACCATAGGATGGATGGTCCATAGGCAAGAACTGTCTATGCAAGTCAAAGCAGGAATACTTCCCACCCGCCGGCAACCAATGAAACTTAAGAGCTGCCTTGCATTGTGGGCATGGGAACCTTCCATGCACACACCAGGCAACGAAAAGCGCAAATGTTGGCAAATCATGCAACGAGTATTGGTACCAAACATACATTTGAAAGTTCTCTTTCTTAGCTGCGTCGTATGTGTTGACCCCATTCACCCAAGCTTCTTTCAAGTCATCCATCAGCGGTTGCATGTACACACTCATATTCTTCCCCGGGTATTTTGGCCCTGGAACTATCAACGTCAGAAATATGTGCTTTCTTTGCATAATGGATGATGGTGGAAGATTGAGGGGAATGACAAATACAGGCCAGCAACTATATTGGGTAGCCGTCATACCAAAAGGATTGAACCCATCGAGGCTGATGGCGATTCGACAATTCCTTGGTTCTTTAGCTTTTTCCTTATGTATACTATCGAATGCCTTCCATGCGTCACCATCTGAAGGGTGTACCAACATCGGAACTCCGTGTTCATCTAATTCTTTCCTAATTCCATGTTTGTGCCATGTCATCTGTTTTGCTGTTTCTTCGAGCATGTAAAGTCGTTGAAGTCTTGGTAGGATCGGCAGATACCGTAGGACACTCACGGGGATTTTGCTCTTCTTCTTCTCACCTTCACCGTTTTTTACCTCAACATATCTGGAGGACTTGCAAAATGGACAATATGTTTCCTCCGCATACTCTTTCCTAAATAAGGCACATCCCTTCTCACAAGCATGTATCTGCTCATACGGCATCTTGAGTGCACTAAGGATTTTGTTTGACTCATATAGGTTTGAAGGCATAATATGACCTTCTGGTAGAAAGCACCCAAATAGGGTCATCACTGAGTCAAACAGATCTCTTCCAATGTTGAAC
This sequence comes from Hordeum vulgare subsp. vulgare, assembly GCF_904849725.1. NCBI lineage: Eukaryota > Viridiplantae > Streptophyta > Magnoliopsida > Poales > Poaceae > Hordeum > Hordeum vulgare. The sequence goes on from NC_058522.1 coordinate 64,140,169, forward strand.
TGGGCTTTCAGAGCCATTACTTGTGCGATGGCATCTAGCTGAGAAATCTTAGTGTGCTCGTGAAGAGGATGTTTTGAAGACTCCAACATGGCATAGAAGGCTTTCGCGGATTCCTCCATCTCTTCGTCCTTGTTCCGAGCATCATCAAAGTCATTCACCATGTCTTCAATCCCTGTACCATGATCATCAGTGCGCCGACGCAACACCTCGTCTCTGTTACGTTGGGCCGACTCACCATGAAATGTCCACAAGGTATAGCCGGGAGTAAAACCACGCATCTGCAGGTGTTTACCCATTACATCCTTTGTCTGTCGCGAATAATTCTTGCACTTAGTGCAGGGGCACCATGTTTTTGGCTGGCCTTTAGAAAACGCCGTTTCCACGAATTCATAGGTTTTGCTCAACCATTCATCGGTCATATCTCTCTGACTATGGTGACCGGTGTACATCCATTCACGATCAGTCATTCTGGCAAGCTAGCTACATAGTATCCACATATAAAACAATATAAAATATCAATTCATCAAGTATGTTAAATTAATTATGGCCATTTTTTAATCATGGTTAATACATTGGGATGCACAGCATGCACACCTACTAGCTACTAGGTAAAGATGGGTCCTAATCCCACCCGAGTATGTGTAGATTGGGTCATTTCCCACTGCTCTGCTCCCGACCCAACGCAAAATTTCGGCAGCACCTCCCCGCTGTTCTCCTGATACATGTCTCGGCAACTAACCGAGAGGATGTGTACCCGGAGAACAACAAGGACGAGCTGTCGAAACTCTGCATGGGATCCGGAGCAAAGCGTGGGAAACGACCCAATCTACACATACCCGGGCTGTCCATGGATAACGTTGGACAATTCGAAAGAATCACCGTTATAAATATGCAAATGCATGCATATTTATGACAGGAACCCTTTCGAACGGGAGACGCATATTGGTTACGCAACACCTTTGCATTTTAATACTAAAAATACCTAGCTAGATAGTGTCATCAGCACGAAGGCCGGAACAGAGCAAAATAAAGGGGGTGGAGGAGGAGTTAACAAATGTGCTCACTTTCAAATGCAGGGGAGGTCGTCGAAAACCAATCCCTCGCGGAGAAGCTACTGCACATTTAAATGCACTCAATCAACACAAATACGCACTCGCGGTAATTAAGCTAACTAATACTAACATCTATCATTTAAATGCATTTTTCTAAAACTCTGAATCTCCATATCTTTACATGTGAAATACTTAAATTTCACTGCTAAATTGTGATCTTCGGGGGCATAATTCATATAGTTCTCCAAAACTACTTTGAGTGTGATGCATTCAGGTTTGTTGTGTAGAGCTAATATTACTTCCCTTATTTTGTAGATTAATAAAGTTCTTCGAGTAATCTATAATTATACTAATTAGGGGCTCCCAAGAAATTCCTACATTAATTAGAAATTAGGAGCCGTTAATCTGGTGGGACCAAGTTATTACGGTGTAGATTACTCTATATAATATGAATTTTGAAATATATATTATGTTATTTTTATACTATGGAAATACCAGATATTTCCAATTCAATCTCTCACATATCCGTTTTTGTCAGTTACGCATCCCTCACGTATCTCTATCTCAAAAAATAATATCTCTAACGTATCTCTCTCTCTTAACATATAGTCCATGTTTTTTACAACTGCACCACGTTCTACATCAAACATAGTCCAGCCACTACAATAGCGCCTTCTCTCTCTTGGAAACAAATATAGGCTGCTCTGATCCTCCGCCTCACGCACTCCTCTCCAGCACACATTCTATCCTAGGCCGACTGTCACCTTGGGATAGGGAAAGATTGATCCAGGTTTGATCTACTTATAATTTTATCCTTGCTTTATTCCTATTTAGATGATTAGATCACACTTCATAATGCATGGATGCGAATTTCGGCAATTCGATCATTGATGCGTTGTGCTCTACTATGATGCAGATCATATATGCGACATGTGAGCATGTACGCTGGGTAGGCTCTCAAAGCTAATTATTTCTTCATCTCAATAGTACCAGGAAACAAAATTAATTACCTTCTGCTCTCTGAATTTGTTCCCCTCTCAGTCAATCTTCTCTGTTTTGCCACGGTCATAGCTTTTACATAATGTATAGTAGTGCAGGCGAGTATAATATGGAACGACTAGCTCATCCTTCATATTAAAAACCTTGATTTTAATTAACTATTATCTCAATCAATCTAAAACTTCCCATATATTAGCTTACAAAAAACTTTTGATTTGTTCGATCAACCTACGTTAACTGTCCCGATTTAATATACCGATTTTGGTATACAGAACATAGTAAGAACAAACTCTAACCTGATATTTTATACTCCAAAACAAAATCTAACCTAACTTCATGTATTCTGTTTCCCTGCATATTCACGTACAAGTTTTATACCGAACCTGGCGCGGACGGACCGGCGGGAGGGAGAGGCGGGGGCCGCGGAGGAGGGGACTCCGGCGGCGTCGGGCGGGGGGGGGGCGGCGGGGGCCGGGGCTGGCGGCGCCTCGTCGTCCGGCGGCTGGCGGCGGGCCGGAGGGGGCGGCGCAGGGCCCGAGCCGGAGGGGGGTGACGTCGGGCGGGGGGGGGGGGGGGGGGGGGCGGCGGGGGCCTGGGCCGGCGGCGCCTCGTCGTCCGGCGGCTGGCGGCGGGCCGGAGGGGGCGGCGCAGGGCGGCGCGGGGCGGGGCGGGCGAGGGGCGGCGCAGGGCGGGGCGGCCGCGGGGTGGCGCAGGGCGGGGCGGCGCGGGGCGGGCGAGGGGCGGTGTGGGAGAGCAGGGCGCGCGTGCACGGGACGGTGAGAGAGAGAAGGCGCGGTGAGAGAGAGAAGGCACGGGGGGATAAGGCAGGTGTATGGGGTTAGCCTCTTTGCCCTCAGCCAGCTGTCGGCAAAGACAGTCGTTAGTCTTTGCCCTCAGCTGGCTGTCGGCAAAGAAGGCCCTCGTTTTTTTTCTGGCCGAGGCGGCGACTGGGTTAGCCCCTATGCCGTCAGCCTTCCTATGCCGACCGCTTTTATGTCCTTTGCCGTCAGCTGGCTACCGGCTTAGATAAAGCGGACGGCATATATTTTATTTGCCGTCAGCCCCTCCTATGCCGTCAGCATTTATTTTGGCTGAGGGCAAAGTCTCTTTGCCGTCAGCCCCGTAAAATTGTTGACGGCAAAGCTTAAAGCTGTCGGCAAACTAGCAGATTCCAGTAGTGGCAACATGTATTTGGGAGAAACCAGAATAACCATCTAGAAAGCAGAAGTGTGTGTGTTTAGACAATCTTTCTAGCATTTGGTCAATAAAAGGCAAAGGGAATGATCTTTCCTGGTGGATTTATTCAATTTCCTAAAATCAATTACCATCCTTTAGTAATAATCCTCTGTGGGATCAATTCATCTTTGTCATTAGGGACAACGGTAATACCTCCCTTCTTAGGGACGCAATGCACCGGACTTACCCAATCACTATGAGCAACATGATAGATAATACCTATTCCAAGAGCTTTAGTATTTCTTTTCTTACTACCTCTTTCATCTTAGGATTTAATCTCCGTTGATGATCAGCAACTGGTTTGGAATCAGGATCGGTTTTAATTTTGTGCTGGCATAGAGTGGGACTAATACCCTTAAGATCATCAAGAGTATATCCAATAGCAGCACGGTGTTTCCTCAGAGTTTTCAATAATTTCTTTTCTTCATGCTCTCAAAGGCTAGCACTAATAATAACAGGATATATCTCTTTTTCATCAAGATAAGCATACTTAAGAGTATCAGGTAACTATTTAAGCTCGAACACAAGATCACCCTTTGGTGGGGGTGGATCTCCAAGTAGCTCAACAGGAAAATTATTCTTAAGGATAGGATGTTGTTCAAAGATAACTCTATCTATCTCATTCCTTTCATCCATATGCATATAATTTTCATGCTCAAGCAAGTATTGCTGTAAGGGATCAGTAGGAGGCACATCAATAGAATCTAGGGAAATAATTTGATCCTTACTAGATAATTCTTTTTCATGAGGTTGTCTACCAAACTTGGAGAAATTGAACTCATGTGACACACCTTCAAAGCCAACAGTGACAGTTTGCTTCTCACAGTCAATATGAGCATTGACAGTATTGAGGAATGGTCTGCCAAATATGATGGGACAAAAGCTATCTTTTGTGGTAGAAAGAACGAGAAAATCAGCAGGATACTTAGTTTTACCACACAAGACTTCAACATCTCTAACAATTCCCAAAGGGGAGATAGTATCTCTATTGGCAAGCTGAATAGTAACATCAACAGGTTCCATCTCGATAGGTGCAATCTCGTCTTTAATTTCATCATATAAGGATTGAGGTACTGCACTAACACTAGCACCAACGTCACATAAACCATGATAACAATGATCTCCTATCTTAACAGAAAGAACATGCATGCCAACAACAGGCTTATGTTTGTCTCTAGTATGAGGTTTAGCAATTCTAGCAGCATCTTCACAGAAGTGAATATCATGCCCATCAACATTGTCGGACAAGAGATCTTTGATAATAGCAATGTTAGGTTCAACTCTAATTTGCTCAAGGGGTGTAGGTGTTCTAATGTAGCCCCTACGTATCACAGTTGAAGCTTTAGAATGATCCTATATTCTAACAGGGAAAGGTGGTTTCTCAATGTAAGCACTAGGAACAATGGGATCATTATAAGCAATGGCTTTCTCTTCAACTGGATTGGATTTAACTACATTGACTTCTATGGGAGAATGATATTTAAACCACTTCTCTTTAGGGAGATTAATATTAGCAGCAAATAATTCACATAATGAAGCTACTATCTCAGAGTCAAGTCCATGTTTAGCGCTAAAGTCACAAAAAGTATTTGTTTCAACGAAGGATTTAACCCAATCGAACTTAAGATTCATACCTGACTCCTTACCTTCATAAAACTCCCAATCTTCAGAGCTGCGTTTAATTCTTTCCAATAAATTCCATTCGAAGTCAATATCTCTCTTCATAAAAGAACTGGTACAAGAAGTGTCAAGCATGGTGCGATTATCATGAGAAAGCCGAGCATAGAAGTTCTGCATAATAATTTCTCTCAAGAGCTCATGGTTGGGGCATGAATATAACATTGATTTAAGCCTCCCCAATCTTGAGCGATGCTTTCCCTGTCACGAGGCCAAAAATTATAAATATAATTCCGATCACGATGTACTAGATGCATAGGATAAAACTTTTGATGAAATTCCAATTTCAATCGGTTGTCGTTCCGTGATCCAGTATCATCACATGGCCTATACCATGTTAATGCTTTATCCCTCAAAGATAAGGGAAAGACCTTCTTCTTGACCTCATCCTCGGGAAAACCTGCAAGCTTAAATAAACCACAAACTTCATCTACATAGATTAGATGCAAGTGTCGATGTGATGTTCCATCTCGTGAAAAAGGATTAGCCAACAGTTCTCTTGCATGCCCGGAGGAATTTCATAACAAATATTTTCAGTAGGTGCAGTAGGTTGAGGAGCAACTCCTTGTGCTTCTGTTCGAGTGAAGATACCCCGAACAAGCTCCTCGAAGGATTAGTTTCCATAGTGACAAGTGACAATAAATTTCAGCACACTATATAAATGTTTCCTTACCAATTTCCACTTACCAGAGGCGTTTCACTCCCCGGCGATGGCGCCAGAAAAGTGTCTTGATGACCCACAAGTGTAGGGGATCTATAGTTGTCCTTTCGATAAGTAAGAGTGTCGAACCCAACGAGGAGCAGAAGGAACTGACAAGTGATTTTTAGCAAGGTATTCTCTGCAGGCACTGAAATTATCGGTAACAGATAGTTGTGTGACAAGATGATTCGTAGCGAGTAGCAAGCAACAATAGTAACAAAGGTGCAGCAAGATGTCGCAATCCCTTTTGTAGCAAGGGACAAGCCTGGACAAACTATTATATGAGGTAAAGCGCTCCCGAGGACACATGGGAATTTCTGTCAAGCTAGTTTTCATCAAGTTCATATGATTCGCGTTCGCTACTTTGATAGTTTGATATGTGGGTGGACCAATGCTTGGGTGCTGCCCTTACTTGGAAAAACATACCACTTATGATTAACCCCTCTTGAAAGCATCCTCAACTACGAATGAAGAATTAAGACAAAGTCTAACCATAGCATTAAACTAGTGGATCCAAATCAGCCCCTTACGAAGCAACACATAAACTAGGATTTAAGCCTCTGTCACTCTAGCAACCCATCATCTACTTATTACTTCCCAATGCCTTCCTCTAGGCCCAAATAATGGTGAAGTTTTATGTAGTCGATGTTGACATAACACCACTAGAGGAAAAAACATACAACGCATCAAAATATCGAACGAATACCAAATTCACATGACTACTTATAGCAAGACTTATCCCATGTCCTCAGGAACAAAAGTGACTACTCACAAAGTGTAATTATGTTCATGACGAGAGAGGTATTGAATAGCATCAAAGATCTGAACATATAATCTTCCACTAAGTAATCCAACTGGCATCAACTACAAAGAGTACTTAACACTACTAGCAACCTTACAAGTACCAATCGGAGTCGCGAGACGGAGATTGGTTACAAGAGATGAACTAGGGTCTGGAGATGAGATGGTGCTAACGAAGATGTTGATGGAGATGAGCCCCCTCCGATGAGAGGAGTGTTGGTGATGACGATGGCGACGATTTCCCCCTCCGGGAAGGAAATTTCCCCGACAGGATGATACGTCCATTTTGCATCATGTTTTCATGTTGATACTTATCGCTTCTTGGTTTGTTATTTCACTTCACGGTACTATTCTTATGCCTTTTATCTTTTATTTTGCAAGGTTTACATGAAGAGGGAGAATACCGGCAACTGGAATTCTGTCCTCAAAGTGGAGCAAGTTTGAGATACATATTCTGCGCAACTCCAAACGCCGTAAAAATCAACCAGGATTTTTTCCCGATTTATCAAAAATACTGGGCTGAAGAAGTGCCACAGGGGCGCCAGGGGGTGGCCACAAGCCTGCACGGCGCGGCCACCCCCCAGGCCGCGCCATGGGGGCTTGTGGGCACCCTGCTAGCCCACTTGCCCCCCTCTTTTGCTATATGGAGGGTTTCATCCAGGAAAAAATCACATAGGAGCTTTTTCGTGGTTTCGCCGCTGCCACGAGGCGGAACTTGAGCAGAACCAATCTAGAGCTCCGACAGGACGATCCTACCGAGGAAACTTCCCTCCCGGAGGGGGAAATAATCGCCATCATCATCACCAACACTCTTCTCATTGGAGGGGACTCATCACCATCAACATCTTCATCAGCACCATCTCCTCTCCAAACCCTAGTTCATCTATTGTAACCAATCTCCGTCTCGCGACTCCGATTGGTACTTGTAAGGTTGCTAGTAGTGTTGATTACTCTTTGTAGTTGATGCTAGTTGGATTACTTGGTGCAAGAGTTTATGTTCAGATCCTTGATGCTACTCATTACCTCTCTGGTCATGAATATGATTATGCTTTGTGAGTAGTTACTTTTGTTCCTGAGGACATGGAATAAGTCATGCTAATAGTAGTCATGTGAATTTGGTGTTCATTCGGTAATTTGATATGTTGTATGTTGTTTTTCCTCTACTGGTGTTATGTGAACGTCGACTACATAGCACTTCACCCTTATTTGGGCCTAGAGGAAGGCATTGGGAAGTACACAGTAGATGATGGGTTGCTAGAGGGACAGAAGCTTAAACCGTAGTTTATGCGTTGCTTCGTAAGGGGCTGATTTGGATCCACTAGTTTAACGCTATGTTTAGACTTGGTCTTAATTCTTATTTCATAGTTGCGGATGCTTGCGAGAGGGGTTAATCATAAGTGGGATGCTTGTCCAAGTAAGGGCAGTACCCAAGCGCCGGTCCACCCACATATCAAACTATCAAAGTAACGAACGCGAATCGTATGAACATGATGAAAACTAGCATGACAGAAATTCCCGTGTGTCCTCGGGAGCGTTTTTCCTCCTGTAAGACTTTGTCCAGGCTTGTCCCTTGCTACAAAAGGGATTGGGCCACTTTGCTGCACCGTTGCTACTTTTGTTACTTGTTGCTTGCTACAAATCATCTCACCACATAATCACTTGTTACCGACAATTTCAGTGCCTGCAGATTTTACCTTGCTGAAATCCACTTGTCAGATCCTTTTGCTCCTCGTTGAGTTCGACACGCTTACTTATCTAAAGGACTACGATTGATACCCTGTACTTGTGGGTCATCAAGACTCTTTTCTGGCGCCGTTGCCGGGGAGTGAAGCGCATTTGGTAAGTGGAACTTGGTAAGGCAACATTCATATAGTGTGCTGAAATTTATTGTCACTTGTCACTATGGATACTAATCCTTTGAGGGGCTTGTTCAGGGTATCTTCACCTTGAACGGAAGCACAAAGAGTTGGTCCTCAACCTGCTGCACCTACTGAAAATATTTGCTTTGAATTTCCTTCGGGTATGCTTGAGAAACTGCTGGCTAATCCTTTTACAGGAGATGGAACATCACATCCAGATTTGCATCTAATCTATGTAGATGAGGTTTGTGGTTTATTTAAGCTTGCAAGTGTGCCCGAGGATGAGGTCAAGAAGAAGGTCTTTCCTTTATATTTTAAGGATAAGGCGTTGACATGGTATAGGCTATGTGAAGATACTGGATCATGGGACAACAATCGGTTGAAATTGGAATTTCATCAGAAGTTTTATCCTATGCATTTAGTACATCGTGATCAGAATTATATTTACAATTTTTTTCCTTGTGACAGAGAAAACATCGCTCAAGCTTGGAGCAGGCTTAAATCAATGCTATATTCATGCCCCAATCATGAGCTCTAAAGAGAAATTATCATTCAGAACTTCTATGCTCGGCTTTCTCATGATGATCGCACCATGCTTGACACTTCTTGTACCGGTTCTTTTATGAAGAGAGATATTGACTTCAAATGGAATTTATTGGAGAGAATTAAACGCAACTCTGAAGATTGGTAGCTTTAAGAAGGTAAGGAGTCATGTATGAATTTCACGTTTGATTGTGTTAAATACTTTGTTGAGACAAATACTTTTTGTGACTTTAGCGCAAAGTATGGACTTGACTCTGAGATAGTAGCTTCATTGTGTGAATCCTTTTCTGCTCATATTGATCTCCCCAAAGAGAAGTGGTTTAAATATCATCCTCCTTTAGAAGTCAATGTAGTTAAACCCACTCAAGTTGAAGAGAAAGTCATTTCTTATAATGATCCCATGGTTCCTAGTGCTTACTTTGAGAAACCGCCTTTCCCTGTTAGGATAAAGGATCATTCTAAAGCTTCAACTGTGATACGTAGAGGCCATATGTCACACCCTGTTTTTCGCCACAAGTATTTTATGTTGCAAAATCAGAGCTTGTTAAAACTTTTTGAAATAATGTTGTGAGTGCAATGTAAACCCTTGTATGAGTGAATGCTTGCTTGCTTGATGACTCAAACCCATGAAAAACTTATTATTTTGCTTTCTTCAAAAACCCTTTTTCCTTTATATCAAGATCACCTTCATCATGTTGGGATACACTCAATAAATTCCCATAAAACTTCAGGAGCCCTCCCAAGCCATATTAGGTGCTCACATAAAATCTCACCTTGATCCAAGGTGGGGAAGTGCATCAAATGAGCCCAAAACCCTCTCTGTCCTGAGAAGAGTTTGAACAACTCTACATTGCAAAGTTTCTCCAATGGAGCTGAAACTTTGCACAGGTGTTTGACACCCCAAATGAGGACTCACACCAAAGATGAGATTTGTGAGAGTCTGATTGGCCACAGTTCCTTTGTAAAGGACAGAACTGGTCATTTTGGAGCATTTCCAAGTTTACCAAGCTAAACTTGTTCAATGGAGCTCAAATTTGGTGAAACCCCATGTTTTTACCCCAAGACCAAACGTGTTAAGTGTCAGTTCCAGTGGTGGAGTGGAAGCACCCCAAATCACTGTCCAACACCTTGTGACAGGAAGGTAAAAACCCTCCTAGCCACTGTTTTACCCAATGGAAAAGCCCCAAACTTGGTGAGTTAGAGCCCCAGAACACCCTGAGCACTCAGTCAACCAGCCCCTCCTCAACTCCAAGCACAAGTGACAAGATCTTCAATTTGAGCCACAGGCCAGGGCTGGCAACACTGGTGTTCCTTGCCTCCTTTGACCAGCTCGCGCTCCCACTAGCACACAACGGCTAGGCACACTCCCAGCAACACTCAGGACATGGAGGACACGTCCAAAGTGCCCCAGAGCGTGCCAGCATGCCGTGGCATGCCAAAACTGCGCTCTGGACGCGCTACAGAGAACCTCCAGCAAGGGGACGTCGCCCCCGGCCAGTTCCAACCTCCCCAGTAGTGTCCAAACGCTCCCCCGACAGCCACTCTGTGCAAAGCTACCATCAGGGGCCCCCTCTCCTCGCGCAAGATATCAGGCGACACGTGCCCGCGCACGCCCAACGCGGCCGAGCATGCACGGACGCTGCGGCTCGACCCCACTCGCTCTCCCTCTGCGGCCGATGCACCAGAAGGTCCTAAACCACATCCCGAACCCGTGGTTTCGCGGCCAGCACCTCACTGTGCAAGCACGCGCGCCACGATGAGTCACCGGCACGCCCGAGTCGGCTCACCGTTGCTGGCCTATAAATAGGTCTCCCCGGCGCCCCCGCACCCCCCAGGCAGCTTCAGCACAACCACTAGACTCCCCCTAGCCGCCCAATCGAGCTCGCAGAGCCCCGGTGCTCGAAATGACCGAGGCCCGTCCGCCTCGGAGCTCCAGTCGATCTCCGGCTACACGCCGGCTCCTGCGCCGCCCGACCTCTCATTGCACTTCCCTTGACGCCAGGATCATTTCCCCCAACTTCCCCGAGCGAATCCGTGCCCCTAGCCACTAGCTCGACGCCATCCCGAAACCTTTCCGCCACGGTCACCTCGTCGCCGGCGACCGAGACCACCTCCGGTGACGTCCCGACCACGAGCAGGTAGGCGGAGGAACGAGGGACCCATTCCCGCTCCTAGATTGACCTGAGGGTAACGGTAGCCTTGCCGGCGTCCGTCTCCACCTCTCTGGCTAGAGGTAGGAGAAGGACCTGACAGGTGGAGCCCACCTGTCGGTGTCCTGGGACAGCCAGCGCGCAGCCGCTGACACTCACCCTAGGGGCCCGCATGTCAGGTTTGAACCTGGCACGCGCGCATCTGGTGGCCGGTCTGCTGGCTGGGCCGGCTGGGTCCCCCCCCCCCCCCCCCCCCGTGGCCTTTTCTTTTATTTTTAACCTGCAAGCTTAAATGATTTTTATAAAAATATTTAGCCAGTAGCAAAATATGATTCTTCCACCAACAATTTTCTAAAAATGTGTAGTAATTGATTGTGTAGAGTTTGACATTTTTTAAAAACAGAATCTGTTTTGGTATAAAAAAATTATATTAAAAGCATTTGTTTGCTACTGTTTGCTTTTAAATTAATATTCTTAGCTAATAAAAACCATAGGAAACTTTTTCCAAAATAATAAACTGAATTTATTCAAGCTTTGCAACATTTTTAAAAGCACCTTGTGATCTGTTTTGGTGTGAGCTATTATTTATTTATTCCATTCTCGACGGTAGAGTTACCGAGTGATGGAGGATTCAGAGCGGAAGACCTCGAAGACCCCGGATACCTAGCTGACCAAGGCAAGCAGCCCTTTGACCATGACTTGAGCATATGAACTGATGCATGCTAGAATAGCAAGTACCTTTCTGTTGCATGTGATCACAGTGCCGGTTCATCATTGGTGTGATGGTACCGAAGGCTTCAGCGAAGCACTTGCATGATAGTGATGTTATACATATGGCTCCTCGAAGCACAAACATGATGAGCTTGACCCTACCATCTATGAGGATCATGCTACTGTCATGTTGACTAGTAAAGTTATAAGATCATTGCATTGAGCTTGACCCTACCCGTTAAGGGTCATGTTAATACCATGTTGACAAGAAAAGTAAAAGCATTTTATCATGAGCATGATGATGAGTTAAATCAAAGAGTTTATGAAAACCCCGTCGGGTGCCACTAATGCCCGAGGGTGATGATGAGTTGGTGATCACTTTTGGTGAAGTGATGCACCGGTGTTTTGTGTGAGTATGGTTTCGGAAATGGGATTAGATTTATGATGTGTCGACCGTCCCAACCTTACCAGTACGACCACGATACCCCTTTATGGGACGGGGCTTTGTTGATTACTCTGGTCGGTGCTAGCAAAGAGCCACATTACTAGTGGCGGGAGTGATTGTCGTCACTCTCATGATGGGGTCGTGCCAGGTAGGACGACTATGCCATTATTATGAGTTCCAGGCACACCGTTGGTCCCTGCATGGTTGATACTGTCCAAAGTTAGTGCTCGTAAGACATACAACATGTGGGCTGGGTACCGATCGAGTGGACCTCTTTGTCTAGTATCGTCAGGGGAAAGATGATGATCGGGTACTTACCTCGGGTATATGTGATATACCGCGAGTCGTGGATGACACAGAAGTTTCCCGTTTCTCATGGGTCCAGCATACTACCTCTGCAGAGTGTCAAACTATTTCGAATAGCCATGTCCATGGTCAAGGGCAGTTGGGTGGTGCTGCTTAAACTACGTCCAGCGTTTCCGCATAAACCAAGTGTGTGTGTGTGAGTTCGGTGAATGGTGTTAATAACCGGAGTTACTTGAGGAATTGATATGACCAAGTTCGGTGAATTGGCATATAGGGTGAACCCGGTGTGTTCAACCCTTGTCAGATATGTCGATATCTGTAACCTGTTCTTCAAGAGTAGTTCTTTAACTTGTTGCATATACCTGATCATTCCACCAAAGATACATGTTACTGTTATTCTTCACTATCAATGTTCATATCATGGGCTGTTTGCAAGTACATTCAAAGTAATCATTGGCTTGCTACTGGTTATATCATTGACCAGACATGGAAGGACCGGAGTTTGGCAATGAGTACGCCTTAGGAGACGAACCGACGATCTAGGACGCTTCCAAGTCAGAATGCCTGTCGGTGTAGGCTTGATGGCATGGGCACCGCTTAGCCCTTACGAGTTTCCTCTACCCGATGTATCTGTTTAATTGGCTTTAGGCCTCGCTCTTGAGCCCGACCTTCTGGTCGTTTGATGTAATAATTTCGGTACTTGGATGTAAGACTCTATTATTCAGTATCTGTGTTAAGTGAACATTGATCCTTGGGGTCACTGGGCACGGCGAACTCGACTTGCTAGTCGGGGTCCCCACAGAACTGGTATCAGAGCCATCCTGACTATAGGAAGCCTTAGATAGCATGGACGTTAGCCGAGAATGTTAGAACGCCAGCCTTGCACAAATCTTTTGCACATACAACTTCTGACTTCTCTCCTATACCTTGTAGATGGCTGCCGTACCTGAGACGCTTCTGGAGACCGGCTTTCCACTACTCCTGGTGGATTGTCTCGAGAAGTGCCACATATGTCGCACGCCCATCTTCCTCTACCACGAGAACTGGGTCAACGCCGACACTAAGGAATATCACGTGGACGTGATAGTGAAGGCTAATGACTCCCCGTCTAGTTGGTTATTCGAAGGACCACAGATGGGAGAGCTGATGTTGGCAGTGGAGACGGCCGCACGAGAGGCGCTCGTGCGTCTCCGCAGCATCCTCCCTGAGATGGCTAACGAGCCTGTCACTGGTCACCTACCTTTCATTAAGGAAGGAGTGGATGGGAGTTGGACACTCAACCCAGCCACGGAGGATGGGATGCCATTAAGGTTTTAGACCTACTTCAGCCTCTCGTCGGACACCCTGACGCACTTCCTGGTTAAGGAATCAGCCAAGCTTCGCCAAGAGCTGCACCTAGTCAAGGGCCTGCTCCACACTGAAAAGATGAAGAATCGCAAGGTAAAGAAGGCAGGCGCACCTAAAGGAAGGATAGCTGTTGCTACTAGGGGTGGTGTGTTACCCACCCAAGCAGTCCCTCTTCGGAGTCGCCGCCTGACAGCGGAAGAGTACACTGAGATCTTCGTCGCCTCGCCTAAGAGACGTCGTGATGTGCGGATTCTTTCTTCCACTCCTATTAAGGAAGAAGATGTTGATGAAGACGAAGACGAAGATGAGGATCCTGTTGAACCCGCCTATGAGACCGAGCAATCCGCCACGTAGGATTTAGCGTAGGCAATTAGGAATACCCCGAGCATAGGGTATCCATGTATCCGTTTTTAATTTACGTATGTGTGTATGATGTAAGTCACATATTGCCTTAGGCAGCCTGTAAGTGCCTGCATCACCTAGTTTTATGAATGCAATTTACGTTTGTCAAAAACTTTGCACTTGCACGCATTGGACCCCCTCTTACTAGGAAGGAATCCTTGTATTTCCAAGCAAGGTGGCATTTTGACCTGTCTGTTTCTATGACAGGATGGTGAACGCGACCAGCAACAGCACCTTCGGCAACCCCGGCGCCAGCTCCTCAGGAACGCCGTAGGGAACCGAAGGAGAAGCTCACGCTGGAGGTCACCACGAGCAGCCTAGCGACATTCCGCCACCACCTCCTCCTGAGAACTTGACGATGGCTCAGTTCCTTCAAGCTCTTTGGGAGGAGCATCAAGCCAGCAATGCCGATATTCAGCAGCTGACTCAAGTCCTGGTGGACAACCCGCCGCGGAATGGGAATGGCGGTGGCCGCTCTACTCTTTCTGAGTTCATGCGGACTACGCCCCCCATATTCACGGAGACGACTGAACCACTGGACGCCGATGACTGGATCCGCACCATTGAAGACCTCCTTGCGCTGGTCAAGTGCAATGACGATCGTGAGAAGGTCCTTTATGCTTCTCACTGTCTCGGAGGCACCGCCAGGGCATGGTGGGATGGATTCCAGATCATGCGGATAGGGCAAGCCATCACTTGGGTGATGTTCAAGGAAGGATTTCGCGCGGCTCACGTTCCACCTGGAATGATGACCATTAAGAAGCGGGAATTCCGAGCCTTGAGGCAGGGCAATGGAACTGTTAAGGAGTACCTGCAGAAGTTTAACCTCTTGTCGAGGTACGTGCCCGAAGATGTTAACACTGAGGCAGCTAAGGTGGAACGCTTCATGGAAGGGTTACAGCAGTCCCTGCAATACCAGCTGGTGGTTTGCGACTGCAAGACCTTCAGTGAGTTGGTTAACAAGGCGCTTATGCTGGAAGACAAGCGTCGTGCGATGGACGACACCCGCAAGCACAAACTGATAGGCAATGGAGGACCCAGTGGCGCAAGACCAAGACCATGGCAGTCAGCACCTGCAAGACCCAACTTTCAGCAGCAGCAGTACAAGCACCCGGTGTTCCGCCAGAATTATCAACCTCAGCAGCAAGCCAAGCTAGTAGTCAACCCGCCGAACAACGGTGGAGTCAAGACCAACCCTCCGGGGCAGGTCACCTGCTTTGGGTGTGGTCAGACCGGGCACTATTCCAGGCAGTGCCCCAACAAGAAGCCCGACGCACTGCGTCCCAATGCACCCAACCCTGGTCAAGGTGCACCAGGAAGGAACCAGGCTCCCCGCAACCAGCAGTTCAATGGCAGGGGCCGGATCAATCCCATCACTGCAGAAGAGGCGCAGGAAGACCCGGACTGCATTCTGGGTACATTCATCGTCAACTCAACTCCAGCAACAATGTTGTTTGATTGTGGTGCCTCGCATTCTTTTGTTACTCAAAGGTTTGCGGAGAAGTGTGGTTTAAAACCCACTCTACTCCGTGGACAGATGGCAATTCAAACCCCGGGAAAAGTATTGAGGACCAGCCTAGGGTGTAAAACGGTCGAGATAGTTATCAATGGAACGAGTTTCTTGGCACACCTCATTGTGCTTAATTCACAAGGTTTAGAAGTAATCCTCGGCATGGATTGGTTAGCCAAGCACCAGAGTCTTTTGGACTGTGCCAACAGGGCCATTACCATGACAAGCAACCAAGGGGTCAAGGTCAAGTTTGTCTCCGAGCCAGTATCGGCTCAAGTGCCTCGAGTCAACAGTCTATCCGAGGTAGAGCTTGATTAAGTGCCTGTAGTCAGTGAATACCTGGACGTCTTTCTTGACGAGCTACCCGGAATGCCTCGTGACCGAGACATCGAGTTCATCATTGAGCTCATGCCCGGATCAAGGCCTATATATAAAAAGCCTTACAGGATGGGTTCCAAAGAGCTGGCAGAGCTGAAGGAGCAGCTGGATGAGCAACTCAGGAAAGGGTTCATCCGTCCGAGTGCATCACCTTGGGGATCACCTGTTCTATTTGTTTCAAAGAAGGATGGTACCATTCGACTCTCCGTCGATTACCGTTCTCTTAATGAAGTCACAATTAAGAACAAGTACCCGCTCCCCAAGATCGAAGACCTGTTTGACCAGTTAAACGGGGCCAGGGTATTTTCCAAGATCGATCTTCGATCGGGATATTACCAGTTGAAGATTCGACCCGAAGATATACCCAAGACTGCATTCGTGACCCGATACGGTCTATATGAATGCATTGTCATGTCCTTCGGTTTGACAAATGCCCCAGCTTACTTCAGGTACCTCATGAACAAGGTCTTCATGGAATATTTGGACAAGTTTATCGTCGTGTTCATCGATGACATATTAATCTTCTCCAAGTCCGAAGAGGAGCATGAGCAACACGTGAGGTTAGTTCTGGGAAAGCTTCGAGAGCACCAACTTTATGCCAAATTCAGCAAGTGTCGGTTCTGGCTGAACGAAGTTGGATTTCCGGGTCATACCATGACGGCAAGCGGATTGGCCGTAGATCAGTCCAAGATTACTACAGTGACCAACTGGGAATCACCAAATGACGTGAAGGATGTCAGGAGTTTCCTCGGGCTCGCGGGATACTACCGCAAGTTTGTAGAAGGATTCTCCAGCATCGCTCGACCTATGACTCAGCTCTTGAAGAAAGGCCGAAAGTTCGAGTGGACACCGGCGTGTGAAGCAAGTTTCCAGGAGTTGAAGAAGAGGCTAACTACCGCCCTGATATTGGCCACCCCAGACATCAACAAGGAATTCGTGATATATTGTGATGCCTCTGGAACCGGGCTCGGTGGAGTCCTGATACAAGATGGCAGGGTCATGGTGTACTTGTCACGGCAACTGCGACCGCGTGAGGAGAACTACGCCACCCATGATCTCGAGCTAGCAGCCGTAGTGCATGCTCTGAAGACGTGGTGACATTACCTTTTGGGGAAGCGATGTGAGATATATAGAGACCACAAAAGTCTGAAATATATCTTCACCCAAAGGGAGGTAAATATGAGGCAGCGGAGATGGCTTGAGTTAATCAAGGATTATGACCTCAGCATTCAGTATCATCCCGGCAAGGCGAACGTAGTAGCCGATGCCTTAAGCCGGAAGGCAGGCTCCTTGAACGTCATGCTCAAGGAAAGGTTACCCGTCTTGTATGAAGAGATGGAGAGCTTCGGACTTGAGATAGTCGAACCAGGATACCTGACCAACCTCGAAGTCAAGCCTACTCTGGCAGACGACATCAAGGAAGCCCAGAAGGGACACAAGAGTATCGAAGGCCTCAAGAGGAAGGTGCGAGAAGGCAAAGCCCCAGGATTCTCGATTGATGAGCAAGGAGTACTGTGGTACGGGAAGCGCTTATGCGTACCTAACAAGGCCGAACTTAAGAACTTGATCCTGGAAGAGGCTCATGACACACCGTACTCTATCCATCCAGGTGGTACCAAGATGTACCAAGACCTCCGAGAACGATTCTGGTGGCATGGCATGAAGAGAGAAATTGGCTCCTATGTCGCTAAATGCGATGTATGCCAGCGAGTCAAGGCTGAACACCAGCGACCTGCTGGATTGCTGCAACCTCTTCAAGTGCCGGAATGGAAGTGGGATAAAGTCGGCATGGACTTCATCACCGGGTTGCCCTGGCCGAAGAAGGGTCATAACTCCCTTTGGGTCATAGTCGATCATTTGACCAAGGTGGCCCATTTCATCCCCGTTAACACCACCTACAATGGCAGCCAGCTGGCCAGTCTATACATTCATCGAGTGGTGAGTCTCCATGGATTTCCCAAGGAGATCATGTCCGACTGCGACACGCAATTCACCTCAAAATTCTGGAAGAAGTTTCAAGAAGCTCGCGGAACCAAACTCTCCTTCAGTACGGCTTTCCACCCGCAAACGGGCGGACAAACCGAGAGGGTAAACCAGATACTTGAGGACATGCTCCGCGCCTGTGTTTTGGCTCATGGTGCCAAGTGGGAAGATTGCCTGCCGTTTGCTGAGTTTTCTTACAACAACAGCTACCAGTCCAGTCTTCAGATGGCCCCATTCGAAGCGTTATATGGGCGGAAGTGCCGCACCCCGCTCAATTGGTCCGAAACTGGTGAAGGACTAGTTTTTGGACCAGAAGCACTGCAGGAAGCAGGGGACAAGGTTCAGCTTGTCCGAGAGAACTTGAAGGCAGTTAAGTCAAGGCAGAAGAGCTATGCGGACCCTCGCCGCAGAGATGTGGAGTTTGTTCCCGGAGACCAGGTGTACTTGCGAGTCACGCCTCTCAAGGGGACCAAGCGTTTCCATGTCAAGGGGAAGCTAGCTCCAAGGTTCATTGGACCCTTCAAGATCACAGCAAGGCACGGGGAAGTAGATTATCAGTTGGAGCTACCTCCTAAGCTTTCGGGTTTGCACAACGTGTTTCACGTGTCACAGCTCCGGAAGTGTTTCAAGTGCTGAACTGTCCCGATCTTTACAAGGACATTGATCATCAAGCTATTGACCTTCAACCGGACCTTACCTACCGCGAGAAACCGATCCGCATTTTGGATGAAGCCGAACGTTGCACCAGAAGCCGCACCATCAAGTTTTTCAAGGTTCAATGGAGCAAGCATACCGAAGCAGAAGCCACGTGGGAACGTGAAGACTATCTCCGATCAGAATTTCCCGAGCTATTTAACGCTTAGCTTAGGAATCTCGGGGACGAGATTCTTGTAAGAGGGATAGGTCTGTCACACCCTGTTTTTCACCACAAGTATTTTATGTTGCAAAATCAGAGCTTGTTAAAACTTTTTCAAATAATGTTGTGAGTGCAATGTAAGCCCTTGTATGAGTGAATGCTTGCTTGCTTGATGACTCAAACCCATGAAAAACTTATTACTTTGCTCTCTTCAAAAACCCTTTTTCCTTTATATCAAGATCACCTTCATCATGTTGGGATACACTACTAGCTCATGAAGCCAAGTGGCACTTCCAACCAAAGTTGGTGATCTGATCCAAATATTATTTTCATTCATTAAAAACATTAATTGGTGATTTAAAATATTATTTTCCTATTTTATATTTATGTCTGTTTCTAAGGCCAGGAACGATATTCCCACAAGGAAAATTGCTTTCCTGCCTTAGAAAATTCTGAGTAAATTCATGGAAGCTCAGAAGGACATATATTTTCCATATATAAGATTTTCAACCCTATTTTATATTAATATTATTTGATTGAAACCCTGAAAACAATTTCTGTATGTTTTAGCTTTTTGAGATGTTTCCAAAGGAAATAATCTCAATAAATTCCCATAAAATTTCAGGAGCCCTCCCAAGCCATATTAGGTGCTCACATAAAATCTCACCTTGATCCAAGGTGGGGAAGGGCATCAAATGAGCCCAAAACCCTCTCTGTCCAGAGAAGAGTTGGAACAACTCTACATCGCAAAGTTTCTCCAATGGAGCTGAAACTTTGCAGAGGTGTTTGACACCCCAAATGAGGACTCCACACCAAAGATGAGATTTGTGAGACTCTGATTGGCCACACTTCCTTTGTAAAGGACAGAACTGGTCATTTTGGAGCATTACCAAGTTTACAAAGCTAAACTTGTTCAATGGAGCTCAAATTTGGTGAAACCCCATGTTTCTACCCCAAGACCAAACCTGTTAAGTGTCAGTTCCAGTGGTGGAGTGGAAGCACACCAAATCACTGTCGAACACCTTCTGACAGGAAGGTAAAAACCCTCCTAGCCACTGTTTTACCGAATGGCAAAGCCCCAAACTTGGTGAGTTAGAGCCCCAGAACACCCTGAGCACTCAGTCACCCAGACCCTCCCCAACTCCAAGCACAAGTGACAAGATCTTCAATTTGAGCCATAGGCCAGGGCTGGCAACACTAGTGTTCCTTGCCTCCTTTGACCAGCTCGTGCTCCCACTAGCACACAACGGCTAGGCACACTCCCAGCAACACTCAGGACATGGAGGACACGTCCAAAGTGCCCCAGAGCGCGCCAGCATGCCGTGGCATGCCAAAACTGCGCTCTGGACACGCTATAGAGAACCTCCAGCAAGGGGACGTCGCCCCCGGCCAGTTCCAACCTCCCCAGTAGTGTCCAAACGCTCCCCCGACAGCCACTCTGTGCAAAACTACCATCAGGGGCCCCCTCTCCTCACGCAAGAACTCAGGCGACGCGTGCCCGCGCACGCCCGACGCGGCCGAGCATGCACGGACGCTGCGGTTCGACCCCACTCGCTCTCCCTCTGCGGCCGATGCACCAGAAGGTCCTAAACCACGTCCTGAACCCGTGGTGTCGCGACCAGCACCTCACTGTGCACGCACGCGTGCCACGGTGAGTCGCCGACGCACCCGAGTCGGCTAACCGTCGCTGGCCTATAAATAGGTCTCCCCGGTGCCCCAGCACCCCCTAGGCAGCTTCAGCACAACCACTAGACTCCCCCTAGCCGGCCAATCGAGCTCGCAGAGCCCCGGTGCTCGAGATCGACCGAGGCCCCTCTGCCTGGGAGCTCCGGTCCATCTCCGGCTAGACGCCGGCTCCTGCGCCGCCCGACCTCCCATTGCACTTCCCTTGACGCCAGGATCATTTCCCCCAACTTCCCCGGGCGAATCCATGCCCCTAGCCACTAGCTCGACGCCATCCCGAAACCTTTCCGCCACGGTCACCTCGTCGCCGGCGACCCAGACCACCTCTGGTGACATCCCGACCACGAGCAGGTAGGCAGAGGAACGAGGGACCCATTCTCGCTGCTAGATTGGCCTGAGGGCAACGATAGCCTCGCCGGCGTCCGTCTCCACCTCTCTGGCTGGACGTAGGAGAAGGACCCGACAGGTGGAGCCCACCTGTCGGTGTCCTAGGGCAGTCAGCGCGTGTAGCCGATGACGCTGACCCCAAGGGCCCGCATGTCAGGTTTGAACCAGGCATGCACGCGCATGGTGGCCGGTCTGCTGGCTGGGCCGGCTGGGTCCCCCCCTGGCCTTTTCTTTTATTTTTAACCTACAAAGCTTAAATGATTTTTATAAAAATATTTAGCCAGTAGAAAAATATGATTCTTCCACCAACAATTTTCTAAAAATGTGTAGTAATTGATTCTGTAGAGTTTGACATTTTTCAAAAACAGAATCTGTTTTGGTATAATAAAATGATATTAAAAGCATTTGTTTGCTCGTGTTTGCTTTTAAATAAATATGCTTAGCTAATAAAAACCATAGGAAAATATTTCCAAAATAATAAACTGAATTTATTTAAGCTTTGCAACATTTTTAAAAGCACCTTGTGATCTGTTTTGGTGTGAGCTATTATTTATTTATTCCTTTGTCGACGGTAGAGTTACCGAGTGACGGAGGATTCGGAGCGCAAGACCTCGAAGACCCCAGATACCTAGCTGACCAAGGCAAGCAACCCTTTGACCATGACGTATGAATTGATGCATGCTAGAACAGCAAGTACTTTTCCGTTGCATGTGATCACAGTGCCGGTTCATCATTGGTGTGATGGTACCGAAGGCTTCATCGAAGCACTTGCATGATAGTGATGTTATACATATGGCTCCTCGGAGCACAAACATGATGAGCTTGACCCTACCATCTATGAGGATCATGCTACGGTCATGTTGACTAGTAAAGTTATAAGATCATTGCATTGAGCTTGACCCTACCCCTTGAGGGTCATGTTAATACCATGTTGACAAGTAAAGTAAAAGCATTTTATCATGAGCATGACGATGAGTTAAATCAAAGAGTTTATGAAAACCCCGTCGGGTGCCACTAATGCCCGAGGGTGATGATGAGTTGGTGATCACTTTTGGTGAAGTGATGCACCGGTGTTTTGTGTGAGTATGGTTTCGGAAATGGGATTAGATTTATGATGTGTCGACCGTCCCAACCTTACCAGTACGACCACGATACCCCTTTATGGGACGGGGCTTTGTTGATTACTCCGGTCGGTGCTAGCAAAGAGCCACATTACTAGTGGCGGGAGTGATTGTCGTCACTCTCGTGATGGGGTCGTGCCAGGTAGGACGACTATGCCATTATTATGAGTTCCAGGCACACCCTTGGTCCCTGCATGGTTGATACTGTCCAGAGTTGGTGCTCGTAAGACGTACAACATGTGGGCTGGGTACCAATCGAGTGGACCTCTTTGTCTAGGATCGTCAGGGGAAAGATGATGATCGGGTACTTACCTCGGGTATATGTGATATACCGCGAGTCGTGGATGACACAGAAGTTTCCCGTTTCTCATGGGTCCAGCGTACTACCTCTGCAGAGTGTCAAACTATTCGAATAGCCGTGTCCACGGTCAAGGACAGTTGGGTGGTGCTGCTTAAACTACGTCCAGCGTTTCCGCATAAACCAAGTGTGTGTGTGTGAGTTCGGTGAATGGTGTTAATAACCAGAGTTACTTGAGGAATTGATATGACCAAGTTCGGTGACTTGGCATATAGGGTGAACACGGTGTGTTCAACCCTTGTCAGATATGTCAATATCTGTAACCTGTTCTTCAAGAGTAGTTCTTTAACTTGTTGCATATACCTGATCATTCCACCAAATTGCATTGCACCAAAGATACATGTTACTGTTATTCTTCACTATCAATGTTCATATCATGGGCTTTGTGCGAGTACATTCAAAGTACTCATTGGCTTGCCAATGGGTATATTATTGACCAGACATGGAAGGACCGGAGTTTGGCGACGAGTACGCCTTCGGAGACGAATCTGCGATCTAGGACGCTTCCAAGTCAGAATGCCTGTCGGTGTAGGCTTGATGGCATGGGCACCGCTTAGCCCTTACGAGTTTCCGCTACCCGATGTATCTGTTTAATTGGCTTTAGGCCTCGCTCTTGAACCCGACCTTCTGGTCGTTTGATGTAATAATTTTGGTACTTGGATGTAAGACTCTATTATTCAGTATCTCTGTTCAGTGAACGTTGATCCTTGGGGTCACTGGGCACGGCGAACTCGACTTGCTAGTCGGGGTCCCCACACTATATTAGAACAACTACACCCCCTGAGAAAATTAGAGTTGAACCTAGCATTGCTATTATCAAAGATCTTCTGTCTGAAGTTGAGGGACATAATATTCACTTCTGTGAAGATGCTATAGAATTGCTAAACCTCACGTTGGAGACAAACATAGGCCTATTGTTGGCATCCCTGTGATTTCTGTTAAGATAGGAGATCATTGTTATCATGGTTTATGTGACGTGGGTGCTAGTGTTACCGCAATACCTCAATCCTTATACGATGAAATCAAAGATGAGATTGCACCTGTTGAGATAGAGCCTATTGATGTCACAATTCAGCTTGCCAATAGAGATACTATTTGCCATGTGGGAATTGTTTGGGATGTTGAAGTCTTGTGTGGTAAAATGAAGTATCCTACTGATTTCCTCATCCTTGCTACCGCTCAAGATAACTTTTGTCCCATCATATTTGGCAGACCCTTCCTCAATACTGTCAATGCTCATATTGATTGTGAGAAGCAATCTGTCACTGTTGGCTTTGAAGGTGTGTCACATGAGTTCAATTTCTCCAACTTTGGTAGACAACCTCATGAAAAGGAGTTGCCTAGTAAGGTTGAAACTATTGCCTTAGCTTCTATTGCAGTGCCTCCTACTGATCCCATAGAGCAATACTTTATTGAGCATGAAAATGATATGCATATGGATGAAAGGGATGAGATAGATAGAGTTGTCTTAGAGCAATATCCTCTCCTTAAGAATAACTTGCATGTTGAACTGCTTGGGGATCTACCCCCACCAAAGGGTGATCATGTGTTCGAGCTTAAACAGTTGCCTGATACTCTTAAGTATGCCTATCTTGATGAAAAGGAGATATATCCTGTCATTATTAGTGCTAGCCTCTCAGAGCATGAAGAAAAGAAGTTACTATAAACTCTGAGGAAGCAACGTGCTACTATTGGATATACTCTTGATGATCTTAAGGGCATTAGTCCCACCCTATGCCAGCACAAGATCAAAACTTATCCTGATTTCAAACCAGTTGTTGATCATCAAAGGAGATTGAATCCTAAGATGAAAGAAGTAGTAAGAAAAGAAATACTAAAGCTCCTGGAAGCGGGTATTATCTATCCTGTTGCTCATAGCAATTGGGTGAGTCCGGTACACTGCGTCCCTAAGAAGGGAGGCATTACCGTTGTCCCTAATGATAAGGATGAATTGATCCCACAGAGGGTTATTACTGGCTATAGGATGGTGATCGATTTTAGGAAATTGAATAAAGCCACTAGGAAAGATCATTACCCTTTGCCTTTTATCGACCAAATGCTAGAAAGGTTGTCCAAACACACACACTTCTGCTTTCTAGGCGGTTATTCTAGTTTCTCCCAAATACCAGTTGCACAATCGGATCAGGAGAAAACCACTTTCACCTGCCCTTTCGGTACCTTTTCTTATAGATGTATGCCTTTTGGCCTATGTAATGCACCTGCCACCTTTCAAAGATGTATGATGGCTATATTCTCTGACTTTTGTGAAAAGATTGTCGAGGTTTTCATGGATGACTTCTCCGTTTATGGGTCTTCCTTTGATGATTGCCTTAGCAACCTTGATCGAGTCTTACAGAGATGTAAAGACACCAATCTTGTCTTCAATTGGTAGAAGTGCCACTTTATGGTTAATGACGGCATCGTCTTAGGACATAAAATTTCTGAAAGAGGTATTGCAGTCGATAAGGCCATGATTGATGCAATCGAGAAAATGCCATACCCCACAGATATCAAAGGTATAAGAAGTTTCCTTGGTCATGCTGGTTTCTATAGAAGGTTCATTAAAGACTTCTCTAAGATTTCTAGGCCTCTTACCAATCTCTTTCAAAAGGATATTCCTTTTGTTTTTAACGAAGATTGTGAGGAAGCCTTCGAAAAACTTAAGAGGGCTTTGATAACTGCACCTATTGTTCAACCACCTGATTGGAACTTACATTTTGAGATCATGTGTGACGCTAGTGATTATGCTGTTGGTGCTGTTCTAGGACAAAGAGTTGATAAGAAGTTGAATGTTATTCACTACGCTAGTAAAACTCTAGACAGTGCCCAAAGAAACTATGCCACTACGGAGAAGGAATTTTTAGCAGTCGTGTTTGCATGTGAAAAGTTCAGGTCTTACATAGTTGATTCCAAAGTCACTATTCACACTGATCATGCTGCTATTAAGTAGCTCATGGAGAAGAAAGACGCTAAACCTAGACTTATAAGATGGGTTCTCTTGCTACAAGAATTTGATTTGCACGTTGTCGACAGGAAAAGTGCTGATAACCCAATAGCAGATAACTTGCCTAGGTTGCAGAACATTCTTGATGACCCACAACCTATTGATGATAGCTTTCCCGATGAGCAACTCAATGTCATCAATGCTTCACGTAGTGCACCGTGGTATGCTGATTATGCAAACTATATTGTTGCCAAATACATACCACCTAGTTTCACGTACCAGCAAAAGAAGAAATTCTTCTTTGACTTGAGACACTACTTTTGGGATGATCCTCACCTTTATAAGGAAGGAGTAGATGGTGTTATTAGATGTTGTGTACCTGAACATGAACAGGGACAGATCCTACAGAAGTGTCACTCCGAGGCCTACGGAGGACACCATGCGGGAGATAGAACTGCACACAAGGTATTGCAATCAGGTTTCTATTGGCCCACTCTCTTCAAGGATGCCCGTAAGTTTGTCTTGTCTTCTGACGAATGTCAAAGAATAGGTAATATTAGCAAACATCAGGAAACGCCTATGAACTATTCACTTGTCATTGAACCATTTGATGTCTGGGGCTTTGATTATATGGGACTTTTTCCAAAATCCAACGGGCATACTCACATCTTAGTTGCTGTTGATTACGTCACTAAGTGGGTAGAAGCTATCCCCACTAGTAGTGCTGATCACAACACCTCTATCAAGATGCTGAAAGAAGTTATCTTCCCTAGATATCTAATGACCGACGGTGGTTCACACTTCATTCATGGTGCTTTCCGTAAAATTCTTGCTAAGTACGATGTCAACCATAGAATTGCGTCTCCCTATCACCCTCATTCCAGTGGTCAAGTAGAGCTAAGCAACAGAGAGATTAAACTAATTCTGCAAAAGACTGTCAACAGGTCTAGAAAGAATTGGTCTAAGAAGCTCGATGATGCACTGTGGGCTTATAGAACTGCCTATAAGAATCCCATGAGCATGTCTCCGTACAAAATGGTGTACGGTAAAGCATGTCATTTACCTCTTGAGCTAGAGCATAAAGCTTATTGGGCAATCAAAGAGCTCAACTTTGATTCCAAACTTGCCAGTGAGAAGAGGTTGTTTGACATTAGCTCGCTTGATGAATGGAGAACTCAGGCATATGAGAATGCCAAATTGTTCAAAGAAAAGGTTAAGAGGTGGCATGATAAGAGGATACAAAAGTGTGAGTTCATTGTAGCTGATTATGTCTTGCTATATAACTCTCGTTTAAGATTCTTTGCAGGCAAGCTTCTCTCTAAATGGGAAGGTCCCTATGTTGCTGAGGAAGTATATCGTTCCGGTGCTATCAAGATCAACAACACGAAAGGTAATTGTCGGAGAGTTGTAAATGGGTAGAGAATCAAGCATTATATCTCAGGTACTCCCATAAATGTTGAAAGCAATATCATCAATACCATAACTCTGAAGGAATACCTAAGGGATGTTTATCAGCTTGTTTCAGACTACGAAAACGAAGAGGTATGTGTTTCGGTAAGAAAACAGAGTCCAAAACTTTTCCATTAAGATTTTTTCTCTGTTTTGGAATATTGGAAAAAATACATAAATTGGAAGTAGTCCGGAAAGTGCGCGAGGAGGCGACAAGCATGCACGGCGCGGGCCCACCCCCTGGCCGCGCCGTGAGGGCTTGTGGCCGCCTCGTGCGCCTCCCGGACTCCGTTTTCGTGCAAGGTACTCCTTCTGGTCTGAAAAAAATCATTATATATACTTCCGTTTGGTCTGACCCCTGCATCACGCAGATTTCCTCTGTTTTTCGTTTCGAGCCTGTTTTTGTTGCAGATCTAGATCGCCATGACTTCCCCAAAAGCTCCGGAGGACAAGATCTTAGAGAAGGTCATCAATCCCTACCTCACGGGAGTGCTGCAACACCCTCAATCTATCGAGATGCGTGAGGGGATGTTGCACATCCGTGATGCTGAGGGGCCCAAGAAGACCGGAAGCATGGAGACGAGGCTCGAAGCAATGGAGCAACAAGTCTTCAAGTGCCAAGGGATGGTGGAGCGTGGACTCAAGGCCAACCACATGATGATCACGGAGTTCACCAACAAGCACATGATTGATGCCAATGGAAGCATCTCTCCAGGCTCTATGACAGGATTGATCAACTCTAGGGCCAGATCTATGACCTGCAAAACCAAAACTGTGAGTATGAGTATATATTTAAATCAATACGGTTGGCTGCACATCTGAGGATTTCGGAGACTCATTCATCTTTCCATGATGGAGCACCTATGCCTTGGAAGACGGAGGATCAAACTCATGTTGCAAAAACTCCTCCACCATTGTCAGCAAAGGAAGACAACTGAGCATTGGTATGGACAATCCCCTTGGCTTGTGCCAAGCTTGGGGGAGTTCCCCGGTATAGTATCACCATCACATATTTTTCCTTTACCTTTGGTTTAGTTTTCCTTTTTCAGTTTTCTCTTTCTCTAGTAGAGTAAAAGTCTTAGTGTTTTAGTCTTGAGTTTGGCTTTGTGTCACCCCCGATGTATTCGAGCTCGTGAGCCATATAATAAAGAGTATCTTAGTTGAAGGGCTTTGCCTCCTTCCATGATCAAAAGAGTGAGAATAGAACAAAAGCATGAAAGATCATGTAATGATCTTATGGGAAGTGATGGCTTCACATATAAAAAGAATGAGGATTGAAACTTGTTGAGGGTAGGCAAACGTAGACCTTGGTCATTGTTGCAATTAATAGGAAGTGATAAAGACGGAGAGGTTCACATATAAATATATCATCTGTGACACTATCTATGATTGTGAACACTCACTAAACTATTGCATGCCTAGAAGTAGATGTTGGACAAGAAAGACAACGTAGTGAATCGTGTTTGCTTGGCTCTGAACAATGTTATATGTTTAGAGATCCCTTAGCATGTGACGATTGCTTCCACCTCACCTTAGCCAAACCTCCCACACTAAGTAGAGATACTACTTGTGCATCCATAAACCATCAACCCAGTTTTGCCATGAGAGTCCACCATACCTACCTATGGACTGAATAAGATCCCTCAAGTAAGTTATCATCGGTGCAAGCAATAAAAATTTCTCTCTAATATGTATGATCTATTAGTGTGTGGAAAATAAGCTTTATACGAACCTGTGATGAGGAAGACATAAAAGCAACAGACTGCATAATAAAGTTCTTTATCAAAGGGGGCAATATAAAGTGATGTTCCTCCGCACTAAGAGGACACGCATCCAAACCTCAAAAGCGCATGACAACCTCTGCTTCCCTCTACGAAGGGCCTATCTTGTACCTTTACGTTTTTGCCCTTGAAAGAGTCATGGTGATCTTCACCAATTCCGTATCTCGCCTTTATCTTGGCTACCGTCATATGCTTGGGAAAGATCTATATTCATATGTCAACTTGGAGGCAAGTATTCATGAATTATTATTGTTGACATTACCCTTGAGGTAAGCAGTTGGGAGGCAAAACTGTAAGCCCCTATCTTTCTCTGTGTCTAGCTGAAACTTTGATCTCATGAGTACCACGTGAGTTGTAGCAATTGTAGAGAACGAAAGAACGATTGAGTATGTGGATTTGCTTTACAAGCTCTTATTTGACTCTTTCTGGTGTTTTGATAAATTTCAATTGCTTCAATGACTATAGGCTATCGGTTGTTACTTCTCGGTAAGGTTCTTGATCCATGCTTTACTTTGTGAAGGAATTATCACTTTGAGATTATATGTTGGTATTCCTGTTCTGATCATGATCATGATGCATCCATGTTCGTATCTTGTTTTGTCGACACCTCTCTCCCTAAACATGTGGACATACTTATTGAGCTAGGCTTTCGCTTGAGACAAGCGAGGTCTAAGCTTGGGGGAGTTGATACGTCCATTCTGCATCATGTTTTCATGTTGATATTTATTGCTTCTTGGGCTGTTATTTCACTTCACGGTACTATACTTATGCCTTTTGTCTCTTATTTTGCAAGGTTTACATGAAGAGGGAGAATACCGGCAACTGGAATTCTAGCCTGAAAGTGGAGCAAGTTTGAGATACCTATTCTGCGCAACTCCAAACACCGTAAAAATCAACGAGGATTTTTTCCCGATTTATCAAAAATACTGGGCCGAAGAAGTACTAGAGGGGCGCCACGGGGTGGCCACAAGCCTGCACGGCGCGACCACCCCCCAGGCTGCGCCATGGGGGCTTGTGGGCACCCTGCTGGCCCACTTGCCCCCCTCTTTTGCTATATGGAGGGTTTCTTCCAGGAAAAAATGAGAGAGGAGCTTTTTCGTGGTTTCGCCGCCGCCACGAGGCGGAACTTGAGAAGAACCAATCTAGAGCTCGAGCAGGACGATCCTGCCGGGGAAACTTCCCTCCCGGAGGGGGAAATCGTTGCCATCATCATCACCAACACTCCTCTCATCGGAGGGGACTCATCACCATCAACATCTTCATCAGCACCATCTCCTCTCCAAACCCTAGTTCATCTCTTGTAACCAATCTCCGTCTCGCGACTCCGATTGGTACTTGTAAGGTTGCTAGTAGTGTTGATTACTCTTTGTAGTTGATGCTAGTTGGATTACTTGGTGGAAGATTTTATGTTCAGATCCTTGATGCTACTCATTACCTCTCTGGTCATGAATATGATTATGCTTTGTGAGTAGTTACTTTTGTTCCTGAGGACATGGAATAAGTCGTGCTAATAGTAGTCATGTGAATTTGTATTCGTTCGGTAATTTGATATGTTGTATGTTGTTTTTCCTCTAGTGGTGTTATGTGAACGTCGACTACATAACACTTCACCATTATTTGGGCCTAGAGGAAGGCATTGGGAAGTAGTAAGTACATGATGGGTTGCTAGAGTGACAGAAGCTTAAACCCTAGTTTATGTGTTGCTTCGTAAGGGGCTGATTTGGATCCACTAGTTTAATGCTATGGTTAGACTTTGTCTTAATTCTTATTTCGTAGTTGCGGATGCCTACGAGAGGGGTTAATCATAAGTGGGATGCTTGTCCAAGCAAGGGCAGTACCCAAGCGCCGGTCCACCCACATATCAAACTATCAAAGTAACGAACGTGAATCATATGAACATGATGAAAACTAGCATGGCAGAAATTCCCGTGTGTCCTGGGAGCGTTTTTCCTCCTATAAGACTTTGTCCAGGCTTGTCCCTTGCTACAAAATGGATTGGGCCACTTTGCTGCACCGTTGCTACTTTTGTTACTTGTTTCTTGCTACGAATCATATCACCACACAATCACTTGTTACCGACAATTTCAGTGCCTGCAGATTTTATCTTGCTGAAATCCACTTGTCAGATCCTTCTGCTACTCATTGCGTTCGACACTCTTACTTATCGAAAGGACTACGATTGATCCCCTATACTTGTGGGTCATCACAGGACGGCCTTGCTAGAGCTCTAGATTGGTTCTGCTCAAGTTCCGCCTCGTGGCGGCGGCGACTCTTCCCGAAAGCCTCTTTTTGATTTTTTTTTCTGGAACGAAACCCTCGATATAGCAAAAGATTAGCGCCGAAGGGGCAACAGGGGGCCCACAAGCCACCTAGGCCCGGCCAGGGGGGTAGGCCGGGCCTGACAGGCTTGTGGCCTCCTGGTGGCTCCTTTCCGATACTTCTTCCGCCTAGTATTTTTCATAAAATCCAAAATAATTCCTCGTTGATTTTCACGGCTTTTGGAGTTGTGCAGAATAGGTATCGCAAACTTGCTCCCTTTTCAGAGCAGAATTCCAGCTGCCACATTCTCCCTCTTCATGTAAACCTTATAAAATAAGAGAGAAAAGGCATAAGAATTGTACCGTAAAGTGTAATAACAGCCCACAAAGCGATAAATATCAACATAAAAGCATGATGCAAAATGGACGTATCAGACTCCTGCCTGCACGTACTACTATTACTCCACCCATCGACCGCTATCCAGCATGCATCTAGAGTATTAAGTAAAACGACGTAATGCTTGGAGAATGATGACATGATCTAGACAAAGTAAACTCAATCAATATGAATAAACCCCATCATTTTATCCTTAGTGGCAGCAACACAAAGAGGCAACTTGTCCTATTATGTCACTGGGATAAACTCACCAGGTTGAACCCACTATAATGTACCCCTCTCACTGAAGAAAGACCAAACTACTTGGCCAAACAAATTCAATATATTAGACAGAATTCCGAAGCTATGATGATCATGCAAATAAGAATCAGGAAACTCAGAAAAGACTCGGATATTATTCGTGAATAATATGAACACAAAACCACAATTCATTGAATCCCAACAAACACACCATACAAAAGAATTGCATCAGATATATCAAAGTGAAGATGCGATGATCGTTGCATTGAAGATCAAGAGAGAGAGATAGCTATCTAGATACTAACCACAGACTCGTAGGTCTGTGGTGAACTACTCACACATCATCATGAGGGCACCAAGGTTGATGAAGAGGCCCTCCGTGTTTGATCCCCCCTCTGACAGGGTGCTAGAACGAAGATCTAGATGGGGTTGTCGTGGAATAAAGACTTGTCACGGCGTAAAAAGTGTTTGGCATCTTTCTTTAGTGTTTATGGAATATTCGTGAATTTATAGTCCAAATAATGAGGCAAGAGGGGCCAGAGGGGAACGCCAAGGCATCAGGGTGCGACCACCCCCTGACCGCACCTTGGTGCCTTGTGGTCCCCACGTGTGGCTTCAAGTCTCCTCCCGAAGCTTGCAGGTCTTCTTTTGGTCCAGTAAAAATCATAAAATAGTTCCATGGCAATTGGACCTTGTTTGGTACTGAAAACCTGAAAAAAGAAAAACACGCTGAAAAGAGCAACTGGTACTGGGCACTCGGTTAATAGGTTAGTGCTAAAAAATAATATAAATTGGTGAATTATGACCAAAAAATATCATAGGATGGTAATGCAGGAACTTGGAACGATAAAAAATTATAGATATGTTGGAGATGTATCAAGCATCCCCAAGCTTAACTCCCGCTCGTCCACGAGTAGGTAAATGATAAAAAAAGAATTTTTGATGTAACAAACTATCCAAGATGTAATATTTTGCATGTATGCTCATTAAGAAACAATGAATTAACAAACATCAACATAGTAATAATTATAAGCACAAGCAACAAAATCATCAATCTTTCAGAGTATATGATCCTAAGAGAATGTTTACCCCCATTAATCTTTCATATTAGCAAAGCATGGCTTCATCTTCACCACATTAATCCAAATTTTAAGCACCATGGTGTCCAAGTCGTGGTAATTGGACTTTGTTTGGTACTGGAAACTTGAAAAAAGAAAAAACACGCAAAAAATGGCAACCGGCACTAGGCACTGGGTTAATAGGTTAGTGCTAAAAAATAATATAGATTGGTGAACTATGACCCAAAAAGTATCCTAGGATGACAATATAACATCATGGAACAATAAATAATGATGGATACTTTGGAGACTTATCACCTACCTATCATAACATTTCCATAGCCATTCTGAGATATACCACCATGCAAGTTCCATCGTTATATCACATGACTTGTGTGTTCATCATCATATTACTTTGCATGATCATTTAGCAAATATAGTATTGGTGGAAAAGCCATCGTTCATCATTATTTAGTTGTTACACTAGATCATTGCACATCCTAGTACACTGCCAGAGGCATTCATACAAAGTCATTTATTTCATCACCATTGAGTCGTTATATCGAGTTGTAAGAAGATAAAAGTGTGATGTGATCATTATTAGAGAACTTTTTAACTGAGGAAAGGATGATGGAGACTATGATTCCCCCACAAGTCGGGATGAGACTCCGGACAAAAAATGAGGAAAAAAAGAAAAAAAAGAAAAAAGAGAAAGAAAGAGAAAAATTAAATAAATGAGAGAAGGGGCGGTGCTATTACTTCCTTTTCCACACTTGTGCTTAGAAAGAGCACCATGTTCTTCATATATAGAGCCCCATGAGTTGTCATTTTTGTATGCTAGTGGAATTTTCATTATAGAACTTGGCTTGCATAATCCAATGGAGGGTTTCCTCAAATTCCGAGTTCTTCATGAGCAAGAAAGTTGGATTCACACCCACTTAGTTTTCGTTGAGCTTTCGTAAAGTTATGGCACTAGTGCATACGTTGCATGGGAATCCCTACTCCATAGCCCATTCATCCGCCTAGTTGATGCGAGACATTCTTTCCACTTCTACTCCTTTTAATCTCTACCATGATACTCTATTCCACCCATATGTTATATCCATGGTTCACGCTCATCTATTGAGTGAAGTTGAAAATGTTGAAGAGCGTTAGAAGTACGATCCAGTTGCTTGAATTACTACCGTGGTGTTCATCATTTGTACTTATGTGGTGAAGACGGAGCCATGCCATGCTAATATGATAAAATAAGTGGGGAGTAACAATCTTTTGGGATCACATATTTTGAAAGTTAATGATTGTGTTATTTATGTTTATGGATATCTCTGTTGATGTTTATTACTTCATCGTTTCTCAATGATCAAAACTGGAAAATATTACATGTTAGGTAGCATGACACATTAAAAATTCTTTTTTTATCATTTAGCTACTCGAGGATGAGCATAAATTAAGCTTGGGGATGCTGATATGTTTCGAACGTATCTATATATTTTAATTGTTCCATGCTATTATATTATCATTATTGGATACTTTGTATGCATTTATAGTTGTATTATATCATTTTGGGAACTAACATATTAACCCAATGCCTAGTGCTAGTTACTATTTTCTGCGTGTTTTTGGTTTTTGAGGAAATGAGTAACAAATGAAGTCCAATTGCAACAAAACTTTTTAACATATTTTCTGGATAAAAATAAGACGTGGAAGCTTCAGGGGGAGGCGAGGCACCACACGAGGTGGTGCCAAGCCAACAGGGTGTCCCAAGAGGGTAGGCGCTCCCTATTGGCTTAGGGCCACCTCATCACGTGAGATGAGCTGGTTTCAATGGTGAACATCTTCATGTTGATCATATCTACTATATGACTCATGTTGGACCATTAGGTCTCTTGTGTTCCGAGTCCATGTCTGTACATGCTAGGCTCGTCAAGTTTAACCCGAGTGTTCCGCATGTGCAAAACTGTCTTGCACCCGTTGTATGTGAACGTAGAGTCTATCACACCTGATCATCACGTGGTGTCTCGAAACGATGAACTTTCGCAATGGTGCACACTCGGGGAGAACAAAATTTTATCTTGAAATTTTAGTGAGGGATCACCTTATAATGCTACCTCGTCCTAAGAAAAACAAGGTGCATAAAAAGGATTAACATCTCATGCAAATCATAAGTGACATGATATGGCCATGAACTTGGGCTTTTTGATCTCCATCTTCAAAGGACCGGCATGATCTCCATTGTCACCGGCACAACACCATGATATCCATCATCGTGTTGCCATCAAGTTTATCGCACCAACCATGCTTGTACTACTATTGCTACCATTTAGCGATAAAGTAAAGCATTACATAGCACTCAATGATTGACAGGCAGGTGTACAATAATTAAAGACAACCCTATGGCTTCTGCCGGTTGCCGTAGAGTCAATATGCAAGTCGATATTAACTATTACAACATGATCATCTCATACATCAAATATATATCATCATGTATTTGGCCATATCACATCACAACATACCGTGCAAAAACAAGTTATACGTCCTCTATTTTGTTGTTGCATGTTTTACGTGGCTGCTATGGGTATCTAGTAAGAACGTTTCTTACCTATGCAAAACCACAACGGTGCTACGCAATTTTCTATTTAACATTCTACAAGTACCACCCCTGTCGAATCCAATTAAACTAAAGTGAGAGAGACAGACACCCGTCAGCCATCTTTATGCAACAAGTAGCATGTCAGTCCATGGAACCGGTCTCTCGTACGTGGACAAGGAAGGTTGATCCGGGCCGCTTCATCCTACAATACCGCTGAATCAAGAAAACACTAAGGAGTGAAGCAATTTTAATATCAACACCCACAAACTCCTTTGTGTTCTACTCGTGATGTCATCTACGCATAGACCTAGCTCATGATGCCACTGTTGGGGAATGTTGCATGGGAAACAAAAAATTTCCTACGCTCACCAAGATCTATCTATGGATACTAACATCTACAAGAGGGGTAGTGCATCTACATACCCTTGTAGATCACTAAGAGGAAGCGTATATAACGTGGTTGATGTAGTTGAATGTCTTCGTGATCCAAATTGCAATCCGTCCCACGATCCCATCACGATCCGTCCCGGTCTAGTGTCGAACAGACGACACCTCCGCATTCAGTACACGTACAACTTGATGATATTCTCCACCTCCTTGATCCAACAAGCAGGGTTGGAGAGGTAGATGAGTTCTCCGTTAGCATGATGGCATGACGGTGGTGATGGTGTAGCTATCCCGGCAGGGCTTCGCCAAGCACTGCTGGAATATCTAGAGGAGGAGACAATCTAGAGGGAGAGAGAGGCTTGATGACGAGTTGATGGATATACTTCTCGCCCCTCGTTGGTTACCCCAAGTGGAAGGTGGAGATATAGTCAGCAGCAAGTTTCCCTTACACGGAGACTGTAAGGTTTATCGAACAAGGAGGACTCCAAGGATCAACAAGTAGGTGTCCACTACTTTGGTGCTAGCAGAAGACGTGGACCTGCACACACAACAAATAAATTTGCTCCCAACGAGTACATAGAGGTTGTCAATCTCTCCGTCCTTGTAGTTTGCAAAGGATCAAAACACAAGCGGGAAAGTGACAGTGATTGCAACGGAAAAGTAAATGAAAGCAGTAAATGATGGAGGTGTAAGCAATGGTGGTGATATGGACCGGAGTCACATGATGTTCACTAGTGATGTCTCTCTCCAAAAAGACGATAAACAACTATGCTTGGTGATGACGAGATGATGTATATACTTCTCGCTCCTCGTTGGTTACACCAAGTGGAATATTGAGATGTAGTCAGCAGCAAGTTTTCCCTAACACGGAAACTGTAAGGTTTATCGAACCAGAAGGACTCCTAGGATCAACAAGTACATCTCTCTTGTCCAGGTCAGCACAAGACATGGACCTTCACACACAACAAATAACTTTGCTCCCAACAAGTACAGAGAGGTTGTCAATCTCTCCGTCCTTGTAGTTTGCAAAGGATCAAAACACAAGCGGCAAAGTAATAGTGATTGCAACGGAAGAGTAAATGAAAGCGGTAAATGATGGAGGTGTAAACAATGATGGTGATATGGACCGGAGGCACATGATGTTCACTAGTGATGTCCCTCTCCCGAAAGACGATAAACAACTATGCTTGGGTAAACAAATCACAGTTGGGCAATTGACATAATTATGAACGCACTGCAATGCTAATTATGCTACTTGATAGTTAGAGGTTCAATAGTAATGGGCAGTACGCCAAGACAAGTAGACCGTTTATTCATCAGATCTACTTACTAATCATCCACCTTGAGATATCTATCCAGAACATCTCGCCGGTATTAAGTTGCGAGCCCCACCCAAAGCGTAAAATCAAAGAAACGGACAACTGCATTATCGAATTATGCGTAAGGTAAACAATCCTTGCAACTGTGGTCACAAGCACCGTTGTTTTCTCCCTGGGGGCAACAACACATCCCCTAGTCTCATGTTTCTGTCACTCAAGCTAGACATCGAGGGGGATGAACCCCCAATCATGCATAACGTTCCCTCTTGGAGTTACAATCTACTACTCGGCCAAAGCAATAAATAGCAATGGGGAACATGCATGAATCACTAAGGAACATAATATAAAAGGATAATCAAATATATAACTCATAACAATCTGAACATCATCTCATAATCCATTGGATCCCAACAAACCGAGCATAGCAATAGTAAGAGAATTACATAGATGCCTTGATCATGTAGGGCAGCTCACAAGGACTAACCATTGAAGCAGACGATTGGAGAGAAGACATCACATAGCTACTGGTCATGGACCCATGGTCCAACGAGGACTACTCACGACACGTCCGGGAAGCGTCCATGGCGGTGGAGAAGCTCCGGGAGGTCAATCCTCCCTCCCGCAAGGTGCCGAGAAGGGGTCTCATAATGCTCCCGATCTCGGAAGCGCTGCGGCGGTGGAACGATGGATAAATTCGTGATTCTGGAAGTTGTGGAAGGGTTTCCTCGCGGAGGAGTAAATATAGGCCAAAGGAGGGCACCGGAGGGTAGGCCGCGCCAGCAGGTCGCCTCGACGGCCTCTGGCCCATCTTCGGTGATCTGGAAGCTTCCGTTACGCTAATTTTTTATATATTTTTCCTGGAATTTTTCGGGCTTCGGAAAATTGGGTAAAAGCCCCTGCAAAATAGACATCAGCAGGCAGAAACTCGCACTGGGTGCACCGAGTTAGTATGTTAGTCCAAATATGTGTAAAATGATATAAAAGTGTAGCAAAACATATAACATTGTCACCCAAAAGATCATGGAACAAGCAGAAATTATAAATACGTTTGGGACGTATCAACATCCCCAAGCATAACTTTTGCTCGTCCTCGAGTAGATAAATGATAACATAATAATTTCTATGGTGACATGCTAACACACATATAAGAACATCAAAGTAAAGCACGTAAGATATGCAATTCAAGTGAAGACAATAACAAGCAAGAGTTTATATCTAGTATTGAGTTTAGCAAAGTAAGAACTTAAAGGTGCAAGAGCTCTTGCTGTCTGTGACTCGAATGTCTCCAAATGGTGTTTGCGTGCAAGAAGTGGGAGATGGGTTGAGATCATAAAATAGTTTTTAATTGAGAACTCAATCTACTTAAATTTCACACTTGGTATCCTTCGGAATCTTATTTTGACTCATCCCTAGACCACTAGTCAGGCACAAGTCAAAATGATGCTCTCCCTTTCGACTTTGAGCACTCATGCAATGGATGAGCGTAAGGAAGATATGTTGGCACTTAGGATGGCAAATAGAATAATGATGGGGAAGGAAGACAAAAAGGTGTGAAAGGCTCACATCAATGAGGACAACCATAGGCGAGATAAAGCCAAATGATAGATATGATGTGAGGAGTAGGGATTTCCATTTAACGGATGCACATATGAGCTAAGGTAAGCTCTCCA
Organism: Hordeum vulgare subsp. vulgare; assembly: GCF_904849725.1. NCBI lineage: Eukaryota > Viridiplantae > Streptophyta > Magnoliopsida > Poales > Poaceae > Hordeum > Hordeum vulgare. The sequence goes on from NC_058522.1 coordinate 64,178,766, forward strand.
ATGGAACTAGTGGGGGTGCATCCAACTTGTTTGATCATGAAGACCTAGAGCTCATTTGAGGAGGCTCAATATTGGAATATGCAAACCAAGTTCTATAGTGTAAGGGTCCCCACATAGTTATGCATGAATGATAATCTCTATGTAGTACAAATATAGCAATGGAGTACGAGTGTGGATCTTTCAAAGGAATAGTATTGTTGCCACTTCTCTTTTTTTTCTCTTTTTTGTGTCCTCTTTGGATCTTTCTTTTTACCTCTCATTTGTCCTCTTTGGGATCTTCTGTTTTGTCCTCTTTGGGATCTTTTCCTCACTTAAGGGCAACACTCTATGTTCTACATGAATAAAAATAAGATCATCACACTTTATAAGAAGTACTCAACATAAAGACAAGTGAAAACTATCATCATGTATGCAAATGTATGCCTCTGCCAGTGTAGCAGGATATGCAATGATACTAGCACGTCATGTAGCAGTAATAAGGGCAAGGCCCGACTATCATGCTGCTCTACGATCAAGCAAAAGCATGTATGACATGAAGATCAAGTCATGAGACGGTGGATGTTGCATGGCAATGTATATCGGAAAGGCTATGGAAATGCCTTAATAGGTAGGTATGGTGGCTGTTTTGAGGAAAGATATAATGAGGCTTATGTATTAGAGAGTGATACTCTCCAACGTATCTATAATTTTTGATGGTTTCATCCTATTATATTGTCAAACTTTGGATGTTTTGCATGCTTTTTATTTATTTTCTGGGACTAACTTATTAACTCAGTGCCAAGTGCATGTTCCTATTTTTCCATGTTTTTGACCCCTTTCAAAGGTGATATTGAAACGGAGTCCAAACGGAAGAAAATCCTGGAAAAGATTTTTTCTGGAATGGAAGAAGATCGGAGAACTTGGGAGCCAAGCCAGAAGAGCCCTAGGGGCCCCACAAGCCCCCACCCCCCGCGACCAGGGGTGCGCCATCGAGGCTTGTGGGCCCCCTTGAGGTCCCCTGACCTAGATATTGCGCCTATATATTCCCAAATATTCCCAAGACAATCAAGAGACGATCACAATCAATTTTCCGCCGCCAGAAGCTTCTATCTCCGCAAGATCCCATTTGGGGCACGTCCTGGTGCCCTACCGGAGGGGGATTCGGATATGGAGGGCTTCTTCATCAACACCATGACCTCTCCGATGATGCGTGAGTAGTTCACCATAGACCTACGGGTCCATAGCTAGTAGCTACATGGCTTCTTATCTCTATTGGATCTTCAATACAAAGTTCTCCATGATCTTCATGGAGATCTATCCGCTGTAATCTTCTTTTGCGGTGTGTTTGTCGAGATCCGATGAATTGTGGATTTATGATCAGATTATCTATGGATCTTATTTGAGTTTCTTCTGATCTCTCTTATGCATGATTACATATCCTTGTAATTCTCTTCGAGTTGTGGGTTTTGTTTGGCCAACTAGATCTATGATTCTTGCAATGGGAGAAGTGCTTGGTTTTGGGTTCATACCGTGCAGTGACCTCACCCAGTGACCGAAGGGGTAGCGAGGCACGCATCATGTTGTTGCCATCAAGGGTAAAAAGATGGGGTTTTCATCATTGGTTTGAGATTATCCCTCTACATCATGTCATCTTGCTTAAAGCGTTACTCTGTTCGTCATGAACTCAATACACTAGATGCATGCTGGATTGCGGTCGATGTATGGAGTAATAGTAGTAGATGCAGAAAGTATCGGTCTACTTGTCTCAGACGTGATGCCTATATGCATGATCATTGCCTTAGATATCGTCATGACTTTGCGTGGTTCTATCAATTGCTCGACAGTAATTTGTTCACCCACCGTGATATTTGCTATTATGAGAGAAGCCTCTAGTGAACACTATGGCCCCCAGGGTCTACTCCAGACCATATTTTCAGCGTTACACTTTTACTTCGTTGCACTTTTCGCCTTCAGATCTCAATTTGCAAACAATCTTGAAGGGATTGACAACCCCTTTGAAGGGTTGGGTGCAAGCTTGTTTGTGTTTGCGCACATAGTTTGGACTTGACGAGGCCCTCCTTCTGGATCGATACCTTGGTTCTCAAACTGAGGGAAATACTTACTGCTCCTATGCTGCATCACCCTTTCCTCTTCAAGGGAAAAACCGACGCAAATCAGAGAAGTAACAAGAAGAATTCCTACGCGCCAGGGAAGGACTTTTGTTGCTGCAGCACAAGAATTTCTGGCGCCGTTGCTGGGGAGGAAGATCAAGTCAAGAACTCATCCAAGTAGGTGTCGCAAACTCATCTCTTGCATTTACTTTATTTGCCAGTTGCCTCTCGTTTTCCTCTCCCCCACTTCACCAATTTGCCTTTTTCGTTCGCCTTTTCATTTGCCTTTTTTCTCGCCTGCTTTTTGTTTGCTTGTGTGCTTGCTTGCTTTCTGAAGTCACCATGAACGAAAACACCAAACTTTGTGACTTCTCGAATACTAATAATAATGATTTTATTAGTACTCCGATTGCTCCCGCCACTAGTGCGGAGTCATACGAAATCAATGCCGCTTTGCTGAATCTTGTTATGAAAGAGCAATTCTCTGGCCTTCCTAGTGAAGATGTCGCATCCCATCACAATACCTTCATTGAGCTTTGCGATATGCAAAAGAAAAAAGATGTGGATAATGACGTGATTAAATGGAAGCTTTTTCCTTTCTCGTTGCAAGATCGCGCAAAAACATGGTTTTCTTCTTTGCCCAAAAATAGTATCGATTCTTGGGATAAGTGCAAAGATGGTTATATATCCAAGTATTTTCCGCTAGCTAAGATCATCTCTCTCCGTAATGATATCATGAATTTCAAGCAACTTGATCATGAACATGTTGCACAAGCTTGGGAGAGAATGAAATTAATGATTAGAAATTGTCCCGCTCATGGCTTGAGTCTTTGGATGATTATCCAAATCTTTTACGCTGGCTTGAATTTTGCTTCTAGAAATATCTTGGACTCCACCTCAGGTGGAACGTTCATGGAAATCACGTTAGGAGAAGCCACAAAGCTCTTAGACAACATCATGACAAACTACTCTCAGTGGCACACTGAAAGGTCACCTACTAGTAAGAAGGTACACGCTATAGAAGAAATTAACTCGTTGAGTGCTAAGATGGATGAGTTAATGAATTTGGTTGCTAGTAGAAGTGCTCCTTTGGATCCTAATGATATATCTTTGTCTTCTTTGATTGAGAGTAGCAACGCTAGCTTGGACGTTAATTTTGTTGGTAGGAATAACTTTGGCAACAACAACGCTTTTAGAGGAAACTATGTTCCTAGGCCTTTTCCTAGTAAATCCTCTAATAACTTTGGCAACTCCTACAACAATACTCATGGAAATTACAATAGATTACCCTCTGATCTAGAGAGTAATATCAAAGAGTTCATCAACTCTGAAAAGATTTTCAATGCGTCCATAGAGGAAAAACTACTCAAAATTGACGATTTGGCTAAAAGCGTTGATAGGATTTCTTGTGTTGTTGATGCTTTGAAAGTTAGATGTTCTCCTACCAAAATCAGCATGGATGAAACTTTGAAAGCTATGCGTGTTTCCATGATTGAGAGCCAAGAAAGAACCGCCCAAATTCGTGCTAGACATGAATGGCTTAAAAAGGCATGTTCTCGTGATGAGAATCACGAAGATCTTAAAGTGATTGGTGTGACTCCCATTCAATCTTTGTTTTCTTGTGTCAAACCTAATTATTATGGGGCTGGATATGAATCCACTTTGGTTGAAAAGTGCCCCAAGGATTCGGAGTCCATCTATCTTGATGCTAAAAGCATTAAAAGTGGAGTAGAAGACGTTAAAACTTTGAGTAGTAATGAAATTACTACCGGGGATTTCAAGGAATTCAATTACGATAGTTGCTCCTTGATTGAATGCATTTCTTTGATGCAATCCATGTTGAACTCTCCACACGCTTATAGCCAAAACAAATCCTTTACCGATCATATTGTCGAAGCTATGATAAAAGCTCTTGAAGAGAAACTTGAATTTGAAGTTTCATGATGAGTGGGAACCTACCATCAAAATCAAAATTAAAAACTATGAGTGCAATGCTTTGTGTGATTTGGGTTCTAGTGTTTCTGCGATTCCAAAGTCTTTATGTGATGTTCTGGGTTTTAATGAGATTGAAGAGTATTCTCTTAATTTGCATCTTGCTGATACTACTATCAAGAAACCCATGGGAAGGATCAATGATATTCTTATTATTGCAAATAGGAACTATGTACCCGTGGATTTCATTGTGCTTGACATTGATTGCAATCCTAGATGCCCTATTATTCTTGGTACACCTTTCCTAAGGACTATTGGTGATATCATCGATATGAAGGAAGGGAATATTAGATTTCAATTTCCTTTAAGGAAGGGCATGGAACACTTTCCTAGAAAGAAAATAAGATTGCCTTATGAATCCATGATGAGGGCCACTTATGGTTTGAGCACCAAAGACGACGATACGTGATTCTATCGCTCATATGCCTAGCTAAGGGCGTTAAACAATAGCGCTTGTTGGGAGGCAACCCAATGAATTTATCTTTTTCTTTATATTTTTTTGCATCCACACTTTCATAATTCTGTTGTGATTGTGTTTTTTTGTCTTTCTTTTTGTGTTTGATCCAAGCAAAACCTTTATGACTAGTCTTGGTAATGGTTGCTCGATCCTGCTGGAAAAAGACAAAAACTTTTTGTTCACGACATGATTTTTCATTTTTATTCAGAAAGATATTTTGAGTTGATTCTTTTTTATGCTGATGGATATGCTTTGTCCCCAGACCTTCGTAATTTTTCAGATTTTTTGAGGTAACATAAGTATACGAAGTATACAGATTTCTACAGACTGGTCTGTTTTTGACAGATTTTGTTTTTGTTGACTTGGTTGCTTGTTTTGATGAAACTATGGTTAGTATCGGGGGTACTAGCCATGGAAAAGTGAGAATACAGTATCCCATCATCAATATAGATGAAATTCAAGTTTGCTACAGTACCAAAAAGAAGTGGTAGTTTGTTTTCTTGTACTAATGTTATCACAAGTTTCTGTTTAAGTTTTGTGTTGTGAAGTTTTCAAGTTTTGGGTGATGTTCTCATGGACAAAGATATAAGGAGTGGAAAGAGCTCAAGCTTGGGTATTCCCAAGGCATCCCAAGCTAAATTCAAGGACACCAAAAAGCCTAAGCTTGGGGATGCCCCGGGAAGGCATCCCCTCTTTCATCTTCAATCCATCGATAACATTACTTGGAGCTATATTTTTATTCACCACATGATATGTGTTTTGCTTGGAGCATATTGTATCTTAGGAGCCTTTTCTTTTTGTTGTGTCACAATCATCCTTGATGCACACCTTTTTGAGAGAGAGAGACATGCACTCATCGTGATTTTGCTTGAATGCTCATAGTGCTTCACTTATATCTTTTGAGCTAGATACTTTTGCTCTAGTGCTTCACTCATATCTTTTGAGCTAGATACTTTTGCTCTTTTGCTTCACTTATATCTTTAGAGCATGGCGGTGTGTGATTTGGTAGTTGGCTTATGCTATGAAAGTAGTCCCAAATGTGCTAGGTACCCAAAGAGGATGCAAAAACCTCCATCTTCATGTGCATTGAGTAGAAAGAGAAGTTTCGATTCGTCTCAATTAGTTTTGAGACGTGGATTCGGTAATATTAAGAGTTATGTTAGTAGGGTGTTCTGAATCTAGAAATACTTGTGTTGAAGTTAGTGATTCCCGTAGCATGCACGTATGGTGAACCTCTATGTTAGGAAGTCGGAGCATGATTGATCTATTGATTGTCATCCTTTGTGTTGAGGTTGGGATCGCGCGATGGTTTACACCTACCAACCCTTCCCCTCGGAGTATGCGTTTAGCACTTTGTTTTGATTGCTAATAAGAACTTTTGCAATAAGTTTGTGAGTTCTTCATGACTAATGTGAGCCCATGGTATAGATGCACTTGCACCTTCCACCATTGCTAGCCTCTCTAGTGCCATGCAATTCTCGCCGGTGCACAAACCCACCAAATTCCTTCCTCAAAACAGCCACCATACCTACCTACTATGGCATTCTCATAGCCATTCCGAGATATATTGCCATGCAACTCCCACCGTTCCGTCTCATGACTTGTGCCGTCACTCTCATATTGCAATTGCATGATCGTAAGATAGCTACAGAGATGTTTCAACGTCATACGCCATGCTAGATCGTTGCACATCCCGGTACACTGCCGGAGGCATTTCCTATGGAGTCATCATCATTGTGATCTTTGAGGTGTGAGTAAATAAAAGTGTGATGATCATCATTATTAGAGCATTGTCCCATGTGAGTAAATAAAAAAAAGAGGCCAAAGATCCCAAAAACAAAAAAAAGAGAAAAGAAAAGAAAAGAAAAAAAGAGGCCTAAGAGCCCAAATAAAAAAAGAGAAGGGACAATGCTACTATCTTTTTCCACACTTGTGCTTCATGATAGCACCATTTTCTTCATGATTGAGAGCTTCCTGCTTTGTCACTACCATATGCTAGTGGGAATCTTTGTTTTATAACTTGGCTTGTGTATTCCAATGATGGGCTTCCTCAAAATTGCCCTAGGTCTTCGTGAGCAAGCAAGTTGGATGCACACGCACTAGTTTTCCTCTTGAGATTTCACATACTTATAGCTCTAGTGCATCTCTTGTATGGCAATCCCTACTCATTCACATTGATATCTATTAATGGGCATCTCCATAGCCTATTGATATGCCGAGTCAATGTGACCATCTCCTCCTTTTTGTCTCACAACAACCACACTCTATTCCACCTATAGTGCTATATCCATAGCTCGCGCTCTTGTATTGCGTGATAGTTATAAAAGGTTTGAGAAAGTAAGACTGCGAAAACAATTACTTGGCCAATTCCGGGGTTGTGCATGATTTACATTAGTTGTGTGAGGATGATGGAGCATAGCCAGACTATATGATTTTGTAGGGATAACTTTCTTTGGCCTTGTTATTTAAAAAGTTCATGATTACTTTGCTAGTTTGCTTGAAGTATTACTATTTTCGTGTCAATTGCAAACTATTGTTTTGAATCTTACGGATCTGAACATTCATGTCACGTGAAAGAACTTGCAAAGGACAACTATGATAGGTAGCATTCCACATCAAAAATTCATTCTTTATCACTTCCCTACTCGAGGACGAGCAGGAGTTAAGCTTGGGGATGCTTGATACGTCTCCAACGTATCTATAATTTTTTATGGTTTCATGTTATTATCTTGTCAAACTTTGGATGTTTTGCATGCTTTTTATTTATTTTCTGGGACCAACTTATTAACTCAGTGCCAAGTGCCAGTTCCTGTTTTTCCATGTTTTTGACCCCTTTCAGAGGAGATTTTGAAATGGAGTCCAAACGGAAGAAAATCCCCGAAAAGATTTTTTTCTGGAACGGAAGAAGATCGGAGAACTTGGGAGCCAAGCCAGAAGAGCCCCAGGGGCCTCACAAGCCCCCACCCCGCGGCCAGGGGGCCGCGCAATACAGGCTTGTGAGCCCCCTGACCTAGATCTTGCTCCTATATATTCCCAAATATTCCCAAAAAATCAAGAGACGATCACAATCACTTTTCCGCCGCCGCAAGCTTCTGTCTCCACAAGATCCCATCTGGGGCACGTCCTGGTGTCCTACCGGAGGGGGGATTCGGATACGGAGGGCTTCTTCATCAACACCATGACCTCTCCGATGATGCGTGAGTAGTTCACCATAGACCTATGGGTCCATAGCTAGTAGCTAGATGGCTTCTTCTTCTCTCTTGGATCTTCAATACAAAGTTCTCCATGATCTTCATGGAGATCTATCCGATGTAATCTTCTTTTGTGGTGTGTTTGTCAAGATCCGAGGAATTGTGGATTTATGATCAGATTATCTATGAATCTTATTTGAGTTTCTTCTGATCTCTCTTATGCATGATTTCATATCCTTGTAATTCTCTTCGAGTTGTGGGTTTTGTTTGGCCAACTAGATCTATGATTCTTGCAATGGGAGAAGTGCTTGGTTTTGGGTTCATACCATGCGGTGACCTCACCCAGTGACAGAAGGGGTAACGAGGCACACATCATGTTGTTGCCATCAAGGGTAAAAAGATGGGGTTTGCATCATTGGTTTGAGATTATCCCTCTACATCATGTCTTCTTGCTTAAAGCGTTACTCTGCTCGTCATGAACTCAATACACTAGATGCATGCTGGATAGCGGTCAATGTGTGGACTAATAGTAGTAGATGCAGAAAGTATCGGTCTACTTGTCTCAGACGTGATGCCTATATGCATGATCATTGCCTTAGATATCGTCATGACTTTGCGCGGTTCTATCAATTGCTCGACAGTAATTTGTTCACCCACCGTAATAGCTATTATGAGAGAAGCCTCTAGTGAACACTATGGCCCCCAGGGTCTACTCCACACCATATTTTCAGCCTTACACTTTTACTTCGTTGCATTTTCCACCTTCAGATCTCACTTTGCAAACAATCTTGAAGGGATTGACAGCCCCTTTGAAGCGTTGGGTGCAAGCTTGTTTGTGTTTGCGCACGTACTTTGGACTTGACGAGGCCCTCCTTCTGGATCGATACCTTGGTTCTCAAACTGAGGGAAATACTTACTGCTCCTGTGCTGCATCACCCTTTCCTCTTCAAAGGAAAAACCGACACAAATCAGAGAAGTAACAAGAAGAATTCCTACGCGCCAGGGAAGGACTTTTGTTGCCGCAGCAGAGAGCGTATCATGTCATGGGTTTGGATGCACCGGAGGAGTTTGCACCAACTCTCAATGTGAGAAAGGGCAATGCACGGTACTGAAGAGGCTAGCAAAATATGGATGGTGGAAGTGCCAACAATCAAATACTCACATTAGTCTGAAGAACACATGCACTTATTATCGGTAACTATCTATCTAGTTAGGAAATTCACAAAGAGACAAGTACCCCGAGGAGGAGTGTTTGGGGGTTTCGTTATCCTTGCGCATCCTCGACTCATGGTAACGTGATGGTACTCTGTATATTCCAACGCCCCCAGAGGTTAGCGGTCAATTTAGTAGCTAGAGTTCTCAACTAATTTTTAGTTTTTGAAAAACACACGAATTTCCCAAAATATGACACCTATCACTAATGGGATCAAGCTCTTGGCACCAATAGTCCAAACATTACTCAAATCAATACCTCAAAACTATTGCAAGTTACTATTGTACTTAAATAGCAACCTCAATTACCTACTCATGCAAGACACACAACTCAGCGCAATGAGCCAACTCTCTAAACAAGATAAGCATGATAACTCAAGAGAGTTCCAAAAGCAACCTAAATAATAGCTCTTAAAAAGATAAGCATGAAAACTAAGAGCTAAGCATGACAGTAGCTATAGAAAGATGAAGAACACACAAAAACGATAAACATGAAAACCTATGTTGTGTTCTAGAGTGGAATGGAGCGTGTTTCTCTCCCAAACAAGGGAGCTAGGTTCTGACTTGTTATGAACAGCAAGCAAAACTAAAACAAACTAAAAAGTAAAGAGCGCGACGCTCCAAGCATATCACATAACATATGAAGTGATAAAAAAATATAGCATGGAGATGGACGAACAGATGATTGTTTATAGAGAAGGGGATGCATGGGGGCATCCCGAAGCTTAGACGCTTGAGTCTCCATTGAATATTTCTTGGGGTGCATGGGGGAATCCCCAAGCTTGAGCGCTTGACAATCCTGTATCTTCTTTCATCATCTCCCATCGCATACTTGAAAACTCCCTTCATAGGAAACTCATCATAAGCTGATTAGAGTGGTTAGTACCCTTAATAAAATAATTCATTACCTACTTGAAATAAATATTTTCATGAAAAACTACTGTTTCTCATGATTGCCAAAAGGTTTTTGCAAATAAAAAGTAAGCTTAGGAGTTGCAAAACAATGAAAACGCAAAACATGGCAGAATCTATGAAAAACAGAACAAGAGGTAGTAAATAATTTATTTGGGGCACTTCTTAAAATCAAATCAAAAAACTCAGAACAGATTCCACAAAGGCAATTATATAGAGAATTCTGTCAAAACATTTCAGATCAAAAAGATGATCGGATGATTTTTGGCGATTTTTTTCGTCAGGCAGACATAATCTATTTCTCGACAGCATATCACAACTTTTGGACTTTCTTGCAATCAGAGGCTATAACTTGGCACAAAGCTTAAAAACAAAGATACAATGATGTTGCGACAGTAGTAACAAGCATCAAGACCACTAAAATAGAAAGTAAAAACAAATTGGGTTGCCTCCCAACAAGCGCTTTCTTTTATGCCTTTGAGCTAGGCATAATGCAAGAAGATCAAGTATTACAACTCCAAAAGAATAACTTGCCCGAGTAACGGACTCATAAGGTAACTTAATCTTCTTTCTAGGGAAGTGTTCCATTCCCTTTTGAAGGGAGAATTTGAATTTAATGATTCCCTGTTTCATGTCAATGATAGCACCAACGGTGCGGAGAAAAGGACGTTCCAAAATAATTGGACATGAAGGATCACATTCAGCGTCCATAATAAAAAAATCAACGAGCACATAATTATCATTGACAATAATAAGCACATCATCAATTATCCCTAATGGTTTCTTTATGGAACAATCAACAAGACGAACACCACAAGAACATGGGTTATAAGGTTTCCAATCAAGCATAGCATCCATTCTTTTGGGCATAACGAAAGCACTAGCTCCAACATCACACAATGCAAAGCAAGAGATATTATTCAATTTAATTTTGACCATAGGATCCCAACCATCTTCTAGTTTTCTAGGAATAGAAGTCTCTAGATTGTTATTCTCCTCCCTAGATTTTATAAGAGCATTCGTATTATGCTTAGTGAAGGCAATATTAAGTGTACTAGTGTGGGGGTCTTTAGCCATTCTTTGCAAAAACGTGATCACTTCGGAAAGACTACAATTGTCAAAATCAAGGTTACTACCATTAATTAAAGTGGTAGTAATGTCATCTAAGCTCATTCTTTTAGTAGTCTCTAAATTCAAAGGACCTTCTTGTCCTATATTTGAGGTGTTAGCATCACCACTAATAGGTCCATTGGGACTAGGAGTGCGATGGGTGCTAAAAGTTTTGATATCCTCAACAACTTGTATAGTAGCAATGGTAGTGTGTGTAGGAAGGCTCTTAATTCTCTCTTCCTCTTCCTTTTTTCTATCCCATCTATTCGTAAGTTTGGCTAGCATTCTTATGTTCTCACTAATTTGGACTTATATATCATTCATGGGTGTAGTGTTCCTTTCCTCAAGTGGGGAAGTTCTAATTTTAAGCATCTCTACATCACGAGCTATGTTGTCCACCTTCAAAGAGAGACTATCTAATTTTTGTAGTTTCTCTTCTACACTCTTGTTGAAGGATTTTTGAGAAGTGATAAAGTCTTTAAGCATGCTCTCTAATTCAGAAGTGGAGTTTATGGTGCTAGGATAATTGTTGTTGTTCCCATAGTTGTTGGATGGGAACGGTCTTGGATTGCTACCAAAATTACTCCTATAAGAATTATTATTGAAGTTGTTCCTAGAGATAAAATTAACATCAACATGCTCTCTTTCTTGAGCAACCAAAGAATTTAAAGGAGCATCATGAGGATCAATAGGAGCTTGCTTAGTAAGTAGAGTCATGATCATGTCAACCTTATCATTAAGGGAGGAGATCTCCTCAACAGAATTTACCTTCCTACCTGTTGGAGCTGTCTCAGTGTGCCATTCAGAATAATTTGTCATCATCTCATCCAATAGCTTTGTGGCAGCACCAAGTGTAGTTGACATAAAGGTTCCTCCTGCGGCCGAGTCTAACAGATTCCACTAGGTAAAGTTCAATCCTGCATAGAAAATTTGGATAACCATCCAAGTAGTCAAACTATGTTTAGGGAAAATCTTAACAAGAGATTTCATACGTTCCCAAGCTTGAGCAACATGTTCATTATCGAGTTGTCTAAAATTCATAATGTTACTTCTTAACTGGATAATCTTAGCAGGCGGGTAATACTTCCCAATAAAAGCAAGTTTGCATTTATCCAAAGAATCTATGCTATTCCTAGGCGAAGATTGAAGCCACACTTTAGCTCCTCCTCTAAAGGAGAAAGGAAGAAGCTTAAGTTTAACAATATCACCATCTACTTCTTTATATTTTTGCATATCACAGAGCTCAACAAAAATTTTCAAGTGCAAAGCAACATCATTTCCAACACCGGAGAATTGATCTTTCATAACAAGGTTCAGTAAAGCAGGTTTAGTCTCATATGACGTGGCTCCAGTGGCGGGATCAGCAATAGGAGTGCAGATAAAGTCATTGTTTTTGTGACTAGTGAAGTCACACAACTTGGTGTTCTCAGTGGAACCCATAGCAGCGACAACAAGCAAGAACAAAGCAACTAAATTTTTTGTGGTTTTTGGTATAAGAATCTAAAGCAAAAACTAGAAAGCAAACTAACAAGACTAAAAAGCAAAGGTAAAGGATAGCGTGCAACTCCCCTATCTTGAAGACTGGAGTCCCCGGCAACGGCGCCCGAAAACTTTGCTTGATGACGAGATGATGTATCTACTTCTTGCTCCTTGTTGGTTACCCCAAGTGGAAGGTTGAGATGTAGTTAGCAACAAGTTTTCCCTCACACGGAAACTGTAAGGTCTATCGAACCAAAAGGACTCCTAGGATCAACAAGTAGTTGTGTCGTGTCCTGGTCAGCAGAAGACATGGACCTACACACATAACAAATAACTTTGCTCCCAACGAGTACAGAGAGGTTGTCAATCTGTTTGGACTTGTAGTTTGCAAAGGATCAAAACACAAGCGGGAAAGTAATAGTGATTGCAATAGAAAAGTAAATGAAAGCGGTAAATGATGGAGGTGTAAACAATGATGGTGACATGGCCGGAGTCACATGATGTTCACTAGTGACGCCTCTCTCCCAAAAGACGATAAACAACTATGCTTGGGTAAACAAATCATAGTTGGGCAATTGACAGAATTATGAACGCACCACAATGCTAATTATGCTACTTGATAGTTAGAGGTTCAATAGTAATGGGAAGTACGCCAAGACAAGTAGACCGTTTATGCATCAGCATCTACTTACTAATAATCCACCTTGAGATATCTATCCAGAACATCTCGCCGGTATTAAGTTGCGATCCCCACCCAAAGTGTAAACTCAAAGCAACGGACAACCGTTGTTTTCTCCCTCGTGGCAACATCACATCCCCCAGTCTCATGTTTCTATCACTCAAACTAGACATCGCGGGACATGAACCCACAATCATGCACAATGCTCCCTCTTTGAGTTACAATCTACTACTCGGCCAAAGCAATAAATAGCTACGGAGAACATGCATGAATCACTAAGGAACATAATATAAAAGGATAATCAAATATATAAATCATAACAATCTGAACATAATCTCATAATCCATCGGATCGCAACAAACCGAGCATAGCAATAGCACGAGAATTACATAGATGCCTTGATCATGTAGGGCAACTCACAAGGACTAACCATTGAAGCACAAGATTGGAGAGAAGACATCACATAGCTACTGGTCATGGACCAATGGTCCAAGGAGGACTATTCACAGCACATCCGGGAAGCGTCCATGGTGGTGGAGAAGCTCTCGGAGGTCAATCCTCCCTCCGGCAGGGTGCCGGGAAGGGGTCTCCTAACGCTCCCGATCTTGGAAGCGCTGCGGCGGCGGAATGATGGAGAAATTCGTGATTCTGGAAGTTGTGGAAGGGTATCCTCGCGGAGGACTAAATATAGGCCAAAGGAGGGCACCAGAGTTGGTGGGGCCCACCCAGGCGGCCTCCTGGAACGGCGAGGGGGTAGGCCGCGCCAGCAGGTCGCCTGGACGGCCCCTGGCCCCCCTCTAGCGCATCTTCAGTGATCTGGAAGCTTCCGTTATGCTGATTTTTTATATATTTTTCCTGGAATTTTTCGGGCTTCGGAAAATTGTGTAAAAGCCCCTGCAAAATAGACATCAGCAGACAGAAATTAGCACTGGGTGCACTGAATTAGTAGGTTAGTCCAAATATGTGTAAAACGATATAAAAGTGTAGCAAAACATATAACATTGTCACCCAAAAGATGATGGAACAAGCAGAAATTATAGATACATTTTGGTACGTATCACTTGGGTAAACAAATTACACATGGGCAATTGACAGAATTATAAGCGCACCGCAATCCTAATTATGCTACTTGAAAGTTAGAGGCTTAATAGTAATAGGAAGTATGCCAAGACAAGTAATCCGTTTATTCATCAACATCTACGTACTAATCATCCACCTTGAGATACCTATCCAGAACATCTCGCTGGTATTAAGTTGCGAGCCCCACCCAAAGTGTAAACTCAAAGCAACAGACAACTGCATTAACGAACTATGCGTAAGGTAAACAATCCTTGCAACCATGGTCACAAGCACCGTTGTTTTCTCCCTGGTGGCAAGAGCACATCCCCTAGTCTCATGTTTCTTTCACTCAAGCTAGACATCAGGGGGCATGAACCCACAATCATGCATAATGCTCCCTCTTGGAGTTACAATCTACTACTCGGTCGAAGCAGTAAAGAGAAACGGAGAACATGCATGAATCAATAAGGAACATAATATAAAAGGATGATCAAATATAGAAATCATAACAATCTGAACATAATCTCATAACCCATCGCTTCCCAGCAAACCGAGCATAGGAATAGCAGGAAAGTTACATAGATGCCTTGATCATACAGGGCAGCTCACAAGGGCTAATCATTGAAGCAGACTATTGGAGAGAAGACACCACATAGCTACTGGTCATGGACTCATGGTCCAAGGAGGACTAGTCACGACACGTCCGGGAAGCGTCCATGGCGGTGGAGAAGCTCCCAGAGGTCAATCCTCCCTCCGACAGGGTGCCGGGAAGAGGTCTCCTGACGCTCCCGATCTCGGAAGCGCTGTGGCGGCGGAACGATGGAGAAATTCATGATTCTGGATATGATGGAAGGGTTTCTGATCGGAGGGGTAAATGTAGGCCAAAGGAGGGCATCAGAGGAGGTGGGCCCCACCCAGGCGGCCCGTGGGCACGACCAGGGGCCATGCCGCACCGGGAGGTCGCCTGGGCAGTCCCTTGCGCCCCTCTGGCCCATCTTTGATGCTCCGGAAGCTTCCGTCATGCTGATTTTTATATATTTTTCTCAGGATTTTGGGGCTCTGGAAATTTGCATAAAAGCCCTTCAAAGAAGACATTAGCAGACATAAACTGGCACTGGATGCATTGAGTTAGTAGGTTAGTCCAAATATGTGTAAAAATATATAAAAGTGTAGCAAAACATATAACAATGTCACCCAAAAGATCATGGAAGAAGCAGAAATTATAGATACTTTTGGGACATATCAACATCCCCAAGCTTAATTCCTGCTCGTCCTCGAGTAGGTAAATGATAACACAATAATTTTTGTGGTGACATGCTAACACACATATAAGAACTTCAAAGTAAAGCAAGTAAGATATGCAATTCAAGTCAAGACAATAACAAGCAAGAGTCTATATCTAGCATTGAAATTAGCAAAGTAAGAACATAAAGGTGCAAGAGCTCTCGTTGTCCGTGACTCAAATGTCTCCAAATGGTGTTTGCGTGCAAGAAATGGTAGATGGGTTGAGAACATAAAATATTTTTTTAATTGAGAACTCAATCTACTAAACTTCACACTTGGTTTCCTTCGGAATCTTATTTTGACTCATCCCCAGACCACTAGTCAGGCACAAGTCAAAATGATCCTCTACCTTTTGACTTTGAGCACTCAAGCAATGGATGAGCGGAAACAAGATATGTTGGCACTTAGGATGGCAAAGAGAATAATGATGGGGAAGGAAGACAAAAATGGTGTGAAAGGCTCACATCAATGAGGACAACCATAGGAGAGAGAAAGCCAAATGATAGATATGATGTGAGGAGTAGGGATTGCCATGCAACCGATGCACATATGAGCTAAGGTAAGCTCTCCAATGGAACTAGTGGGGGTGCATCCAACTTGCTTGCTCATGAAGACCTAGAGCTCATTTGAGGAGGCTCGTCATTGGAATATACAAGCCAAGTTCAATAGTGTAAGGGTCCCCACATAGTTATGCATGAATGATAATCTCTATGGAGTACGAATATAACAATGGAGTACGAGTGTGGATCTTCCAAAAGGAATCTAATTGTTATATTTGTACTCCACATAGTTATGGCAAAAGCATGTATGACATGAAGATCAAGTCATGAGATGGTGGATGTTGCATGGCAATGTATCTCGGAAAGGCTATGGAAATGCCTTAATAGGTAGGTATGGTGGCTGTTTTGAGGAAAGATATAATGAGCCTTATGATGACAGAGCGTATCATGCTAAGGCTTTGGATGCACCGGACAAGTTTGCACCAACTCTCAAGATGAGAACAGGCAATGCACGGTACCGAAGAGGCTAGCAAAATATGGATGGTGGAAGTGCCAACAATCGAATACTCGCATTAGTCCAGAGAACTCATACATTTATTATTGGTAACTTTCTATCTAGTTAGGAAATTCACAAAGAGACAAGTACCCCGAGGAGGAGTGTTTGGCGGTTTGGTTATCCTTGCGCATCGTCAACCCATGTTATCGTGAGGGTACTCTATATAGTCCAACCCCTCGAGAGGTTAACGATCAATCTAGTAGCTAGAGTTCTCAACTAATTTTTAGCTTTTGAAAAACACACGGATTTCCCAAAATATGACACCTATCACTAATAGGCTCAAGCTCTTGGCACCAATAGTCCAAACATTACTCAAATCAATACCTCAAAACTATTGCAAGTTACTACTATACTTAAATAGCAACCTCAGTTACCTACTCATGCAAGACACACAACGCAGTGCAACAAGCCAACTCTCTAAACAAGATAAGCATGATAACTCAAGAGAGTTCCAGAAGCAACCTAAATAAAAGCTCTTAAAAAGATATACCATGAAAACTAAGAGGTAAGCATGACAACAACTATGTAAAGATAGAGAACACACAAAAAGAATAAGCATGAAAACCTATGTTGTGTTCTAGAGTGGAATGGAGCGTGTTTCTCTCCCAAAAAAGAAGCCTAGGTTCCGACTTGTTATGAACAACAAGAAAAACTAAAACAAACTAAAAAGTAAAGAGCGGGACGCTCCAAGCATAGCACATAACATATGAAGTGATAAAAACATAGCATGGAGATGGATGAACTAATGATTGTTGATAGAGAAAGGGATGCACAGGGGCATCCCCAAGATTAGACGCTTGAGTCTCCTTGAATATTTCTTGGGGGTGCATGGGGGCATCCGATCTACTTTCATCATCTTCCATCGCATACTTGAAAACTCCCTTCATACGAAACTCATCATAAGCTGATTAGAGTGGTTAGTACCCATGACAAAATAATTCATTACCTACTGGAAATAAATATTTTCATGAAAATATATTGTTTCTCATGATTGCCAAAAAGTTTTTCCAAAAGAAAAGCAAGCTTAAGATTTGCAAAATGATGAAAATGCAAAACGTGGCAGAATCTTTGAAAAACAGAACAACGGGTAGTAACTAAATTTTTTGGGGCACTTCTGCAACTCAAATTAAAAAACTCAGAACATCCGCGAGAAATACAATTATATAGAGCATACTGTAAAACAAAATCAGATCAAACGGATGATCTGGTGATTTTTGGCGAATGTTTCCGTCAAGTAGACAGAATCTGTTTCTGGACAGCATGTCACAACTTTTGAACTTTCTTGCAATCGGAGGCTAAAACTTGGCACAATGCTTGAAAATAAAGATACAATGATGTTGCTACAGGTGTAACAAGCATCAAGACCACTAAAATTGAAAGTAAAAACAAATTGGGTTGCCTCCCAACAAGCGCTTTCTTTTATGCCTTTGAGATAGGCATGATGCAAAACGATCAAGTATTATCAACTCCATAAGAATAACTTGCCTGAATAACGGACTCATAAGGTAACTTAATCTTCTTTCGAGGGAAGTGTCCCATTGCCTTTTTAAGGAATCTAATGGTCCCTTCTTTCATGTCAATGATTGCACCAACGGTGCAGAGAAAAGGACGTCCCAAAATAATTGGACATGACGGATCACACTCAATGTCCATAATAAAAAAAATCACAGGGCACATAATTATCATTGAAAACAATAAGAACATCATCAATTATCCCTAAATGTTTCTTGATGGAAGAATCAACAAGACGAACAACAAAAGATCATTGACCAAAAGGTTTCAAATCAAGCATATCATACATTGTTTAGGGCATAACGGAGGCACTAGCTCCAACAGCACATAAGGCAAAGCAAGAAATATTATTCAATTTAATCTTGACAATAGGATCCCAACCATATTCTAGTTTTCTAGGAATAGAAAACTCTAACTTGAGCTTCTCCTCCCTAGCTTTGATAAGAGCATTAGTAATATGCTCGGTGAAGGCAATATTGAGTGTACTAGTCTGGGGGTCTTTAGCCATTCTGTGCAAAAAGATGATAACTTCGGAAATACTACAATTGTCAAAATCAAGATTACTACCATTAATTAAAGTGGTGGTAATGTCATCTAAGCTCATTTTTTGAGTCTCTAAATTCAAAGGACATTCTTGTCCTATAGTTGAGGTATTAGCATCACCATTAATAGGTCCATTGAGACTATGGGTGTGATGGGTGCTAAAAGTTTTGAGATCCTCAACAACTTGTATAGTAGCAATGGAAGTATGTGTAGGAAGGCTCTTAATCCTATCTTCCTCTTATATTTATCTAGCCCATCTATCTTGAAGTTTTGCTATGATTCTTATAGTATCATTAATTTGGACTTGGATAGCATTCATGGGTGTGGTGTTCCTTTCCTCAAGGGGGAAGTTCTAATTTTAAGCATCTCTACATCATGAGCTATCTTGTCTACCTTCAAAGAGAGACTATCTAATTTTTCTAATTTCTCTTTTACACTGTTGTTGAAGGCTTTTTGAGAAGTGATAAAGTCTTTAAGCATGCTCTCTAATTCAGAAGTGGAGTTTTTGGTGCTAGGATAATTGTAGTTGGTCCATAGTTATTGGATGGGAACGGTCTAGGATTGCTACGAAAATTACTCATATAAGCATTATTATTGAAGTTGTTCCTAGAGATAAAATTAACATCAACTTGCTCTCTTTCTTGAGCAACCAAAGAATGTAAAAGAATAACACGAGGATCAGTAGGAGCTTGCTTAGTAAGTAAAGTCATGATCATGTCAACCTTATCATTAAGGGAGGAGATCTCCTCAACAGAGTTTACCTTCCTACTTGTTGGAGCTCTCTCGGTGTGCCATTGTGAATAATTTGTCATCATCTCATCCAATAGCTTTGTGGCAGCACCAAGTGTACTTGACATAAAGGTTCCTCCCGCGACCGAGTCTAACAGATTCCGTGAGGTAAAGTTCAATCCTGCATAGAAAGTTTGTATAACCATCCAAGTAGTCAAACCATGTGTAGGGTAATTCTTAACAAGAGATTTCGTACGTTCCCAAGCTTGAGCAACGTGTTCATTATCGAGTTGCCTAAAATTCATAATGTTACTTCTTAACTGGATAATCTTAACAGGCGGGTAATACTTCCCAATAAAACTATCTTTGGACTTATCCCAAGAATTTATGCTATTCCTAGGCAAATATTGATGCCACACTTTAGCTCCTCCTATCAAGGAGAAAGGAAAAAAGCTTAAGTTCAACAATATCACCATCTACTTCTTTATATTTTTTCATATCACAAAGCTCAACAAAATTATTCAATTGCAAAGCAGCATCATCTCCAGCACCGGAGACTTGATCTTTCATAACAAGGTTCGGTAAGGCAGGTTTAATCTCATAGTAGTTAGCCCGAGTGGTGGGAGCAGCAAGAGGAGTGCAGATAAAGTCATTGTTGTTGTGACTAGTGAAGTCACACAACTTGGTGTTTGAAGTGGAACCCATAGCAGTAGGAACAAGCAAGAACAAAGCAACTAACTTTTTTGTGGTTTTTGGTATAAGACTCTAAAGAAAAATAGAAAGAAAACTAACAAGACTAAAAAGCAAAGGTAAAAGATAGCGTGCAACTCCCCTATCATGAAGACTGGAGTCCCTAGCAACGACGCCGGAAACTTGCTTGATGACGAGTTGATGGATATACTTCTCGCCCCTTGTTGGTTACCACAAGTGGAAGGTGGAGATGTAGTCAGCAGCAAGTTTCCCTTACACGGAGACTGTAAGGTTTATCGAAACAGGAGCACTCCAAGGATCAACAAGTAGGTGTCCGCTGCTCTGGCGCTAGCAGAAGACGTGGACCTGCACACACAAGAATAACTTTGCTCCCAACGAGTACAGAGAGGTTGTCAATTTCTCCTGCCTTGTAGTTTGCAAAGGATCAAAACACAAGCTTGAAAGTGATAGTGATTCCATCAAAAAAGTAAATGAAAGCAGTAAATGATGGAGGTGTAAGCAATGGTGGTGATATGGACCGGAGATACATGATGTTCACTAGTGATGTCTCTCTCCCAAAAGACGATAAACAATTATGCTTGGGTAAACATATTGCAGCTGGGCAATTGACAGAATTATAAACGCACCGCAATGCTAATTATGCTACTTGAAAGTTAGAGGCTCAATAGTAATGGGCAGTACGCCAAGACAAGCTGACCGTTTATTCATCAGCATCTACTTAAAAATCATCCACCTTGAGATATCTATCCAGAACATCTCGTTGGTATTAAGTTGCGAGCCCCACCCAAAGTGTAAACTCAAAGCAACATACAACTGCATTAACGAACTATGCGTAAGGTAAACATTCCTTGCAACCATGGTCACAAGCACCGTTATTTTCTCCCTAGTGGCAAGAGCACATCCCCTAGTCTCATGTTTCTGTCACTCAAGCTAGACATCATGGGGCATGACACACAATCATGCATAACGCTCCCTCTTGGAGTTACAATCTACTACTCGGCCAAAGCAATAAAGAGCAACGGAGAACATGCATGAATCACTAAAGAACATAATATAAAAGGATAATCAATCATCACAATCTGAACAAAATCTCATAAACCATCGGATCCCAGCAAACCGAGCATAGCAATAGCAGGAAAATTACATAGATGCCTTGATCATGTAGGGCAGCTCACAAGGGCTAATCATTGAGCACAATATTGGATATAAGACATCACATAGCTACTGCTCATGGACTCATGGTCCAAGGAGGACTACTCACGGCACGTCCGAGAAGTGTCCATGACGGTGGAGAAGCACCCGGAGGTCAATGCTCCCTCCGGCAGGGTGCCGGGAAGAGGTCTCCTAATGCTCCCGATCTCGGAAGCGCTACGGCGGCGGAATGATGGAGAAATTCGACATTCTGGATATGATGGAAGGGTTTCCGATCGTAGGGGTAAATATAGGCCAAAGGGGGCGTCAGAGGAGGTGGAACCCACCCAGGCGGCCTGTGGGTGCGGCCAGGGGCAAGGCCTCGCCGGGAGGTCGCCTTGGCAGCCCCTGGCTCCCCTCTGGCCAATCTTCGATGCTCCGAAAGCTTCCGTCACGCTGATTTTTATATTTTTTTTGTCAGGATTTTTGGGGCTCTGGAAATTTGGGTAAAATCCCCTAAAAAAAAGTCATCAGCGGACAGAAATTGGCACTGGGTGCACTGATTTAGTAGGTTAGTCCAAATATATGTAAAAAGATATAAACGTGTATCAAAACATATAATAATGTCACCCAAAAGATTATGGAGCAAGAATAAATTATAGATACGTTTGGGACGTATCAAGGCTGCACTGTGGCTTGTGTCATTGTAGCCCTCCTCTCCCTCACATATATATAGGACGCGGGGTGGAGGTCGGCGACCCATAGGGTTTCCCCTAGGGCTTGGGAGGAATCTAAGGTGACTTTCCCACCAAGTTTGGCGGCGCCACCCTTTGGGTCAACCCTCCACCAGCCCTTCGGCCACATAGCCCCTAGTGGGAGGGGCGCCCAGCCCACCAGGGGCTGGTGCACCTTGTAATGCCCCGGACACACCCGTCGGCGGTTGTTACTCCTGGCGGGATCTAGACTGGCCCCACATATCAATACTAGTCTTTTCTGCACACTTTGTCCTCACTCATGCGCACCCGGGATCTACTTCCCGTCGGTGAGTGATGACCCACAAGTGTAGGGGATCTATCATAGTCCTTTCGATAAGTAAGAGTGTCGAACCCAACGAGGAGCAGAAGAATATGACAAGCGGTTTTCAGTAAGGTATTCTCTGCAGACACTTATGATTAATCTCTCTCGCAAGAATCCGCAACTAGAAAAGAAGAATTAAGATAAATCTAACCATATCATGAAACATATGGATCCAAATCAGCCCCTTACGAAGCAACGCATAAACTAGAGTTTAAGCTTGTGTCACTCTAGCAACCCATCATCTACTTATTACTTCCCAATGCCTTCCCCTAGGCCCAAATAATGGTGAAGTGTCATATAGTCAATGTTCACATGACACCACTAGAGGATAGACAACATACATCTCATCAAAATATCGAACGAATATCAAATTCACATGATTACTTATAGAAAGACATATCCCATGTCCTCAAGAACAAACATAACTACTCACAAAGCATATTCATATTCATAATCAGAGGAGTATTAATAATCATTAAGGATCTAAACATATAATCTTCCACCAAGTAAACCAACTAACATCAACTACAAGGAGTAATCAACACTACTAGCAACCCGCAGGTACCAATCTGAGGTTTTGAGACAAAGATCGGATACAAGAGATATACTAGCGTTTGGAGAGGAGATGGTGTTGATGAATATGTTGATGGAGATTGACCCCCTCTCGATGAGAGGATCATTGGTGATGACGATGGCTTCGATTTCCCACTCCGAGAGGGAAGTTTCCCCGACAGAATAACTCCATTAGAGATCTAGATTGGTTCTGTCGAAGTTTCGCCTCGAGACGGCGGCGCTTCGCCCCGAAAGTTCTGATATGATTTTTTCTAGGTCAAAACCCTTCATATAGAAGAAGATGGGCACGTGAGGCCTGCCGGGGGGCCCACAAGTCACAGGGGCGCGGCCAGGGGGTAGGTCGCGCCCAACAGGCTTGTGACCTCCTGGTGGGTCCCCTCTGGTATTTATTTCGCCCAATATTTTTTATGTATTACAAAACAATTCTCCATAACTTTTCAGGACTTTTGGAGCTGTGCAACATAGGTCTCTGATATTTTCTCCTTTTCCGGTCCAGAATTCCTGGTGCCGGCATTCTCCCTCTTCATGAAAACCTTGTAAAATAAGAGAGAAAAGGCATAAGGATTGTACCATAATGTGTATTAACAGCCCAAAATGCAATAAATATCGATATAAAAGCATGATGCAAAATGGATGTATCAACTCCCCCAACCTTAGACCGCGCTTGTCTTGATGCGAAAGCCGAGGTCAATATGCCCGCATGTTTAGAGATAGACGTCTCGATAAAATAAAATACGGACATGAAGGCATCATGGTTATCTTTAGAACAACAACACATATTGAATATCTTATGCTAGAGTAACAATTCATTCACAAGATAAATTATGAATCAAGAACTCTATTGAGAACTAACAAACTATGATTTCAGTCATTGAAACAATTTCAATCTATCGCAATGTAGGAAAGAGTCAATATAAGATCTTTTAAAGCTAATCCACATACTCAATCATCTTATGGTCTTTCATAATTGCTAGCACTCACGCGGTACCTATGAGGTCAAAGCTTCAATCAGACATAGAGAAAGATAAGGGCTTATAGTTTTGCCTCCCAACTATTTACCTGAAGGGTAATGTCAACATTAATAACTCATGATCACCCACATCCGAGTGGATATATTTGTCTAGATCATTCCCCAACACATGACGCTTGCCAAAAGATAAAGGCGAAATAAAGGAAATGGTGAAGATCACCACGACTCTTGCATAAAGGTAAAAACTAGAAAGTAAAGGTAATAGATAGGCCCTTCGCAGAGGGAAGCAGAGGTTGTCATGCGCTTATATAGTTGGATGTGTAATCCCTTAATGTAAAAGAACGTCACTTTATATTGCCCCTTGTTATAAAGAACTTTATAATGCAGTATGTCGCTTTTATTTCTTCTATATCACAAGTTCGTATAAAGTTTATTTTCCTCACACTAATAAATCACACATATTTAGGGAGAAATTTTGATTGCTTGCATGAATGACACCTTACTTGAAGGATCTTACTCAATCCATAGGTAGGTATGGTGGACTCTCAAAGCAAAACTGGGTGAAAGGTGTTTGGATGCACAAGTAGTATCTCTACATGGTGCACAAGTAGTATCTCTACATGGAAGCAAGCGACACATGTTGAAGGATCTATAATCATATAACTTCTATTCGGGAATAAGCAAACATAACTCATTATGTTGTCTTCCTTGTCCAACATCAACTTCTTAACATATAATATTTTAATGAGTGTTCACAATCACAAAAGATGTCTAAGATAATATATTTATATGTGAATTATACGTCTCCAACATATCTATAATTTTTTATTATTACATGCTATTATATTATCTGTTTTGGATGTTTTATATAAATTAATATGTTGTTTTATTTTATTTATGGGACTAACCTATTAATCTAGAGCCTAGTGCCAGTTTCTGTTTTTTCCATGTTTTTCAGGATTGTAGATAAGGAATATTAAACAGAGTCCAAACGGAATAAAACCTCCGGAATGAGTTTTCATGGACCACAAGAAACCTAGAAGACTTGCAGTACGGGGCAGGACACCTGCTGGGAGGCCACAAGCCTGCAGGGCGTGCCCTAGGGGGGGGCCCTAGCTTGTGGGTCCCCTACAGGTCTCCTAACACTATTCTTCGGCCTATAAATTCCCAAATATTTGCCCATTGCTAAAAAGAGCCACGAAAATACTCTTCCGTCGCCGAGAGCCTTTGTTCCCGTGAGATCCAATCTGTGAGCCTTTTCCAGTAATCTGTTGGAGAGGGAATTGAGCACGCAGGGCATCTACATCAACTCCATTGCCCCTCCGATGATGTGTGAGTAGTTCACCACAGACCTACGGGTCCATAGCTAGTAGCTAGATGGCTTCTTCTCTCTCTTTGATCTTCAATACCATGTTCTTCATGATCTTCATGGAGATCTATTCGATGTAATACTCTTTTGCGGTGTGTTTGTCGAGATCCAATGAATTGTGAGTTATGTTCAGATTATCTATGAATATTATTTGAATCTCTTCTGAATTCTTATATGCATGATTTCATATCTTAGCAAGTCTCTTCAAGTTATTGGTTTGGTTTGGCCAACTAGATTGGTAATTCTTGCAATGGGAGAAGTGCTTAGTTTTGGGTTGAATCTTGTGGTGTCCTCACCCACTGACCCTTCCACCTTTGCTAGCCTCTGTAGTACCGCGCAACTCTCATCGGTAAATTAAACCCACCTTCCTCAAAACAGCAACCATATATTTTCCTCAAAATAACCACCATATCTACCTATTATGGCATTTTCATAGCCATTCCAAGATATATTGCCATGCAACACCACCGTCTCGTTTTTATGACACACACCATCACTTACATATTTCTTATAGAGTCATATTTTGTTCTAGATATCGAGTTGTAATCTATGAGTTGTAAGTAAATAAAAATGTGATGATTTGCAATTGTTACGATGAGAAAAGGATGCTGGAAGCTATGATTCCCTCATAAGTTAGGATGAGTCTCCAAACCTTACAAAAAATAAAAGAGACCAACAAAGCCCATAAAAAATAAAAGAGGCCAAAGAAGCCCACTCAAAAAAACAATGAGATAAAGAGAGAAGGGACAATGCTACTATCTTTTTCCACACTTGTGCTTCAAAGTAGCACCGTGTTCTTCATAGAGAGTCTCCTATTTTGTCACTTCCATGTAACTAGTGCAATTACATCTTTTGCACAACCACTTAGTTTTCCTTTTGAGCTTCCATACACTTATAGCTCTAGTGCATTTGTTGCATGGCAATCCCTACTCACTCACAATGATATCTATTGATGGGCATCTCCATAGCCCGTTGATATGCCTAGTTGATGTCAGACTATCTTTTCCTTTTTTTCAACCTCCACCATACTCTTTTCCACTTATAGTGCTATATCCATGGCTCACGCTCATGTATTGCGTGAGAGTTGAAAAGGTTCATGAACATAAAAAGTGTGAAAAAATTGCTTGATTTTCATCGGGGTTGTGTATGATTTAGATACTTTGTGTGGTGAAGATGGAGCATAGCCAGACCATATGGTTTTGTAGGGATAACTTTCTAAGACCATGTTATTTCGAAATAAAGCAATTGGCTTATTAGTATGCTTGAAGTATTATGGTTTTTATTTCAATATTAGAAGTTTTTTTGAATCTTATGGATCTGAATATTCATACCACAATAGAGAATATTACATGGATAAATATGTTAGGTAGCATTCCACATCAAAAATTCTGTTTTTATCATTTACCTACTCGAGGACGAGCAGGAATTAAGCTTGGGGGTGCTTGATACGTCTCCAGCATATCTATAATTCTTGATTGTTCCATGCTATTATATTACCTATTTTGGATGTTTTATATGCATTAATATGTTGTTTTATATTATTTTTGGGACTAACCTATTAATCGAGAGCCTAGTGTCAGTTTCTGTTTTTTCATGTTTTTGAGTATTTCACATAAGGAATATTAAACGGAGTCCAAACGGAATAAAATCTACGAAATGATTTTTCTTGGACCAGAAGAAACCCATAAGACTTGGATTAGGGGGAAGGACACCTGCCGGGAGGCCACAAGCGTGCATGCCGCGCCCTAGGGGGTGCGCCCCCTGGCTTGTGGGTCCCCTGCATGTTTCCTAACCCTATTCTTCGGCCTATAAATTCCCAAATATTCCCCCATCGCTAAAAAGAGCCACGCAAATACTTTTCCGCTGCCGAAAGCCTCTGTTCCCGTGAGATCCAATCTGGGAGCATTTTCCGGTAATCTGCCGGAAGGGAATTGATCACTGAGGGCATCTACATCAACTATACTACCCGTCCGATGGTGCGTGAGTAGGTCACCAGAGACCTACGGGTCCATGGCTAGTAGCTAGATGGCTTCTTCCCTCTCTTTGATCTTCAATACCATGTTAGTCATGATCTTCATGCAGATCTATTTGATGTAATACACTTTTGCTGTGTGTTTGTCGAGATCCGGTGAATTGTGAGTTTATGTTCAGATTATCTATGAATATTATTTGAATCTCTTTTGAGTTCTAATATGCATCATTTCATATCTTATCAAGTCTCTTCGAGATATTGGATTGGTTTGGCCAACTAGATTGGTAATTCTTGCAATGGGAGAAGTGCTTAGTTTTGGGTTCAATCTTGTGGTGTCGTCACCCAGTGACATAGTAGGGGTAGCGAACCACGTATTGTATTGTTGTGATCGAGGATAAAGAGATGGGGTTTTCATCATATTGCTTGACTTTGTCCCTCTACATCATGTCATCTTACTTAATGTGTTACTCTGTTCTTCATGAACTTAATACTCTAGATGCAGGCAGGAGTAGGTCGACGTGTGGAGTAATAGTAGTAGATGCATAATCGTTTCGCTCTACTTGACACAGACGTGATGCAAAATAATTGCCTTGGATATTTTCGTAATTATTCACTTCTCTATCAATTGCTCGACAGTGATTTGTTCAACCACAATATTATTTTCCTTTATGCAAGAAGCCTCTAGTGAAACCTATGGCCCCGAGGTCTATTTTCCATATTATACTTTCAGATCTACATACCAAAAATACCAAAAATATCTTTCTGTAATTTATTTAATTTTATTGTCAGAATCTTTTATATCTATCTCTATCAGATCTCATCCTTGCAAATAACTCTGAATGGATTGACAACCCCTTTTTAGCGTTGGGTGCAAGTGTTTGATTGTTTGTGTAGGTACTACGATTGGGGCCTTGCTTGTTCCTCCTACTGGATTGATACCTTGGTTCTCAACAAACTTAGGGAAATACTTATCTACTTTTCTGCATCACCCTTTCCTCTTCAAGGGAAAACGAACGCAAGCTCAAGAAGTAGCAGTGAACCTCTCTTTCTTTATTACTTCCTTTTAATTGAAAAAATGACCAACAGCTTTGTTCGTCAATTCACAACAAATTTCAATCGACATATTTTTTATATGTGAAGTTATCACTCCCCATAAGATCGTTATGTATACTCTTTTGCTTTTATTCTATACTTCTTTCTATTACTATTTCTCAAGATCATAACAAGCAAGCAAAGCCCTCAACTCAAAACTACTCTTTATTATATAACTCTCGGACTTGCTTACATAGGGGGAACATAAAGAAAAACTCAAAACAAGATCACACTAAAACTGTATTCTACTAGATCAATGTATAACCAAAAGGATCGAACGAAAAAAATGAAAAAAGTAAAAGGTGTGATGGTGATACGATACCGGGGCACCTCCCCCAAGCTTGGCACAAGCCAAGGGGAGTGCCCATACCCATGCGTTTAGTTGTGTTTCTTCGGAGGTGGTGATGTTGCAGTTCTTGGTGAGGTTTAAGGCTTGTCAAGTTTCCTCTTATGCATGAAATTCTGTACCCTCAGATCATCTACTTCGCGCTCGAGCCTTAGTATCTTTTGACATAATTCATTCTTGCTCTCCCATAGAAGACGAGAAGGGACAAATATAACCTTGGGTTTTCTCCTTGTATTTGGGAAGCTCGATTTCTTGAACACCACATGCATATCTTCGGGTCGAGGCAGGGGAATCTCCTCTTCGTCCGAGCTTTCTTCCACACACTTGCATATCTACAGTTCCCCCTCCGTGAACAATCCGTAAGGATTTATGTCCTCATAGATCTTGGGATTAGCAAGATAATGTGATACATAGTTATCTGCATCAGAATCTTGGTACGACATCTTACTCTAAATCTGCTGCAGAAACAACTCAAAACGAAAACAGGAGATATTGTTGTGATACGAAGGTCAAAACCTTGTGGAGATTATATAATGAATTTTTTCCGACCCAAAAGAGTATACCAGAAGAAAACGGAGTCTGAAGGGTACACGAGGTGGCCACAAGCCTGCAGAGCGCGCCCAGGAGGGTAGGCCGCGGCCCCTGGCTTGTCGCCTCCTCGTGCACTTTTCGGGTTGCTTTAAATTTTCCCAATTTTTTATATATTCCAAAACTGATAAAAATTGCCATTGGAAATGATTTGGGGTCAGTTTGCTTACTGTAACACATATCTATTCCTTGTCGGAGTCTGGAACATTCTGATAGGTCTCCCTTATGTACTCCTCGGAAGTTACGGTATTGATAATATTGGTTTCAACATTTATGGGAGAACCTGAGATATAATGTTTGATTCTTTTCCCATTTACCACCTTCGGATTTGTGCCTTCGGCGTTGTTGATCTTGATGGCACCGAAATGATATACTTCTTCGATAATATAGGGCCCTTCCCATTTAGAGCAAAGTTTTCCTACAAAAATTCTTAGACCAATTCTTTCTAGAACTATTAACGGTCTTTTGCAAGATCAATTTAATTTCTCTATTGCTTAATTTTACTTGACCACTAGACTGAGGATGATAAGGAGATGCAATTCTATGATTAACATCATACCTAGCAAGCAATTTACAGAAAGCACCATGAATAAAGTGTGAACCACAATCAGTCATTAATTATCTAGGGCTCCAAATCTAGGGAAAATAACTTCTTTAAGCATTTTAATAGAAGTGGTATGATCATCACTACTAGTTGGAATAGCTTCTATCCACTTAGTAACATAATCAACAGCAACTAGAATATGAGTATACCCGTTGGACTTTGGAAAAGGTCCCATATAATCAAAACCCCATACATCAAATGGTTCAATAACAAGAGAGTGGTTCATAGGCATTTGCTGACGACTACTAATATTATCAATTCTTTGACATTAATCACAAGACAAGACAAACTTACGAGCATCCTTGAAGAGAGTAGGCCCATAAAAACCAGATTGTAGTACCTTGTGTATAGCTCTATCTCCAGCGTGATGTCCTCCGTAGGCCTCAAAGTGACACTTGTGTAGGATCTGTCCCTATTCATGCTCGGGTACACAACTGTAACATCCCAATTTTCCTAATTGGGAATGTTTTACATTGTAGCTAAGCATATATGCATATTGATTTAAATAAAGTTTGCATTTGAATTCTTTCGACTTTTGCTTTCGCATTTCTATTTTTTTTTCTTTCTTCACACGAGAAGTGCCGGGAAATAATCTCTTGCACGCAAGAGAGAGCGGAGGAAAATGACCCTCCAAAATGTGAGGTATTTTTGAAATATTTTGAGCCAAGAAAGCCAAAGTTTTATCGTGAAAATAATTGCAAAAAGAAAATATAGCATAAGGGTTTTTTCTGAAAAAAAACATTTTTTTAGTTTTTATTTTTGCTTTGGAAAAATGTTAAACGTGTAGAGATTTTTTTTCTGAAAATTTTGGTATATAATACCCCTATATTTAGATTTTATTTTATTCCTTTTTTGTATTATTTACTTTCTGTTTTTAGTTAAATAGGAAAAAGGAAATATTTTTTTCTTTCTCTTCGCACCGGCGCCAGATAGGCCTGTGGGCCGAACCCCACCCCGCCGGATCCAAAATCTCTTCGGATCGGCTACCGATTCCCTAGTCACCTCTCCCCCCCCCTCACTGCCGCGTGGGACCCCCCTGACCGACCCCAGCCCGAGCCGGCCCCCTTCCTTCCTCCTTCCTTCCTTACCTTCCCGAGCCCGAGCCCCTTCCAAAGCTCGCCGGAGCCGATCCCCTCTCCCGGATCTCTCTCCCCTTCCCTTCCTCGAGCCCCCTAGCCCCCCTATGTAAAGCCCCTCCGCCACCGCAGCCCGTTCCCCACCTCTCCGCCCCAGCCCTCGCCCCACGCCGCCTCCCTCGCACTTCGCCGGAGCACGGCCGGAGCCGAAGCTCCCTGCCTCTCCTCTGCTCGCCTGGGGCATGCCATCGCCTCGCCTTCGTCATCAGAGGAGCCGGAGGAACACCGCCACCGCCTGGGCCCCTTTCCCAGCCGCCACGACCGCCGCAGCGATGCCCCCGAGCACCACCACCTCTCTGCTCGCCGGAGTTGAGCCCAGCCAACCCCGTGTGAGTTCATCCGCCACAACCTTTTTGAGCCATTAGATCTAGAACCGACGACGAAGATTAGAAGTTAGGTACCCTTTCGGTTTTCAGACAAAGACCGAGACGGTTTTACTTCACTTAAGTTTTAGCCGAGAGGGTTTTCTTAAGTTTCGGCCGTTTGTTAGATTTCCCGCAGCACTCACCCCCTTAACCAATCAGGGACTACCACGTATCGGTTAGAATCTGTTTTCTTTTTTCTGTTTAATTCCAAAACAGAAAAGTTTCAAGTTTGTTTTGATCATAGATTTTGTTCCCGAATTCCAATGGAGTTGAAACTTGTTCCAGTAGATCACAATTTTTCTGTAGTTTCGAAAAACATATAATTTGTCTATGTTTGAAGTTCTCAAATTTGAATTAGATCAGATTTAGTTTAAACCTTGTTTTGCTTATTCCAGGAGTTTAAAAAATGATTTTGATTTCATTCTTCTTGCTACTGCTTCCTAGTGATTATATATTACTGTGGTATAAGTTTCAAAACAATTTAAATATTTTTACTTGGGGTTTTAACAGAAACAAGTTTCTGCCCTAGTGACGTGTAGTGAATTCTTTCACTTAGGCCATAGCAACTATTTACTTGTGATGTTATTTTTACTTGTTGTTTGATTATAGTGCTTACGGTGTGCATTTGTTTGTACCGGTAGATCACCCGGAGTGCGAAGCTTGTTACTTAGAAGCGCTCGATCAAGACAACTATCATCAAGGCAAGTCATTTTGATCATACTATTTCCTATGTTTTTTGATGCATGGTAGTTTCACCTTTCTTTGCCCAATTGCATGTTGCTTAGGTACTTGGAAATTTTAGTATAGGTTGTAGTATCTTGTGGTAGGCACACAACAACCCCGATACTTGGCCCCGGGACGACAAATTTCTTATTGCTATGCTTGAGTAGACAGGATTTTGGTTGAGTGCATAACACGAGTGATGCGAGGTTGATTAAATAATCAAGACCGGTTAAGACAAGATTTTCAAGACCTCGGATGCAACGCAACTCTGGGTGAAGGACGGTTGATTGGCTCCCTGGAGAAACCAGTGGATGACCCGGGATGCTGGAGACGGCCATGACATCTTGCGGAAAGCTTCACCCAGGCTCGAAGAGACGGACGGAGGCTTCAAGACCCAAGGCTTACCTGCACAGCCACAAGTCATTATGGGCTCTGGCTTGGTTGGACAACGCGGCGACTCTGGACAGGTGGTGCTAGCAGATGTAGAAGAACGGTAGGAATGGATGGGCACCGACAGGGATTCAGAGGGACCCGTTGAAAGACCATGTTTTGATCATCCGGTCTTCAAACACCCGGAAGTGCGAGGACATACTAGGAGGCGATCAAATCTTGTGGGGAACGTGTGCAAAACTCTGCAGAGTGCCCAACCTAATCGATTAGCCGTGTCCACGGTCATGGACAACTTGAGCCGAAGGCATTGAAATTCCCCTGAACTCTCAACACAACTTAATAATGATGTGGGTATTAACAACAACTCGGGTACGAGAATTGGTTGGCGGAACCATCTCGTTAACAACAAACAATGTAGTAATATTTTGCTTCCAGCCCCTCTTGTTGTAGGAGAAAATTGGCTTTATGCAAAACTTATAGCCCCACCTGCCAAATATGCATGTAGAGATAGTTGATTATTATTTTACCCCTCTCTTTGATGACTTGCCGGCATATTCCATATGCTGACCTACACGGCTGCAACGTATCCTGTTGCAGGGTACTTTTTCGACCAGGAGTGAGGCTACGATCTACGCTCAGCGACATGCCCTGGAGTCGGATGGACTCGTCTACCTGATGCTTCCGCTAGTCTTCGTTAGATATCCCATGAGATGGCCTTCAGCCACTTTATTGTAATCCATTATTGTAATAAAGTACTCGTTATGAGATTTCGATTAATAAAGCTGTGTGATTGAACTATTGATATATACATTGATGTACTGAGTGTGTACCAGCATGATCTTGGGATGGTACGGAAACACCAGAGGCTTGACTCGTCTTGAGTCGGGTCGCTACAACAACGTCTAATAATACTATCTACTCCTTCTTTATAAAGGTGCGGATTGTCCCAAAAGTAATGTCTTAAATCATACAAGAACTTTATCTTTTGTTGGCATGTGAAACTAGCCGGTATAAATTTACCAACAATGTAGTTAGCATAATCAGCATACCAAGGAGCACTGCACGAAGCTTTTATGACAGCTAATTGTTCATCAAGGAAGCTATCATTAATAGGTAGTGGGTCATCAAGAACAAGTTATCTGCTATGGGGTTATGAGTGTCGTTTCTATCAATAATATGCAGATCAAATTCTTGTAGCAGAAGAACCCATCTAATAAGTCTAGGTTTAGCATCTTTCTTTTCCATAAGGTACTTAATAGCAGCGTGATCAGTGTGAACAATTACTTTGGAATCAACAATATAAGGTCTAAACTTATCGCAAGCAAACACAACTGCTAAAAATTCCTTTTCAGTGGTATCGTAGTTTCTTTGAGCACTGTCTAGAGTTTTACTAGCGTAATGGATGACTTTTAATTTCTTATCAACTCTTTGCCCTAGAGCAGCACCAACAGCATAATCACTGGCATCACACATAATTTCAAAGGGTAGGTTCCAATCAGGTGGTTGAACAACAGGTGCAGTGATCACGGCTCTCTTATGAATTTCAAATGCTTCTACACAATTATGATAAAAACGAATGGAACATCCTTTTGCAAAAGATTAGTGAGAGGCTTAGAAATCTTAGAGAAGTCTTTAATGAATCTCCTATTGAAACGAGCATGACGAAGTAAACTTATTATACCTTTAATACCGGTTGGATGCAACATTTTTTCAATAACATCAACTTTAGCTTTGTCAACTTCGATACCTTTTTCGGAGATTTTGTATCCCAAGACAATGCCTTCATTAACCGTAAAGTGGAACTTCTCCCAATTCAAGACAAGATTAGTTTCTTCACATCTCTACAAAACTCGATCAAGGTTGCTCAAGCAATCATCAAAAGAAGTTTCGTAAACAGAAAATTCATTCATGAAGACCTCGACAATCGTTTCACAAAATTCAAAGAATATAGACATCATACATCTTTAAAAGGTAGCAGGTGCATTGCATAAACCAAAAGGCATACGTATATAAGCAAAGGTACCGAAAGGGCAAGTAGAAGTGGTCTTCTCTTGATCCTCTTTGGACACATGTATTTGAGAGAAACTAGAATAACCGTCTAGAAAGCAAAAATGTGTATGTTTGGATAGTCTTTCTAGCATTTGATCAATAAAAGGTAGCGGGCAATGATCTTTCCTAGTAGCCTTATTTAATTTCCTAAAATCAATTACCATTCTATATCATGTAACAATTCTTTGCGGGATCAATTCATCTTTATCATTAGGAACAATGCTCCTTTTTTACGGACACAATGAACGGGATAACCCATCTACTATCAGCAGTAGGATAAATTATACCTACCCCCAGAAGCTTTAGTATTTAATTTCTTACCACTTCCTTCATTTTAGGATTTAATCGTCGTTGGTGATCAACAACTAGTTTAACATCATGCTCCATATTGATTTTGTGCTTACATAGAGTGGGACTAATGCCCTTAAGATCATCAAGAGTATATCCAATAGCAGCGCGGTGCTTCCTCAAAGTTTTCAATAATCTCTTTTCTTCATGCTCTCAAAGGTTAGCACTAATAATAACAGGTTATATCTCCTTTTCATCAAAATAAACGTACTTCAGAGTATCAAATAATTGTTTAAGCTCAAACATGGGATCACCCTTGGGTGGAGGAGGATCCCCAAGTATTTCAACGGGAAGGTTGTGTTTCAAAATAGGCTGCCGATCGAAGAAAATCTTATCTATTTCATTCCTCTCATTCATATGCATATCATTTTCATGGTCTAACAAATATTGTTCTAAGGGATCAATAGGAGGCACATCGATAGAAGCGAGACCAATAATTTCATCTTTACTAGGCAATTCTTTGTCATGTGGTTGTCTACTAAATTTATAGAAACTGAACTCATGAGACGCATCCCCAAAACTTACAGTAACCGTTTCTTTCCCACAATCAATCCTAGAATTAACAGTATTCAAGAAGGGTCTACCGAATATAATGGGACAAAAATCATATTGTGGGGAACCAAGAACAAGAAAATCAGTAGGATACTTTATTTTCCCACACAAGACTTCAACATATCTAACCATCCCAATTGGTGCAATAGTATCTCTATTAGCAAGCTTGATGGTAACATCAATTTCTTCTAATTCAGCTGGTGCAATATCGTTCATAATTTCTTGGTAAAAGGTAAAGGGAATTGTACTCACACTAGCACCCACATCACATAAGCCATGATAACAATGATCTCCAATTTTAATAGAAATAACAGGCACACCAACAACATGTCTATGTTTACCTTTAGTATCAGGTCTAACAATTCTAGCAGCTTCATCACAGAAAAAATGACATGCCCATCAATATTATCGACCAATAGATCTTTAACCATATAAATATTAGGTTCAACTTTATTTTGTTCAGGAGGTATAGGTGTTCTAACACAACTCTTACGGACCACAGTTGACGCTTTCCATGATCCTTTATTCTAACAGGAAAGGGTGGTTTCTCAATATAAGCAGTAGGAATAACAGGATCAACATTATAAATAAAAATTTATTCTTCAACTTTAATAAGTTAGACCACTTTAAATTCAATGGGAGGATGATATTCAAACCACTTCTCCTTGGAGATATCAACATGAGTAGGAAAAGATTCACAGAATGAAGCAACTACCTCAGAGTCAAGTCCATATTTAGTGCTAAAATCACGAAAAGCATCGGTGTCTATAAAGGATTTAACACAATCAAACTTAAGGCTTATACCTGACTCATTACCTTCGTCGAGTTCCCAATCTTCAGAGTTGCATTTAATTTTTTTCCAATAAGTCCCATTTGAATTCAATAACTTTCTTCATAAAGGAACCAACACAAGAAGTATCGAGCATGGATTAATCATTACAAGAGAGCCGAGCATAAAAATTCTGAATAATAATTTCTCTCACGAGCTCATGATTGGGGCATGAATATAACATTGACTTAACCCTCACCCAAGCTTGAGCGAATCTTTGTCCTTTACAAGGCCAAAAATTATAAATATAATTCTGATCATGATGAACCAGATGCATAGGATAAAACTTCTCATGAAATTCCAATTTCAATCGGTTGTAGTTCCATGATCCAATATCATCACATAGCCTATACCAGGTCTTTCAAAGATAAAGGAAAGACCTTCTTCTTGATATCATCCTCGGATAGACCTGCAAGCTTAAATAATCCACAAACTTCATCCACATAGATTAGATGCAAATCATGATGTAGTGTTCCATCTCCTGCATAAGGATTAGCTACTAGTTTTTCTATCATACCCGAAGGAATTTCATAATAAATATTTTCAGTAGGTGTAGAAGGTTGAGGAGCATCTCTTTGTGCTTCCGGTCGGGGTGAAGATACCCCGAACAAGCCCCTCAAAGGATTATTTTCCATAGTGACAAGTGATAGTAAATTTCAGCACAATATATAAAATTTTCCTTACCAAGTTCCACTCACCAAAGACGCTTCACTCCCCGGCAACATTGCCAGAAAAGAGTCTTGATAACCCACAAGTGTAGGCGATCTATTGTAGTCCTTTCGATAAGTAAGAGTGTTGAACCCAACGAGGAGCAGAAGGAAAAGACAAGCGGTTTTCAGTAAGGTATTCTCTGCAAGCGCTGAAATTATCGCGGTAAGAGATAGTTTTGTGATAAGGTAATTTGTAATGGGTAGAAAATGTAACAAAGGTGCAACAAGGTGTCCCAGCCCTTTTTGTAGCAAAGGACAAGCCTGGAAAAACTCTTATATAAAGAAAAGTGCTCCCGAGGACACATGGGAATTTTGTCAAGCTAGTTTTCATCATGCTCATATGATTCGCGTTTGTTACTTTGATAATTTAGTATGTTGGTGGACCGTTGCTTGGGTGTTGTCCTTACTTGGACAAACCTCCCACTTATGATTAACCTCTCTCGCAAGCATCCGCAACTACGAAAGAAAATTAAGATAAATCTAACCATAGCATGAAACATATGTATCCAAATCAGACCCTTACGAAGCAGTGCATAAACTAGGGTTTAAGCTTCTGTCACTCTAGCAACCCATAATGTGTATTAACAACCCATAATGCAATAAATATCCATATAAAAGCATGATGCAAAATGGACGTATCAGTCACCCATCCTAGAACTACTCCAAGTCGAGCATGCTTCATCTGGGAGTTCTATTCGAATAGGCTCGGGGATCAACTTCCCGATCGGTCACCCATCCTAGAACTACCCCAAGCCGAGCATGGTTAACCTGGGAGTTCTATTCGAATGGGCTCCCGGAAAAGAAGGAATTATTTATTGATATGAGTACTGTATCTGTAACACCCAAGATGCGGTCGTATCCTCATTTTGGCACGAGGGCTTCAACAGGGATAGAAACGCATCTCCTCATTTCGCAAGAATGGATATCGTTACAAGTACATGTACTGAAAAGATGAGTATAATGAGTTGGCTTACAGTCGCCACAAGCTACATCAGAGTCACATCAGTACAATACATACAATCATCATGAAGAACAGAAGGGTCCGTCTACGGACGAAAACAAACGATAAAATAACGATGTCCGTCCTTGCTATCCCAGGCTGCCGGCTTGGAACCCATCCTAGATCGATGAAGAAGAAGAAGAAGAAGAAACTCCAAATCAACAATCAACGCGTAGGCATCAAGTAACCCTTTAGATGTACCTACAACTGGTGTTGTAGTAACCTGTGAGCCATGGGGACTCAGCAATCTCATTTCCGAAGGTATCAAGACTAGCAAAGCTTAATGGGTGAGGTATGGTTAAGTGGTTAGGCTGCATCAAGCGACTAAGCATTATTTTAGGTGGCTAACTTACGGGTACAAGAATAAAGGGGGGGATGATTTACACATAGCGGACGTGAACTACCGATGATCAATGAATGATCCTGAACACCTACTTACATCAGACATAACCCCACCGTTTCCTCGATCGAAGAAGGAGCTCACGACACAGACAGTCACAGTTACGCACATAGTTGGCAAGTTTTAGTTAAGTTGACTTCAAGTTATCCAGAACCGGATGTTAAACAAAGTTTCGACGTTGCCACATAACCGTGGGCACGGCTTTCCAAAGATTTAGCCCTGCACGGGTGCTCCAACTAGTCCATTACAAATTACCACAAGCCGCATAGAAATCCTTGATCACGAAACTCGCGACCTCGTCGGACTCCTTAGTGGAAAACCTAAACTCTGAGATAACCCAAAGCATCACCGGAATCCCGATGCACAAGATATTTCATCAAAGGTAAACCTAATCCGGCATGGCCGCCCGACGTGTCGACGAACCCGATAGGAGCCGAGTATCTCGTTCTCAAGACACGACTGGATGGGAAAGCCTACGAGTAAAACGAAACCTCGAGTTGCCCCGTGGTGGCCCCGTAGTCTGCCCTTTTTGGACCCACACTCATGAGGAGCACTGGCCCGGGGGTTGATTAAGTTTCCTCGGGTTAATTACTCCCTATGTGGTTCATTAGTTATTAGGCAAATGTAGTTCTAAAGTTGGGCCTTGCCAGACCAGTTTTAAACTAAAACGAATTATCAAGGGGGTCCCCATAACAACCCCGATCGTGTTATGAGCGCTCGATTATGGAATATAACACCGGTAGCCGAAACCAAGGGGGCAAAGGTGGAACAAAACTCCAGGCTAGAAAGGCCGAGCCTTCCACCTTTTACCAAGTATATATGTGCATTAACTTAAATATCATTAATATGGTGATATAACAAGGAACCGATGTTACCACATGGAAGCAACTGCACCTGCAACTACAAACGCTAACACATGGTTAAGAAAACGGTAACATAGCTAGTCAGTGGTTTGTTAGGTGGTGATCAGATTGAAGGTTTCCCTGGCAATGTTGAGAGGCTGACATTTAACAGGTGGTAGGCAACAAGACATAGTGATAGAAACGAAACAACTAGCATGGCAGTGATAGTAATGGTATCTAGGGAAATGATCATCTTGCCTGAGATCCCGCTTGGAAGTAGATCGACTCCGTGAAGCAGACGAATCAACGTAGTCGAACAAATCCACACATTCCGACACGCTTCGGAACTCTATCGAGACGAAGCAAACCGGAAACAAGCATCAACACACGAGAATCACCGCACACATGCACGATGTGATGCACACCCTAATATGATGCATGATTAGTTTAAGTTATGCAAGAGACGGCAATTCACATCATGAAAACACTACACCTTAAGTGAAGTTCAATATGCAGCGAGTTGCATATTGACGAAACTCCACATATAAATATTTAGTTCATTCTCTATTAGGTACACAACATTTTAAAATGTTGTTAAACATGGCAAGGGGTGAAGCGCAAATTAAACTACCTATCTAGACATTTTAAATGAGGTCGGAAACGACATATAGCATCTCCGAAATGACCCCACGCGTTAAATTATAATTCTTTCCAGATTTTTCCTAATCACATTTTAAGTTTGTTAAACAGAGAAACAAAGTGGAGCATGTGATTCTACATGTCATTCTACTCGATTTACATACATAGATCATCTCCAACGGAGCTACGGATCAAAGGTTACGGGTAAAACGGTATTAGCACGACACAACACGCAAAACGAAGCAACCAGCAACCTTACCTGTTTTAATCATGCATGAAAGTTGGAAAATATTAATCTACGCGAAATCTTAGTCAACTTACATATTTAAATCACTCTGATCCTACACACGGCTTGAAAACTACGCGCGTTTGAAAATATGCCATTTTCCTAAAAATATAATAATTCCCAGATTATTCTAAAATATCTACGGGCCGAAACTAGATCTGGCCCAAAACAAGACATGGGTGAAATTCACTAAACGACGCCCAGGGCGCACAATAGAGGGCTTGGGGGGAGGACCCTCACCTAATGGGCTTGGCCCAGGGTGACGGAGGGAAGGCAGGTCGAGGCGTGGCCAGAACTAGGCCACGGAGGAGTCGAGCCACGGTTGAAGATGGGCTGAACCAAGCCGGTCCACGCGAGCGACCGAGGCAGCCCAGCCGGCCTCGCTGCCGATCCAATCTGGATCGAGGGGAGGCTCTGGCAGCGGTTCCAGCAAGGGCGGCCTGCGGCGCTGGTTCACGATGGCAGGGCTTCGGCAGACAATCGATTCCAGCGACCTGTGACGCGGCGGCGGCAACGGAAGCTGAGTTGAGCTGAGCGGAGGGGCACCCGCGATAGAGAGGGATAGAGATGGTCATGGGGAAGAGAGAGATCTCGGGAAGAAGAGAAGAAGTTGCGGTGGCACACCCTGCTCGCCGCCAGTGGCTCGGGGCAGGGCTTCTTCGGCGAGCGCGTCACGGCTGCGGCAGGGGCTGGTCGACGCTGGTGGCTGGGGCTCCGGCTGGAGAGGAGCTCGGGTAGGAGCTGCTTGCTCCGATGGGGAGGCTGGGAGGCACAGCTCAGGCAGGCAGCGACGGATTCGGGCCCGGCAGGCCTTGGTTGGGATCGGGCGGGCCCGTGGCGGCTAGGAGGAAGAGGCTGGTGGCTAGAGGGTTGGTGGGGCGCGGATCCGAAGGCGAATGCTAGGGTTTCCAGATTTGGCATGGGAGGGGTCTATTTAAAAAAATGGAGGCTAGGGTTAGCTGTTTTCGCCCCGGTTACAACCGTGTGATCAGAATCGAACGGTCTCTCTTGCAGGGCGTGCTAGGTGGGCTATGTAGAGTAGCTAGGCGGAGGTGAGAGGGGAAATAGGCGACCCGGCAACGATATTTTAAAACCCAAAAACGTTCGACGACAAACCGAAGACGGTGCCGCTACGGTCGACCATTCGGGTATCAGACAGACTCCGATTGCGTCGAAAATTGGTAGGCGGCCTACCTATATCTAAATAAGACCGCACGCCAAGTTTCAACCCGCACTTTTAAAAACAATATATAGCGATGCTGCGGGCGTGTGTGTGGTGTGGTTGGTCTCGAAACGGTCAATGACGAACACGGAGAGAACTGGCAACTATTAATGGATGCAAGTTTTGCAAACTGGTGGCAACGGAGTGCCGATGCAATGCAGATGATGCGATAGATGCGATGATGACTGTGTCAAACAAATGAACCACACGATGAGAACGAAATAAAAGGGGAATCTTCTGGAGCGTCGGTCTCGGGCTGTCACAACTGTCCTACACTACAAGAGGATCTTGACCCGAGATCCAAGATTGAAGAGGGGAAGAGGATGATAAGGCAAGAGGTAATACTTAGTCGTTTCTTTGAGAAACGAGTGAAACCAATGATCGTTGAAGGTTGCAAAGAGATGAAGACTGATATGAGAAACAAGGAAGAATTCAATCAAAATTTTGGCAGCACTTCGGTAGGAAAAGGGGACAAAATTGATAAGATGGAAATATCTTGACAAGATTCACAACAAACCAACTAAATTGATAAGCAAGGAAAGAGCATGAAAGAAGACACAACAGTCCGGTTAAAAGAATAAGAAAGGAAAGAACATGATCTTGATAGAACAGGATGATAGATTGAAGAGAGCAACATCACCACAACTCCGGAACAAGAGAATAGAAACTAGATCTTTGAGAAGAGAATAGAGAAGAAAATGACAACTTCTATCACAATTGAATTTGACAAGCACCCTTGCAAGAAGAATTGGGCGAAGTTGTTGGCAAACCAACAACTGAAAGAACAAGCTTGTAGTTAACTTGTGAAAACCATCTCAAAAATTATGAGGTGACAACCAGCCACTAATAGAAACAAGGATTGATTGGATGCAACAAGATAGAGGATATATTGAGAACCCGTAACAATGATAATCACCATAATAGCAATAACCCTTAGAAAAAAGCTTTAGGTGAAATCTAAACGAAGATAGCTCAATGAAGAAACCATGGGTCAAAACATCTCACGATCAAGGATTTGGTGGGTTTACATATTTAATACTTGAATCAACTTTTCTTTGAGACTCCTCCACTAACAAGAACGATATAACACCACCTCAAAGGATAAGGGAAATAAAATATGAAGGAGTTGGGAAAAATAATTGATATCATGAGACACTCCAAAAGAAGAATTGAAATCACTATGAAACAAGAATAAGAATTATGTTATGCTTATCCTTCATCAAGTTAAATTGATGACAAGCAATCGATTTCGCATAACACTTATTCTTCTTCAAAGGATTGAGGAGAGATATAGATATGCACCACTTGAAGAAAAATTGAAGGAATCACCGGTAAGAATTCACAATGAATGGGAATACCAAGAATGAATGAAGATACATGGGAACGAAGAGATCATGATGAACATGAAGATTAGAACAAACGGGGATATAAGAAATGAATGGAGAACATAAGAATGAAGAGATCTTGAGCCGCCTAACAGAAAACTTGAATGAGGCACCAGAAAAATTGAGAGACGAATGAAGAGACAACAATTGAGAAGAATTTGAGGATGAAAGCTGAAAGCTGAGAATGAACAAATCTTCTGAAATGATGGCCTTCGGAGGATCGAGGAAACAAAAAAAATTCTAAAATGCACCGGATGGCAAGAAAGGAATTTCTCATGATCGAGAACAATTCAAGATGATAACACAAGCTGAAATGATGATGATTCAAAAGAATGGACAAGATTTGAGAGAAACACTCCTTCAGTCTTCCAAGCTGCAAATGATGAGGAGAACATCACCAAGAATAACTAAGACACTCTGAAATAAGAAGAATAAAAGGTTGAGCCAAATATGAGAATTAATTAAAATTGATCCTGAAGAAGGAATATGACCGATGATATTCATACTTACGTCATAGTTGAAAAGAATTAGAGATCTCCGGAAAAGATTAGAAGAGCCACAAAAGATCTTGGGAAAACCTGTGGGTTATGATCCCACTCAAGAAGAACCACCGTTGAAAAGATTGCTTAGAAAGAGAGAGATTGCACCGGTACAAATGAAAACTTGATGAGGTTGGGACCCTCGAACTAATTGAAAGGATTGAAAACAAGAAACTTCTGAGATAACTTCAACACCCCAGATAGAATAAGGAGAGGTAAAAAACAAGAAAGACTTGATAAGAATTTTCAACATGGCAAATAATTGAAAGAATGAAAAGGATATGATGAACACGGATAACTTGAATTGAATTCACCGAAGAAGAAAACAAGAATGAAGAATGATGAACTCGCAACTCTTGAGAATCTTCACACGAATCACCGGAAACAATACGGAAGGAAAGAGAGCGGAAGCATTGATGAAAAGAAAGGCATTGGATGATAATTGAATCACTGAAGAAAAGGGTGGGAGGGCGGGGAAAACAAAGACAACTTGGGACGGATGAGATGAACTCCGGAACAAATAAAAGATAGATCTTACAAATCTTGAAAAGATAAAATTGACTTGAAGAGACGCACACCGGTTGAAAGGGAATTGACATGCCGACTCTGGTTGAAAAGAATTGATAAAACAATTTGATTGAGCAAAAGAATTTGCATTCCCATAAAAATATGAGAACCACTCTTGGAAATATATGAAATCACCATTTGACATCGAAGCAACTCAAATTACCATAATCCAACAAAACAAAGGATGAGGCTTACAAAACAAGCGAGAACAAATTCATGACAGAGATTTCGTCTGATATTTTTGTGGATAGATTCGCACGGGCTCGATCCTATAGTAGCCATCATGTACAAGGTGGTGCACACGACAGACGAAGCGTCCCCGAGTCGTAGCAAGCTACAAGGACTCTTTAAGACACAACGAGAACCACTGTAAAATGACCGTGAACAAACGAATCCACTAGATGTCGAACCCCAACCTCAC
Source organism: Hordeum vulgare subsp. vulgare (assembly GCF_904849725.1). NCBI lineage: Eukaryota > Viridiplantae > Streptophyta > Magnoliopsida > Poales > Poaceae > Hordeum > Hordeum vulgare. The sequence goes on from NC_058522.1 coordinate 64,222,907, forward strand.
ATCATGCATCTGTTGGAAGATTGTCGTATAAGTAACTACTTGAATTCTCACGTAAGAACTCCCAAAAAATTTGGTCATGCAATCGGGTCCACGGATACAAGGAGTAAAATTTCACTCAAATCCTAGCATCTAACCCGTCCAATGTATCACATCCATCAACACATAACCAGAGATCTCGGAAACTCATCTATCTCAGATCCTCGTAATCACAATGATACTAAGTATGGCGATACATCCGGATCTATCTGCACCAGTACTGGGGAAGCCGGACACCTCTCGCCACTACTAGTATTGAAGAAATTCGAACATCCTCCGTGCTAAGATACCAAGAAATCTGAATGATAGTAATGTGCTCAAGAATCCCCTGGAGCTCAACTCCCCGGAAGAAATCAAGTCAGACAGGAGGCACCAAGACAGAACACCGTCACATCGACATCATATAGATTCCAAAAATATCCGCGTGATCCTAATTTTTTTTTGAGTGAGAAGAGGAGTAGAATTAAAGTTCCTAAGTCGTGAACCTCACCAGAGCATAGATGAGGAGAAAAAAGAAACCTACTCTCCGATATAACTAAGACTAAAAATACTTTTTTTCACTAGACTCGACTCGGCCAAGTTCGATCAATCAAGGGGGCTCCTAGGTCGGTACTGCTCTGATAGCAACTTGTAATGCCCAAGATGCGGTCCTATCCTCATTTTCACGCGAGGGCCTCGACAGCGATAGAAACGCATCTCGTTGTTTTGCAAGAATGGATATCGTTACAAGTACATGTACTGAAAAGATGAGTATAATGAGTTGGCTTACACTCGCCACAAGCTACATCAGAGTCACATCAGTACAATACATACAATCATCATGAAGAAGAGCAGGGTCTGTCTACGGACAAAATCAAACGATAAAATAACGACGTCAATCCTTGCTATCCCAGGCTGCCGGCCTGGAACCCATCCTAGATCGATGATGAAGAAGAAGAAGAAACTCCAAATGAACAAGCAACGCGCTCGCGTCAAGTAACCCTTTACCTATACCTGCAACTGGTGTTATAGTAATTTGTGAGCCATGGGGACTCAGCAATCTCATTTCCAAAGGTATCAAGACTAGCAAAGCTTAATGGGTGAGGTATAGTTAAGTGGTGAGGCTGCAACAAGCGACTAAGCATTATTTGAGGTGGCTAACTTACTAGTACAAGAATAAAGAGGGGATGATCTACGCATAGCGGACGTGAACTACTGGTGATCAATGAATGATCCTGAACACCTACTTACGTGAGACATAACCCCACCGTGTCCTTGATCGGAGAAGGAGCTCACGACAGAGACAATCACTGTTACGCACACAGTTGGCAAGTTTTAGTTAAGTTCACTTCAAGTTATGTAGAACCGAATGTTAAACAAAGTTTCCACGTTGCCACATAACTGCGGGCACGGATTTCTGAAAGATTTAACCCTGCAGGGGTGCTCCAACTAGTCCATCACAAATTACCACAAGCCGCGTAGAAATCCTCGATCACGAAACTCCTGACCTCCTCAGACTCCTTAGTGGAAAACCTCAACTCTGAGATAACCCAAAGCATCAGCGGAATCCCGATGCACAATATATTTCATCAAAGGTAAAACTAATCCATCAAGGCCGCCCGATGTGTCGATGAACCCGATAGGAGCCATGTATCTCGTTCTCAGGACACGACCGGATGGGAAAGCCTACGGGTAAAACCAAACCTCGAGTTACCCCGTGGTGGCCGTGCAGTCTGCCCTTTTTGGACCAACACTCATGAGGAGCACTCGCCCGGGGGTTGATTAAGTTTCCTCGGGTTAATTACTCCCTATGTGGTTCATTATTTATTAGGAATATGTAGTACCAAATTTGGGCCTCGCCAGACCAGTTTTAAACTAAAACGAATTATCAAGGGGGTCCCCATAACAACCTCGATCGTGTTATGAGCGCTCGATTATGGAATATAACACCGGTAGCCAAAACTAAGGGGGCAAAGGTGGAACAAAACACCAGGCTAGAAAGGCTGAGCCTTCAACCTTTTACCAAGTATATAGGTGCATTAACTTAAATATTATTAAATATGGTGATATAACAAGGAACCCATGTTACCACATGGAAGCAACTGCACCTGCAACTAGCAACACTAACACATGGTTAAGCAAGCGGTAACATAGGCAATCAGTGGTTTGCTAGGTGGTGAATAGGTTGAAGGTTTCCATGGCAATGTTGAGAGGCTGACATTTAATAGGTGGTAGGCAACGAGACATAGCGATAGAAACGAAACAACTAGCATGGCAATGATAATAATGGTATCTAGGGAAATGATCATCTTGCCTGAGATCCCTCTTGGAAGAAGATCGACTCCATGAAGCAGACAAACCAACGTAGTCGAACGGATCATCACATTCCAACACGCTTCAAAACTCTATCGAGACGAAGCAAACCGGAAACAAGCATCAACACACAAGAATCATCGCACACATGCACGATATGATGCACGCCCTAATATGATGCATGATCAGTTTAAATTATGCAAGACATGGCAATTCACATCATGCAAACACTACACCTTAAGTGAAGTTCAATATGCAGCGAGTTGCATATTGACGGAACTCCACATATAAATATTTAGTTCATTCTCCATTAGTTACACGACATTTTGAAATGTTGTTAAACATGGCAAGGGGTGAAGCGCAAATTAAACTACCTATCTAGACATTTTAAATGAGGCCGGAAATGACATATAGCATCTTCGAAATGACCCCACGCGTTAAATTCTAATTCTGTCCAGATTTGTCCTAATCACATTTTAGGTTTGTTAAACAGCAAAACAAAGTGGATCATGTTATTCTACATGTCGTTCTACTCGATCTACATATATAAATCATCTCAAACGGAGCTACGGATCAAAAGTTACGGGTAAAACGGTATTAGCACGGCACGACACGCAAAACGAAGCAACCAGCAACCTTAACAGTTTTAATCATGCATGAGAGTTGGAAAATATTAATCTATGCCAAATTCTAGTCAAGTTACATATTTAAATCACTCCGATCCGACACACGGATTGAAAACTACGCGCGTTTGAAAATATGCCATTTTCGTGAAAATAGAATAATTCGTAGATTATTCTAAAATATCTATGGGCCGAAACTAGATCTGGCCCAAAACAGGACATGGGCGAAATTCACTAAACGATGCCCAGGGCGCACAATAGAGGGCTCGCGGGGGAGGACTCACCTAGTGGGCTCGACCCAGGGCAACGGAGGGAAGGCAGGTCGAGGTGTTGCCAGAACTGGGCCACGGAGGAGTCGGGTCGCGGCTGAAGCTGGGTCGAACCAAGCTGGTCCACGCGGGCGACCGAGGCAGCCTAGCCGGCCTCGCTGCCGATCCAATCTGGAACGAGGGGAGGCACTGGCGGCGGTTCCATCAAGGGCGGCCTATGGCGCAGGTTCACGAAGGCGGGGCTCCAGGCGGCGACCGATTCCGGCGACCTGCGAGGCGGCGGCGACAATGGAAGTTGAGTTGAGTTCAGCGGCAGGGCACCTACGATTGAGAGGGACAGAGACGGTCACGGGGAAGAGAAAGAGCTCGGGAAGAAGAAAAGAAGTTGCGGCGACAGACCCTGCTCGCCGGCGGTGGCTCGGGGCAGGGCTTCTCCGGCGAGTGCGTCACGGCTGCGGCAGGGGTTGGTCGACACTGGTGGCTGGGGCTCCGGCTGGAGAGGAACTCGGGCAGGAGCTGCTTGCTCCGATGGGGAGGCCGGGAGGCGTAGCTCGGGCATGTGGCGGCGGATCCGGGCCCGGCGGGCCTCAGTTGAGATCGAGCGGGCCCATGTCGGCTGGGAGGAGGAGGATGGCGGCTAGAGGGTTGGTGGGGCGCGGATCCCAAGCCGAATGCTAGGGTTTCCAGATTTGGCATGGGAGGTGATGGGGTTATAGTCCTAGGGTAGGGTCATAGGCCTGCCCTATAAGTCCTACCCAAGGACTACCCTTCATAAGGGATAAGACCCTTAGTCAGTTCCGACTGAATTAAGGACTTCCCATCATCTAGTCGGTAACGAATCCTCGACCATCCAGTCGGAGACAAGCATTCGGAGTGTATCAAACTAACCGACTGGATTCCACTCTGTGCATTGTAACCCCCCTCGAGGGAAACGGTCGTACGTTTCCATGTGCCTTTATTAGCATTTAAGACATACGTTACCTGTAACGTAGGCATTTATTCGCCACTACTCCACCCCTGCGCACCGAACCGTTGTGGAGGGCAGCACACTCTATATAAGCCGCCCTCCCCCACTAGTGCAGGGGTTAGCAATTCACTGTAATCCATATTCCACTCGACAACAAGCTCCCAGAGCACTGAGACGTAGGGCTATTACCTCCACCGTAGAGGGGCCTGAACTCATACAACCTCGGCGTAGCTAAGGCTCTGCCCAACCTTTCGTACCCTACACATCTACTGTCAGACTTATACCCACGACAGTTGGCGCCCACCGTGGGGAAGGCGTCTAAGCGACTTCTGGCGAGTTTGCAACTACATCGTTTCGTCATGTCGTCCGGTGGAGATTCGAGCATGGGTCACGAGATCCTCTTCGGCGCTCTCTCCTTCATCGTCGACGATTCGGCATGGCTTCGGGACGCCCCTCTCGACATCGAGGCGCTTCCTCGCCGCGGGGCTACGCACTTCGGTGCCGGCGCCCGCAGCATTATTCTTGTCCAGCAGTCGGCTCCGGTGTCGACCTACGCCGCCGTCGCGCGCCACAACAAGCGGTCTCGCCGTCCGCGGCTCCAGCGTTGGGTGCAACACGCCCAGGCGCGCCAGAACGCGTCTTCACAAGTGGCGGTCCTACAGTCGGTTGTGGTTGCCCCGCCGTCCCAGCGCTCGGACTCGGTTCCGACTGAGTTTCCTTCCGAGTACTTGGGTCGCTGGCCTGCAGCAGAAGTACACATGGCCAACTCCCATGAAAGTCCCTGCCAAACTGGCCGCAACGAGCACGCGATCAGCGAAACGTCTGGCGCTCACCGTCCACCTCGCCGTTCTGCCAGTCGGCACACTCGGCGGAGCAACGTCGAGTTGTTCCGCACGCCCATCCTCAACTTGGATGTCGCTGCCAAGATAGACGATTCCCTTCAGCCGACTGATTCAAAGGCTGGCAGGGGGATCGAGCAAATCCGCGCCGTGCTGCACACGGCGTAGCAACAAAACTCGGCGGTCTCCCAGTCGCACAACAGGATCCACAATAGTTCTGTTCATGCGAACACGCATCGGTCAGTTCACAGCCCTGGTTCTTATCAGCAACCCAGGGGAGGCAGCCGTTCCATGAATCCCGAAGATCGTCGCCGTTCACGCACCCCTCCGCGGGGTGGGCCCTACGGGCCCCGACATCACGATGATCGGCGTTCAGTCGGTGACACTTACGAGCCAAGGCCCGACGCGAGAGGGCATATCACCCAGCGGAGGGTCGACAAGGGCCGAGCACACCGCGATGGTCACGATCTTGACCGTCCGAGTGGAAGCAGGACCATCGTTTCTGGTCCCGAGTGTTTCAGTCGAGCCATCTGTTCGGCTGACATCCCTCCCAACTTTCGATTGGCGACGGGGATCAGCAAGTTTACAGGAGAGTCCAAGCCAGAAACGTGGCTGGATGATTACCGAGTGGCAGTCCAGATCGGAGGAGGGGACGACCACGTCGCCATGAAGCACCTCCCTCTGATGCTCGACGGCTCGGAGCGAGCGTGGCTGAACCAGTTGGCCCCCTCAAGCATCTACAGCTGGCCAGATCTGGCCCGAGTGTTCATCAGGACCTTCGAAGGGACGTGCAAGCGCCCTGCAGCCCTCGTGGAGCTCCAGCACTGTGTCCAGAAGCAGAATGAGCCCCTGCGCAATTTCATTCAGCGTTGGACGACCCTCTACCACACGGTGGAGAACGTCACAGAGCATCAAGCAGTCTGCGCCTTCAAGGCAGGCGTGCGGTACAGGGATCTGTACCTGAAGTTCGGCCGAACAGGCGACATCTCCATGAGCAAGATGATGGAGATAGCGGCACGCTATGCAAATGGCGAAGAAGAGGACCGCATCCGAAGCGGCAAGCACAAAACAGTCACCGACGGAGATGGGAATAACACTCGGAAGCAGAAGCAGAAAGCTCCGTCCACTCCGCAGGCAGAAGCTGCAGCTGTTACCAACGCCAAGTTCAAGGGCAAGGGGAAGGCTCAGTTCACCCCCAAGAAGAAGCAGTTCAATAACCCCATCCTGGACCAGCCATGTTAGGTTCATACGAACATGGATGAAGAGGGCAACGCCATATACCCGAAGCATACCACTCGGCAATGTCGCCTCCTGATCCAGGGGTTCGGCGAAGGGCAACCGAGTGAAAAGGACAATGAACAGGATGAGGAGGATAAGGAGGATCCGTTCCCCCAAGTCCATGCAACACTGATGATTTTTGCTGACATTGAGAGCAAGAGTCGACTGAAGCTGGTGAACAGGGAGATGAACATGGCCATCCCTACCAACCCCAAGTTCCTCAAATGGTCTCAGACTGCGATCACCTTTGACCAGTCGGATCATCAAGCACACGTACCCACCCCAGGGAGACAGGCTCTGGTCGTCGACCTGGTGGTGGAAGGAGTCCGACTGCGCAAAGTCCTCATGGACGGCGACAGTGGCTTGAACATCATGTACGCCGACACTCTCAAGGGGATGGGTATTCCGATGTCCAAACTCAGCGAGAGCAGCATGCAGTTCCATGGAGTCGTCCCTGGACGAAAGGCCAAGTCACTCGGCCAGATCGCGTTGGACGTCGTTTTCGGCTCCGACAAGAACTTCCGCAAGGAAAAGCTGATGTTCGAGGTGGTGGACTTCCAGAGCGCGTACCACGCAATTCTGGGCCGCCCGGCGTATGCACGTTTCATGGCCCGTCCATGTTACGTGTACCTGAAGCTAAAGATGCCAGGCCCGAAAGGTGTGATCACTATCACACGCAATCGACAGCGGGCCGAAGAGTGTCTGCAGTAGGGGTCAATGATCGCTGATCAGCAGATGGCTGTCCTCGAGCTTGACAAGTACAAGAAAACAATCGACCCCGCTAACTTGATGCGTGCGAAGAAGCCAGCTTCGGAGTCTGCATTCCAGTCGGCGGAAGAGACGAAGAAGGTCAGCATCCACCCGACGGACGACACCGCTGCCCCGACGAACATCTCCACCACCCTAGATGCTAAATAGGAAGCCGAGCTCACCCAATTCCTCCGTGAGAACTGGGACATCTTCGCATGGAAGCCCTCTGACATGTCAGGTGTACCCAGGGAGTTGGTTGAGCACCGACTTCATGTGGATCCCACCGCTCGGCCTGTCCGAGAACGCCTGCGTCGGTCCGCCGCGCACAAGAGGAAGGCAATCGGAGAAGAAGTGGCCAAGCTTTTGGCAGCCAACTTCATTCGCGAGGTGCACCACTCCGAGTGGCTCGCCAATGTTGTCATGGTGCCCAAGAAGACAAGTCGCTCCGAATGTTCATCGACTCCAAGCATCTCGATAAGGTCTAGCCAAAAGACCATTTTCCGCTCCCCCGCATCGATCAAATTGTCGATTCGACTACGGGTTGCGAGCGTTTGTCATTTCTTGATGCCTACTCGGGCTATCATCAGATCCGTCTGTATGGCCCCGATGAATTAAAAACAGCCTTCATCACCCCATTTGGGTGCTTCTGCTACATCACTATGCCATTCGGTTTGAAGAACGCAGGAGCTACCTTTATGCGCATGATCCAAAAATGCCTCCTCGACCAGATCGGTCGGAATGTGGAGGCGTATATGGATGATATCGTAGTCAAGTCACGCAAAGGTTCCGACTTGCTGACTGACTTGGCAGAAACATTCGCCAACCTTCGTAGGTACGATATCAAGCTCAACCCCTCCAAGTGTTCATTCGGCGTTCCCAGCGGGAAGTTACTCGGTTTCTTCGTTTCCGAACGAGGGATCGATGTCAACCCCGAAAAGATCGGGACCATCGTCCGAATGGAGCGGCCGGTCAGAATACACGATGTTCAACGGCTCACAGGTTGCCTAGCGGCATTGAGCAGGTTTATGAGTCGACTCGGCGAGAAAGCACTTCCTCTGTACCGACTCATGAAGAAATCAGATACTTTCGAGTGGACAGACGAAGCCCAAGTTGCATTCGACGACCTCAAAGTCCTACTTTCCACCCAGCCGGTTCTTACTGCTCCGCTCAGTAAAGAGCCCCTTCTTCTGTACATCGCGGCTACAAATCAAGTTGTCAGCACTGTTCTCACAGTCGAACGAGAAGAAGAAGGCAAAGCATACAAAGTTCAGTGGCCAGTGTATTACGTCTCCGAAGTCCTGAATCCTTCCAAGTAGAGGTATCCCCACTATCAAAAACTTATCTACTGGATTTACATGACTGCGAAGAAGGTGGCTCATTATTTCCAAGACCACTCGGTGTCTGTCGTTTCTGATGCTCCGTTGTCGGAAATCCTCCACAATCGGGACGCATCAGGCCGAGTGGCGAAGTGGGCAATGGAGATGTTATACCGCGACATCCAGTTCGAGGCCAAGAAAGCTATAAAGTCTCAAGCTCTGGCTAACTTCATAGCAGAATGGGTAGAACAGCAGCAACCGACCCACATCTACTAGGCTCATTGGACAATGTTCTTCGATGGGTCCAAGATGTTGAATGGCTCCGGCGCTGGCGTTGTGATCGTATCGCCTAAGGGCGACAAACTCAAGTATGTGCTGCAAATACACTTTGATTCCTCCAAAAATGAGGCAGAGTTTGAAGCTCTCCTTTATGGACTGCGCATGGCCATCGCACTCGGCGTCCGTCGCCTGATGGTCTATGGCGATTCGGATTTGGTGGTTAATAAAGTGATGAAAGAGTGGGACGTCAGGAACCCCACCATGACCACATACTGCAATGCAGTCAGGAAGCTCGAGAAGAAGTTTGAAGGTCTAGAACTCCACCATGTTCCGCGACTGAAGAAAGCAGCCGATGAGTTGGCAAAACTCGGATCCACTCGGAGACCAGTCCCAAGTGACGTCTGCCTCGAGCACCTCCACCTTCCCTCAGTTAAAGAAGATCCTTTCACAGAGGAACCAGTACAACCAAAGAGCTCGACAGATCCGACTGAAGTCGACGTACCTGCTGTGGTTGATCTGATCATGGAAATTCTTGCTGTCATCCCCGATTGGACTGTGCGGATCATTGCATACATCCTGAAGCAGGAATTACCAGAAGACGAAGTCCAAGCCAGGCAGATCGTCCGCAGGTCAAAGTCGTTCACTGTCATTGATGGCCAGTTGTACAAGGAAAGCGTTTCAGGCGTTCTTCAATGATGCATCTCCCCAGAGGAGGGACAGTTAATCCTGGAAGAAATTCACTCGGGAACCTGCGGTCATCACGCCTCTTCAAGAGCAATCGTTGCCAAAGCATTCAGAGTTGGCTTCTTCTGGCTGGAGGCGAACGAAATGGCTAAAGATATGGTCGACCGATGTGAAGGTTGTCAGTTTTACTCCAACAAGTCCCACAAGCCAACGTCTGCGTTGAAGACAATCCCTCTTGTTTGGCCGTTTGCAGTATGGGGATTAGATACAGTCGGTCCATTCAGGACAGGCCAAGGGGGATACACACATCTGTTGGTGGCAGTCGACAAGTTCACAAAATGGATTGAAGCCAAGCCCATCAAGAAGCTCGACGCCCTAACAGCCATCAAGTTTGTCAGGGACATCTTCTCCAGATTCGGGGTACCTCACAGCATAATCACAGACAACAGGACAAACTTTGACTCGGACAGATTCAAAGGTTTCTGTGCAAGCCAAGGTATCCGAGTGGATTTTGCGTCTGTGGCGCATCCTCAAACAAACGGACAAGCAGAGCGGGCGAATGGACTTATTCTGCATGGTTTGAAACCCTGACTCCTACAAGAGGTGGGACATGCCGCTGGCGCATGGGTCACCGAGCTACCTTCAGTGCTTTGGGGTCTCTGCACAACCCCGAATAGATCTACAGGGCGATCACCGTTCTTCCTCGTTTACGTAGCAGAAGCGGTCCTTCCGAGTGACTTGCTCCACAATGCTCCACGAGTCGAACTCTTCTCCGAAGCTGAAGCTGAACAAGCAAGGCAAGACGGAGTGGACCTTCTAGAGGAGGAGCGCGAGATGGCACTGACTCGCTCAACCATTTATCAGCAAGATCTACGGCGCTTTCATGCGCGACACATCAGGAGTCGTACATTCCAAGCAGGCGACCTGGTGCTCCGAGTGGATCAGCAAAGACCTCACAAGTTGGCTCCCGCCTGGGAAGGACCCTTCATCATCTCCAAGGTGCTGAACAACGGAGCATACAGACTCTACAACATCGACAGGGAAACAGACGAGCCGCGAGCATGCAACGGAGATCTCCTGAAGCGCTTCTACACGTGACCATCGACTGAAGCAATGTAAAGAACAAGTATTGGTAAAATAATACAAAGCAGATTGAGTTTTTGCAGATTCAAAATTCTTCCGCGGTCGCAGACTCCGGTCTCAAAAAAAAACTTAGCTGCGATCAAGAATCGCCTAAGTACTAACTTTCTCCGAGTGTGCACTAAACGTCGCACTCGGGGACTTAGCTGCGATCAAGAATCGCCTAAGTACTTACTTTCTCCGAGTGTGCACTAAACGTCGCACTCGGGGACTTAGCTGCGATCAAGAATCGCCTAAGTACTAACTTTCTCCGAGTGTGCACTAAACGTCGCACTCAGGGACTTAGCTGCGATCAAGAATCGCCTATGTACTAACTTTCTCCGAGTGTGCACTAAAACGTCGCACTCGGGGACTTAGCTGCGATCAAGAATCGCCTAAGTACTAACTTTCTCTGAGTGTGCACTAAACGTCGCACTCGGGGACTTAGCTGCGATCAAGAATCGCCTAAGTACTAACTTTCTCAGAGTGTGCACTAAACGTCGCACTCGGGGACTTAGCTGCGATCAAGAATCGCCTAAGTACGAACTTTCTCCGAGTGTGCACTAAATGTCGCACTCGGGGACTTAGCTGCGATCAGGAATCGCCTAAGTACTAACTTTCTTCGAGTGTGCACTAAACATCGCACTCGGGGACTTAGCTGCGATCAAGAATCGCCTAAGTACTAACTTTCTCCGAGTGTGCACTAAACGTCGCACTCGGGGACTTGGCTACGATCAAGAATCGCTTAAGTACAGACTTTCTCCGAGTGTGCACTTCACGTCGCACTCAGGGACTTAGCTGCGATCAAGAATCACCTAAGTACAAATTTTCTCCGAGCGTGCACTAACCGTCGCACTTGAGGACTTGACTACGATCAAGAATCGCTTAAATAGAAAGCTTCCTTCGACTGTATCCTACAGATACACTCGGAGGCTCAGCAGACCCTCACTGAAGCTCATGTGGATGTCAAGACTACTGACAATTACATGAGTAGCAGACCCTCATTGAGGCTCATGTAGATGTCAAGACCACTGACAATTACATGAGTAGCAGAACCTCATTGAGGCTCATGTAGATGTCAAGACCACTGACAATTACATGAGTAACAACTCGCTCCGAGTATGACTTGACAGTCACACTCGAAGACTTGGCCGCGATCACGAATCGCCGAAGTACTCAAATGCCTTTGACTGTATCCTACAGATACACTCGGGGACTCAACAGACCCTCAGTGAGGCTCATGTAGATGTCAAGACCACTGACAATTACATGAGTAGCAGAACCTCATTGAGGCTCATGTGGATGTCAAGTCCACTGACAATTACGTGAGTAACAACTCGCTCCGAGTACGACCTCACAGTCGCACTCAAGGACTTAGCCGCGATCATGAATCGCCTAAGTACTCTATTTCCTTCGAGTGTATCCTACAGATCCACTTGGAGACTCAGCAGACCCTGAGTGAGGCTCATGCAGATGTCAAGACAACTGACAATTACATGCTCCGCCTGTTTGCCATTGGCTTCACCAAGAAACGCCAAACAAAAACACAAGCCAAAATCGTATCAACAACTCTTTGGTAAAAGAAGAGCAAAAGGTTCGATTCAAATTCAAAGTTCACCTAAGGATAGTTGGCTCGGTGTAGATCAAGCTTATCCACGCCGAACCAAGAATGTGACGGCCAAGATTAGTGGCCAAGGTTTATTACAACCAACACTCGGCATACCGAGGTAAAAGTTTTCTCAAGCGTCGTCAGGACTGACGCTGGGACTGGCAGGCTCTACGTATGTGTCGAGGTCGATCCCGTCGGCGATGCGGGTGGCGCTCTCAAGGAAGGTCTCCATGAAGTCTTCGAATCGAAGCTTTTTCGTGTTGGCGACCTGCAACGCCTTCAGCTTCTCTTCGCGCACCTCCTTGCAATGCACTCGGACTAGAGACACAGCGACATCCGCACCATAGCGAGCCGCAGACTTCTTCCATGACTGCACTCGGTTCGGGACCTCCTCCAGCCGAGTCATCAAGCCTTCCATCTCGTGCCGAGACTCGTCTTCAGGCCAAAGCTCCTTGTCGATTCGGCCAACGACTTCACTCAGTCGACCGATGAAAGGTCCAACTTTGCCCAGGCGAATGTGCGCTCGGAGCATATCTCGATTGGCGTCCTCGCCGAGTGGAATGTTCTCAAGCATCGACCGCTCAACGTCAGCTGCTTCAACCTCAGCGTCCATGCAAAAATCTGCAAAGACAGGACGAGCAAACAGTCAGCACAGAATGAAATGCACAGTCCACAAGCACTCGGAAAAACAAAACTTACCACCAAGAAGCGCTATCATCTTCCGGGCCCAATCACTGACGTAATTTTCCTATGCTATGCACCGCCTGTTCAGCACTTTCATCTGCCCCATCAGCTCCGTCCTTTGTTTCCCCATTTTCTCCACCTCAGCAGTCAAAGCCTTGTTTGCTTTATGGGCCTGCTCCAAGGACTTTTCTCGTTCCGCTAGAACATCCTTCATACCAGCCATTGCAACCATTGTTGCATCCAGCTCGCCAGCAAACTGAACCTTTTCAGCCCTCAGAGTCTCGTACGCTGTCCCCATCTCGCAAGTTTTCTGCAAGTCAGCGCCAAGAGACGGTTAGACAAATTCAACAATAAAAAATCTAAGTTCTTCAGACCCCTGCCAACGCAAGCAGTCGACGGCGGTCTCGGGGACTACACCCAGTGGGTTCACTAAGAGTGACCCCACTGGCATGAAACTCAAACAGGTCCGCCCTATTGAGCTACATGACAACACCTAAGCCTATGAGGCTACTACTACCCGACCTGAGTAAAATTACTCTCGGGGACTCATCCAGTCGGTGCGCTACGAGTGCCCCAACTGTTAACATTCAAACAGATTAATTTTTGATTTGATCAAGTTAAAGAAAATGTGTATAAAGACAACTGCCGGTGCAAGCACTCGACAGAAGTCTCGGGGACTACACCCACTGGGTTCACTATGAGGGAACCCATTGCACAAAATCATATGATATCCGAGCACACCCAGTGGGTTACAAGAGGAAAGTAAATACTTACTAGCCCACTTACTCGTATATCGTCCTGCAGTTCCAAGCTTCGCTTGTACAAGGACGCGATGGAGTCGTACGCCTTCTTGGCCTCTCCCGCCATCAGCTCCGCCTGCACCATGGCCCCCTTGGCAGCTCACACCTGATCTTCTAGGAGGCGCTGGACTTTGTACTCGACAGTCGACGGGCCTAGCATCGTAGGAGGCTCCTTGGGCATCCCAAGGCCTGCTCCAGTCGGTTCAGCAACAATCAGCGCCATTTCAGTCGACGGCATCACCTCAGTCGGCGGCGCGTCCACGGCGAGAGTAGTAACCGGCGGAACAGCCTCAAGGACATGCACCGCAGCTTGCTCAGACCTCCCCTGGTCGCCCTCCTCCACAAAAATCACCCCTGAGAGAAACCCGACCGAACGGCGTGAGGCCACAGGAAAAAGGCAAGACCAAAGACAGAATTGGTGACGCAATAAAATAGGCTCTCGGAGTCACTACGACGCACCTGGCTGGGATGTGGCGACGTTGTCCATGTCCATGGGATCGTCCCCCTGGCGTGTCGGAGAGGTGGCAGAGGTGGCAACTCTGTCGAGTAAAATTCATTCGACCAATAAGCAGGAGTTCAATCAAATGTTGAAGGAAGATAGAAAGACAATGCACTTACGTTGAGGTGACGGGAACCGTGACCCTCATCCGCGGTAAGGCCTTCCGAGGCTTAGATCCACTCGGTTTGGCCACTTTGGAGGGTCGGCCCGCGGGGTCAGCAGCAGAGTCCCTGGTCCTCTTTGTGCTCCGAACACTCGGCGCCACGGGAGTGGCTGGCGAAGCACTCGGTACCACAGGAGCAGCTGGCGGAGCTGGCGGCGCACTCGAGGATGCTGGAGGAGCTGAAGGAGCCACAGGTTCATGACGACGCTTAGTCTGAGGCCCTGGCGGTGGAGGTGGCGAGTTCTGCTCCTCATCTGCCTCTTCTTTTTCTGCGGACTCCTCTTCCGTCTCCCCGTTGTCGGAGACGTACTCGCCGCTCTCCACGCTGCCCTCCTGGCTGCCTTCCTCCTCCTCCGCCGGATTCTCGTTCGAGATGGGAGAAAACCAGTTAGTCCACTCCTGCACAAGATACAGTCGACGACATCAGACGTCAGACAGTGATTCAAGAACGCAATAAGTCTAAGACAGGTGTGTGCACTCGACAAGTTGTACTCACTGCGTTTGGAGGAGGATTGTCCGCCCGGAAGGCCTTCACTCACCGAGCTCCTCTAGGGTTTTTGCAGGCACCGGTGATGTTGAGGACCCACAACGCCACCATCTCCCCAGTCATGCACTCGAGGTTGGTCCGAGTGGAGTCCTCAGGCCCTGTCTAATGCCACATGGCGTGGTGTCGAGCTTGCAGGGGCTGGATACGCCGACCCAGGAAAACCTCCAGCAGATCTATGCCAGTGACTCCCCTTCGGACGACCTCTACAAGCGCGTCGACCAGAGGATGGATCTCGTTTTTCTCCGCCTTCGTGAGCGCGAGTTGCCTAGGAGGAGCCGGTCGGTCTAAGCTAAAAGGAGTGAGTCCAGTGGTAGCATTCGGGCAAGCAACATCCTGGCAGTAGAACCATGTCGACTGCCAGTTCCTAACCGATTCACTCAGCTGCAGAGCAGGATAGCTACTTTTACTCTTCTTTTGGAATCCTAAGCCTCCGCAGAGCTGGAGAAGGTGGGTTTTGTCATCCGACTGGCTAAGCCGTTTGATGGTCTGGGATCTAGCAGAGAAGATATGTTTGAAAAGCCCCCAATGGGGAGGACAACCTATGAAACACTCGCACAATACGACGAAGGCAGAGAGATGAGCTATGGCATTGGTAGGAAAATGGTAGAGCTGCGCCCCGAAGTGGTTCATGATACCTTTGAAGAAGGGGTGTGGAGGCAGAGAAAAACATCGGTACACGTGGCTGAGGAGCAAGATGCGCTCCCCCTCCCGGGGCGCCGGCTCGATCTCGCCTTCCGTCGGCAACCTCCACGACTTGTGCGCGATCATCCCGTGCTCCACCAACTCCAGCAGGTTCTCCTCCGTCACCGTGGAGGGGAGGAAATCCCCCTGGATCCACCCCGCCGGGAGCGCTCGCTGCCGCCACTGAGCAGGAGCCGCCGCCTTCCCCTTCTTCTTCGTTGCCTCCAGCTTGCTAGTCTGCCCCTTGGTCATGGTGGAGGGTGCGGATCCGCGGGGGAGAAGAAGAAGGAAGGAGCTTGGGGTGCGCAGGAGGTGGCGAGAGGATCGGAGCAGGCAAATGCAAGATATCCAGCGAGTGTAACGAAAAAACCCTCGCCGCTGAGGTTTAAGTAAGGTTCCGACTGGTCACTGGCAAGTAGCCCCGAAATCTTATCCCCCGACCGGTCGCGGCAATATCAGTGGAGAAGATGAAGGCGCGGGAATCGAGGCGTCGGGTACTACTCGAGTGCGATGTCGACATCCCTGCTGAGCGCGCGGTAACCGAAATTTGAGGATCCCGGAAAATCCGCCGCTGTCAGTTGACCGGTCACATCAGAAGATACCACGGAAGCACTCGGTTTCCGACAGTTTGTTTCACAAATACTTCCACTCAGATCGTTGGTCAAAGAAGATAAAATGGATCGAGGCAAGCAACGCCAAAGTCGCATCCGTACCAGTCGGATCCATACTTCAAGCATCGCTTCATCGTTCCAACCCCAATCCATTCGGGGACTAATGATGGGGTTATAGTCCTAGGGTAGGGTCATAGGCCTGCCCTATAAGTCCTACCCAAGGACTACCCTTCATAAAGGATAAGACCCTTAGTCAGTTCCAACTGAATTAAGGACTTCCCATCATCCAGTCGGTAATGAATCCTCGACCATCCAGTCGGAGACAAGCATTCGGAGTGTATCAAACTAACCGACTGGATTCCACTCTGTGCATCGTAACCCCCTGGAGGGAAACGGTCGTACGTTTCCATGTGCCTTTATTAGCATTTAAGACATACATTACCTGTAACGTAGGCATTTATTCGCCACTACTCCACCCCTGCGCACCGAACCATTGTGGAGGGCAGCGCACTCTATATAAGCCGCCCTCCCCCACTGGTGCAGGGGTTAGCAATTCACTGTAATCCATATTCCACTCGACAACAAGCTCCCAGAGCACTGAGACGTAGGGCTATTACCTCCACTGTAGAGGGGCCTGAACTCATACAACCTCGCCGTAGCTAAGGCTCTGCCCATCCTTTCGTACCCTACACATCTATTGTCAGACTTATACCCACGACAGGAGGGGTCTATTTATAACAAGGGGGGGCTAGGGTTAGCTATTTTTCGCCCCGGTTTCAACCGTGAGATCGGAATCGAACGGTCTCGCTTGTGGGGCGGGCTAGGTGGGTTGTGTAGATTGGCTAGGTGGAGGTGAGAGGGGAAACAGGCGACCCGGCAACGATATTTTAAAACCCAAAAACGTCCGAGGACAAACCAAAGACGGTGCCGCTACGGTCGACCGTTCGGGTATCAGACGGACTCCGATTGCGACGAAAAATGGTAGGCGGCCTACCTATATCTAAATAAGACCGCACGCCAAGTTTCAACCCAATCCGAGAATATTTTATACACACTTTTAAAAACAATATATATTGATGCTACGGGCGCGTGCGTGGTGTGGTTGGTCTCGAAACGGTCAACGACGAACACGGAGAGAACTGGCAACAAATAACGGATGCAAGTTTTGAAAACTGGCGACAACGGAGTGTCGATGCAATGCAGATGATGCGAATGATGCGATGATGAGTGCGTCAAACAAATGAACCACATGATGAGAACAGAATAAAAGGGGAATCTTTCGGAGCGTTGGTCTCGGGTTGTCACAGCATCATCCTAATAAGCCAGGATATCACACGCCCCCTCTCACAGCCCATGGGGCCCTCCGGGGCAGGTGGACCCACCCGATGGACCACCGGAACACTTCCAAGACTCCCATCACAAAACTGGTATACCCCGGAACTTTTCCGGAGCTCGAATACCAACTTCATATATATCAATCTTTACCTCCGGATCATTTCGGAGCTCCTCGTGACGTGTGAAATCCCATCCGGGACTCCTGACAACTTTTGGTTATCACCGCACATAACTCATTAATATCAAATCATCACATAACCTTAAGTGTGCATATCCTGTGGGTTCGAGAATTATGGAGACATGACCGAGACACTCTCCGGTCAACAACCAATAGCGGGACCTGGATGCCCACATTGGCTCCTACATATTCTACGAAGATCTTTATCTGTCGAACCATGATGTCAAGGATTCGATCAATCCCGTAGACTGTTTCCTTTCTCCGTTAGTATGTTACTTGCCCGAGATTCGATCGTCGGTATCTCTACACCTAGTTCAATCTCGTTACTGGCAAGTCTTTTTACTCGTTCGGTAATACAAGATCTTGTGATTAACACCTTAGTCACATTGCTTGCAAGCACATTGTGATGATGTATTACCGAGTGGGCCCTAGAGATATCTCTCCATCATACGGAGTGACCAATCCCAGTCTCGATTCACACCAACCCAACATACACCCTTGGAGATACCTTTAGAGCACATTTATAGTCACCCAGTTACGTTGTGATGTTTGATACACACAAGGAATTCCTCCGGTGTCCGGGAGTTGCATGATCTCATGGTCATAGGAGCAGATACTTGACATGCAGAAAACAATAGCAATAAACTGACATGATCATATATGCTACGTTCATAGTTTGGGTCTTGTCCATGACATCATTCTCCTAATGACGTGATCCCGTTATCAAATGACAACTCATGTCGATGGTCAGGAAACCTTGACCATCTTTCATCAATGAGCTAGTCCTTAGATGCTCACTAGGGACAGTATGTTGTCTATCTACCCACACATATATTTGAGTTTTCAATCAATACAATTCTAGCGTGGATAGTAAACGATTACCATGAATAAGAAAATATAATAATAATTAATTTATTATTGCCTCTAGTGCATATTTCCAACATTCACTGCATTAGATAATCAACTATATTTTACGTGACATCTTCTCTTTCCTCCTTCATAAGAAAAGACCCTAGGCTTTCCTCCTCCTCTTGGCAGCGCCGCCGGTCTGGCCCATCTCCGATAGCCTTTGGGCCATGGAGATGGGGAGGACCTCGCACCCCCGCCGGCGAGAGGGACCCCATTCTACGTATTAGGTGCAGAGTCTTGGTTGGATGTGTGTGACGGCGGGATGTCCCTCGATACGAATAGTATCTCCAACGTTCTATCCGCGTTGCGATGGTGCATCTTGTGTTGTCGGTGGTTGTTGCTCTGATGCGCTGGCCCTATGAGGGCTTAGCACGATGATTTTCCGATCGTCTACCACAACAAGGTTTGCCCAGCTTCGGCGAGGGAAGGGCAATGACGATAGCGTGCCTTCGGCTTGCTCGAGTGCTTATAGTCATCACTAGATGGTCCATGGACCTGGTTGTAGTTTTATTATGTCTGGTGTTCTTTGTATTGTCATGATTGAAGATGAATAAAATGAAAGTTTCTTGAGAACAAATAATCAACTATATTTAGTTTTAATAAACATGTCTTGGATGAATCATAAGTTGGTTTTAGAATTAAAAAAAATCTCCTTGGGAGTAGAGCGAGTTGAGCTTCCTGTGTATGTGCTCACATTACATCATGTCCTTCATCTACTTTTGTGATGCTTATGAATCATCGATCTAAGCTGTGCAACATGTAACTATATATGCAATATATAAAATACAAGTTGTGGTATATGAAAAGGTATGCGATTTTTCTTTACTTCCATTATGGTTTGGTTTAATTAAAAAACATTACGTTGATTATAGTTGTTCAGAAGAATTAGAGAATCACCTACATTTTCAAGAATGGTTTTTGATTGTTCATTTCTTTAACTTAGCACATTTATTTTGTGAAGTTATGATAATTCACTAAAATTATGGGACATACTATGGGGACCCCGACAGGTAAGTCGAGATCGCCGTGCCGAGTGATCCCAAGGATCAATGCTCACTGAACACAGATACTGAATAATAGAGTCTTACATCCATACATACCGTTTGATACAATAAATGACCACTTCGGTCGAGTCTTACATACATAGGGCCTTAAAGGCCAAAGCACCAAACTAGACCAATAGCGAAATTATTGGTTGAAAGCGTGAACCCATGCCATCAGCCTTAACCTACAGGCATTCTGACTGGGAAGCGTCCTAGCTCGCAAGAACGTCACCGAGTTAGTCTTCACCATATCCTATCTTTCACACCTGGTCAATGAAATAACCAGTGGCAAGCCAATGAATACTTTGAATGTACTCGCAAACAGCCCATGATATGAACATTGATAGTGAACAATAACAGTAACATGTATCTTTGGTGGAATGCAATTTGGTGGAATGATCAGGTATATGCAACAAGTTAAAGAACTACTCTTGAAGAACAGGTTACAGATATCGACATATCGGACAAGGGTTGAACACACTGGGTTCACCCTGTATGCCAAGTCACCGAACTTGGTCATATCAATTCCTCAAGTAACTCCGGTTATTTACACCATTCACCGAACTCACACACACACACACACTTGGTTTATGCGGAAACGCTGGACGTAGTTTAAGCAGCACCAGCCAACTGTCCTTGACCGTTGACACGGCTATTCAAATAGTTTGACACTCTGCAGAGGTAGTACGCTGGACCCACGAGAAACGGGAAACTTCCGTGTCATCCACGACTCGCGGTACATCACATATACCGAGGTAAGTACCCGATCATCATCTTTCCCCTGACGATACTAGACAAAGAGGTCCACTCGATTGGTACCCAACCCACATGTTGTACGTCTTATGAGCATCGACTCTGGACAGTATCAACCATGCGGGGATCAACGGTGTGCCTGGAACTCATAATAATGGCATAGTCGTCCTACCTGGCACGACCCTATCACGAGAGTGACACCGATCACTCCCGCCACTAGTAATGTGGCTCTCTGCTAGTACCGACCAGAGTAATCAACAAAGCCCCGTCCCATAAAGGGGTAACGTGGTCGTACTGGTAAGGTTGGGACGGCCGACACATCATAAATCTAATCCCATTTCCGAAACCACACACGCAAAATACCCGGTGCACCACTTTTCCAAAAGTGGCCACCAACTCATCATCACCCTCGGGCATTAGTGGCACCCGACGGGGTTTTCATAAACTCTTTATTTAACTCATCATCATGCTCATGATAATATGCTCTATCTTTACTTGTCAACATGGTATTAACATGACCCTCAAGGGGTAGGGTCAAGCTCAATGCAATGATCTTACTCTACTAGTCAACATGACAGTAGCATGATCCTCATAGATGGTAAGGTCAAGCTCATCATGCTTGTGCTCCGAGGAGCCATATGAATAACATCACTACCATGCAAGTGCTTCAAAGAAGCCTTCGGTACCATCACCACCATGATGAACCGGCATCGTGATCACATGCAACGGGAGAATACCAACTATACTATCATGCAACAATGTTTGTGCTCAAGTCATGGTCAAAGGGCTGCTTGCCTTGATCACGTAAGTCCTCGGGGTCTTCGAGGTCTTCCGCTCCAACTCCGAGTACTCCGTCTACCGTCAACTATCGTCGGAAACAACCATAGTAAGCCACACATTAAGCAGAATAAAAGTGTTCTATAAATAGAAGTTTTATTTTTCTTGGACCTCTCTAGTCATAAGAAAAATACCTGAAGCTTCTCACAGGAGATTTGAATCACCAAGGACTTTTGAATAGGTGAAAGGAGCAATAGGTGGCCATTGAATAAGCCAATAGAAATCATTCTGTTAAAAATGAGTGGAGGCACCCATTTAACAGAGAATGATTTTAGAAATATTTAGGAAGTGGTTTCACTGGATTAGGAGATGGTATGAATATTCTAGAGATTTTACAATGAGGAATAAATAGCAATAGGAGCTATTTATTTATTGCAATAGAAGTAAGTCACACAAAAATGCTGACCAGGGTTCTAAAAATGGAGAATGATTTTAGAAGTCTCTGGAAGTTTGAATCACTCCATTTGGAGTTGATTTGAAGCTTCTAGGATTTTTGCAAGATGGAGTTTTCAATGTCCAGATTGACATTTGAAAAATAATACAATAGGAAAGGTGTTTGGAAAAATGTGCAAGGCATTTATTTGGATAGGCCTCATTTCTAGGATCCTGCAGAAATTTGAAGCAATGAAATTGGAGTTAGAATGATTTTATGATAGATTTTACAAGAAAGGAATAAAAAGGAAAAAGGGAAAGGGGCACTATCCCTCGGGCTAACAAGCGCCAGGGGTGGCAGATAAGCCAGTGGGCCGGCCTGCTGGCTCGGCCTGGCGCACAGCGCCACGCAGGAGACGTATTCAATGGAATACGCCTCCGGATGGGGGGAGGCGCAAAGCGCTCGGGGCGTCTCCACATAACTGGTGGACCTCTGCCCTGGCTCACCGACGAGGGCGCCCCGCATGTCAGCTCCTTCGTTCTCCTCCCGCTTGGCATGAAGGAGGGTAGGGGCTAGAACGCGCAGCGCCGGTGCCGATCTGGCTGTCCCGGCGACCTCCCGCGGCGCTCCAACCACCGGCTTGCTCGGGGCACCGAGCCGCATCGACCCCGGGGTTCCATTCCCGCAGGGGAAGTGCAGGGAGAGCGGCCATGGCCGCTGTTCGAGGGCGGCGTCGGTAGCCTAGGAGGTCGGCGCCCCGGCGGCTGAAAGGGGGAAAGGAGGAGTGGGGGCGGCTCCGTGGTGGCCTCGGGGTCCTCCTGGACGAGCTAGGGGTGGAGAGAGGGGGCTAGAGAGCCCAGGCGCGGTCATGGCCGAAGCTGGCCATGGCGGCCATGGGAGGAGAGGAGGAGGCTTGGGAGGAGAAGGGGCTCAAGGGGGAGCTCAGGAGGAGCCCAAGGAAGAGGGGGAGAGGCTCTGGAGGCTCAGTGAGCTCAGAAGGGAGCCATATGGGGAGGGGGAAAGGAGAGAAAGCCCAGGAGCCGTTGGAGCTCTCTGGTGCATGGATGCCACGCATGCCTGAGGGGGTTTGGAGGGTAGCTAGTGATTCGGAATGGCTTGAAATGGTCAAAGGATGCTCTGAGACACGCTGAGACAACCTGCTTCGTCAGGAAACGGTCGGGAGGGGAGAAACTAGGTGTGGAGCACCCGGTTTGCAGGTCAGGGTGGTGGTCACCACGGCCACCCACGCCCACAGGTTCCAAACGACCAGTAAAATATGTCTCGGAGGTGGGGCATGCTATCTGGAAAGGGACTCTGGAGTTTGGTGGCTTGCGGAGTTGATTTGAACTAGTTTGACTGCTGCCAAGTTTCTAACAGCAAACTTAGAGCTGACAAAAATGGGTCTCGGGAGGGAAGCCTTGGGGAGAAATTCTGTCTGGCAGTGTTAGGCATGGAGGACTTCATTTCTGCAAAGTTTCAGCTCAAACAAAGGAGGGTAGCTACTACTTGCTATTCAAAGCCATGATTCAGCCAGAAATCCATTTGTAGAAGTGCTGCTCATTTTCTCCACATGAGCAGGCCATATCTTGGTTCTAAATGAAGCCTTGGCATATAATAGATGCTCTGGAAAGAGTTGGGGGTGATAGCTTAAGCAGAATAATGGAAAGAGGGGTAAAACAGTGCTGCCAAGGGTGAAAATGAGAGAAACTTACAAAGGGTCCTTCCCCAATAATTGACCAGTGGCCATGGGAAAGTTACTGGAGGTAAAATATGACTATGTGAGGCTGTGGTAGAAAGTTGAGCTCAAGGAATAAAGTGAAAGGGGCAAAAGAAGCCAAATTAGTGAGTGCACACAAGGTGTTTGTTCTGTGGTCGGGCTACCAGATGAATTCCAATGGCTATGAAACTTAACAGGATCAAATAATAGATGAAACTAGGCTTGCACACCAAATTTGGGATTTGCTGGATAAGTTTTTCAATGTAGACTTGGAAAATCCTAGAAATGGGCAGAAATAGGTTTCTGCATAGAACCCTATTCAAATAAATTCCCACAAATCCAATATTTGGTGTAGGGGCATTATTTGAGCATTAAGGCATGCACAAAAAGTTTGAGGTCAATTGGACAAAATTTATAATGTGAAGTTTACCAAAGTCAGAAATCAACAGAGAGGGTTTTGAGGGTCTTAGGACAAGTTCCTCTATTCTCCTTGGTGTACCACTTGGTGTGCATGCCTTATTGGAGTATTAGAACATGTCCACCAAATTTGAGCACAATTGGAGACACTTCACAATGTAGAGTTTCTCAAATTTGATTCTGGACAGATAGGGTTTGAGAGTGATTAGGGGAGTCAAATCAACTTGGATTGAAATGAAACTTGGCAAGATCATCAAGAATATCATAGATGACATGCTAGAATTTTACTGGAATTTATTGAGAATATTTATTATAGAAATATTCCAAAAGCTTGAAATAGGCAGGAATGGTTTTGGAGGGGTTTGCCCAATACTTTGAACATGACCATGTGTTGAAACTCATAAATATGGAATAAATATATCCACTGAGTTTCCCTAAATTTTCTGAAATATTTTGAAGGCAATATGTCGGGACCCCGATCCTGAGTCATAAGAACCTAGCCTGTAACACATCACATCACTTTGCGGCCTCACGCACGGTAAGCTCCACGGCTGCCACCTTACCTTGGCCGGGACCGTTTGCGTCTTTTGGCTCACGTATATGAATATGTTGCTAGCGTTCAAACAACAAAGAACCCGGGTCGACATGACTAGTTATAAACCCCAGTGGTACAACCGTACAGGGACAGGCATACATAACCCAGCAAAGCAGGTGTCGGTCATCAGCGTGTGTAGACGAGTCGTAGCAAGCTACAAGGACTCCATTACATCGCGTGACATTTCCCCGAGGGGACAGACACAGCAGAAAAGAAGGATACATGCCGGTCAATCAATGTGTTCCGAGCAGTAGCAAGCTACCAAGGCTCGATGGAATCACAAAGAGGCATTTCCCTGTAAAGAGTACTACTAAAGGCAAACAACTAGGTGTCGAATCCCATACATATAATGCATTTCAAACATACACACATTATGCACGATATGTGTAGATACAACATGGCATCACAACATAACTCTATGACTCAAGCATTTATTAAAGACTCATAAAAGTCAACATAGTATGATATTACAAATAGGGGTCTCGTGACCCGACACTCACGTCATACAAACAACAAGCGGAAGCAATTCATGTCTGGGTACAGACACCTACTAAAAGTGGCTGGAAGAGCCTGAAAAGCTACTACGACCCTACCAAAGGAGCCAGACCTCTGTCTGGGATTCCCAAGCTATTCCGGTCAACATCGAGCACATCGTGTAGAAACCTTTAATGAGACTAAATCTTCTCTGCAAAACATAAATAAAGCAACCGTGAGTACGAAGGTACTCAGCAAGACTTACATCAGAACTATCTACATATGCATCATGTTTCAATGGAAGGATTGTGTGGTTTGATTGCAGCAAGCCAGCTTTGACTTTTGGCTAACCTATACTACGACTACAAGTTCTTTCTTTGAGGTGGGATAGCGCACGCGAGTCCACATATTCACCAATTCAATACCCTACTATGGCTTCACTCTCGTCTCCCTACGAGAAGGCCTTCCATAGCACTCACACTTATCTTGCATGTTTTAAAGTATCCATTTAAATTGTCTATGTACCACGTAATGTTTCCAAGTAGTCCATAACCGAGGACGCGGCTATTCGAATAGATTGAATCACCCTGCAGGGGTATACTTCTTCACACATGCTCCCACCACTTAGCACCATATGCACGTCATGCATCTCGGCAACCTTCAAGCGGAAGCACTGGCGTGGGTGGCGGCCACGACCGTTAACCACACAAGACCCTAGTCCAGGTTTATCGCCTATTTGAGACTGAACCCGCAAGGAAGTCCGGCCGAGGTTTCCTCTACGGCCCCAAATGATGCGCGCAGGGTTCCCAAGCCCACCATTCGGTGCCACTTGGTACACCGTGCCACTGTGTATCTACCGTAGTGAAGCCTACCCCGTCGAGCAGAGCTAAACACGGCCGCCAACACTTTTCCTACAAACACCAGAAACTAATTGCAACTCCTGGACAGAGATCTAGGCAATTAATAAGCCGAGCGGGGTCATATTTCAGGGCCCAATGCATGGTAGTATCTTGTCTTGGATAACATACACAGAACTCAGTTCTTAAGGACGGTCCCAATGAGACAACCCGCCATGTACTCCTACATGGCCTCTCATCGCTACCTTTACCAAATCAGATTCACACCTTTACTCTCACAATGTAGAACATGATCACAACCATTCCGATTCATCATCCAGATGGATCAGACCCGACACGACTCTAAGCATAGCAGGCATTGTAAACAAGCATGGATGAGTAAGCACAACAAGGCTCAAGCAGTTGCTACTCATGCTAAGTGGTTTCAACTATTTACTGTGACAAAATCAGGTCATGCAGAGGAATGGGTTCAACTACCGATAACATGCACAGTTGAATCGTGTTTGTCCTAATGCAGTAAAAGAGAGCAGGAGCGAGAGAGTGGGTTTATTTCAATATGCTCAAGGGGGGTTTGCTTGCCTGACACGTCTGAAGATAGCCATGAGTCTTCATCAATGTCAACGATCACATCGTCGGAAACATCGTTTAGCGAGGGGGAACAACACCGGCAACAAGAAAGAACAACAATTACTTCACGGAAATGCAACACTATGATGCATGCTCAAGACATGAAATGAAAGGTGGAAGGGCTAATGTGGCTATCATTTCTTAGGGTGAAGCTGGGTTTGAATTAGGATCCAAACATCACTTCAGGCCGGTTATTTCCCCAGGTAGCCTTTTAATTGATTTGACCTGATGCTCATAACAAATTGTTTCCACATGTACGGAGTTAGTATTTTGGGGTACTGATTTGCATTGACCAATGTTTGAGCATAGTAATTGAAGTGGAAATCAAATAAGTATCAATTTCCAACTCCAAACTATTTATTAAATTTACCCTATTCATCATTTTGCCTATTTTGTGTTGTTAACTTTTTCAAACATGCATGAAAATGCTATAATCAGATTCCTTGGATTTTTCTGATACTTCTTCATATATAAATTATTTTCATCCGAGTTATATTTTAATTTCTATGATTTTTACAAGTTTTAGGCATTTTCTGGAATTAATTTATAAACAGAAAATCAATTACTACGTCACTGTGATGTCATCACTGCGTCAGCAGTCAACAGCGCCTGGGCCAGGTCAAACCTCACCAGTGGGGTCCACTGGTCAGTGACCCAGAGCTTAATCCCGCGTTGACCCGCACTAATGGGAGTTTGACCCACGCGTGGAGCCCTATCTCAGCGTCTCTGGGAAGGGGGTTAGTGGTGGCTAATGCCTGGCCACGTCAGGGCTACCGGGGCCTGGCCGGTGGCGACCACGGGCCCGGCGGAGGCTCGCCGGAGATGCTCCAAAACTGCCTATGGGGCTCGGTTAGAAGCGCTGAAGGCACTGGGGTGAAGCCCAGGCTCGACCGCATCGCACAGGGGGCCCGAATGGGGGGCTAGGTCACCGGAGTAGCCCCGGCGATGAGCCACGGCGGCTACCGAAACTCGGCCATGGCGAGGCTAGCACTAGAAGGCACGGGAGGAAGAGATTGGGACGGCTACGGCTTCAGGAGAGCTCACTGAGCACGCCGGGGTGCTCGGCAGTGGCTCTCGGGGTTGCTAACCACGATGACACCATGGCCGGTGGCAGGGGCTTCGGCTCCGGCAGCTAGCATGGTGGGAGGAAGGGGAGATCGACAAGGGGAGGGGGAAAGCGTCCGGCGGCTCACAGGGAATCGACTGGAGCAGACGACGAGCTCGGGGACACCTTGGTTGGCGCGAATCGACGAGGAAGGTCCGGCAGCCGGAGGTGAAGGGGACGACGGCGATGGCGATGCTCCGTGGCTCGGGTGCTCGGGGAGGTTGACGGCGAGGAGCTTCTCGACGAGGCGGAGCTAATGAGCCGGTCAGGAAGGTGAGGGGAAGCCTGAGGCTACGGCTGCGACTAACGGCGGCGACGGCCTCGCTGGAATCCATGGGGGAGGGAGAAGTAGAGGGATAGGGAGAGACTGGAGAGGAGGATGAGCTCGAGGGGGGTCTGGGGCTTCCACGGCGAGGAGATAAGGACAGGGCGAGCAGGAGGCGGCCAGGGGACGTGGCGGTGCCCGGCGATGCGTCGGGCACGCAGCTGCTTCTCCTCCTAGCAGGAGGAGGAAGACAGCGGTGCCCCTGGTGGGCTGGGCCGCAGGTGAGCGCAAGATAAGTTTCTCTCTCTCTCTTTTCCTTTTTCTATTTTTATTTCTTTCTGGTAATTAGGATTAGGTTTTAAAGTAAAATGTTTAGATATTTTCTAAAACCCTAAATTAGTGTTATGTGACAGTGATAAAAATAAGCAATGCCACATAATAGTTTCAACATTTTGTAAAACTAGGAAGTATTGGAAATCAATTAATTAATTGATTTCAGTGGCTTTTGTGTTTAAAATAAAATGCCAAAAGTATTTTGAAAATATATATCACCCCTGATATTTTTCCTTCCAACATTTATCAAAAATGATGGACTTTTATGGAGGCCATTTTGGGTTCATTGATTTGTCACCACTTTGAATTGTTTTGCATATAGAGTTGCTAGGGTTTTTCTCTTGTTTTTCCATTTCACTTCTAATGCAATAATGAAGATATGAGCACAACCTTGCTATTCATCAAAGGGTAACTAGGGATGTGACAACTCACCCCTACTAAATAAGAATCTCGTCCCGAGATTCACGCGTAGTCGGGAGGGGGAAGAGGGAACACTAAACTATCACAATCTTCATGATCCATTTGCTTCTCTCGAGGATGTTGATTCATCGTACCATGTTGATCTTGACTTCTTTGTCCTTGAGGTCTTCATCTAGGTTGACGACAAAAGAACAGGGAGACGACACAATATTCAATCTCCTCGAAGATCAAGCAACTCAAGATCAACTCATAGAATGAGACGTAGGAACGTCCCTTGAGCTGAGACACAACACCAAACATGGATGAGAAAATGAGACATATAACAGAGGTGCGATTGGTAGGCAACAAGTCCATGCTTAAATCAGATGGTGGCGAGGTTTCAAAGTAGCGAGGATTAAGCTACCCTTCATACCACGACGGGGCACCACAAGCATTCACAAGCATTCACAAGCATTCACAAAATTTTTAATTGGTCCTAAATTTTGAAATAAGTTAATTAGTCAGGGAAGCCAAAAACAGGGTGTGACAGACCTTACACTCTTAAGAAAATCTCGTCCCCGAGATTTCTGGGCTAGGGGTTGGTGAGATACAGAATCTTGAGTTGGAGGTAGTCTTCATGTCCCCATGTTGTTGTCGTGGTCTTGAGCTGCTTGATGGTACAACTTCAAATGTTCACAAGTCCTCGACTGATCGTGAGCGGAATCTTGCAATAAGTTATGCTTGACCGAGGTCAAGGGCTTGGTGAACTAAGTCTGTGCAAGGTTCTGGCGTGCGAGTGTATTCCAAGTGAGAATACGTGGCAAGATAGTGTGTCTAGGATCTGATCCTGGGGTTTCGCATGCCGGTTAGTGACATCGAGATGTCTCGCGTTAGAGCGCACGGTCAAGTCTTCGCATGGGTTCCTGCTTACGGGGAAGTCCTTGACTTCCTTTCGGCAGTCAAGCTATGGTCGCAATTAGTCTTCGAAGGCTTCTCATGAAAAGGGTCCGGTTTGGGTCTCACCTACGAGTCTAAGCTTGCAGGCTCAGGTCCCGAACAGGTCTTGTCATCTTGGGAGTTGCGAGGGTTTATGGATAAGCTGGGTACCCAAGAGTATAGACCACTCATCCATTCCCAAGGTTTGCGACTTGGCGGGCGGAAATCACCTTTAGCAGGTTTCCACCACGACCTACTAGTACTCTCGTCCTTGATTTGGACCAAGGAGAGGCCGTCTGATTCTTTTGCTTGTCCAAGGGCTTCGTCATCTTGAATCGTCGAGGCTTCTTGACGTTGTTGATGTGGTCGGTGTGCGGTCGGTGGTTGACTTCTTGTTGCTTCATTGCCGTTGTTGTGGCTTCCTCGTCACGGCGGTTCTTCATCTTGGCTGGAGTAGGTTAGACTTCCGTCGTCTTGGGATTGCTTCGAGAAGTCCACCTTCTCGAGATATCCCTATACCCTCGAGAGGCATAACAATCAGCGTTCCTGGGGTTCATCCAAACAGGACTAAGGTGTTCTTCCTCTTACTGGGTGAGTAAGGATGTCATCAGTGAGGATGACAACCTACCTTCCCAAACACGACATAAGCACAGTGCTCAAAAGTCAGGTGAGGAGAACGGGACTTGCTACGGGCGGGTACTGGCCACATTTTAACGACTTAGAGTCGTCTTCTATGGTCGTAGTCCGTCCATGTTGTGGCTCAGCTAAGCTTTAGGGTCTTAAGGAACTTAGGATGTGGGCGAACAGTTATCATCTTATCTCTAAGCACATTCCTTAGATGCCAGTAGTTCGACTTCAAATCTCGGGATGATATCACCTCATCTCATCAAGGATACCATTCTACACGGTCAACTCCACACCGCTCAAGCTAGTCAACTCCGGGTTGAGGGAAGAACTAAACCCAAGCACTTACAAGTATGGCGTAGCCCCAACTGTACATGCATTACTATGCAAGGACCTTGGGGAGACATACAGCTACCATGATTGAATCTGAGGCACAACAAATCCAATTGTCCACCTATGTCATCCAATGGACAGGGTACTACACTACTATATTAAGGAAACACGTAGTAGACCAATCCAATATTTTATTTCCTTCCTATGAATCCGATCAAGTAACCCATCAATCCGACCAACCATGACTAGACTCACCACTCCTACAAATCCAACATTGATGAGGTTCTACATAGCCTCTTAGAGTCCTCATAATTCACATATTACGACAAGAATTACGTCATAGTACATCCACCAACTTCAGTAATCATGGCCATCTAATCTCCAAGGCCAAACTACATAGGTTGTAAATGTATTTAACAACTCCAAGTATACGCATTCCATATCCACCAAGAATCATGGTATCATGATCGAGATTAACGAGCTAAATCCAATTTACTCTAAACCATGTGGTCTTTGTCATCCTCAAATCTCTATTAAGATTACCTATTTAAATCCAAGACTCAAATCCAATAAGAAGTCTACTTGATACTCCAAGTCATCCTGATAATTATCTCCAAACCATGCCAACTACTTGCTAAAGTCATGTATACCACCAAGAATAATGTTCGCGATCATAATCATCCTACTAAATCCAATCTTACTCAAGATTATGAAGATTATGCTAATACCAACTTGTTCCACCAAGTTTACCTACCTTTATAAGGGTCTCGTGATCTACCAAAATTAGTCTAGCTATATCCTTAAGACACATATCATCATTACCATGACAGTCTAATGCTCTCATATCGAAGATCAGTCCTCTTATGGCACCAAGGTTACAGTGCTAGCTTAAGATTGAAGGATACTTGTTCGCTGTGATCACTCGTTCCATTGAGAACCCGGTGCTCAGCGGGGTTTATTGGGGACCTACACGAGTTCTGGCAAGTCCGTGTACTAGACACGTGAACAGAAAATTTGAGCCGGAAAGGCTTGTGGAGGTTAGTCTGGTCTAGTGTGGTTTTCCAATCTCGAGGGGAAAACACACTCCTACGGGTTGCGTGTGGTTAAGCGTAGCATAGTCAGTGTCTTCAGTGTCAGCCATCCTTCGAAGTGGATTCCTTGGCGCATCTTGTCTTGCTGTCTTCAGTTGCCGAGAGAGGTGAGAGAGAGAGAGAGCACAGAGGGGAGTATCTAAGGGTTTCAGTGCAATCAAACAAGCATTGAAAAATCAACTCAAACAAGTGCAAAAATTATTTTGAACATCAAAATAAGACAAGTGATATAACCGTAGGCTTGTTGCCTAAGCAAAAGTGCGACTTATATCAAAGCACAAACAACAAAAACAAACAATACACAACATGGTCCATCCGAACCATTTCACGGACTTGACTTCGCATAGGGGATGAACGACTCATCCTATCCTAGGTTCTGGGACTCGACAGTCGTGCTTGCTTCTTGCTTCGGAGAGGAGTCCGCTAAGTCTTCTGGACATTCTCATGGTGTTGTAACGCCTCTTGTTGTCGCTTGCTGAAGCAATTCGCTTGAGTTGTAGAGAACTCTTGTTGTCTTCTCGTCTGGGAAGTTGCTGAAGATGGTGGTTCTTCATAGCTGTCACTGACAGGGTCTTCCTTGTCTTCGTGATCTTGTCATCGTCTTCTTGTCTTCAGAGGCTTCGAGGGTCTCAAGTGGACACCTTCATGCACCGATATTTGCAAGACATGATAGAGTTCTGATCTGTCAATCATACTAATGGCGATATCGACACCTAGAGCGGGGGATGAAGAGAACCGTTTTCCTGCTCACTAAGGTGAGGCGGACCAAATGGCAAGGTTCTCATCCACCGGTGGTGGTCGACACAATTACTTATAACCGACAGGGTCGCTCTACTACTGATGCAGATCAAGGTTTGCATATATTATGTCCATATTATCGTAGGCGAAAGTGCCATCACTCTGGAACAGTGCCCAGGGTTTCACCATCTTCTAAGCCTCGATGTCCTCGTTCCTCTTAGAGGTACTTCTGTTGGTGTCGTCTGGTCGCGGAGTGGTCTTCTCTGTCCTTCAGCACAGGTGTTTGCCTGGAAAGGTTACTTCTTTCCGGGCTGCCCACGAGGATTTCAATTTATCCCGTTGTCACGCCCAAGATGTGACCCTATCCTCAATTTGGCACGACGGCCTCGTCAGGGATAGAAGCGCATCTCGCCGTGTCGCAAGAATGGATATCGTTACAAGTACATGTACTGAAAAGAAGAGATATATAAAGAGTTGGCTTACACTCGCCACAAGTTACATAAGAGTCACATCAGTACATTACATAATCATCAAGAGTAAGAGCAGGGTCCGACTACGGACGAAAAAAAAACGACAAAAGAAGAACGACGTCCATCCTTGCTATCCCAGGCTGCCGGTCTGGAACCCATCCTAGATCGATGAAGAAGAAGAAGAAGAAGCAACTCCAAATGAACAATCAACGTGCTCACGTCAAGTAACCTTTACCTGTACCTGCAACTGGTGTTGTAGTAATCTGTGAGCCACAGGGGACTCAGCAATCTCATTTCCAAAGGTATCAAGACTAGCAAAGCTTAATGGGTGGGGCACGGTTAAGTGGTGAGGTTGCAGCAGCGGCTAAGCATATATTTGGTGGCTAAACTTACGAGTACAAGAAATAAGAGGGGGAAGATCTACGCATAGCGGACGGGCACTACGGATGATCAAATGAATGATCCTGAACACCTACCTACGTCAGACATAACCCCACCGTGTCCTCGATCGGAGTAAGAACTCACGAAAGATACAGTCACGGTTACGCACACAGTTGACATGTTTTAATTAAGTTAACTTCAAGTCATCTAGAACCAGTGTTAAACAAAGTTTCCACGTTGCCACATAACCGCGGGCACGGCTT
Organism: Hordeum vulgare subsp. vulgare; assembly: GCF_904849725.1. Lineage (NCBI taxonomy): Eukaryota > Viridiplantae > Streptophyta > Magnoliopsida > Poales > Poaceae > Hordeum > Hordeum vulgare. Next base: position 64,256,006 of record NC_058522.1, read on the forward strand.
TCCGAAAGATTAAACCCTGCAGGGGTGCTCCAACTAGTCCATCACAAATTACCACAAGCCGCATAGAAATCCTCAATCACGAAGCTCGCGATCTCGTCGGATTCCCTAGTGGAAAACCTCAACACTGAGATTACCCAAAGCATCACCGGAATCCCGATGCACAAGATCTCACGTCGAAGGTAAAACTAATCCAGCAAGGCCACCCAGTGTGTCGACGAACCCGATAGGAGCAGCGTATCTCGTTCTCAGGACACACCGTCTATGCAAAGTGGACGGGAACCAAACCTCGAGTTGCCCCGTGGTGGCACCGCCGACTGCTAGGTGGGTGGACCAACACTCAGGAGGAGCACTGGCCCGGGGTTTGATTAAAATAGTCCGCGGGTGCCAGCGGGTCCCTATGCATTATTATTAGGTTGTAGGCAAATGTAGTACCAAAGTTGGGCCTTGCTAGACCTGTCTTAATCTAAAACGAATTATCAAGGGGGTCCCCATAACAACCCCGATCGTGTTAGGAGCGCTCATTTATGGAACATAACACCGGTAGCCGGTAACTAAAGGGGGCAAAGGTGGAACAAAACACCAGGCTAGAAAGGCCGAGCCTTCCACCTTTTACCAAGTATATAGGTCCAATAAATTAAATAGCATTAATATGGTGATATAACAAGGAACCCATGTTTCACATGGAAGCAACTGCACTTGCAACTAGCAACGCTATCAACAGGGTTAAGCAAGCAGTAACATAGCCAATCAGTGGTTTGCTAGGTTGAACAGGTTGAAGGTTTTCATGGCATTGTTGAGAGGCTGATATTTAACATGTGGTAGGCAACGAGACATAAACGATAGAAGCGATAATCTAGCATGGCAATGATAGTAATGGTATCTGGGGAAATGATCATCTTGCCTGAGATCCCGCTTGGAAGAAGAATGCCTCCGTGAAGCAGACGAACCGACGTAGTCGAACGGGTCCTCACAATCCGGCACGCTGCGGAACTCTATCGAGACGAAGCAAACCGGAAACACAAATCAACACATGGAATTCACCACACGATGCACAACACATACGATGCTTGAGCAGCTGAAAACATGCAAGACACGGCATGACAAATCACACAATCAAAACTACATGTTAAGTGAAGTTCGATATGCACGAGTTGCATATTGACGAAACTCCACGTTAATTTATTTAGTTATATCCCGATTAGATACACGGCAATATTAATGTTTTCAAACATGCAAGAGGTGAAGCGGAAGTTAAACTACCTATCTAGGCATTTTAAGTGAGGTCGGAAATGACATATAGCATCTCCGAGACGACCTCACATGTTAATTTACAATTCTGTCCAGATCTGAATTAACACCTTTAATTAGTTGTTAAACAGCAAAACAAATAGGTTCACGTGATTCTAAGCGTCAAGGCAAGCAATCTACACGTAAAGAACATCTCCAACGGAGCTACGGTTCAAAAGATACAAGCACCGCAAGATATGATGGCATGAATGCAATATGTGTGCGATGACGGCTACGAGCACTTCAAAACAAACAACCAGCAAGAGAAAATGAAACTACACGAGATTCTAAGAAAGTTTCATGTAGGACATGATCAAAACGGAGCTACGGTTCAAAAATTAGGAGCATAACAAGAACTCACTACAATCTGCCAAAATCAGCCACATGGCACTTTCTACGCCCCACAACTACGAGCTACAGAACTCCGATATGCTCAAGCAAGGCATGGCACGGAAGAGGGCAAGAAGCACTACTACGAACAGCTTACAACAACTAGCATGGCGGCAAGGAGCACTAGGAAAAGAAGACACAAAATGGCATCCCACACACTATTTCAGACTTAGTGAAAATTACACCTCATGAAAGTGCAGTTTTCGATCTGAAGCAATATTGACAACAGCAAAATCTATAGCTACAGGTCTCCAAATGACATGAAACTTAACAGCATGCTATAGAAACACAAGGGGTACAACTAACTCCATTGGACCAACCACAAAAGAGCTACAGATCACAAGATGCAAGCAAGACAAGACAGCAACAAAATATAACAGATTCCAGACTTAGAAATATTTCAGCTCCTCCAAATCAGCACTATTTCTAGCAACTTGAGAGCAAGCAAAACACACCTAAACATGCATTTCTATTGCAACCAAAAATACCAGGGGCTAAACAAAACATCCAAGATCAACTCTCTAGTTGACAACTCCGTCGAACGATGCACGGAATAAATCCTACGAATTAAACAAAAGGGCAACATAGCAAAATATCTCGTGAACTAACTTACTCGAAAACTAAAACTAATTGCACAAAAACATATAAAATATGTGGGGTTTGCAACACCAAATAAAGCCACACATTAATGCGAGATAAACACCTAAATACGGAAAAATAAACTACCGGCAATCCATACGCGTAAAAAAACAAATGACTGGTCTAAAAAAACATGGAAAATCGTTCCCTAGAGCATGAACATTTCTACTACGGAGTTCGGGCAACCCGGACTCGCACGGGAAAAATAACTACGGGCAAAACAATATAAACAGCACGCATATTTAGGCATATGGCACGCAAAACTACTTCAAACAACTATGCAAGTTGCAAAAACGGATACTACGCGAAAAATTACACGAGAAACATATGCTACTCGTCGCAATCCGATACACGAGTTGAAAACTACGGACGTTTTAATATCGTCATTTTTCTGGAATTTATTAATTCCGAAAAAAATTAAACTAATTATACTAATGGGCCGAACAGGTAGCGCATCTTAGCTAACATGTCGCATAGATGACAGATTAGAGGGCCGGGGTTCTCACCTTGGGCCAAAGGCCTGCTGGAGGGGGAGGCAGGCCTGGGCGCGGTGAGGCCCAGGCGCAGGGGACGGGGCCGACTCGGGCCAGGGAGGCTGGCGCGCTGGAGCTGGGCCGGCCTGGAGCCCAGCCGCGCGGGATCACTGGGGATCGGGCGACGCTCCTCGTGCCCTCGAGGGTTGCTCACTCCCCAGCACTACAGGGCGACGACGGCCGGATCTACAGGCGGCGGGTCGGAGAGACCCCGACGGGGCGACGCCGGGTGGCGGCTGCCGGCGACCTCCATGGCGGCGCAGAGATCTGGTAAGGCCCCATCAAACGGCGGCGAGCATCAGGGACAAGGAAGGCGGTGCAGAGATCCTTGGCGCGACTGCCTGCAGTGCTCGGTCCGGTGGGAGGAGGAAGGAGGCGACGCTCCGGCGGCCATGGCCGGCATGGCACCGAGGTGAGGCCGGCCTGAGGCTGCGGTGGCCGGCTCCAGCGAGGGACTGCTGAGGGCGCACGGGAGGAGCGGCTGAAGGCGCGGGGCGCAGGCAGGAGACGGCGCGAGCAGGGCCCCGGCGGCGGCCGGGCAGATGGGCCCGAGAGGGCCCGATCCGAGCTGGGCGGGCTGGCGGCTGCGAAGTGGAGGGGGGAGGAGAGAGAGGGTGGAAGGCGGCTAGGGTTTCGGGCGCGGAAAACGAGGAATGATTAGGGGGAGGCTGTCCGAAAATTAGAAGGGGTCTATATATAGGCAAACGGGGGGCTCGGTTAACCGGAATTTCGTTCCGGATCCAACCGCGGGGTCGGATTCGGATGATTCCGAACATGCGAATGGGTACGCGGCCGTGTGGAGGGGATAACCGGAGACGAGAGGGAGAACGGGCGGCGCGGCGACACAGTTTTAAACACCGGAACACGTCCGACGGTAGACCGAATACGGTGCCGCTACGGGTGACCGTTCGGGTACTAGACGGTCTCCGATCGCGACGAAATTCGACACGCGGCCTCGCTATAACTAATCACGACCGCACATCAAATCTCAACCCGATCAGAGAAAGTTATAAACGCACTTTAAAAACAGGGTTTCGATGGTGCCGCGGGCGCGTGCGAGTGCGGTCGGGCTCAGAACGGACGACGACGCGAATCGGCAACTAACAACGGATGCAAGTTTTGAAAACTAGCGGCAACGGAGATGCCGATGCAATGCTGATGATGTGCATGATGCGATGATGAAGCGACAAATAAAATAGACACACGACGAAAACGGAAAGAAAGAGGAATCTTCTGGAACGTCGGCATCGGGCTGTCATAATTCTCCAACACTACAAGAGGATCTCGCCCCGAGATCCAAGAATGAAAGGGGGAGAGGATGAGAGAGAACAAGAGGTAAAACTTAGTCGCTTCTTTGAGAAACGAGTGAAACCAACGATCCTTGAAGGTTGCAAGGCGATGAGGAATGAAATGAGAAAGAAGCCAGAATTCACGGAAAATTTCGGCAGCACTTCGGTAGGAAAATGGGACAAAAAATTCGATAAGGAGAGGGAATCAGACAATATGCACAACAAACAAGTAAATAGAGCAAGGGAACACCATGATCTTGATAGAACAACAAGACTGACCCGAAAGGGCAACAACACAAAGCCTCCGGAACAAGAGAATAGAAACTAGCTCATACGGAATAAGAGTATGAAGAAAAGAATGACAACTACTAACTCCAATGAACTTGGCAAGCATCCTTGCAAGAAGAATTGGACGAAGTTGTTGGAAGAACAACAACGACAAGAACAAGATAGTAGTGGGGTTATGAAAATCATCTCAACAAATATGAGGTGACAACCAACCACTAAAAGAAACAAGGATAGATTGGGAGAAACAAGATATGGACAATCTTACACCAAGAGGATGCATTGAGAACTTAGATTAAAGGCAAGCACCATGATAGCACAATCCATAGGAAAAGCTTTAGGTGAAGTCCAAACCAAGATAGCTCAATGAAGAAATCATGGGTTGCAAATATCTCATGATCAAAGAATTGGTGGGTTTAATTCTCTCATTCTTGAAATAAATCTCTTTGAGACTCCTACACAAACAAGAAGGCTATAATACCAGCTCAAAGGATAACGGAAGAACAAATGTACCGAAAATGTAAGAGAAGAATACTTGAGGTATTCCAACAGGAATCTTGAAGAACACATGAGAACGAATTGAAACCTTGATGAACCACCATGAAGGACCTCCGTAGAATGATGCAACGATAAGAAGGTAGAAAAGGATAAGATTATGACCTTGCCAAGATTTAGATGAAGCCTCACAAAGAGAAACTTGATAGAACTTGGAACTCCAGAAAGAAATATAGGCACTTGAGAAAATAATTTATATCATGAGTCCTCCGGAAGAAGAATTGAAATCTCTTGGAAGGAGGAAGGACAATAATAAGAATTATGTTATGCTCATCCTTCATCAAGTTTAATTGATGACAAGCAACGGATTTAGCATACAACTTATTCATCTAGAAAAGATTGAGGAGAGATATGAGCACAAACAAGAAGAAGTCTTGAAGGAGACACCGGTGAGAATTTAAATGAATGAGGCAACCATGAATGACTCGAGAAAGATGAGAAAGATGAGATCATGAACCACCTAACAGAAAACTTGAATAAGGCACCGGAATAATCGAGAGACGAACGAAGAGACAACAATTGAGAAGAATTGAGGATGAAAGTTGAAAGCTGAGAATGAAGAATCTTCTAAAATGATAGCCTTCGGAGGAACGAGAAGTAAAAACAACTCATAGAAGCACCGGATAGCACGAAAGGGAGTACTCATTATTGGAAATAATGAGAGGGTAACACGAAGCCGAGATGACAACCTTCACAAGAATGGAGCAAGACTGAGAGAAACACTCCTTCGAATTTGCAAGCTGAGAATGATGACGACAACAACGCTAAGAATTACTAAGACACTCCGGAATAAAGAAGAATGAAAGGTTGAGCCAAAGAATGAATTAATTCAAATAGAACTTGGAGAAAGAATATGACTGATGAAAATCATTCTTACGTCATAGATGAGAAGATTTAAAGATCTCCGGAGAAAATACAGAGCTATACGAAGCTCCTGAGAATCTTCATGATGAATCGCCGGATAGGACACGGAATAAAAGATAGCTGAAGCACAATGAAATGAATGCGCTTGGACGAAATCAAATCATCGAAGAAAAAGGGCGGGAGGGCGGGGAAAAACAAAGACGACTTGGGACAGATGAGATGAACTCCGGATGAAATGAGAGAACGATCTTGCGAAAATTGGAGAGGATGGAATTCACTTGAAGAGAAACACACCGGTTGGAAAAGAATTGACATGACGACTCCGGTCGACGAGAATTGATATGACAATTGAACGAACAAAAGAATTAATACTCTCATAAAAAAATATGAGAACACCACTTAGGAAAGATCTGAAATCACCACTTGACATCGAAGCAACTTGAATTACCATATTCAACAAAACAAAGGGTGCGGCTTATGAAACAAGCCAGAACAAACTCATGAGAAAGATTTCCGTTCGATATTTTCGTGGACAGGATCGCACGGGCACGATTTACAGTAGCCATCAAGTGCAAGGCAGTGCACCTGACATACGAAGCGTCCCCGAGTCGTAGCAAGCTACAAGGACTCTTTAAGACACAACGTGTACCGCTGTAAGTCGACCGTGAACAAACGAATCCACTAGATGTCGAACCCCAACCTAACATCATGCATTTGTCAGAAGATTGTCCTATAAGCAACTACTAGAATTCCCACCTATGAATTCCCGAAATATCTGGTCATGCAATCTGGTACACAGATACAAGAAGTAATATCACACAACTCCTATACTAACCCGTCACCTGTATCACATCCGTCAACACACAACCAGAATCTCGGACCTTCATCTACAACAGACCCTCGTGATCACAACGATACAAAGTATCGCAGTACTCCCGAACAATCTGCACCAGTACTGGGGACATCGGGGTTCTCTCGCCACTACTAGTATTGAAGCAATTACGAACATCCTTCGTTCTGAGATACTAAGAAATCCGAATGATAACGATGTGCTCAAGAATCCCCTGGAGCTCAACTACCCGGAAGAAAATCAAGTCAGACAGGAGGCACCAAGACAGAACTCCGTCACATCGGCATCATATAGATTCCAAGAATATCCGCGTGATCCTAAAAAAAATGAATGGGAAGAGGAGTAGAATAAATTATTACGTCAAGATTCCTCACCAAAGCATAGAAGAGGAGAAAAAAGAATCCTATTCTCCAATATATAACTAGGACTCAAATAGTTTTTCACTAGACTCGACTCGGCCAAGTTCGATCAATCAAGGGGGCTCCTAGGTCGGTCCTTGCTCTGATACCAACTTGTCACGCCCAAGATGCGACCCTATCCTTAATTTGGCACGACGGCCTCGTCAGGGATAGAAGCGCATCTCGTCGTGTCCTCGTTACAAGTACATGTACTGAAAAGAAGAGATATATAAAGAGTTGGCTTACACTCGCCACAAGTTACATCAGAGTCACATCAGTACATTACATAATCATCAAGAGTAAGAGCAGGGTCCGACTACGGATGAAAACAAACGACAAAAGAAGAACGACGTCCATCCTTGCTATCCCAGGCTGGCGGCCTGGAACCCATCCTAGATCGATGACGAAGAAGAAGAAGAAGCAACTCCAAATGAACAATCAACGCGCTCACGTCAAGTAACCTTTACCTGTACCTGCAACTGGTGTTGTAGTAATCTGTGAGCCACAGGGGACTCAGCAATCTCATTTCCAAAGGTATCAAGACTAGCAAAGCTTAATGGGTGGGGCACGGTTAAGTGGTGAGGTTGCAGCAGCGGCTAAGCATATATTTGGTGGCTAAACTTACGAGTACAAGAAATAAGAGGGGGAAGATCTACGCATAGCGGACGGGCACTACGGATGATCAAATGAATGATCCTGAACACCTACCTACGTCAGACATAACCCCACCGTGTCCTCGATCGGAGTAAGAACTCACGAAAGATACAGTCACGGTTACGCACACAGTTGACATGTTTTAATTAAGTTAACTTCAAGTCATCTAGAACCAGTGTTAAACAAAGTTTCCACGTTGCCACATAACCGCGGGCACGGCTTTCCGAAAGATTAAACCCTGCAGGGGTGCTCCAACTAGTCCATCACAAATTACCACAAGCCGCATAGAAATCCTCAATCACGAAGCTCGCGATCTCGTCGGATTCCCTAGTGGAAAACCTCAACTCTGAGATTACCCAAAGCATCACCGGAATCCCGATGCACAAGATCTCTCGTTGAAGGTAAAACTAATCTAGCAAGGCCACCCGATGTGTCGACGAACCCGATAGGAGCCGCGTATCTCGTTCTCAGGACACACCGTCTATGCAAAGTGGACGGGAACCAAACCTCGAGTTGCCCCGTGGTGGCACCGCCGACTGCTAGGTGGGTGGACCAACACTCAGGAGGAGCACTGGCCCGGGGTTTGATTAAAATAGTCCGCGGGTGCCAGCGGGTCCCTATGCATTATTATTAGGTTGTAGGCAAATGTAGTACCAAAGTTGGGCCTTGCTAGACCTGTCTTAATCTAAAACGAATTATCAAGGGGGTCCCCATAACAACCCCGATCGTGTTAGGAGCGCTCATTTATGGAACATAACACCGGTAGCCGGTAACTAAAGGGGGCAAAGGTGGAACAAAACACCAGGCTAGAAAGGCCGAGCCTTCCACCTTTTACCAAGTATATAGGTCCAATAAATTAAATAGCATTAATATGGTGATATAACAAGGAACCCATGTTTCACATGGAAGCAACTGCACCTGCAACTAGCAACGCTATCAACAGGGTTAAGCAAGCAGTAACATAGCCAATCAGTGGTTTGCTAGGTTGAACAGGTTGAAGGTTTTCATGGCATTGTTGAGAGGCTGATATTTAACATGTGGTAGGCAACGAGACATAAACGATAGAAGCGATAATCTAGCATGGCAATGATAGTAATGGTATCTGGGGAAATGATCATCTTGCCTGAGATCCCGCTTGAAAGAAGAATGCCTCCGTGAAGCAGACGAACCGGCGTAGTCGAACGGGTCCTCACAATCCGGCACGCTGCGGAACTCTATCGAGACGAAGCAAACCGGAAACACAAATCAACACACGGAATTCACCACACGATGCACAACACATACGATGCATGAGCAGCTGAAAACATGCAAGTCACGGCATGACAAATCACACAATCAAACACTACATGTTAAGTGAAGTTCGATATGCACGAGTTGCATATTGACGAAACTCCACGTTAATTTATTTAGTTCTATCCCGATTAGATACACGGCAATATCAATGTTTTCAAACATGCAAGCGGTGAAGCGGAAGTTAAACTACCTATCTAGGCATTTTAAGTGAGGTCGGAAATGACATATAGCATCTCCGAGACGACCTCACATGTTAATTTACAATTCTGTCCAGATCTGAATTAACACCTTTAATTAGTTGTTAAACAGCAAAACAAATAGGTTCACGTGATTCTAAGCATCAAGGCAAGCAATCTACACGTAAAGAACATCTCCAACGGAGCTACGGTTCAAAAGATACAAGCACCGCAAGATATGATGGCATGAATGCAATATGTGTGCGATGACAGCTACGAGAACTTCAAAACAAAAAACCAGCAAGAGAAAATGAAACTACACGAGATTCTAAGAAAGTTTCATGTAGGACACAATCAAAACGGAGCTACGGTTCGAAAACTACGAGCATAACAAGAACTCACTACAATCTGCCAAAATCAGCCATATAGCACTTCCTACGCCCCACAACTACGAGTTACACAACTCCGATATGCTCAAGCAAGGCATGGCACGGAAGAGGGCAAGAAGCACTACTACGAACAGCTTACAACAACTAGCATGGCGGCAAGGAGCACTAGGAAAAGAAGACACAAAATGGCATCCCACACACTATTTCAGACTTAGTGAAAATTACACCTCATGAAAGTGCAGTTTTCGATCTGAAGCAATATTGACAGCAGCAAAATCTATAGCTACAGGTCTCCAAATGACATGAAACTTAACAGCATACTATAGAAACACAAGGGGTACAACTAACTCCATTGGACCAACCACAAAAGAGCTACAGATCACAAGATGCAAGCAAGACAAGACAGCAACAAAATATAACAGATTCCAGACTTAGAAATATTTCAGCTCCTCCAAATCAGCACTATTTCTAGCAACCTGAGAGTAAGCAAAACACACCTAAACATGCATTTCTATTGCAACCAAAAATACCAGGGGCTAAACAAAACATCCAAGATCAACTCTCTAGTTGACAACTCCGTCAAACGATGCACGGAATAAATCCTACGAATTAAACAAAAGGGCAACATAGCAAAATATCTTGTGAACTAACTTACTCGAAAACTAAAACTAATTGCACAGAAAAATCTCCATGGGATTTTTCTACCCCGGAAACATATAAAATATGTGGGGTTTGCAACACCAAATAAAGTCACACATTAATGCGAGATAAACACCTAAATACGGGAAAATAAACTACCGGCAATCCATACGCGTAAAAAAACAAATGACTAGTCTCAAAAACATGGAAAATCGTTCCCTAGAGCATGAACATTTCTACTACGGAGTTCGGGCAACCCGGACTCGCACGGGAAAAATAACTACGGGCAAAACAATATAAACAGCACGCATATTTAGGCATATGGCACGCAAAACTACTTCAAACAACTATGCAAGTTGCAAAAATGGATACTACGCGAAAAATTACACGAGAAACATATGCTACTCGTCGCAATCCGATACACGAGTTGAAAACTACGGACATTTTAATATCGTCATTTTTCTGGAATTTATTAATTCCGAAAAAAATTAACCTAATTATACTAATGGGCCGAACAGGTAGCGCAGCTTAGCTAACATGTCGCATAGATGACAGATTAGAGGGCCGGGGTTCTCACCTTGGGCCAAAGGCCTGCTGGAGGGGGAGGCAGGCCTGGGCGCGGCGAGGCCCAAGCGCAGGGGACGGGGCCGACTCAGGCCAGGGAGGCTGGCGCGCTGGAGCTAGGCCGGCCTGGAGCCCAGCCGCGCGGGATCACTGGGGATCGGGCGACGCTCCCCATGCCCTCGAGGGTTGCTCGCTCCCCAGCGCTACAGGGTGACGACGGCCGGATCTACAGGCGGCGGGTCAGAGAGACCTCGACGTGGCGAAGCCGGGCGGCGGCTGCCGCGACCTCCATGGCGGCGCAGAGATCTGGTAAGGCCCCATCAAACGGCGGCGAGCATCAGGGACGAGGAAGGCGGCGCAGAGATCCTTGGCGCGACTGCCTGCAGTGCTCGGTCCGGTGGGAGGAGGAAGGAGGCGACGCTCCGGCGGCCATGGCCGGCAGGGCACCGAGGCGAGGCCGGCCTGAGGCTGCGGTGGCCGGCTCCGGCGAGGGACTTCTAAGGGTGCACGGGAGGAGCGGCTGAAGGCGCGGGGCACGGGCGGCGGCGCGGGGCGCAGGTAGGAGACAGCGCGAGCAGGGCCCCGGCGGCGGCCGGCCAGATGGGCCCGAGAGGGCCCGATCCGGGCTGGCGGCTGCGCAGTGGAGGGGGAAGGAGAGAGAGGTTGGAAGGCGGCTAGGGTTTCGGGCACGGAAAACGAGGCAGGATTAGGGGAAGGCTGTCCGAAAATTAGAAGGGGTCTATATATAGGCAAACGGGGGGGCTCGGTTAACCGGAATTTCATTCCGGATCCAACCGCAGGGTCGGATTCAGACGATTCCGAACGTGGGAATGGGGAACGCGGCCGTGTGGAGGGGATAACCGGAGACGAGAGGGAGAACGGGCGGCGCGGCGACACAGTTTTAAACACCGGAACACGTCCGACGGTAGACCGAATACGGTGCCGCTACGGGCGACCGTTCGGGTACTAGACGGTCTCCGATCGCGACGAAATTCGACACGCGGCCTCGCTATAACTAATCGCGACTGCACATCAAATCTCAACCCGATTAGAGAAAGTTATAAACGCACTTTAAAAACAGGGTTTCAACGGTGCCGCGGGCGCGTGCGAGTGCGGTCGGGCTCAGAACGGACGACGACGCGAATCGGCAACTAACAACGGATGCAAGTTTTGAATACTGGCGGCAACGGAGATGCCGATGCAATGCTGATGATGCGCATGATGCGATGATGAAGCGACAAATAAAATAGACACACGACGAAAACGGAAAGAAAGGGGAATCTTCTGGAACGTCGGCATCGGGCTGTCACACCCGTGGTCACAAGGGCATAAGGTTCTAGCGTCCATTAGCAAGTTTTGGAAAAGTGGACGAGGAGTGTCAAGAAAATAAGAGTGGAAGGCTAGAGCATAACCTTCAATTTCTTTGAAGTTTTAGGAGAGTTGAGAAAATATATAAGTTTTGTAAGTATTTTGAAGGGTCCGGAAGCAGTTCTATCCTAACTAACGTCCGTGCTAACTAAGGGCTACCTACAGTCAGGATGGCTCTGATACCATCTCTGTGGGGACCCCGACTGGTAAGTCGAGATCGTCGTGCCCAGTGATCCCAAGGATCAATGCTCACTGAATACAGATACTGAATAATAGAGTCTTACATCCATACATACCATTTGATACAATAAATGACCACTTCGGTCGAGTCTTACATACATAGGGCCTTAAAGGCCAAAGCACCAAACTAGACCAATAGCGGAATTATTGGTTGAAAGCGTGAACCCATGCCATCAGCCTTAACCTACAGGCATTCTGACTGGGAAGCGTCCTAGCTCGCAAGAACGTCACCGAGTTAGTCTTCACCATATTCTGAGTGGTGAACTAAGTCTGTGCAAGGTTCTGGCGTGCGAGTGTATTCCAAGTGAGAATACGTGGCTAGATAGTGTGTCTAGGATCTGGTCCTGGGGTTTCGCATGCCGGTTAGTGACATCGAGATGTCTCGTGTTAGAGCGCACGGTCAAGCCTTCGCATGGCTTCCTGCTTACGGGGAAGTCCTTGACTTCCTTTCGGCAGTCAAGCTATGGTCGCAATTAGTCTTCGAAGGCTTCTCGTGAAAAGGGTCCGGGTTGGGTCTCACCTACGAGTCTAAGCTCGGAGGCTCAGGTCCCAAACAGGTCCTGTCATCTTGGGAGTTGTGAGGGTTTATGGATAAGCTGGGTACCCAACAGTATAGACCAGTCATCCATTCCCAAGGTTTGCGACTTGGCGGGCGGAAATCACCTTTAGCAGGTTTCCACCACGACCTACTAGTACTCTCGTCCTTGATTTGGACCAAGGAGAGGTCGTCTGATTCTTTTGCTTGTCCAAGGGCTTCGTCATCTTGAATCGTCGAGGCTTCTTGACGTTGTTGATGTGGTCGGTGCGCGGTCGGTGGTTGACTTCTTGTTGCTTCATTGCCGTTGTCGTGGCTTCCTCGTCACGGCGGTTCTTCGTCTTGGCTGGAGTAGGTTATACTTCCGTCGTCTTGGGATTGCTTCGAGAAGTCCACCTTCTCGAGATATCCATGTACCCTCGAGAGGCATAACAATCAGCGTTCCTGGGGAAGATTGGTCAGGGAAGCAAAAAATAGGGTGTGACACATACTTACTAAGTATATAACTTGATAATGTGGTAGAATTGTAGCATGGAGCCTTATTACAACCGGAGGAGATTGAAAAATATCACATGATACCATAATAGAGAGTCAAATGTTTATAACTCTGAAGTATTTTTAACACTACAACTATGCAAAATGCCAGACTTATGATTATATAGTACTCCATCTGTATTGTAATATAAGAACATCTACGGCCGGGCCCCTCAAATTCGGCCCCTCAAACGTCCGCGGATGCGCTTGGGCACGTCCGCACACGCATCTGGACGATCCTTCATATTTCGCTCCGTGCATCCACATACCTCATATCTGGACTCTCAAATCCATACAAAGCCATGCACGTAGAATGTGCTCCACTTTCCGGTCCATTTTCTCTTGCATGCTCATGGGCATCATCATGTCCACTTCTTCATCCGAGTCCGTTGAATCGAAGAACTCATCTTGAATCAATTGATCAACCTCCGCATGTCCTTACTCCTCGTCGGACGAAGGATCGGAATCCATCGTTTCCCCTAAAAAGTTGACCAACAAATCTGGTCAAACACTCTGTCAAACACATTCGACGCAAGGCACAACCAGAGAGTTGTCGGAGGTTCATCGATGTCTTTCGGGCCGGCGACAACGTCCCGCGCGGAGAGATCGGGAGAGACGAACCGTTTCACCGAGTGGCTGGGGTGGCACAGGCTACTAGACGACGGAGCGCGTCTGCATGCGGAGCTGCAAGACAAACGACGCGCGGAGGAAGAAGAGAGGAAAACATGAACTAGATCCGGCAGTTCTGCGGGATGGATTAGGTGCAATTTACAGCAGGGTCGGGTTGTCGGGTCCGACATGGTGGACGTGCCCGGGCACGCCCGGACTCCTTATATCCGCTCCATATTTAGGCTGGAAATGGGGGGTGCCGATCAGCACAAACGTTTGAGTCTGGTTTGAGAGACCCGTATTGGTCGATTTTTGTGACACGATAGCCTTGTCCGGGCATTTAAGGATTTGAGGGGTTCGACTATAAATTCCTAAAAGCATCTTAATTGCTATTTGTAATGTCAAAAATACTTTTATATTATGAAAGACGAGAGTATAATAAAAGTTCAATCCCGATACTAAAATGCTAATTGCGTGACACAATTAGCGCTCCCATGCGAGTTGCCATCCTTTGAGAACTCGCGCCGCCGTCAACACTACTACTTCTAGCAATGCTATGCATACATAATTTTACATTGGTTTTAAAGATTAAGGAAGATGAGGGCATCACCTCCCTTGAAAATTAGCAATGCTATGCACCTGGCCCACGCGACACGAGCCGACTAACTCCCGTCCCTAAGAGTATTTTTAATAGACCCCATAAAATAGGGACCCGTAAAATGCATTCATAGTTCGTTGCGGATCAATTTTGCACGGAAAATTCATGCGTGAGAGATCAAACTCCGTATATGAAACTGTAAATTTTGTAAAACTTGCAAAGACATGCATGAAACTACATCATTCTTTATTAGCAAACTACATCAGTTCTTCATACTAATAAGTAGGGAGGACTGCGGGCCGTGCAACACACCCGAGCCTAGGCTACCAAAAATAATGGGTGCGGCGGCGGCGACACGGCGGCGAAGGAGCCGGAGGAGCTCAGTCCTCGTCGGAGTTGGTGTCAAGGTCGATCCAGACCTTGGCCTGCTCGGCCTTCATGACGCGCAGGTCCGCCTCCTTGGACGCGCTCGCCTGCGACGTCGGGACGCCTTGCTCGAGGAAGATCTGCTCGATCTGGAGCTCGCGGCGGTTGCGCGCGCCGACCTCCTCCACCTCCCTCATCGAATGATCCATGATGGCGCGCATGAGGTGATCCTCCTGCCCCGGGGGAAGGTAGTCCTTGGGGCTGATGACCCCTCCACGCGGTGGGACGGTGTCGTCCTCGAGCTTGACGGCAAGCTGCCCGAGCTCCTCCGGCATTCTCTTGACCAGAATGATGGTTCGCGAGGACGAGGCGCCGCGGACGAACTCCCAGCGGCAGAGGAGCCGGAGGAGCCGCGGCGTCGGGCCGCGAGCTCACGCTCGTACTCCTCGAGCTCGCGGCGTTCGAAAGCTGGCGGCCGTACTTCAGCCACTTCTGCAATGCCCGCTTGCATGCGGCGTAGGAGGCACGGTCCCGTCGGCGCTCAGCGTCATCCCCTCATTTCCGTGGCCGTCATGGTCGGGACAGCCCGCTATGGTTTTTTTGGCTCACCGGTAGCGAGAAATTAGGGCGGAGTGGGAGATGAATCATGGTGGAGCTGCGGCGGCGGAGGATAGGGTCTGACCCGTATCCGAGCAGTGAAACGACATATATAGCGATTGGGGGTTCTTTTTTCGGGCCACGGTAAAAAAAATACAGGCCGGATGCGCGATATGAGTTCTGCTCTCGCTAGCAAGACGGGCCAAACCCATATACTTGCCGGAATTATCCGGGTTCGACCATTTTACGGGGTGTGCTAGAGATGTTGTGACGGTCGTCAGGTGGGAATCGTCGGGTACTCCTACGTGGCGGTCGCGGCGGTAGGTGGTCGCTGCCTCGCACAGGGGGGTGACCGATTGGGCTGGCCCACCTTTTTTTGTCTACAAAAATCAAATAATTTCCTTTTTCCCTTTTCTGTTTATTTTTTCTTTTCTACTTATTTTTCTTTTGTTTTTGGCTCGTTTTTCTTCCCGTTGTCCTTTTTTCTATTTTTTATCAAAACAAACAAACGTTGAATTTCTCAATCATTTTTTGAAAATATGAATGTTTTTTAAATCAGAGAACAAATTTGAAAGCACGATCAATTTTGTAAAATTCGAACATTTATTGAATCTTGAGAACAAATTTAAAAACCAAGAATAATTTTGAAAAATACTGAACAAATTTGGCACCGCGAACAATTTCTTAAAGCGCGAACAATTTTTGAATCTCAAGAACAAAATTTTGAAATGGAGAACAATTTTGAAAACCCCAAACAATTTGGAAGCGTGAACAATTTTTTAGTATCACGAACTTTTTTAAATCTTGAGAACCAAATTTTAAAAATGAGAACAATTTTGAGAAACCCCAAACAAATTTGAAACTCCGAACAAATTTGAAAGCACGAACATTTCTTGAAAATTGAGAAGAAATTTTGAAACCGAGAACAATTTTGAGAAAATATGAACAGATTTGGAAGCGCGAACAATTTTGTAAAGCATGAATATTTTTTGAATCTTGAGAACAAAATTTCGAAAAGGAGAATAATTTTGAAAAAACCCGAACAAATTTTTAAGCGCGAAATTTTTTTTCAAGCATGAACAGTTTTTGAACTTTGGGAACAAAATTTAAAGCAATAAAATTTTGAAAAATTGTGAAAAAATTTGAAAGTGCGGACAAGTTTTTAAAGCACGAACATTTTTTGAATCTTAAGAAGAAGAAAATTGAAACGGAGAACAATTTTGAAAAAAACCCAAACAAATTTGGAAGCGCGAAAAAAATTAAAGCACAAACATTTGTTGAATTTTGAGAACAAATTTCGAAATAGATACAATTTTGAAAAATCCTAAACAAATTTAGAAACACGGACAATTTTTTTAAAGCAATAACATTTTTTAAATGTTAAGAACAAATTCGAATCTTAAGAGTAATTTTTGAGACCGAGAACACTTTTTTAAAAATACAGAACATTTTTTGACAATCCAAAAACATTTTTTGAAATCTAGAACATTTTTTGAAACAGGAAAAAAAGAAAAAAAGAAACAGAAAAGAATAAAAAAAAGAAAAAGAATCCGTTCAGAAACATTCTAAAAGTTTCACAAAATAAAAAAAAAATTGAAAAAAGGTTTTCAAAACTGGATGCTGCAACCCCGTTAAATGGACCAGCCCTTTGAAATCGACTCCCCTCCCGCTCTGTGCGAAGTTCTGACACCGCTTCGCAAAGAACGCGAATAAGGTTTTCGAAATCATTTCCCCGATGCCAACATGACGCTTGACAGTAGAAACATGACATAGCGAATGTGGGTATAGCCTGGGCCACCGACGTGACCAGGGTTTCCTTCCCTGTCTTCGCAATGAGCCTCTTCTTCCAACCATAGACCTTTCCCGAAATCGCGTTCTTGACAAACGCGAACGCCTTCTTCCTCGATTTCCCTACATGAACAGGCAGGCCAAGGTATTTTTCATTCCAGCTTTCACTATGGATCTGCAAAGCGCTCTTCACACCATTCCTTGCTTCAACGTTAGTATTAGGACTGCGCGGACTTCTCCAGGTTTATGCATTGTCCCGAGCAGCTTTCATAGAGGTCCAAGATTTCCCTTAATGCCTCTGCCTCCTCCCTTTTCGCCTTAAGCAAGAGAACTGAGTCGTCTGCGAGCAAGAGATGCGAGACCACCGGTGTAGCTGGGCAGGTCTTGACTCCACCTATACTTGACCAAGACCATCTGCGAAGAGCTTAGTTCTTTGATCGGAAATTATTGATGGAGCCAGCAAGACAAAGAGCACACGACCCACTGGATAGGATGGAACAAACTTACGCTGCCAAAGGCACAGGGAGGACTTGGTTTCCGGGACATGCACGCATTTAATGTTGGCATGCTGTCCCGTCAGGCCTGGAGGTTAATGCAACGGCCCTGTTTGGATTCATGGGCTAGAGTTAGTTTGAACTAGTTTGGGTTCAACTAGCCCTAAAGTATCCAAACACAAGGGTTAGATTGGAGCTAGTTGCATCTAACTCATCTAAAAAAACTAGCACATTCAAGAGGTGCTAATTGGAGCTAGTTCTCATGGGGTTGATTAAAAAATATTTTTCTCTTTCTCTCCCACCAGCCAAGAGATGCTAATTGAAGCTAGTTTTCATGGGGTCCATTAAAAAATCACTTTTCTTTTTTCATAAAGTGTATCTATTGTCAATCTAACCCTTCCATCCAAACACCTATTTGGCTAGAGTTAGTTTAAGGTTAGTCATGAGCTAGAAACTAACTCTAACCACTAGCTAAGCTAGAGTATCCAAACAGGGCCAACAACCAGACTCGCTGTGTGCACAGATCTTGCAGGCCCGGTACTACCCGAATGGTCGGCTCCTTGAGGCACAACCCTCTGCGGGTATTTCTTATGCTTGGCGCAGCTTGCTTCATGGTGTCCAACTAGTCCGAGAGGGTTACATCTGGAGGATCGGGGATGTTACAAAAGTCAATATATGGTCCGACCCTTGGATCCCCCGGCCCTGGTCTAGAACTGTGATCACGCCTCCTGGGATGAGCAGCTTGTGAGAGACACGTTTTGGCATGATGATGTGGTACACATTCTCCGGATCCCACTCAGAGACGGTGCCCAAGACTTCATGGCGTGGCAGTATGACAACAAAGGAGCCCATTCTGTCAAGAGTACCTATAAGTTATATGTAGAGCTGGAGAAAACTCAGAGGAACGGAGGTGTTGGTGCGAGCTCCATGGTTCCTGGGAATCTGAATAGCACAAGTGCTGACTCCTGGAAGAGAATTTGGAAGTTACCTTGTCCCAGTAATATCCAAATGTTCACTTGGAGGCTTAAACACGAGTCCCTTGTGCTACGTACCACGGTTGCACGGAGGGGCATACCCATTGAAGATACTAAGTGCCTCTTCTGTAGCAGAGGAGAGGAAGATGGGGCGCACCTTTTTGTCAAATGCAAGGCTGCTAAGGAGGTGTGGCGGGATCTAGCTCTGGAAAAGGAAAGAAGCGATCTGGAGAAGCTGGAGGGCGTGCATGCAATACTTGATTATATCTGGGGCCTTCATGAAAAAAAGAGGTTGCACATCCTCACCTTTTGGTGGCTGTGGTGGGCCAATAAAAACAAGGCGAGGGAGGTGAGCTGCCGCTCCCACCCGCGGAAGTGGCACGGCGAACGAGAAGCAGCGTTCTCGAATATGTGCAGATTTTCTGTACGAAGGTCCTCGAGCTGAAGCCGGACAAGTGACGCCCACCCACTGTTGACATTTATAAAATCAATGTTGATGGCTCTTTTGTGCCGGGACAGCAGCATGCAGGCTGGGACATAGCAGCGAGGTTGGCGGATGGCTCCCTGGTGCATGCGCGGGCGGGACGACAGGAGTACACGTCTGATGCGTTTGCGGCTGAAGTGTTCGCCATGTCCCATGCAATCACCACCGCGGCTGATCTTGGAATGGTCAGGGTGGAGTTCGAGACGGATTCTCAACTCCTGGCCGAAGCCCTGGATGTGCGCAAGGTGGACTCCTCGGCGTATGCAGTCGCTATAAAGGACATGAAATATCAACTAAAGCTGTGGTTCTCTCATTTTTCCATCTCTGTTTGTAGACATAGTGCGAATTCCCTAACCACTGCTTGGTTTGAGAGTCCGATGTACCCGCCCGAGTGGGCGAATGTGTTGTGGGCGATATGCCTCACCACAGTTAAGTAATGAAGCTATGCTTTCCTCAAAAAAACATGACCCTTGACAGGCACCGCCTGTTTACCCAGCAAACCGGTATCCAAGTAAAAGTGATAGTTTTTAGACAAAAAATTAAGCAAAAATGATACTTCCTTGCAAAAAGTGGTAAGATCTATATTAATCGTCGCAGTTTTAATACAATTCTAATAGTATAAAGTTATGCTAAATCTTCATAATTAATATGGATAGGAGGAAGAGCTAGTTTTATTTAAAAAGTACTCCAGTACTCCAACAATTGCGTAACCGTGGCGTGGCCCGCCGGCCTTCACCAGCCACGGGCGCCGGCGCCGAGGCGTCCGGGAAACAGATCGATTGCGCCTTCCACGTGCCACTGAAGCCTAAGGGCCCCCATCACTCTGGCGCTGGGTTATCTGAGGCCGTACCGGCACTTGGCAGGAGGCGGAGGGCGCGCCTTGAAAGATTCTTCCTGATTAGACCTAGCTTGCTCTGACATGACATGGTGAGTCAAGCCCTGCTCTGCTCACTCGATTCGATACTGTAGGTGAAACCTTCACCTTTTCTTCATTTTGTTCCAATGGAGCAATGGGGTTCAATCCAGGTCAAGTTCCCCCCTGTCCTCGCCTCTCCTCTCTCTTATTAGCAAGCTCTGTTTGTTATTTTGTGTGTGCCTTGGATACTTAAATGATGTTGTTATTTAGGCTGCTGACTCTCATATTAAGACCTTAGCTCTGAAGCTACATTGTAGAATCTTTTGTAACATCCCTGTGTTAATCTCTCTTGTGGTTTTTTCTATGGAGGCTCAGCTGCACTGCCCTGCATACCCAGATACTGACAGAACAAAAACTTCCACAGCACCCTCTGGGTATTGCTGTGCTCCCTTATCTCCTTGGCATTGCCAAAAGTAGGGTACAGATGCCATGCTTCCATCTGCAACTCTCTGAAACTTTTGACGTGAGGCTCTTTTTCCAGTTGAAGGTGTCATTCATCTGCATATATGTATGTTGTTGCTCTTTGCTTGGGCATCGTTGGCATTGTGTCTCTGCAGAAATGTCGACTCTTGGCAAGGTAAGAGGCTTCTGGCCTTTCTACTTTCTACACTATCCTTAGAGGATAAACTTGATACTACTCTTTGGATCTTGTTTACGGTGGCTCCTTTGATTTTTAGTGTTTGCTTGCATAGCTTACTTTCCTTTGATTTTTCTGACATCAAATATATGCATCCATGTGAAGTTGGAACAGACTGCTGATAACAAATACTACCATTTCCTATTTTAGGCTGCTTCTCTGCAAAAATATAGGCTTGTTCAAAGAGCTTTTTGGCGAAGGTAAGAGGCTTCTTGTCTTTCTACTACTCCATCCGTCCGGAAATACTTGTCATAAGAATAGATGTATCTAGATGTATTTTAGTTCTAGATACATTCATTTTTATTTATTTATGCGACTAGTAATTCCGGACGGAGGGAGTAGATCATAAACTTGCTAAATCTGTAGATCACCTGAAAACAAAACTTGCTCCAGTATTGGGCGCCTTTCTTTGATTTAACTGACATCACTTATTTGCATCCATGTGAAGTTGGAACAGGCTGCTGATGATTAATACATACTACTACATCTTCCAATTTCAGGCTGCTGTATCTTGTTCCCTTGATTCCCCACCATTTTGATTACATTTTTCATGGCGCCGGATCAAGATCGGGATCAAGATAACAGCCATCTGGATGACTCCCAGAAGTGTTTTTTCAAGTGCATGGTTGGCGATTTCCCAGAAAAAATGGCAAGCTCTGGGTGCATGGAAGCCCTTTCTCTCCTTCAGATGGAATGCCATCCTCGTCAGAATGATAATTTTGTTCTTTTTCCTGCAGGACATACCACAGAAGTTTGTGGAGAATTTCAATGGTCATATCTCTGAAGTTATCAAGCTTGAAGCTCCTGATGGAAACTGTTGTTGCAATGGCCTGCAAACTCGACAACGAAGAGGGAGAGGAAAACCAGAAAAACGAAGGTAGGGGACGATGCGAATTTTGTGCTGCTCAACTAACTGCAGCTTTTCAGGTTTTTTCCCTCTTATTCTCTGAACCCAAAACGAGTTCCTGAATACAAGCAAGAAACGGTCACGCCCACCGAGCCTTACGGCCGCGCCATCCCACGACGCTCGATCGTGCGTGATCCTATATGCTCGCGGCGAAGAATGCGTCTGCCATGCCATCCCATAGCGATTCCCGCGGCGAGCGGCTAACTAACTAACTGACTATCTGAAACTAACAGCTAACTGAACCCGTACGTGCACAATGCACACGCTGACGGTCAGAGTTTATTCAGAACCTGAAATCTAAACCTTGTGCAGTTTGATTTCGATGCAGATTATCCAACAAATCACCCCCTAATCTGCATCGCACTGAAACACTCCTAGCTTGTGTCGCAGCTCGGTGTAGCGGCTTCTTCCTAGTGACTTGGTGAGGGCATCCGCCACTTGATCTCCGGTCCTGACATGGGTAACGTCCACACGTCCCTGCTCAACACACTCTTTGATATAGTGATATCTGAGGTCATTGTGCTTGCTTCTTTCGTGGTGCACCGGATTCTTGCTCAATTCAATTGCAGACTGGTTGTCAACGCGCAGCTTCACCTTCTGAACTTCTGTTCCCAGCATTTCAGCAAGTAACCTGCTCAGCCACACAGCTTGACTGGCAGCCGTTGCCGCTGCAATGTATTCTGCCTCACAAGATGATTTCGCCACCACCTTCTGTTTCTGAGAGGACCGGCCCAGATCCGAGGAAGAAGATGAGCCCTGTGGTGCTCTTCCTGTCATCTAGGTCCCCTGCATGATCACTGTCACTAAAACCAGTGAGGACAGTGTCTCCTTCTGCTCTGTAGATACACCCAAGGTTTAGTGTCCCCTTGATGTACCTCAGCACTTGTCTGATGGCAATCCAATGCTCCTTGCCAGGTGCTTCCATGAACCGGCTAAGAACCCCTACGGCGTATGCAATATCTGGTCGAGTGTTCACCAGATATCGGAGACTGCCGATCAGGCTACGGTACTTAGTCGCATCCACTGCTGCTCCCTGGTTCTTCGTCAGTTTCAGACGGTTCTCCAGGGGTGTGTGGCTTGGATTGCACTGATCCATCCTGGCGTCTTCGAGAATCTTCTTAGCATAGCTGGTCTGGCAGACCGTGGTTCCACCTTCTTCCTGCTTTACTTCAATTCCCAAGTAATATGTGAGAAGGCCAAGATCGCTCATCTGAAATAGATCCTGCATCTGCTGCTTGAACTGTCTGATGGCTTCTTCAGAGCAGCCCGAGATAATTAGGTCATCAACGTAGACCCCAACCAGCAAATAATCGTCACCTTCTCCACGTTTGTACAGAGCATGATCCATCTGGCACCGCTGAAAGCCGAGCGAGGCCAGTGAGGTGTCCAGTTTGGCGTTCCAAGCTCGCGGTGCCTGTCGGAGTCCATACAGTGCCTTGCGCAGCTTCAGAACCTTGCCGGGGCTGCCACTGTCGACGAAACCTGCAGGCTGATGCACATAGACTTCTTCCTCCAGATCCCCGTTGAGAAATGCAGACCGCACGTCCATGTGATGTACTGACCATCGCCGTTGTGCCGCCACCGCCAGTAGTAGTCTTACTGTTTCCAGCCGGGCCACTGGAGCAAAAACCTCGTCAAAATCCACCCCCTGCCGTTGTGCATATCCTTTTGCAACCAAACGTGCCTTGTGCTTGACTATGTTTCCAGCTGGATCACGTTTCACTTTGAACACCCACTTCAAACCAATGGCACGGTGCCCTGCAGGCAACGAGGACAGGACCCAAGTGTTGTTTGAGCGAATGGAGTCCATCTCAGTCTCCATCGCATTGCGCCAGGCTGGTTCATCGAGTGCCTCCTCGACGGACGTGGGCTCCTCTGCAGCAGAAAGGCAAAGTCCACTGTACTCCAGGGTGCATGCCGGTGCGTGATCGATGAGATGCTCCACCGTCTTGTAGCGGAGAGGCATCCCGTCCGTGTCGTACGTCTCTCCATCAGGTGGTGACGCCCAACCATCATCAGGCTCGTCAGGAGTTGCTGGTGTGGATGTGCATGCACCGGGGTTGCCCAGCGTGTCGCCCCTGCTTGGAGTGTGCACTCCGCTCCCAGCCGACACCGGTGTGCGAGGAGACACCGGTGAGCTCGGTGTGCTGCCCGTCGTCACCTCCGGCGTCACAGGGTAGGTGGTTGTTCCGGGCGTGCTTACGTCCGAGAACACCACCGTGAACTCCCCGCCATTGGTGGGCACGCCATGTTCCTGCGTGCTATCCCAGTTCCAGCAGCGATCTTCCTCGAAGTGGACATCTCTGGAGATGTAGAGTCGTTTGCCAGACGGGTCGTAGACTCTGTACCCCTTTGTGCCGGGCTCGTATCCTAGAAACACACCAGCAACAGAGCGATCAGAGAGCTTGCTCACACCTGGTCCAATGATCTTGACATGAGCTACGCACCCAAACGTGCGGAGGTAGTCCACTGATGGTTTCTTCTTGAACTAGGCTTCATAGGGCGTCATCCCCTGCAGGCTTCTGGTAGGCGATCGGTTCAAGATGTGCACCGCTGTGCGCACCGCCTCGCCCCAGAACACACTTGGGATGCCCATGCTCTTCATCAGGCTACGGGCCATCTCCACCACCGACTGGTTGCGGCGTTCGACAACACCATTTTGCTGCGGAGAGTATGGCGTCGTCGTGTTCCTTTGTATCCCAAGTTCTTCACAGTATGCGGTAAATTCGTTGGAGTTGAACTCATCGCCCCGATCGGTGCAGAACGCTCTAAGCTTGGCCCCGCTCTGGGTCTCCGCAGCGGCCTTGATCTTCTTGAAGAATTTGAAAGCTTCAACCTTGCTCCTAAGAACTTCCAACCACATATATCTGATGTGATCATCGACAATGAGAAGGAAGTACTTGTTACCAGACATGGTCGCCGGCGTGATGGGTCCGCAGAGATCGTCGTGGACCAGTTCAAGTCCTTGCTCTGCGCGGTACGCCGATGCGCGCGGGAACGGTGTCCTGTGCATCTTCCCAAGTGAGCAACCTTCACAAAACTGCTCGAGGTGACGGATCGTCGGCATGCCACGCACCATGCCCTTTGCTCCAAGGTCATGGAGTGCCCGGAAGTGCAGATGACCGAACCGCGCGTGCCACCGCCAAGCCTCGTCAGTGCCACCCGCTAACAGACACACTGGTGCAGCCATGTTCAGTGAGACGGCGTACAGCCTATTCTTTGTTCGCTGCACCCGTGCAAGGAGCACGCGCTGTCTGTCGTAGAGACAGAGCGCGCCGCCCTCGATCACCGATTTGCAGCCGTGCTCATCGAGCTGACCCAGGCTGACAATACTGGTTCGGAACTGAGGAATGTAGTAGACGTCCGAGAGCGCCCGGTGCTCTCCGTTCTTGCACGAGAACATCACCGCGCCACGCCCACGGATTTGCACCGCCGATCCATCTCCGAAACGAACCACGCCGCGTACTGACTCGTCCAGGTGCGTCAGCATGTCACGGCGACCAGTCATGTGATTGCTGGCGCCCGTGTCCAAGTACCACCGATCATCATTGGTGGGCACTGGCACGACGCGCGCCTCATTGAGGAAGATCTCCTCTTGAGCCGCCGGTGCTGTCGTCGTCGGGGCTCCCTCTGCTGTGATCGTGACGTCGCAAGCCGCGAGCAGGAGCCCAGGCTGTTCGGCGTCGACCTCAGCTACGTGGGCCTGTTGCTCCTGTTGCTCGCGGTCCTTGGCTCTTTTCCGGCATTCCTTTATCCAGTGGCCGGCGATCCCGCAGTAACGGCAGTCGCCCTTTCGCCTTGGGGCGGAAGTCGCGGCATTTCCACGTCCTCCGCCCTGTCCACGGCAACCACCGCCCTGGTTGCCCTTGGGTTTTCCGTTGCCCCGTCCGCGCCCACCGCTGGACGAGCTGCCACCGGCGTCCTGCTGCTTCTGGTGTGCGAGCCACTGCTCCGCCGTGAACATAAGTTTGCGTTCCAGCCGCCGGCGATTCCTCGCGCTCGCGCTCCTCAATGACGAGCAGCCTGCCACAGAGCTCCTCCAAGGAGAGGTTTTTGGTGTCAACGAGCGACTCGATCGCCACGGCCATTTCACGGTATGGTTGCGGCACCGTGCGCAGCACTTTAAGGACCACCTTGTGCTCGTCCACCGGGTCGCCGAGGGCCTCAAGGTCGTCGATGATTGTCCTGAGCCGCATTACATACGACTCGATGCCTTCTCCTTCCTTGTACCGAAGTCCTTCGTACTCCGAGCGGCGGGTCTGCGCCTTGGCCTCCCGCACACGTTCGACGCCGACCCTCATGGTCTTGAGGGTATCCCAGGCCTGCTTCGCCGTGGCCTTCGCGCCTAGGATGCGCATTAGCTCCGGCGGTACCCCCCTGAGAATTGCGATCATGGCTCGTCGGTCGTCGCGGTCCGTGCCCTGGCCGGTCTCCACCACGCGCCAGAGTTCATCGGCCTGGAGTTGCAGCTTAGTGAACATCGCCCAGTCAGCGTAGTTCGTACGAGTGAGCATCATCGGAGGGCCACTGCCGCCGCCGCCGTGCACCATGCGTTCGACAACGCGCACCCCTAGTCCCTCCTCCGTGGATAGACGGGCCAGGGGTTTCTCGAGAGCCTCTACGACAGAGACTCCCTCTTCTGCTTCCTTCATCTTCAGTTCATCGCCACCGGCCATCTCGTCGACGGATCAGACACCGCCGGCACCCCGAGTGGATCGTACACCACCGTGGCTCTGATGCCAATTGTTGTTGCAATGGCCTGCAAACTCGACAACGAAGAGGGAGAGGAAAACCAGAAAAACGAAGGTAGGGGACGATGCGAATTTTGTGCTGCTCAACTAACTGCAGCTTTTCAGGTCTTTTCCCTCTTATTCTCTGAACCCAAAACGAGTTCCTGAATACAAGCAAGAAACGGTCACGCCCACCGAGCCTTACGGCCGCGCCATCCCACGACGCTCGATCGTGCGTGATCCTATATGCTCGCGGCGAAGAATGCGTCTGCCATGCCATCCCATAGCGATTCCCGCGGCGAGCAGCTAACTAACTAACTGACTATCTGAAACTAACAGCTAACTGAACCCGTACGTGCACAATGCACACGCTGACGGTCAGAGTTTATTCAGAACCTGAAATCTAAACCTTGTGCAGTTTGATTTCGATGCAGATTATCCAACAGAAACATATACAATGTTCAAGCTATCAGGGATCTGAACAAGATAGTCCTTGGATCTGGATGGGGGGGGGGGGGGGTATTTGTCAGCTTTTACAAACTAAAAGTGGGCTACTTCCTGGTCTTCAGGTACATAGGGGATTCTCACTTCAAAGTTCTGATATTTGATTTTGGAAGTTGCTGTGAGAAGGAAGTGTTCCACGTTCGCATGAACTGCGGCCCTAATGCCCAAGAAAAAGATACTCGTCCTGATCGATCGCTGCTGAGCGAAAGACGATACCAAAATGGTGTATCAAGCAACAGTGAGTCCCATAGAAGGTGTGAGCTCTGCGATGTGCATTTCTATTGGCATCACATGGATGATAGGCAGAAGCATTTCCTGAGGCTCATGGTTAGCGATTTCCATCAAGAAATGGTAAGAACTTGGATGATAATGCCCTTCCTGATGTCTTGATGAAGTGTCGTCTTTTGATAAGAGATATATAAGTATATAATCTTCTGATTGCTTTGTTGTTTGTTCGTGCAGAGCATACCACAGAAATTTGTGAACAATTTCAGAGGCCGGATCTCTGAAGTTATGAAGCTAGAAGCTCCAGATGGAAACATATACAACATTAAGCTTACCAAGGATCTGAACAAGATAGTCCTGAGATCTGGATGGGCAGCATTTGCCAGTGATTATGAACTAAAAGAGCATGACTTGTTGGTGTTCAGATACATTGGGGACTCTCACTTTAAAGTCCTAATATTTGACCCAAGTGGTTGTGAGAAACAATTATTCCACATTGTCATTAACCACGCTCCTAATGTTCCAAAAACGGGCATATCTCATGATCGGTCATTCCCCAGGGAAAACTAAAAAGATAGTAACAGTAGGAAAACTAAAAAGATGACTCCGCTGCACTCTCCTTCAACGAGATCTGGTAAAGAATTGAAGGATTGCATGTGCATCTTCATTGGTAGCTATAATAATAGTTAACTGATGTTTTGATGATCGGTGTTGTGCAGCTGAAGGTGCCACATCTCCAGAGGTCACCATGTATACAGGTGGCCTTCGGGCAACTGCCGAGACTCGCTATGTCCTAGCAACAGGGTGCAATCTGACTACATCGCAGAGGTCAGAAGTCGACGCGCTTGTGAAGAAAGTTAGGCCTGTAATTCCATTTTACATCACAGCCATGAACAAGACAAGCATGTCTGGATCTCTGGTACGTGTGTAGTATCCTCTACAGATTCAGTGAGACTACTGCAATTTTTTTTCTTTAATGTTCAGGATCAGATTCTCTTGTCTAGAATTTTGTTAGAATTTTTAAAAGTATAGTAGCTCTCCGTAATTACAATCTTCAATAATTTAAAAACCAGATGATTCATTCGTCTCTAACAGGTCATCTGCAAGGATTACGCTGCCAAATACCTTCCACATAAAGATCAATTTATTACACTCTGCCGTCCTCATAACAGCAACATATGGATAGACAATTTGAAGGTTTTCACTGATGGTTCATGCATGCTTTCTGTTGGCTGGTCGTGCTTCGTTCTCCAGAACGAGTTGCGGGAAAGTGACATCTGCCTATTCGAAGTATCAGAAAGTGACGGTGAAGTGACAATGGTTGTTCATTCTCTTGAAGGAGGCCATCACCTACAAGGTGAGTATGCGACACATCGACACCTGCATATGTGATGTTAAAAATCAACACTCAGGATTGCCAACTAAAAAAAGAATTTATTAGTCAACTTAGAAATCAACTCCTTTTTTTATGTAGCTAGAAAATGCACAAGTCTGAACCAGTATGAACTGAAGAGGGAGCTAGCGTCTCTTTAGCTGATCATTTTGGAATGCCCGTTTGTGTTTTCAAAGGGAAAGAGCCCGAATCTCAAAACAAGTGCAGTTATCGAGTTAAGGTCGAGGCGACCGAGGAAGAGGAGAGTGATGCCTATGACTTGACCGGCGAGGAGCAAGAGGAGATATTCAGGTCAGCGATGATTCAACGGGGCAATCCGGTATACGTCGCCGTCCTGCAGGAGAATCACGTTAGCAGCAGGAATAACTTGCCGGTCAGTTCAGCTGTTCCTCTAATCACAAACTGGAAGACCAAGAAATTCATTAAACCGTCTTTGATAGACTTTCTGAACCATCTTGTAAGGCTTTCTGTATTAATGACTAATGTTCTGCTATACTATATATTCAGACCTTCCCCAGAGAGTTTGCAGCTAAGCATGTCGCGGAGAGGTCGCATGACATCCTCCTCCTGAGACCTAACAGAAGAGAGAAGTGGTGCGTAAAGTACTACTACCATTCGATGATGAGGATACAGGGTTTCAGCTACAGGTCCTGGACCAAGTTTGTCTCTGACAACGGGCTGCACGAGGGCCATGTCTGTGTCTTCGAGCTGATGAAAGGCGTGTGCGATGCGACGATGATGGTCCACGTTTTCAGGAAGTTCAATGGCAGCTTTGTTCTGCTGGACTAACTAGCTAGGCTCCTGCGTAGCTGCATCCATCTTAATTTTGTTGGCCCAGACTTTGATTCGTGGTCTTCAGGCTCCACGTACGCCGAAGTGACATTCGTGTCCGTAGCATCGACACAAATTTCAGACTTATGCATCGCGTCAGTAGCTTCGACACGAATTTTGAAATCACCCCTCATGTTTGTAACAAAGGCCGCTTCTCCACGGCCGAGCGCATGCAATGAGCGCTTCCTTCGCTCCTGCAAAGATAGCACTTACACCCGTAGCATTGACGTAACTTTCGGAATCACCCCCCGCATCCATATCATCGACACGAGTTTCCGAATCATGATCTTGAGAGCAAACTTTTCCTTCACGGAGCGCGGCAATTTCTTTAGCCGACCCTTGAAGAACTGGATCCTCCTCGTCCACGAGTTCACACATCAACATCATGTCACCTTCATCTCCTTGCTGGGCCATGAGCGCCTTCTCCTTTGGGGAATTCTTGCACTCCGACTTGAAGTGCCCCATGATGCCACAATTGTGACACTTGATCTTGCGCTTGTCGAACTTCTTCTTCTTCTTCGGAGCGCCATCGTTAGCGTTCTTCTGACTTTGTTCGTTTTGCGCATGATCTTGGCGAGCGTAACTGCTAGAGCCCTCACCTTCTCTCCTTGAGTCCAGTGCCTGCCACTGAGCCCGCGTGAGCATGACAAGCTCATCGTTCCTCCCGTCCCCGAGACTGTACCGCATACGCTCGTCGTGAGCCTTGTAGCGTCCGACGAGATCATCAATGGATAGGGTCGTGAGATCGACGCACTGCTCGATCGCCGTGACAATTTGGAGGTACCGGGGAGGAGCCGCACGCAAGAACCGACGAACAACCGAAGCCTCCGTTAGATTCTCTCCAAGTGTGCGGATCCGATTGACGAGAGTAGCTACCCGTGAAGCAAACGCGTCCACGGACTCATTGTCGCCCATGACCAAAGTCTCATAGTTCCTTAAGAGAGTTTGGAGATTGGCTTGCTTGACGCGGTCGTGTCCCTCGAACATGAGCTTCAAGGTATCCCACACCTCCTTCGCCGTTTCTTTGGCGATCAGATGTTGGAGGACATCCATCGGCATCACCGAGTAAATCGCCGATGCCGCCTGCCGATCCTTCCAGTGCTCGGCTCCCTCCTTTTTGAAAGCGTCGCCTCCTGGATCGACTGCGTCCCACAACACGTTAGCGCGGAGACCACACTCCATCAGGGCCTTCCAAACCCCGAAGTTCTCGCGGTCAAATCGTGGGTACGACGAACTCGCCGGAGTAGCAAATACTTTAGCCGCACCGGAGTACGCCGCCAGCTTGGCCTTGTCGTCCTCCGACATGATCTTCCGTTACTAGAAGATCAACCTGGCTCTGATACCAATTGTTGGCACAGGTTCAACTCGTCGTAGACTTCCGACGAGGCGTAGCTTACGATCGGGCGAAGTACTTTCGGCGAGATCGTCGAGCGTAGTTCCCAGCGATTTACTTTTCGTTGAGAACCGCTATGTAAGCTAGCTAGACAAACAAACTGGCAGTTGGATGCTTTTCCAGCGCTTACGAGCACGGAAGACAAAACGTGTTATGGCCACGGGAGCTTGTCGTTCCCGTCAATACTCATTGATTTTTTTTGATCTGAGATTATAGGGGACTAGATGCATGTATAAATAGTAGCTGTCCTATCTAGCAGCTAGCCGACTCGGCAAAGAATCCAAGTCCGTGCCGGACTGGTTCTTGCCTAATCGTGATTATTCCTAACATCGCAGGGCGAGGTACTATCCTGTTTGAGGTGAAGAATGGCGGCCACAAGGTACTCACGGATGTTTACTATATTCCCAAGCTAAAAAGTAGCATCATAAGTCTTGGCCAGCTCGAGGAGCGTGGTTGCAAGATTGTGCTCGAAGATGGCTATCTATGGGGGTATGATCGTCAGAGGATGCTAATTATGAAGGTGCAGAGGTCACCGAACAGACTTTACATCCTCAACTTGTCTCGTGTGGATCCAGTATGTCTCTTGTCGAGCATGGATGACTCGGCATGGAAGTGGCACGCACGCTACGGACATCTAAATTTCCAGGCTCTTCGGCAACTTGGACAAAAAGAGATGGTACGTGGTCTACCGTGCATCGAACATGTCGACCAAGTGTGCGACGGTTGTCTTATTGGGAAACAAAGGAGGGCCCCGTTCCCAAGAGAGGGAAACTTTAGAGCGAGTAAAGTTCTTGAGTTGGTCCACGGAGATTTGTGCGGGCCGATTACACCGGCCACCCCTGTCGGAAATAGATATTTCCTGCTCATCGTTGACGACTTCAGCAGATACATGTGGATTGTGTTGTTGAAGACGAAGGATCAAGCTTTGGAAGCCTTCAGGATAGTAAAGATGGCGGCCGAAGTGGAATCCGAAGCCATGATGAAGGCCCTCCGTACCGATCGGGGGGGGGGGGGGGTGAGTTCAAGTCTCGTGAATTCACAAGATTCTGCGAAACACACGGGATCAAGCGGTATCTTACGGCTCCATATTCACCACAGCAAAATGGTGTTGTGGAGCGGAGGAACCAAACTGTGGTGGCGATGGCACGGAGCATGTTAAAGAGTAAAGGCATGCCAGGGAAGTATTGGGGTGAGGCGGTCAATACGGCCGTTTATTTGCTGAACCGGGCTCCAACCAAGAGTGTGGTTGGAATGACGCCGTACGAAGCATGGTACGGACACAAGCCCGCGGTTGATCATCTTCGTACTTTCGGGTGCGTGGCGCATGTGAAGACAGTGGCGGGGCATACTAGCAAATTGGCGGATCGGAGTACTCCAATGATATTGGTTGGCTATGAAGCGGGCACAAAGGCGTACCGTGCGTGCAACCCCTCGAACAACAAGGTGGTTGTGACACGTGATGTGGTCTTTGAAGAAGAGAGGTCATGGAACTGGAACTCCACCGAGCAAGTATACCCGTCATCAGATGACATTTTTAATGTCGTTTACGACGAACCTGAACATGCAGAAGCTGACGATCAACTGAAGAGGTCGTCGGGACAGAGCGATCCTCCGAACGCAGGTGCTACTGAAAACACGCTAGCTAGGTCGGCCGTGTCGCTTGAGCCCGCGATCAGCACGTCCTCTAGCGCTGCTGGCTCTACATGTAGCCACCGAGGCAAGGGAGCCATACAAGCTGCAGCCTGCAGCACGCCTGACAGCGTTCCCCGTAGCGCTGGTAGCCCAGGCCGTGGCACCTCTCCTCGAGGTTCACGTGATGGTGGTATGACCCAGAGTCCACCAAGCCACGTGCATGGGGCTGATGGTTCTCTTGTACGTGCACCAGTTTCACCTGGTTCACCTCGTGGATGTGTAGCCAGCCCAGGGGTGCTCCAATCGCCAGAAATCAGAAGTGTGGCAACTTCAGCAGAAAATTCTTTGTCTTCGACGAAAGAGGAGACGAGGGAACGTCCGCCAACACCAGTACGTCTGCGATCAGTGGTGGATTTATATCCGAAGGAAACATTTCAAACCATAAATCCGGTGAAAATTAAGAGAAGAGGACGACAATGTTTGCTTAGTGTCGAGGAACCGACAAAGTTTGAAGAAGCAAACACGGAGGAGTGTTGGCGTCGTGCTATGGATGAGGAGTTGGGGTCGATCCGAGACAACAAAACATGGGAGCTCGTGGATCCTCCCAGCGGCCATAAAATTATAGGGCTCAAGTGGGTGTACAAGGTCAAAAAGGATGCCGATGGAAATCTTGTGAAATACAAAGCAAGGCTCGTAGCTAAGGGATACGTGCAAGAGCAAGGTGTGGATTTCGAAGAAGTGTTTGCTCCAGTTACAAGGATGGAATCGGTGAGGCTAGTTATAGCTCTTGCGGCTCAAGAATCTTGGAGGCTACATCACATGGATGTAAAATCCGCGTTTTTGAACGGGGAGTTGGAAGAAGAAGTTTATGTCAAGCAACCACCGGGGTACATCAAAGAAGGAGAGGAACACAAGGTGCTGAAACTACACAAGGCATTGTACGGGCTATGTCAAGCTCCTCGGGCATGGAACAACAAGCTTGACCGTACACTGGTTTCTCTTGGTTTTGAGAAAAGTCCACTCGAGCATGCTATGTATAAGCGAGGCAAAGGCAAGGATCGTCTCTTAGTGAGCATCTATGTCGACGATCTTTTGATAACCGGAGCAGATGAGGAGGAGATTGCTAGATTCAAGCTACAAATGAAGGAGCTATTCAAGATGAGTGATCTAGGACTCTTGAGTTACTATCTCGGGATTGAGGTACAACAAAAGCCTGAGGGGATCACACTATGCCAGGAGGCATATGCAAAGAAGATTCTTGAAAGTTGTGGCATGGAGGACTGCAAACCAACTTTTGTTCCGATGGAGCCTCGTCTTAAACTTAGCAAGAGAAGCAAAGCACCCGTGGTTGATGCAACGGAGTATAGGAGTGTGGTCGGAAGCCTAAGGTATCTTGTGAATACACGACCAGACTTGGCCTATTCGGTTGGCATAGTGAGTCGCTTCATGGAAGCACCCACGAAGGAACATTGGGCAGCTGTGAAACATATACTCAGATACATCAAAGGGACAACAAACTTCGGTTGTGTCTATTTGAGAGGGAAGAAGAAGGAGATGGTGGAGCTACTTGGCTATAGTGATAGTGACTTGGCAGGAGATGTGGATGACCGTAAAAGTACCTCGGGAGTGGCATATTTCTTGGACGGGAGCATAGTGAGTTGGCTATCACAAAAACAGAAGGTGGTCGCATTATCATCCTGTGAAGCGGAGTATATTGCAGCTGCAACCGCGGCGTGTCAAGGTGTGTTTTTAGAAAGGCTACTCGGTGACCTCACACACAAGGAACCGAAAGGAATGGTGCTCTATGTTGACAACAAGTCTGCGATTGCTCTATGTAAGAATCCAGTGCATCATGACAGGAGCAAACACATTGATACGAGGTATCACTACATACGGCAGTGCGTGGAAGAAGGCAAGATTAAAGTCAACTACGTTTGCACCGATGATCAGCTTGCAGATATCCTGACCAAATCTTTGGGACGACAGAAGTTCACAGATTTGCAGGGAAGGATCGGCGTCCAAGCTGTAAAGTGAGGACATCGTGCTTAGGGGGTGATTGTTAGAAATAATCACGATTAGGCAAAAACCAGTCCGGCACGGACTTGGATTCTTTGCCGAGTCGGCTAGCTGCTAGATAGGACAGCTACTATTTATACATGCATCTAGTCCCCTGTAATCTCAGATAAAAAAAAATCAATGAGTATTGACGGGAACGACAAGCTCCCGTGGCCATAACACGTTTTGTCTTCCGTGCTCGTAAGCGCTGGAAAAGCATCCAACTGCCAGTTTGTTTGTCTAGCTAGCTTACATAGCGGTTCTCAACGGAAAGTAAATCGCTGGGAACTACGCTCGACGATCTCGCCGAAAGTACTTCGCCCGATCGTAAGCTACGCCTCGTCGGAAGTCTACGACGAGTTGAACCTGTGTCAACAAATTTGTCGTTCAATAACTGAAGCGGTTGCCACTGGGAGCTGAAATGAGAGTAGCTTGTGTACCAGTAGAAGTAGTTGTCGAAACATACCGTGTGAATGTTCACTCCTGATTCACCAGCCATAACTGTGATTTCAGAACCAAGAGGTGTGTTTCTGTGCTTGTAGCCGTAGGTAGAAGGCCATGTGAACGCATCTATGGCTGACTCCACTGAAATTTTATTGAATGTAAGATCGGTAGACTGAAATTTTATTAAATCTAAGCCGAGTCCCAACTAGTGGCTAGCTGTGTGCACATGTTACTCGAGGGCAGACACTCAGCTAATGGGCGACGAAAAGTTTTAACTTGTAACTTGTATGTCCTTGTGTGGGTGGGTTCTTTAAGTGGTGATTTTTTTTTTGCGATGAACTTTAAGTGGTGATTGACTAGGAGAAATAAAAAATATTATATATGAATTGCACTAGTCCATTTGGCTGTTTTGTTGTGGCTTTTGTTAGACCTGTGATGACAGAAAGCGCCTGGTTGTAAAATTCAGCAATGGCTTGACTTGAACTTAAGACCTTAACTTTGATACTATGTTAAGCTTTATGCACTAACCAACGCAACCAAAAGTCCAAACTGATAAAAAAGACTAGTGCAATCCACATATACTATAACAATTAACACATCTGGTTTTGCAAATTTAGAAATATGTCAAACAATTTTGCAGGAGTGGATGATCACAATATCAACAACAAGAATCAAGTGCTAACATATTTTAGTTTTGAGATTGAGATTGGGAGATGTAAACCACCGAATAGACGAGGGTTATTCGACGACTTAAAATGATACGATCCTAGCATATTTTGTTATTGTTGTTGTTTTTGTTATCCATGATGACGATGTAAACCACCAGATAAACGAGGGTTACTTTTTTTTAAAACATCAAGACTTTATTTCTTAAATAATCGCAAGGTCATTTACAAGGGCATGAGCTTATAATTTGTTTTGTTTGTGTTAGGCACCAATGCATAAGAAACAAGATTCCTTCCAGATTAAATCAACTATACTCCAGGGCATTACATCTATGCGTAGTTATGCCACATAAGGCACAACTATTATGCTTGCCCCTGGATATATCATACAGAATCAGGCTAGTTGCATTTGGATACTCATATAGCACACAAGTTTGAAAAAATAGTTCGCACATTCAAACCATAAAGGCTAGATGTATTCCCGAACCCTCTCATCCCTAAGTAGATGTGTGTTCAACAAACAGGGAAGCAGTGACATACACGTAAGAATGAGATCTTTCTAATCCTAGATTGACTTGTAGGTAAGAGCATCACATGAGAAGGTGGTAAAAGAAAGAGAACTCAACGAGAGAAAAGTAGTAGAGTCTGGGTCACCTCCAAGCTAGAGTTCTTATGTGAAGAACTGAAGATACCTACTCAATGCGTAAGAAGATGATGGGTGAAAGATGATCTGATATCATCAATGAAACCTGCAACACATGTGACCTGAGATTGCCTTGCGTCATAATTATACCTAGTACCACTAGTAGAAAACGGGGCTTTAGTCCCGATTGGTAAGGTTGGTAAGGGCTTATAGTCCCGGTTTACCAACCGGGACTATTAACTTAGGAGTAAAGACCCCCTCCCCCCCCCCCCCCCCCCAGTTCCGGTTTGCTATGAACCGGGGCTAATACCTTTCCACGTGGCTGACAGCGTGCGTGGCGTGGTCGGGATCTTTAGTTTCGGTTGGTAACACCAACCGGGACTACAGACTTTGATGATTTTGAATTTTGGGGTTTTGGGGTTTATTGATTATTTTTGCTTTTCATTTTTTATTTTCCATTTAATTCTTTTTCATTTAGAACATATCTTACGCTAGTACGTACCGTACATGTTATGCATATATTTCTCGTAGGACTAATCATATATCATAGAATTTTTCATACGACCATGCATGCGCATATTATATAACAAACATATATATATAATTTCTCCTACAACTTGTGGATCAATTATATGCATGCATTAATTGGTGAAGTGGTAGATCTATGACCTGCTCCAGCAAAAATTCCGAAATTTCCTCTTGAAGTGCTCGTATGCATTCCGTTCGGAGGAGTTCCTCTCGCTTCTCAAACATCTTTTAAAGAAGGAGATCAATATGAAT
Source organism: Hordeum vulgare subsp. vulgare (assembly GCF_904849725.1). Lineage (NCBI taxonomy): Eukaryota > Viridiplantae > Streptophyta > Magnoliopsida > Poales > Poaceae > Hordeum > Hordeum vulgare. The sequence goes on from NC_058522.1 coordinate 64,293,153, forward strand.
ATTTTATATGTGCGTATATATATTAGACCATGATATAAAAATTATGAATACTGTTTACATACCTCAAGAGTTCCTGGAGTTTTGACCCGGTGTTCGATCATAAAGTGAATGTTCTCGTAAACTTAGTATTCACATAGATTATTCCCCGGTTCCTGCCGCATGCAATACTTTACGAGAACATAATTCAGTCAGATAATAATCAAGTATTATAATTGTACTGAAACTAGAACTAAAGAGATGCGTGGACGTAGCTAGTACTACTTAGCTAGTACTACTTAACATTCTTGATGAACCGACTCCAAACCCTGCCCGGAAAGAAAGAAAAAGGAGTCATTGATTAATTGATATCATGAAATGAACTAAAGAGGCTGACATAGTGCGATAATGATTGAAATTACCGGTCGAGCATCAACTTCAGGGACATGTACTTGTCCTCGTCTTTTCTTAGTGAGTCCAGTACGTGAATGGTTCCCTCGTCAACTGTAATGATTAGCAGGATTCAGTGGAATCTGCGTTGTATAAGCGGGCATGCATGCAAGTCATCAAGCACTATACGTAAACCTAACATCGATCGGGTAAGCAAAATAGAATATATAGTACAAGACAGTAGCACTCACCTGAAGTTATAAGGAAATAATATTTTTTCATTGTGACTTAGTATCTCGAAAAACCAGAACAAGTGATCCTGTGTATCTTTTGGGAATTCTATTCCGCCTTCTCATAATGCAATTTGGGTCAATGAAGCCAATGCCATATGCTCCATCTTTTTTTACTTCAAACATCTTCATTCTGCATAACACCACACACAAAAGAATATAGTGAGGATAATTAGAGGCAAATGAACGAGCCGATGAGCTAGGGACTTGAATTACAGAAAGAAATCACTTAGAGACAATAGCAACCGACGATAGATTTGTCGAGTGCGCCTTGATTACATAACTACCATAATTCTGGATTGTCAATCCACAAATCTTTTGAAGTGAAGAAATGCTCTTCCTTGACTTTCACCATGAGGCACACACGCTCGAGTTCTGCTTCCTTCATGTAAGAGCTATGGAATTTGTACATTTGCGTTGATAGCTGCTTGACAAGCTCAGGCCTGACGAGAGGTTTCTTGGGTTGAAATGTCCATACTAGTTGGTTATCCCCTTCCACCGTGGGAATGTCCGCGTTGCCTAGGAGTCGTGCAACAGTGACACCGGCCTCTCTAGCCATCTCTTTAGCAACATCGGGATCGACTACGAACAAATAGGTACCCACCTTGAGTGGCGGGATCGATTGCATTGACTGTTCTCCCAGCTGGGGAATGGTTTTCCTGCTTCTTTTAGTAAGGAGCTTCGCTTTCGTTTGCCCTTTTTCTTGTGACTTGATAACAGAGCGGTCATAGTCTGATTTAATTCTTTTCGCAGGCAGTGGGTCCGAAAGATTGGCCAAAACATGCTTGACGGTTTCCAGAGGTATTATTTCCTTCGGCGGAGGCTTTCTCTTGGCAAAATGGGCCAGCAACTCAGCATCCACTATCTCGTCTCTTTCCTCCATGGTCTTCTCGTAAGCCAACTTAGGCGGGGGAGGAGGGGTGTGTTTTTTCCTTGTCTTATTCTGCTTTGGACTTTGGTTCTTCATCAGAAAATGAAATGGCCGCCCGGTGGCAGGTTGGCGGGGTGGAGTCGGCTGACGCGGTGGCGGGCTCACGCTGGGCTCCATGCCAGGGTGGGATGGAGTCGGCTGACGTGGTGGCGGACTAGCGTCGGGCTCCATGCCGGGGTGGGATGGAGTCGGCCGACGCGGTGGTGGACTAGCGCTGCACTCCGTGTCGGGCTGGCGAGGTGGTGTCGGCTGACGCGGCGACTTGGAGGAGGAGTCGGTGGCCTTGGAAAGACAATGTAGTCCTTTCTCCATAAGCAGAGACCATGTAAGACTTCTTGCAGTGCCTGCTGCCCTTCACCTCCAGGAATGTTGAGCTCTAGTGACTCATATCCCGGCATCAGTTCATCCACCCCGACACGAGCATAGCCAGGTGGAATCGGAGTGCAATGGAAGGTTGCCTCAAGGGGATTTGTTAAAGCATAGCCGACCGCTGCCTTCATGGATATGTTCTTGAGTTTAATGTGTAGCTCACAACTTTTCATCTCTCTGATTTCATCCATAGGGTAGCGAGCCAGCAGTGCATCATCGGCAAGGACCCCCGTGGAACCCATGCTGCTTTTCGGCATCGATGGGACGATACTATCCAATGCTGGATCTGCTGGTTGCTCTAGCAGCTGAGACGTCTTTTGCTAGCTAAGTGTGTCGATCTGCTCCTGTTGCCGCAAGAATTTGCGTTTCCAAATCCTCAAGCCGGTCAGCATCCTGCTTCTTCTTAACTGCCTCCAGATTCTTCTTTCTCGAACGGCTTTTGTAAGAGTCGCTCCAGTCCTTAAACCCCTCAATCCATGGAATAACGCCTTTGCCTCGTGTTCGTCCTGGGTGTTCAGGATTCTTGAGGACGTGTATAAGCTCGTCGTTCTCTCTCTTGGGCTGGAACACCCCCGTTCGAGTATCTTCTATTACATCAAGTATAGCTTGAGAGGCATTTTTAAGACTTGCCTCCTCTACAAGCACACCTGTCTTTGGGTCCAACTTCCCCCCATGCCCATAAAACCAATTCCTGCACCTTTTAGGCCAAGTGGATGTTTGCGGAGTGACCCTTGCATCAATCATCTTCTGCTCAAATTCTGTTGGGTAACGTAGTAATAATTCAAAAAAAAATCCTACATCATACCAAGTTCTATCGAGGAGAAACCAGCAACGAGAGAGGTTGTAGAGCATCTTCATACATTTGAAGATCGCTAAGCGGAAGCGTTACTACGAACGTGGTTGATGGAGTCGTACTCGCGGCGATCCGATCAAACATCGAGCATTCGATGTCTCCGCGTTCAACACACCTACAGCCCGGGGACGTCTCCTCCAACTTGATCCAGCAAGGAGGGAGGATAAGTTGAGGGAGAACTCCGGCAACACGTGGCATGGTGGCGATGGAGTATGTGGCTCTCCCACAGGTCTTCGCCAAGCACCGCGGAGGAGGAGAAGATGGAGAGGTAGGGCTGCGCCAAGGAGAGGTGTAAAAGGTGTGTGCGGCCCTCCCAAATCCCTCTCTATTTATAGAAGGGAGGGAGAGGGGGCCGGCCACCCTAGGGTTTCCCTAGGTGGTGCAGCGGCAACCCTAGAGGAGGAGGAGGGGCGGCACCCTAGGGAGTGGCTTGCCACCCAAGGCAGCCCCCACGCCTAGGGTTTGCCCTCCCTTGCGCCTTGTGCCTCCTCCTAGGCTCGCACCAGCCCACCAGGGGTTGGTTCCCTTCTCCTTTCAGCCCATGTAGCCCTCAGGGACAGGTGGACCTTCTCGGTGGACCCCCGGTACCCTTTCTGTGGTCCCGGTACAATACCGATAAACCCCGAAACTTTGTCGGCGACCGAAACTGGACTTCCCATATATAAATCTTTACCTACGGACAATTCCGGAACTCCTCGTGACATTCGGGATCTCATCTGGGACTCCAAACAACCTTCCGTAACCACATATACAATTCCCATAACAACTGTAGTGTCACTGAACCTTAAGTGTGTAGACCCTATGGGTTCGGGAACCATGCAGACATGACCGAGACATCTCTCCGGCCAATAACCAACAGCGGGATCTGGGTACCCATGTTGGCTCCCACATGTTCCACGATGATCTCATCGGATGAACCACGATGTTGAGGATTCACTCAATCCCGTATGCAATTCCCTTTATCTATCGGTAAGACACTTGCCCAAGATTCGATCGTTGGTATCCCTATACCTTGTTCAATCTCGTTTCCGGCAAGTCTCTTTACTCATTCCGTAACACATCACCCCATGGCTAACTCCTTAGTCACATTGAGCTCATTATGATGATGCATTACCGAGTGGGCCTAGAGATACCTCTCCGTCACACGGAGCGACAAATCCCAGTCTCGATTCGTACCAACCCAACAGACACTTTCAGAGATACTTGTAGTGCACCTTTATAATCACCCAGTTACGTTGTGACCTTTGATACACCCAAAGCACTCCTACGGTATCCGGGGGTTGCACAATCTCACGGTCTAAGGAAATGATACTTGACATTATAAAAGCTCTAGCAGACGAACTACACGATCTTGTGCTATGCTTAGGATTGGGTCTTGTCCATCACATCATTCTCCTAATGATGTGATCCCGTTATTAATGATATCCAATGTCCATGATCATGAAACGATGACCATCTATTGATCAATGAGCTAGTCAACTAGAGGCTCACTAGGGACATGTTGTGGTCTATATATTCACACATGTATTACGGTTTTCGATTAATACATTTATAGCGTGAATAATAGACAATTATCATGAACAAGGAAATATAATAATAACCACTTTATTATTGCCTCTAGGGAATATTTCCAACAGTCTCCCACTTGCACTAGAGTCAATAATCTAGTTCACATCACTATGTGATTGTAATGAATCTAACACCCATACAGTTCTGGGGCTTGATCATGTCTGGCTTGTGAGAGAGGTTTTAGTCAATGGGTCTGAACCTTTCAGATCAGTGTGTGCTTTACAAATCTCCATTTCATCCCATAGATGTTGGTTCCACGCGCCATTTGGAACTATTCCAAATGGCCGCTCCACTATACTAACCCGGTTTACTACTCAGAGTCATCCATATTAGTGTCAAGCTTGCATCGACATAAACGTTTACGATAAACTCTTTTATCACCTCCATAATCGAGAAAAATTCCTTAGTGCACTAGTTACTAAGGATAACTTTGACCGCTATTCAGTGATTCAATCCTTGATCACTCTTTGTACCCCTTGACACACTCATGGCAAGGCACACATCACGTGCGGTACACAACATGTCATACTTTAGAGCCTACGGCTAAGGCATAGGGGACGACCTTTGTCCTTTCTCTTTCTTCTGTCGTGGTCGGGTTTTGAGTCTTACTCAATATTCACACCTTACAACACAGCCAAGAACTCCTTCTTTGCCGATCTATTTTGAACTCCTTCAAAAAAGTTGTCAAGGCATGCATTTCATTGGAAGTTTTATTAAGCGTCTTAATCTATCTCTATAGATCTTGATGCTCAATGTTCAAGTAGCTCAATCGAGGTTTTCATTTGAAAAACTCCTTTCAAACAACCCTTTATGCTTTCCAGAAATTCTACATTATTTCTGATCAACAATATGTCAACCACATATACTCATCAGAAATTCTATAGTGCTCCCACTCACTTCTTTGGAAATACAAGTTTCTCATAAACTTTGTTTAAAACCAAAAACTTTGATCATCTTATCAAAGCATATATTCCAACTCCGAGATTCTTGCTCGATTCCATAGAAGGATAGCTGGAGCTGCCATACTTGTTAGCATCTTTAGGATCGACAAAAACTTCTGGTTGTATCACATACAACCTTTCCTCAAGGAAACCGTCGAGGAAACAATGTTTTGACATCCTATCTGCAATATTTCATAAATAATGCAGCAACTGCTAACATAATTCCAACACACTACGAGTGAGAAAGTCTCATCATAGTCAACTCTTTGAACTTATCGGAAACATCTTTGCGTTAAGTCGAGCTTTCTTAATGGTGACTTTTCACCATTATCGTTTGTCTTCCTTTTAAAGATTCATTTGTACTTAATAGTCTTACGACCATCAAGTACTTCTTCCAAAGTCCACACTTTGTTTTCATACATGGATCCTGATACGTCTCCATCGTATCTACTTTTCCAAACTCTTTTGCCCTTGTTCTGGACTCTAATTTGCATGATTTGAATGGAACTAACCCGGACTGACGTTGTTTTCAGCACAATTGCCATGGTGTTGTTTCTGTGCAGAAATGAAAGTTCTCGAAACGTCCTGAAAATTTACGGAGAATTTTTATGGAAAATATGAAAAAATACATGTGCCAAGATCCACCAGAGGGGGTGGGCCAGTGGGCCACAAGCCCTGTTGCCGCGGCCACCCCCTGGACGCGGCAACCAACCTTATGGGGCCCACGTGGCTCTGTCGCCCCCAATCTCAGCTCTATAAATTCACTTTCGCCTAGAAAAAAATCAGAAGAGAAGATTTCGTCGCGTTTGTGATACGGAGGCGCCGCCACATCCTGTTCTTCATCTGGAGGACAGATCTCGAGTCCGTTTTGGGCTCTGGAGAGGGGAAATCGTCGCCATCGTCATCATCAACCTTCTTCCCTCTCCAATTCCATGAAGCTCTTCATCGTTCGTGAGTAATCTATTCGTAGGCTCGCTGGGCGGTGATGAGTAGGATGAGATCTATCATGTAATCGAGTTAGTTTTGACGGGGATTGATCCCTAGTATCCACTATGTTCTGAGATTGATGTTGCTACTACTTTGCCATGCTTAATGCTTGTCACTAGGGCCCGAGTGCCATGATTTCAGATCTGAAATTATTATGTTGTCACCAATATATGTGTGTTTTAGATCCTATCTTGCAAGTTGTAGTTACCTACTATGTGTTATGACCCGGCAACCCCGGAGTGACAATAACCGGAACCACTCCCGGTGATGATCATAGTTTGAGGAGTTCATGTGTTCACCAAGTGCTAATGCGTTGTTCCGGTTCTTTATTAAAAGGAGAACCTTAATATCCCGTAGTATCCTTTTGGACCCCGCTGCCACGGGAGGGATGGACAATAGATGTCATGCAAGTTCTTTTCCCTAAGCACGTATGACTACACACGGAATGCATGCCTACATCACATTGACGAACGAGAGCTAGCCACATATCTCTTCGTGTTATAACTGTTGCATGATGAATATCATCCAAACAAATCACCGACCCATTGCCTACGAGTTTGTCCTACTGCTGCTATTACTTGTCTTGCTCTGCTGCTGCTGCTGTTACTTGTCTTGCTCTGTTGCTACTGCTGTTTCTACTGTCGTTTGCTACTGTTGCTACTTGCTACCGCTGTCACTACTGCCGTTCCTTGCCACTACTGTTACTCGGTACACTTCTACTACCTGCTACAATTTTGATTCGCTGATCATTGACGGGAACAGAAAATTTCCGTCAATGAGGCAACTTCTGGCGCCATTGATACGACGGTTAGGAATAGTCTACCATCAATAGATCGTTTCTGACACCATTGTTATCATGCTACTTTGTTGTTGATACTTTGCTTGCACATACTAATCTTTCAGGTGTGGTTGACTCCGACATATTCAGTTGCTAATACTCGAGAGTATCCTCTCACCTCCATTAGGCGTATCAACAAATTGGGTCGAATACTCTACCCTCGAAAACTGCTGCGATCCCACGCGCTGGTGGACCGTCAACAACATTCTTCTAGTTTCGTTTCCGGGGAGTGCTAGCAGCATTCTTCTGGTGCCGTTGCAAGGGAAGGTCTGTTGTCACACGGAGTCAGCATTTTTCTGGCGCCGTTGCCGGGGAGGTATTGTTATATTCTCTAAGTCACTTGGGATTTATATCTACTGATCACTATGAAGAATGTGAAGGATCCAAAAACCAAAGTCTTGCCCTCAACTACGAGGGGAGGTAAGGAACTGCCATCTAGCTCTGCACTTTATTCACCTTCAGTTATGAGTAAGTTTGTGACATCACCTCCTGCTAGAAATCTTGATATGTCGCCTGTGCTTGATGATTCTTATGATGCTACTGCTAGAGATACTATGCTTGATACTGCTAGAAATACTATGCCTGATGATGCTAGACATGCTATGCTTGATACTGCTTTGCCTGATACTGCTAGAGATGCTACTTTGCCTGATGTGCCACTAGGGGTATTCCTTGATGCTCATATTGCTAGAGTTACTGCCAATGCTCGTGATGCTTCTGAAACTGCCGGTACTATTGAGATAGAACCTTCTTTTGCTCCTGCTAGATCTAGCTCTCCTAGATATGAATTGCCTGATATACCTGAGGGTTACATTATGGAGGGAGAGATAGATGAGGATTTTCTTGCGTGTAAGGATGCCTATGACGCTGAGAAATTACTTCTCAAGTGGAAGGAAAAATCTCTGAAAGCTAGGATGAAATACGACCCGAAGTTTGCCACTTCACCTATCTTTATCACCGATAAGGATTATGAATTCTCTGTCGATCCTGAGATAATCTCTCTAGTCAAATCTGATCCTTTCCACGGTTATGAGTCTGAGACGGTCGTATCCCATCTTACCAAACTACACGATATAGCCACCCTTTTGACTAGTGAGGAGAAGATCCGCCACTACTATATCCTTAAGTTGTTTCCTTTCTCTCTAAAGGATGACGCTAAAGCCTGGTTCATTTCTCTTGCTCCTGGATGTGTAAGTAGTCCCCAGGATATGATCTATTACTTTTGTGAGAAATATTTCCCTGCCCATAAGAAGCAAGCTGCCTTGCAGGAAATATACAACTTTGCTCAACTCAAAGAAGAGAGTCTCCCACAAGCTTGGGGGAGGCTCGTCCAGCTACAGAATGCTTTGCCTGATCACCCTCTTAAGAAGAACGAGATACTTGATATCCTCTATAACGGACTTACCGATGCCTCTAGACCACCTAGATAGTTGTGTCGGTTGTGTTTTTAGGGAACGAACTGTAGAACAAGCTGAGACTCTACTGAGTAACATCTTGATCAACGATAATGCTTGGACTATTCCCGAACCACCTCCTAAGCCAACTCCGAAGAAAAGAGGTATTCTATTCCTCAGTCCCGAAGATATGCAAGAAGCCAAGAAATCTATGCAAGAGAAAGGCATTAGATCTGAAGATGTCAAAAATCTACCACCTATCGAAGAGATCCATGGTCTCGATAACCCGATACAGGTAGTGGAAGTAAATTCTCCGCGTAGGTTTGATGAGAGTGATATTCCTTTTGATAAACCTGCTAGCCTATGCTTTGATGAATTTGACAACTTTGTTGCCAAACAACAGAGTTTCAATGATTATGTTAGCAGACATTTGGAACAAAGTACTCGTATGCTTAGCCATTTAAGTGCTTGTGTAGACAGAAACATCAATGACCTGAAGCTTCTAAGTAAACATGCTTCTATGACTACTACTCAGGTAGAACAAGTACTTAAAGCTCAGAATGACCTGCTCAATGAATTAAATGACAACTCTGTCAGAGTCATTACTAGAGGAGGCAAAATGACTCAGGAACCTTTGTATCCTGAAGGTCATCCTAAGAGAATTGACCAAGATTCTCAAGGAATTAATGCAGATGCACCCAGTCATCCTAAGGAGAAGAAGAAGGATGATAGAAACCTGCATGTTAGTTCACCAAATACTGTCACACATGAAAACGCAAATGATATTTCTGCGTCTGATGCAGAAACACAATCTGGTGATGAACATGAACCTGGTGACAATATGGACATCGATGTTCATAATGATGCTCAACCTAGCAACGATAAGGATGTGGAGATTGAACCTACGGTTAATCGTGATAACCCACAACCTAAGAGATACGATAAGAATGACTTCACTGCTAGGAAGCATGGTAAAGAAAGAGAGCCATGGGTTCAGAGACCTATGCCCTTTCCTCCTAAGCCATCCAAGAAAAAGGATGATGAGGATTTTGAGCGCTTCATTGAAATGATAAGACCCGTCTTTCTGCAGATGCGGTTAGTTGATATGCTCAAAATGTCTTAGTATGCCAAGTACATGAAAGATATCGTGACCAATAAACGGAAGATACCAGATCTTGAGATCTCCACCATGCTTGCCAATTACACTTTTAAGGGTGGAACTCCAAAGAAACTTGGTGATCCTGGAGTGCCCACTATACCTTGCTACATTAAAGGAAACTACGTAAGAACTGCCTTATGTGACCTTGGAGCCGGTGTTAGTGTTATGCCTCTCTCTCTTTATTGTAGACTTGAACTGGATAAGTTGACACCTACTGAAATCTCTCTGCAAATGGCCGACAAATCAACTACTTTCCCTGTTGGCATTTGCGAGGATGTGCCTGTTGTGGTTGCTAACACCACTATCTTAACGGACTTTGTTATCTTGGATATTCCCGAGGACGATGCCATGGCTGTCATCCTCGGAAGACCCTTTTTAAATACTGCAGGGGCTGTTATAGATTGCAACAAAGCAATGTCACTTTCCACGTCAACGGTAATGAGCATACCGTGCACTTTCTGAAGAAACGATATCCAGTACATTGCATCAATGCTATCGAAAAAACTTCATCGATTCTTATTGGGAGCTTTGAATGCCCTATTCCTCGTGTCAAGATGAAGTATGAATTGCTTGTTTGGGAGATTCATATCCCCATTGAGGTGACTTAGTGGCTATCTGAAAATTCTCCGTTCTCTCTTGCGATTTGAGAAAGTTTTGTCATAAGGATTTGAGCAACCCCATTGACGGATTTCTTTCGATGATAATGAAATGGATGAACCAAAGAGTCACATACCACTGTTTTAAGCTTTCACTTTCTTTTTCTTAGAAGAAAAATGATTGATTTAGTTTAGTTTTCCCTGTTTCCTCTTTTAGTGTCCCGGAGAAAAATACCTCAAAAATAAAAGTTCTCCGATGGTCGTGAAAATCTAGTATGATTTTTTCTGGAATATTTGAAAAATATTGGGACAGAGAGCTGGCCTGGGGGCCACAAGCCCTGTCACCGCGGCCACCCCTCCGGGCCGCGGCAAGCAAGCTTGTGGGGCCCATAGGGCCCCCTCCACTCATTCCAGCTCCCATCCTCTTCTTCTTCCTCTAGAAAAATTTGTTTCGCAGCTCAAACCCGTGTTCTTGCTCATTTGGCTGTGATTTTTGATCTCATTGCTCAAAGCACCATTCTCTGAACCGTTTTGAGAAAATTACTCCTTGGTAAGTGACTCCTCCATTGGTCCAATTAGTTTTTGCTCTAGTGCTTTATCCTTCGCGTATTCTTGCTACCTTGGTGACCTTGTTCTTGAGCTTGAAATGTTGATTTTTGCTGGTCCCAAGAAGTTTTAGCGCGTGATACGGTCTCTAGGCACTAGTGGAGTAGTTGCCACGAGTTGGACTAATCTTTATTCACTTTTCTTTCGAAGTCTCTAAAAATTTCAGAATTTTTCAGAGCTAGAAAAGGGAAAAGATGAGGAGGTTCTTGAGAGGCTCTTCAAGCCGTAACCCCAAGGAGGATGAGAAGAATCACCCCCAGTACGTGGTTCCTCGAGTCACGGAAGTTCGAGCGAGCGAGTGGCCAAGTGATGAATTTTTGCGCGCCGCCGGGCTTTTTGAATACTTTTATCACTTGGTGGAGAACGCATGTCTTACCGTGTTCGTTGAAGATAAGTGCTCACAATACCTCCTCCTCACCAATACTTTCGTTCAAAGCTTCAACTTTTATCCGAGGAAGAATCCTCCCATGGTTGAGTTCATGTTGTACGATATTCCCCAGTGCATGACACTACATGATTTTTGCAATGCATGCAAATTACCTTATGTTGGGGATATTCATGATCCTCGTCCACGGGACTTGGAGGGTTTCATAGGTACTATTGCTGTTGGAGAGGAGAGAGGAGTGTCTCATGCTAGAATAGCTAGCATACATTTTCTTGTGCTTCGGTACTTCTCATTATTTGTGGGAAAATGTTTGATTGGACGTGGGGAGGCTGGATCACTTAGCTCTCCAGACCTTGCGGTTTTGCACGAAGGCCTTTATAGCACTAAGACTTATAGCCTAGGTGCTATAGTAGCTCAACGGTTGAACACAAACCGTTCCAAAGGTGTCGTCTATGGAGGTATCTATGCTACTCGTCTTGCTAGACACTTTGAGATACCCATTAGACTTCGCGAGGAAGAAGAGATGCTTCTTCCTGAGAAATATCTGGATTATGACAGCATGGTTCGCCATGATTTTCTGGATAGAGATGCTAGTAGACGGATGATTTATAACCTGGTATTTAGTCAGGGTACTTGAGAGACTATTACTTTGCCTGCTCCTTCTTTGTTTGACCTTCATGCAGGCAGGTACATTATTATGCCCTCGGACATCTACACATATTGGGGCTTGGCCCAACCACAGGTGCCCGTGCCCGAGCTGCCGGTCGAGTACCAGACGCCAGTTTATCAGTGGGAGCCAGAGGAGCTCACACAAGAGTGGCATCCATAGTTTGCTCCAGAGTATCGCGGAGCTGGTTATTTCCCGCCTTGGGAGTAGACCAAGCTAGGCCAAAATCCTAAGCTTGGGGGATTACGTGTTCTCACCGACCTTGCATTCATGCTTATGCTTTTACTTTGTTCGTTGGTGTTCACACTTTGCCACTGTATTATCCATGCTAGTTTATTTTCATTTTCTTGTTTTCTTGTTTTGTGTCCTTTTGAGAAAACCCAAAAAGATTTTCCTTTCTTCTTTTGCTTGTTGGGAGTTTTCCCGTGTAAATAGTTTTCTTTTCCTTTGGGTCAAGGTAGAAGATATTGGTTACAATGTTTATTGGCTCTTGCATGCATACCTGTTTAGCTTTCAAAGAGCCATATTACTTTGTCTTCTTCTTTGTGCTTGCCTGCAGATTCAGCTTAGTCCAATGCACGAGCACGCTTATTATTGTTCACTTCGTTCGATCGTGCAAGTGAAAGGCAATAATGATGATATATGATGAAGTGACTGAGACTGGAAAAGCTGGTATGAACTCTATCTATTTTGTTTTTGTAAATATGACTAGCTTGTCGTCCCAGATTCAGCTTTGTTGTGAGAGAACCATGTTTGCAATGACAACTTAGATATCATAGTTTCTGATGCCATGCTTATTTAGCTAGGAGCTTATAATGGTTTGTCTTGAATGCCAACATAGATTTTGAGATGACTATGATGTAGTATGATAGGATGGTATTCTCCTTTGAATGATTCAAGTGGCTTGACTTGGCTCATGTTCATGCATGTAGTTGAAACAAAATCAACATAGCCTCTATGATGTTCGTGTTCATGGTGATTTATATCCTGTTCATGCTTGCACTCCATGTTAGTCAAACTCATTGCATCTTGATGACCGTTGTCGCTCTCTAGTTGGTCGCTTCCCAGTCTTTTGCTAGACTTCACTTGTACTAAGCGGAATACTGCTTGTGCATCCACTTCCATAAACCCAAAAGTTTTTCCTTGAGAGTCCACCATACCTACCTATTTGCGGTATTTACCTACCGTTCCAAGTAAATTTGCATGTGCCATTCTCTAAACCTTCAAGAAATAATCTGTTTTGCATGCCCGGACCGCTCATGTGGTGACAGGGGGCTATTGGTATCTTCCATGCTAGGCGTGTTATCCTCGACATGTGTTTATTCACTGTCATTCATGAGAAAGGGGCCGGTAATTGGAATGCCCAGTTCCACGCTTAAATCGAAAACATAACTGTAAAACAAGACTCCCTCGAATTGATGTTAGTATGGACGGTACCCGAGGATTCGGCTAGCCGTGGAGTGTGATTGATTGGTGGTGGGGGAGTTAAAACTTTACTTTTCTGTTTGGGAACCGCCTATAGCATGAGTAGCGTGGAAGATACTGAGAACTCTTGGTCATTGCGTTGACGATGAAAGCATGCCACCCAAAATTATTATCTCTGTTTTCAAAGCTTGAGCTGTGGCACCTCTGCAAATCAATGCTTCCCTCTGCGAAGGGCCTGTCTATTTATTTTCCTGTTGAGTCATCCTCTTCTTATATAAGCACTAATTAGAGAGCACCTCTATCATTTTTATGCTTTTCTTTTGATTGCTATTGAGTATGACCATGACTAGATCTTCGTTGCTATGGATTACAATGTTTAGTCAGCCCTTGATCTTTGAAAGTGCTCTGCATTTATGTTTTGCGGTCTCAGAAAGAGCTAGCGAGATACCACCTATTTATATTGCTTCATGCTTGTTTTGATTGAATTGTTGGTATTTGAAACTCATTATTATTTGCTCGCTAGCTGATTATGCCATTGATATTAGTTTACCGTGAGACCTTTGTGTCACTTGCTTATGTGGTTAACTTGTGATCTTGCTGAAATTTTGGTTATGAGTTAGACATAGTTGCAACAACAAGATCAAACAGAGTTTGTCAAAGTTTTTCTTTCTCTCTCAGTTTGTCAACTGAGTTGCTTGAGGACAAGCAAGGTTTTAAGCTTGGGGGGAGTTTGATACGTCTCCATCGTATCTACTTTTCCAAACTCTTTTGCCCTTGTTTTGGACTCTAATTTGCATGATTTGAATGGAACTAACCCGGACTAGCGTTGTTTTCAGCAGAATTGCCATGGTGTTGTTTTTGTGCAGAAATGAAAGTTCTCGGAACGTCCTGAAAATTTATGGAGAATTTTTATGGAAAATATAAAAAATACATGCGCCAAGATCCACCAGAGGGGGTGGGCCAGTGGGCCACAAGCCCTGTTGCCGCGGCCACCCCCTGGCCGCGGCAACCAAGCTTGTGGGGCCCACGTGGCTCTGCCGCCCCCAATCTCAGCTCTATAAATTCACTCTTGCCCAGAAAAAGATTAGAAGAGATAATTTCGTCGCGTTTGCGATACGGAGGCGCCGCCACATCCTGTTCTTCATCTCGAGGACAGATCTGGAGTCCGTTTTGGGCTCCGGAGAGGGGAAATCGTTGCCATCGTCATCATCAACCTTCTTCCCTCTCCAATTCCATGAAGCTCTTCATCGTTTGTGAGTAATCTATTCGTAGGCTCGCTGGGCGGTGATGAGTAGGATGAGATCTATCATGTAATCGAGTTAGTTTTGACGGGGATTGATTCCTAGTATCCACTATGTTCTGAGATTGATGTTGCTACTACTTTGCCATGCTTAATGCTTGTCACTAGGGCCCGAGTGCCATGATTTCAGATCTGAAATTATTATGTTGTCACCAATATATGTGTGTTTTTGATCCGATCTTGCAAGTTATAGTTACCTACTATGTGTTATGACCCAGCAACCCCGGAGTGACAATAACCGGAACCACTCCCGGTGATGATCATAGTTTGAGGAGTTCATGTGTTCACCAAGTGCTAATGCGTTGTTCCGGTTCTTTATTAAAAGGAGAACCTTAATATCCCGTAGTATCCTTTTGGACCCCGCTGCCACGGGAGGGATGGACAATAGATGGCATGCAAGTTCTTTTCCCTAAGGACGTATGACTACACACGGAATGCATGCCTACATCACATTGACGAACGGGAGCTAGCCACATATCTCTCCGTGTTATAACTGTTGCATGATGAATATCATCCAAACAAATCACCGACCCATTGCCTACGAGTTTGTCCTACTGGTGCTGTTACTTGTCTTGCTCTGCTGCTGCTGCTGTTACTTGTCTTGCTCTGTTGCTACTGCTGTTACTACTATCGGTTGCTACTGTTGCTACTTGCTACCGCTGTCACTACTACCGTTCCTTGCCACTTCTGTTACTCGTTACACTGCTACTACCTGCTACAATTTTGATTCGCTGATCATTGTCGGGAACAGACAATTTCCGTCAACGAGGCAACTTCTGGCGCCATTGATACGACAGTTAGGAATAGTCTGCCATCAACAGATCGTTTCTGACACCGTTGTTATGATACTACTTTGCTGTTGATACTTTGCTTGCAGATACTAATCTTTTAGGTGTGGTTGAATCCGACATATTCAGCTGCTAATACTCGAGAGTATCCTCTCACCTTCATTAGGCGTATCAACAAATTGGGTCGAATACTCTACCCTCGAAAACAGCTGCGATCCCACGCGCTGGTGGGCCGTCAACAACATTCTTCTAGTTTCGTTACCGGGGAGTGCTAGAAGCATTCTTATGGTGTCGTTGCAAGGGAAGGTTTGTTTCACACGGAGTCAGATCCTCACTCGGATTTCATGGCCTACAGCCATTTGTCGGAATCCGGGCCCACCATCGCTTCTCCATAGCTCGCAGGTTCATTGTTGACTAGCAACATGACCTTCAAGACAGGATTACCGTACTATTCTGGAGAAGTACGTTTCCTTGTCGACCTATGATGTTTGGTAGCAGCTTGATCCGAAGCTTGATGATCACTATCATCAGCTTCCACTTCAATTGGTGTAGGCACCAGAGGAACATCTTCTTGCGCCCTGCTACACACTGGTTGAAGTGACGGTTCAATAACCTCATCAAGTTTCCACCATCCTCCCACTCAATTCTTTCAAGAGAAACTTTTCCTCGAGAAAGGACCCATTTCTAGAAACAAACACTTTGCTTCCGGATCAGAGATAGGAGGTATACCCAACTGTTTTAGGTGTCCTATGAAGACGCATTTATCCGCTTTGGGTTCGAACTTATCATGCTGAAACTATTTCACATAAGCGTCGCAACCCCAAACTTTTAAGAAACGACAACTTAGGTTTCTCCAAACCATAGTTCATACGGTGTCATCTCAAGGAATTACGTGGTTCCCTATTTAAAGTGAATGTGGTTTTCTCTAATGCCTAACCCAAAAACGATAGTGGTAATTTGATAAGAGACATCGTAGTATGCACCACATCCAATAGGGCGCGACTATGACGTTTGGACACACCATCACACTATGGTGTTCCAGGTGGCATTAGTTGTGAAACAATTTCCACAATGTCTTAATTGTGTACCAAACTCGCAACTCAGATATTCATCTCTATGATCATATCGTAGACATTTTATCCTCTTGTCACGACAATCTTCAACTTCAATCTCAAATTACTTGAACATTTCAATAATTCAGACTTGTGTTTCATCAAGTAAATATACTAGTATCTACTCAAATCATCTGTGAAGTAAGAACATAACGATATCCATTGCGTGCATCAACACTCATTGGACTGCACACATCAAATGTATTACTTCCAACAAGTTACTTTCTTGTCCCATCTCACTGGAAAACGAGGCCTTCAGTCATCTTGCCCATGTGGTATGATTTGCATGTCTCAAGTGATTCAAAATCAAGTGAGTCCAAACGATCCATCCGCATGGAGTTTCTTCATGCGTTTATACCAATAGACATGGTTCACACGTCTCAAACTTTTCAAAAAACGAATGAGTCCAAAGATCCTTCAACATGGAGCTTCTTCATGCGTTTTATACCAATATGACTCAAGTGGCAGTGCCACAAGTAAGTGGTACTATCATTACTACTTTATATCTTTTGGCATCTATATTATGGACATGTGTATCACTACGATCAAGATTCAATAAACCATTAATTTAAGGTGCAAGACCATTGAAGGTATTATTCAAATAAACAAAGCAACCATTATTATCTTTAAATGAACAACCGTATTGCGATAAACACAATCTAATCATGTCTATGCTCAACGCAAACACCAAATAACAATTATATAGGTTTAACACTAATCCCTATGGTAGAGGGAGCGTGCGATGTTTGATCACATCAACCTTGGAAACACTTCCAACACATATCGTCACCTCGCCTTTAGCTAGTCTCTGTTTATTTCGTAACTTTTATTTAGAGTTACTAACACTTAGCAACCGAACCGGTATCTAATACAATCATGCTACTAGGAGTACTAGTAAAGTACACATCAATATCATGTATATCCAATATACTTTTGTCGACTTTGCTAGCCTTCTCATCTACCAAGTATCTAGAGTAGTTCCACTTCAGTGATTGTCCCCCTTATTACAGAAGCACTTAGTCTTGGGTTTGGGTTCAACCTTGGGTCTCTTCACTAGAGCAACAACTCGTTTGTCGTTTCATGAAGTATCCCTTCTTACCCTTGCCTTACCTGAAACTAGTGGTTTTACTAACCATCAACAATTGATGCTTGCTACTTCTCGAAGAACAGCGCCAGAAATTGACACGTTGAAGGAGACTGGGCTTGCGTTGGTTTTTCCCTTGAAGAGGAAAGGGTGATGCAGCACAGGATCAATAAGTATTTCCCCCAGTTTGAGAACCAAGGTATCGATCCATAAGGAGGGTCTCGTCAAGTCCATAGTACCTGCGCAAACACAAACAAGCTTGCACCCAACGCTTCAAAGGGGTTGTCAATCCCTTCAAGATTGTTTGCAAAGTGAGATCTGAAGGAGGAAAGTGCAATGAAGTAAAAAGTGTAAGGCTGAAAATATGGTGTGGAGTAGACCCTGGGGGCCATAGTGTTCACTAGAGGCTTCTCTCAAAATAGCAAATATCATGGTGGGTGAAAAATAACTATCGAGCAATTGATAGAACCGCGCAAAGTCATGACGATATCTAAGGCAATGATCATACATATAGGCATCACGTCCGAGACAAGTAGACTGATACTTTCTGCATCTACCACTATTACTCCACACATCGACCGCTATCCAACATGCATCTAGTGTATTGAGTTCATGACAAACAAAGTAACGCCTTAAGCAAGATGACTTGATGTAGAGGGATAATCTCAAACCAATGATGAAAACCCCATCTTTTTACCCTTGATGGCAACAACATGATGCATGCCTCGCTAC
The DNA here is from genome assembly GCF_904849725.1 of Hordeum vulgare subsp. vulgare. Lineage (NCBI taxonomy): Eukaryota > Viridiplantae > Streptophyta > Magnoliopsida > Poales > Poaceae > Hordeum > Hordeum vulgare. The sequence goes on from NC_058522.1 coordinate 64,311,545, forward strand.
CCCTTCTATCACTGGGTGAGGTCACCGCACGGTATAAACCCAAAACCAAGCACTTCTCCCATTGCAAGAATCATAGATCTACTTGGCCAGACAAAACCCACAACTCGAAGAGAATTACAAGGATATGAAATCATGCATAAGAGAGATAAGAATAAACTCAAATAAGATTCATAGATAATCTGATCATAAATCCACAATTCATCGGATCTCGACAAACACACCGCAAAAGAAGATTACATCGGATAGATCTCCATGAAGATCATGGAGAACTTTGTATTGAAGATCCAAGAGAGAGAAGAATCCATCTAGTTACTAGCTATGGACCCGTAGGTCTATGGTGAACTACTCACGCATCATCAGAGAGGTCATGGTGTTGATGAAGAAGCCCTCCGTATCCGAATCTCCCCTCCGGCAGGGCACCAGAACGTGCCCCAGATGGGATCTTGCGGAGACAGAAGCTTGCGACGGTGGAAAAGTAATTTTGATGATCTCCTGATTTTTTTGGGATTTTTAGGGAATTTATAGGCGCAACCCCTAGGTCAGAGGGCGCCCAGGGGGCCCACAAGCTTGTGGGCCGCGGCCTCCCCCTGGCCACGGGGTGGGGGCTTGTGGGGCCCCTGAGGCTCCCCTGCCTTGGCTCTCAAGCTTCCCGATCTTCTTCCGTTCCGGAAAAAATATTTTCGGGGATTTTCTTCCGTTTGGACTCCATTTCAAAATCTCCTCTGAAAGGGGTCAAAAACATGGAAAAAACAGGAACTGGCACCTGGCACTGAGTTAATAAGTTAGTCCCAAAAAATATATAAAAGGCATGCATAACATGCAAAGTTTGACAAGATAATAGCATGAAACCATCAAAAATTATAGATACGTTGGAGACGTATCAAACATCCCCAAGCTTAACTCCTGCTCGTCCTCGAGTAGGGAAGTTATAAAGAATGAATTTTTGATGTGGAATGCTACCTAGCATAGTTGTCCTTTGCAACTTCTTTCATGTGACATGAATGTTCACATCCGTAAGATTCAAAACAATAGTTTTCTATTGACATGAAAACAATAATACTTCAAGCAAACTAGCAAAGTAATCATGAACTTTCAAAATAACAAGGCCAAGGAAAGTTATCCCTACAAAATCATATAGTCGGGCTATGCTCCATCATCCTCACACAACTAATGTAAATCATGCACAACCCCAGAATTGGCCAAGTCATTGTTTTCGCACTCTTACTTTCTCAAACTTTTTATATCTGTCACGCAATACATGAGCGTGAGCCATGGATATAGCACTATAGGTGGAATAGAGTGTGGTGGTGGTTGTGAGAAAAAAGGAGGATATGGTCACATTGACTCGACGTACCAAAGGGCTATGGAGATGCCCATTAATAGATATCAATGTGAATGAGTAGGGATTTCCATACAATAGATGCACTAGAGCTATAAGTATGTGAAAGCTCAAAAGGAAAACTAGTGGGTGTGCATCCAACTTGCTTGCTCACGAAGACCTAGGGAAATTTTGAGGAAGCCCATCATTGGAATATACAAGCCAAGTTATATAATGAAGATTCCCACTAGCATATGGTAGTGACAAAGAAAGAAGCTCTCAATCATGAAGAACATGGTGCTATTATGAAGCACAAGTGTGGAAAAAGATAGTAGCATTGTCCCTTCTCTCTTTTTCTCTCTTTTCTCTTTTTTCATTTGGGCCCTTAGGCCTCTCTTTTTTTCTTTTTTTTATTCTTGGGCTCTTTGGCCTCTTTTTTTCCCCTCACATGGGACAATGCTCTAATAATGATGATCATCACACTTTTATTTACTCACAGCTCAAAATGATGATGATGACTCCATAGGAAATGACTCCGACAGTGTACCGGGATGTGTGTCACAGCCCAAGTTTGCCTTGCTTGCCATTGGATTTCATGCATGCATTCAAATTTCATTGAATCTGGAAATGGAGGTGATCAAGCCAAATGAGTTGAAATTGACAAAAAGGCAATAAAAATATTACCTTAAAAGGAACCAGAAAAATGTTCCAAACATTTGGGAAAATAGTGACAGGGAATAAATTTGTCAAACCAAATTTCTAAGTCACAGGAACTTATGAACATGAATTTTGATTGGATTAAATAACTGTTTGGAATGGAGTTATTTTGTTTTCTTTTAAAATTAAAGTTTCAAAAATGTTGAAACTATTTTGTGGCATTGATTATTTTTATTACTGTCACATAATACTATTTTAGGGTTTTATAAAATGATTAAATGTTTTATTAAAATCCTAAATCTAAACGCTAGAAAGAAAATAAAACAAAAATAGAAAAGAAGAGAGAGAGATAATCTATCCTGTGCTCACCTGCTGGCCCAGCCCACCAGGGGCACCCCTGTCTTCTACCTCTTGCCAGAAGGCAGAGGAGAAGCAGGGAACGGCGAGCTCGTGAGAGCACCACGCCTCCTGCCTGCCTGGCCTCCCCGTCGACCTGGTGGCTAGGATAGGCTCGGAAGAGCCGTCCCGATCTCCTCCCCCTCCTCTCCATTTCTCTCCCTCTCCTCTGCCCTGCTCTCTCTTTCTTCTGCCGCCATTAGTGAGCTTGGGCTCGAGCTCACCACCGTGCCCTCCGCCCCCTCGTTGCCCTCTCGCGCTCCACACCTCCGCCTTGACGAGTTGCTCCTCTCCATCAACTTCTCCGAGCTCCCGAGCCCCGCAACATCGCCATCACCGTCGTTTCTCCCTCCGGTCACCGGATCCGCCGCCGTCGATTCGGCCTGCTCCGAGCCTCCCCTTCGTCGCCGATGCCAGAAATGGGTTCGCCATGAGCTCCTGCGCCTCCTCCTATGCTCTCCCCCTCCGTTCCTGCCCTCTAGCGCCAACCCCCACCATGGCCGACTCCGGCCACCGCCCGAGGTCTTCGCCGGCCTCGCTCCGGCCACCTCCTGGCCCGTGGCTTGGTCGGAACGGATGCTGCGTTTCCTCAGCTAGCCGTAGAGCCAAACCGCGATCGAAATGGATGCCCGTAGGGATTTTCCGATGACCTCTGTCGCGTCTGTAGTCGTCGGCGTTGAGCCGCCGGTGGTCTCGACCCCCTGTGACCGTGGGTTGACTCCCCTGAGTCAGAGACAGGTGGGGCCCATCCCTGTTTAAATTAAGTCAATCACAAAATTAACTAACTAGATAAATTAACCTAAAGACTCACTCACAGTGGGCCCAGACCCTAATTAGGAATAAAAGATTAAAATTATATTGTTCTTAACATGTGTGTCACTGACTAGCGGGCCCTGGCTGTCAGGTTTGACCCTGGACAGCTCAGTTGACCTGCTGACCTCACCCTCACGTCATGCTGATGCAATAATAGTACTTTCTGATTATAAAATAATTCCAGAAATGCCTAAAACTTCCAAAAATCATAGAAAATAATCTGTAAGTCCAATGAAAATAATTTATATATGAAAAAGGATCAGAAAAATCCAAAGAATCTGATTATGGCATTTTCATGCATGTTTGAAAAAGTAAACAACACTAAATAGGCAAAATGATGAATAGGGTAAATTTAATAAATAGTTTGGAGTTGGAAATTGATACTTATTTGAATTCCACTTCAAATGTTATGAACAAACATTGGTTAATGCAAATCAGTACCTCAAAATACTAACTCCATACATGTTGGAACAATTTGTTATGAGCATCAAGTCCAATCAATTATGAGGGTACTTGGAAAGATACCCGGCTTGAAGTGATGCTTGGATCCTAATTCAAACCAACTTCGACTTAAGAAGTGATAGCCACATTAGCCCTGCCACCTTTCATTTCATGTCTTCAGCATGCATCGTAGTGTTGCATTTCTGTGAAGTAATTGTTGTTCTTTCTTGTTTGCCGGTGTTGTTCCCTCTCGGTAAACGATGTTTCCGACGATGTGATCATTGACATTGATGAAGACTCATTGCTATCTTCAGACGTGTCAGGCAAGCAAACCCCGTTGAGCGTATTGAAATAAACCCACTCTCTTACTCCTGCTCTCTTTTACTGCATCAGGACAAACACGATTCAACTGTACATGTTATCGGTAGTTGAACCCATTCGTCTGCATGACCTGATTTTGTCACAGTAAATAGTTGAAACCACTTAGCATGAGTAGCAACTACTTGAGCCTTGTTGTGCTTACTCATCCATGCTTGTTTACAATGCCTGCTATGCTTAGAGTCGTGTCGGGTCTGATCCATCTGAATGATGTATCGGAATGGTTGTGTTCATGTCCTATAGTGTGAGAGTAAAGGTGTGAATCTGATTTGGTAAAGGTAGCGATGAGAGGCCATGTAGGAGTACATGGCGGGTTGTCTCATTGGGACCGTCCTTAAGAACTAAGTTCTGTGTGTGTTATCCAAGACAAGATACTACCACACATTGGGATACTTAATTGACCCTCTCGTCTTATTAATCGCCTAGATCTCTGTCCAGGAGTTGCAATTAGTTTCAGGTGTTTGTAGGAGAAGTGTTGGCGGCCGTGTTTAGCTCTGCCCGACGCGGTAGGCTTCACTATGGTAGATACACAGTGGCATGGTGTACCAAGTGGCACCCGAATGGTGGGCTTGGGAACCCTACGCACATCGTTTGGGGCCATAGAGGAAACCTCGGCCGGACTTCCATGCGGGTTCAATCTCAAATAGGCGATAAACCTGGACTAGGGTCTTGTGTGGTTAACGGTCGTGGCCGACACCCACGCCAGTGCTTTCGCTTGAAGGTTGCCGAGATGCATGACGTGCATATGGTGCTAAGTGGTGAGAGCGTGTGTGAAGAAGTATACCCCTGTAGGGTGATTTAATCTGTTCGAATAGCCGCGTCCTCGGATATGGACTACTTGGAAACATTACGTAGTACATAGACAACTTAAATGGATACTCTAAAACAGGCAAGATAAGTGTGAGTGCTATGGAAGGCCTTCTCGTAGGGAGACGAGAGTGGATCCATAGTGGTGTATTGAATTGGTGAATATGTGGACTCGTGTGCGCTATCCCACCTCAAAGAAAGAACTTGCAGTCGTAGTACAGGTTAGCCAAGAGTCAAAGCTGGCTTGCTGCAATCAAACCCCACAATCCTTTGAGTGAAACATGATGCATATGTAGATAGTTCTGATGTAAGACTTGCTGAGTACCTTTGTACTCACGGTTGCTTTATTTATGTTTTTGCAGAGAAGACTTAGACTCATTAAAAGGTTCTACGCGATGTGTTCGATGTTGACCAGAATAGCTTGGGAATCCCAGACAGAGGCCTGGCTCCTTTGGTAGGGTCGTAGCAGCTTTTCAGGCTCTTCCAGCCATTTTTAGTAGATGTTTGTACCCAGACATGATTTGCTTCCGCTTGTTGTTTGTATGACTTGAGTGTCGGGTCACGAGACCCCTGTTTGTAATATCATACTATGTTGACTCTTATGAGTCTTTAATAAATGCTTGAGTCATAGAGTTATGTTGTGATGCCATGTTGTATCTACACATATCGTGCATAATGTGTGTATGTTTGAAATGCATTATATGTGTGGGATTCGACACCTAGTTGTTTGCCTTTAGTAGTACTCTTTACAGGGAAATGCCTCTTTGTGATTCCATCGAGCCTTGGTAGTTTGCTACTGCTCGGAGCACATTGATTGACCGACATGTATCCTTCTTTGCTGATGTGTCTGTCCCCTCGGGGAAATGTCACGCGGTGTAATGGAGTCCTTGTAGCTTGCTACGACTCGTCTACACACGCTGATGACCGACACCTGCTTTGCTGGGTTATGTATGCCTGTGCCTGCACAGATGTACCGCTTGGGTTTATAACTAGTCATGTCGACCCGGGTTCTTTGTCGTTTGAATACTAGCAACATATTCATATACGTGAGCCAAAAGACGCAAACGGTCCCAGCCAAGGTAAGGTGGCAGCCGTGGAGTTTACCGTGCGTGAGGCCGCAAAGTGATGTGATGTGTTACATGCTGGTTTCTTATGATTTAGGATCGGGGTCCCGACAGCTTTGGTATCAGAGCTTGAGTGCCTGTAGGATAACCAAGCCAAACTGGTCGATGTTGTGTCTAGCAACTCTTTAGTTATATAAGGGAATTTTTTGTGGAAGGGAACGTAAGGCTCTTTTACTCCTTTCCTTGTGTCATTCTTATTCTGAGTCACCCTCTTCTTTATTCTACGGGGTTTAAGAATTAGGCTTTCTCATCTATTCATTAGGATGACGAGTTACTATGTTGGAGACTTATAGAAAGATTGTTGTCTTTCTGGGTCAGTGTCTCCATAAGAATTCAATTGTTATGTTGTTAGTTTTCTTGCAGGTTGCCTCATAATTCATGCCCGTACAGCCGTTATGCTGTCCGAGTTTTCCAAAGTTCCCAAATAGTCTGATGCAAGCAAATTCCCTCCTCCTGAGCTAATGTCTTTTGGCCGGACAAAGCACACTAATAATTGTGTTGAGGTACTTTATTACCTTGATGTTTTGTTGAAGTATTAGGAAAACATGTTACTCCGAAAACTACCCAATAGTCTAGATGTGTGGTATGTCTTCCAGTGTGATAGTTCTGGCCATCATTTTCGAAAAAAATCTCGTGATGTTAAATAGCTTGTAGGTACTCTATTTCTGGGTCTTTGAATCCAAGGATCATTCTGCTCATCTCTGTTGATAGTGTTGCTAGTTCCTTTAGAATGATTAGTAACCTTGTTGTAATCCTCAAGGTGCGTGGTATATCATTCTTCCAATACCATGGACCATCTCTGTCAAAAGTTCTTCGTGAACTAAAGATCATAATAAGAGTGCTCGTGATGAGTTCCCCACTCCATATTGTGACTCTGTCAACTCCGCCTTTCTGCATGGGTTATCTGGAACAATTATGTTGAACTCGTTCGACATGTTAATCTATGCATCTACAACTCCGAAAATCATGTGCCTTTGAGTTGCCCCTCTTTAGTTGGATTCTGAGCTTCATCTATGAGAGGATAGTTAAGAGTAGTTGTGCATCCATGTCATCGATGCCTATTATTCTTTTAGTCTATCAAGTTGTTCTATTCACAAATGACTAGGAGAAGCAAACTCCAGTACTTTATCCATTTCTTGGATTGGGTCAAAGTAGTTGAATTCCGCAGATCGAAATGCTAAACCAGCTTTTGTTCTGTTCAATCTTGGAGTATTATCTTCTTTTGTCAAGAATGTCATGAGAATTGCACCATCTCTTATGAGCTCTTGATGTAGCGATACTTCTCGCTATCATTGTTCTTCCCTCGGTTTTCGTGTTGGTTGTAACTGGAATATCGACAAGTGAACCATGATGTGTGAAATCAATACTCCTAGCAATGCTATTGCTTGGTAGCTAATGGACAATAATTTCACTCTTATGGTGATGGTGATTGAATCGTCATTCTAAGATTGAGTGTGCTACCTAGTCCATGTTTCATGGTGCACTTTTCGATCGATGGGTTAGGATTGTGTCAATCCCTCGCTCTATTGATCACATCATCTTGCCCTGAAAAGCAAGATTGTTCCCGAGCTTAATAATATATCGGTGGTTCGTGATTTTTCGAATATCTTCTCGGAAGTATTACTAGGTTGTTTCCTGACTGTTATGATAGAGCTCGTGATCAAGTTGGTTTCTTTATAAGCCATCTTCTCCAAGAATCCGTGTTGGATACCCCGAGCTAGTTGGTTAAGCTAAACAACAACTTGGAGAGTTGGAAGATAAAAGCTTTGACTAAACTTAGCTCATTTAAAAAGGATATTTTCCTGTTGTGTGAGTCCGAAGAAAGATGATATTTTCATCGGTTGATTCGTGTGATCAATTATTGCATATATTATCTTGTTCAACTCTGATTTGAGCATGGGCTATTGTCAAATCAAACTCAGAACCAAAGATTTTCATAGCGGTGTCTTACTCAGGGTTTCCCTTGAGCCTACACCATTATATTCTTTGATCTGACCAATGCTATTATCTTGCTCACATAGTTGTGGAAATCCATTTATATGGGTATCTTGATGAATTGTTGTTGAGCCCATCGGCAACATTCTAATTTGTTCCATGATCTGTGTTGGACATCAAGCTAGTGGTGGAAACTTTGTAGACATTGTCTTCGCATCTCGAACACGAGGTATATGTTAGGTGTAAGGAGTGACTTCCTCTAATTCATGTGCATGTGATGCAAGTTGTCGCCGTGAATTCAAGAAAAGTTAATTTGTTTTCTTAGGAATCATCCCAAGTCAATCATGCACGTGCGAAGTATTCTATGGTTTGATAGACTGATCATCTTCACTCCATATGTATCTCCTAGCACACCAAGCCACTGATTGATTTGTTCAAGGAAAAGAAGGTAAGTGCCGTTCCTGAAGGTACCAGACGGACTTGCACATGGCTTCGTTATCCGCAATGATGGTTCCCATGCAGAACTTGATAGTGTTTTGTTGTAAGACTTTTCATGTGGTCATCATTGTCTTGGGCAGTGTGTTCACATGTGTCTTGCAATCCAGCTCATGTTTTGGAGTTGTCCTCCGTAGTTTATTTCCTGAGAATCTTGCAACGTTATCCCGTCGATTTTTGTTGCAAACTTTCTTTTCAGACATGCTGAGTCTGAAGCATCATGTCACCAACCAGAGCTGAATCTCAGGCAGTTATAATGGTTGGAATTTTCCCCAAGAATTATAATGTTGGTCTCTATGTAACCCGGTAAAGTGATGTAATGGCTTACACATCTAGCCGGAAGACTTGATATTATAATATCTTGTATCAGCAATCTTAGCCATCTCCCCGTGAGGTTTTGTATGACTTATTTTGGAAGTTGTTCCTCATGGACTTCCTTTGATGCCCCGAATTCCGACCTATACTTGATGTGCTAGATATCAAGCATGATCTATAACTGGGTTGTGCTAGTACATCAAGGGGAACATTAGAAGCGGAGTGCTAAATATCTCTCGGTCGATCAACCAGATTTCGTTTCCTTGGCACAGCTAAGGTGAAATCTGAGGAAGTGTTGTCTTCCTTTGCATCTGCATCCTCCATCACTGTTCATCATGGTAGTATGTTGTGTCACCAGGATCATTGGCACGGATGTTGGTAAACCTTGATGAATATGGAAATGCTCAAGTTCTCGAGAGCACGCTCAGACACTAGGTTATATCCTCGGTAATAATTGGAATGTGCCTTCCGTTCGCTGAGTTGTTCTATAACCCTAGTTTCTTTCCAACTGAGTATGCCATTCTTTCAAAATCCTTCAAACAATCATTTTTGAATTGCCTTACTCTGGTATGAAGAGTTTCAATGATCTTAGGATCAAAAGTAATTCTTTTTGCCACTTGAGGGAATAACTCTAAGAGTCACCTTCCTAAGGTGCCCCGTTGTGGTATGAAGAGCAACCTAATCCTCGCTACTTTGAAACCTCGCCAACATTTGTTTTAAGCCTGGATTTGTTGCCTACCAATTGAACCTCTGTCATATGTCTCATTTCCTCGTCCGTGTTATGTGTGTTGTGTCTCAGCTCAAGGGACGTTCCTACGTCTCATTCTATGAGTTGATCTTGAGTTGCTCGATCTTCGAGGAGACCGAATCTTATGTCGTCTCCCTGTTCTTTTGTCGTCAAGCTAGATGAAGACCTCAAGGACAAAGATGTCAAGATCAACATGGTGCGATGAATCAACGTCCTCGGGAGGAGCAAATGGATCTTGAAGATTGTGGTAGTTTAGTGCCCTATTTCTCTTCCTGACTACGCCTGAATCTCGGGACGAGATTCTTGTCTAGTGGGGGTGAGTTGTCATAGCCCAAGTTTGCCTTTCTTGCCATTGCATTTCATGCATGCATTAAAATTTCATAGAACCTGGAAATGGAAGTGATCAAGCCAAATGAGTTGAAATTGACAAAAAGGCAATAAAAATATTACCTTAAAAGGAACCAGAAAAATGTTCCAAACATTTGGGAAAATAGTGACAGGGAATAAATTTGTCAAATCAAATTTCTAAGTCACAGGAACTTATGAACATGAATTTTGATTGGATTAAATAACTGTTTGGAATGGAGTTATTTTGTTTTCTTTTAAAATAAAAGTTTCAAAGATGTTGAAACTATTTTGTGGCATTGATTATTTTTATTACTTTCACATAATACTATTTTAGGGTTTTATAAAATGATTAAATGTTTTATTAAAATCCTAAATCTAAACGCTAGAAAGAAAATAAAACAAAAATAGAAAAGAAGAGAGAGAGAGAATCTATCCTGTGCTCACGTGCTGGCCCAGCCCACCACGGGCACCCCTGTCTTCTACCTCTTGCGAGAAGGCACAGGAGAAGCAGGGGACGACGAGCTTGTGACAGCGCCACACCTCCTGCCTGCCTGGCCTCCCCGCCGACCTGGTGGCTAGGATAGGCTCGGAAGAGCCGTCCCAATCTCCTCCCCCTCCTCTCCATTTCTCTCCCTCTCCTCTGCCCTGCTCTCTCTTTCTTCTGCCGCCATTAGTGAGCTCGGGCTTGAGCTCACCACCGTGCCGTCCGGCCCCTCGTTGCCCTGTCGCGCTCCACACCTCCGCCTTGACGAGTTTCTCCTCTCCATCAACTTCTCCGAGCTCCCGAGCCCGGCAGCATCGCCATCACCGTCGTTTCTCTCTCCGGTCATCGGATCCGCCGCCGTCGATTCGGCCTACTCCGAGCCTCCCCTTCGTCGCCGATGCCAGAAATGGGTTCGCCATGAGCTCCTGCGCCTCCTCCTATGCTCTCCCCCTCCGTTCCTGCCCTCTAGCGCCAACCCCCACCATGGCCGACTCCGGCCACCGCCCGAGGTCGTCGCCGGCCTCACTCTGGCCACCTCCTGGCCCGTGGCTTGGTCGGAACGGATGATGCGTTTCCTCAGCTAGCCGTAGAGTCAAACCGCGACCGAAATGGATGCCCGTAGGGATTTTCCGATGACCTCCGTCGCGTCTGTAGTCGCCGGCGTTGAGCCGCCGGTGGTCTCGACCCCGTGTGACCGTGGGTTGACTCCCCTGAGTCACAGACAGGTGGGGCCCAGCCCTGTTTAAATTAAGTCAATCACAAAATTAACTAACCAGATTAATTAACCTAAAGACTCATTGACAGTGGGCCCAGACCCTAATTAGGAATAAAAGATTAAAATTATATTGTTCTTAACATGTGTGTCACTGACTTGTGGTCCCTGGCTGTCAGGTTTGACCCTGGACAGCTCAGTTGACCTGCTGACCTCACCCTCACGTCATGCTGATGCAATAATAGTACTTTCTGATTATAAAATAATTCCAGAAATGCCTAAAACTTCCAAAAATCATAGAAAATAATATTTAAGTCCAATGAAAATAATTTATATATGAAAAAGGATCAGAAAAATCCAAAGAATCTGATTATGGCATTTTCATGCATGTTTGGAAAAGTTAACAACACTAAATAGGCAAAATGATGAATAGGGTAAATTTAATAAATACTTTGGAGTTGGAAATTGATACTTATTTGAATTCCACTTCAATTGTTATGACCAAACATTGGTCAATGCAAATCAGTACCTGAAAATACTAACTCCATACATGTTGGAACAATTTGTTATGAGCATCAGGTCGAATCAATTATAAGGGTACTTGGAAAGATACCCGGCTTGAAGTGATGCTTGGATCCTAATTCAAACCAACTTCGACTTAAGAAGTGATAGCCACATTAGCCCTGCCACCTTTCATTTCATGTCTTCAGCATGCATCATAGTGTTGCATTTCTGTGAAGTAATTGTTGTTCTTTCTTGTTTGCCGGTGTTGTTCCCTCTCGGTAAACGATGTTTCCGACGATGTGGTCATTGACATTGATGAAGACTCATTGCTATCTTCAAACGTGTTAGGCAAGCAAACCCCGGTGAGCGTATTGAAATAAACCCACTCTCTCACTCCTGCTCTCTTTTACTGCATCAGGACAAACACGATTCAACTGTACATGTTATCGGTAGTTGAACCCATTCCTCTGCATGACCTGATTTTGTCACAGTAAATAGTTGAAACCACTTAGCATGAGTAGCAACTACTTGAGCCTTGTTGTGCTTACTCATCCATGCTTGTTTACAATGCCTGCTATGCTTAGAGTCGTGTCGGGTCTGATCCATCTGAATGATGTATTGGAATGGTTGTGTTCATGTCCTATAGTGTGAGAGTAAAGGTGTGAATCTGATTTGGTAAAGGTAGCGATGAGAGGCCATGTAGGAGTACATGGCGGGTTGTCTCATTGGGACCGTCCTTAAGAACTGAGTTATGTGTGTGTTATCCTAGACAAGATACTACCACACATTGGGATACTTAATTGACCCTCTCGTCTTATTAATCGCCTAGATCTCTGTCCAGGAGTTGCAATTAGTTTCTGGTGTTTGTAGGAAAAGTGTTGGCGGCCGTGTTTAGCTCTGCCCGACGGGGTAGGCTTCACTATGGTAGATACATAGTGGCACGGTGTACCAAGTGGCACCCGAATGGTGGGCTTGGGAACCCTACGCACATCGTTTGGGGCCATAGAGGAAACCTCGGCCGGACTTCCTTGCGGGTTTAGTCTCAAATAGGAGATAAACCTGGACTAGGGTCTTGTGTGGTTAACGGTCGTGGCCGACACCCACGCCAGTGCTTCCGGTTGAAGGTTGCCGAGATGCATGACGTGCATATGGTGCTAAGTGGTGAGAGCATGTGTGAAGAAGTATACCCCTACAGGGTGATTTAATCTGTTCGAATAGTCGCGTCCTCGGATATGGACTACTTGGAAACATTACGTAGTACATAAACAACTTAAATGAATACTCTAAAACAGGCAATATAAGTGTGAGTTCTATGGAAGGCCTTCTCGTAGGGAGACGAGAGTGGATCCATAGTGGTGTATTGAATTGGTGAATATGTGGACTCGTGTGCGCTATCCTACCTCAAAGAAAGAACTTGTAGTCGTAGTACAGGTTAGCCAAGAGTCAAAGCTGGCTTGCTGCAATCAAACCCCACAATCCTTTCATTGAAACATGATGCATATGTAGATAGTTCTGATGTAAGACTTGCTGAGTACCTTTGTACTCACGGTTGCTTTATATTTGTTTTTGCAGAGAAGACTTAGACTCATTAAAAGGTTCTACGCGATGTGTTCGATTTTGACCGGAATAGCTTGGGAATCCCAGACAAAGGTCTGGCTCCTTTGGTAGGGTCGTAGCAGCTTCTCAGGCTCTTCCAGCCATTTTTAGTAGATGTCTGTACCCAGACATGATTTGCTTCCGCTTGTTGTTTGTATGACTTGAGTGTCGGGTCACGAGACCCCTGTTTGTAATATCATACTATGTTGACTCTTATGAGTCTTTAATAAATGCTTGAGTCATAGAGCTATGTTGTGATTCCATGTTGTCTCTACACATATCGTGCATAATGTGTGTATGTTTGAAATGCATTATATGTGTGGGATTCGACACCTAGTTGTTTGCCTTTAGTAGTACTCTTTACAGGGAAATGCCTCTTTGTGATTCCATCGAGCCTTGGTAGTTTGCTACTGCTCGGAACACATTGATTGACCGACATGTATCCTTCTTTGCTGCTGTGTCTGTCCCCTCGGGAAAATGTCACGCGGTGTAATGGAGTCCTTGTAGCTTGCCACGACTCCTCTACACACGCTGATGACCGACACCTGCTTTGCTGGGTTATGTATGCCTGTCCCTGTACGGATGTACCAGTTGGGTTTATAACTAGTCATGTCGACCCGGGTTCTTTGTCGTTTGAACGCTAGCAACATATTCATATACGTGAGCCAAAAGACGCAAATGGTCCCGGCCAAGGTAAGGTGGCAGCCGTGGAGTTTACCGTGCGTGAGGCTGCAAAGTGATGTGATGTGTTACAGGCTGGTTTCTTATGATTTAGGATCGGGGTCCCGACAATGTGCAGCGATCTAGCAAGGCGTATGACGTTGAAACATCTCGCTAGCTATCTTATGATCATGCAATGGAAATATGAGAGTGACGAGACAAGTCATGAGACGGAACGGTGGGAGTTGCATGGAAATATATCTCGGAATGGCTATGAAAATGCCATAGTAGGTAGGTATGGTGGCTGTTTTGAGGAACAAATTTGGTGGGTTTGTGCATCGGCGAGAATTGCGCGGCACTAGAGAGGCTAGCAATGGTGGGAGGTGAAAGTGCATCTATACCATGGACTCACATTAGTCATGAAGAATTCACATACTTGTTGCGAAAGTTTTTATTAGTAATCGAAACAAAGTGCTAAATGCATACTCCGAGGGGAAGGGTTGGTAGGTGTTAACCATCGCGCGATCCCGACCTCAACACAAAGGATGACAATCAATAGATCAATTATGCTCCGACTTCCTAACATAGCGGTTCACCATACGTGCATGCTACGGGAATCACTAACTTCATAACAAGTATTTCTAGATTCAGAACACCCTACTAACATAGCTCTTAATATTACCGAATCCACGTCTCAAAACTAATGGAGAGGAATCAAAACTTCTCTTTCTATTCAATGCACATGAAGATGGAGGTTTTTGCATCCTCTTTGGGTATCTATCACCTTTGGGACTACTTTCATAGCATAAGCCAACTTCCAAATCACGCACCGCCGTGCTCTAAAGATATAAGTGAAGCAGAAGAGCAAAAGTATCTAGCTCAAAAGATATACGTGAAGCAATATGAGCATTGTAGCAAAATTACGATGAGTGCATGTCTCTCTCTCTCTCAAAAAGGTGTGCAGCAAGGATGATTGTGACACAACAAAAATAAAAAGACTCCTAAGATACAAGACGCTCCAAGCAAAAGACATATCATGTGGTGAATAAAAATATAGCTCCAAGTAATGTTACCGATGGATTGAAGACGAAAGAGGGGATGCCTTCCCGGGGCATCCCCAAGCTTAGGATTTTTGGTGTCCTTGAATTTGGCTTGGGATGCCTTGGGCATCCCCAAGCTTGAGCTCTTTCCACTCCTTATCTCTTTGTCCATGAGAACATCACCCAAAACTTGAAAACTTCACAATACAAAACTTAAACAGAAACTCATGATAACATTAGCACAAGAAAACAAACTACCACTTCTTTTGGTACTATAGCAAACTTGAATTCTATCTATATTGATGTTGGGCTACTGTATTCTCACTTTTCCATGGCTAGTACCGCCTGATACTAACCATAGTTTGATCAAAACAAGCAACCAACTCAATAAAAACAAAATCTATCAAAAACAGATCAGTCTGTAGCAATCTGTATACTTCGTATACTTCTGGTACCTCAAAAAATCTGAAAAATTACGACGGCCTAGGAAAAGGCATATCTACCAGCAGCAAAACGAATCAACTCAAAAGCGTTTTCTGAATAAAAATGAAAAATCATCTCGTGAGCGTAAAGTTTCTGGCATCTTCCAGTAGGATCAAACAACCATTACCAAGACTAGTCATAAAGGTTTTGCTTGGCTCAAACACAAAAGAAACACAAAAAAACACAATCACAACAGAATTGTGATGGCGTGGACGCAACAAAACAGAAAGAAAAAGATAAATTCATTGGGTTGCCTCCCAACAAGCGCTATTGTTTAACGCCCTTAGTTAGGCATAAAAGTGATAGAATCACGTATCATCGTCTTTGGTGCTCAAACCATAAGTGGCCCTCATCATGGATTCATAAGGCAATCTTATTTTCTTTCTAGGAAAGTGTTCCATGCCCTTCCTTAAAGGAAATTGAAATCTAATACTCCCTTCCTTCATATCCATGATAGCACCGATAGTCCTTAGGAAAGGTCTACCAAGAATAATAGGGCATGTAGGATTGCAATCAATGTCAAGCACAATGAAATCCACGGGTACATAGTTCCTATTTGCAATAATAAGAACATCATTGATCCTTCCCATGGGTTTCTTGACAGTAGAATCAGCAAGATGCAAATTAAGAGAACACTCTTCAATCTCATTAAAACCCAGAACATCACATAAGGACTTTGGAATTGCAGAAACACTAGCACCCAAATCACACAAAGCATTGCATTCATAGTTTTTGATTTTGATTTTGATGGTAGGTTCCCACTCATCATGAAGCTTTCTAGGAATAGAGACTTCAAATTCAAGTTTCTCTTCAAGATATTTTATCATAGCTTCGACGATATGATCGGTAAAGGCTTTGTTTTGGCTATAAGCGTGTGGAGAGTTTAACATGGATTGCATCAAAGAAATGCATTCAATCAAGGAGCAACTATCATAATTGAATTCCTTGAAATCCACAGTAGTAATTTCATTACTACTCAAAGTTTTAACATCTTGTACTCCACTTTCAATGCTTTTAGCATCAAGATAGATGGACTCTGAATCATTGGGGCACTTTTCAACCAAAGTGGATTCATATCCAGTCCCATAATTATTAGGCCTGACACAAGAAAACAAATATTCAATGGGAGTCACACCAAGCACTTTAAGATCTTCGTGATTCTCATCACGAGAACACGCCTTTTTAAGCCATTCATGTCTAGCACGAATTTGGGCGGTTCTTTCTTGGCTCTCAATCATGGAAACACGCATAGCTTTCAAAGTTTCATCCATGTTGATTTTGGGAGGAGCACATCTAACTTTCAAAGCATCAACATCACTAGACATTCTATCAACGCTCTTAGCCAAATCGTCAATTTTGAGTAGCTTTTCCTCTATGGACGTATTGAAAATCTTTTGAGAGTTGATGAACTCTTTGATATTACTCTCTAGATCAGAGGGTAATCTATTGTAATTTCCATGAGTATTTTTGTAGGAGTTGCCAAAGTTATTAGAGGAGTTACTAGGAAAAGGCCTAGGGACATAGTTTCCTCTAAAAGCATTTTTGTTGCCAAAGTTATTCCTACCAACAAAATTAACGTCCAAGCTAGCGTTGCTACTCTCAATCAAAGAAGACATGGGCATATCATTAGGATCCAAAGGAGCACTTCTACTAGAAACCAAATTCATTAACTCATCCATCTTAGCACTCAACGAGTTAATTTCTTCTATAGCGTGTACCTTCTTACTAGTAGGTGACCTTTCAGTGTGCCACTGAGAGTAGTTTGTCATGATGTTGTCTAAGAGCTTTGTGGCTTCCCCTAACGTGATTTTCATGAACGTTCCACCTAAGGCGGAGTCCAAGATATTTCTAGAAGCGAAATTCAAGCCAGCGTAAAAGATTTGAATAATCATCCAAAGACTCAAGCCATGAGCAGGACAATTTCTAATCATTAATTTCATTCTCTCCCAAGATTGTGCAACATGTTCATGATCAAGTTGCTTGAAATTCATGATATCATTACGAAGAGAGATGATCTTAGCCGGCGGAAAATACTTGGATATATAAGCATCTTTGCACTTATCCTAAGAATCGATACTATTTTTCGGCAAATAAGAAAACCAAGTTTTTGCGCGATCTCACAATGAAAAAGGAAAAAGCTTCAATTTAATCACGTCATTATCCACATCTTTTTTTCTTTTGCATGTCGCAAAGCTCAATGAAGGTATTGAGATGGGATGCGACATCTTCACTAGGAAGGCTAGAGAATTGCTCTTTCATAACAAGATTCAGCAAAGCGACATTTATTTCGTATGACTCCGCACTAGTGGCGGGAGCAATAAGAGTACTAATAAAATCATTATTATTAGTATTCGAGAAGTCACAAAGTTTGGTGTTTTCGTTCATGGTGACTTCAGCAAGCAAGCAAGCACACAAGCAAACAAAGTGCAGGCGAGAAAAAGGGCGAACGAAAAAGGCAAACGAAAAAGGCAAATTGGTGAAGTGGGGGAGAGGAAAACGAGAGGCAACTGGCAAACAAAGTAAATGCAAGAGATGAGTTCGTGACACCTACTTGGATGAGTCCTGGACTTGATCTCCCTCCCCGTCAATGGCGCCAGAAATCCTTCTGCTACTTCTCAAACAACAACGCTAGAAATTGACACGTTGATGGAGACTGGGCTTGCGTTGGTTTTTCCCTTGAAGAGGAAAGGGTGATGCACACAGGAGCAGTAAGTATTTCCCTCAGTTTGAGAACCAAGGTATCGATCCAGAAGGAGGGTCTCGTCAAGTCCAGAGTACCTGCGCAAACACAAACAAGCTTGCACCCAACGCTTCAAAGGGGTTGTCAATCCCTTCAAGATTGTTTGCAAAGTGAGATCTGAAGGCGGAAAGTGTAACAAAGTAAAAAGTGTAAGGCTGAAAATATGGTGTGGATTAGACCCTGGGGGCCATAGTGTTCACTAGAGGCTTCTCTCAAAATAGCAAATATCACGGTGGGTGAACAAATTACTGTCGAGCAATTGATAGAACCGCGCAAAGTCATGACGATATCTAAGGCAATGATCATACATATAGGCATCTACTACTATTACTCCACACATCGACCGCTATCCAGCATGCATCTAGTGTATTGAGTTCATGATGAACAGAGTAATGCCTTAAGCAAGATGACATGATGTAGAGGGATAATCTCAACCCAATGATGAAAACCCCATCTTTTTACCCTTGATGGCAACAATACGATGCGTGCCTCGCTACCCCTTCTGTCATTGGGTGAGGTCACCGCACGGTATGAACCCAAAACCAAGCACTTCTCCCATTGCAAGAATCATAGATCTAGTTGGCCAGACAAAACCCACAACTCGCAGATATTCACAAGGATATGAAATCATGCATAAGAGAGATCAGAAGAAACTCAAATAAGATTCATAGATAATCTGAACATAAATCCACAATTCATCGGATCTTGACAAACACACCGCAAAAGAAGATTACATCGGATAGATCTCCATGAAGATCATGGAGAACTTTGTATTGAAGATACAAGAGAGAGAAGAAGCCATCTAGTTACTAGCTATGGACCCGTAGGTCTATGGTGAACTACTCACGCATCATCAGAGAGGTCATGGTGTTGATGAAGAAGCCCTCCGTATCCGAATCTCCCCTCCGGCAGGGCACCAGAACGTGCCCCAGATGGGATCTTGCGGAGACAGAAGCTTGCGGCGGTGGAAAAGTAATTTCGATGATCTCCTGATTTTTTTGGGATTTTTAGGGAATTTATAGGCGCAACCCCTAGGTCAGAGGGCGCCCAGGGGGCTCACAAGCCTGTGGGCGGCCTCCCCCTGGCCCCGGGGTGGGGGCTTGTGGGGACCCTGAGGCTCCCCTGCCTTGGCTCTCAAGCTTCCCGATCTTCTTCCGTTTCGGAAAAAATCTTTTCGGGGATTTTCTTCCGTTTGGACTCCGTTTCAAAATCTCCTCTGAAAGGGGTCAAAAACATGGAAAAAACAGGAACTGGCACTTGACACTAAGTTAATAAGTTAGTCCCAAAAAATATATAAAAGGCATGCATAACATCCAAAGTTCGACAAGATAATAGCATGAAACCATCAAAAAATATAGATACGTTGGAGACGTATCAATGCTCCTTTTTGATTTCTACTTTCGCAGTGTCAAACTTCACGAATAGCTCAAGTATCATCATATCTATCCCTGATATGTTATAGTTCATCACGAAGCTCTAGTAGCTTGGTGGCAGTGAGTTTGGAGAACCATCACTATCTCATCTGGAAGATCAACTCCCACTCGATTGAAGCGATTGTAGCACTCACACAATCTGAGCACATGCTTAACAATTGAGCTTTTCTCCCTTACTTTGTAGACAAAGAATCTTTTAGGAGGTCTCATACCTCTCAACAAGGGCACGAGCCTAAAATCCCAATTTCATCCCTCGAAATATCTCGTATGTCCTACGACATTCAAAACATCTTTAGCGCTTCAATTATAAGCCGTTTAAGCATTATCCACGAACCTATCATGTATTCATCAAATACGTGTATGTCAGATGTTTGCAACATCTACACACGATGTTTGGGGTTTAGCACACCGAGCGGTGCATTAAGGACATAACCCTTCTATCTAGCAATGAGGACAATCCTCAGTTTATGGACCTAGTCCGCATAATTGCTACTATCATCTTTCAAATAAATTTTCTCTAGGAACGTTTCTAAAATAGTAAAGATAAAGCACAAGCTACAACATAATTCGCAAAGACCTTTTGACTATGTTCATGATAATTAAGTTCATCTAATCAAATTATTTAATGAACTCCCACTCAGATAGACATCCCTCTAGTCATCCAAGAGATACATGATCCACATTGACTAGGCCGTGTCCGATCATCATGTGAGACGGACTAGTCATCAATGGTGAACATCTCCATGTTGATCGAATATTCATACGACTCATGCTCGACCTTTCGGTCTCTCGTGTTCCGAGACCATGTCTGTACATGCTAGGCTCGTCAAGTCAACCTAAGTGTTTTGCGTGTGCAATCATATAGGGACATGATAAGGCCATTATCATCTTGCGCCTTTGATCTCCATCTTCGGGTGCGGCATGATCATCATTGTCACCGTCATGACACCATGATCTCCATCATTGCGTCTTCATGAAGTCATCTCGCCAACTATTACTTCTACTACTATGGCTAACGGTTAGCTATAAAGTAAAGTAATCACATGGTGTTGCATCTCATACAATAAATTAAGACAACTCCTCTAGCTCCTGCCGGTTGTCGTACTCATCGACATTCAAGTCGTGAATCCTATTACAAGAACATGATCAATCTCATACATCACATATATATCATCACATCCTTTTGTCCATATCACATCACATAGCACACCCTGCAAAAACAAGTTAGACGTCCTCTAATTGTTGTTGCAAGTTTTACGTGGATTCTATGGGTTTCTCGCAAGAATGTTTCTTACCTACGTCACAGCCACAACGTTGATATGCCAATGCTATTTACCCTTCATAAGGACCCTTTTCGTTGAATCCAATTCGACTAAAGTGGGAGAGACATACTCCCGCTAGCCACCTTATGGAACAAGTGCATGTCAGGTGGTGGAACCAGTCTCACGTAAGCATACGTATAAAGTCGGTCCGAGCCACTTTATCCCACAATACCACCAAAAAAGATTGGACTAGTAATGGCAAGCAATTGCCAAAATCATCGCACACAACCTTTGTGTTCTACTCGTGCGTCGAATCTACGCATAGACAGGGCTCAGATACCACTATTGAGTAACGTAGTAATAATTAAAAAATTCCTATATCATACCAAGATCTATCTAGGAGAAACCATCAACGAGAGAGGTTGTAGAGCATATTCATACCATTAAAGATCACTAAGCGGAAGTGTTACTACGAACACGGTTGATGGAGTCGTACTTGCGATGATCCGCTCAAACACCGAATGTTCGGTGTCTCCGAGTTCAACACACCTACAGCCCGGGGACGTCTCCTCCTTCTTGATCCAGCAAGGAGGGAGGAGAAGTTGAGGGAGAACTTTGGCATCACGACGGCGTGGTGGCGATGGAGTATGTGGATTTCCGGCATGGCTTCGCCAAGCACCGGGGAGGAGGAGAAGAGGGAGAGGTAGGGCTGCGCCAAGGAGAGGTGTTAAAGGTGTGTGCATTCCTCCCAAATCCCTCTCTATTTATAGGAGGGAGGGAGAGGGGGCGGACACCCTCAGGTTTCCCTAGGTGGTGCGGCGGCAGCCCTAGAGGAGGAGGAGGGGCGACACCCTAGGGGGTGGCTTGCCACCCAAGGCAGCCCTCACGCCTAGGGTTTGCCCAACCATGCACCTTGGTCCTCCTCCTAGGCTCGCACCAGCCCACCAATGGCTGGTTCCATTCTCCTTTCAGACCATGTAGTCCTCCGGGACAGGTGGACCTTACCGGTGGACCCCCGGTACCCTTTCGATGGTCCCGATACAATACCGATAAACACAAAACTTTGCCGGCGACCGGAACAGGACTTCCCATATATAAATCTTTACCTACGGACCATTCCGGAACTCCTCGTGATGTCCGGGATCTCATCCGGGACTCTGAACAACCTTTGGTAACCACATATATGATTCCCATAACAACTTAGTGTCACCGAACCTTAAGTGTGCAGACCCTATGGGTTCGGGAACCATGAAGACATGACCGAGACATCTCTCCGGCCAATAACCAACGGCAGGATCTGGATACCCATGTTGGCTCCCACATGTTCCACGGTGATCTCATCGGATGAACAACGATGTCGAGGATTCACTCAATCCCGTATGCAATTCCCTTTGTCTATCGGTATGACACTTGCCCGAGCTTCGATCGTCGGTATCCCATACCTTGTTCAATCTTGTTACCGGCAAGTCTCTTTACTCGTTCCGTAACACATCACCCCATGGCTAACTCCTTAGTCACACTGAGCTCATTATGATGATGCATTACTGAGTGGGCCTAGAGATACCTCTCCGTCACACAGAGCGACAAATCCCATTCTCGATTCGTACCAACCCAACAGACACTTTCGGAGATACCTGTAGTGCACCTTTATAATCACCTAGTTACGTTGTGACGTTTGATACACCTAAAGCACTCCTACGGTATCCGGGGGTTGCACAATCTCATGGTCTAAGGAAATGATACTTGACATTATAAAAGCTCTAGCAGACGAACTACACGATCTTGTGCTATGCTTAGGATTGGGTCTTGTCCATCACATCATTCTTCTAATGATGTGATCCCGTTATCAATGACATCCAATATCCATGATCAATAAACCATGACCATCTATTGATCAACGAGCTAGTCAACTAGAGGCTCACTAGGGACATGTTGTGGTCTATATATTCACACATGTATTACGGTTTCCAGTTAATACATTTATAGCATGAATAATAGACAATTATCATGAACAAGGAAATATAATAATAACCACTTTATTATTGCCTCTAGGGTATATTTCCAATAGTCTCTCACTTGCACTAGAGTCAATAATCTAGTTCACATCACTATGTGATTGTAATGAATCTAACACCCATACAGTTCTGGGGCTTGATCATGTCATTCTTGTGAGAGAGGTTTTAGTCAACGGGTCTGAACCTTTCAGATCTGTGTGTGCTTTACAAATATCTATTTCATCCCATAGATGCTGGTACCACACGCCATTTGGAACTATTCCAAATGGCCCCTCCACTATACGAACCCGGTTTACTACTGGATTCTTGCCTTGTTTGCCAAAGTCGGCCCATAATCTTTTCTTCCAGTTGCAGAGTTGGGTGGCCATCTTCTTATGAGCAAACTTATTAACTTTCTCACATTGTTCATGTGAGAAATGGTCTGGTAGGGTGAAATGTGTCATGAGCGTATCCCAAAGAAGATTTTTTGCTCTTTCGTCCCCAAAACTAACTTATTGATCTTGTTATGGCCTATGCCATTCTTGAATGGAGATAAGTATTTGGTCCCTGACAATAACTCTGCATTGACGTACAAATTTGGATGCATTATTTTGGGATCAATTAGTTCTCCACCTAATGTTATTGCGTCAATGTTGTACCTTGTGCCCTTGGGCAACTTTTTGGTCGGGCCTCGTACTGCCCTGCTCGTAGAAGATTTGCTCGATCCTGAGAGCTAAAAGAGGAGATTCGTTAATATATATGTATATATATATATATATATAAAGATCAACTAATACACATCTAATGATCGCCGAAGGCCAAGTATATACCTCGCCGGACTTTGATAATTCGAGAAACATTTCTTCAATATCATCATCTAGTTCCCCTTCATCTCTTGGTTGTTCTTCCTCAATTCCCTCACCGGATGGGTTAAGGTATTGTGAGCAATCATCTTCTTCTTCAGTCTCTTCGTTTCCATAGCGTATCATGTCAAACAAGACATGCTCTTGATCATGGTCTGTGTCTCTACCGTCCATAGCTTAACTAACCGAGAAAAAGATAAAGCAATTTAGTATTCACTTTACTAGCAAGTTCATCATGTATATATAATATCACTAATACATTGAATAATCCACTTAATTAATGCATCATCGAATAATCCACTTAATATTATCGAATATATAATCTCGAATACATCACTAATACATCTCTCGAATACACTAATACATATCTCGAATAATATCTAACTAATCAACCAACAAAGAGCTGCCGCTGTACTAAGGTGCGGGCAGTGGACACCCTAAGAGCAGGAACTATCACCGGATCATAGCTTGGGTTAGATCCCTGAAGAACCTGCCAGTTATTGGAGAATCCGACGTACAACGCCTCCATGTAGCGACGGACGTGCTCGTCCTCCTCCTTGACACGAAAACGTACCTCCTCCTCGAGGGCTGGCAGCCTCGGCACCGAAAGTGGCCCACGTGACCGCCACCAAAGAAGCTCCGGGTCAACGACGGGAGCCCGGTTCCTCACCAAGTTGCACGCCTCGGAAGGTAGCTCCTCCCAGTGCCAGCCCGGTGGAGCCCAGTCCCGGACATGCTGGTGCCTCTCAAGCAGGTGGTGGCCACCGAGTCGATGACGAGGATCTTGGCCAGGCATCATCAACGTCGAGAACCAATTCTACAATTATTTAATTCCTACTATTTAATAAACTTCTAAAACTATTTAAGTGCAAAAATTGTAGTGTGAAATAGGTACCATACATGTCATAAGAGTGAAATTATTATGAACACATCCGAAGTGTAGGAAATGTCATTAGGTCAAAGCGATAGGATTTGGCGAGGGTTGATATTACTGAATTCTAAACTATGATTGTAATGCAGGTTCCGTTGGCAATCCATGACTAAAGTAAACATGAAGATCTCATTTTTTTCTATTTTTTCATGTTGGTATATTCCCATCTCCTTTTACTTTTAGATTTTACACTAATTTTAAATTGAAGGTGCACCCACAATTTCTTCAAGAGCACCAAGCACAACTCAAGTACATAATAGGTATTATTTTTAAGCTATTGTAAACCTCAAGTGCATGCCCCATGTTGTCATCAAAATTGTTGATTAGCTATCTAGATTCAGAATACACACCAAGTTCCATAGTTTGTGAATTATTATTTATAAATTTTTCTCTTTATATAATAGGCAAGTTCCATATTTTGTATTTATATAGAATACACACCATGTTCCATATTTTGTAGGCAAGATACAACCTAGTGACATCATAATTCCTTTGCATCATGATTCCTTTGAAACTTCAGAATTGATTCGTGAGCAAACCTTCACTGCTAGAAGTTACTAAATGAATCATAATCTATGGAGGAAGGAGGCAGCCACGCTTGAGCAAGCCGGTGGCCATGGCCCCGCCGCTGTAACAGCCCAAATGATTTCCTTCCTCTTTTGTAAGCTTTTCCAATTCTGGCAACCTTGTTGAACGTATGTTATGGAGGTGGTTATCATTTCATGTGGTTGTCATTTCGTGTGCACCTCATGCATCATGCATATCTTGTATCTCCTTGTGCTAGTCTTGTTCTTGTGGTGGTGCCTACCTTGGTGAGGTGATTACATGTGGCTTGTGTGGTTATTGAGAAGTGTGGTGTGGGTGCAACAAGGGCCTTCAAATCTTAGTTGCACCATAGACCAAACAAAACCCCCCTCTCCTTTATATTTTGAGGCAAAATTAAGTTTCTGTTTTGGGCCATTAAAAAGTTCATCTTCTTTGGAAATAATTTTAAATATTTGCGGGTGACAACCCTCACTTATTTGAAGTTATTTTCCTTTTTGTTTTAATTTAAAACAGGGACTTATTTAATAAAACAATTAATTTACTTTGCTCTAAAATGCCTCATCTATTTTTATAAATAGGAGGAGCATTTTAGAGACTTATATTTATTTTTAGTTTTATTCCTTTTTAATTTTTCCTTCCCTGGCTTTATTCCAAAGCTGGTTTGATTTATTTTTTAAAAGAAAAACCAGCATTTGTTTTAAAAGGGTGTGAGGGACTTTTATGGGCCCTGGCCCATTGCCTTCTCCCTCGCGCTAGAGCCCACTCCCCTTGCCTTCTTCCTCCTCACGCCGTTTTCCCCTTTGTTGCTTTCCGCCAGAGAGATGTGAGAGAGCGAGCGCTTCCCGAGGCTCACGGACGACGAGGCACTGTCAACCTGTCCCGTCCGCGCCTATTTAGAGCACCCCCTCGGCGTCCGTGCTCTAGGGTTCCCTCTCCCCGCCGCCAGCCTCTCTTCCTCCTTCTTTCCCCCTCTGCAGGTAAGGTTTCAGAGAGAGATTCAGAGAGAAGAAAGTTCAGAGGCAGTGTTGTCGCCGTCGCCGCCGTCCCTCCCCTCGTCACTGGTGCTTCTCCGTCGAGTCCAAGCACAGGAAGGATGTTGGATCCTCTCTCGTCCCGTTCTCGCTGGTAGAGAGGTGGTTCCCCTCCTCTCTCGGCCCCTCCCCGTCGTCTTCATCAAGATCGGAGCGGGGCAGTGCCGTCGTTGTCACCCCGCCTTTTCTTCCTTCTTCTCGGCGTCAAGCACGCCTCCGAGCCCCTCAGGGTCAGCCATCGCGGTCTCCTTCCCCTGTCCGCTTCCCCGTAGGATCGCGTAGCGTAGGTGTCGTGCTGTCCTCGCCGCCGTGGCCGAGTGGTGCTGCGCCGTCGAGCTGCCGGTGTGAGCCTCCTTCTAGGGAGTTAACCCCGGGAATGGAACCCCCGTGGCACCGCCTCCCTTGCGCATAGCTTAGATGGTTTGATTCGGCGCCGCAACGCGAGATGGCGTCGTCCCCTGTCCCGGCGGCGATGCCGTGTTGTGTTGCTAGCTGCAGCAGCGCCAGTTTCAGAGTAGCAGAAGCTCTCTATTCATATCCCCCTTCCTAGCCCGACTGGTTCGAGCGCCGCGCGTGCAAGCTTGTGGTGCTGGGTTCGAACCCTCTGGCGCCCCTTTTAATTTTTAGTGATTTTGTTACCTGTGTGATTTAGTTACCTGTTCTGATGCGCGTGTTAGTACAGCAATGAGGTGCTAGCCCAGTGGTGGGTGTAGCTAGCTCCACCAGAGAGGTGGTGGGTTCGATCCCCCTCTGGCACCTTTTTTTCCTTTTACTGTATGCAGGTGTGTGAAATTGTGTGTGTATGATAGTGGGTCCAGAGGACCCACATGTCATCCCGTGAGAGGGCCACTGCCAGGTGGACCCCCCTTACTATATATTTTTCTCCATGTTTGTTTTGTTGTGTGTGGAGGTAGTAAATTTTTTCCCTAAGGTTGCAACTTAGGATTTCATTACCTGTTTAGAGCTTTGTATTAAGTGCATCATTGATCTTTTGATGTTGATCCCTTGGTAGATGGTAGTGGGTGAACCCCTCTACAACATGGGACATATATTTTGTTCATACGTTTTTGCATGTTATTATTACACCTTGTCAAAGTGGGCCCTTGACTGAAACTGACAGTTTTGAGAAAAGCTGTGAATTTCACTAAGTCTGGGAATCTGGGGTTATTTTCGTCCCCTGTTGTGTTGTTCATATTTGCTCCTCTGTTGGGAATTAGCCCAAGCAACAAACTAATGTTTGTTTGCTGGTATGTTTGTCTAGCTCTCTGTCAAATTTCATGACGAGATACATCCTGTAGATATCATTTTGGAGGCTGCCAAAATGTTTCAGAGCGTAAGCAATTGGTGAAAATCTGTAGTTTTCACAAAGTCCCAATCTGTGCTATTTTGTCCAAATTAGGGACTGTATATCTGCTGATGTGTGATCCTTTTGCCTTAGCTACTTGTTAGAGGTTGCAATTCAGTTGGATGGCTTCACTTTCATTTCTTGTTTGCATTATTTAGATGGATGTAGCTGCTATAGATATTGTAGTCAAAGTGCTATATTGCTGTTAAAAACAGATTGGTGTCAAACTGGTTTTTGAGCTTGTCTGAGCTACAGTTGATGGTTTTGTGTGTTCTCTAACACCATCCCACTTGTATTTTGGTGCTTCCTCTTTTGGCAACCTAGTTACACCAGTGAGTGCCCATATATTTGTGTTTGTGGCAATTTTGAATCTGTAGACCTTCGTAACTTGTTTTGTAATTTCCGGTTGATCCGAGACTCCGTTCACGACTTTCTTTATATGTTTTTTGCATCGTTTTATCATGATGCATATGATTATGCCATGTTCATGCATGTCAAGATAACTTAACATGAGGTTCTATCCATAATTTAAACAACTCAACTAATGCATATGAAAGTGACTAGAATAGTGATGCATGCCCTCTTCATCACACATGCATCATGTTGGTTGTTGCATTATGTTTTGCTGGTGTTTATTTGCTGTTATCTTATCTTTGGGTAGCATCGAGAACGGAGAGCGAGTACGTGGATTCGGGAGAGTTCATGAAGGAAGAACAAGAGCAGTTCGAGTCTGAAGAAATCACACGCAAGATGACCGTGACCGTGACGCCGTTTCTAGTTTTGTTATGCTTAGAGTTACGTTTCCTTCGTTACATGCATGCTGCCTACCACATGTTACATATGCCATCAAACTTTGCCATGAACCTCAAACACTTCCCTTTCCTAGTAAATATTGTTTGTCTAAGTAGGCTTGCTCAGCCACTAATGGATAGCATTGCTAGTTGTAGGTGCCAGCTGGCCCATGTGATAACATGGGCAATTTGGTATCATCATATTATCTGTTATTTAATTAATGCACCTATATACTTGGTAAATAACGGAAGGCTAGGCTTTTGCCGGGTGATTTGTTCCGTTGTTGTCACCTTAGTTTCGTCTACCGGTGTTTTATTCCATAACTGAGCGCTCCTAACACGTTCGGGGTTATTACGGGAACCCCCTTGATAAATCGCATAGTGTTAAGGCTTGTCTGGCAGGACCCAACATTGGTTTTAATTGCTATAACTTAATGATAAAAATTCATAGGGAATAGCTACCCCGAGGAATTAATCAACAACCCGGGCCAGTGCTCCTCATGAGTGTTGGTCCACATTGGGCAGACTGCGGGGCCACCGCAAGGAAACTTGAGGTCTGGTATCCTATAGGCTTTCCCATCTGTCGTGTCATGAGACTGAGATGCGCGGCTCTTATCGGGTTCATCGACACGCCGGGCGATCTTGCTGGATTTGTCTTACCTTAGCGATATATCTTGCGCATTGGGATTCCGGTGAAACTTTGGGTCTCCTCAAAGTTGAGGTTTTCCTCTAAGGAATCCGACGAGATCACGAGATTCGTGGTAGAGGATTACTATGCGTCCTGTGGTGATTTGTGATGGACTAGTTGGAGCACCCCTGCAGGGATTAATCTTTCAGAAAGTCGTGCCCGCGGTTATGAGGCAAATATGGATATTTTGTTAACATCTGGTTCTAGACAACTTAAAGTAATTCTAATAAAACTGCCAACTGAGTGCGTAACCGTGACTGTCTCTTTCAGAGCTCCTTCTCTGATCGAGAACATGGTGGGGATATGTTTGACGTAGGTAGGTGTTCAGGATCACTTAGTGATCAATCTAGTCTTCGACGGACTTGCGTAGACTGATACGTCCATTTTGCATCATGCTTTTATATTGATATTTATCGCATTATGGGCTGTTATTACACATTATGGTACAATACTTATGCCTTTTCTCTCTTATTTTATAAGGTTTACATGAAGAGGGAGAATGCCGGTAGCTGGAATTCTGGGCTGGAAAAGGAGCAAGTTTGAGATACCTATTCTGCACAACTCCAAAAGCCGTGAAAATCAGCGACGAATTATTTTGGAATATATAAAAAATACTGGGTGGAAGAAACACTGGAGTGGAGCCACCAGGAGGTCACGAGCCTGCCAGGCGCGCCTGGGGGCTCATGGGCCCCCTGTTACCCCTCCGGCTCCCATCTTCTGCTATATAGAGGGTTTCGTCCCATAAAAAACCAAGGGAGAGCTTTAGGGAAGAAACGCCGCCGCCACGAGGCGGAACTTGAGCAGAAGCAACCTAGAGCTCCGGCAGGGCCGTCCTGTCGGTGGAACTTCCCTCCCGGAGGGGGAAATCATCACCATCGTGTAGCGACCCGACTCAACGAGTCAAGCCTCTGGTGTTTCCGTACCATCCCAAGATAATGCTGGTACACACACAGTACATAATGTATATATTCAAGAGTGCAATCACACAGCTTTATTAATCGAGATCTCATAAAGAGTACTTTATTACAATAAAGGAGTACAATAAAGTGGCTGAAGGCCAACTCATGAGATTATCTAACGAAGACTAAGCGGAAGCATCAGGTAGACGAGTCCATCCGACTCCAAGGGCATGTCGCTGAGCGTAGAATCGTAGCCTCACTCCTGGTCGGAAAAGTACTCTGCAACATGATACATTGTAGCCGTGTAGGTCAGCATATTGAATATGCTGGCAAATCATTGAGAGAGGGAGAAAAAATAATAATCATCTATCTCTACATGCATAGTTGGCCGGTGTAGCTAAGTTTTGCATAAAGCCAGTTTTATCCTACAACAAGAGGGGTCAAAAGCAAAATATTACTACATAGTTTCTTGTTAACGAGATGGTTCCGCCAACCAGTTCTCATACCCGAATAGTTGTTAACACCCACATCATTATTAAGTTGTGTCGAGAGTTCAGGGGAAATTCAATGCCTTCGGCTCAAGTTGTCCATGACCGTGGACACGGCTAATCGATTAGGTTTGAGTACTCTGCAGAGTTTTGCACACGTTCCCCACAAGATTTGATCGCCTCCGGGTTTGTCCTCGCACTTCAGGGTGTTTGAAGACTGGATGATCAAAACATGGTCTTTCAACGGGTCCCTCTGAATCCCTGTCGGTGTCCATCCATTCCTACCGTTCGTCTACATCTGCTAGCACCGCCTGTCCAGAGTCGCCGCGTTGTCCAACCAAGCCAGAGCCCATAATGACTTGTGGCTGTGCAGGTAAGCCTTGAGTCTTGAAGTCTCCGTCCGTCCCTTTGAGCCTGGGTGAAGCTTTCCGCAGGATGACATGGCCTCTCCAGCATCCCGGGCATCCACTGGGTTTTCCAGGGAGCTGATCAACCGTCCTTCACCCAGTGTTGCATTGCGTCCGAGGTCTTGAAAATCTTATCTTAGTCCGGTCTTGATTATTATATCAATCTCGCATCACTCGTGGTATACACTCAACCGATAACCCGTCTACTTAAGCATATAGAATATAACATTGTCGTCCCGGGGCCAAGTATCGGGGTGTTGTGTTCCTACCACATGAATACTACAACTTACACTAAAGTTTCCAAGTACCTAGGCAGCATGCAAATTGGGCAAAGAAGGTGATCTACTATGCATCGAAAACATAGGTAAAAATAACATGATCAAAGATGACTTGCCTTGATGATAGTTGTCCTGCTCAAGCGTCTCTAAGTAACACGCTTCGCACTCTGGATGATCTACCGATATAAACACAAAGCACACCATAAGCAATTCAATCAAGCCACGAGTAAAAATAACATCACATGCAATGGTTTGCAAAAGACTACGCAAAAGAATTTATCGCGTGCCGGTATGGCAGAAACTTGTTTCTGTTGAAAACACCAGTAACAATACTTAAAAAAATTCTGAAAATTCTACCACTGTAAGATTTTATCACTAGAAAACAGTAGCAAAAAGAATCAACTCAATATCATTTTTCAAACTCCTGGAATAGGCAAAACAGTGTTTAAACTAAATCTGCTCTAACTTATATTTCAAAATTTCAAACACAGACAACTTATATATTTTTAGAAACTACAGGAAATTTGTGAGCTACTGGAAAAAGAATCAATGTCATTGGACGTAGGGATAAAAAGTTGTGATCAAAACAAGATTGAAAGTTTCTGTTTTCGAAATCTGGACCGAAAATTACAAAATTGCTAGTGCTAAAGAGAGGCACACGTGGCAAGTTCTATTGGCTGTAGTGGCTGTGTGTTTTCTTGGTTTGGAGCAAACGTCCCATGGCTTGCAAAACCACTGGCTAAATCTTAAGTGACCAAAAGAACCGTTGGTTTTCTGGACTAAACCGAAGGGGTATAGGTGATCTAATCCTAGCCATTGCATGGTGTTGCATGGGATCTAAGGACTGAGATGGAGTGCATGAAATATATAGAGAGAGAGGTTGCTACCTGCTGCTGGAGGTGTTGCACCGGCAAGAAAGGAGATGGCCGGCGAGGAAGGAGGGAGTAGCTCCGGGCGGTGGGGCGTCGGGCGGCGGCGGTGAGGTTCCTCCTCCGCGGGGAAGAGGCGGCGGTGGAGAGGGAGTTCGGGGAGGGCTCCTCCTCCGCGGCGAGGCCGAGGTGCAGCAGCTTTCGGGCTGCTGCCGTTGCTCGCGGCGGCGGCTAGGGCGGCGGTGGGGTGAGGCGCCGACGGCGGCTTGTGGAGGCGGCGGTGGAGACGGCGGCTAGGGTTGGGGAGAGGTGACGGTGGGGGGGGGGGTTTATATAGGCTTAGGGGAGGAGAGTAGAAAGGAAGGAGAGGGAGAACTTTGGGAAGGAGATCACGGGAGAGAAAATAGGAAAGAGAGGGAGAGGTGGCGGTGGAGACAAAAGGAAAAGGAGGGAGGAGAAATAGGAAAGAGAGAATAAGGAAAGGGGAGGGAGAATAAAAGAAAGAAATCACGGTTCCTGTAGGGAAGGAAAG
This sequence comes from Hordeum vulgare subsp. vulgare, assembly GCF_904849725.1. NCBI lineage: Eukaryota > Viridiplantae > Streptophyta > Magnoliopsida > Poales > Poaceae > Hordeum > Hordeum vulgare. Next base: position 64,343,896 of record NC_058522.1, read on the forward strand.
AGAGGGAGGAGAGAGAAGGAAGGAGGAGAGTGCACGGGGTGGAAGGAAATCAAGGGAGAAGAGAGGAAGCTGCGGTCTTGAAGAAAAAAGGAAAGAGAGGGAGAGCTCGTGTGGGGGAGAGAAGGGAGAGAGAATTAAGGAAGGAGAGGGATGAGAGAAATAAGGGAGAGAGGGGAGATTACGTGGGGTGGTTGGGATGGATGCATGCACGCTTGCATGCTGGTGGCAGTTGTGCATGCACTCGGGTTGCATGGCTCCAGTACGTGCATGTGGGCAAGGGTGCGGCTGGGCTGAGCCACTTTTGGCTCGGCCTGGCAGTTTCCTTTTTTTTTGAAAAAACAAACTAACGGCAGCAACAAAAAGAAAAAAAAACAAAACAGAAAAATATATATCCTAGCTAACAAAATACTAGAAAAAAAAGTAGGTGCTAATATACATATATGCACTAGAATACTTAGGAAAAACAAAATAACATATACAACTAATATATATATAATATATATAGGAAACCCTAGTTCCACCTAATGCAACTTTTAAAAATAGTTTTATGCACTAGGTCACACAACGCGATTGAAAAAAACAACTCAACTAAAATAAAAATACTTCGGAGTTTAGAAAATTTGCAAAACCAAATGGTGACTTTAAAATAAAAATTCGAAGCGTTATGCACTTAAATTCGATGGGGGGAGAAGTCATATTATCTCCACTCCAATAAATTGCCCGCAGTCACATAACGATATAATTTTCAGAAGAACACAATGATGCATAAAATATGAGATGCAAATGAATGATCTATTAACATCCGAATTTACGAAAATTGGGATGTTACAAACCAACCCACCTTAAGATGAATCTCGCCCTCGAGATTCGGGTTGGCTAGAAAATAGGTGCGGGTGGTCTCGACGAAGATCCTCTTCTCGTTCCCAGGTGGCTTCTTCCTTGGTGTGGTGGCTCCACAACACCTTGCAGAACTTGATGATCTTGCTGCGGGTAACTCTGTTGGCGGTCTCGAGAATCCGGACGGGTTTCTCCTCATATGTCAGATCACTGTCAAGCTGTATGGCCTCTAGGGGCACTTTATCTCTCAACGGAACATCGGCCATCTCAGCATGGCATTTCTTCAGCTGGGAAACATGGAAGACATCATGAACTCCGGACAATCCTTCCGGCAGTTCCAGTTTGTATGCAACTTCGCCTCTACGTTCAAGAATTTTGTAGGGGCCAATGAAACGTGGGGCTAATTTTCCTTTCACACCGAATCTCTTGATTCCTCGAAGTGGAGACACCCGAAGATATGCTCGATCTCCCACTTCGTACGTTACTTCCTTGCATTTGCTGCCGGCATAACTCTTCTGCCTGGACTGAGCTATCTTGAGTCGGTCACGAATAAGCTTGACCTTCTCTTCAGAATCTCGGATGAGGTCAGGACCAAAAAGTTGTCGGTCTCCAACTCCATCCCACGTCAACGGTGTTCTGCACCTCCTTCCGTATAGAGCTTCGAAAGGGGACATCTTCAGACTGGTCTGGTAGCTGTTGTTGTATGAGAACTCGGCATACGGTAAATTGTCATCCCAACTAGACCCATAGTCTAGGGCGCAAGCTCTCAACATGTCTTCCAGAATCTGATTAACTCTCTCGGTCTGTCCATCTGTCTGTGGGTGAAATGTTGTGCTGAACTCCAATCTCGTTCCCAAGGTTTCATGCAGTTGGTGCCAAAATTTTGATGTGAACTGAGTCCCTCTATCGGACACAATGCTCTTCGGTACTCCGTGCAGACATACGATCCTCGTCATATATATCTTGGCCAGCTTGGCACTCGTGTAGGTAGTCTTCACCGGAATGAAATGAGCTACCTTGGTCAAACGATCGACCACAACCCAAATAGAATCATAGCCAGAACGGGTCCGAGGTAATCCTGTGATGAAGTCCATACCAAGCTTTTCCCATTTCCATTCAGGTATAGGCAGAGGTTGGAGCAAACCTGCTGGCTTCTGATGCTCGGCTTTTACTCGCTGACAAACATCGCATATAGCTACGAACTCGGCAATGTCTTTCTTCAATCCTGTCCACCAGAAACTTTCTTTCAGATCCAGATACATCTTGGTGTTACCGGGGTGTATCGAGTACGGGGAATCATGAGCTTCCTGAAGTATCAACTTCCTGAGTTCGGGATCATTGGGCACATAGATGCGATCCTCAAACCATAAAGTTCCGTGTTCATCCTCACGAAGACCTTTAGCTTTCCCGTCTTCCATTTTCTGCTTAATCTCAGCTATCTCTTTGTCAGCCTTCTGTGCTTCACGGATCTTTTCCGTCAAAGTAGACTGAATTTCCAGTGTGGCAACAAATCCTCTTGGAACTATCTCCAATTTGAGCTCTCGGAGATCATCGACTAACTCCTGGGGTAATCCTCCCGCTGTGAGCGTGTTCACATAACTCTTGCGGCTCAACGCATCGGCTACAACATTTGTCTTGCCTGGGTGATAATGCAATCTCATGTCGTAGTCCTTGATCAACTCTAGCCATCGCCTCTGTCTGAGGTTCAACTCCTTCTGTGTGAAGATATATTTCAGGCTCTTGTGATCAGTGTAAACATCACAACTATTTCCGACCAGGAAATGTCTCCAAGTCTTGAGAGCATGCACTACGGCTGCTAGTTCCAAGTCATGTGTGGCATAATTCAATTCATGAGGTCTGAGCTGTCTGGATGCATAGGCTACAACTTTGCCTTCTTGCATGAGCACTCCTCCAAGTCCTTGACGAGAAGCGTCACAGTAGACCTGGAAATCCTTCCGAATGTTCGGCAATATCAGCACTGGGGCTGTAACAAGACGTTTCTTCAGCTCTTGAAAACTGGTTTCACATTCCTCAGTCCAAATATACTTGGATTCCTTCTTCAATAACTCTGTCATGGGCTTGGCAATCTTTGAGAAATTCTCAATGAACCTCCGGTAATATCCGGCAAGTCTGAGGAAACTGCGGATCTCCTTGACTGAAGTGGGTGCTACCCATTCGGTGACTGCTGCGACCTTGGCAGGGTCCACTGCTATTCCTTCTCCTGAGATGACGTGTCCGAGAAATCCGACTTCCTTCAACCAAAACTCACATTTGCTGAACTTTGCATATAGCTTATGCTCTCGAAGCTTCTCTAGAACTAGACGCAGATGTTCCTTGTGTTCCTCTTTGTTCTTGGAGAATATCAGTATGTCATCGATGAACACCACGACAAACTTGTCCAAGTATTCCATAAATACTTTGTTCATCAGATTCATAAAATATGCCGGAGCATTAGTCAATCCAAATGACATGACCGTGTACTCATACAAGCCGTACCGAGTGGTAAAGGCTGTCTTGGGTATATCCTGTTCACGAATCTTCAACTGATGATACCCGGATCGAAGATCGATCTTTGAGAATATGCGAGCTCCAACTAACTGATCAAACAGATCATTGATCGTCGGCAAGGGGTACTTGTTCTTGATGGTCACATCGTTCAATGCATGATAATCGACAACCATTCTCAGGGACTTGTCCTTCTTTTCAACCAAGAGCACTGGGGCTCCCCAAGGTGAAGAACTTGGGCGAATATACCCTTTGTCCAACAACTCCTTAATTTGCTTCTTGATTTCTATCAAGTCATTTGCGGGCATCCGATAAGGTCTCTTGGATATCGGGGCTGTTCCGGGTAATAGCTCAATCAAGAACTCAATCTCTCTATCGGGTGGCATGCCCGGCAATTCCTCCAGAAATACATCTGGATACTCCTGTACGATCGGAACTTCCTCCTGGACTACTCCCGTGAGAGAGTTTACTCGCTTACTCCGTGTCGGGCGCTGAGACACGTACTTAATCCGCTTCTGCTCAGGGGTGGTGAGCAAAATAGACCTAAGGGCACAATCGATATTCCCTTCATACTTGGCCAACCAATCGATGCCCAGAATTACATCCAATCCTAGGGACTCTAATACGATGAGGTCGGTGGGAAAATTATGGTTCCCGATGTTGAGACTAAAAGCATGGCATCCTATCCCGGCTGTCATCATGCCTCCTGGGGAACTGACCTTAATAGGTTGGCTGAGGGTTCTAGTTGGCAAACTATACTTTTCCACAACTACCCTTGATATGAATGAATGCATTGCACCAGAATCAAAAAGTACCAATACTGGATGTGAATTTAGCAAAAACTTACCAACCACAGTATCGGGGTGATCATAGACTTCTTCCACATCAATGTGGTTCACCTGAGCTCGAGGAAAAGGATTGGGCTTCTTTGCTGCAGAGTTGCCGTTGCCGTTTCCATTTCCCTTCTTGTTCTGGGGACAATCAGTGGCATAGTGTCCCTTCTTCTGACACTTGAAGCAAGTGATGTGAGTCAGATCCTTCTGAGCTGGAGCTGACTGCTGCTGAGTGCCAGTACCGCCATTCTTGAAGTTGCTGTTGTTGCGGTGGTTCCCATTTCCTCCATGGTTGTGGCCTCCATGGTTGTGCACTGGGTGGTTATGCTGAACGTGTCCTCCAAACTTACTGGATTCAGTCCCGGTATTCCCTGAGTAGGGGGTGTAGCGAGGCTTCTGCTGAGTGCCGGAGTTGAACTTTCCAACCCCATACTTTCGCTTGCGGTTCTCCATCTGCTGATGTTTCCCCTCCAAGATGAGGGCCTTATCAACCAGCTCCTGGTAGTTGTTGAAGGTGGCTACCGTCAACTGAATGCTCAACTCATCATTCAGTCCTTCCAAGAACTTTTCCTGCTTGGCCGCATCATCGGCCACATCTCCAGGTGCATAACGGGCGAGCATGCTGAAATCATCAACGTACTGGGCCACAGTGCGATTCCCCTGGCGTAAGTTGCGAAACTCACGCTTCTTCAGACTCATTGCACCAACTGAGACATGTGCGGTGCGGAAGGCTTGCTTGAATTGCTCCCAAGTGACTCCAGCAATGGGATAAGTGGTGGTGTAGTTCTCCCACCAAGCAGCTGCAGGGCCTTCAAGTTGGTGTGCGGCAAAATGCACCTTCTCAGCTTCAGTACAACCAGCAGTGATAAGTTCACGCTCCATCTTGCGAAGCCAATCATCTGCCACAATGGGCTCAATGCTGCTGGAGAAAGTTGGAGGGTTCAACCTCAGAAAACGGGTAAGGTTGTCAGCCTGGGGTGGGGGACGGTTGTTGTTGTTCTAGTTCTGGATGATCAGCTGCATCAGGGTGTTTTGTTGCTGGATCAACTGGGTGAGTTCCGGCGGAAAGTTGGAGGTAGGGGCGCGTCTTGGAGGCATCTGATGTTTGTAGAGGGGTGAGATTAGCATAGAACAATGGTCTGAGAGGAATTACACTACCCATATGAATGCAACACACAAGTATCACACCACACATTTTATTCAATCATCACAAAGGTTCACTCGAGGATACAAAATTCGATAATCCTAAACATCGGCCTAACACGTAAAACGATAAAGTAAATTTGGTGGTCTAGTCTAAGTGTCCTCCTCAGAATAGCATGGTGTCGGGTCCTTCGGTGGAGCTTTCTTCATAGTCCTCGTCGTTGCTGATCACGGGGGCTACGTCTCCTTCGGGATGAAGGTTCTCGCCCATGTCCAGTTCCTCCTCCAGGTAGGCAACTCGAGTCTTCAGCTTCTTGATTCGCTCAAGAAGGTCCTTCACTTCCAGCTCATGCTCATAGTGGGCTTCCCGGGCTGCATCTTCAAGCTCAAGCTCGCGAAGTGACAGTTGCTTGATCTTCCTGGCGTCCTTGATCGTGTGATACTCCAGAGTTCCACTGTACTTCTCCAAGGTCTGGGCATACGACAAGAGAGCGTCCTTGGTCTTGCTTGAGATGATATCTCCGTCTTCGTTCCTCTGGGATACGACGGATAAGTCTGGAGAAATAGGGCAGCCTTTGTATTCATCCTTGATACGTCCGAGCGCACAATGGATCGCCATGTCCCTTCCGAGAATCCAGTTGGGTGCGATGAACTTGAACTCCATCGGCTCAGTGCGCGGCTCGAATGTCCTTCCGAGAATATGCACCTCGATCCTGTAGCGTGAATCCTCCGGGAAAGACGAAGTTGGCTTCCCTGTGATAGTCGGCAGAGCAATCCTCAAATCCTTGGTGATCTGCACCAGCTCTTTTCCGAATGGCATAGTGGTGTCGGGCTGGCAAAACTCCGTGAACTTAACATGGATGAAGGTGGCCATCTAAACATTAGAAAATCGGAGAGAAGTCAGAAATGATCACAAGAGGAAATAGAAGATATAAGAGAAAATAGTTTTCTTCCTAAGGCTTTTCCAATCCTAGAGGTTACGTCCTAAGGTCAGCGTGTGCTCTGAATACCATTTCTGTAGCGACCCGACTGAACGAGTCAAGCCTCTGGTGTTTCCGTACCATCCCAAGATCATGCTGGTACACACACAGTACATAATGTATATATTCAAGAGTGCAATCACACAACTTTATTAATCGAGATCTCATAAAGAGTACTTTATTACAATAAAGGAGTACAATAAAGTGGCTGAAGGCCAACTCATGAGATTATCTAACGAAGACTAAGCGGAAGCATCAGGAAGACGAGTCCATCCGACTCCAAGGGCATGTCACTGAGCGTAGAATCGTAGCCTCACTCCTGGTCGGAAAAGTACTCTGCAACATGATACATTGCAGCCGTGTAGCTCAGCATATTGAATATGCTGGCAAATCATTGAGAGAGGGAGTAAAAATAATAATCATCTATCTCTACATGCATAGTTGGCCGGTGTAGCTAAGTTTTGCATAAAGCCAGTTTTATCCTACAACAAGAGGGGTCGAAAGCAAAATATTACTACATAGTTTGTTGTTAACGAGATGGTTCCGCCAACCAGTTCTCGTACCCGAATAGTTGTTAACACCCACATCATTATTAAGTTGTGTCGAGAGTTCAGGGGAAATTCAATGCCTTCGGCTCAAGTTGTCCATGACCGTGGACACGGCTAATCGATTAGGTTTGAGTACTCTGCAGAGTTTTGCACACGTTCCCCACAAGATTTGATCGCCTCCGGGTATGTCCTCGCACTTCAGGGTGTTTGAAGACTGGATGATCAAAACATGGTCTTTCAACGGGTCCCTCTGAATCCCTGTCGGTGCCCATCCATTCCTACCGTTCGTCTACATCTGCTAGCACCGCCTGTCCAGAGTCGCCGCGTTGTCCAACCAAGCCAGAGCCCATAATGACTTGTGGCTGTGCAGGTAAGCCTTGAGTCTTGAAGTCTCCGTCCGTCCCTTTGAGCCTGGGTGAAGCTTTCCGCAGGATGACATGGCCTCTCCAGCATCCCGGGCATCCACTGGGTTTTCCAGGGAGCTGATCAACCGTCCTTCACCCAGTGTTGCATTGCGTCCGAGGTCTTGAAAATCTTATCTTAGTCCGGTCTTGATTATTATATCAATCTCGCATCACTCGTGGTATACACTCAACCGATAACCCGTCTACTTAAGCATATAGAATATAACATTGTCGTCCCGGGGCCAAGTATCGGGGTGTTGTGTTCCTACCACATGAATACTACAACTTACACTAAAGTTTCCAAGTACCAAGGCAGCATGCAAATTGGGCAAAGAAGGTGATCTACTATGCATCGAAAACATAGGTAAAAATAACATGATCAAAGATGACTTGCCTTGATGATAGTTGTCCTGCTCAAGCGTCTCTAAGTAACACGCTTCGCACTCTGGACGATCTACCGATACAAACACAAAGCACACCATAAGCAATTCAATCAAGCCACGAGTAAAAATAACATCACATGCAATGGTTTGCAAAAGACTACGCAAAAGAATTTATCGTGCGCCGGTATGGCAGAAACTTGTTTCTGTTGAAAACACCAGTAACAATACTTAAAAAAATTCTGAAAATTCTACCACAGTAAGATTTTATCACTAGAAAACAGTAGCAAAAGGAATCAACTCAATATCATTTTTCAAACTCCTGGAATAGGCAAAACAGTGTTTAAACTAAATCTGCTCTAACTTATATTTCAAAATTTCAAACACAGACAACTTATATATTTTTAGAAACTACAGGAAATTTGTGAGCTACTGGAAAAAGAATCATTGTCATTGGACGTAGGTATAAAAAGTTGTGATCAAAACAAGATTGAAAGTTTCTGTTTTCGAAATCTGGACCGAAAATTACAAAACTGCTAGTGCTAAAGAGAGGCACACGTGGCAAGTTCTATTGGCTGTAGTGGCTGTGTGTTTTCTTGGTTTGGAGCAAACGTCCCATGGCTTGCAAAACCACTGGCTAAATCTTAAGTGACCAAAAGAACCGTTGGTTTTCTGGACTAAACCGAAGGGGTATAGGTGATCTAATCCTAGCCATTGCATGGTGTTGCATGGGATCTAAGGGCTGAGATGGAGTGCATGAAATATAGAGAGAGAGAGGTTGCTACCTGCTGCTGGAGGTGTTGCACCGGCAAGAAAGGAGATGGCCGGCGAGGAAGGAGGGAGTAGCTTCGGGCGGTGGGGCGTCGGGCGGTGAGGTTCCTCCTCCGCGGGGAAGAGGCGGCGATGGAGAGGGAGTTCGGGGAGGGCTCCTCCTCCGTGGCGAGGCAGAGGTGCAGCAGCTTTCGGGCTGCTGCCGCTGCTCGCGGCGGCGGCTAGGGCGGCGGTGGGGTGAGGCGCCGGCGGCGGCTTGTGGAGGCTGCGGTGGAGACGGCGGCTAGGGTTGGGGAGAGGTGACGGTGGGGGGGTTTATATAGGCTTAGGGGAGGAGAGTAGAAAGGAAGGAGAGGGAGAACTTTGGGAAGGAGATCACGGGAGAGAAAATAGGAAAGAGAGGGAGAGGTGGTGGTGGAGACAAAAGGAAAAGGAGGGAGGAGAAATAGGAAAGGGGGAATAAGGAAAGGGGAGGGAGAATAAAAGAAAGAAATCACGGTTCCTGTAGGGAAGGAAAGAGAGGGAGGAGAGAGAAGGAAGGAGGAGAGTGCACGGGGTGGAAGGAAATCAAGGGAGAAGAGAGGAAGCTGCGGTCTTGAAGAAAAAAGGAAAGAGAGGGAGAGCTCGCGTGGGGGAGAGAAGGGAGAGAGAATTAAGGAAGGAGAGGGATGAGAGAAATAAGGGAGAGAGGGGAGATTACGTGGGGTGGTTGGGATGGATGCATGCACGCTTGCATGCTGGTGGCGGTTGTGCATGCACTCGGGTTGCATGGTTCCAATACGTGCGTGTGGGCAAGGGTGCGGCTGGGCTGAGCCACTTTTGGCTCGGCCTGGCAGTTTCCTTTTTTTTGAAAAAACAAACTAACGGCAGCAACAAAAAGAAAAAAAAACAGAAAAATATATATCCTAGCTAACAAAATACTAGAAAAAAAAAGTAGGTGCCAATATACATATATGCACTAGAATACTTAGGAAAAACAAAATAACATATACAACTAATATATATATATAATATATAGGAAACCCTAGTTCCACCTAATGCAACTTTTAAAAATAGTTTTATGCACTAGGTCACACAACGCGATTGAAAAAAACAACTCAACTAAAATAAAAATACTTCGGAGTTTAGAAAATTTGCAAAACCAAATGGTGACTTTAAAATAAAAATTCGAAACGTTATGCACTTAAATTCGACGGGGGGAGAAGTCATATTATCTCCACTCCAATAAATTGCCCGCAGTCACATAACAATAAATTTTTTAGAAGAACACAATGATGCATAAAATATGAGATGCAAATGAATGATCTATTAACATCCGAATTTACGAAAATTGGGATGTTACACATCGTCATCACCAACACTCCTCTCATCGGAGGGGACTCATCTTCATCAACATCTCCATCAGCACCATCTCATTTCGAAAACCTAGTTCATCTCTTGTACCCAATCTCCGTCTCGCGACTCCGATTGGTACTTGTAAGGTTGCCAGTAGTGTTAATTACTCCTTGTAGTTGATGCTAGTTGGATTACTTGGTGGAAGATCATATGTTCAGATCCTTAATGCTATTCAATACATCTCTGATCATGAATATAATTATGCTTTGTGAGTAGTTATGTTTGTTCCTGAGGACATGGGATAAGTCTTGCTATAAGTAGTCGTGTGAATTTGGTATTCGTTCGATATTTTGATGCGTTGTATGTTGTCTTTCCTCTAGTGGTGTTGTGTGAACGTCGACTACATGACACTTCACCATTATTTGGGCCTAGAGGAAGGCATTGGGAAGTAATAAGTAGATGATGTGTTGCTAGAGTGACAGAAGCTTAAACCCTAGTTTATGCGTTGCTTCGCAAGGGGCTGATTTGGATCCACCAGTTTAATGCTATGGTTAGACTTTGTCTTAATTCTTCTTTCGTAGTTGCGGATTCTTGCGAGAGGGGTTAATCATAAGTGGGATGTTGGTCCAAGTAAGGACAGCACCCAAGCATCGGTCCACCCACATATCAAACTATCAAAGTAATAAACGCGCATCATATGAACATGATGAAAACTAGCTTGATAGAAATTCCCATGTGTCCTCGGGAGCGCTTTACCTTATATAAGAGTTCGTCCAGGCTTGTCCCTTGCTACAAATGGGATTGGGCCATCTTGCTGCACCTTTGTTACTATTGTTACTTGTTACCCATTATGAATTATCTTATCCCGCAACTGTCTGTTACCGATAATTCCAGTGCTTGCAAAGAATACCTTGCTAAAAACCACTTGTCATTTCCTTCTGCTCCTCGTTGGGTTCAGCACTCTTACTTATCGAAAGTACTATGATATATCCCCTATACTTGTTGGTCATCAAGACTCTTTTCTGCCGCCGTTGCCGGGGATTGAAGCGCCTTTGGTGAGTGGAATTTGGTAAGGAAACATTTATACAGTGTGCTGAAATTTATTGTCACTTGTCACTATGGAAACTAATCCTTTGAGAGGCTTGTTCGGGGTATCTTCACCTCGACCGGAAGCACAAAAGGTTGCTCCTCAACCTACTGCACATTCTGAAAATATTTATTATGAAATTCCTTCAGGTATGCTAGAGAAACTGTTGGCTAATACTTTTATAGGAGATGGAACATCACATCCCGACTTGCATCTAATCTATGTAGATGAAGTTTGTGGTTTATTTAAGCTTACAGGTTTGCCCGAGGATGAGGTCAAGAAGAAGATCTTTCCCTTATCTTTGAGGGATAAAGCATTGACATGGTATAGGCTATGTGATGATACTGGATCATGGAACTACAACCGATTGAAATTGGAATTTCATCAAAAGTTTTATCCTATGCATTTGGTACATCGTGATCGGAATTATATCTATAATTTTTGGCCTCGTGATAGAGAAAGTATCGCTCAAGCTTGGGGGAGGCTTAAGTCAATGTTATATTCATGCCCCAACCATGAGCTCCCTAGAGAAATTATTATTATGAACTTTTATGCTCGGCTTTCTCATGGCAATCGCACCATGCTTGACACTTCTCGTACCAGTTCTGTTATGAAGAGAGATATTGATTTCAAATGGGATTTATTGGAAAGAATTAAATGCAACTCTGAAGATTGGGAGTTTGATGAAGGTAAGGAGTCACGTATGAATCTTAAGTTCGATTGCATTAAATCCTTCGTTGAAACAAATACTTTTCGTGATTTTTGCGCTAAACATGTACTCGATTCTGAGATAGTAGTTTCTTTATGTGAATCATTTGCTGCTCATATTGATCTCCCTAAGGAGAAGTGGTTTAAATATCATCCTCCCATAGAAGTTAATGTAGTAAAACCCAATCTAGTTGAAGAGAAAGTTATTGCTTATAATGATTATATTGTTCCTAGTGCTTACATTGAGAAACCACCTTTCCCTGTTAGAATAAAGGATCATGCTAAAGCTTCAACTGTGATACGTAAGGGCTACATTAGAACACCCATACCCCCTGAGAAAATTAAAGTTGAACCTAGTATTGCTATAATTAAAGATCTCTTGGCCGATAATGTTGATGGGCATGTTATTCAATTCTGTGAAGCTGCTGCTAGAATTGTTAAACCTCATGCTAGAGACAAACATAAACCTGTTGTTGGCATGCCTGTTGTTTCTGTTAAGATAGGAGATCATTGTTATAATGGTTTATGTGACATGGATGCTAGTGTTAGTGCAATACCTCAATCTTTATATAATGAAATTAAAGATGAGATTGCACCTGTCGAGATGGAATTTATTGATGCTACTATTAAACTTGCTAATAGAGATACTATCTGCCCTCTGGGAATTGTTAGAGATGTTGAAGTCTTGTGTGGTAAAACTAAGTATCCTACTGATTTTCTCGTTCTTGCTACCACACAAGATAGCTTTTGTCCCATCATATTTGGTAGACCTTTCCTCGATACTGTTAATGCTCAAATTGATTGTGAGAAACAAACTGTTACTATTGGCTTTGGAGGTGTGTCACATGAATTTAATTTTTCTAAGTTTGGTAGACAACCTCATGAAAAAGAATTGTCTAGTAAGGATGAAATTATTTCTCTTGCTTCTATTGATGTGCCTCCTACTGATCCTTTAGAGCAATACTTGCTTGAACATGAAAATGATATGCATATGGATGAAAGGAATGAGATAGATAGAGTTATCTTTGAATAACGTCCTATCCTTAAGAATAATTTGTCTATTGAATTACTTGGAGATCCACCTCCACCAAAGGGTGATCCTGTGTTTGAGCTTAAACAATTACCTGATACTCTTAAGTATGCTTATCTCGATGAAAAATAGATATATCCTGTTATTATTAGTGCTAACCTTTGAGAGCATGAAGAAAAGAAATTATTGGAAACTCTAAGGAAGCACCGTGCTGCTATTGGATATACTCTTGATGATCTTAAGGGCATTAGTCCCACTCTATGCCAGCATAAAATTAAACTGATCCTGATTCCAAACCAGTTGCCGATCACCAACGAAGATTAAATCCTAAGATGAAAGAGGTGGTAAGAAAAGAAATACTAAAGCTCCTGGAAGCAGGTATTATTTATCTTGTTGCTCATAGTGATTGGGTAAGTCCGGTGCATTGTGTCCCTAAGAAGGGAGGTATTACCGTTGTCCCTAATGATAAAGATGAATTGATCCCAAAAGAATTGTTACTGGCTATAGGATGGTAATTGATTTTAGGAAATTAAATAAAGCTACTAAGAAAGATCATTACCCTTTACCTTTTATTGATCAAATGCTAGAAAGATTGTCTAAACATACACACTTTTGCTTGCTAGATGGTTATTCTGGTTTCTCCCAAATACCTGTTGTACAATCTGATCAGGAGAAAACCACTTTTACTTGCCCTTCCAGTACCTTTGCTTATAGACGTATGCCTTTTGGTTTATGTAGTACACGTGCTACCTTTCAAAGTTGTATGATGGCTGACTTCTGTGAAAAGATTGTTGAGGTTTTCATGGATGATTTCTCCGTTTACGGATCTTCTTTTGATGATTGCTTGAGCAACCTTGATCGAGTTTTGCAGAGATGTAAAGATACTAGCCTTGTCTTGAATTGGGAGAAGTGCCACTTTATGGTTAATGAAGGCATTGTCTTGGGACATAAAATTTCTGAAAGAGGTATTGAAGTCGATAAGGCTAAAGTTGATGCGATCGAGAAAATGCCATGCACTGTAGACATTAAAGGTATAATAAGTTTCCTTGGTCATGCTGGTTTCTATTGAAGGTTTATTAAAGACTTATCTAAGATTTCTAGGCCTCTCACCAATCTCTTGCAAAATGATATTCCATTTGTTTTTTATGATGATTGTGAAGAAGCATTTGAAATACTTAAGAAGGCCTTGATAACTGCACCTATAGTTCAACCACCTGATTGGAACCTACCTTTGGAAATTATGTGTGATGTTAGTGATTATGTTGTTGGTGCTGTTCTAGGACAAAGAGTTGATAAGAAATTAAATGTTATTCATTGTGCTAGTAAAACTCTAGATAGTGCCCAAAGAAACTATGCTACTACTGAAAAAGAATTTTTAGCAGTTGTGTTTGCATGTGATAAGTTCAGATGTTATATTGTTGATTGCAAAGTTACTATTCACACTGATCATGATACTATTAAATATCTCATGGAAAAGAAAGATGATAAACCTAGACTTATTAGATGGGTTCTCTTGCTACAAGAATTTGATTTGCATATTGTTGATAGGAAGGGTGCTGAGAACCTCGTAGCAGATAACTTGTCTAGGTTAGAGAATGTTCTTGATGACCCACAACCTATTGATGATAGCTTTCTTGGTGAACAATTGAATGTCATCAATGCTTCACGTAGTACACCATGGTATGCTGATTATGCTAATTATATTGTTGCTAAATATATACCACCTAGTTTCACATACCAACAAAAGAAAAAGTTCTTTTATGATTTAAGACATTACTTTTGGGATGATCCTCACCGTTATAAAGGAGTAGATGGTATTATTAGACGTTGTGTACCTGAGCATGAACAGGGACAAATCCTACAGAAGTGTCACTCTGAGGCTTACGGAGGACACCATGCAGGAGATAGAACTGCACACAAGGTATTGCAATCCGGTTTTTATTGGCCTACTCTCTTCAAGGATGCTCGTAAGTTTGTCTTGTCTTGTGATGAATGTCAAAGAATAGGTAATATCAGTAAACGTCAGGAAATGCCTACGAATTAATCACTTGTTATTGAACCATTTGATGTTTGGGGTTTTGATTATATGGGACCTTTTCCAAAGTCCAACGGGTATACTCATATTCTAGTTGCTGTTGATTACGTTACTAAGTGGGTAGAAGCTATTCCAACTAGTAGTGCTGATCATAACACCTCTATTAAGATGCTTAAAGAAGTCATTTTCCTAGATTTGGAGTCCCTAGATATTTAATGACTGATGGTGGTTCACATTTTATTCATGGTGCTTTCCGTAAAATGCTTGCTAAGTATGATGTCAACCATAGAATTGCATATCCTTATCATCCTCAGTCTAGTGGTCAAGTAGAGTTGAGTAATAGAGAAATTAAATTAATTTTGCAAAAGACTGTTAATAGGTCTAGAAAGAATTGGTCTAAGAAACTTGATGATGCACTGTGGACTTATAGAACTGCTTATAAGAATCCCATGGGCATGTCTCCGTATAAAATGGTTTACGGTAAAGCATGTCATTCACCTCTTGAGCTAGAGCATAAGGCTTATTGGGCAATCAAAGAGCTCAACTTTGATTTCAAACTTGCTGGTGAGAAGAGGTTATTTGATATTAGCTCACTTGATGAATGGAGAACTCAGGCATATGAAAATGCCAAGTTGTTTAAAGAAAAAGTTAAGAGGTGGCATGATAAAAGGATACAAAAACGTGAGTTCAATGTAGGTGATTCTGTCTTGCTATACAATTCTCGTTTAAGATTTTTTGCAGGCAAACTTCTCTCTAAATGGGAAGGACCTTACATTGTTGAGGAAGTATATCGTTCCGGTGCCATAAAAATCAACAACGCGGAAGGTAATTTTTCGAGAGTTGTAAATGGGCAAAGTATCAAGCATTATATCTCAAGTACTCCCATAAATGCTGAAAGCAATATTATTAATACGGTAACTCCGGAGGAGTACATAAGGGATATTTACCAGCTTGTTTCAGACTCCAAAAACGAAGAGGAATGTGATACGGTAAGTAAACCGACTCCAAAACTTTTCCAATAGCAATTTTTCTCCGTTTTAGAATATTTAGAAAAATAGAAAAATTTAAAGTAGTCCGGAAAGCGCACGAGGTGACAAGCCTGCCAGGCGCGCCCCACCCCCTGGGCGCACCTGGGGGCTCGTGAGCACCTTGTGTGTCTCCCGGACTCCATTTTCTTGTGGAATACTCCTTATGATCGGTAAAAATTCATTATATAATCTCCCGAAAGGTCTGACCCTCGTATCACGCAAATATCCTCTGTTTTCGTTTCGAGCTGCTGTGCAGACAGATCCAGATCGCTATGGCGTCCCCAAAAGTTCCGAAGGACAAGTTCTTCGAGAAGATCATCAATCCCTACCTCGCGGAGGTGTTGCAACACCCTCAATCTATCGAGATGCATGAGGGGGTGCTGCACATTCGTGATCTTTGATACGTCTCCAACATATCTATAATTTTTTATGGTTCCATGCTATTATCTTGTCAACTTTGGATTTTTTATATGCATTTTATATCTTTTTTGGGACTAACCTATTAATTCAGTGTCAGTTCCTGTTCTTTCTGTGTTTTTGACCCTTTTTCAGGCGGAGTCCAAACGGAATAATTCTTTCACGATGATTTTTTATGGAAAATATAAAAAATACCGGAAAAAAAGATACCGGAGAGGGGTCCTGAGGAAGCCACAAGCCCTGTCGGCGCGCCCCCCCAGGCCGCACCAACCAAGCTTGTGGGCCCCTCAGGGGCCCACTTGACGCAACTCCACCGTCATCTGGTCCTATAAATCCAGAAATCTCCAGAAATAAACCTAGATCGGGAGTTCCGCCACCGCAAGCCTCTGTAGCCACCAAAAACCAATCTGGAGCCCGTTCCGGCACCCTGTCGGAGGGGGAATCCATCTCCGGTGGCCATCTTCATCATCCCGGCGATCTCCATGACGAGGAGCGAGTAGTTCTCCCTCGGGGCTGAGGGTATGTACCAGTAGCTATGTGTTTGATGTCTCTCTCTCGTGTTCTTGAGATGTCTTGATCTCGATGTACCGTGGGCTTTGCTACTATAGTTGGATCTTATGATGTTCTTCCCCCTCTCCCTTCTTGTAATGAATTGAGTTTCCCCTTTTGAAGTTATCTTATCGGATTGAGTCTTTGAGAACACTTGATGTATGTCTTGCACGTGTCTATCTGCGGTGATCAACTTGCGGGTTTGTGACATTGGGAACCTATGCATATGGGTTGGCACACGTTTGATTCATGTGAGTATTCGATGTATGTTTTGGTGATCAACTTGCGGGTTCGTGACATTGGGAACCTATGCATAGGGGTTGGCACACGTTTTGACTCTCCGGTAGAAACTTTGGGGCACTCTTTGAAGTTCTATGTGTTGGTTGAATAGATGATTCTGAGATTATGTGATGCATATCGTATAATCATGCCCACGGATACTTGAGGTGACAATGGAGTATCTAGGTGACATTAGGGTTTTGGTTGATATGTATCTTAAGGTGTTATTCTAGTACGAACTCTATGAAAGATTGAACGGAATGAATAGCTTCGTGCTATTTTACTACGGACTCTTGAATAGATCGATCAGAAAGAATAACTTTGTGGTGGTTTCGTACCCGACAATAATATCTTCGATTGTTCTCCGCTATTAGTGACTTTGGAGTGACTCTTTGTTGCATGTTGAGGGCTAGTTATATGATCCAATTATGTTATCATTGTTGATAGAACTTCACTAGTGAAAGTATGAACCTTAGGCCTTGTTTCCACGATTTGCAATACCGTTCGTGCCTCACTTTTGTTACTAGTTACCTTGCTGTTTTTGTAATTTCAGATTACTAAAACCTATATCTACCATCCATATTGCACTTGTATCACCATCTCTTCACTGAACTAGTGCACCTATACAACTTACCATAGTATTGGGTGTGTTGGGGACACAAGAGACTCTTTGTTATTTGGTTGCAGGGTTGCTTGAGAGAGACCATCTTCATCCCACGCCTCCTGCGGATTGATAAACCTTAGGTCACCCACTTGAGGGAAAATTGCTACTGTCCTACAAACCTCTGCACTTGGAGGCCCAACAACGTCTACAAGGAGAAGGTTGCGTAGTAGACATCAAGCTCTTTTCTGGTGCCGTTGCCGGGGAGGTTAGCGCTTGAAGGTATATCTTTAGATCCTGCAATCGAATCTTTTTTGTTTCTTGTTATTTCGCTAGAAAACTACAAAAAAAATGGAATTGAGGATGCCTCATATGCTCCATCTTTTCAATGTCTTTCGTGAGCACGATGGGAAGGAAAATTGTGCTCAAGTGCTGAAATAAGAATTACATAGAATGCTTGGCATAGAATATGTGAATGATGAGCATGATTGCAATGTTCTTAGCATGAATTCTTTGAATACCCATGATGCTAATGATATGCAAAGCCACAAGCTTGGGGATGCTATATTTGATAAAGATGATCTTTTTAGTTCTTCCACTTTGAATGATCAAAATCATTTTGATGAAAGCATGCCCCTATCTATGATGACTATTGTGAGGATACTTATGCTTTAAAGAAGAAGGATGATAAAACTTGTCATACTCTCAGGAACCCCTTTGCTAAACCTTGCTTTTTCATTGTGGACACAATTTGTAGTGCTCAAGTCTTTTACAATACTCCCACTACTATTCTTGAGAATAGATTTCCTTATGTGGAGAGTAGTAAAATTTCTATGCTTGTAAATCATGAAAAGAATGCTTTAGGTGCTGGTTCTATTGTTGAATTCATTCATGATGCTACTGAAAATTACTATGAGAGAGGATCATATGCTTCTACTTATTGCAATAGTATCAAGCTTCCTCTCCATATGTTGAAATTTTTGAAGCTATGCTTGTTTTGCCTTCCTATGCTAGTTGATTCTTGATCCAATAAATTGTTTGATCACAAAATCCCTATGCATAGCAAGTGGGTTAGACTTAAATGTCCTAGCCATTTGCTCCATGATGCTCTCGTTGCGTTTCAATCCTTACCTTTTATGTGAGCATCATTGAAATCAATGCCTAGCTAAGGGCATTAAACGATAGCGCTTGTTGGGAGGCAACCCAATGAATAAAATTTTCTTTTCTTTTTTCTTCATGTTTTGTTTTCTCCACACCATCATAATTCTGTTATGATTGTGCCTTTTGTGTTTCTTTTTGTGTTTGTGCCAAGCAAAACCATTATGATTAGTCTTGGTGATGATTGTTTTATCATGCTAGAAAAAGACAGAAACTTTCTGCTCACGAAAAGAATTTTCATTGTTATTCTGTAACAGCTTTAGAGTTGACTCTTTTTGCTTCTGATTTCTATGCAATTTCTTCATACTGTCGATATTTTTCAGATTTTTTGAAGTACCAGAAGTATACAAAGTATACAGATTGCTACAGACTGGTCTGCTGTTAACAGATTCTGTTTTTGTTGAGTTGGTTGCTTATTTTGATGAAACTATGGATAGTATCGGATGGTACTAGCCATGGAAAAGTGAAAATACAGCAACCCAACACCAACATAAGTAGAATTTAAGTTTGCTACAGTACTTATGGAAGTGGTGATTTGCTTTCTTATACTAATGATATCACGAGTTTCTGTTTAAGTTTTGTGTTGTGAAGTTCTTATGGACAAAGAGATAAAGAGTGGAAAGAGCTCTAGCTTGGGGATGCCCAAGGCACCCCAAGTTGATTCAAGGATGCCGAAAAAGCCTAAGCTTGGGGATGCCCCGGGAAGGCATCCCCTCTTTCGTCTTCAATCCATCAGTAATGTTACTTGGAGATATATTTTTATTCACCACATGATATGTGTTTTGCTTGGACCATCTTGTATCGTAGGAGTCTTTTATTTTTATTGTGTCACAATCTTCCTTGCTGCACACCTAGAGAGAGAGAGACATGCACTCACCGTGATTTTGTCGAGCTTCACTTATATCCTTTGAGTTAGGCAATTCAGCTCACATATGTTTCACTTATATCTTTAGAGCTAGTTGATTTTGCTCTATGTGCTTCACTTATATATTTTAGAGCACAGCGGTGTGTGGCTTGGTAGTTGGCTTATGCTATGAAAATAGTCCCAAAAATGGTAGTTATCCAAAGGGTTACAAAAACTTCCATCTTCATGTGCATTGAGTAGAAAGAGAAGCTTGATTCCTCTCAATTAGTTTTCAGATGTGGTTGTGGTAATATTTAAGTTATGTTAGTATGGTGTTGTGAATCTAGAGATACTTGTGTTGAATTTAGTGATTCCCATAGCATGCACGTATGGTGAACCGCTATGTGATGAAGTTTGAGCATGATTAGTTTATTGATTGTCATCCTTTGTGTAGCGGTCGGGATCGCGCGATGGTTTATACCTACCACCCCTTCCCCTAGGAGTATGCGTTGAATGCTTTGTTTCGATTACTAATAAAACTTTTGCAACAATTATATGAGTTCTTCTTGACTAATGTTGAGTCCATGGTTTAGAAGCACTTTCACCTTCCACCATCACTATCTTCTTTAGTACCGTGCAACTTTCGCCGGTGCATAAACCTACCATATAGCCTCCCTCAAAACAGCCACCATACCTACCTACTATGGCATTTTCAAAGCCATTCCAAGATATACTGCCATGCAACTATCACCATGACATGTGCCACCACTTCTACATTTCCATTGCATGATCATAAGATAGCTAGCATGATGTTTCCATTGATGTCTATGCCATGCTAGATCATTGTCATGGTACACTACCGAAGGCATTTCATATAGAGTCATCATTGCTCTAAGTTTTGAGTTGTAAGTGTGATGATCATCATTGATGGAGCATTGTCCCATGTGAAAAGAAAAGAGGCCAAATATGCCCACCAAAATAAATAAATAAAAGAGGCCAAACAGCCCACCAAAAAAATGAGAGAAAAAGAGAGAAGGGACAATGCTACTATCTCCTTTCCACACTTGTGCTTCATATTAAGCACCATGATCTTCATGATTGAGAGTCTCTCGTTTTGTCACCACCATATAGCTAGTGGGAAATTTTAATTATATAACTTGGCTTGTATATTCCTATGATGGGCTTCCTCAAAATTTCCCTAGGTCTTCGTGAGCAAGCAAGTTGGATGCACACCCACTAGTTTTCCTTAAGAGCTTTCACATACTCATAGCTCTAGTGCATCTCTTGCATGGCAATCCCAACTCATTCACATTGATATCTATTGATAAGCATATCCAAAGCTTATTGATATGCCTAGTCAATGTGACCATCTTCTCCTTTTTTGTCTCACAACCTCCACCACTCCATTCCACCTATAGTGCTATAACCATGGCTCACGCTCATGTATTGCGTGAGAGTTGAAAAAGTTTGAGAAAGTAAAGGTGTGAAAACAATTACTTGGACAATACTGAGGTTGTGCATGATTTAAATTCGTTGTGCAAGGATGATAGAGCATAGCCAGACTATATGATTTTGTAGGGATAACTTTCTTTTGGCCTTGTTATTTTGAAAGTTCTTGATTACCTTGCTAGTTTGCTTGAAGTATTATTGTCTCCACATCAATAGGAAACTATTGTTTTGAATCTAACGGATCTGAACATTCATGTCACGAGAGAGAAGTTACAAAGGACAACTATGCTAGGTAGCATGCAACATAAAAAATTCATTCTTTATCACTTCCCTACTCGAGGACGAGCAGGAGTTAAGCTTGGGGATGCTTGATACGTCTCCAACATATCTATAATTTTTGATGGTTCCATGCTATTATCTTGTCAACTTTGGATGTTTTATATGCCTTTTATATCTTTTTTGGGACTAACCTATTAATTCAGTGCCAAGTGCCAGTTCCTGTTCTTTCCGTGTTTTTGACCCTTTTTCAGGAGGAGTCCAAACGGAATAGTTCTTTCGCGATGATTTTTTATGGAAAATATAAAAAATACCGGAAGAAAAAGATACCGGAGAGGGGTCCGAAGGAAGCCACAAGCCCTGTCGGCGCGACCCCCCGAGGCCACACCAACCAAGCTTGTGGGCCCCTCAGGGGCCCACTTGACGCAACTCCACCGCCATCTGGTCCTATAAATCCAGAAACCTCCAGAAAGAAACCTAGATTGGGAGTTCCACCACCGCAAGCCTCTGTAGCCACCAAAAACCAATCTGGAGCCCATTTCGGCACCCTACCGGAGGGGGAATCCATCTCTGGTGGCCATCTCCATCATTCAGCGATCTCCATGACGTGGAGGGAGTAGTTCTCCCTCGGGGCTGAGGGTTTGTACCACTAGCTATGTGTTCGATCTCTCTCTCTCTCTCTCTCGTGTTCTTGAGATGTCTTGATCTTGACGTACCGTGGGCTTTGCTACTATAGTTGGATCATATGATGTTCTTCCCCCTCTCCCTTCTTCTAATGAATTGAGTTTCCCCTTTTGAATTTATCTTCTCGGATTGAGTCTTTGAGAACACTTGACGTATGTCTTGCACGTGTCTATCTGCGGTGATCAACTTGCGGGTTTGTGACATTGGGAACCTATGCATATGGGTTGGCACACGTTTGATTCATGTGAGTACTCGATGTATGTTTTGGTGATCAACTTGCGGGTTCGTGACATTGGGAACCTATGCATAGGGGTTGGCACACGTTTTGACTCTCCCGTAGAAACTTTGGGGCACTCTTTGAAGTTCTATGTGTTGCTTGAATAGATGATTCTGAGATTATGTGATGCATATCGTATAATCATGCCCACGGATACTTGAGGTGACAATGGAGTATCTAGGTGACATTAGGGTCTTGGTTGATATGTATCTTAAGGTGTTATTCTAGTACGAACTCTATGAAAGATTGAACGGAAAGAATAGCTTCGTGCTATTTTACTACAGACTCTGGAATAGATCGATCAGAAAGATTAACTTTGTGGTGGTTTCGTACCCGACAATAATCTCTTCGTTTGTTCTCTACTATTAGTGACTTTGAAGTGACTCTTTGTTGCATGTTGAGGGCTAGTTATATGATCCAATTATGTTATCATTGTTGAGAGAACTTCACTAGTGAAAGTATGAACCTTAGGCCTTGATTCCACGCTTTGCAATACCGTTCGTGCTCACTTTTGTTACTAGTTACCTTGCTGTTTTTATAATTTCAGATTACGAAAACCTATATCTACCATCCATGTTGCACTTGTATCACCATGTCTTCGCTGAACTAGTGCACCTATACAACTTACCATTGTATTGGGTCTGTTGGGGACACAAGAGACTCTTTGTTATTTGGTTGCAGGGTTGCTTCAGAGAGACCATCTTCATCCTACGCCTCCCACAGATTGATAAACCTTAGGTCACCCACTTGAGGGAAAATTGCTACTGTCCTACAAACCTTTGCATTTGGAGGCCCAACAACGTATACAAGGAGAAGGTTGCGTAGTAGACATCAATGTTGAGGGGCCCAAGAGGACCGGAAGCGTAGAGGCGAGGCTCGAAGCAATGGAGCAGCAAGTCTTCAAGTGCCAAGGGATGGTGGAACGCGGACTCAACGCCAACCACATGATGATCACAGAGTTCACCAACAAGCACAAGATCGATGCCAAGGACATCGGATAGCACCTCTTCAAGCTCTATGAAAGAATCGACCATCTCCAAGCCTAGATCTACGACCTGCAGAACCAAAACTATGAGTATGAGTATAGATTTAAAGCAATGCGGTTGGCTACAGATTTGAGGATTCCTGAGACTCGATCATCTTTCCATGATGGAGAACCTATGCCTTGGAAGACGGAGAATCAACCCCAGACTCCAACAACTCCACCACCATCACCTCTTAAGGAAGACAATTAAACACATGGGTATGGGCACTCCCCTTGGCTTGTGCCAAGCTTGGGGGAGTTTCCCCGGTATCGTATCACCATCACATCTTTTGCCTTTACCTTTATCTTAGTTCGATCCTTTTTGGTAATATCTTTATCTAGTAGAATAAAGTTCTTAGTATGATCTAGTCTTGAGTTTTGCTTTGTGTTACCCCCAATGTAATCGAGTTCGTGAGTTATATAACAAAGAGTATTTTAGTTAAGGGCTTTGCTTCATGCCATGATCTAAAGAAAAGAATAATAATAGAACAAAAGCATGAAAGATCATGTGATGATCCTATGGGAAGTGGTGGCTTCACATATAAAAAGAATGTTGACTGAAACTTGTTGTGGGTGGACAAACATAGACCTTGGTCATTGCTGCAATTAATAGGAAGTAATAAAGAAAGAGAGGTTCACATATAAATATATCATCTTTGACACCGTCTATGATTGTGAACACTCATTAAACTATTACATCCTAAGAAGTAGATGTTGGACAAGGAAGACAACATAATGAATTATGTTTGCTTGGTTCCGAACAATGTTATATGACTAGAGATCCCTTAGCATGTGACGCTTGCATCCACCTCATATCAGCCAAAACTTCCGCACTAAGTAGAGATACTACTTGTGCATCCATAAACCCTCAACCCAGTTTTGCCATGAGAGTCCACCATACCAACCTATGGATAGAATAAGATCCCTCAAGTAAGTTGTCATCGGTGCAAGCAATAAAAATTGCTCCCTAAATATGTATGATCTATTAGTGTGTGGAAAATAAGCTTTGTATGAACCTGTGATGAGGAAGACATAAAAGCGAGAGACTGCATAATAAAGTTCTTTATCACAGGAGGCAATATAAAGTGACGTTCCTTCACACTAAGAGATCACACATCCAAACCTCAAAAGCACATGACAACCTTTGCTTCCCTCTACGAAGGGCCTATCTTGTACCTTTACTTTTTATCTTTAAAAGAGTCATGGTGATCGACACCAATTCCTTATTTTGCCATTATCTTGGCAAGCGTCATGTGCTAGGGAAAGATCTATATTCATATATCAACTTGGAAGTAAGTAATCATGAATTATTATTATTGACATTACCCTTGAGGTAAATAGTTGGGAGGCGAAACTATAAGCCCTTATCTTTCTCTGTGTCCAACTGAAACTTTGATCTCACGAGTACAGCGTGAGTTTTAACAATTGTAGAAGACTAAAAGATGATTTAGTATGTGGATTTTCTCTACAAGCTCTTATTTTACTCTTTTCGATGTTATGATAAATTGCAATTGCTTCAATGACTAAAGACTATTGGTTCTTAATTCTCAATAAGGTTCTTGATCCATACTTTACATTGTGAAGGAATTGTCACTTTAGCATAAGAGATTATATGACGATATTGTTGTTCTAAATATGATCATGATGCCTGCTGATATGTCTCGAACATATCTATAATTTTTGATGGTTTCATGTTGTTATCTTGTCAACTTTGGATGATTTATATACCTTTTATATCTTTTTAGGGACTAACTTATTAATTCAGTACCAAGTGCCAGTTCCTGTTTTTTCTATGTTTTTGACTCTTTTCAGATCTGATTTTGGAACGTAGTCCAAACGGAATAAAATCCCCGAAATGATTTTTTCTAGAACGGAAAAAGATCGGGGGACTTTAGGGCCAAGGCAGGAGGCCCACACGGAGCCCACAAGCCGTGTCGCCGCGGCCAGGGGGGCCCGCGGCCACCAGGCTTGTGGCCTCCTTGGCGCTCCCCTGCCCTATCTCTTTTGCCTATATATTCCCTAAAATCCCAGAAAACTCAGGGCATCCACAAAACCACTTTTCCGCTGCCGCAAGCTTCCGTTTTCGCGAGATCTCATTTGGAGACCCTTCCCGGTGCCATATCGGAGGGGACTTTGGAGCTGGAGGGCTTCTACATCAACATCATTGCCTCTCCAATGACTCGTGAGTAGTCCACTTCAGACCTACGGGTCCGTAGTTAGTAGCTAGATGGCTTCTTCTCTCTCTTGGATCTTCAATACAAAGTTCTCCATGATCTTCATGGAGATCTATCCGATGTAATCCTCTTTGGCGGTGTGTTTGTTGAGATCCAATGAATTTGTGGATTTGTGATCATATTATCTATGAATTATATTTGAGTCTTTTCTGATGTCTTATGTGCATGATTTGATATCCTTGTAAGTCTCTCCGAGTCTTGAGTTTTGTTTGGACAACTAGATCTATGATTCTTGCAATGGGAGAAGTGCTTGGTTTTGGGTTCATACCGTGCGGTGACCTTTCCGAGTGACAGAAGGGGCAGCAAGGCACACATCATGTTGTTTCCATCAAGGGTAACAAGATGGGCTTTCATCATAGATTTGAGATTGTCCATCTACATCATGTCATCTTGCTTAAGGCGTTACTCTGTTCTTATGAACTCAATACACTAGATGCATGCTGGATAGCGGTCGACGTGTGGAGTAATAGTAGTAGATGCAGAAAGTATCGGTCTACTTATTTTGGACGTGATGCCTATAGATATGATCATTGCCATAGATAACGTCATGACTTTGCGCGGTTCTATCAATTGCTCGACAGTAATTCGTTCACCCGCCGTCTACTTGCTTTCATGAGAGAATCCACTAGTGAACACTATGGCCCCCGGGTCTATTCACAACTATCATCTCAGCTTTTACTTTTACTTTGCTTTGTTTACCTTTTGCTTTCAGTTCTCACTTTGCAAACAATCTATAAGGGATTGACAACCCCTTCATAGCGTTGGGTGCAAGCTCTTTGTGTTTGTGCAGGTACTTGTGACTTGACGCGATCCTCCTAATGGATTGATACCTTGGTTCTCAAACTGAGGGAAATACTTACCGCCGCAGTGCTACGTTACCCTTTCCTCTTCAAGGGAACACCAACGCAAGGCTCCAAGGCCTCGGGGGAATCCTTTGCATATTTGCCAAGGAAATCCCTATAGGCGTAGCCAGCAGCAGAAGGATTTCTGGCGTCGTTGGCGGGGAAGGTCTTTTGTTGTTGTAGTAGAAGGATTTCTGGCGCCGTTGCTGGGGAGAGATCAAGTCAAGCTCTATCCAAGTAGGTGTCACAAAATCAGCTCTTGCATTTACCTTTTTGCCAGTTGCCTCTCGTTTTCCTCTCCCCCACTTCACATTTGCCGTTTTCATTTGCCTTTCTCCTTTGCCGTTTTCATTTTCCTTTTTGCCGTTCTCTTTTGCCCGTTTCACTCGCTTACTTCCTGCTCGTTTGTGTGTGGGATAGTCCATCAATGGCTAGACCCACCACTCCAAACGATACCCCTGAGAACGAAGTTCTCAATTTCAAGTAGAATGAGGAAGAAAATTTAAAGGACGCTTGGTACAGGATTTGCAATGCTCAAAGTAGATCTACTCGTAAGCAATCCACTACCATTCTTTTTCGCAGTTTTTATGTTGGAATCTCTCCTTGGAATAGGTATATTCTTGATAACATCGTAGGCGGGAATTTTTTGGGGAGCCATACTGTTGACTCCTATGGAGCTATCATGAATTTGGTAGGCTCACCCCCGCTCATGGTTAATGGAACTACCTTGACCTTGGAACACATGATGCAAAGGCTTGACGCCATTGAAAACAAAATGGCCACAATTGAACTTATTGAGGATTTGGATAGAAAGATCCAAAATCAAATTACTTAGTACAGATCCAAAGTGGGAATGGTTTTGAAAAATTCAAGGGAGAAGGAACCTATAGTTAATGATTCCTCTAGAATTGGCAAACTAGAAGATGTCATAACCAACTTGGGTTCCGCTTTTGCCGTTGTGCAAAATACTCCAAATCTCACTCTCAAAAAGACCGTCAAGCCTGTTTTTGTCCCTAAAGCTAGTGGTGAGTCATCCAATAAAGATGAAGATCTTAAGATGGTAAATGATCACACTACTTATGGTTTGAGCACCAAAGATGACTATGCGTGATTCCATCACCTTATGCCTAGCTAAGGGCGTTAAACAATAGCGCTTGTTGGGAGGCAACCCAACGAATCTATCCTTTTTCTTTCTGTTTTGTGTTTTCCACACTTTCATAATTCTGTTATGATTGTGTTTTTGTGTTTCTTTTGCGTTTGTGCCAAGTGAAACCGTTATGATTAGTCTTGGGGATGATCATTTGATCATGCTCGAAAAGACAGAAACTTTCTGCTCACGAAAACAATTTTCATTTGTACAAGATTTTGAGTTGATTCTTTTTTCTGCTGATTGCTACGCAAATTATTCAGACTGTCATAGATTTTCAGAATTTTTGAAGTACCAGAAGTATACGAAGTATACAGATTGCTATACACAGACTTTGCTGTTAACAGATTCTGTTTTTGTTGAGTTGGTTGCTTATTTTGATGAAACTATGGATAGTATCGGGGGGTATTAGCCATGGAAGATTGAAAATACAGTAACCCAACATCAACATAAGTAGAATTTAAGTTTGCTACAGTACCTAAGGAAGTGGTGGTTTGCTTTCTTATACTAATGTTATCACGAGTTTCTGTTTAAGTTTTGTGTTGTGAAGTTTTCAAGTTTTGGGTGAAGTTCTTATGGACAAAGAGTTAAAGAGTGGCAAGAGCTCAAGCTTGGGGATTCCCAAGGCACCCCAAGTTGATTCAAGGATGCCGAAAAATACTAAGCTTGGGGATGCCCCGGGAAGGCATCCCCTCTTTCGTCTTCAATCCATCGGTAACGTTACTTGGGGCTATATTTTTATTCACCACATGTTATGTGTTTTGCTTGGAGCGTCTTGTATCGTAGGAGTCTTTTATTTTTGTTGTGTGACAATCCTCCTTGCTGCACACCTAGAGAGAGAGACATGCACTCACCGTGATTTTGTCGAGCTTCACTTATATCCTTTGGTTAGGCAATTTAGCTCACATGTGTTTCACTTATATCTTTTGAGCTAGTTGATTTTGCTCTATGTGCTTCACTTCTATCTTTTGGAGCACGGCAGCGCGTGGCGTGGTAGTTGATCTATGCTATGAAAGTAGTCTCAAAAGGGGTAGTTATCCAAAGGGATATTAAAACTTCCACCTTCATGTGCATTGAGTAATTAGAGAAGTTTGATTCATATCAATTAGTTTTGAGTTGTGGTTGTGGTAATATTGAAGTTACACTAGTAAGGTGTTGTGGATCTAGAAATACTTGTGTTGAAGTTAGTGATTCCCGTAGCATGCACGTATGGTGAACCGCTATGTGATGAAGTCTGAGCATGATTAGTCTATTGATTGTCATCCTTTGTGTGGCGGTCGGGATCGCGCGATGGTTTATACCTACCAACCCTTCTCCTAGGAGTATGCGTTGAATGCTTTGTTTCGATTACTACTAAAACTTTTACAACTAGTATATGAGTTCTTCATGACTAATGTTGAGTCCATGGTTTATATGCACTTTCACCTTCCACCATCACTATCTTCTTTAGTGCCGTGCAACTTTCGCCGGTACATAAAACACACCATTAGCCTCCCTCAAAAGAGCCACTATACCTACCTACTATGTCTTTTTCAAAGCTATTCCGAGATATATTGCCATGCAACTACCACCATGACATGTGCCACCACTTCTACATTGCCATTGCATGATCATAAGATAGCTAGCGTGATGTTTCCATTGATGTCTATGCCATGCTAGATCATTGTATCGGTACACTACCAAAGGATTTCCATATAGAGTCATCATTGCTCTAAGTTTTGAGTTGTAAGTGTGATGATCATCATTGATGGAGCATTGTGCCATGTGAGGAAATAAAATAGGCAAGCGAAGCCCATTTACAAAAAGAGGCCAAAGAGCCACCAAAAAATGAGAGAAAAAGAGAGAAGGGACAATGCTACTATCTTTCCACACTTGTGATTATTAAGCACCATGATCTTCATGATTGAGAGTATCTCGTTTTGTCACCACCATATAAATAGTGGGAAATTTTCATTATATAACTTGGCTTGTATATTCCAATGATGGGCTTCCTCAAAATTGCCTTAGGTCTTCGTGAGCAAGCAAGTTGGATGCGCACCCACTAGTTTTCTTTAAGAGCTTTCACATACTCCTAGCTCTAGTGCATCATTTGTATGGCAATCCCTACTCATTCACATTGATATCTATTGATGAGCATCTCCATAGCTGATTGATATGTCTAGTCGATGTGATCATGTTCTCCTTCTTTGCCTTGCAACCTCCATCACACTCCATTCCACTTATAGTGCTAAAACCATGGCTCACGCTCATGTATTGCATGAGAGTTTAAAAAGTTTGAGAAAGTAAAGGTGTGAAAACAATTACTTGGCCAATACCGAGGTTGTGCATGACTTAAATTCGTTGTGCAAGGATGATAGAGCATAGCCAGACTATATGATTTTGTAGGGATAACTTTCTTTTGGCCTTGTTATTTTGAAAGTTCATGATTACCTTGCTAGTTTGCTTGAAGTATTATTGTCTCCACGTCAATAGCAAACTATTGTTTTGAATCTAACGGATCTGAAGATTCATGTCACATAAGAGGAGTTACAAAGGACATCTATCCTAGGTAGCATGAAAGCATCAAAAATTCATGCTTTATCACTTCCGTACTCGAGGACGAGCAGGAGTTAAGCTTGGGGATGCTTGATACGTCTCAAACGTATCTATAATTTTTTATGGTTTCATGTTGTTATCTTGTCAACTTTGGATGTTTTATATACCTTTTATATCTTTTGTTGGGACTAACTTATTAATTCAGTGCCAAGTGCCAGTTCTTGTTTTTTCTGTGTTTTTAACTCTTCTCAGATCTAATTTTGGAATGGAGTCCAAACGAAATAAAATCCCCGAAATGAATTTTTCCAAAACGGAAGAAGATCGAGGGATTTGAGGGCCAAGGCAGGAGGCCCACAGGGAGCCCACAAGCCCTGTCACTGCCGCCAGGGGGGCAGCGGCCACCAGGCTTGTGGCCTCCCTGGCGCTCCCCTGCCCTAGCTCTTTGGCCTATATATTCCCTAAAATCCCAAAAAAAATCAGGGCATCCACGAAACCACTTTTCCGCCACCGCAAGCTTCCGTTTCTGCGAGATCTCATCTGGAGACCCTTCCCGGTCCCCTGCCGGAGGTGACTTTGGAGCTGGAGGGCTTCTACATCAACATCATTGCCTCTCCAATGACTCGTGAGTAGTCCACTTCAGACCTACGGGTCCGTAGTTAGTAGCTAGATGGCTTCTTCTCTCTCTTGGATCTTCAATACAAAGTTCTCCATGATCTTCATGGAGATCTATCCGATGTAATCCCCTTTGGCGGTGTGTTCGTCGAGATCCGGTGAACTGTGGATTTGTGATCAGATTATCTATGAATTATATTTGAGTCTTTTCTAATTTCTTATATGCATGATTTGATATCCTTGAAAGTCTCTTCGAGTCTTGGGTTTTGTTTGGCCAACTAGATCTATGATTCTTGCAATGGGAGAAGTGCTTGGTTTTGGGTTCATACCGTGCGGTGACCTTTCCCAGTGACAGAAGGGGCAGCAAGGCACGCATCATGTTGATGCCATCAAGGGTAACAAGATGGGCTTTCATCATAGATCTGAGATTGTCCATCTACATCGTGTCATCTTGCTTAAGGCGTTACTCTGTTCTTATGAACTCAATACACTAGATGCATGCTGGATAGCAGTCGACGTGTGGAGTAATAGTAGTAGATGCAGAAAGTATCGGTCTACTTGTTTTGGACGTGATGCTTATAGATATGATCATTGCCATAGATAACGTCATGACTTTGTGCGGTTCTATCAATTGCTCGACAGTAATTCGTACACCCACCATCTACTTGCTTTCATGAGAGAAGCCACTAGTGAACACTACGACCCCCGGGTCTATTCACAACTATCATCTCAGCTTTTACTTTTACTTTGCTTTGTTTACTTTTTGCTTTCGGTTCTCACTTTGCAAACAATCTATAAGGGATTGACAACCCCTTCATAGCGTTGGGTGCAAGCTCTTTGTGTTTGTGCAGGTACTTGTTGTTAGAGCATATATCTCCATATGTGGTTTTGGTAATTGATGACAATTCTTATGGGCTAATGGTTGCCTTAAGTTATATTTATAGGATTTGTCCATAGGCACTTCTTGAAGTCCATCTGTTGGGTTCAAGGAGTTTATATGATGACCAAGATGGTATTCAAGGTATTATCCAATGAATGGTCATAGAGACACTAGGTTGATCAAGATCTCAGACAAAGAGTAAATCAAGATGATCAACACACAAAGCGTATAAGATGTACCGAGAGGGATCAGGTGATCCCATGGTATGGTAAGCATTGTCCATTACATGTTTGTGTACTAACCCATGGTCTTTGTGAGAGTCCTATGTGGGGGTTAGGTGTGCTTCCATGGGCTTGCGTCAAAAGGAAGATCTCATACAACCCATGAAGGATGACGTCAAGTGGTGATTGTCATCAAGATTGTGGTGTGCAAGTTCAAGTGGATCAGCACGAATATATCATTGAAACTATTGTTAATGATCATGTGTTGATAAGGACAAGCTCATGTGCTAACAAGGACAAGATCAAGATAAGCATTCCTGAGCACTACATGCTTGATTCTTGTGGATGTTCACATGGTGGACAAATGAAGATGAATACATAAGCTAGGCTTTCCACATTGTGTATGGGAGAGCTGCTTGAAGACTTCATCATGTCTTGCTTTCAACTTGAGCCAAGAAGGAACAACAACATCAAGCTCAAGTGAAAGGGCTAACTCAAAGGTATCAGTTCCTTTGACGTTAGTGGTGCGGAATGATGATCAGCGAGTAAAAGTATACACTCAAGTATGGATCATCGGTACCCCTTTTATAATTCTTGAGTCTTTAGGGATCCCGCACTATTAAGAGGGGATCACAGGTTTTGTGATGAACTTGCTCAAACTAGATATCCATTGTTCTGCTCTTACCACATCTCCACTGCTCTGCTGTTATCAGAAAACAGGACCAGTGCCTCGGACATCCGGCCTCCTCCGGACGTCCGAGGCCCGGACATCCGGCCTCCTCCGGACGTCCGAGGCCCGGAAGTCCGACCAGCTTCGGAAATCCGGAACTATGCACCAGAGAAACTTGAGCCATATAACTCGGACTTCCGGCTCCCTCCGGACGTCTCAGGGCCGGACGTCCGACCAGCTTCGGAAATCCGGAGCTTTGCACCAGAGAAACTTGAGCCATATAATTCGGACTTCCGGCTCCCTCCGGACGTCCGAGGGCCAGACGTCCGACCAGCTTCGGAAATCCGGAGCTTTGCACCAGAGAAACTTGAGCCATATAACTCGGACTTCCGGCTCCCTCCGGACGTCCGAGGGCTGGCCGTCCGTCCCCTTTCGGAAATCCGTAATCTTGCACCAGAGAAGTATGAGTCGAATAACTCGGACATCCGGCCTTCTCCGGACGT
Organism: Hordeum vulgare subsp. vulgare; assembly: GCF_904849725.1. Lineage (NCBI taxonomy): Eukaryota > Viridiplantae > Streptophyta > Magnoliopsida > Poales > Poaceae > Hordeum > Hordeum vulgare. The sequence continues at coordinate 64,376,722 of NC_058522.1, forward strand.
CCGGTCCCTGTTCAACTCCACAGTGGTTCCAGATATATTTACAGCCCTCGGACGTCCGACCCCTGTCGGAGACGCGCGGACATCCGTGAACTGCCGAATGTCCAACCCCTGTGTGACTTAAAGTGTCCCCAACGGCTGTTTTTCTCTCCCCACTATAAATACCCCCCCCCTCCCACTTCGTGAGAGGGTGCCCCAACACAGCCTTATCCTCATAAGAACTCATTTCTACCTCACACACATTTGCTCACACCAAATCTTAGATCCCACGAGCATTTGTGAGCCCCTTTGAGATTTGTTCCAATCAAAAGATATATCGTCTCCCTCTCCTTCTCTCAACCCAAGCTATTTGAGATTTGAGCAAGTTTTGAGCATTCCCCGTGATCTTGTTACTCTTGGAGGTTGGAGACTCCTAGGCGGGCGGTAGGAGTTCTTCGGAGAGGAATCAATCCGTGTGATTACCCCCGGAAAAGTTTGTGAGGGTTTGGAAGCCACCTCAGAGGCTTACCACTAGTGGTTGAGAAACGCCTTCGTGGTGTTATCTCAAAGGGAGAATAGGGTGAGCCTTCGTGGCGTTGGTGTGCCTTCATGGTAACATCCACCTCTCTAACGGTGACTAGCTTCCCTCCAAGGAAGTGAACATCGGGATACATCTTCGTCTTAGTGACCTTGGTTATCCTTAACCCTAACTCCTTACTTGTGGTTTAATTGTGTTACTTGAGCATACATACATTGCATATTGTTTGTGCTCATTATATTGTGGTGGCTATTTGTTGTACAAGATTAATCATTCAAGCATACCTTCTATATCCACACGTTCACACTTGCAGCTTTTGATATATCGTGTGCTAGTATGATCTAGTATCTTGTGTCGTTCACCTACTTGTCGTGTGATATAGCTCAAGTAAGTTTGTGTAACTTACTTGTGCTTGTTAGTAACTATATTGTGTCCATCTTGGTAGATCGTGTTGTTGATACACGTTGCAGTGCCTAGTGCATTTAGGATTTGTGCTTGACAAGTATCCTCTTAGTTTATTTCCGCATTAGGTTTAAGCCAAATCCGAAGAAGTTTTTAAATAGCCTATTCACCCCCCCCCTCTAGGCGTCATCGAGGTCTTTTCACTTGTGACTTGACGCGATCCTCCTACTGGATTGATACCTTGGTTCTCAAACTGAGGGAAATACTTACCGCTGCAGTGCTACATCACCCTTTCTAGGCGTCATCGAGGTCTTTTCAATTGGTATCAGAGCTTGGTCTCTCTTTAATTAGGTTTCACGACCTAGAGAGTATCGATGTCGACTATTAGATTAGTGCACAATGGCACCTTTGACTTTGATGGCACAAATTATACCCTATGGAGAATCTGTATGCTTCATCACTTTCGGGCCATGGGCCCAAATACTTTATGAATTGTTCTTGTAGGGATTGCCGACAAAAAGGATGATGCATCTTCATCTACTAATGAAATGTATCTTGATTGTGAGGCTTTTCTTGCCATTCATCGAACCATAAGTCCTGAAGTGTTTAAGTCTATCTCGACTTGCAAGTCAGCTCATGAAGTTTGGACTAAACTTGAAGATATATATGGTGGGTCCAATCTTGATGAAGACGATATTATGACGAACGAGTTGGTGCATGAGCTCTTCACTCTTTTCGATCATAAAGAGTCCACCACTACTTCCATATCCGATTGCTTGCACACCTCAGCATCTGCAATCTCACAAGGTAATGACATGGTGAGTGAAGAAATATATGTTGATGAAAATGTCATAGCCTCTATGGACATGAGCATATCTAGCACCACACATAGTGTAAATTATTGTGCTGATAGGTCATGCATTTCACCTAAAGATCCCTCGACAAATGTCTATGGTGATATGCCTGCTCTCCCGTGTCCTCTTGATCAAAATATCTTGTTTCTCCCTAGTTGTTCTATGACTAATCATTTAGGGGAAATCAAGAAATATGAAGTACTTTTGACAAATGAAGAATCTGATTCACCAAAAGAATCATCATCAACTCCTCCAGTTCACATGTGCCTCATGGCAAGAGGTAATAATGAGGTATCATCTTCCCTGTGCAATAACGATGATATTTGCGATGATGATGACTTGACTGAAAATATCTATGTGATCAGTAAAATTCTTCATAAAGCTAAAAAAAACGCTCTTCAAAGGTTCCAAGATGTTCTTGCTTACTTTGAAAATTGTAATGATTCACTTAATCATGAACAAGCTAAAAGTGAACAACTTGAACATGAACTTGAGAAGAGTCATCAAGCATGTAGAGACTTAAGATCTTCAAAAGGAGAGATTGAAGTTACTCATGATAAACTTAAAAGGGATTTTGAGGTCCTTCTCCTTGAATGCAAGAATGTCAAGGGAGAGCTCGTCAAAACCTCTAAGATCTATGAGGAGCTTCAATCTACTCATGAGAAGTCTCTAATCGCTACTTACTCCTCTCATATTGTTGATGATACTTGTACATCTAACCCTATCTCTTTTGAAGTATCAACATTGAAGGAGAATGTTGAGCTACGTGCTCAACTTGATTTACTAACTAGCAATTATGGGAAGTTGGAAGAAAACCATGTAATGCTCACAAGCTCTCATGCCGATCTTCTAACATCCGATAATGTGCAAAAGTTAGCTCATGAGGCTATCATCACCAAGGTAACATCAAGTGAGCCTCATGTGGACAATGGCACTACTTCGAGTCAAAGTACTATATTTCCATGTGCTAGTCCTCGTAATTCGTCTACTCATAATGTTGCTACCTCGTGTGATGAATTACTTTCCTTGCCTTGTTGCTCTAACATTGAAGCTTACACTTCCTCTAGTACTTGCATTGATACTAACCGTGCAGAGGAAATCGAAGAGCTCAAGGCCCAAGTCACTTTTTTGAAGAAAGACTTGGAAGAGTGTCATGAAGGGATGTCCACACTCAACAACGTCCTGTGTGAGAAAACATCTCCGAATGACAAAAATGATGTTGGAGTAAACTCAAACAAGAACAAGAGGGTCCTAGAACAAGTCAAGAATTCGGCCAAAATCATTTGCTTCAAGTGCAAAGTTAAAGGGCACCATGTTAGATCTTGCCCTCTGAAGACGAAGTCTCAAAGTCACAAGCAACAAGGGAAGCGGCCACAAACTCAATCACATATTCAGCTACAAGTTGAAGGAAGGCCTCTTCCCAATAAGACCCAAGCCAACACTCCCCAAGGTGAGAAATCAACTATGAAGAAAGCAAAGCGTAGATGTTGCTACTTATGTCGTGAGAAGGGTCACGTCGCTTCGTCTTGCACAAGAGGTAACTTATCCAACCCAATCACTATTGATGATATCTATTCCCTTGGGAAGGATAAGGTTGGCAATGTGTTTGCCAAGTTTGTTGGTACTCAAAATGGTGTCAAGAAAAGAACCATTTGGGTTGCCAAGCCTATTGTGATTAACCTCTTAGGACCCAACGTAGTTGGGGACCAACAAGCTCAAACTTGATCAATAGGTGACTATGGAGGACATTAGAGACTTGGATACATAATGAAGAATTAAGGGGTCTTCATCATTCATATTATCTCAAGCCAAGTCAGTTGGATTATCGAGTTTCTATCTTATATCCAATGTGCCTCCTTACGGTAAATTGTACTTAAATTGTTTACATTGTTAGGTGCTTGCCCCTTTGCATGTTGTGGTTTTGTACCTTGCATACGTTTGTATATGTTGTGCTTCCAACTTGCTTATCTTGAGTAATCAAGTATGTGTATGTTGGTTTGCATATCATGTACATGTGGGTCTTGTATTGAGCCTTTTGCATCTTGTTTGTATTTTTGTTGGCTCTTGTGAGAGACTAATGGATTATCCCATTATGGGGGAGTGATGTGCTTTTCACACCTCACAATCCTATAAATGTGTATACATGGAGAATACCACTTAGTTTTGATATTTCAAGATTATCTAGTTTCTATGTGGTATGTCTTACTCATGAGAAATTCAAATTCTATATGGTCCATTAATTATCTCTTGTTAGTTTCAATTTGCCACTTGTTAATATTGTTGGTTTATCACATTATGGGGGAGTAATATGCTATGTGCATATTACAAACCTAGAAAATGTGTACATTTGAGGTGTTGCCACTTAGTGTTGATATTGTAAATTATCTTGTTCCTAGGTGGCATGTTAGCTCTACAAGTGTCATTTGCTTGCGTTTTATGGGTAAAGATGATCTTGGATATATTTGCGATCTACCAATGAGTATCACTTCCAAAATACTTCTTGTCCTTGACAATTGGTATTCCCATCATGTGATAGGAATTGCTAATCGTCTTTACATTGGATTTTGTGTTTCGTTTGTCTTCCTTGCCTCTTATGGATCTATTTTAACATGTCTAGTGTTTTTATAGATATAGAGAACGTGATGATCCCATCGTGTGCATTTTGTATTTAAATGCAAATTCTATATAATGCACGTCCCTTGGGGGAGCTATCCTATTTTCTTTAGAACACTCTCTTTATTCACCCATCATAATTTTTTTTGATCCCCATCAAGTGTGTGTTGATGGGAGGCAAGTCTTGCACTTTATGATGCTTTGTGCCATCATGAAAATTTGTCGAGGGCTTGGTTTGTTGGAACCTAGCTCTCTTTTGGAAATTAGATACCTCGTGTTTGTTTTCCTTCAATTGGTTTCTTGTTTCCTTTTATTTGGCATGTGTCAATGGATATCTCATTCCTTGAGGTATCTTTTAATTGATATCCTTCAAGTGATAGTTTCTTTTTTTGTTTAAGATCTTATTATCACTTGATACCTTGTCTTTTGGTGACTTATCAACTTTGTGTTGAGTTGATTCTTGAGAGTCTTGAGAATGCATATCTACTATATACAACTTCTTTTGCTTGCTTTCCTTCTTTGACCCAATATATAGGGGAAACTCCACCTTGTCATAAATTGGCTAAAGTGTGCATGAAATTCAAATTCATATCTATATGCACATATGTATGTGGTGTTTGTCCTATGTATTGCTGGTTTTCTAACTCTTTGGTCCCAATGAGTTTGGGCACCATTTTGTTTGTTTTTGTTGTTCCAGGAACAACTGGAGATGCATTGGATGCTCGGCTCACCTATAAGGAAGGTGTTGAGACCATGTGATTATTGGAGCCAAGTTAGGATGATCAAAGAACAACTGTCTACTACATCAATCCAATGTTGTCTCGGTAACAAGTATCCACTTCATGCATTCTTTTCTTGCAAAGGCCCCAACCTGTCTTTTCTTTTCCAGGTTGCATCATGGCATGAATCTCTTGATTCATTCTTGTAGTACTTGTTTGCTTTCTCAAAGCATCCGAACTATGATGTCTTACTACTAGTTGGGATGTCTTTGATGTTCGTATGTTGGAAGTTCATATTGTACAATAAGAAAATATTAGGCCATGTGCTATGCTTCCAAGCAAAAGATCTCATTGATATATTTATGACTTCCTTTTGGATATCTAGTTTGTTCCTTCTTGTAACCATTTCGTGTGTACATCCTTCTTTGTGGATATATATCATCATGATTGTCTTCTACTTAGAATATTTTACACATGAGAGAAGTTACATCTCTAATTGATATCCTCTTTTCTTTCACATCCATCGTTGCATTCCCTTTTTCAGTTTTTGGTGGCTTCGTGAAAGGATTTGTTTTGAGTGCGTATCTTATTTTCCTACATCTTGATGCACTCTTTGGCCGTGAAGATTATTTTTCCTCATGCTTGTCTTGATGAGGGTTTTGCGATTTCAATTAGTATCCCTCCTCTTGACAAGGTTCTTACTTCCTAGCTTCACAATGGGTTGTCACAAGCGTTGGTTCTTATTTTGTTTATTAGTAAGCTTGTGAACCCATTTTCCAGTATGTGTGTGTGGGAATGATATGTCTTGCACATTGTATCTCATTTCATCAAGACTATGTTGATGAGTAATGCTCATCCGTATCTTAGTCTTCTCAAGTGCTTTTCCATGACTCACACACATTACTTTGGTTGAGCCTATTCTTAAGTTGCTTCTTTTACATGTTGCTCAACCATTTGTTTTGTGCAATTGATATGCTTATTGTCTCATCTATCTTGTTGCACTCGTTGTGTGTTTTTATTCATTTTGGGGGAGCAACGATCCTATTTTGAGCACCTGTATCAAATACAAAAATCTCATATTAGTGCACAAATCATGGGGAGCTTCTCTAGTTTTTGATAAAACACTCTGTTGCCTTTATCATAATATCTTTTATTCATGTGGTTCGAAGGACCATATGATTGTTTGTTCCATCTCGAATCTTTTGATTGCTTGCCTCTATTTTTGTATGTCTTTGTGGCATATGATCCTTTTATTTGCAATCTTTGGGTCCTCAATATAGTTTGTTTTCCTCCAACTACTTATCATTGTATTTGTGTATTTCTCTGCACTCATGTGCTGAGAAGTACACACTTTTTGGAGGACCACCGACTATATTGGCTTTCTAAACTTTTCGTCCATTTTGGCAATCGATGCCAAGGGGGGAGAAGTTTAGAGAGTTTACTTTGGATATGTTTAGAGGGTTTTGCTTTTATTGCGTAAGCATTTACATCTTGCACACATGCATTATTACCTTGTATGTGTGCGCTTGGTTATGCTTATTTCCTTATATAAACTCTCTTGAAGTGGTTGTATTCAATTACCAAAATGGGGGAGATTGTTAGAGCATATATCTCCATATGTGGTTTTGGTAATTGATGACAATTCCTATGGGCTAATGGTTGCCTTAAGTTATATTTATAGGATTTGTCCATAGGCACTTCTTGAAGTCCATCTGTTGGGTTCAAGGAGTTTATATGATGACCAAGATGGTATTCAAGGTATTATCCAAAGAATGGTCATAGAGACACTAGGTTGATCAAGATCTCAGACAAAGAGTAAATCAAGATGATCAACACACAAAGCGTATAAGATGTAATGAGAGGGATCAAGTGATCCCATGGTATGGTAAGCATTGTCCATTACGTGTTTGTGTACTAACCCATGGTCTTTGTGAGAGTCCTATGTGCGGGTTAGGTGTGCTTCCATGGGATTGCGTCAAAAGGAAGATCTCATACAACCCATGAAGGATGACATCAAGTGGTGATCGTCATCAAGATTGTGGTGTGCAAGTTCAAGTGGATCAGCACGAATATATCATTGAAACTATTGTTAATGATCATGTGTTGATAAGGACAAGCTCATGTGCTAACAAGGACAAGATCAAGATAAGCATTCCTGAGCACTACATGCTTGATTCTTGTGGATGTTCACATGGAGGACAAATGAAGATGAATACATAAGCTAGGCTTTCCACATTGTGTATGGGAGAGCTGCTTGAAGACTTCATCATGTCTTGCTTTCAACTTGAGCCAAGAAGGAACAACAACATCAAGCTCAAGTGAAAGGGCTAACTCAAAGGTATCAGTTCCTTTGACGTTAGTGGTGCGGAGTGATGATCAGCGAATAAAAGTATACACTCAAGTATGGATCATCGGTACCCCTTTTATAATTCTTGAGTCTTTAGGGATCCCGCACTATTAAGAGGGGATCACAGATTTTGTGATGAACTTGCTCAAACTAGATATCCACTGTTCTGCTCTTACCACATCTCCACTGCTCTGCTGTTATCAGAAAACAGGACCAGTGCCTCGGACATCCGGCCTCCTCCGGACGTCCGAGGCCCGGACATCCGGCCTCCTCCGGACGTCCGAGGCCCGGACGTTCGACCAGCTTCGGAAATCCGAAACTATGCACTAGAGAAACTTGAGCCATATAACTCGGACTTCCGGCTCCCTCCGAACGTCCGAGGGCCGGACGTCCGACCAGCTTCGGAAATCCGGAGCTTTGCACCAGAGAAACTTGAGCCATATAACTCGGACTTCCGGCTCCCTCCGGACGTCCGAGGGCCGGACGTCCGACCAGCTTCGGAAATCCGGAGCTTTGCACGAGAGAAACTTGAGCCATATAACTCGGACTTCCGGCTCCCTCCGGACGTCTGAGGGCCGGACGTCCGTCCCCTTTCGGAAATCTGTAGTCTTGCACCAGAGAAGTTTGAGTCGAATAACTCGGACTTCCGGCCTTCTCCGGACGTCCGGTCCCTGTTCAACTCCACAGTGGTTCCAGATATATTTACAGCCCTCAGACGTCCGACCCCTGTCGGACGTCCGACCCCTTGTGGACGCCCAGACATCCGTGAACTGTCGGATATCCGACCCCTGTGTGACTTAAAGTGTCCCCAACGACTGTTTTTCTCTCCCCACTATAAATACCCCCCTCCCACTTCGTGAGAGGGTGCCCCAACACAGCCTTATCCTCATAAGAACTCATTTCTACCTCACACACATTTGCTCACACAAAATCTTAGATCCCACGAGCATTTGTGGGCCCCTTTGAGAGTTGTTCCAATCAAAAGATAGATCGTCTCCCTCTCCTTCTCTAAACCCAAGCTATTTGAGATTTGAGAAAGTTTTGAGCATTCCTCGTGATCTTGTTACTCTTGGAGGTTGGAGACTCCTAGGCGGTAGGAGTTCTTCGGAGAGGAATCAATCCGTGTGATTCCCCCCGAAAAAGTTTGTGAGGGTTTGGAAGCCACCTCAAAGGCTTACCACTAGTGGTTGAGAAACGCCTTCGTGGTGTTATCTCAAAGGGAGAATAGGGTGAGCCTTCGTGGCGTTGGTGTGCCTTCGTGGTAACATCCACTTCTCTAACGGTGACTAGCTTCCCTCCAAGGAAGTGAACATCGGGATACATCTTCGTCTCAATGACCTTGGTTATCCTTAACCCTAACTCCTTACTTGTGGTTTACTTGTGTTACTTGAGCATACATACATTGCATATTGTTTGTGCTCATTATATTGTGCTGGCTATTTCTTGTACAAGATTAATCATTCAAGCATACCTTCTATATCCACACGTTCACACTTGCAGCTTTTGATATATCGTGTGCTAGTGTGATCTAGTATCTTGTGTCGTTCACCTACTTGTTGTCTGATATAGCTCAAGTAAGTTTGTGTAACTTACTTGTGCTTGTTAGTAACTATATTGTGTCCATCTTGGTAGATCGTGTTGTTGATACACGTTGCAGTGCCTAGTGCATTTAGGATTTGTGCTTGACAAGTATCCTCTTAGTTTATTTCCGCATTAGGTTTAAGCCAAATCCGAAGAAGTTTTTAAATAGCCTATTCACCCCCCCCCCCTCTAGGCGTCATCGAGGTCTTTTCACTTGTGACTTGACGCGATCCTCCTACTGGATTGATACCTTGGTTCTCAAACTGAGGGAAATACTTACCGCTGCAGTGCTACATCACCCTTTCCTCTTCAAGGGAACAACAACGCAAGGCTCCAAGGCCTCGGGGGAATCCTTTGCATATTTGCCGAGGAAATCCGTATAGGCGTAGCCAGCAGCAGAAGGATTTCTGGCGCCGTTGGCGGGGAAGGTCTTTTGTTGCCGTTGCACCTGCATGTCTGTATTTTATTTTATCGACACCTCTATCTCTAGACATGTGGGCATATTTATTGATCTCGGCTTCCGCTTCAGGACAAGCGAGGTCTAAGCTTGGGGGAGTTGATACGTCCATTTTGCATCATGCTTTTATATTGATATTTATCGCATTATGGGCTGTTATTACACATTATGGTACAATACTTATGCCTTTTCTCTCTTATTTTATAAGGTTTACATGAAGAGGGAGAATGCCGGCAGCTGGAATTATGGGCTGGAAAAGGAGCAAGTTTGAGATACCTATTCTGCACAACTCCAAAAGCCGTGAAAATCAGCGAGGCATTATTTTGGAATATATAAAATATACTGGGCGGAAGAAATACTGGAGGGGAGCCACCACGAGGTCACGAGCCCGCGAGGCGCGCCTGGGGGGCTCATGGGCCCCCTGTTACCCCTCCGGCTCCCATCTTGTGCTATATAGAGGGTTTCGTCCCAGAAAAAAATCAAGGGAGAGCTTTCGGGAAGAAACGCCGCCGCCACGAGGCGGAACTTGAGCAGAACCAATCTAGAGCTCCGGCAGGGCCGTCCTGCCAGGGAAACTTCCCTCCCGGAGGGGGAAATCATCGCCATCGTCATCACCAACACTCCTCTCATCGGAGGGGGCTCATATCCATCAACCTCTCCATCAACACCATCTCATCTCCAAACCCTAATTCATCTCTTGTACCCAATCTCCGTCTCGCGACTCCGATTGGTACTTGTAAGGTTGCCAGTAGTGTTAATTACTCCTTGTAGTTTATGCTAGTTGGATTACTTGGTGGAAGATCATATGTTCAGATCCTTAATGATATTCAATACCTCTCTGATCATGAACATAATTATGCTTTGTGAGTAGTTACGTTTGTTCCTGAGGACATGGGATAAGTCTTGCTATAAGTAGTCATGTGAATTTGTTATTCGTTCGATATTTTGATGTGTTGTATGTTGTCTTTCCTCTAGTGGTGTTATGTGAACGTCGACTACATGACACTTCACCATTATTTGGGCCTAGAGGAAGGCATTGGGAAGTAATAAGTAGATGATGGGTTGCTAGAGTGACAAAAGCTTAAACCCTAGTTTATGCGTTGCTTCGCAAGGGGCTTATTTGGATCCACCAGTTTAATGCTATGGTTAGACTTTGTCTTAATTCTTCTTTCGTAGTTGCGGATGCTTGCGAGAGGGGTTAATCATAAGTGGGATGTTTGTCCAAGTAAGGACATCACCCAAGCACCGGTCCACCCACATATCAAACTATCAAAGTAGAGAACGCGAATCATATGAACATGATGAAAACTAGCTTGACAAAAATTCCCATGTGCCCTCAGGAGCGCTTTACCTTATATAAGAGTTCGTCCAGGCTTGTCCCTTGCTACAAAAGGGATTGGTCTGTCTTGCTGCACCTTTGTTACTATTGTTACTTGTTACCCGTGACGAATTATCTTATCCCGCAATTATATGTTACCGATAATTTCAGTGCTTGCAAAGAATACCTTGCTGAAAACCACTTGTGATTTCCTTCTGCTCCTCGTTGGGTTCGACACTCTTACTTATTGAAAGGACTACGATAGATCCCCTATACTTGTGGGTCATCATAGACCACCATATGTTTACTCTAATCATCGTAAGGTAGCCACCATATATGCTTAGGTTGTTGCAAACCCATACACTTCACCTTTCTCACTCATTAACTCGGCTAGATTCAATACCAAGGTCATTCCATTGTTGAGTCCTCGTGGCTCATGATTTACTAAAAACACCCACAGGTACAGGTACACCTGATGCACGAGATCTCGATGACAGCCAGTTGAAGTGGGAGTTCGATGAGGACTCTGGCAGACTGTACGTGACTTATCCGGAGGACTAGAGGCCGTGGTCGTGATCGTGGGACCAGCATGCGGGATGTCATAGCTTTATCTGTTTTATCTTGTCCGTAGCTGGACCTTACCATGTTCTGAATAAGTGTGTCTGTATGACTATATGACTATGTTCTTATCAGATGGCAAGTGTATGCCCTACTTGTCACTCTTTCAGTTATGTAATGTTATGATTATCTCGCTTGCGAAACATGTAGATGCTCCCCTTTCCCTTTTGGGGCCTCGCCCCCAAATAAGGAAAGTGTCGCATCTTAGTCGTTACAAGTTGGTAATCAGAGCCTTACGACCATAGGAGCCTTTGTGTGATCGAACTTGGCCGAGTCGAGTCTAGCAAAAACTATTTGAGTCTTAGTTATATTGGAGAGTAGGTTTCTTTTTTCTCCTCTTCTATGCTCTGGTGAGGTTCACGACTTAGGAAATCTTAATTCTACTCCTCTTCTCGCTCAAATTCTTTTTAGGATCACGCGGATATTTTTGGAGTCTATATGATGTCGATGTGACGGAGTTCTGTCTTGGTGCCTCCTGTCTGACTTGATTTCTTCCGGGGAGTTGAGCTCGAGGCGATTCTTGAGCACATCGCTATCATTCAGATTTCTTAGTATCTCAGGACGGAGGATGTTCGTAATTGCTTCAATACTAGTAATGACGAGAGGAGTCTGGCTTCCCCAGTACTGGTGCAGCGAGCTCCGAATGTATCGCCACACTTAGTATCGTTGTAATTACGAGGGTCTGTGATAGATGGAATTCCAAGATTCTGTTTATGTGTTGACGGATGTGATACACTGGACGAGTTAGTATAGGAGTTGAGTGATATACTACTCCTTGTATCCGTGGACCAGATTTCATGACCAGATATTTCGGAATTTCATAGGTGTGATATCATGTAGTGACTTATAGGACAATCTTCCTACAGATGCATGATGTGAGGTTGGGATTCGACATTCAGTGGGTCCGTTTGTTCACGGTTGTCTTACAGTGGTTCTCATTGTGTCTTATGAGTCCTTGTAGCTTGCTACGACTCGGGGACGCTTCGTATGTCGTGTGCACTGCCTTGCACAGGATGGCTACTGTAAGCTCGAGCCCGTGCAATCACATCCACAAAGATATCGGATGGAATCTCTTTCATACGTTTGTTCTGAGCAATCCTAGCTCATACTTGGTTTGCGAGTGGCCTTTAATCAGATGTTGTCGGCAGTCACTTTGAGGAAGCATTCCTACTAATTATTGTTCGAATGCAATTGCTAAGTATTCTTGTTCAGATATTTCTGCCTATTGATTCAACTTTACCTTGAATGTTATTCTCTGGTCTAACGTGTTGTCCATCTTCAGGATGGCTCCACCAACTCGCCAGAATCCGGGTCGCAAGGGTGCTGATGCTCCACCATCGCCCCCGCCTCCTCCACCGTCGTCGCCTGCTCCTCCAGAGGCATGTCAAGCGGTGATGGCTGCAACAAATGCTAACACCCAGATGTTACTTGAGCTATTGCAAGAGAGGAACAATCAGCAACAGGGCAGTTTCAACCATGGTGGTCATTAGTTTGCATCTCTGAATCAATTCCTGGCGAATGAGCCGAAGTCCTTCACGTCTTGTGACCAGACATTCGACGTTAAGGACTGGATTCGTGACATGAACAAACACTTTGAGTGCATCAATGTACGACCAGAGGACTTCGTCAAATTTGCAACATTTCAGCTCAAGGGGCACGCAGCAGTTTGGTGGCAGCAGTTGAAGGACTCCACGGGAGGCAGAATGATCAGTTGGGACAATTTCTACAAAGATTTCAGGTCTCACTATATCCCGTCTAGCTTTGTGGAAGAGATGCGTGAGAAGTTCAGACGCTTGAAGCAAGGAGGATCCTGTGTGTACAAGTACAACATCGAATTCCATGAGCTAGCTCGATATGCTTTGCAGGACATTCCAGATCAGAAGAGCAAGATCTATCAGCTCAGAGGTGGTCTGAGGGAAGACTTTCAGTTGGCCCTTGCCTTGCATGATCTGGATGAGTTTGATAAGTTCTATAACTTGGCTCTCAGGGATGAAGCAGCTTTGCTTAAAGTGGAGAATTCGAGGAAGCGTTTCAGAGACTCCAGTTCCTCGCCCTCAACTCAGGTGGTCGAGAAACAACAGAATTATTAGGTTTCTCCTCCTGCTCGGCAGATTCAACAGTTCAAGCAGTCAGGTGGTCGTGGTTCTTCCCACCCACCCAACCCAGCTTTCCAACAGAGGTTTCAGCAGCAGAAGCAAGGGAATCTTCAAGTGCAATTCCGTCCGCTGTCAGATGTCACTTGTCAGAAGTGTGGGCAAAAGGGTCACTACTCCAACAAGTGCACCTCTCAGCAGCGTCTTCTGCCCCCTCCTCGAGGGAAGCCTCCACGCAATGCTATGGTGAAGTTCAATCCCAGGTCTGCGGGAGTTAATATGGTGAATACAACAGAAGCAGAAAACTCCTCAAACGTGATAATGGGTAATCTTTTAGTTAATGATATTCCTGCAAAGGTTTTATTTGATTCTGGTGCTTTGCATTGTTTCATATCATATCCATTTGCATCCAAGCATAATCTGTATCAGGAGCAGTTGCCTAAGCTGTTGGCAGTTGTTTCCCGTGGGAAGCATATGAGCTCTAGTTTGGTGGTTCCTGATGTCTCTGTCAAGATGGGCGATTATGCCTTTTTGGCTTCTCCTATTGTCCTTGGCAACTCTGATATTGATCTGATCCTTGGGATGGACTGGCTGGCTATGAACAAGGCATCTATTGATTGTGAAGCTAAAGAAGTAAAGCTAACTCATCCTTCAGAGGACGTGATTATCTTCGCGACACGTGATGACATGGTATGTCTGTTTTCCTTGAATGAGAAGGCTGAGATCTCTCCAATTTCTCAAGTCCCAGTGGTCTACGAGTATGAAGATGTCTTTTCGGAAGAACTGTCACGAATGCCTCCACACCGAGCAGTGGAGTTCGTAATTGAGCTTGCACCGGGTACTGAACCAGTATGCAAGCGGCCGTATAAACTGGGTCTAGAAGAGCTGAAGGAGCTGAAGAAGCAGCTTGATGAGGAAGAGCGTCTGGCTCTGATCAGACCAAGCTCGTATCCTTGGGATTGTGGAGTTCTTTTTGTCAAGAAGGAGGACGGCACGACCGACTCTGTGTCGATTACCGTCCATTGAATAAGAAGACTATCAAAAACAAGTATCCACTTCCCAACATCAATGAGTTGTTCAAGAAATTGAAAGGGGCTAAGATCTTCTCTCAGCTCGATCTCGGGATGGGCTATCATCAGATTCTCATTCGTGAAGAGGACATTCCCAAGACTGCATTCAGGACAAGCTTTGGCTCGTATTAGTACACAGTGATGTCTTTCGGCCTCGACAATGCTCCACCGACCTTCTGTCGGATGATGAATTATATCTTCTCCCCATTCAAGAATGAATTTGTCTTGTTGTATCTTGATGACATCCTGGTCTTTTCTGAAACTGAGGAAGAGCATGAAGAACATCTCCGGCTTGTTCTTGATAAGCTAAGAGAGCATAAGTTCTATGCTAAGTTTTCCAAATGAGAGTTTTTGTTGAAGGAAGTTGTGTACCTTGGGCACATCATCTCTGCCGAGGGCATTGATACGTCTCCATCGTATCTACTTTTCCAAACTCTTTTGCCCTTGTTTTGGACTCTAATTTGCATGATTTGAATGGAACTAACTTGGACTAACGCTGTTTTCAGCAGAATTGCCTTGGTGTTATTTTTGTGCAGAAATCAAAGTTCTCCAAACGTCCTGAAAATTTACGGGGAGCATTTTTGGAAAATATGAAAAATACCTGCGCAAAGATCCACCTGAGGGGGTGGGCCAGTGGGCAACAAGCCCTGCCTCCGCCATCCCCCGGTGGCGATGGGCAAGCTTGTGGGGCCCACACGGCTCTGCCGCCCCCAATCTCAGGTCTATAAGTTCACTTTCGTCCCAGAAAAAATAAAAAGAGAAGATTTCGTCGCGTTTACAATACGGAGGCGCCGCCACAACCTGTTCTTCATCTGGAGGGCAGATCTGGAGTCCGTTTTGGGCTCCGGAGAAGGGAAATCCTCGCCATCGTCATCATCAACCTTCTTCCCTCTCCAATTCTATGAAGCTCTTCGTCGTTCGTGAATAATCTATTCGTATGCTCGCTATGCGGTGATGAGTAGGATGAGATCTATCATGTAATCGAGTTAGTTTTGATGGGGATTGATCCCTAGTATCCACTATGTTCTGAGATTGATGTTGCTACTACTTTGCCATGCTTAATGCTTGTCACTAGGGCCCGAGTGCCATGATTTCAGATCTGAAATTATTATGTTGTCACCAATATATGTGTGTTTTAGATCCGATCTTGCAAGTTGTAGTTACCTACTATGTGTTATGATCCGGCAACCCCGGAGTGACAATAACCAGAACCACTCCCGGTGATGACCATAGTTTGAGGAGTTCATGTGTTCACCAAGTGCTAATGTGTTGATCTGGTTCTTTATTAAAAGGAGAACCTTAATATCCCGTAGTTTCCTTTTGGACCCCGCTGCCACGGGAGGGATGGACAATAGATGTCATGCAAGTTCTTTTCCCTAAGCATGTATGACGACGCGTGGAATGCATGCCTACATCACATTGACAAACGGGAGCTAGCCACATATCTCTCCATGTTATAACTGTTGCATGATGAATATCATCCAAACAAATCACCGACCCATTGCCTACGAGTTTGTCCTACTTCTGTTGTTACTTGTCTTGCTCTGCTGCTGTTACTTGTCTTGCTCTGCTCCTACTGTTACCACTACTGTTGCTTGTTACTCTTGCTACTTTGCTACTGATACTTTGCTTGCAGATACTAATCTTTCAGGTGTGGTTGAATCTGACACATTCAGCTGCTAATACTCGAGAGTATTCTCTCACCTCCTGTTTGGCGATCAACAAATTTGGGTCGAATACTCTACCCTCGAAAACTGCTACGATCCCTCGCACTGGTGGGCCAGCAACAACATTCTCCTAGTTTCAATTGCCGGAGAGTGCTAGCAGCATTCTTCTAGTGTCGTTGCAAGGGAAGGTCTGTTGTTACGAAGTCAGCATTTTTCTGGTGTCGTTGCCGGGGAGGTATTGCTATATTCTCTGAGTCACTTGGGATTTATATTTGCTGATCACTATGAAGAATCTAAAGGATCCAAAAACCAAAGTCTTGCCCTCAACTACGAGGGGAATTAAGGAACTGCCATCTAGCTCTGCACTTGATTCACCTTCAGTTATGAGTAAGTTTGCGACATCACCTCCTGCTAGAAATCTTGATATGTTGCCTTTGCTTGATGATGCTTATGATGCTACTGCTAGAGATGCTATGCCTGATACTATGCCTGATGCTATGCCTGATACTACTAGAGATAATATGCGTGATACTGTTATAGATGTTATGCCTGATACCGCTTTGCCTGATGATGCTAGAGATGCTAGTTTGCCTGATGATGCTATGCTTGATACTGCTAGAGATACTACTTTGCCTGATGTTCCACAAGGGGTGTTCCTTGATGCTCATATTGCTAGAGTTACTGCCAATGCTCGTGATGCTTCTGAAACTGCCGATACTATTGAGATAGAACCTGCTTTTGCTCCTGTTAGATCTAGCTCTCCTAGATATGAATTGCCTGATATACCTGAGGGTTACGTTATGGAGCGAGAGATAGCTGAGGATTTTCTTGTGTGTAAGGATGCCTATGACGCTGAGAAATTACTTCTCAAGTGGAAGGAAAAATCTCTGAAAGCTAGGATGAAATATGACCCGAAGTTTGCCACTTCACCTATCTTTATCACCGATAAGGATTATGAACTCTCTGTCGATCCTGAGATAATCTCTCTAGTCGAATCTGATCCTTTTCACGGTTATGAGTCTGAGACGGTCGTAGCCCATCTTGCCAAACTACACGATATAGCCACCCTTTTCACTAATGAGGAGAAGATCCGCCACTACTATATCCTTAAGTTGTTTCCTTTCTCTCTAAAGGATGACGCTAAAGCCTGGTTCACCCCTCTTGCTCCTGGATGTGTGAATAGTCCCTAGGATATGGTCTATTACTTGTGTGAGAAATATTTCCCTGTCCATAAGAAGCAAGCTGCCTTGCAGGAAATATACAACTTTGCTCAACTCCAAGAAGAGAGTCTCCCACAAGCTTGGGGGAGGCTCGTCCAGCTACAAAATGCTTTGCCTGATCACCCTCTTAAGAAGAACGAGATTCTTGATATCCTCTATAACGGACTTACCGATGCCTCTAGAGACCACCTAGATAGTTGTGTCGGTTGGGTTTTTAGGGAACAAACTGTAGAACAAGCTGAGACTCTACTGAATAACATCTTGATCAACAATAATGCTTGGACTATTCCCGAACCACCTCCTAAGCCAACTCCGAAGAAAAGAGGTATTCTATTCCTCAGTCCCGAAGATATGCAAGAAGCCAAGAAATCTATGCAACAGAAAGGCATTAGATCTGAAGATGTCAAAAATTTACCACCTATCGAAGAGATCCATGGTCTCGATAACCCGATACAGGTAGTGGAAGTAAATTCTCTGCGTAGGTTTGATGAGAGTGATATTCCTTTTGATAAACCTGCTAGCCTATGCTTTGCTGAATTTGACAACTTTGTTGCCAAACAACAGAGTTTCAATGATTATGTTAGCAGACATTTGGAACAAAGTACTCGTATGCTTAGCCATTTAAGTGCTTGTGTAGACAGAAACATCAATGACCTGAAGCTTCTGAGTAAACATGCTTCTATGACTACTACTCAGGTAGAACAAGTACTTAAAGCTCAGAATGACCTGCTTAATGAATTAAATGACAACTCTGTCAGAGTCATTACTAGAGGAGGCAAAATGACTTAGTAACCTTTGTATCCTGAAGGTCATCCTAAGAGAATTGATCAAGATTCTCAAGGAATCAATGCTGATACACCCAGTCATCCTAAGGAGAATGAGAAGGATGATAGAAACCTACATGCCAGTTCACCAAATACTGTCACACCTAAAGAACCTAATGATATTTCTGCATGTGATGCAGAAACACAATCTGGTGATGAACATGAACCTGGTGACAATATGGACAGTGATGTTCATAATAATGCTCAACCTAGCAATGATGAGGATGTGGAGATTGAACCTACGGTTAATCCTGATAACCCACAACCTAAGAGATACGATAAGAATGATTTCACTGCTAGGAAGCATGGTAAAGAAAGGGAGCCATGGGTTCAGAGATCTATGCCCTTTCCTCCTAAGCCATCCAAGAAAAAGGATGATGAGGATTTTGAGCGTTTCGTTGAGATGATAAGACCCATCTTTCTGCAGATGCGGTTAACTAATATGCTCAAGATGTCTCTGTATGCCAAGTACATGAAAGATATCATGACTAATAAACGGAAGATACCAGATCTTGAGATCTCCACCATGCTTGCCAACTGCACTTTCAAGGGTGGAACTCCTAAGAAACTTGGTGATCCCGGAGTGCCCACTATACCTTGCTCCATTAAAGGAAACTACATAAGAACTGCCTTATGTGACCTTGGAGCCGGTGTTAGTGTTATGCCGCTCTCTCTCTCTCTCTCTCTCTATCGTAGACTTGAATTGGATAAGTTGACACCCACTAAAATTTCTCTGCAAATGGCCGACAAATCAACTGCTTTCCCTATCGGCATTTGCGAGGATGTGCATGTTGTGGTTGCTAACACCACTATTTTATCAGACTTTGTTATCTTGGATATTCCCGAGGATGATGCCATGGTTGTCATCCTCGGAAGACCCTTTTTAAACACTGCAGGGGCTATTATAGATTGCAACAAAGGCAATGTCACTTTCCATGTCAACAGTAATGAGCACACGATGCACTTTCCGAAGAAACGATATCAAGTACATTGCATCAATGCTATCGAAAAGACTTCATCGATTCTTATTGGGAGCTTTGAATGCCCTATTCCTCATGTCAAGATGAAGTATGATTTGCTTGTTGGGGAGATACATATCCCCATTGAGGTGACTTAGTGGCTATTCGAAAATTCTCCGTTCTCTCTTGCGATTCGAGAAGGTTTTGTCATGAGGACTTGATCAACCCCATTGACGGATTTCTTTCCATAACCATGAAATGGATGAATCAAAGAGTCACATACCTCTATTTTGATCTTTCATTTTATGTTGCTTAGAAGAAAAATGATAGATTTAGTTTAGTTTTCCCTGTTTTCTGTTTTAGCGTCCCGGAGAAAAATACCTCAAAAATAAAAGTTCTCCGATGGTCCTGAAAATTTAGTATGATTTTTTCTGGAATATTTGAAAATTACTCGGCCTGACCAGTGGGCCACAAGCCTTGCCACCGCCACCCCTCGTGGTGGCTAGCAAGCTTGTGGGACCCATAGGGACCCCCTCCACTCATTCCAGCTCATATCCTCTTCTTCTTCCTCCAGAAAAAATTGTTTCGCAGCTCAAACCCGTGTTCTTGCTCTTTTAGCTGTGATTTTCGATCTCCTTGCTCAAAGCACCATTCTCCGAACCGTTTCGGGGAAATTACTCCTTGGTAAGTGACTCCTCCATTGGTCCAATTAGTTTTTGCTCTAGTGCTTTATCCTTCGCGTATTCTTGCTACCTTGGTGACCCTGTTCTTGAGCTAGAAATGTTGATTTTAGCTGGTCCCAAGTAGTTTTAGCGCATGATATGGTCTCTAGGCACTAGTAGGAGTAGTTTCTACAAGGTGTGGTTGGTCTTCATTCACTTTTCTCTTGAACTTCAAAAATTTCAGCAAAAGGAAATTATGTTCAGGAGGAATTTTCATGGTGGTTCCTGAAGTAAGAAGGGTCCCCGTCTTTCTTTTCGGGAGCCCAAACCTTTTCAACTAAGGGACGCACCGGTACAACCATGTGAATGGCCTTCCGATGAGTTCAGGATCGAAGCAGGCTTCAAGGATGAGTTTGATACACTTGTCCGCAATGCCGGGTTAGAAGAATTCCTCTCCGATAAATGTGAACAGTATGCTATGCTCACTGCCTCTTTTGTGCGTAGATTTAAATTTTCAGTTGGCCGTGACTCATCCATATTGTTTGATCTGTACGATAAATCCTACGCCATGGATTTGGAGGATTTCAATAGGATTTGCAAGATACCCGACGGGGGTAATATTAATGATCCTTCTAAGTCTTCGGTCAGAGACTTTGTCTCCAGTATAACTGTTGGAAAAACCAGAGACATCACGCAAGCCACCATAGGAAGCATCCATTTCCCTGCCTTGCACTACTTTGCCCTCTTCATAGGTAGGTGCATTAACGTCAAGGGTGCACATTGTCACCTATGCGCTTCTGACCTTAGTATCCTTAAGAGTGCAGTAACAGGTGACAGGAGCTTCAATATGGGAGCTATAATAGCAAGGAGGCTGAATAATAATGCCAGTGAGGAGGATTTCTTTGGTGGAGTTTATGCTACACGCTTAGCAAATTTTCTTGGAGTTTCCATCCGTCCAGAAGACCCTCCTCTCCGTACAGCCTACCTTGATTGTGTCGCTCTAACACGCTACCAGTTCCTTGAGAGAGATCATGGATCCCTCCTTTACCGCTTGATATTAAACGGCAGCGTGTTTTCCATATTACCCTTCCTGCTCCTGCTTTCTTTGACTTTTAGGTAAAACGAAGATACTACATAACCATAGGAGAAGCAGAGGAGTATGAGAGGGAGGCGACGGTTTCTCGACTTCGTGAGGCAGCTATTCAGGCAGTGGCTGCCGCACTCCCGTATAACACCCATTATGACTTTGGGTTTCGCGAGGACCATCCATGGGAGTAGACCAAGCTAGGCCAAAACCCTAAGCTTGGGGGAGTACGTGTTCTCACCGACTTTACATTCATGCTTATGCTTTCACTTTGTTAGCCGGTGTTTACACTTTTCCACTGTATTATCCATGCTAGTTTATTTTTGTTTTCTTGTTTTTTTTGTGTCCTTTTGAGAAAACCCAAAAATATTTTCCTTTCCTCTTTTGCTTGTTGGGAGCTTTCCCGTGTAAATAGTTTTCTTTTTCTTTGGGTCAAGGTAGAAGATATTGGTTTCAATGTTTAGTGGTTCTTGCATGCATACCTGTTTAGCTTTCAAAGAGCCATATTACTTTGTCTTCTCCTTTGTGTTTGCCTGAAGATTCAGCTTAGTCCAATGCACGAGCACTCTTATTATTGTTCAAATCGTTCGATCGTGCAAGTGAAAGGCAATAATTATGATATATGATGAAGTGACTGAGACTGAAAATCTGGTATGAACTCTATCTATTTTGTTTTTGTAAATATGACTAGCTTGTCGACCTAGAT
The DNA here is from genome assembly GCF_904849725.1 of Hordeum vulgare subsp. vulgare. NCBI lineage: Eukaryota > Viridiplantae > Streptophyta > Magnoliopsida > Poales > Poaceae > Hordeum > Hordeum vulgare. The sequence goes on from NC_058522.1 coordinate 64,398,430, forward strand.
TCAACTTTGTTGTGAGAGAACCATGTTTGCAATGACAACTTAGAGATCATAGTTTCTGATGCCATGCTTATTTAGCTGAGAGCTTATAATGGTTTGTCTTGAATGCCAACATAGATTTTGAGATGACTATGATGTAGTATGATAGGATGGTATTCTCCTTTGAATGTTTCAAGTGGCTTGACTTGGCGCATGTTCATGCATGTAGTTGAAACAAAATCAACATAGCCTCTATGATGTTCGTGTTCATGGTGATTTATATCTTGTTCATGCTTGCATTCAATGTTAGTCAAACTCTATAACACCCCAGTTTTGTGCTTCCTGACTAACTAACTTATTTCAAAATTTAGGACCAATTAATTTTTTTTGTGAATGCTTGTGATGCTTGGAGTGATTATTGTTTGCCTTGCTTGTTTGCATGATTGTGTTTGATACCTAATAGATCCTATCACTCTCTTAATCATCTTCTCATCCCATGATATCCTGCCTAATGATCATGCCATGTGTTTAGGATAAATATCTATTTTACCAAATATTATTTTTCCAAAAAGCATTTCTTTGAATTAAACTTTCAAACCCCTAAGATGAGGTTTGTACTACAAGTCCTCAAATTAGGGAGTTTCTTTTGCACCAATTGTTTTATTTAAAACCATTATCAAAATGACTTACAAAAACCACCATATTATTATTTTAAAAGTTATTTTATTATTTTATTTAAAAGCATTTCTGTGAGGCCAGAAATGGTCTCCTATGAAGGAAATTTATTTTTATTACCTTCAAAATATTTAAGAAAATTTATGGAAACTCAGTGGATATATTTATTCCATATTTATGAGTTTCAACACATGGTCATGTTCAAAATATTGGGCAAACCCCTCCAAAACCATTCCTGCCTATTTCAAGCTTTTGGAACATTTCTATAAGAAATATTCTCAATAAATTCCACTAAAATTCTAGCATGTCATATATGATATTCTTGATGATATTGCCAAGTTTCATTTCAATCCAAGTTGATTTGACTCCCCTAATCACCCTAAAACCCTATCCGTCCAGAATCAAATTTGAGTAACTCTACATTGTGAAGTATCTCCAATTATGCTCATATCTAGTGGACATGTTCCAATACTCCAATAAGGGATCCACACCAAGTGGTACACCAAGTAGAATAGAATAACTTGTCCTAAGACCCTCAAAACCCTCTTTGTTGATTTCTGACTTTGACAAACTTTACATTATAAAGTTTGTCCAATTGACCTCAAACTTTTTGTGCATGCCTAAATGCACAAATAATGCCCCTACACCAAATATAGGATTTATTTGAATAGGGTTCCAAGCAGAAACCCATTTCTGCCCATTTCTAGGGTTTTTCAAGTCTACATTGGAAAACTTATCCAGAAAATCCCAAATTTGGTGTGCAAGCCTATTTTCATCTATTATTGGGTCCTGTTAAGTTTCATAGCCATTGGAATCCATCTGGTAGCCTAACCACAGATCAAACACCTTGTGTGCACTCACTAATTTGGTTTCTTTTGCCCCTTCCACTTTATTCCTTGAGCTCAACTTTCTACCACAGCCTCACATAGTTACATTTCACCTCCAGTAACTTTCCCATGACCACTGGTCAATTATTTGGGAAGGACCCTTTGTAACTTCTCTCATTCTCACCCATGGAATCACTGTTTTTACCCTCTTGTTTCACTTCTGCTTAACCCAAGACCCCCAATTCTTTCCACAGCCTCCATGGTGTGCCAAGGCTTCATTTAGAGCAAAGGTATGGCCTGATCATGTGGGAAAAATGAGCAGCACTTCTTCAAATGGATTTCTGGCTGAATCATGGCTTTGAACAGCAAGTAGTAGCTATCATCCCTTGTTTGAGCTGAAACTTTGCAGTATTAACGTCCTTCCATACCTAACATTGCCAGACATAATTTCTCCCCAAGGATCCCCATCTAAGACCCCCTGTTGTCAGCTCTAAGTTTGCTGTTAGGAACTTTGCAGCAGTCAAAGCTAGTTCAAACCAACCCTACTAGCCTCCAAACTCCAAAGTTCGCTTGCTGCAGGTGTGCCCTATGTGCTAGACACGTTTGACTGGCCATTTGGACCATGTAGACATGAGTTGCCGTGGTGACCACGCTCACAACCTGCAATAATGGTGCTCTAACCCTTGTCCTCTTGCTGCAGCTTGTTTTCAACTATTGCAGCATGTCTCAGGGCACCAGGGTATCGCAATTGACTGTTCCAACCTCCTCCCGACACTAGCTAGCCTCCAAGACGTCCTAGGGACGCGTGTATACCCCGTGCTCTCAGAGCTCCAGAGAGCCCTGAGCTCTCTCCCTCCTCTCCCTCTATCACCTCCTCCTCCCCTTGAGAATTAGCAACCAGGGGCAGCTCTCCCTCTCTCCCTGGTGCCCTCTCCTCCTCCCTGCTCTCTCCCCAAGCCTCCCCCTCCTCCTACCATAGCCATGGCCGAAGGGGTAGAGCTTCGCCTCTGCGGGATGGCCTGCGCAGGGCCTCCCTTCGCCTCCCTCCTCCCTGCTGGTGGTTCCTAGGCCGCCGCACCCCCCTTCCCTCGAGCCCCTCTGGGCCCTCCTCCTTGCTGCAGGTGCCGAGGGCAACGGCATTGTCGGCCTCACGCGGGTGCGCGACGGCTCCCCATTGCAGCCCTCCGCAGGTGCCGTGTGTGGCGGAATGGAGGCGGCGAAGTATCTTGAGCTCGCCGGCGCTCCTCCTCGTGTCGGGAACGGCCGGAGACGCGGCGCCGCGCGGCCTCCTCTTCCTCTTCTCGCGGTTCCGCTGCTCGTCTCCTGCCAGATGTGGCGAGAGGTTGAAGAAGGGGCCAGCGGGCCCGCACGTCAGTGGGTGGCCAGACCGCCAGGTGGGCCGCGCCTCGGTAGGAAACCGTCTCCCCGCGCGAGAAGTGCACTTCGGAAAGGCGCCTTCGGCGTGGCCTCCACCCTGGCCAGACCGAGTTGCTAGGCCGGCCCAAAGGCCTACCCAACGTCTTGAGCGTTATTTAACCTAAAGCTAAGCTTTTCCCTTTTTCATATTTGCTTCAACTTACAAATTCCACCATAAATTCATATTAACTCCAATTTCATTGATTCAAATTTTTGCAGGCTCCTAAATTCCAACTCTACCCACCTATGTACCTTGCACATTTTTCGAAGCACTTTTCCTGTTGTATTATTTTTCAAATGTCAATCTGGACATTGAAAACTCCAACTTGAAAAAATACTAGAGGATTCAAATAAACTCCAAATGGAGTGATTCAAACTCCCAGATCCTTCTAAAAGCATTCTCTATTTTTGGGACTCTGGTCAACATTTTTGTGTGACTTACTTCTGTTGCAATAAATAAATAGCTCCTATTGCTATTTATTCCTCATTGTAAAATCTCTAGAATATTCATACCATCTCCAAATCCAGTGAAACCACTTCCTAAATATTTATAAAATCCTTCTCTGTTAAATGGGTGCCTCCACTCATTTTTAACCGAATGATTTCTGTTGGCTTCTTCAATGATAACCTATTTCTCTTTCCATCCATTCAAAAATCCTTGATGACCCAAATATCCTATATCAAGCTTCGGGTATTTTTCTTATGACCAGAGAGGTCCAAGAAAATTAAAACTTCTATTTATAGAACACTTTTATTCTGCTTGCTATATGGCTTATCATAGTTGTTTCCGACGATAGTTGACGGTAGACGGAGTATTCGGAGTTGGAGCGGAAGACCTGGAAGACCCCGAGGACTTACGTGAGCAAGGCAAGCAGCCCTTTGACCATGACTTAAGCATATGAATTGATGCATGCTAGAATAACAAGTACTTTTCCGTTGCATGAGATCACAGTGCCAGTTCATCATTGGTCTGATGGTACCGAAGGCTTCTTCGAAGCACTTGCATGATAGTGATGCTATACATATGGCTTCTCGGAGCACAAGCATGATGAGCTTGACCCTACCATCTATGAGGATCATGCTACTGTCATGCTCACTCGTAGAGTTATAAGATCATTGCATTGAGCTTGACCCTACCCCTTGAGGGTCATGTTAATACCATGTTGACAAGTAAAGATAGAGCATATTATCATGAGCATGCTGATGAGTTAAATAAAGAGTTTATGAAAACCCCATCGGGTGCCACTGATGCCTGAGGGTGATGATGAGTTGCTGATCACTTTTGGTGAAGTGATGCACCAGTGTTTTTGTGTGAGTAGGGTTTCGGAAAGGGGATTAGATTTATGATGTGTCGACCGTCCCAACCTTACCAGTACGACCACGATACCCCTTCATGGGACGGGGCTTTGTTGATTACTCTGGTTAGTGCTAGCAAAGAGCCACATTACTAGTGGCGGGAGTGATTGTCGTCACTCTCGTGATGGGTTCGTGCCAGGTAGGACGACTATGCCATTATTATGAGTTCCAGGAACACCGTTGGTCCCTGCATGGTTGATACTGTCCAGAGTTGGTGCTCGTAAGGCGTACAACATGTGGGCTGGGTACCAATCGAGTGGACCTCTTTGTCTAGTATCGTCAGGGGAAAGATGATGATCGGGTACTTACCTTGGGTATATGTGATATACCGCGAGTCATGGATGACATGGAAGTTTCCCGGATCTCGTGGGTCCAGCGTACTACCTCTGTACAGTGTAAACTATTCGAATAGCCGTGTCCACGGTCAAGGACAGTTGGGTAATCCTGCTTAAACTACGTCCTGATATTTCCGCATAAACCAAGTGTGTGTGTGTGGTGTTAAAAAGGTGTTGTTACAATAACAATAATATGACCAAGTTCGGTGACTTGGCATATAGGGTAAACCCGGATGGTTTAGCCCTCAGCTGATACATTGAGGTTATGACATGTCCGATGACTTGGCATATAGGGTGAACCCGGATGGTTCAACCCTTAGCGGATATGTTGATATCTGTAACCTGTTCTTCAAAAGTAATTCTTTAGTTTGATGCATATACATGATCATTCCACCCAGATGAGTTACACTAAAGGTGCATGACATTGTTATCCTTCACTTTCATTGTTCGTATCATGGGCTGTTTGCGAGTACATTCAAAGTACTCATTGGCTCGCCACTGGTTATTTCATTGACCAGGTATGAAAGATAGGATATGGTGAAGATTAACTCGGTGACGTTCTTGCGAGCTAGGATGCTTCCCAGTCAGAATGCATGTAGGTTAAGGCTGATGGCATGGGTTCACGCTTTCAACCAATAATTCCGCTATTGGTCCAGTTTGGTGCTTTGGCCTTTAAGGCCCTATGTATGTAAGACTCGACCGAAGTGGTCATTTATTGTATCAAACGGTATGTATGGATGTAAGACTCTATAATTCAGTATCTGTGTTTAGTGAGCATTGATCCTTGGGATCACTGGGCACGGTGATCTCGACTTACCAGTCGGGGTCCCCACAAACTCATTGCATCTTGATGACTATTGTCGCTCTCTAGTTGGTTGCTTCCCAGTCTTTTGCTAGCCTTCACTTGTACTAAGCGGAATACTGCTTATGCATCCACTTCCATAAACCCAAAAGTTTTTCCATGAGAGTCCACCATACCTACCTATTTGCGGTATCTACCTACCGTTCCAAGTAAATTTGCATGTGCCACTCTCTAAACCTTCAAGAAATAATTTGTTTTGCATGCCCGAACCGCTCATGTGGTGACAGGGGCTATTGGTATCATCCATGTTAGGAGTGTTATCCTCGACATGTGTTTATTCACTGTCATTCACGAGAAAGGGGTCGGTAATTGGAATGCCCAGTTCCACGCTTAAATCGAAAACATAACTGTAAAACAAGACTCCCCCTGGATTGATGTTAGTATGGACGGTACCCGAGGATTCGGCTAGCCGTGGAGTGTGATTGATTGGTGGTGGGGGAGTTAAAACTTTACTTTTCTGTTTGGGAACCGCCTATAGCATGAGTAGCATGGAAGATATTGAGAACTCTTGGTCATTGCGTTGACAATGAAAGCATGCCACCCAAAATTATTGTCTCTGTTTTCAAAGCTTGAGCTCTGGCACCTCTGCAAATCAATGCTTCCCTCTGCGATGGGCCTGTCTATTTATTTTCCTGTTGAGTCATCCTCTTCTTTTACAAGCACCAATTAGAGAGCACCTCTGTCATTTTTATGCTTCGCTTTTGATTGATATTGAGTATAACTATGACTGGATCTTCGTTGCTATGAATTACAATGTTTAGTCAGCCCTTGGTCTTTGAAAGTGCTGTGCATTTATGTTTTGCGGTCTCAGAAAGAGCTAGCGAGATACCACCTATTCATATTGCTTCATGCTTGTTTTAATTGAAGTGTTGGTATTTGAAACTCATTATTATTTGCTCATTAGCTGATTATGCCATTGATATTAGTTTACCGTGAGACCTTTGTGTCACTCGCTTATGTGGTTAACTTGTGATCTTGCTGAAATTCTGGTTATGAGTTAGACATAGTTGCAACAACAAGATCAAACAGAGTTTGTCAAAGTTTTTCTTTCTCTCTCAGTTTGTCAACTGAGTTGCTTGAGGACAAGCAAGGTTTTAAGCTTGGGGGAGTTGATGCGTCTCCATCGTATCTACTTTTCCAAACTCTTTTGCCCTTGTTTTGGACTCTAATTTGCATGATTTGAATGGAACTAACCTCGACTGACGCTGTTTTCAGCAGAATTGCCTTGGTGTTAATTTTGTGCAGAAATCAAAGTTCTCCAAACGTCCTGAAAATTTACGGGGAGCATTTTTGGAAAATGTGAAAAATACCTGCGCAAAGATCCACCCGAGGGGGTGGGCCAGTGGGCCACAAGCCCTGCCTCCGCCACCCCCCTGGTGGCGGTGGGCAAGCTTGTGGGGCCCACACGGCTCTGCCGCCCGCAATCTCAGGTCTATAAGTTCATTTTCGTCCCAGAAAAATAATAAGAAAAGATATCGTCGCGTTTACGATACGGAGGCGCCGCCACAACCCGTTCTTCATGTGGAGGGCAGATCTGGAGTCCGTTTTGGGCTCCGGAGAAGGGAAATCGTCACCATCGTCATCATCAACCTTCTTCCCTCTCCAATTCCATGAAGCTCTTCGTCGTTCGTGAGTAATCTATTTGTAGGCTCACTGGGCGGTGATGAGTAGGATGAGATCTATCATGTAATCGAGTTAGTTTTGATGGGGATTGATCCCTAGTATCCACTATGTTCTGAGATTGATGTTGCTACTACTTTGCCATGCTTAATGCTTGTCACTAGGGCCCGAGTGCCATGATTTCAGATCTGAAATTATTATGTTGTCACCAATATATGTGTGTTTTAGATCCGATCTTGCAAGTTATTGTTACCTACTATGTGTTATGATCCAGCAACCCCGGAGTGACAATAACCGGAACCACTCCCGGTGATGACCATAGTTTGAGGAGTTCATGTGTGCACCAAGTGCTAATGCGTTCATCCGGTTCTTTATTAAAAGCAGAACCTTAATATCCCGTAGTTTCCTTTTGGACCCCGCTGCCACAGGAGGGATGGACAATAGATGTCATGCAAGTTCTTTTCCCTAAGCACGTATGACGACACACAGAATGCATGCCTACATCACATTGACGAACGGGAGCTAGCCACATATCTCTCTGTGTTATAACTGTTGCATGATGAACATCATCCAAACAAATCACCGACCCATTGCCTACGAGTTTGTCCTACTGCTGCCATTACTTGTCTTGCTCTGCTGTTGTTACTTGTCTTGCTCTGCTGCTACTGTTACCACTACTGTCGCTTGTTACTGTTGCTACTTTGCTACTGATACTTTGCTTGCAGATACTAATCTTTCAGGTGTGGTTGAATCTGACACATTCAGCTGCTAATACTCGAGAGTATTCGCTCACCTCCTGTTTGGCGATCAACAAATTTGGGTCGAATACTCTACCCTCGAAAACTGCTACGATCCCACGCGTTGGTGGGCTGTCAACAACATTCTCCTAGTTTCCATTGCCGGAGAGTGCTAGCAGCATTCTTCTGGTGTCGTTGCAAGGGAAGGTCTGCTGTTACGGAGTCAGGCATCAAAGTTGATCCATCAAAGGTGCAGGCCATTATTGAGTGGGAACCTCCTCAGAATGTGAAGCAGCTTCGAAGCTTTCTCGGGCTTGCAAGCTATTGTCGAAGATTCGTTGAGAATTTCTCCAAGATTTCTAAGCCTCTCTCAAGCCTTCTTCAGAAGAGTGTGAAGTTTGTCTGGTCTCCAGAGTGTCAGTTGGCCTTCGACACACTCCAAGAGAAGCTCACTTCTACTCCAGTCTTGATTCCTCCTGATGATTCCAAGTCTTATCAAGTGTTCTCTGATGCTTCTCTTCAAGGTCTTGGTGCAGTCCTGATGCAAGAGAAGAAAGTGGTAGCTTATACCTCGAGGCAGTTGAATCCAAGTGAGAAGAATTATGTAACAGCCCAAATGCTTTCCTTCCTCTTTTGTAAGCTTTTCCAATTGTGGCAACCTTGTTGAACCTATGTTATGGAGGTGGTTATCATTTCATGTGGTTGTCATTTCATGTGCATCTCATGCGTCATGCATATCTTGCATCTCCTTGTGGTCGTGCCTACCTTGGTGAGGTGATTACATGTGGTTTGTGTGGTTATTGAGAAGTGTGGTGTGGGTGCAACGAGGGCCTTCAAATCTTAGTTGCACCATAGACCAAACAAAACCCCCCTCTCCTTTATATTTAGAGGCAGAATTAAGTTTCTGTTTTGGGCCATTAAAAAAGTTCATCTTCTTTGGAAATACTTCTAAATATTTGTGGGTGACAACCCTCACTTATTTGAAGTTATTTTCCTTTTTGTTTTAAATTAAAACATAGACTTATTTAATAAAACAATTAATTTATTTTGTTGTAAAATGCCTCATCTATTTTTATAAATAGGAGGAGCATTTTAGAGACTTATATTTATTTTCAGTTTTATTCCTTTTTAATTTTTTCCTTCCCTGGCTTTATTCCAAAGCTGGTTTGATTTATTTTTTTAAAAGAAAAAACAACATTTGTTTTAAAAGGGTGTGAGGGAGTTGGATGGGCCCTGGCCCATTGCCTTCTCCCTCGCGCTAGAGCCCACTCCCCTTTCCTTCTTCCTCCTCACGCCGTTTTCCCCTGTGTTGCTTTCCGTCATAGAGATGTGAGAGAGCGGGCGCTTCGTGAGGCTCACGGACGCCGAGGCGCCGTCAAGCCGTCCCGTCCGCGCCTATTTAGAGCACCCCCTCGGTGTTCGTGCTCTAGGGTTCCCTCTCCCCGCCACCAGCCTCTCTTCCTCCTTCTTTCCCCCCTCTGCAGGTAAGGTTTCAGAGAGAGATTCAGAGAGAAGAAAGTTTAGAGGCAGTGTTGTCGCCCTCACCGCCGTCCCTCCCCTCATCGCCGGTGCTTCTCCGTCGAGTCCAATCGCGCACGGAGGATGCTGGATCCTCCCTCGTCCCATTCCCGCTGGTAGAGAGGTGGTTCCCCTCCTTTGTCGGCCCCTCCTCTTCGTCTTCGTCAGGATCGGAGCGGGGCAGTGCCGTCGCCGTCGCCCCGCCTCTTCTTCCTTCTTCTCGGTGTCAAGCGTGCCTCCGAGCCCCTCGGGGTTAGCCATCGCCGTCTCCTTCCCCTCTCCGATTCCCCGTAGGATCGCATAGCATAGGTGTCGTGTTGTCCTCGCCATCGTGGCCGAGTGGTGACGCGTCATCGGGCCGCCGTTGTGGGCCTCCTTCCAGGGAGTTAACCCCAGGAATGGAACCCCCATGGCACCGCCTCCCTCGCGCATAGCTTAGATGGTTTTATTCGGCGCCGGAGTGCGAGATGGCGTCGTCCCCCGTCCCGGCGGCGATGCCCTGTCCTGTTGCTAGCTACAGCAGCGCCGGTTTCAGAGTAGCAGAAGCTCTATGTTCAGATCCCCCTTCCTAGCCCGACTGGTTCGAGTGCCGCGCGTGCAAGCCTGTGGTGGTGGGTTCGAATCCGCTGATGCCCCTTTTAATTTTCAGTGATTTTGTTACCTGTGTGATTTAGTTACATGTTCTAATGCGCTTGTTAGTACAGCAACGATGTGCGAGTCCAGTGGTGGGAGTAGCTAGCCTCACCAGAGAGGCGGTGGGTTCGATCCCCCCCCCCCTCTGGCACCTTTTTTTTCCTTTTGCCGTATGCAGGTGTGTGAAATTGTGTGTGCATGACAGTGGGTACAGAGGACCCACGTGTCATCATGTGAGAGGGCCACTGCCAGGTGGACCCCCCTCACTATATATTTTTCTCCATGTTTGTTTTGTTGTTTGTGGAGGTAGTAAGATTTTTCCCTAAGGTTGCAACTTAGGATTTCATTCCCTGTTTAGAGCTTTGTATTAAGTGGAGCATTGATCTTTTGATGTTGATTACTTGGTAGATGGTAGTGGGTGAACCCCTCTACAACATGGGACATATATTTTGTTCATAGGTTTTTGCATGTTATTATTACACCATGTCAAAGTGGGCACTTGACTGAAAATGGCAGTTTTGAGAAAAGCTGTGAATTTCAGTAAGTCTGGGAATTTGGGGTTATTTTCTTCCCCTGTTGTGTTGTTTCATATTTGCTCCTCTGTTGGGAATTAGCCCAAGCAACAAACTAATGTTTGTTTGCTGGTATGTTTGTCTAGCTCTCTGCAAATTTCCTGCCCAGATACCTCCTGTAGATACCATTTTGGAGGCTGCCAAAATGCTTCACAGCATAAGCAGTTCGTGAAAATTTGTAGTTTTCACTAAGTCCCAATCTGTGATATTTTGTCCAAATTATGGACTGTATATCTGTTGATGTGTGATCCCTTTGCCTTAGCTACTTGTTAGAGTTTGTGATTCAGTTGGATGGCTTTAGTTTCATGTCTTGTTTGAATTACTTAGAGGGTTGTAGCTCCTATAGATATTGTAGTCAAAGTGCTATGTTGTTGTTAAAAACAGATTGGTGTCAAACTGGTTTTTGAGCTTGTGTGAGCTACGGTTGATGGTTTTGTGTGTTCTCAAACACCATCCCACTTGTATTTTGGTGCTTGCTATTTTGGCAACCTAGTTACACCAGTGAGTGCCCATATATTTGTGTTTGTGGCTGTTTTGAATTCGTAGACCTTCGAAATTTGTTTTGTAGTTTCCGGTTGATCCGAGACTCCATTCAGGACGTTCTTTATAGGTTTTTGCATCATTTTCTCATGATGCATATGATTATGCCATGTTCATGCATGTCAAGATAACTTAACATGAGGTTATGTACAGAATGTAAACAACTCAACTAACGCATATGAAAGTGACTAGAATAGTGATGTGTTCCCTCTTCATCACACATGCATCATGTTGGTTGTTGCATTATGTTTTGCTGGTGTTTATTTGCTATTATCTTATCTTTGGGTAGCATAGAGAATGGAGAGCGAGTACGTGGATTCTGGAGAGTTCGTGCAGGAAGAACAAGAGTAGTTCCAGTCTGAAGAAATCACAGGCAAGATGACTGTGACCTTGACACTGTTTCTAGCTTTGTTATGCTTAGAGTTATGTTTCCTTCGTTACATGCCCGCTGCCTACCACATCATACATATGCCATCAAACTTTGCCATGAACCTCAAACACTTCCCTTTCCTAGCAAATATTGTTTGGCTAAGTAGGCTTGCTCAACCACTAATGGATAGCATTGCTAGCTGCAGGTGCCAGCTGGCCCATGTGATAACATGGGCAATTTGATATCATGATATTATCTGTTCTTTAATTAATGCACCTATATACTTGGTAAATAACGGAAGGCCTAGCCTTTTGCTGGGTGATATGTTTCGCTGTTGTCGCCTTAGTTTCGGCTACCGGTGTTCTATTCCATAACTGAGCACTCCTAACACGTTCGGGGTTGTTATGGGGACCCCCTTGATAAATCGCATAGAGTTAAGGCTTGTCTGGCAGGACCCAACATTGGTTTTAATTGCTATGACTTAATAATAAAAATGCATAGGGAATAGCTACCCCGAGGAATTAATCAACAACCCGGGCCAGTGCTCCTCATGAATGTTGGTCCACATTGGGCAGACTACGGGGACTCCGCGAGGAAACTTGAGGTCTGGTATACTATAGGCTTTCCCATCCGCCGTGTCCTGAGACTGAGATACACGGCTCTTATCGGGGTCGTCGACACGCCGGGCGGTCTTGTTGGATGTGTCTTACCTTAGCAATATATCTTGCGCATTGGGATTCTGGTGATACTTTGGGTCTCCTCAAAGTTGAGGTTTTCCTCTAAGGAATCCGACGAGATCACGAGATTCGTGGTAGAGGATTACTATGCGGCCTATGGTAATTTGTGATGGACTAGTTGGAGCACCCCTGCAGGGTTTAATCTTTCGGAAAGCCGTGCCAGCGGTTATGAGGCAAATATGGATATTTTGTTAACATCCGGTTCTAGACAACTTAAAGTAATTCTAATAGAACTGCCAACTGAGGCGTAACCGTGATTGTCTCTTTCAGAGATCCTTCTCTGATCGAGAACACGGTGGGGTTATGTTTGACGTAAGTAGGTGTTCAGGATCACTTAGTGATCAATCTAGTCTTCGACCAACTTGCGTAGACCACCATATGTTTATCTGATCATCGTAAGGTAGCCACCATATATGCTTAGGTTGCTGCAAACCCATACACTTCAACTTTCTCACCCATTAACTCGGCTAGATTCGACACCAAGGTCATTCGATTGTTGAGTCCTCGTGGCTCACGATTTACTACAAACACCCACATGTACAGGTACGCATGATGCAGGAGATCTCGACGACACCCAGTTGAAGTGGGAGTTCGATGAAGACTCTGGCACACTGTACGTGACTTATCAGGAGGACTAGAGGCCATGGTCGTGATCGTGGGGCCAGCATGCGGGATGTCATAGCTTTATCTGTTTTATCTTGTCCGTAGCTAGACCTTACCATGTTCTGAATAAGTGTGTCCGTATGACTATATGACTATGTTCTTATCAGATGGCAAGTGTATGCCCTACTTGTCACTCTTTCAGTTATGTAATGTTATGATTATCTCGCTTGCGAAACGTGTACATGTGTGCTACCAGTCCCCTGGCAATGGCACCAGAAAAGAACTGCTTCCAGTTGCTCAACAATTACCAATTGTCTTGCAATGGCCCACCAGCGTGTGGGATTGCGGCAGTTTTCGAGGGTAGAGTATTCAACCCAAATTTGTTGGTTCGACACGATGGGAGTGAAAGGATATTCTCCAGTATTAGCAGTTGATTCGTCAGCTCAACCACACATGAAAGATTAGTATCTGCAAGCAGGATATAAGCAGCAAAGGTAGTATGATAGCAATGGTGCCATAAACAATCTGTTGACAAGGCATACAATTCCTAACTGAAGTATCAATGGCGCCAGAAAAGTATTATGGCAGGTAGCAGTAGTGTAACGAGTAACAGCAGTGGCAAGGAACAACAATAGTGACAGAAGTAGCTAGTAGCAACAGTAGCAAGTAACAGTAGTAGCAACAGTAGTGGCAGCAGCACGAGGACAAAGCAAGTGACAGTAGCAGCAAGTAACAGTAGCAGCAACAGTAGTAACAGCAGTAGCAGCAGAGCAAGTAGCAGTAGCAGCAACACTAGTAACAGCAGTAGCAGCAGAGCAAGTAACAGTAGTAGCAAGAGTAGTAACAGCAGCAGAGCAAAGCAAGTAACAGCTGAAGTGGGACAAACTCGTAGGCAATGGATCGGTGATTTGTTGGATGACATTCATCATGCAACAGTTATAACATGGAGAGATATGTGGCTACCTCCCGTTCGTCAATGTGATGTAGGCATGCATTCCGTGTGTAGTCATACGTGCTTAGGGAAAAGAACTTGCATGACTTCTATTGTCCATCCCTCCCATGGCAGCGGGGTCCAAATGGATACTACGGGATATTAAGGTTCTCCTTTTAATAAAGAACCGGACCAACGCATTAGCACTTGGTGAACACATGAACTCCTCAAACTATGGTCATCACCGGGAGTGGTTCCGGTTATTGTCACTCCGGGGTTGCCGAATCATAAAACATAGTAGGTAACTACAACTTGCAAGATCGGATCTAAAACACACATATATTGGTGACAACATAACAATTTCAGATCTGAAATCATGGCACTGGGGCCCTAGTGACAAGCATTAAGCATGGCAAAGTAGTAGCAACATCAATCTCAGAACATAGTGGATACTAGGGATCAATCCTCGTCAAAACTAACTCGATTACATGATAGATCTCATCCTACTCATCACCGCCCAGCGAGCCTAAGAATAGATTACTCAGGAATGATGAAGAGCTTCATGGAATTGGAGAGGGAAGAAGGTTGATGATGACGATGGCGACGATCTCCTTGATCCGGAGCCCAAAATGGACTCCAGATCTGCCCTCCAGGGCAAGAACGGGATGTGGCGGCACCGCTGGATCGTGAAACACGATGAAATCTTCTCTCTTGATTTTTTCCGGGATGAAAGGGAATAAATAGCGCTGGAATTGGGGGCGGCAGAGCCACGTGGTCCCCATAAGCCTGGTGGTCGCGGCCAGGGGGGAGGCCGCAGCCACAGGGCTTGTGGCCCACTGGCCCGTCCCCTCCGGTGGATCTTTGCGCAGGTATTTTTCATATTTTCCAGAAATATTCTCCATAAATTTTCAGGACGTTCCGAGAACTTTCATTTGTGCACAAAAACAACACCATGGCAATTCTGCTGAAAACAGCGTCAGTCCAGGTTAGTTCCATTCAAATCATGCAAATTAGAGTCCAAAACAAGGGCAAACGAGTTTGGAAAAGTAGATACGATGGAGACGTATCAACTCCCCCAAGCTTAAAGCCTTGCTTGTCCTCAAGCAACTCAGTTGACAAACTGAAAGAGAAAGAAAAACTTTGACAAACTCTGTTTGATCTTGTTGTTGCAACTATGTCTAACTCATAACCAGAATTTCAGCAAGATCACAAGTTAACCACATAAGCAAGTGACACAAAGGTCTCACGGTAAACTAATATCAATGGCAAATAATAATGAGATTCAGATACCAACAATTAAATCAAAACAAGCATGAAGCAATATGAATAGGTGATATCTCGTTAGCTCATTCCGAGACCGCAAAACATTGAAAGGATCGATATGGTTGGCTAGAGGGGGGTGAATAGACAACGACCACTTTTTAATTAATCTTAGCAAGTTAAGGTAAACAACATAAGGGTTCACCAATAATACGACAATGAGGTGAACCCTAAAGAAGCTAACAACGAGAGCTATTAAGACAAGTAAGATATAGTCACAAACATAAGCAAATACAAAGTAAAGGATAGAGATAACCACAAGTGGAACCGATGGAGACGAGGATGTGTTACCGAAGTTCCTTCCCTTTGACAGGAAGTACGTCTCCGTTGGAGCAGTGTGGAGGCACAATGCTCCCCAAAAAGCCACTAAGGCCACCGTATTCTCCTCATGCCCTCGCACGATGCAAGGTATCGTGATTCCACTATAGGTGCCCTTGAAGGCGGCGACCGAACCTTTACAAACAAGGTTGGGGAAAACTCCACACAAAGCTTGGAGGCTCCCAACTAGACCACGAAGCTTCACCACAATGGAATATGGCTTTGAGGTGACCTCAACCGTCTAGGATGCTCAAACACCCAAGAGTAACAAGATCCGCAAGGGATTGGTGGGGGAATCAACTTTTCTCTTGGTGGAAGTGTGGATCTAGGCCTTCTCAACCAATCCCTAAAGAATCAACAAGTTTGATTGGCTAGGGAGAGAGATCGGGCACTTTTGAGCTTGGGGAGCAACAATGGAGCTTAGGAAGGTAAGAGATGAGGTTCCACAGCTAGAAGAACCCTTTATATAGTGGGGGGGGGGGAATCAGACCGTTTTCCCACTCTCTGCCCGAGCTCCAGCGGTACTACCGCTGGCTCCAGCGGTACTACCGCTGGCTGCAGCGGTACTACCGCTGGCACTCCAGCGGTACTACCACTGACCAGGGGCGGTACTACCGCCGACTAGCGGTACTACCATTGGGCCCCTGGTAGTGCAAAAGCACTACCACCGCCAAGAAAGTCTTCGCAAAAAGGTCCGTCCACGAACAACCGCTAGGCAGGCGGTACTAAGCTCCTGGAGCGGTACTACCGCTGACCAGGGGCGGTACTACCGCTAGGGACTATTTTGCAAGGAAGAAAGAAACAAAGTGGCGGGGGCCGCTCCAATGATGAAGGTAAGGGAGAATATGTGAAGTGTGCGCGTGCAAAGATAGATTCCACACAAACCTCTCCACTACGGTTCCCCTCTTAATAGTACGGCTTTCCTATGACTCAAATAAAGAGAATCGTAGAGAGCGTCGTGCTTCCGTTCCATGAATGAGGAGGCGAGTCGTCTTGTGCCGTTGACGTGTGTTATCTAAAACCTTAACACACACAGTTAGTCCCTTACGGTACTGTCATCAATCACCAAAATTACTTAGGCATAAACTATGCCCCAACAATCTCCCCCTTTTTGGTGGATTGATGACAATATCGGATTTGCACAGAGAATAATATGAGAACAAAAAGATAGAGATATATGACAATACGGGGCATATGACTCACAGCATATGATGGAAATAAATCTCACATAAGTTCATGTCTCACAAACGATAGCAAACTAGAAGCAAACCAAGTTCGAAGCAAACCACAAAAGAAAGCAAAGCAAAGCAAAGTTCGACTATGAAAGCAAATCCAGCTCCTAGACTCTCTCCCCCTTTGGCACAAGACACCAAAAAGGGGCACACCTAATGCCACACGTGGTTACTCCTCATCCTCAGCATCGCCAGACTCGTCGGTACCCTCCTGATCGTCCTGCTCCTCCTCTTCCTCCTCATCGCCAGACCACTGGTAACCTTGAGCCTGCATCCAAGAAGCCTGTGGAGTGATGTCGTCCTCTGATCCGCTGGAGATGTCCACATCAAGAGTCCTGAGAACACGCTTGTGCCTCTGGCAGCTCTCCTTCTGAGCCACGTGCGTCTGGTACTGACCCTTAGCCTGCATACAGAATAGAGTCTTCATCTTATCCTGCAGTTTGATGGCCCAAGATGGCATGGCAGAAGAGCGGGACTGAGAGGCGGTTCCTGTGTCAGCAGCAGTCTCTGTGTCAGTATCCATGTGCTCAGAGGAAGTTGACGGGTTGGCCCATTTATCCTTGACGTGAAGCTTGATCGGGTCGTGCACAACGTAGTGAGACTGAACGTAGAGCATCTCCTCCAGATAAGTATCTTGCCACTTCTGACGAATATAAGCGAACAGATAGGGCCCATAGATGGGAACCTTACGCATGATGATGCAGTTCCAGAGCTCCGGGAACATCACATCAGAAATATCAAGAGGGGCAGACTCCTAAGTCATAGCCTCCTCACAAAGCAGCAGCATCTCAACCAAAGAGCCATGAACCTCGTCGTAGTTACCAATGCGAGGGAAGAGGGTGTTGCGGAGGATCCGATGCATGATGTCCAGATGCTTGGGGAGCACACCCTTCCTCACATAGAGTTGCTGCAATCTGTCCTTTGCGGGGGGGCTATCGGTGGGGGCTGCAGCATGAGGACGCGACCCAAGTGGAGTGTCAGCTCCCTGGAAGTCAATCTTGAGGAATGTCATGAATTCACGCCAGGTACCGGTCATCTTCTGAGTCCCCGTCATCCACACCATAGAGCGCTCTTCATCAGCAGAGAAGTGGACCGTGACATAGAACTGGGCAACAGCAGTGGGGTCAAAATCTGTCTTGAAAGTGATGATGTCCTTGATGCCCAGTTTTTCAATCAGAGAGAGGGCATCACCAAAATAGTCCAGGTTCCGCTGAAGATGAGCTAGGTCAATCCACTGAACGGGGACATAGTTCTTCTTGAAATGCATGAGAATATCACAGTAGATCCTGCAGTGATCCTTTTCCCAAACATGGTCAACATTCTTGATCACAGCCTTCTCTTTGAGATAATGGTTCTGAGTGCGAAACCGCAGAAAGTCCTTGGGGCATTGTTCGGACATTGATCCCCTTATCCTTGCTCGCGGTCTTCTTGAAGGACTGCTTTTTGGGTTGCAGACCTGAGGTGGCAGACCCCTCTGGAGCTTCTGGGTTGTGATACTGCTTTGAGTGCGTGTCCGGTGGGGGGTTCGAACGGCGAGAACCACCTGTGACACAAAACACATAGCGAAAAGAAGCGACAAAAAGAGTCAAGGCAATGAACTAGAAAAAACAGAAAAATAACCACTCATTGCCAAGCACATGAAAAGAATGCACAGTGAATCCTCCTAGCGGTAGTACCGCTACCCCTGGCGGTAGTACCACTGGGGTCCTAGCGGTAGTACTGCTACCCCTGGCGGTAGTACCGCTGGGGGTCCTAGCGGTAGTACCGCTACCCCTGGCGGTAGTACCGCTGGGGTTTGACTTCCAGATCTGACAGATAAAAATAGACCTCATGCATAGGGCTACACGATTTTTACGAGGGGCATGGGCTGTATATGAACACTAAGAACTCCACCACAGCCCTACTCACATGAGGATCACAGGTATCACCGAAATAAGTACATGCCTAGGCAAGAGAGAGCAAGTTTTAGATCTAATCCAAACATAGTTCAAGTGCTTGATCTAAAACAAGTAAATCCTAGGGCATGGCAAAATAATCAGCAATGATTCATAGGACCTACACTCCCCTCAAATATCTCCTTCGTGACATCCAAGAACAAGGCACAAGATCAAAGACATGGATCCAATCCCCCAATGCTCCTAACCCTAGAACAAGAACATCAACCAATAGAAGAAGGGGAGGAGCTTTACCGGGATTCATGGCCCTTGGAGGAGGAAGGAGAAGTGGAGCAACCCCTCCAATCCAACGTAGAGAAGGAGTTGCACGAAACGAGATCAAAACAGGGGGATTTCGGGCTAGGGGAGGGAGGAGCCGCGAGGAAGAAGAAAGAGCCTGAGAAAAACGGGCTCCCCCTCCTTTATATAGCCCAAGGGGTACGGGCTAGCGGTAGTACTGCTGAGGACCTAGCGGTAGTACCGCTGCCTGGCGGTAGTACCGCTGGGGTCCTGGCGGTAGTACCTCTCCCCCTGGCGGTAGTACCGCTCCCCCTTGAGACAGCCCTAAAAATTTCCTAGCAGGTCGTGTTAGATGGGAATCCTGGCGGTAGTACCGCCATACCTAGCGGTAGTACCGATGGGGTCCTGGCGGTAGTGCCGCTACCCCTGGCGGTAGTACCGCTGGGGTCCTGGCGGTAGTACCGCTACCCCTGGCGGTAGTACCGCTGCAAATGTCACAACGCGGCCTAGGATAAGAGAAGAACTTGGGCAAATGACAAGTAAGTAAAAAGAGATAGCACCTAGAAAAATGTATTGACTTGTCATTGTATATCCTTTCTTCTATACAAAAGAAAGGTGGGAGGGGCGGTGGCCGAGGCCACCTATGTTTGAGACAATGGTATGACACCGCGAAGAATTATCCTTGGGTTCATGACCAATGCTCGTCTTTGAAGCACAAGTGCCATTTGACAATGGCTAAAGTGAAAGACTAGATTGATTTATGCATAATGGGGGGAGGGAAAGTTCATTGAGAGAACAACACTCCCCTATGTCCATGCCTACATCTAGACCAAGATGGAATGCAAAGTGAGGTGCAACATGCCTAGTTTCAATCCACATTACTTGAATCAATGATATTTAGCTCATGCCTTAACTCTCGGAACCTTGCTTCATCTAGAGGCTTAGTGAAAATATCTGCAAGTTGCTCTTCAGTGTGGATGAAGTGAACCTCAATATCACCTAGCTTGATATGTTCACGAATGAAGTGATGACGAATATCAATATGTTTGGTTTTGCTATGTTGCACTGGGTTGAGGGAAATCTTGATAGCGCTTTGATTGTCACATAGAAGAGGCACTTTGTCACAAGTGACACCATAATCCTTTAAAGTTTGCCTCATCCATAGCAATTGTGCACAACAACTTGCAGCTGCCACATACTCAGCTTCGGTGGATGATAAGGAGACGCAATTCTGCTTCTTTGACGACCAACTTACCAATGAGCGACCAAGGAATTGGCATCCTCCAGACGTTGACTTCCTCTCCACACAATCTCCTGCCCAATCTGAGTCAGAATAGCCAACTAGATTGAAGTTTGCTCCTTTGGGATACCAGAGGCCAAAGTTTGGGGTATGAGCCAAATATCGAAAGATTCGCTTAACAGCCATGTAATGGCTTTCTTTTGGTGCGGATTGAAACCGTGCACATATCCCTACACTCAACATAATATCCGGTCTAGATGCACAAAGGTAAAGGAGGGATCCAATCATGGAGCGATATACCTTTTGATCCACTGCTTTACCATTGGGATCACTGTCAAGCTTGCATCTTGTTGGCATGGGGAACTTGACCGGTTTGACATCTTTGAGCTCGAACCGTTTGAGCATGTCTTGAGTGTACTTGGCTTGTTTTATGAATGTCCCTTCTAGACCTTGTGTAATCTCGAACCCGAGGAAGAACTTCAACTCTCCCATCATGGACATCTCAAACTTCTCAGTCATTAGTGCAGCAAATTCTTCATTGAAGGAAATGTTAGGAGAGCCAAAGATAATATCATCAACATATAGTTGGCATATGAACAAATCCCCTTTAACCCTCTTAGTAAAAAGAGTGGGATCTATCTTCCCAATTTCAAACCCACGATCTTGTAACAACTCAGTAAGATACTCATACCACGCGCGTGGGGCTTGTTTAAGGCCATAGAGTGCCTTATTGAGTTTGTACACATGATTGGGGAGCTTGGGATGTTCGAATCATGGGGGTTGTTTGACATAGACCAACTCATTCAAAGGACCATTAAGAAAGGCACTTTTCACATCCATTTGTTGTAATTTGAAGTTATGATGAGAAGAAAATGCAAGCAACATGCGAATAGATTCTAGATGAGCAACAGGGGCAAAGGTTTCACCGTAGTCGATACCCTCGACTTGGGAGTAGCCTTGAGCCACCAATCTTGCCTTGTTTCGAATCACTGTCCCATTGGCATCTTGCTTGTTCTTGAATATCCATTTGGTCCCGATGACATTATGTTCCTCCGTTGGCCTAGGCACTAAATCCCAGACTTGGTTGCGCTCGAAGTTGTTAAGTTCTTCGTGCATGGCCATAAGCCAATCCTCATCATCGAGCGCTTCCTGTACCTGTTGAGGTTCACAATACGAAACAAATTCGTGATGCTCACAATAATTCCAAATCTGTTGACGGGTGGATACTCCCCTTTTTATACTGCCAAGTACATTCTTCATAAGATGTGACTTGACTCTCAGCTTGTTCGCAATCTTGGCTGCTCGACGCTCCAAGAGTTCTTCATTAGATAACGGAGGAGCATTGATTTGTTTCCTTTGCTTGCCCTTGCATCTTGAGCCGGCTGTTGGTGCTCCAGAAGGGAATTGTGAGACAGTCTCCTGATCATCTTGTCCTTCGACTTGAGCAGGTTCACTAGTTTGTTCTTGTATTTGTGGTTGCTCTTGATCTTGATCTAGTGCTTCTACTTGGTCTGGATCTCGGGGTTGCACTTGATCTTGATCATGAGCAGGTTCGGAGTCTTGGGGTAGTGCTTGAATATCCTGAGACACATCATCATTGTTGGGCAATTTATCTTGACCTTTAGCTTGTTTATTTTGTTGAGAGTCTTCTCTTTGTTCATCGGAAGCGTGTGGGGCTTGTGGAGGTGATGGCTCCACTTGAGTAGAGCATTGTCCTTCTCCTTCGGCCACAAGGGGTTCCTCAATGGGGAGTATATGACCAATCCCCATTCTTGTTATGGCTTGGGGAGGAATTTCATCACCTACATCACAAAGACCACTTTGCTCCACTTGGGAACCATTATTTTCATCAAACTCTACGTTACACGTCTCCTCAATTAGTCCGGTGGACTTGTTGAGGAAACGTAAGCATGAGAGTTTGTAGCATAACCAACAAAGATACCCTCATGTGCTCTAGAATCAAATTTACCTAACCGTGCACCTTTCTTGAGAATGAAACACTTACACCCGAATACCCGGAAGTACTTGAGATTGGGTTTGCTTCCAGTTAGAATCTCATACGGAGTCTTGTTCAAGCCTTTGCGGATGTAGAGCCGATTGGATGCATGACATGCTGTGTTGATGGCCTCTGCCCAGAAGTTATATGGAGATTTGAATTCTGCCATCATTGTCCTTGCAGCGTCTATCAAGGTCCGGTTCTTCCTTTATGCCATGCCATTTTGTTGAGGGGTATATGGTGCAGAATATTGGTATTTTATTCCCTCATCACCTAGAAACTCATCTAAGGTGTAGTTCTTGAACTCGGTGCCATTGTCACTTCTAATTATCAAGATCTTTGTTCCATGTTGACGTTGCGCTTCATTAGCAAAGTTGATGACCGTTTGTTGAGTTTCACTCTTCTTTTTAAAGAAATATACCCAGGTATATCTTGAGTAGTCATCAACAATCACTAAGCAATACTTTCTGCCTCCAAGACTATCAAATGATGGAGTACCAAACAGATCCATATGGAGAAGTTCCAATGGCCTCTTAGTGTAGATAAGAGTCGTTGGACGATGAGCAGTTTCATGAATCTTTCCTTCAATGCAGGCACTGCAAACATGATCTTTAGCAAATCTCACATTTGTTAGTCCACGAATATGGTCCCCTGTCAGAAGACTTTGCAAAGATCTCATATTGACATGAGCTAAACGGCGATGCCAAAGCCAGCCCACGTCAACTTTAGCCATTAAACATGTCGCAGTCTTAGTGGGTCGCTTTGAGAAGTTCACCACATAAAGACCATTTTCGACATGTCCAACATAGGCTACTTTAAGAGTCTTGCTCCTCAGGAGGACCACAGTATCAATATTAAAGAATGTGGAAAAACCCATAATTGCGAGTTGACGAACCGAAAGTAAATTGTAGGCAAGTGACTCAACAAGCATGACCTTCTCAATAGATAAATCTTGAGAGACGACCACCTTACCAAATCCCAATACCTTTGAAGAGGATGCATCGGCGAATTGGACATGGGTGGGCATAGATGGAGAAGGATGCACATCCACCACTAAGTCCTTGCTTCCGGTCATATGATTTCTTGCTCCACTATCGAGCAACCATGACACCCCACCGGAAGCAAACTCCTACAATAGATCAAGGCTTCGTTTTAGGTACCCATTTTTAATGGGTCCTTTCATGTTAGAGATAAGGGTCTTAGGAACCCAGATAGCCCATTCAATATACTCATCATAGGAACCAACAAATCTGGCATAAACATGCCCATCACTAGCACAACACAAGACATAAGAAGAATTGAGTTTGCCGGTTGTGTTAGTAGGAACGGTTTTGCCCTTCTTGAGGTTCCTATAGTCCACCTTGTTCCTGTTCACCTTCTGAGTCCCCTCACCCTCTTTGACAAAGATGTCCAAGAGGGTGGGAGATCGTTTGTTCTTGTTCCTCCTTTTACCTTTTGACTTGGAGGTAAGTCCAAGTCCTTCCTTTCCTACAACACCCTTTTGAGTGCTCAAGAGATCGTTCAGACTCTTCTCACCTTGTATGCATGCCACAAGGCCCTTCTCATGTTTCTCCTTTAACTTGGCATTTTCCTCCACAAGATGTACATGCTCGCAACAGGGGTTAGTTGCACAAGCATTATCAATTAACACAAAGGGAGGACAAGTAGAGATCTCCTTGGTAAGCTTTGCTTGGAGTTGATCATGAGACTCTTTCAGAGAGAAATGAGCACCTTTCAAGGCCTTGTGGGCCTTGTCAAGTATGTCAAACTCCTCTTTGAGTCTGTCATGGCCAACCCCAAGAGCATACTTTTCAGATTTAAGCATACGAGTAAGAACAACATCATGATCTAGTTTCTTTTGCATTTTAGCGCAGTCATCGTTATATGACTCCTCAAGAGCCAAACGAAGAGTGCGCTCCTCTTCTAGAGCATTAGATAATTCGGCAATTTCATCGGCATAGTCACGACTGTGTCCCTGAAGCTCGGAGATGGTCTCCTCATGAGACTCAATGAGGTCAGTGGCCTCACCCAGTTGTTCCAAGAGAGCAACAAAGTGCTTCTTGGGTTCTCCCTTAATAGTGCACAGAAACTTGTCGAGATCATGCTCATTAAGTTCCCCAACATCACTATCTTAAACACAATTTAACAATGAAGGAGCAGAAGCAATGTTGGTCTTAATGATAGGAGTTAACTAATTGATACCTTTTGCCATGAGGCACTTGGTGATGTGGTTCTCGTTGGGGGCGTTGAAGAGAGACACCTTCTGGGGAGAGGTAGTGGCAATAGCAACAGTTGCCGTTGCCACTGTATCATCATCATCACCATCATCATCTGAAGGATACTCTTCAAGGGCCACCATCCCTTTTGGGTGAGGTTTCTTCACAAAGTTGTTCTTGATTGGAAATGATTTGGTTTTGTCTTTGCGAATGAGCTTGCCTCTGTTGTCTTCCCTTTTCTCATAGGGACATTCGGCCACGAAGTGACTCACGTTACCACAGTTATAACATGTCCTTACTCGTTGTTTGGGTCTGAATCCACTCGAGTTGTTCTTGGTGAAGGTGGGTCTTGAGTTCTCTTGTTGCCCCAGAATTGCCTTCATGCAAGAGCCATGTGCTCATGATAGGCATACTTTGTGTCTTCAGGGAAGCCCTCCTCTTCCTCATCTTCTTCTTCTTCTTCAAGCATTGCTTTTGCTTTCAATGCAAGGTTGGGTGCAGCTGTCTTTGATCGAACACGAGCAAGAGCATTGTCGGCTGTTTCGTTCATGATTGACATTGCAATGAATTCATCCAACACCTCACTCGAAGACAAGGAGTGGAAGTCTGACCGCTGACGAATGACAGATGACATGGCTTTGTTGAAGGCATGATGGCTTTAAGGAACTTGCGCTTGACCCATGTATCATCCACATCCTTGCTACCATGATCCTTGAGCGCCACAGCAATAGCAGTCACCCTCCGATAGAGATCACGAGGGTCCTCATCTTCCTTCATCACAAACTCATCGGCCTTATCAAGTATCACTTCATAGTTGGATCGTTGAATGCTTGAGCTTCCCTTGTACAACACCATAATATGCTCCCAACAATCCTTGGACAAGGTGAAGGGACGCAAGTGAGGAAGATCTTCAGGTGGCACTGCAGACTAGAGAATAAACAAAGCAGAGTGATTGTATTGATTGTCTGCATCTTCTCTTGGAGTGAGGTTGCTTGGATCATGGGGATAATATCCTTGCTCGATGATTCTCCACAAGTTTGTTGAGCTGTGATTCAAATGAGACTTAATAGAAAATACCCATTTAGCAAAGTCACCTTTCACAAGCTTAGAAGGAGGACCAACAGGATTAAGACGAGGTGCGGGAACGGATCCTCCATAGACCATGGGGGTGGAACTAAGGCATATGTTCCAGTCCCATCCTTTTCGTGAGATGAGGAAGGTCGCATACCTTTAGCCGCTTCCTTAGAGGAATTGGCCTCTGAATCGGTGACGGTGGGTTTAACCACTATAGCCAGTTCGGGTGAACTTTTAAATCCCTCAATTAACTCTTTAAGCATGGTCTTGACTTTGTTCGTCAAGGACGTCTTGAGGGAGGCCATAGCCGTATTCAAGTCATCCCTTGTGACCGAAGTCAAGTCCATGGCCTCGGGTTGCCCATGGTTAATTCCCTCTTCGCCTTCCATACTCTTCGGGTGGTTAAACCCTTAATAAAGAGACGTGGCTCTGATACCAATTGAAAGGATCGATATGGTTGGCTAGAGGGAGGGGGGTGAATAGACAACGACCACTTTTTAATTAATCTTAGCAAGTTAAGGTAAACAACATAAGGGTTCACAAATAATACGACAATGAGGTGAACCCTAAAGAAGCTAACAACGAGAGCTATTAAGACAAGTAAGATATAGTCACAAGCATAAGCAAATACAAAGTAAAGGATAGAGATAACCACAAGTGGAACTGATGGAGAAGAGGATCTGTTACCAAAGTTCCTTCCCTTTGACAGGAAGTACGTCTACGTTGGAGCGGTGTGGAGGCACAATGCTCCCCAAAAGGCCACTAAGGCCACCGTATTCTCCTCACGCCCTCGCACGATGCAAGGTACCGTGATTCCACTATAGGTGCCCTTGAAGGCGGCGACCGAACCTTTACAAACAAGGTTGGGGCAAACTCCACACAAAGCTTGGAGGCTCCCAACTAGACCACGAAGCTTCACCACAATGGAATATAGCTTCAAGGTGACCTCAACCGTCTAGGATGCTCAAACACCCAAGAGTAACAAGATCCGCAAGGGATTGGTGGGGGAATCAACTTTTCTCTTGGTGGAAGTGTGGATCTAGGCCTTCTCAACCAATCCCTAAAGAATCAACAAGTTTGATTGGCTAGGGAGAGAGATCGGGCACTTTTGATATTGGGGCGCAACAATGGAGCTTAGGAAGGTAAGAGATGAGGTTCCACAGCTAGAAGAACCCTTTATATAGTGGGGGGGGGAAATCAGACCGTTTTCCCACTCTCTGCCCGAGCTCCAGCGGTACTACCGCTGGCTGCAGCGGTACTACCGCTGACCAGGGGCGGTACTACCTCCGACTAGTGGTACTACCGTTGGATGCAGCGGTACTACCGCTGGAACTCCAGCGGTACTACCGCTGGCCCCAGCGGTACTACCGCTGGGCCCCTGGTAGTGCAAAAGCACTACCACCGCCAAGAAAGTCTTCGCAAAAAGGTCCGTCCACGAACAAGCGCTAGGCAGGCGGTACTAAGCTCATGGAGCGGTACTACCGCTGACCAGGGGCGGTACTACCGCCAGCCAGCGGTACTACCGATGGCTGCAGCGGTACTACCGCTAGCATTCCAGCGGTACTACCGCTAGGGCCAGTGGTACTACCGCTGGGGACTATTTTGCAAGGAAGAAAGAAACAAAGTGGCGGGGGCCACTCCAACGATGAAGGTAAGGGAGAATATGTGAAGTGTGTGCGTGCAAAGATAGATTCCACCCAAACCTCTCCACTACGGTTCCCCTCTTAATAGTACGGCTTTCCTATGACTCAAATAAAGAGAATCATAGAGAGTGGCGTGCTTCCGTTCCATGAATGAGGAGGCGAGTCGTCTTGTGCCGTTGATGTGTGTTATCTGAAACCTTAACACACACAGTTAGGCCCTTACGGTACTGTCATCAATCACCAAAATTACTTAGGCATAAACTATGCCCCAACAAACAAAAATGCAGAGCACTTTCAAAGATCAAGGGCTGACTAAACATTGTAATTCATAGCAACGAAGATCCAGTCATAGTCATACTCAATATCAGTCAAAAGCAAAGCATAAAAATGACAGAGGTGTTCTCTAATTGGTTCTTAAATAAGAAGAGGATGACTCAACAGGAAAATAAATAGACAGGCCCTTCGCAGAGGGAAGCATTGATTTGCAGAGGTGCCAGAGCTCAAGCTTTGAAAACAGAGATAATAATTTGGGTGGCATGCTTTCATTGTCAACGCAATGACCAAGAGTTCTCAATATCTTCCATGCTACTCATGCTATAGGCGGTTCCCAAACAGAAAATTAAAGTTTTAACTCCCCCACCACCAATCAATCACACTCCACGGCTAGCCGAATCCTCAGGTACCGTCCATACTAACATCAATCCGGGGGGAGTCTTGTTTTACAGTTATGTTTTCGATTTAAGCGTGGAACTGGGCATTCCAATTACCGGCCCCTTTCTCGTGAATGACAGTGAATAAACACATGTCGAGGATAACACGCCTAACATGGAAGATACCAATAGCCCCGTGTCACCACATGAGCGGTTCGGGCATGCAAAACAGATTATTTCTTGAAGGTTTAGAGAATGGCACATGCAAATTTACTTGGAACGGCAGGTAGATACCGCAAATAGGTAGGTATGGTGGACTCTCATGGAAAAACTCTTGGGTTTATGGAAGTGGATGCACAAGAAGTATTCCGCTTAGTACAAGTGAAGGCTAGCAAAAGACTGGGAAGCGACTAAGTAGGGAGCGACAACAGTCATCAAAATGCATTGAGAGAAACTAACATTGAGTGCAAGCATGAGTAGGACGTAAATCACCATGAACATGAACATCATAGAGGCTATGTTGATTTTGTTTCAACTACATGCGTGAACATGCGCCAAGTGTCGTGGTTTTGTCACGGCAGATGTCCTCGTGAAAGGACTTAGTACTGGAGCCATCGCACCTTGGTGGCGACTCAAAGGGGTTAAACGGGAGGAACACGGCGATTTACCCAGGTTCGGCCCCTCGAGAGGAGGTAATAGCCTATGTCCTGCTTTGTGTGTATTGATGTGGATTCGATTACAAGGGAGGTGTAACTCGCCTAACCTAGCACTCGATGATTTTCTACCCCCCTCTCCTCCTTAGGACTCGCCTTTATATATAGGTCGAGGCTTTAGGGTTTACAAGAGTCCCTTCCTTCTTACAATTCATGACCATCGTGGTCTCTAAGTCGCCGTCCTTCAAAACCCGGAGACCTTCCAGAAATCATAACCGTCCCGCGGCCTTGAACTGGCCAGGCTGAAGCCCGAGTAACCTAGAGGATGAATCGCCTTACTGGTAACCCGGCCCATCTTGGGCGGGTCACTTAATAAGTAATATCCCCAACATTAGGCCCCGGATTGACTTGAACTTTCACGCCAATGCTTCCGCTCAATTGAAGGTGATTCACTCCTTCGTCTTTCTCCATACGTCAGAAATTGTAACTCGCCATCTGGCACCGAAAAAATCTTTGAGTCGCCAAACCATTTCCTGTTGGCATCTTCTTATCCCTCGATTCTCGGGAAAACTAACATAATCCCAACGGATCTTTAGTGCATCGTTATCCCAAAATCTTCGGACGTCATCATGGCGAATCTTTTTATTCCCCAGCGGTTCCCGCTCACGGCGCCTCGATTCCAGCGCCCGTCCTGATAAATAGACGGAGGGGACAGGGCTGGCGCTTCCCACCTACCAGTCTCGTCAGTCCCCCCCCCCCATTATCACAGCAAAAGGCCTCATCGCTTCCCGAGGGCTCCGCCGCCGGCCGCACCTTCCGCCCTCGTTCGAGAAGCTTCAGCGCCGCCCATAAGCCGTTGCCGTCGTCAAGCCTCGCACCTCGGACGATCCGTCCGCCGCCATTGACCATCGCATCATCATTGACCACCTCGTTGCTCGCCTCGAACTCTGCCGCCGCCGAAGATCTCTTCGTTCGTCGGGACCCCCGCGCTTCTTCAACGATCTCCGTCACCGTCGGCCTTCTTCGATCGAGAGCATCAGGTTAGGCCTTGATTCACCTTCTTAGGAGTAGGTTCATTCCTTGCGTGATCTTTCGCCATTGCCTTACCTTTGAATCTTTTCTCTCATAGTTGCTCATCTTCCTCGAATAGATTAGCACGAGCACCGATAGGGTAGCCAGTGCCCTGAATAATTTTAATTATCCGCTGTACTCGCGAACCTTTGAACACAATGTCTTCACCAAACGAGGGGCGTCACTTGATAATAAATTGTTCGTGCCCAATTATATTCGTAGGTTTTCACATCTGTTTGGTAGATCCATTCCTCATTTACTGTTTGCGAAAAGCCGTTTGTAGCCTTCATCCCCCCTTAGTGCTTCGGAATGAATAAATTTTACCATCCGCAGAAACGTAGCCTTTGGGAATAACCCTACTTCCATAAGTCGCCATAGCAACCCAACCCGGCCTCTTGGTCTAGCGGGTTAAATGAACCGATTCCATCCCAGATAGTAGGTGTCCAAGACATGTAATATCATACTTTTACCTACTTGTAGCATGGGCGCCGTCTTCAAGAGTGACTGGCTTCCTACCAAGGTTGATGACGCTGTCTTAGCTAATTATGTGAAAGCGGGCTGTTTGGATCCTCAAGATGTCATTGGATGGCGCACTGGGTTGGGAGAAGATCTCCCTAACCCCAAAGAAGGGGAAATAGTAGTTTTTTTTTGAACATTTGGAACGGGGTTTCAAGCCGCCCGGATTGAAATTTCTTAGGGACGCTTTGACCTTCATGAACGTCCGACTCCAGGATCTGGGACCCAATTCCATAAGCAATTTGAGCCAGTTCCAAGTTCTTTGTGAAGCTTATCTGCGGATCGAGCCTTTTGTCCCTCTATTCTAGCATTTTTTTCATCTGAATCGCCAGACGGAATTCCACAATGGCCCCAGTTTGGAACTCGGCGCCGTCAACGTCCAGCGCCGTAGGGATAGTCCGTTCCCTTCACTCATCATGCCTAGCCATCCCAAGGGCTGGGGCGAATCTTGGTTTTATTGTCAAGAGATGTCTCCTGCTGGTGAGAATAAACTTCTGGGTTACATGCCAACCCGCCTTCCGGTCAACTTCAAGCTCCCAAACAAGCTCACCGAGGAAGAAGAGTCGGAGTTCATCCCAATATTATCTGAGCTGAGATCCCTGACGAACAATGGTCTTACCGGGGTTGACCTGATCCGCTGCTAGGTCGAATGGCGGATTCTTCCTCTGAGCCGCCGAGATGGTCTGATGTGTGAGTTTGACGGCACTCTGGATCATCCTCAATGCTACTTTCACACAGCATTAACAGAAAAGGACATTGTTTCCATCATCAAAAAGTTGATCGGCGAGCCTGCGGGAAAGTGCGGCCAAATCGGCCTTAAGCCCTTTTGCAAGATTAACCCGGCGCCCAAGGTAACCAAAACTAACCCGCCCTCGGTATTTATCCCTTCTGTTTCATTGCCGTCATGGTTTCACAATATATACCTTTTCAGAAAGGCGATAAGTTCTGGTCCAGGAGACCTAAAAAGCAAGCCATGAAAACTGCTAAGCCGCCCTCTAAGAAAGCCAAGGGCAAAGGAAAATCTGCTGCGGCTGAGCCATCCGAAGTTGACGAATCTCAAGTCGGCGATGCACTTTCAGAGGTACAAATCCGTCCTCTTTTCACTCGCCACCTATCACTTTTGACCTTTTATTTATATCTTTTTCTCTCCTTGTAATAGAATGAAGATAACGAAAGCCAAGAAGACTCTGTTGAGGTAATTTATGTTTCCTCCGATTCATCTCCTTCTCCACCTAAGCCGGCCCGGCGAATATGTGGGAAAGTCCCCTTCTCACATCCAAATGCTTATTTGGACCCAAAATTCCTACTGAAGAAAGCACAGCACGCCTCAAACCGGAAAACACGAAGTCACTCTGGCGATCTGGTATCTGGCTTACCAGCAACGAACAAAAGAAAGCCAAGCGAGGTACTTTTATGAGTAACCATTATTCGTGCTTCTTTGGATCACATTTGTAACCCGCCTGTATTATTGATATATAACTCTTGCAGAACTCTCCTCCCACTTCCGGCGACTCAGTGATGTCAACACTTCCACCAATGATTCGAGTTCCGGGGTAAGTCTTTTGATAACCTTGCCTCGACTTTTGAGAATAACGATTTTTTCAATTCCTTAACGTGCTTATTCCCTTTTGTTAGGGCACAAGCCAAGAAAAGGAAAACCAGTGGATCAATTCCTGATGCAACTTCAGAACTCCCAAAGAAATCAACTCCAACTCAAGACGATCCGGATCATGCTGAGCCTGCGATTCAAGTGGATCTTCCTGAGTCGCCGAAGGAAACAATGGATGCCTCTAAATCGCCGAACCCATTGATGACAACAGAAGACCCAGATGCTGTAGTTATTACTAGCTCTGGCTTTTCTAAGCCGGCAGCGACAGTTTTGTCTAAACATGTAGCATCCTCCTCTCAGGCCTTTCCCGAGTCTGGGCTCTCCAAGGCGAAACTTTCCGACTATGCAAATCTGGAGTTTAAGGAACTTTGTTCTGGCTTTGCAAGTCGCTTGGAGGCGAGCTATGAGATGGAGAAAAACCTGTTGAAGATGTTAAACAACAAACATGAGGTAAATTTTGTTATACTTATATTATTCCCAGTAACCCCCAAGGGCCGGGTCATCAGTAAAAAGATGAGCCGGGTCTTGAAAATTTAGAAAAAGCTTCGCGACCAGTAACCCCCAAGGGCCGGGTCATCACTAAAAAGATGAGCCTGGTCTTGAAAATTTAGAAAAAACTTCGCGACCAGTAACCCGAAAGGGCCGGGTCATCAGTAAAAAAGATGAGCCGGGTCTTGAAAATTTAGAAAAAAACTTTGCGTCCAATCTTGATTTCTGTATAATTTCTCCTGAAAAAATTATACATTAGCCCCCAAGTGTCAGGGATATTGCTTTGCAGTAATTCTGAGACTTGTCCTTATTTTAAACTTTCAATAGGAAAACCTTGCTCAGACCGAATTGGCGTTGGGCGATTTAAGGAAAAACTTAGCTGAACAAAAAGACGCCCGAACTCAGTCGGAAGAGAAGTGTAAATTGGCTCTGGCCGAACTGGAAAAACTCAAAGCCGAGTTAGAAAAAGCTCAAGCTGACCAAAACGCCACTTTGAAGAGAGCAGAGAAAGCTGAAGCGAAGCTGGTGACTGTTCAACAGGAGTTATCCGGCTTAAAACGTCATATCTCTAACATGACGCAAGCCATCTTTGGTAAGCCTTACCTAAATCTTCAACCTTATCCCCCCTTTTTTGTACTCAAATTTCTGATGTTAAGTCACTAATCATCATATTTCAGGTCCAAGAGTCGCCAAC
Source organism: Hordeum vulgare subsp. vulgare (assembly GCF_904849725.1). NCBI lineage: Eukaryota > Viridiplantae > Streptophyta > Magnoliopsida > Poales > Poaceae > Hordeum > Hordeum vulgare. The sequence goes on from NC_058522.1 coordinate 64,431,033, forward strand.
CTGCAAGAAGACTGTGTGTTGATGCTGAAGGCGATTTATACGCTGACAGAGCAGCTGTACACAGGCACTGTGTTGACCGTCAAAGCTGTGATGGGTGCCAAAGAGCCTATTACTTCCATCAAGAAGGTACTTGGATGTTTGTCCACACTTCCTCCCCAGATTGGCGAGTTAACTCGGTCAGCCGCCCGGAAAGGTGTCCTGACTGCCCTGAGTCGCTGCTTAGCGTATGCCCCAGAGATCAATTTAGAAGAAGTAGCCGCTGGCTTCCCTCAGCTTAAGGACGATGGATCGGAATTTGTTGAAGAGGATTACCAAAAAGTTGTCAAGGATTCTCGGCTGGCTGCAACTCGACTCACCGCAAGCCTTGATTTAACGAAGTACCAGGCGGCTTATGACAGTAGGAATAAGAAAGTCAGCCCGCCAACCTTCGTGGTGACCAACCTAATTCCTCGGCGACCCAAGAATCCTTTCGACTGGGAAGCAGACTTGGCATCAATTTTGACCGATGAAGACGACTTTGCTGCTTTGGCCAGGTGCAATTGGGTATTGGGCGATTTACAAATCGAAGTTGGTCAGAGCTCACGCAAGGATTTAGTGAAGTAGACTTTCCTGAATTTGGCATGCGAGCCATGTAATAGTCAGTACTGTTTTTTGATGATATCTTCTGCGAGAAAAACCCTTATATCGCTTTTTAAGGCGATTTGAAATATTTGGCCCGCCTTTATAAGAGTCTTCTATAATGCTTAATCCGCCAAGGATGAAACAAATCTTAGCACCCCCCTGTCTTAAACTTTGAAAACATCATCTGTGAAAACAAATGAACTACGGGTAGTTTCAACAAGTATGTAGAAAGGGAAAAATGGTTTAAAACCTTCAAGATTAAATCATAACAAAAGTAACTTCGTCGGCTCATACGGTCACGACAGGGGGAGGCGAGTCAGAAAACTCGTGCACCCACCCTAAATGCAGGTTTCGTCGGCTCATACGGTCGCGACAGGGGGAGCGAGTCAGAAAGCTCGTGCACCCACCCTAAATGCAGGTTTCGTCGGCTCATACGGTCGCGACAGGGGGAGGCGAGTCAGAAAGCTCGTGCACCCACCCTAAATGCAGGTTTCGTCGGCTCATACGATCGCGACAGGGGGAGGCCAGTCAGAAAGCTCGTGCACCCACCCTAAATGCAGGTTTCGTCGGCTCATACGGTCGCGACAGGGGAAGGCCAGTCAGAAAGCTCGTGCACCCACCCTAAATGCAGGTTTCGTCGGCTCATACGGTCGCGACAGGGGGAGGCGAGTCGGAAAGCTCGTGCACCCACCCTAAATGCAGGTTTCGTCGGCTCATACGGTCGCAACAGGGGGAGGCGAGTCAGAAAGCTCGTGCACCCACCCTAAATGCAGGTTTCGTCGGCTCATACGGTCGCGACAGGGGGAGGCGAGTCAGAAAGCTCGTGCACCCACCCTAAATGCAGGTTTTGTCGGCTCATACGGTCGCGACAGGGGGAGGCGAGTCAGAAAGCTCGTGCACCCACCCTAAATGCAGGTTTCGTCGGCTCATACGGTCGCGGCAGGGGGAGGCGAGTCAGAAAGATCGTGCACCCACCCTAAATGCATGTTTTGTCGGCTCATAAGGTCGCAACAGGATGACACAATTTGCACTTTTTAATGAAGAAGCCCCCAAGTCGGAGAGTGTTTTATTACTTCATAATGAAACTGAAAAACTTACAAAACGTGGAGCTTTAAGAGCTCAAGTGTAGTAAGGCCGCAAATGAGCAATATTCCAGGGGCGAGTTGACTCAGCCTCTGTAGTCGGTCGATTAGGCCGAAGATCCATCAAATAATAAGAGCCATTGCGGAGGTTCTTGCTGACGACGAACGGCCCTTCCCAAGCGGGTGATAGCTTGTGCATGCCTGCCCGATCTTGTATCAGACGAAGTACTAAGTCGCCCTCCTGAAAAGTCCGACTCTTAACCCGGCGACTATGATAACGCCGCAGATCTTGCTGGTAGATAGCCGAACGAGCCGCAGCCAGGTCACGCGCCTCTTCCAAGGAATCCAAGGAATCCTGACGCGCCAGCTCATTATCTTGCTCCACATATGCAGTGACTCTAAGAGAATCATGTCTTATGTCAGTAGGGAGGACAGCCTCTGCTCCATAGACCAAAAAGAAAGGAGTGAACCCCGTGGATCGATTCGGGGTGGTCCGAATACTCCACAGTACCGAAGGTAATTCTTCAACCCAACGCCCTGGAGTCCTTTCCAGGGGAACCATGAGCCGAGGTTTAATCCCTCGCAAGACTTCCTGATTCGCCCGCTCTGCTTGCCCGTTGGACTGCGGGTGAGCAACTGCAGAAACATCAAGCCGGATATGTTCTCGACGACAAAAATCCAGCATCGCTCCTTGGGACAAGTTAGTACCATTGTCCGTGATAATACTGTGCGGATATCCAAAACGGAAAATCAGCTTTTTTAGAAATTTGACCGTTGTCTCTCCATCGCAAGCTCCAACAGGTTCCGCCTCAACCCATTTAGTGAACTTATCAACTGCCACGAATAAGTGAGTTTTCTTGTTAGAGGACATTTTAAAGGGACCGACCATGTCCAGCCCCCAGACCGCGAAGGGCCAAGTAATGGGAATCATCCTCAATTCTTGAGCCGGCACATGAGCCTGTCTCCCATATCGTTGGCACCCCTCGCACCGCCGTACTATGTCTTCCGCATCTGCATGAGCCGTCAGCCAAAAGAAACCATGTCGAAAAGACTTTGATACCAAGGAACGTGACCCGGCGTGATGCCCGCAGTCTCCAGAATGAATGTCATTTAGGATCACGCATCCTTCCTCGGAGGAAACACACCGCTGAAAGACCCTAGAAGCACTCCGTTTATATAACTCGCCATTAATGATGACCATGGATTTGCTACATTGAACAATCTGGCGAGCCAAAACTTCGTCGTTGGGTAATTCGCCGCGAGTGAGATAAGCCAGATAAGGAAGAACCCAGTCCGGAGTGACATGGAGAGCCGCCACGAGCTGAGACTCGGGATCTGGTATCGCCAACTCCTCCTCCGTGGGTAAAGCCACAGACGGTTTATGCAAGATATCCAAAAAAACATTAGGGGGGACCGGTTTTCTTTGTGAGCCGAGTCGCGAGAGAGCATCAGCTGCTTCGTTGAGTCGCCGATCAACATGATCCACCTGATATCCATGAAAATAGCCCGCCACATCAGACATAGCTCGTCTGTAAGCTGCCATCATAGGATCCCGAGAGTCCCAGGTACCCGAAACCTGTTGCGCCACCAAATCTGGATCACCAAAACATCTGACTCGGGTTAGGTTCATCTCTTTTGCCAGTCGCAAACCGTGAAGCAGAGCTTCATATTCCGCCGCATTATTCGTGCAGGGAAACATGAGTCGGAGAACATAACAGAACTTATCTCCTTGAGGGGATATCAGCACCACAGCAGCCCCCGAGCCCTCCAACTGCCTGGATCCATCAAAGTAAATAGTCCAATAGGTAAGGTCAGGCCGATCTTCCGGAGCCTGAAGTTCCGTCCAATCGTTAACGAAATCAACTAGTGCCTGGGATTTGATGGCTGTGCGGGGGGGTATATTGTATGTGATGAGACCCAAGCTCTATCGCCCATTTGGCGATTCGCCCTGTTGCCTCCCGATTTTGGATGACGTCACCGAGGGGGGCGGAACTGACCACAGTAATCGGGTGCTCCTGGAAATAATGTTTAAGATTTCGACTCGCCATAAACACCCCATAGACCAGTTTTTGCCAATGCGGGTATCGCTGTTTGGAAAGGGTTAACACCTCACTGATAAAATATACCGGACGTTGCACCGGGTATTCCTTTCCTTCCTCCTTTCTTTCGACGACCACAGCCACGCTGACTGCCTTGGAATTTGCCACGATATACAGGAGCATAGGCTCCTTTTCAGTTGGGGCTGCGAGGACCGGCGGGTTAACCAATTGATGTTTCAAGGCCTGAAGCGCCTCGTCTGCCTCATCTGTCCATACGAATCGGTCGGATTTCCTCAACAATTGATAAAGAGGAATCGCCTTTTCCCCAAGGCGGCTCACGAAACGACTTAGAGACGCAATGCGGACCGCCAGTCGCCGAACTTGATTAACATTCGTCGGCTTCCCAAGAGAGGTAACCGCTTCAATTTTGTCCGGGTTAGCCTCGATGCCGCGCTCCGATACCAAGAAACCCAGTAATTTTCCTGCAGGTACACCAAAAACGCACTTGGTAGGATTTAGCTTCATCTGATATACTCGTAAATTATCAAAGGTATTCCAAAAGTGTCTCCCCCTGGCGGGTCTTGATCACAATGTCGTCGACGTAAGCATGGACGTTGCGGCCAATTTGGTTATGAAGACAATTCTGAATGCAGCATTGATAAGTTGCCCCTGCGCTTTTGAGTCCGAACGGCATGGACACATAGCAAAAGGCCCCGAAGGGGGTTTATGAAGGCCGTCTTCTCCTGATCTTCCACGGCCATCTTGATCTGATGATAACCTGAATGGGCGTCCAAAAAGCACAATCGTTCGCATCCCGCCACCGAGTCAATGATTTGATCGATGCGGGGAAGAGCGAAAGGATCTTTGGGACAAGCTTTGTTGAGATCCGTATAGTCAATACACATACGGAAAGTGCCATTCTTCTTGAGTACTAACACCAGGTTAGCCAGCCATTTAGGGTGAAAAACTTCCACGATGAACCCGGCGGCTAAAAGACGGGCGACTTCTTCTCCAATCGCCTTGCGTCGGTCCTCGTTAAATCTGCGAAGGTACTGTTGGACAGGTTTGCATTTTGGGTCAACATTAAGATGGTGCTCAGCGAATTCTCTCGGTACACCCGGCATGTCAGAGGGCTTCCATGCAAAGATGTCCCGATTCTCACAGATGAATTCGATGAGCGCGCTTTCCTATTTGGGGTCCAGACCCGTCCCATTGGTGAACTGCTTGGATGAATCGCCAGGCATGAAATCGATTGTCTTAGTATCATCCGTCGGTTTGAACTTGAGGGGCGACTCAGAATCTGTAGTCGGCTTCTTGAGTGGTGACATGTCTGCCGGGTCAACATTGGCCCGATGATGTTTGAGCTCTTCCGCCGCACAGGCGACTTCCGCATAAGTCGCGTCCCCTTCCTCACACTCCTTTGCGATTCTTCTATCTCCATCAACCGTGATAGGTCCTTTAGGACCAGGCATTTTGAGCTTGAGGTAGACGTAGCACGGGCGGGCCATGAAGCGGGCGTAAGCCGGTCGCCCGAACAGCGCATGGTACGGGCTTTTCAGCTTGACCACCTCGAAGATTAGAGACTCCGACCTGTAATTCTGCGCAGTTCCAAACGCTACTGAGAGCCTGACCCGGCCTATGGGATAAGCCTACTTTCCCGGGACAATGCCGTGGAAAACCGTGGTTGAAGTCATCAAGTCTTTCTCCAATAGATTCATCCTCCGGAAGGTGTCGAAGTATAGGATATTAATGCTGCTGCCACCATCATTAATACCTTTGACAGGGTGTAACCCCCCACTTGGGGAGCCACGACTAATGCCAGGTCGCCCGGGTTATCTATTCTTGGCGGGTGATCCTCTCTGCTCCATGTTATGGTCTGCTCGGACCAGTGGAGATATCTGGGAATCGCTGGCTCAGTTACACTGTACGCCTGGTGATTTACCTTTTTATCACGCCTGCAAGCATTAGTGGTGAAAACGTGGTACTGCTCATTACTTAGCTGTTTGGGATTGCTGCGGAAGCCCCCATTGTCATCCTGGTCCTGTGGAGCCCCCTGTGGGGGCGGCTGCTGGAAAACTCCCGGCGGGTTGTACCGCCGCTGGTGGTGCACCGGGTACTGGCCGCCGCCTGGTTGCGGGCCTCCCTGAGCCCCCTGTTCGGGAAAGCCGCCGAAGGGGTTCTGCCTTTGGTTGGACGCGGTGAGTTGCTCCTGGCGCCGGTTCGGATCTTCGTTTTGGCTCTTCTTGATTGCCTCCGCCCGAAATTCTCGCATCACGAAACAGTTCTCCCAAGAGTGGCCCGCCGGGCCGTCGGCCGTGGCGTGGTGCAGGCAAGGGCCTTTGAGTAGCTCTTCATAGTTACGCGGCCTTTTCCCACTGAAACCTCGATTCTTATTTTTGCCGTCATTGGCATTGGTGTTGGCAACCAAGTCCGAGGGCTCCTCCTGTGGCCTACGCTTGCCGTTGGTCCCCTGATTGTGACGGTTGCGGCCCTGGAAACGGGTGTGATTTTTTGTCGAATCGCCCTTTTTGGGCGACTTACCCTTACCATCCTCGCCGGGATCCTTGGTATCATCGGCCTCGACATACCTCGTGAGGGTGTCCATCAGTTCGCCCATGTCCTGAACTTTCCGTTTGAGTCGCCCCAATTTCTGGACCAATGGTTCATAGTGGCAGTTGTGTTCGAAGATAAGCACAGCTTGTGCTGCCGTGATACCATCTGACGAATGAATAATTTCTGCGACCCGCCGTGACCAATGGTGTGCCGACTCATCCGGGCGTTGTACGCAGTGTTGTAAGTCGACGATCGTCATCGGTCGTTTACAGGTTCCGCGGAAGTTTTTGATGAAACGCTCTTTCAGCTCGGCCCAGGATTGGATAGAATTGGGAGGTAAGTTTTTCAGCCAAGTGCGCGCCGACCCCTCGAGCATCATGGTGAAATATCTGGCGCAAACCGCCTCATTTACGTCGAGCATGTCCATGGCAATCTCATAGCCCTCGATCCATGATGTTGGTTCGAGATCTGGTGTATAATTAGGCACCTTTCTTGGTCCTTTAAAATCCTTGGGCATTCTTTCGTTCCGAAGGGCTAGGGACAAGCACGGTACCCCAACTCGCCCTCCGGTCCCTGCGAGGGGGCCCTGGGCGTCTTGAATGTTGGGGAGATCTCTGCCCGGCGGGTTCCGCTCAGGCGGGTTGTCCTGCGGGAAGTGTCGCGGGCCACTGTTTACGGCTGGCTGATCCTCCGGCCTACTCCTGGTATAGCTCGCCTGAGGGGTGGAGTGCAATCTCTCAAGGCTGTGTGAGAACTGTGCGTTTTGAACCACCGTTGTCTTCAACATCTCGATGGCATTCCTTGCTTCTATCTCAGCTGGGGTGTTGCCGTGAATCGGGAGAAACTCCAGGTGGCGAGTTGTGGCAAGCACATTATCCACCGGATTGGAGAAGTGGCCTTGGGGCGTCCGGAAACGGGGAATCTGGGCCTCGGTAGGATGATCCGGCGGGTTAGGTGGGCGATCCTGTCCTCCTGCTGGGGCGGCTCCTACCCCGGGGGTTCGTGGGGTATCGAACAAACGGGTCGGATTGAGGTCATGAGGCAGGCGCCCCTGGTGTCTTCTCTGATGGACGGCATCGGACGCGCGCTGCTGTCTTTCGAGTCGCCAATGGTCGGTGTTTAAACGCATCCTTTCGGCCATAATTTGGGCTTGCCGAGTCTCGATTCTGGCGGACTCCACCTCAGCATCCCGGTGGGTTTTAGCCACCGCCTCTCTGAGCTTTGCTAACTCTGTGTTTATCTCTTCTTGGTTCTCTGGCGTGAGGGGAGTCGCCGTTAGTCTCGTGATCTCTGCTGCTAAATCCGCCAGGACTGCGGCTGGGCTTCTGGACGCTTCGCCAGTCCCAGCGCCTCCAGTGGGGTTTTGTGTCGGTTGAGTCGCTCCGGCCATGTAGATGGCGATCTGGCGGCGGGTTCGGTCAAGCACCTCCGGATCCATGGCCATAGATAAGCCTCCGAGGCCGTCCCCGTGGAGGGACCGGATAGAATCTGAGTCGCCCATGGATGATTCGTCGTCCGAGTTGATCGGGGTAATCTCCTGACTCGCTGGGTGCTCTGGCTCCTCCGATCCCTGCGTGAACCCCACAAAGACCGGGCGAGTTAAGTTTCATGTTATAACTGGGCGGACGTACCTGGCCGGCTCGACTATGTCGGTGGAGATGTCCGGCTCAGGGACGGGTGATCCGATCATGCCGATGAAGACGTTGATTCCGCCGAAGGGGACCCTGTAGCCAGATTCAATCAAATTCGCTTCGGGTCCCCATAGCTGGTTGTCGATGTAGATTATCCCGCGGCGGCTCCGGGACATGAGCGTCGTCGCGTAACTCCCAAACCCTGGTAGGGCTCCCTTTGAGAACTCAACTCCACCGTGCGCAGGCCCCACGGTGGGCGCCAACTGTCGTGGTTTTGTCACGGCAGATGTCCTCATGAAAGGACTTAGTACTAGAGCCATCGCACCTTGGTGGCGACTCAAAGGGGTTAAACGGGAGGAACACGGCGATTTACCCAGGTTCGGCCCCTCGAGAGGAGGTAATAGCCTACGTCCTGCTTTGTGTGTATTGATGTGGATTCGATTACAAGGGAGGCGTAACTCTCCTAACCTAGCACTCGATGATTTTCTACCCCCCTCTCCTCCTTAGGACTCGCCTTTATATATAGGTCGAGGCTTTAGGGTTTACAAGAGTCCCTTCCTTCTTACAATTCGTGACCATCGTGGTCTCTAAGTCGCCGTCCTTCAAAACCTGGAGACCTTCCAGAAATCATAACCGTCCCGCGGCCTTGAACCGGCCAGGCTGAAGCCCGAGTAACCTAGAGGATGAATCGCCTTACTGGTAACCTGGCCCATCTTGGGCGGGTCACTTAATAAGTAATATCCCCAACACCAAGTCAAGCCACTTGAAACATTCAAAGGAGGATACCATCCTATCATACTACATCATAGTCATCTCAACATTCATGTTGGCAACCAAGACAGACCATTATAAGCTCCTAGTTAAATAAGCATGGCATAAGCAACTATGATCTCTAAGTTTTCATTGCAAACATGTTTCTCTCACAACAAAGCTGAATCAGGCATGATGAGCTAGTCATATTTCCAAAAACAAAATAGATCGAGTTCATACCAGCTTTTCCAGGCTCAGTCACTTCATCATATATCATCATTATTGCCTTTCACTTGCACGACCGAACGATGTGAACAATAATAAGAGTACTCGTGCATTGGACTAAAGCTGGAATCTGCAGACAAACACAAAGGAGAAGACAAAGTAATATGGCTCTTTAACAAATGAACACGTATGCATGCGAGAGCCACTAAACATTGTAACCATGGTCTTCTACCTCGACTCAAAGAAAAAGAAAACTATTTACACGGGAAAGCTCCCAACAAGCAAAATAAGAAAGGAAAATCTTTTTGGGTTTTCTCAAAAGGACATAAAACAAGAAAACAAGAAAACGAAAATAAACTAGCATGGATAATACAGTGGCAAAGTGTAAACACCGACTAACAAAGTGAAAGCATAAGCATGAATGTAAAGTTGGTGCAAACACGTACTCCCCCAAGCTTAGGCTTTTGGCCTAGCTTGGTCTACTCCCAAGGCTGGTCCGGGTGATACCCAAAATCATAATCGGGGTTATACGGGAGCGCTGCAGCCACTGCCTGAATAGCTGCCTCACGGAGACGAGCAGCCTTTGCCTCCCTCTTGTACTCCTCTGCCTCTCCTCTGGTTATGTAATATCTCTGTTTTACCTGAAAGTCAAAGAAAGCAGGAGCAGGAAGGGTAATATGGAAAACACGCTGCCGGTTAAATATCAAACGGTATAGGAGGGATTCATCATCCCTCTCAAGGAACTGGTAGCGTGTCATAGCGACGCAGTCAAGGAAAGCTGTATGGAGCGGGCGATCTCCTGCGCGCATGGGTACTCCAAGAAAATTTGTTATGCGAGTGGCATAGATGCCGCCAAAGAAATCCCCATCAATAGCATTCTTATTCAGCCTCCTTGCTATAATAGCTCCCATGTTGAAGCTTTTGTCACCCGTCACTGCGCTCTTAAGGATACTAAGGTCAGATGCGCATAGGTGACAATGTTCAACCTTGCCGTTAATGCATCTACCTATGAAGAGGGCAAAGTAGTGCAAGGCAGGGAAATGAATGCTTCCTATGGTAGCTTGTGTGATGTCTCTAGTTTCTCCAAGAGTTATACTAGAGACAAAATCTCTAACCGAAGACTTAGCAGGATCATTAAGACTACCCCCATCGGGTATCTTGCAAATCCTATTGAAATCCTCCAAATCCATGGTGTAGGATTTATCATACAGATCAAACAGTATGGATGAGTCACGACCAACTGAAAATTTAAATCTACGCACGCAAGAGGCAGTGAGAAAAGCATAATGTTCACATTTATCTAAGAAGAATTCTTCTAACCCGGCATTGTGGACAAGTGTATCAAACTCATCCTTGAAGCCTGCTTCGATCATGAACTCATGGAAGGCCATTCACATGGTTGTACCGGTGCGTCCCTTAGTTGACAAGGATCGGGCTCCCGAATAGAAAGACGGGGACCCTTCTTACTTGAGGAACTACCATGAAACTTCCTCCTGAACATAATTTCTTTTTGCTGAAATTTTTGAAGTTCAAGAGAAAAGTGAATAAAGACCAACCACACCTTGTAGCAACTACTCCTACTAGTGCCTAGAGACCGTATCACGCGTTAAAACTACTTGGGACCAGCTAAAATCAACATCTCAAGCTCAAGAACAGGGTCACCAAGGTAGCAAGAATACACGAAGGATAAAGCACTAGAGTAGAAACTAATTGGACCAATGGAGGAGTCACTTACCAAGGAGTAATTTCCCCAAAACAGTTCGGACAATGGTGCTTTGAGCAAGGAGATCGAAAATCACAGCCAAATGAGCAAGAACACGGGTTTGAGCTGCGAAACGATTTTTTTCTGGAGGTAGAAGAAGAGGATGGGAGCTGGAATGAGTGGAGGGGGTCCCTGTGGGCCCCACAATCTTGGTGGCCGCGGCCAGGGGGAGGTCGCGGCTACAGGGCTTGTGGCCCACTAGTGTGGCCCCCAGGCCAGCTCTAAGTCCCAGTATTTTTCAAAAAATCCAGAAAAAATAATATTTGATTTTCAGGACCATCGGAGAACTTTTATTTTCGGGGTACTTTTCTCTGGGACGCTAAAACAGAAAACAGGAAAAACTAAACTAAATCTATCATTTTTCTTCTAAGCAACAGAAAGTGAAAACTTAAAACAAAGGTATGTGACTCCTTGATTCATCCATTTCATGGTCATCGAAAGAAATCTGTCAATGGGGTTGATCAAATCCTCATGACGAAACTTTTTCGAATAGCAAAAGGAAACCGAGAATTGTCAAATAGACACTAAGTCACCTCAATGGGGATATGAATCTCCCCAACAAGCAAATCATACTTCATCTTAACACGAGAAATAGGGCATTCAAAGCTCCCAATAAAAATTGATGAAGTTTTTTTGATAGCATTGATGCAATGTACTTGATATCGTTTCTTCGAAAAGTGCACTATATGCTCATTACCGTTGACATGGAAGGTGACATGGCCTTTGCTGCAATCTATAACAGCCCTTGCGGTGTTTAAGAATGCTCTTCCAAGGATGATCGCCATGGCATCATCCTCAGGAATATCTAGGATAACAAAGTCTGTTAAGATAGTAACATTAGCAACCACAACAGGCACATCCTCGCAAATGCCGACAGGGAAAGCAGTTGATTTGTCAGCCGTTTGCACAGAAATTTTAGTGGGTGTCAACATATCCAGTTCAAATCTACGATAAAGAGAGAGAGGCATAACACTAACACCGGCTCCAAGGTCACATAAGGCAGTTCTTACGTAGTTTCCTTTAATGGAGCAAGGTATAGTGGGCACTCCGGGATCACCAAGTTTCTTAGGAGTTCCACCTTTGAAAGTGTAATTGGCAAGCATGGTGGAGATCTCAAGATCTGGTATCTTCCGTTTATTGGTCACGATATCTTTTATGTACTTGGCATATGGAGACATTTTGAGCATATCAATTAACCGCATCTGCAGAAAGACGGGTCTCAACATTTCAATAAAGCGCTCAAAATCCTCATCATCCTTTTTCTTGGATGACTTAGGAGGAAAGGGCATAGGTCTCTGAACCCATGGCTCCCTTTCTTTACCATGCTTCCTAGCAGCAAAGTCATTCTTATCGTATCTCTTAGGTTGTGGGTTATTAGGATTAACCGTAGGTTCAATCTCCACATCCTTATCATTGCTAGGTTGAGCATTATTATGAGCATCGCTGTCCATATTGTCACCAGATTCATGTTCATCACCAGATTGTGTTTCTGCATCAGACGCAGAAATATCATTTGGTTCTTCAGGTGTGACAGTATTTGGTGAACTGACATGTAGGTCTCTATCATCCTTCTTCTTATTCTTAGGATGACTGGGTGTATCAGCATTAATTCCTTGAGAATCTTGATCAATTCTCTTAGGATGGCCTTCGGGATACAAAGCTTCCTGAGTCATTTTGCCTCCTCTAGTAATGACCCTGACAGAGTTGTCATTTAATTCATTGAGCACGTCATTCTGAGCTTGAAGTACTTGTTCTACCTGAGTAGTAATCATAGAGGCATGTTTACTCAGAAGCTTCAGATCATTGACATTTCTGTCTACAAAAGCACTTATATGACTAAGCATACGAGTACTTTGTTCCAATTGTCTGCTAACATAATCATTGAAACTCTGTTGTTTGGCAACAAAGTTGTCAAATTCATCAAAGCATAGGCTAGCAGGTTTGTCAAAAGGAATATCACTCTCATTGAATCTACGCAGAGAATTTACTTCTACTACCTGTATCGGGTTATCGAGACCGTGGATCTCTTCGATAGGTGGTAGATTTTTGACATCTTCAGATCTAATGCCTTTCTCTTGCATAGATTTCTTGGCTTCTTCCATATCTTCGGGACTGAGAAATAGAATACCTATTTTCTTAGGTGTTGGCTTAGGAGGTGGTTCGGGAATAGTCCAAGCATTATCGTTGATCAAGATGTTATTCAGTAGGATCTCAGCTTGTTCTACAGTTTGTTCCCTAAAAACACAACCGACACAACTATCTAGGTGGTCTCTAGAAGCATTGGTAAGTCCGTTATAGAAGATATCAAGTATCTCGTTCTTCTTAAGAGGGTGATCAGGCAAAGCATTCTGTAGCTGGATGAGCCTCCCCCAAGCTTGTGGGAGACTCTCTTCTTTGAGTTGAGCAAAGTTGTATATTTCCTGCAAGGCAGCTTGCTTCTTATGGGTAGGGAAATATTTCTCACAGAAGTAATAGACCATATCATGGGGACTACTCACACATCCAGGAGCAAGAGAAGTGAACCAGGCTTTAGCGTCATCCTTTAGAGAGAAAGGAAACAGCTTAAGGATATAGTAGTAGCGGATCTTCTCCTCACTAGTGAAAAAGGGTGGCTATATCGTGTAGTTTGGTAAGATGGGCTACGACCGTCTCAGACTCATAACCGTGGAAAGGATCAGATTCGACTAGAGAGATTATCTCAGGGTCGATAGAGAATTCATAATCCTCATCGGTGAAAAAGATAGGTGAGCTGGCAAACTTCGAGTCGTATTTCATCCTAGCTTTCAGAGATTTTTCCTTCCACTTGAGAAGTAATTTCTCAGCGTCATAGGCATCCTTACATGCAAGAAAATCCTCAGTTATCTCTCCCTCCATAACATAACCCTTGGGTATATCAGGCAATTCATATCTAGGAGAGCTAGATCTAGCAGGAGCAAAAGCAGGTTCTATCTCAATAGTATCGGCAGTTTCAGAAGCATCACGAGCATTGGCAGTAACTCTAGCAATATGAGCATCAAGGAATACCCCTAGTGGCATATCAGGCAAAGTAGTATCTCTAGCAGTATCAAGCATAGCATCATTAGGCAAAATAGCATCTCTAGCATCATCAGGCAAAGCAGTATCAAGCATAGCATCATGGATAGCAGTACGAGGCATAGCATCTCTAGCAGTATTAGGCATAGCATCTCTAGCAGTATCAAGCAAAGCAGTATCAAGCATAGTAGCATCATCAGCATCATCAAGCACATGCGACATATCAAGATTTCTAGCAGGAGGTGGTGTCACAAACTTACTCATAACTGAAGGTGAATCAAGTGCAGAGCTAGATGGCAGTTCCTTACCTCCCCTCATAGTTGAGGGCAAGACTTTGGTTCTTGGATCTTTCAGATTCTTCATAGTGATCAGCAGATATAAATCCCAAGTGACTCAGAGAATATAGCTATTCCCTCCCCGGCAACGGCGCCAGAAAAGAGCTGCTAGCAGTCCCCTGGCAATGGCACCAGAAAAGAACTGCTTCCAGTTGCTCAACAATTAGCAATTGTCTTGCAATGGCCCACCAGCGTGTGGGATCGCGGCAGTTTTCAAGGGTAGAGTATTCAACCCAAATTTGTTGGTTCGACACGATGGGAGTGAAAGGATATTCTCCAGTATTAGCAGTTGAGTCGTCAGCTCAACCACACCTGAAAGATTAGTATCTGCAAGCGGGATATAAGCAGCAAAGGTAGTATGATAGCAACGGTGCCATAAACGATCTGTTGACAAGGCAGACTATTCCTAACTGAAGTATCAATGGCGCCAGAAAAGTATTGTAGCAGGTAGCAGCAGTGTAACGAGTAACAGAAGTGGCAAGGAACAGCAATAGTGACAACAGTAGCAAGTAGCAACAGTAGCAAGTAACAGTAGTAGCAACAGTAGTGGCAGCCGCAGCAGGACAAAGCAAGTGACAGTAGCAGCAAGTAATAGTAGCAGCAACAGTAGTAGCAGCAGTAGCAGCAGAGCAAGTAACAGTAGTAACAGCAGTAGCAGCAGAGCAAGTAACAGTAGCAGCAAGAGTAGTAACAGCAGCAGAGCAAAGCAAGTAACGGCAGCAATGGGACAAACTTGTAGGCAATGGATCGGTGATTTGTTGGATGAAATTCATCATGCAACAGTTATAACACGGAGAGATATGTGGCTAGCTCCCGTTCGTCAATGTGATGTAGGCATGCATTCCGTGTGTAGTCATACGTGCTTAGGGAAAAGAACTTGCATGACATCTATTGTTCATCCCTCTCGTGGAAGCGGGGTCCAAATGGATACTACGGGATATTAAGGTTCTCCTTTTAATAAAGAACCGGACCAACGCATTAGCACTTGGTGAACACACGAACTCCTCAAACTATGGTCATCACCGGGAGTGCTTCAGTTTATTGTCACTCCGGGGTTGCCAGATCATAACACATAGTAGGTAACTACAACTTGCAAGATCGGATCTAAAACACACATATATTGGTGACAACATAATAATTTCAAATCTGAAATCATGGCACTCGGGCCCTAGTGACAAGCATTAAGCATGGCAAAGTAGTAGCAACATCAATCTCAGAACATAGTGGATACTAGGGATCAATCCTCGTCAAAACTAACTTGATTACATGATAGATCTCATCCTACTCATCACCGCCCAGCGAGCCTACGAATAGATTACTCACGAACGATGAAGAGCTTCATGGAATTGGAGAGGGAAGAAGGTTGATGATGACGATGGCGACGATCTCCTTGATCCGGAGCCCAAAACAGACTCCAGATATGCCCTCCAGGGCAAGAACGGGATGTGGCGGCGCCTCTGGATCGTGAAACGCGATCAAATCTTCTCTCTTGATTTTTTCCGGGACGAAAGGGAATAAATAGCGCTGGAATTGGGGGCGGCAGAGCCACGTGGGCCCCACAAGCCTAGTGGCCGCGGCCAGGGGGAGGCCGCGGCCACAGGGCTTGTGGCCCACTGGCCCGTCCCCTCCGGTGGATCTTTGCGCAGGTATTTTTCATATTTTCCAGAAATATTCTCCGTAAATTTTCAGGACGTTCCGAGAACTTTCATTTGTGCACAAAAACAACACCATGGCAATTCTGCTGAAAACAGCATCAGACCGGGTTAGTTCCATTCAAATCATGCAAATTAGAGTCCAAAACAAGGGCAAAAGAGTTTGGAAAAGTAGATACGATGGAGACGTATTGATGACCCACAAGTATAGGGGATCAATCGTAGTCCTTTCGATAAGTAAGTGTGTCAAACCCAACGAGGAGGAGAAGGCTCTGATAAACGGTTTTCAGCAAGGTAATAACTGCAAGCACTGAAAGTAGCGGTAACAAGTGATGGTGTAGTGAGGTGAATCATAGCAAGCGAAAAGTAACAAGTAACAAGTAGTAGCAACGGTGCAGCAAGTGGCCCAATCCCTTTTGTAGCAAGGGACAAGCCTAAACAAAGTCTTATAATAGGAAAAGCGCTCCCGAGGACGCACGGGAATTTCTGTCATGCCATTTTCATCATGTTCATATGATTCGCGTTCGTTACTTTGATAGTTTGATATGTGGGTGGACCGGCGCTTGGGTACGGCCCTTACTTGGACAAGCATCCCATTTATGATTAACCCCTCTCGCAAGCATCCGCAACTACGAAAGAAGAATTAAGACAACGTCTAACCATAGCATTAAACTAGTGGATCCAAATCAGCCCCTTACGAAGCAACGCATAGACTGGGGTTTAAGCTTCTGTCACTCCAGCAACCCATCATCTACTTACTACTCCCCAATGCCTTCCTCTAGGCCCAAATATGGTGAAGTGTTATGTAGTCGACGTTCACATAACACCACTAGAGGAAAAGACAACATACAACATATCAAAATACCGAACGAATACCAAACTCACATGACTATTATTAGCATGACTTATCCCATGTCCTCAGGAACAAAAGTAACTACTCACAAAGCATAATCATAATCATGATCAGAGGTGTAATGAATAGCATCAAGGATCTGAACATAAACTCTTCCACCAAGTAATCCAACTAGCATCAACTACAAATAGTAATCAACACTATTAGCAACCTTACAAGTACCAATCGGAGTCGCGAGACGGAGATTAGTTACAAGAGATGAACTAGGGATTGGAGAGGAGATGATGCTGATGAAGATGTTGATGAAGATGCCTCCCCTCCGACGAGAGGAGTGTTGGTGATGACGAAGGCGACGATTTCCCCCTCCGGGAGGTAAGTTTCCCCGACAGGATCGTCCTGCCGGAGCTCTAGATTGGATCTGCTCAAGTTCCGCCTCGTGGCGGCTGCGAAACCACGAAAAAGCTCCTGAATGATTTTTTCTGGAACGAAACCCTTCATATAGCAAAAGAGGGGGGCAATGGGCCGCTAGGGTGCCCACAAGCCCTGTTGCCGCAACCTGGGGGTAGGCCGCGACAACCAGGCTTGTGGGCCCCTGGTTGCTCCCCTCTGACACTTCTTTCGCCCAGTATTTTTTATAAAATCCAGAAAAAATCCACGTTGATTTTCAGGACATTTGGACTTGCGCAGAATAGAGCACTCAGACTTACTCCTTTTCCAGTCCAGAATTCCAGCTGCCGGTATTCTCCCACTTCAAATAAACCTTGCAAAATAAGAGAGAAAAGGCATAAGTAAGGTTCCACAAAGTATAATAACAGTCCATAAAGCGATAAATATCAACATGAAAGCATGATGCAAAATGAACGTATCAACTCCCCCAAGCTTAGACCTCGCTTGTGCTCAAGCGAAAACCAAGACCCAAAACATGTCCACATGTTTAGGGATGAAGGTGTCGATAAAACAAAATACACACATGACGGCATCATGATCATACATAGAACATCAATGCATCATAGAGATTCTTATGGGAAAGTAACAATTCCTTCACAAAGCAAAGTATGAAACAAAAACCTTACCGAGCAGTGGCCAACAATAGTCCATAGTCATTGAAGCAATTGCAATTTATCATATTATCAGAAAGAGCCAAATAAGAGCTTGTAAAGCAAATCCACATACTCAATCATCTCTTTTGCTTTCCACAATTGTTACAACTCACGTGGTACTCATGGTATCGAAGTTTCAGTTGGACACTGAGAAAGATAGGGGCTTATAGTTTGCCTCCCAACCATTTACCTCAAGGGTAAAGTCAACAATAATAAAGCATAAGTACTCAGCTCCAAGTTGATATATGAATATAGATCTTTCCCAAGCATATGACGTTCACCAAGAAAAGTGCTAAATAAGGAATTGGTGAAGATCACCATGACTCTTACAAGGGAAAAAAGTAAAGGTACAAGATAGGCCCTTCGCAGAGGGAAGCAGAGGTTGTCATGCGCTTTTGAGGTTTGGATGCGTGTCCTCTTAGTGCGGAGGAACGTCACTTTATATTGCCTCCTGTGCTAAAGAACTTCATTATGCAGTCTGTCGCTTTTATGTCTTCCTTATCACAGGTTCGTACAAAGCTTATTTTCCACACACTAATAGATCATACATATTAGAGATCAATTTTTATTGCTTGCACTGATGACAACTTACTTGAGGGATATTATTCAATCCATAGGTAGGTATGGTGGACACTCATGGCAAAACTGGGTTGAAGCTTTATGGATGCACAAGTAGTATCTCTACTTGGTGCGGGAGTTTTGGCTAATCTGAGGTGGAAGCAATCGTCACATGTTGAGGGATCTCTAATCATATAACATTGTTTGGAACCAAGCAATCACAATTCATTATGTTGTCTTCCTTGTCCAACATCTACTTCTAAGCATGTAATAGTTTGGTGAGTGCTCACAATTGTAAAAAGTGTCTGACATGATATATTTATATGTGAAACTCTCTTTCCTTGTTACTTCTTATTAATTGCAACAATGACTGAGGTCTATGTTGGTCTACTCTCAACAAGTTTCAATCATCACACTTGTTATATGTGAAGCTACCACTTTCCATAAGATCATCTCATGATCTTTCATGCTATCATTCTTTTCATACTTTTGATCACGGCACAAAACAAAGCCCTTGACTAAGATACTCTTTATTGTATAGCTCGCAAGCTCAAATACATCAGGGGAGAGACAAAAGTAAAAGACTCAAACTAAAACACTAAAGACTTATTCCACTAAGAGAAGAAATAAAAACTAAAAAGGAAAGAACTAAAACAAAGGTAAAAGCAAAAGATATAAAGGTGATACGATACCAGGGAAACTCCCCCAAGCTTGGCAAAAGCCAAGGGGATTGCCCATACCAATGCTTATTTGTATTCCTTTGGTGGTGATGGTGGTGGTGTTGTTGAAGTTGTCTTGAGCTTGTCTAATTTCCACTTGAGCAAAAATTTCTGCTCCCTCAGATCGTCATTTTTCTCCTCAAGCTTCAACACTCTATGACAAAGTTCCTGCTTACTCTCCTGCAAGAAACGAGAAGGGATCAACAAGGTCTTAGGCTTCTTCCTTTGGTCAGGGAGGCTTGACTTCTTGAACTCCACATGAGTGCGTCTAGGTTGGGGTAGAGGAGCCTCCTCTTCATCGGGACTCGTTTGTTCCTTCCCCTTGGGCTCATAGTCCTCTTCCTCGTCAGTAGTCCAGCCATAAGGCTCCAAGTCCCCATTAATCCTGGAGCTAGCACGGTCATCGGCCACATAGATCTCTTCTTCTGAATCTTGAGAAGGCATCTTGACCTAAATCTGCGGCAGACAACAGGCTCGAAACGAAAACAGAGGAAAACTGCGTGATACGGAGATCAAAACCCTCGGGCGTATATATAATGATTTTTTCTGGACCAGAAGGAGTGCTCCGCAAGAAAACGGAGTCCGGGAGGCACACGAGCTGCCCACAAGCACTGTTGTCGTGACCAGGGGGGAGGCCGCGACAACCAAGCTTGTGGTCGCCTCATGCACTCTCCGGACTGCTTTTTATTTTTCTAATTTCCCATAAATTCCAAAACGGAGAAAATTTCCTATTGGAAAATTTTCAGAGTCCAATTACTTAATGAAACAGATACTTCTTGGTTTTCAGGGTCTAAAACACGCTGATAAACATCCCTTATGTACTCCTCTGGAGTTATGACATTGATGATATTGGTCTCAACATTTATGGGAGTACCAGAGATATAATGCTTGATTCTTTGCCCGTTTACCACTCTAGGAAAATTGCCTTCCGTGTTATTGATTTTGATGGCACCGGAACGATATACTTCCTCGACAACGTAGGGACCTTCCCATTTAGAGAGGAGCTTGCCTGCGAAGAATCTCAAACGAGAATTGTATAGTAGGACATAGTCACCTACATTGAACTCTCGTTTTTGTATTCTTTTATCGTGCCATCTCTTAACCTTTTCCTTGAACAACTTGGCATTCTCATATGCCTGGGCCCTCCATTCATCTAATGAGCTGATATCAAACAACCGCTTCTCACCGGCAAGTTTGAAGTCGAAGTTGAGCTCTTTGATTGCCCAATAAGCTTTGTGTTCAAGCTCAAGAGGTAAATGACAGGCCTTACCGTATACCATTTTGTACAGTGACATGCCCATGGGATTCTTATAAGCAGTCCTATAAGCCCATAGCGCATCGTCAAGTTTGCTAGACCAATTCTTCCGAGATCTATTGACGGTCTTTTGTAAGATCAGTTTGATCTCCCTATTACTCAACTCCACTTGACCACTAGACTGAGGATGATAAGGAGATGCAATTCTATGGTTGACATCGTACTTAGCGAGCATCTTGCGGAAAACACCATGAATGAAGTGTGAACCGCCATCAGTCATCAGATATCTAGGGACTCAAAATCTTGGGAAAATGACTTCTTTAAGCATCTTAATAGAAGTGTGGTGATTAGCATTCTTAGTGGGGATAGCCTCCACCCACTAAGTGACATGATCCACGGCAACTAAGACGTGAGTGTACCCATTGGAACTTGGGAAGGGTCCCATATAATCAAAGCCCAAGACATCAAATGGTTCAATGACCAGTGAATAGTTCATAGAAATTCCCTGACGCTTATTGATGTTCCCTATTCTTTGACATTAGTCACACCACAAGACAAACTTACGAGCATCCTTAAAGAGAGTGGGCCAATAGAAACCTGATTGCAATACCTTGTGAGCAGTTCTATCTCCAGCATGGTGTCCTCCGTAGGCCTCGGAATGACACTTCTGTAGGATCTGTCCCTGTTCATGTTCAGGCACACAACGTCTAATGACACCATCTACTCCTTCCTTATAAAGGTGAGGATCATCCCAAAAGTAGTGTCTCAAATCAAAGAAGAATTTCTTCTTTTCCTGGTAGGTGAAACTGGGTGGTATGTATTTGGCTACGATATAGTTTGCATAATTAGCATACCACGGTGCACTATGTGAAGTGCGGATGACATTCAATTGCTCATCAGGAAAGCTGTCATCAATAGGTCGTGGGTCATCAAGGACATTCTCCAGCCTAGACAAGTTAACTTCTACATGGTTATCAGCACCCTTTCGGTCAACGACGTGTAAATCAAATTCCTGTAGTAGGAGAACCCATCTGATTAGCCTAGGCTTAGCGTCCTTCTTCTCCATGAGGTACTTAATAGCAGCATGATCAGAGTGAATAGTGACATTGGAGTCAACTATATAAGATCTGAACTTTTCACATGCAAACACGACTGCTAAAAACTCCTTCTCCGTACTGGCATAGTTTCTTTGGGCACTGTCTAGAGTTTTACTAGCGTAGTGAATGACATTCAACTTCTTGTCAACTCTTTGTCCTAGAACAGCACCAACGGCATAATCACTAGCATCGCACATGATTTCAAAGGGAAAGTTCCAATCAGGTGGTTGAACAATAGGTGCGGTTATCAAGGCCTTCTAAAGTATTTCGAAAGCTTCCTCACAATCCTCATCAAAGAAAAAAGGAACATCCTTCTGCAAGAGGTTGGTAAGAGGCCTAGAAATCTTAGAGAAGTCTTTAATGAACCTTCTATAGAAACCGGCGTGACCTAGGAAACTTCGTATACCTCTGATATCTGTGGGGCAAGGCGTTTTCTCAATTGCATCAACCTTAGCCTTATCAACTTCAATGTCTCTCTCAGAGATTTTGTGTCCTAAGATGATGCCTTCATTAACCATGAAGTGGCACTTCTCCCAGTTCAATACAAGGTTGGTATCTTTGCATCTCTATAAGACTCGATCAAGGTTGCTGAGGCAATCGTCAAAGGAAGAACCATAGACGGAGAAATCATCCATGAAAACCTCAACAATCTTTTCACAAAAGGCATAGAATAGCCATCATACATCTTTGAAAGGTGGCTGGTGCATTGCACAAGCCAAAAGGCATGCGTCTATAAGCAAAGGTACCGAAGGGGCATGTGAAGGTGGTTTTCTCTTGATCAGATTGTGCAACAGGTATTTGCGAGAAACCTAAATAACCGTCTAGAAAGCAGAAGTGTGTGTGTTTAGATAGCCTTTCTAGCATCTGGTCAATAAACGGCAAAGGATAATGGTCTTTCCTAGTTGCCTTGTTCAGTTTCCGGAAATCTATCACCATCCTATAGCCTGTAATAATCCTTTGTGGGATTAATTCATTCTTATCATTAGGAACGACGGTGATACCTCCCTTCTTAGGTACGCAATGTACTGGACTTACCCAATCACTAAGAGCAACAGGATAAATGATTCCTGCTTCCAGAAGCTTTAATATTTCTTTTCTCATGACCTCTTTCATCCTAGGATTTAATCTCCTTTGATGATCAACAACTGGCTTAGAATCAGGATCGGTTTTTATCTTGTGCTGACATAGAGTGGGACTAATACCCTTAAGATCATCAAGAGTATATCCAATAGCCTCACGGTGCTTCCTCAAAGTTTTTAGTAAATTCTTCTCTTCGTGATTCGAGAGGTGAGCACTAATAATAACAGGATATATCTCCTTCTCATCAAGATAAGCATACCTAAGAGTATCTGGTAACTGTTTCAGCTCGAACACAGGGTCACCCTTTGGTGGGGGAGGATCCCCAAGCAGTTCAACATGCAGATTATTCTTGAGAATAGGATATTGTTCTAAGACAATTTTATCTATCTCGTCTCTTTCTTCCATATGCATATCATTTTCATGCTCAAGCAGATATTGCTCTAAAGGATCCGTAGGAGGCACGGCAATAGAGGCAAGAGCAATGATTTCATCCCTACCAGACGACTCTTTTTCATGAGGTTGTCATCCAAACTTGGAGAAGTTAAATTCATGAGACACACCTTCGAAACTAACACTGACAGTCTGTTTAATGCAATCAATGTGAGCATTGACAGTGTTGAGAAAGGGTCTACCAAATATGATGGGACAAAAGCTATCTTGTGCAGTACCAAGGACGAGGAAATCAGTAGGATACTTCGTCTTACCACACAGGACTTCTACGTCTCTCACAATTCCCAGAGGGCAGATAGTGTCTCTATTAGCTAGCGTAATAGTGACATCAATGGGTTCTAACTCAGCAGGTGCAATCTCATCTTTGATTTCATCATATAGGGAACGGGGTATTGCACTAACACTAGCACACATATCACATAAACCATGGTAACACTGGTCTCCTATCTTGACAGAAACAACGGGCAGGCCAACTACAGGTCCGTATTTGTCTTTCGCGTGAGGTTTAGCAATTCTAGCGGAGTCCTCACAGAATTTGATAACATGCCATCTATGTCTTCGGCTAAGAGATCTTTGATAATAGCAACACTAGGTTCAACTCTAATCTCCTCAGGGGGTGCAAGTGTTCTAATGTAACCCCTACGTATCACAGTTGGAGCTTTAGAATAATCCTTTATTCTAGCAGGGTATGGTGGTTTCTCACTGTAAGCACAAGGAACAACAGGATCACTAAAAGCAATGACTTTCTCCTCAACTATATTGGTTTTGGCTATGTTGCTTTCTACAGGAGGATTATATTTAAACCACTTCTCTTTGGGAAGATTAACATGAGCAGCAAAAGATTTACAAAGAGAAGCTACTATCTCAGAGTCAAGTCCATACTTAGAGCAAAAATCTCTAGAAGTGTTTGTTTCAACAAAAGATTTAACGCAATCAAACTGCAAATTCATACCCGACTCCTTACCTTCCTCCAGCTCCCAATCTTCAGAGTTATGTTTGATTCTTTCCAACAAATTCCACCTATGGTCAATATCCTTCTTCATAAAAGAACCGGTACAAGAAGTGTCAAGCATGGTACGATCTTCACGAGAAAGCCGAGCATTAAAGTTTTGAGTGATAATTTCTCTCGAGAGCTCATGATTCGGGCAAGAATATATCATTGATTTAAGCCTCCCCCAAGCTTGAGCTATCCTTTCCCTGTCATGAGGCCAAAAGTTCTAAATATAATTCTGATCACGATGTACTAAATGCATAGGATAGAACTTTTGATGAAATTCCAATTTCAACCGATTGTAGTCCCATGATCCAGTATCATCACATAGCCTATACCATGTCAACGCCTTATCCTTCAAAGATAAAGGAAAGACTTTCTTCTTTACCTCATCCTCGGGCAAACCTGCAAGCTTAAATAAACCACAAACTTCATCTACATAGATTAGATGCAAGTCTGGATGTGAAGATCCATCTCCTGTAAAAGGATTAGCCAGCAGTTTCTCAAGCATACCCGAAGGGATTTCATAAAAGATATTTTCAGTAGGTACCTCAGGTAGAGGAACAACTCCTCATGCTTCCGTTCGTGGTGAAGATACCCCGAACAAACTCCTCAAAGGAAGAGTTTCCATAGTGACAAGTGACAATAAATTTAAGCACAATATATGAATGTTTCCTTACCAAATTCCACTTACCAAAGGTGCTCCCTCCCCGGCAACGGCGCCAGAAAAGAGTCTTCATGACCCACAAGTATAGGGGATCAATCGTAGTCCTTTCGATAAGTAAGAGTGTCGAACCCAACGAGGAGGAGAAGGCTCTGATAAACGGTTTTCAGCAAGGCAATAACTGCAAGCACTGAAAGTAGCGGTAACAAGTGATGGTGTAGTGAGGTGAATCATAGCAAGCGAAAAGTAACAAGTAACAAGTAGTAGCAATGGTGCAGCAAGTGGCCCAATCCATTTTGTAGCAAGGGACAAGCCTGAACAAAGTCTTATAAGAGGAAAAGCGCTCCCGAGGACACACGGGAATGTCTGTCATGCTATTTCATCATGTTCATATGATTCGCGTTCGTTACTTTGATAGTTTGATATGTGGGTGCACCGGCGCTTGGGTACTACCCTGACTTGGACAAGCATCCCACTTACGATTAACCCCTCTCGCAAGCATCCGCAACTACGAAAGAAGAATTAAGACAACGTTTAACCATAGCATTAAACTAGTGGATCCAAATCAGCCCCTTACGAAGCAACGCATAGACTCGGGTTTAAGCTTCTGTCACTCCAGCAACCCATCATCTACTTACTACTCCCCAATGCCTTCCTCTAGGCCCAAATATGGTGAAGTGTTATGTAGTCGACGTTCACATAACACCACTAGAGGAAAAGACAACATACAACATATCAAAATACCGAACGAATACCAAACTCACATGACTATTATTAGCATGACTTATCCCATGTCCTCAGGAACAAAAGTAACTACTCACAAAGCATAATCATAATCATGATCAGAGGTGTAATGAATAGCATCAAGGATCTGAACATAAACTCTTCCACCAAGTAATCCAACTAGCATCAACTACAAATAGTAATCCAACTAGCACCGAGATCGCTAGCCGGCTAGGGAGCTCAAGTCACATCAGATCGTAGGTCATGACGAGACTCTATTATCAAAGCTGCGTACGTGTCAACACAGGTACAGGATTGGAGCGCACGGCAGGTACAGTGTCAGCGGCCATGCCGCTGACCTACTCTGGCTCCGATCCATCATCCCCGCAGAGTGTCAGCCCGTCAAACACCCACTACATTACCACACTCGACGTGGGAACAGTGGAGACAGCCGTACTGGCAACCCATGACTAATCTCAAAAGACGACGACAGACGTACTACACGTGTTCTACGTCGGCCTTACGCGAGAGCCTCATTGGCTAGCCGGCGGGCCCCATAGCCAGATGGGACCTTGCAGCCGGCGGGCCCCTCCAGCGACAAGACAAGATCACTATGGACCCCCTGGCCAGCCGGCGAGGCTGCTAGCCGGGTCCCACCTTTGTACTTTTATCATTATTGTAGGTCGGTGGGTTCGTCTATAAAACCCCCTAACCTCTTCCATGCAGAGGGGCTATTTTTTTTTAATATTGCATTTTTATTCATTTCAAAAAATAATGCGAAAGTTTAAAAAATTACAAAAATATAGCTGCCTCGGCTTAGGCGTGGCCGACAGGGACTAATCGGCCTAGCCAAGACCAATTAGTCCCAGTCGGCCTTGAAGGTTGAATAGCTAAGGTCGGAAAATAAAATTCCATGCACCTATTGGCTTAGCCAAGACCAATTAGTCCTGTCAGGGACTTTTTGGTCTTGGCTAGGCCGACAGGAACTAATTGGCCTAGCCAAGGCCGATTAGTCCCTGTCATCCACCCACCTGCAGGCTGACAGGCCTGTCGGCCTAGCCAAGGCCGACTGGGACTAATTGGTCTTGGCTAGGCCGATTAGTCGCTGTCGGCCACGCCTAAGCCGAGGCAGCTATATTTTTGTAATTTTTCAAACTTTCGCATTATTTTTCGAAATGAATAAACAAATGCAATATTAAAAAAAATTAGCTGCAGAGGGTCGGTCAATCCTTCACACACACACACCCATATAGGAGAGGCAGTAGCGAGCCAACAACTCCTTCTTCCTCCTCCATCGAACAACTCAAGGAGCACACTGTAACCACTCTAGTGCATTATATACCCCGACAGGACTAGGGGTATTATCTCTACGGAGAGCCCTGAACCTGGGTAGATCGTGAGTCCCTCGCTTGTACCAACCCCGTTCCTAGAGCCCGTGGGTGACCTTTCGGTCTCCACCTCATATCTTTAGCCTACCCATGGCTTACGTCATGAGTAAACACCGACATTTGGCGCCCACCGTGTGGCAATCTGCGGCATCGGCCAAAGTTACGCTCTGGATGGGGCCCTTCGCCAACACCACCGGATGCCTCGCGTCCGGATCGATCAGCATGCCCTTGGAGTCTGCCCTCGAGGAGGTTTCCGCAATGTTGGTTGATGTTCCAGTCTGTCTCATGGACTTTGACGAGGAGTCTTACGACGAGTTGCTCCCCAGCGTCGTCATTGCTGCGGTTGCAAACCTCAGCGTCCTCTTCGGCAACTTGCGTCTCGATGATGAGCCTCGCTACCTTGGTGAGGGCATCGACATCGACGCGCTTTGCGCTAGCTTCAGCAGGCTCTCCCTCAAGGAGGCGCCTGCGCATGATGAGTACCCTAGCGAAGTGCTTGTTTTCGATGGACCACCATCGTCTCTGGGGTGTCTTCCCCCGTACCACGTTGTTGTCGTCTCCAACCTCATGGAGGTGATGCATGGTCATTGGCGTCGGCACTAGCAAGCCTCATGACGAGGCGTCAACAGAGGCGGATGACCCCGCTGCGGGTGCTTCCGGCACGCTTCATGCTGCCCTTGCCGGCTTGAAGACACCTGTTGTTACCTCCGCAAACCCCACCGATGCTCAGGCCTTGCTCGAGGAGGCCTGCAGGCAAATCCTGGAGGAGGGCATTATCAACGCCGCTGCCAAGCGACGGATGGAGGCCGCGCAGCGCGAGTATAACTCCGCTTATGGCCTCACTCCAACTGCTGATGGTCCTAGCCGGCTCGGTGCGGTCCCCGGCCGCGGCCGGGTCATCGCTGATATCCTAGGTGGCAAGCACCCATCTACGATACCCACGCGGCCAACTTACGGGCTTCTCAGGCGACCATGGCAGAAATGCCAAGTTTGGAGTGCGAGGAGCGCGTCCTTTAGGAGAAGCGGGTCAAGGATCTCCTTGACATTGCGAATGAGGAGCAATCTCTTCTTGACCCTGGTCATGCTCAGTCGGTATCTCCGGGAGCCGATCCCGGAGCGCACCGCAACCCCAGCAGTCGTCATCATGCCGAGGGTTCTAACTCGCATCGCACTTCTGGCCGGAAGGGTGAGGGAAGTCAAGACATGCGTTTTCTGCGCCAGAGCGAGCCTTCTTCAGGCCGGCGTCGTAGAGACGGTGGTGACGAGGGGGATTCGATGCGCGAGGTTCCTCCTCCGAAGTATCGGGAGGGGGCCAACACCAATGACTCCCAGGACACCCTTCCGATCTCGGCCGGGATCGGCCCTCGCGTCCCTCATAGCGACAACGATTCTCGCAGAGTCCTCAACCTCCTGGCACAGTCGGCCCTCCTTGAGGAGGCTGGTCCCATCGGCCCAACGTGTTTCGGCCGGCGGATCCGAGGGGTGCCGTTTCCCAGAGGCTTCACTCTCCCACGGTACACCCCAAGTACAACGGCACAGCCAAGCCAGAAGACTGGCTGATCGAGTACACCACTGTAGTCGGCATCGCTCGGGGCAACAAGCGCGTAGCAGTCTGCTACGTGCCACTCATGCTGGCCGGCTCGGCGAGACACATGGCTCAACAGACTTCCAGCCGGCAGCGTCAACTCTTGGGTTGACTTCAAGGAGGCATTCGTCCGCAATTTCACTGGCACCTACAAGCGCCCTGGTCGGCCTCGCGAGTTGGCCATGTGCGTCCAGAGGCCGGACGAACCCCTTCGTGACTACGTCACGCGTTGGACAGAGCTGCACAACTCTTGCGAAGGAGTGCATGACGTACATGCCATTCAATATTTCATTGACGGCTGCCGAGACGGCACTCTATTCAACAACAAGCTCATATGCTTTGAGCCCACCTCTTTGGAGGTGCTCATGGCCAAGGCGGACAACTACGCCACGGTCGACTCCGCGATGCGGGTCAAGGTCACCGCCTTGGACAAAATTGTCCCCACACCGGCTAATCCCAAGCCGGCCTGCGACAATCGGGGCGGCCAGAACAACAAGCGCAAGGCGGATCAACTCGATTCACGCTCCACAAGCAAGCAGGTGGCTAGCATGGAGGAAGACGCGCCTGCTACTCAAGCCGGCTCTCAGCGGCAGCGGACCGGCAAGAACAACTGACAGCCCAAGCTCACATTCGAGAAAATGCTCGACGCGCCATGCAAGATGCATACTGGGGCGAAGCCGGCCACTCATACCCTCCGAGAGTGCAGTTTGCACAGCGACTGCTGCAAGGAGAGGGTATGTCGTCTTCTCTAGGGACAGCTGCTGCGCCTCGTGCTCCGGCTCCTGGGCCGACTCCGGCTCCACCACGGCCGCCTCACAACGGCGGCCGCCTCCACGACGAGTACCCCCACCAAGACGGAGCTTACGTCGTCTCCACCAGCGAGGGTGATGACAAGCACAGCTAGCGACAACGCCGACATGAGGTGAACGCCACGGTCCCCCCGGTTCCCCAATTCATGCATTGGTCTGAAAACCCCATTACATGGAGCCGGGCTGACCATCCTGCGGTGATGCCAAACCCTGGCTCATACGTGATGTTTGGTGTGTATCCCTTGCAACGGCGCCAGAAATAGTTGTGTCGACGGCACCAGGAATCCTTCAGCTACGGCTACGCCTTAAGGGACTTCCTAGGAAAGTATGCAAAGGATTTCCCCCGTGGCCTTGGAGCCTTGCGTTGGTGTTCCCTCAAAGTGGAAAGGGTGATGTAGCACAGTGACGGTAAGTATTTCCCTCAGTTTGAGAACCAAGTTATCAATCCGGTGGAAGAGTATCTCAAGATCCTGCACAAACACAAAAGCTTGCTCCCAACGCTATGAAGGGGTTGTCAATCCCTTATAGATTGTTTGCCAAGTGAGAACTGAAAGCAACAAAGTAACAAAGCAAAGTAAAAGCGGAGTTGTAAACGATGGATGTGAATAGACCCGGGGGCCGTAGTGTTTACTAGTGGCTTCTCTCATGAAAGCAAATAGACGGAGGGTGAACAAATTACTGTCGAGCAATTGATAGAACTGTGCAGAGTCGGGACAATATCTATGCAATGATTTTTTCTATAGGCATCACGTCCGAAACAAGTAGACTGATACTTCCTGCATCTACTACTATTACTCCACACGTCGACCGCTATCCAGCATGCATCTAGTGTATTAAGTCCATAAGAACATAGTAACACCTTAAGCAAGATGACATGATGTAGAGGGATAATCTCAAACCAATGACAAAAACCCCATCTTTTTACCCTTGATGGCAACTACTTGATGTGTGCCTTGCTGCCCCTACTGTCACTGGGAAAGGTCACCACATGGTAGAATCCAAAACCAAGCACTTCTCCCATTGCAAGAATCATGGATCTAGTTGGCCAAACAAAACCCAAGACTCAGAGAGACTTACAAGGATATCAAATCATGCATATAAGAAATCAGCAAAGACTCAAATATATATCATAGATAATCTGATCACAAGTCCACAATTCATCGGATCTTGACAAACACACCTCCAAAGAAGATTACATCGGATAGATCTCCATGAAGATCATGGAGAACTTTGTATTGAAGATCCAAGAGAGAGAAGAAGTCTTCTAGCTACTAACTACGGACCCGTAGGTCTGAAGTGAACTACTGACGAGTCATTGGAGGGGCGATGATGATGATGATGAAGCCCTCCAACTCCAAAGTCCCCTCCGGCAGGGTGCCAGGAAGGGTCTCCAGATGAGATCTCGCGGAAACGGAAGCTTGCGGCGGCGGAAAAGTATTTTCGAGGCTCTCCTAATTTTTTGCGGAATATTTGGGAATTTATAGGCCAAAGAGCTAGGTCAGGGGGCGGCCAGGGAGGCCACAAGCCTACCCACCGCCGCCTCCCCCTGGTGGCGGAGTGGGGGCTTGTGGGCTCCCTCGAGCCCACCTGGCTTGGCCCAAAAGCCCCGTGGACTTCTTCCGTTCGGGAAAAAAATCATTTCGGGGTTTTTCTTCCATTTGGACTCCGTTCCAAAATCAGATCTGAAAAGAGTCAAAAACACGGAAAAAACAGGAACTAGCACTTGGCACTAAATTAATAAGTTAGTCCCAAAAAGATATAAAAAGGTACATAAAACATACAAAGAAGGCAAGATAACAGCATGAAACCATCAAAATTTATAGATACGTTTGAGACGTATCAATACGCACTCGTCCTCGACCCCACCTTCGCCTCCAAGAAGCTCACTTGCCGGTTCTCCCGGGTGTTGGTCGACGACGACAGCAGCATAAAGATCCTCTACCGCGACACCTTGCTCAAGCTTGGGCTAAAGGAGAAGGACCTCCAGTCGACCAACACTGTCTTCCACGGCATCGTGCCGGGACAATCCTGCTCGTCGATCCGCAATATCCAGCTGGATGTCCTCTTCGGCGACAAGGCACACTTCCGCCGAGAACCAATTTGGTTAGAGGTGGTGGATCTCAACAGCCCCTACCACACACTGTTGGGTAGGCTGGCTCTGGCCACTTCCCCTTTTTTGACCGAGAGGTTGCCCTGCTGCGTCGCCACGACCATGACACCTTCTTCATTGCCGTGCTCTCGTAGATATGCAGTCGGTGGGGGAGGGCACGGGCGTGGCGCTGAACCCTGGGCCTCAACTTCGTGCATGCGCAGTGATTCCTGGCGATTCTCTGCAGCCTCAAGTATTGCATCTTCCTCTTCTACGCGTCCTGGCTCCTCATCGTGACCACAATCACCACCCCCTCCCCGTGTCTACCCCCCGCCGTGGTTGTGCCAGTTGTGAACGGCCATGTCCACCCTCGCCGCAAGCTTCCACTCCCCCTACCACCCTCGAACCGCCAAAAATCCGCAGCCGACGACCAACCCGAGGACCAGATCGACGAATAGACCGCCTCCCTACCAAAGTCTCTGCAAAAAGGGAAGCGAGAGAATGCGCTCACCTGGGTTCTCGTCCTCCAGCGCCGGTGTCGGTTGCAGATCCGCCCTACGCCGCACCGGATCTGCCCTTTCCTCGCGCCGGATCCACGGTTCGTCGCGCGGGGGCTCGCCGGATCCGCCCTTGCTCTCGCGGGACTCCACTCTCAGCAACGGCTTGTGAGAGGAATGGGGCGCGGATAATGACAAAATAAATAAATAAATAAATGGAAATTTGAACAGTTCCCCGCCTGGGGGTGTAAAAAAAGTTGGGCGGGTCGATGCGACACGGGCAACCGCGAGATTCTGCGCGAATCTTGGCGAGCCCGCCCGCCACACGGGACAGCCGCGGTGCGGCGCTTCCGTTAGATTTTCCCATCAGAGAAACATTCAAGGACTGCACTACTTAGCGGCGCCCCAAATTAACACTCCCGTGTGGCGGCCGCTAGCGAGTTGTCTCATGCAAAAATGACATGCGCTGGTGGGCCGTGTTCATGCATGTGTGAGCTCGCATCACATGCATATGTAGTGAAGCAGTACACATGCAGTGCAACTCCACCCTGACATGCACAAGCGGCTAAAGAAAAATAAAAGAGGCATGATCTATTAGTACTACTAAGCTAAGTATTGCCATCACTTAAAAAGTAAGCTAAGTATTGCCATAATGCGGCTAGTCCCCTCTCTCTCCTATGCATGCATGGGATGAAATCAACAAAGGTTTTCATTAACGTTTGAAATTCAAAAAGTTTTATCTACAAAACCGTTAATTCAATCGATGATCCGCTTTCATCATTGACTTTCTCGCGACGAGTTCTTCGAAACGAGATCCCATGTCGACATGTTCCGTCAACTATTTTTTTCTATTCATACTTGCCACAATTTTTTGACCGACTTGCCATATTATTAACCACTCACTTGCGTGAGAAAATTAACTTGATTGACACTTCTTAATGTTGTTTCGTACAAAGCTTTGTAGTAGTTTTTATTATGCATAATATAAAAAGATGCCATAGGTTGTGTGTTGCTAATTTAAATATGCCAACTTATCACATTTACATATAACTTTAACATAAACTATTTTGTGTGCTTGTGAGTTTAACTATGTCGAGCTGTCATATTTAAAAACGATGATCAAAAAAGATTTCTTGTGGTCACTGGTTTAAAATATGTTGAGTTTTCATATTTTTGTCCGTAATCGCCTAAAAAAAGTTGTTTGTGCTTGTCATCTTGATTATGTCGAGATGTCATATCTATACGCAATTTTAAAAAAGATGACGATTAAATTAATTTTTATCAAACAAGTAAGTACTTACTAATATGACAAGTGCAACAAATGTGGTAAGTACGAGAAAAAAAAGTTATCGAAACATGTCAACATGGATCTAGTTTTAAAGATTTCGCCGAAACAAAACGGATCATCGATCGAATGAGAAGAGATAAAAGTTTTTAAATTCCGATCATTTAGAATTAATCCGATGACATCATGCATGTATGCCCGCCGCATCGAATGTTCAGAATGAAGCGCTTCTAGATTAGATTTTTTCAACATTCAATAGATTTCGTTATCATTGGACGTGCTAATCCACAATGTCAACACTTGTTCGTGAGTCCATGAGTCCCAGGCTCACAGTGACCAAAGTTCCATGAACACCTGTTCTACCACACGTGCGAAGCTCTTGCGCGACCCGCCGGGCCTTCACCGGCACCGGCGCCGGCGCGTCCGGGAACAGACCGACTGCCGCCTTCCACGTGCCCGCGGGGTCTCCCCCATCCAGGCGACCCACAGCGGCGCCACCGCATCGAAGCCTAAGGGCCCCCATCACTCTGGCGCTGGGTTATCCGAGGCCGTACCGGCGAGGCGGAGGGCGCGGATCTATAGAAATCATCTCTGAAAGATTCTTTCTGATTAGGCCTGGCTTGCTCTGCCTCTGACCTGATGAGTGATGCCCTGATCTGTTCACTCGATTCGACACTGTCAGTGAAACCTTCTCCTTTTTTTTCATTTCGTTCCACATAGAACAATAGGGTTCAATCCATGTAAAAAAATAAAAAAAATCCTCTCCCTGCCTCTCCTGTCATTAACAAGCTCCACTTATTATTTGTTGCTCCTTGGATTGTTAAATGATTGTACATTTTGAGCTCCTGACTCTAGTATTGAATCGTTGGCATGAAGCTACAATGTAGAATTTCTTGTAACATCCTTGTTTTGATCTCTCCTGTCGTTTTTGCGATAGAGGCTCAGCTGCTCTGCGCTGCACCGCAAGATACTGACAGAATCTTACTTGTACAACACCCTCTGGGTATTGCTGGGTTCCTTTATCTCCTTGGCATTGCTAAAAGTAGGAAAATGATTCTAGCATATGTCACCAGATTCCTTCTGCTCAGATTCCAAAAGTTCTCGATTGGAACCATGCCATGCTTTCATCCGCATCTCTCTGAACAACTTTGTAAACGGGACTCCTTTTTCAACCGAAGATATGATGGCATTGCAAGAACAAGACCCACAAGTATCAGCTGGTATGGTCTGTATCTGCATATATGTATGCCCTTTTGCTCTGGGCTTGGGCATCCTTGGCATTGTGGCTGCTTCTCTGCCGAGGTATTGGTGGTTCTTGGCAACGGTAAGAGGCTTCTGGTCTTTCTATTCTCTACAGTACATCCTTAGAGCATAAACTTGCTGCAGCTTAAGCTTATGTTTATGCATAGCTTCCTTTCTTTTTATCCATGAACATGCCGCTGATAACAAAAACTACTACTTCCTCCTATTTTAGGCTGCTCTTTTGCTCTGTGCTTGGGGCTTGGGCATCCTTGGCATATAGGCTGCTTCTTTGAAAAAGTATTGGCTTGTTCAAAGAGCTTCTTGGCAAAGGTAAGAGGCTTCTTGTCTTTCTATTTGCTACATCTTTAGATCATAAACTTGCTATACCTTTATATCATGTTCATGATGGCACACGGGAACCTAAAGTGCATAGCTTACGTTCCATTTGTCCTGAAATTAAAAATGGCTCTAGTATTAGACACTTTTCTTTGATTTAGCTAGCTGGCATGATGTATGTGCATCCATGATGTATCTTCCTATTTTCCTCTGAAAGAAGTATTGGCTGTTGGCAAAGAAGTGTTGGCTTGTTATCTTTCTACTAGATCATAAACTTGCTAAATCTCTAGATGACCTGAAGTGCATAGCTTACTTCCTATTTGTCCTGAAAAAAACTTGCTCCAGTATTGGACACCTTTCTTGGATTTATCTGACATCGAATATATCCATTCATGTGAGGTTGGAACAGACTGCTCATAATAACACACATTACTCCATCTTCATATTTTAGGCTGCTGTATCTTACATTTGTCATGGTGCCGGATCAAGACCATGAGAAAGGTAACAGGAGTGGTCACAACATCAGCAGCAAATCCTTTCAAAGATGTGAGGGCTGCGATGCACATTACTATTGGTGTCATATGGATGATACCCAGAAGTATTTCTTCAAGTGCATGGTTGGCAATTTCCAGGAAAAAATGGCAAGCCCTTGTGCATCGATACCCTTTCTCTCCTTTGGATGGAATGCTATACTGGCCAGAGTGATAATTTTGTTGTTTGCTTGTTCCTGCAGGCCATACCACAGAAGTTTGTGGAGAATTTCAAAGGTCGAATCTCTGAAGCTATCAAGCTAGAAGCTCCTGATGGAAACATATACAATGTTCAGGCTATCAAGGATCTAAACAAGATAATCCTCGGATCTGGATGGGCGGTATTTGTCAGCTTTTATGAAGTAAAAGAGGGCTACTTCCTGGTATTTAGGTACATCGGGGATTCTCACTTCAAAGTTCTGATATTTGATTTTGAAAATTGCTGTGAGAAGGAAGTGTTCCACGCTCTCATGAACTGCGGCCCTAATGCCCAAGAAAAAGACGCTCATCTTGACCGATCGCCGCTGAGTGAAAGGCGATGCCAGAACGGTGGATCAAGCAACGGTGAGCCCCATCCAAGGTGTGAGCACTGCGATGTGCATTTCTATTGGCATCACATGGATGATATGCAGAAGCATTTCTTGAGGCTCATGTTTGGCAATTTCCATCAAGAAATTGTAAGCCCCTGTATATATAATTTGCTGATTGCTTTGTTGATGAAATGTCTTCTTGATCAGAGATATATAATTTGCTGACGGCTTTGTTGTTTGTTCCTGCAGAGCATACCAGAGAAATTTGTGAAGAATTTCAGAGGACGGATCTCTGAAGTTATGAAGCTAGAAGCTCCAGATGGAAACATATACAACATTAAGGTTACCAAGGATTTGAACAAGATAGTCCTTAGATCTGGATGGGCAGCATTTGCCACTGCTTATGAACTAAAAGAGTATGACTTGCTGGTGTTCAGATACATTGGGGCCTCTCACTTTAAAGTCGTAATATTTGATCCAAGTGGTTGTGAGAAACAATTATTCCACATTGTGATGAACCACGCTCCTAATGTACAAAAAAGGGGCATATCTGATGATCGGTCATTCCTCAGGGAAACGAGGCGCCTAGACTGTGAATCACACGATAGCAACAGTAGAAAAACTAAAAAGATGACTCCACTGGACTCTCCTTCACCGAGATCAGGTAAGAAAATTGAAGGGTTGCATGTACATTTTCCTTGCTATCCATTCTGTAGTTACTCACTGATATCTTCATGATCGGCATTGTGCAGCTGAAGGTGTCACATCTCCAGAGGACACCATGAATTCAGGTGGCCTTTGGGAAACTACCGAGGCTCGCTATGTCCTAGCAATCGGGTGCAATCTGACTACTGGGCAGAAGGCAGAAATCGACGCACTTGTGAAGAAAGTTAGGCCTGTAATTCCATTTTACATCACAGCCATGAACAAGACAAGTATGGCTCGATCTCTGGTACGTGTGGAGTATCCTCTACAGATTCAGTGAGACTCCTGCAAATTTGTTCTTTAATGTTCAGGATCAGATTCTCTTGTCTAAAATTTTGTTGGAATTTCTAAAGCTGTAGTAGCTCTTCGTAAATTATAATCTTCAATAATTTTAAAGACAGATGATTCATTCATCTCTAACAGGTCATCTGCAAGGATTATGCTGCCAAATACCTTCCACATGAAGACCAATTCATCACACTCTGCCATCCTAGTAAGAGCAGCACATGGATAGACCATTTGAAGGTTATCACTGATGGTTCATGCATGCTTTCTGCTGGCTGGTCATGCTTCGTTCTCCACAACGAGTTGCGGGAAAGT
The DNA here is from genome assembly GCF_904849725.1 of Hordeum vulgare subsp. vulgare. Lineage (NCBI taxonomy): Eukaryota > Viridiplantae > Streptophyta > Magnoliopsida > Poales > Poaceae > Hordeum > Hordeum vulgare. The sequence continues at coordinate 64,467,802 of NC_058522.1, forward strand.
GATGTTTGTGTATTCGAAGTATCACAAAGCACCGGTGAAATGACAATGGTAGTTCATTCTCTTGAACGAGGTCATCACCTACAAGGTGAGTATTGGACACATTTATGCCTGCACATATGACATGAAAAACAGCGCTCAGGAAGTTAGGATCGCTAACATAGAAATAAGAATTTATAAATCAACTTACAAATAGACTCCTTTTTTTTACATAGCCAGCTAACACATAAAACTGAAATAGTATGAAATCAATACTGAGCTAGTGTCTCTGTACCGGATCATTTTGGAACGCCCATTTGTTTGTCTTTTACAGATGAAGAGCCCGAATCTCAAAACAAGTGCAATTATCCAGTCAAGAGCAAGGCGATCATGGAAGAGAGTGACGAAGAATATGCTGAGTCCAAGTCCAACTACTACTATTCAAAATATGCCAAGGGCCTGACCGGCGAGGAGCAAGAGGATATATTCAGGTCAGTGTTGATTCAACAGGGCAATCCAGTATACATCGCTGTCCTGCAGAAGAATCACGTTAGCCGCAAGCCTAACCTGCTGGTAAGTTCAGTTGTTCTGCTAATCACAAACTTGAAGACCTAGATGGTTCATTAAACTGTCTTTGATAGACATTCTGTAGTAAACTGATGTTCTGTATATGCAGTTCATCCCCAAAGAGTTTGCGGCTAAGCATCTCGCGGCGAGGTCGCATGACATCATGCTCCTGAGACCCAACGGGAAAAAGAAGTGGCGCGTGTGGTACTACTACCATTCGACGTTTAGGGGTTTCAACGGCACTCCATGGACCAAGTTCGTCTGTGACAACGAGCTGCGCGAAGGCTACATCTGTGTCTTTGAGCTGATCAAAGGCGTGCATAAGGCGACGATGTTTGTCCACGTGTTCACGAAGGTTGATGGCAGGCTTGTTCTGCTGGACTAACTAGCTAGGTTCCTGCGTAGCTGTATCCTTTTGAATTTGTCGCTGAATGATTCAAACATGTTGCCACTGGGAGTAGTTTGTGTACGAGACAAGTGCACTAATATGGTTCCAGTAGAACTAGCTGTTGAGCCATACCGTGTGATTTCAGAACAGAGAGAGTATTTCAGATGTTATTTCTCTTGCATGTAAGCTCAGTTGACTGTAATTTTACTGAACCTAAGTTGAGTCGCAGCTAGTGGATAGCCTTGTGCATATGTTACTCGAGGGCTGCTACTCAACTAATCGACGACAGGTTGTAGTTGTATTGGTTCTTTTGGTTAACTGCTCGTTGCAGTGATTTCTTTTTCTGAGGAGGTTGAAAACATCCGGCCTCTGCCTTCAACAGAGCCTAACAAAATAAATACGTGAATTAATCGAAAGCAACCGTCTTGACGACATCTGTCACTGCATTTGAATTGCCGATAACACCGTTTTTTGAATATGGGGAGTGAGAGCACTCCACATTATCGAGTCTGTAGGTGTGAATGATGACATCGAGTGGCTTGATGTATATTTTTGTGAGACCTTTACGAAATAATTAATAAAAATGGTTGCATGCATCGATTGATGCAGTGGCCGGAGGTTTAACCCCCTTTTCTAAAATAAATCTGTCACTCCACCAAGCTGGATGATGTGCCTTACCTCACACCGACACATACACCATCTAATTCGGAGGACTAACACATTCACCATCTAATCTGAAGGTCTCGCCAAGCCGCCACACGGTGAGCCGAAAGCACCAACCTGTCTAGCAGAACCTCAGCACGCACCGCATGTGCATGCCTTAAAATCCGCAGCCGCAATCTTTCGTCGTCCCATCTTTAAGAGGAATCAATGCCTTGACCTTGCTATGCCCAACTGCTGCCGACGTCACAACAACGCCAGACAGCGCCACTACCCTACGCACATCCATCAACACGCATCCATCATCGAGACTCCACTGCGCCATGTCGACATCATCCGATCCAAGAGACCCAGATCTAGGGTTTCCCAGAGTAGCCCGAGCACGATGACACAAACTGTAACGACGATGCCTTGACAAGGAAACAACGTCAAAAACGTTTCCATCATCCGCCATGACCGAAGTCGGCTTGATTTTCATCGCCCTTCACGCCACCCCGACCTCACAGCTGACTGGATCTGCACGGCGCCACGCCATGAAGACACACACAACCGCCAAAAGGCCAGCAAGGGACCTCCAGCTGCTCCGCACCGACCCTCCGCGTGTCATCGGCCAACCAAGGGCCACACCGTGATGGATCTGAATAGGGATTAGATCCACGACCGTCGCTGCCATCCATCGCAAGAAAGCATGTCGAAGATCGATCTCTGCTCACCCTCCGGCCATGGAGGCGATCGTCGCCGCCGGCCGACTAGGGAACTTAATTCGGCGCCGCGCTCCGTGGTCACTGGATGTTGCGGGAGACTTGGTATATAGGAGTAATTACTGGAGGTGCTTATCCACTAGGAAGAACGATTCGCTCGTGTCTCGTGGGTCACTCCTACAACTCATGAGAAGAACGCCGCCGCCGCCTGATATGTCTTAAACGTATATACTTTTCCAAACACTTTTGCTCTTGTTTTGGACTCTAATTTGCATGATTTGAATGAAACTAACCCGAACTAACATTGTCTTGAGCACAACTGCCATAGTGTTGCTTTTGTGCAGAAATAAAGTTTTCGGAATTGGACAAAACTTGTCAAGGATATTGTATTAAATAAATAAAAACATAGTCGAACAAAGATATGCCAGAGTGGGCCAACTGGCCATCCATAAGGGGGCATGGCGCGCCCCTGCCCTTGTGGGCCCCTCACAACTCTGCTTGGTCTATTTCCAACTCCATAAGTACCGTCTTCCGGAGAAGAAAAACAGGGAGAAGTTTCACCGCATTTTATATGGAGCCACGCCACCTCATGTTCTTCGTCACGAGGCCTGATCTACAACCTGTTTTGGGCTCCGAAGAGGGAAAATCATTGCTACCGTCATCATCAACTCCTCTCCATCAACAACCTCATGATGCTCACCACTAGGAGTGCGTAATTTTATTATAGGCATATTGGACATAGATTGAGATGAATGATATTGATCATGTAATCGAGTCAATTTGTTAGGACTTGATTCCTATTACCCACTATGTTCTGAGATTGATGTTGCTATGACTTTGTTATGCTTAATGTTTGTCATTAGGGCCCGAGTGCCATGATCTTAGATCTGAACCTATTATATTTTGATGAATATAAGTATGTTTTAGATCCTATCTTGCAAGTTGCATGCACCTATTACATGTTATAATCCGCATACCCCAAGGTGACAAGAATTAGGATTCACTCTGGTGATGACCATAATATGAGGACTTTATGTATCCACTATGTGTTAATGCTTTGTTCCTGTCCTCTACTAAAAGAAGACCTTCATTACCCTTAGGTTTACATTAAGACCCGCTGCCATGAGAGGGTTGGACAAAATATGTTATGCAAGTTATTGTTATAAGCACGTCTAACTATTTATGGAATACATGCCTACACACTGGTGCACCGACATGCTATACAAACGGTTTTTAACCCTTTCTGTGACAACATTTTAAACCGTCGCCTAGTGAGTGTGGGCGATAGGGGGTGTCCTTCCCACACGACCCAAAAACCGTTGGGGATAGGGTGTAGGAATGCATATTTTTTCCAGAACAAAGCGTATGCGATGCCGCATGTATCCCAAATGCGATTCTTCAACAATTATTTGTGATATATCGAATATCCCAAACGCTCCATCCTTGCTACTCGTGTGTGATAGCATTACCATCGCAGTCGGTATTCTATGGTGCAACGTTTATGATGCGCGCCCCATCACAAACAGTTCATGATTATAGAACGTGTATGATAAGCAGAAAATCACACACATTTACTTCTTCCAAACCGTATGTGATATATAATTAAGAATATTCTAATCATCGTAAGAGTGTCAGATAGGATTGCGAAATGTCGGATCGTCATAAGAGTGTCGTACAAGATAACTATCGCATACACTATTATGGGATGCAATGTTTACGATGCGTACCACATCAGAAACAGTTCATGATTGTAAAGCATGTAAGATAAGGTGACTATGACAAATATTTAGTTTGCTCGAACTGTTTGTGATATTGTCTACCATCACACACATTTGGTAAACGACAACTGTGTATATAGTCGCACACGTTTACGCTTTGTGAACTGTGTCGGATTATGATGTATATCACACACATTTGTGTTTTACCGATCGTTGATAACCCACAAGTGCAGGGGATCGTTTGTAGCCTTTTTTGATAAGTAAGAGTGTCGAACCCAACGAGGACCTAAAGGTAAAATTAACATTCTCTCAAGTTCTATCGACCACCGATACAACTCTACGCACGCTAACGCTTACTTTACCTAGAACAACCATGAAACTATTATGCGGAAATAAAAATAGAAGTACTTAGTAGGTGTAATAGATAGTTTTGCAAGAAAATAAAGAGCATGGAAATAAAAGTTAGTTGATGGTATTTTGATAAATATTAATTTACTTAGTTGTTTAGTAGAAAGTTTTTTGTGTAACGCAAGAGAAAGATTGTTCATGGGCAATTGGATATAACATGATAGATACTTCTCATATGCAATGAGGGAGAGGAATAAGCTAACACACTTTCCACACTTGGATCATGTGCACTTATGATTGGATCTCTAGGAAGTATCCACAAGTAATAGAAATCATTAAGGTAAACCCAACCATGGCATTAAACATCAAGTCATCTTTACTCCCATACGCGCACAACTACTACTTCTCAAACAACAGTGCCAGAAATTGACACGTTGACTGAGACTTGCTTGCGTTGTTTTTCCCTTGAAGAGGAAAGGGTGATGCAGCACAGGAGCAGTAAGTATTTTCCTAAGTTTGAGAACCAAGGTATCAATCCAGTAGGAGAATCTCGTCAAGTCCAAAGTACCTGCACAAACACAAAAGAGCTTGCACCCAACGCTATAAAGGGGTTGTCAATCCCTTCAAGATTGATTGCAAAGTGAGATCTGAAGGCGGAAAGTGCAACAAAGTAAAAAGAGTAAGGCTGAAAATATGGTGTGAAGTAGACCCGGGGGCCATAGTGTTCACTAGAGGCTTCTCTCAAAATAGCAAATATTACGGTGGGTGAACAAATTACTGTCGAGCAATTGATAGAACCGCGCAAAGTCATGACGATATCTAAGGCAATGATCATACATATAGGCATCATGTCCGAGACAAGTAGACCGATAATTTCTGCATCTACTACTATTACTCCACACATCGACCGCTATCCAGCATGCATCTAGTGTATTGAGTTCATGACGAACAGAGTAACGCCTTAAGCAAGATGACATGATGTAGAGGGATAAACTCAAACCAATGATGAAAACGCCATCTTTTTACCCTTGATGGAAACAACACGATGCGTGCCTCGCTACCCCTTCTGTCACTGGGTGAGGTCACCGCACGGTATGAACCCAAAACCAAGCACTTCTCCCATTGCAAGAATCATAGATCAAGTTGGCCAAACAAAACCCACAACTCGAAGAGAATTACAAGGATATGAAATCATGCATATAAGAGATCAGAAGAAACTCAAATAAGATTCATAGATAATCTGATCATAAATCCACAATTCACCGGATCTCGATAAAAAAAAATAAAAGAAGATTACATCGGATAGATTTCCATGAAGATCATGGAGAACTTTGTATTGAAGATCCAGGAGAGAGAAGAAGTCATCTAGCTACTACCTATGGACCCGTAGGTCTATGGTGAACTACTAACGCATCATCGGAGAGGTCATGGTGTTGATGAAGAAGCCCTCCGTATCCGAATCCCCCTCCGACAGGGCACCAGAACGCGCCCCAGATGGGATCTTGCGGAGACAGAAGCTTGCGACGGCGGAAAAGTACTTTCGATGATCTCCTGATTTTTTCTGGAATTTTTGGGAATATATAGGCGGAAGACCTAGGGCAGAGGAGGCCCAGGGAGCCCACAATCCTAGGAGGCGCGGCCCCCTGGCCACGGCTAGGGGGCTTGTGGGGTCCCTGGGAGCCCCCTGCCTTGGTTCTCAAGTTCCCCGGTCGTCTTCTGTTTCGGAAAAAATATTTTTGGAAGTTTCGTTCCGTTTGGACTCCGTTTAAAATCCTCCTCTGAAAAGGGTCAAAAACACGGAAAAAACAGGAACTAGCACTTGGCACTGAGTTAATAAGTTAGTCCCAAAAAATATATAAATGTTGGGGAACGTCGCATGGGAAACAAAAATTTTCCTACGCGCACGAAGACCTATCATGGTGATGTCCATCTACGAGAGGGGATTTCCGATCTACGTACCCTTTTAGATCGCACAGCAGAAGCGTTAAGAAACGCGGTTGATGTAGTGGAACGTCCTCACGTCCCTCGATCCGCCCCGTGAACCGTCCCACGAACCGTCCCGCGATCCGTCCCATGATCCGCTCCGATCTAGTGCCGAACGGACGACACCTCCGCGTTCAGCACACGTACAGCTCGACGATGATCTCGGCCTTCTTGATCCAGCAAGAGAGACGGAGAGGTAGATGAGTTCTCCAGCAGCGTGACGGTGCTCCGGAGGTTGGTGGTGATCTAATCTCAGCAGGGCTCCGCCCGAGCTCCGCAGAAACGCGATCTAGAGGAAAAACTGTGGAGGTATGTGGTCGGGCTGCCGTGGCAAAGTTGTCTCAAATCAGCCCTAAAACCTCCGTATATATAGGTGGGAGAGGGGGGGGCCTTGCCTTGAGGCTCAAGGAGCCCCAAGGGGGTCGGCCAAGCCAAGGGGGGGGGGGAAGTCCTCCCCTTCCAAACCGAATCCAACTAGGTTTGGAAGGTGGAGTCCTTCTCTCCTTTCCCACCCCCCTTTTTTTTCCTTTTCTCTTTGATTTTCTTCCTATGGCACATAGGGCCTTCTTGGGCTGTCCCACCAGCCCACCAAGGGCTGGTGCGCCACCCCCAAGGCCTATGGGCTTCCCCGGGGTGGGTTCCCCCCCCCCCCGGTGAACACCCGGAACCCATTCGTCATTCCCGGTACATTCCCGGCAACTCCGAAAACCTTCCAGTAAGAGGTCATCCTATATATCAATCTTCGTTTCCGGACCATTCCGGAAACCCTCGTGACGTCGGTGATCTCATCCGGGACTCCGAACAACATTCGGTAACCAACCATATAACTCAAATACGCATAAAACAACGTCGAACCTTAAGTGTGCAGACCCTGCGGGTTCGAGAGCTACGCTGACGTGACCCGAGTGACTCCTCGGTCAATATCTAATAGCGGGACCTGGATGCCCATATTGGATCCCACATATTCTACAAAGATCTTATCGTTTGAACCTCAGTGCCAAGGATTCATATAATCCCGTATGTCATTCCCTTTGTCCTTCGGTATGTTACTTGCCCGAGATTTGATCGTCAGTATCCGCATACCTATTTCAATCTCGTTTACCGGCAAGTCTCTTTACTCGTTCCGTAATACAAGATCCCGCAACTGACACTAAGTTACATTGCTTGCAAGGCTTGTGTGTGATGTTGTATTACCGAGTGGGCCCCGAGATACCTCTCCGTCACACGGAGTGACAAATCCCAGTCTCGATCCATACTAACTCAACGAACACCTTCGGAGATACCTGTAGATTATCTTTATAGTCACCCAGTTACGTTGCGACGTTTGATACACACAAAGCATTCCTCTGGTGTCAGTGAGTTATATGATCTCATGGTCATAGGAACAAATACTTGACACGCAGAAAACAGTAGCAACAAAATGACACGATCAACATGCTACGTCTATCAGTTTGGGTCTAGTCCATCACATGATTCTCCTAATGATGTGATCCCGTTATCAAGTAACAACACTTGCCTATGGCCAGGAAACCTTGACCATCTTTGATCAACGAGCTAGTCAACTAGAGGCTTACTAGGGACAGTGTTTTGTCTATGTATCCACACAAGTATTGTGTTTCCAATCAATACAATTATAGCATGGATAATAAACGATTATCATGAACAAAGAAATATAATAATAACTAATTATTATTGCCTCTAGGGCATATTTTCAACAGTCTCCCACTTGCACTAGAGTCAATAGTCTAGTTCACATCACCATGTGATTCCAACGAATCCAACACCCATATAGTTACGGGGTCTGATCACGTCTTGCTCGTGAGAGAGGTTTTAGTCAACGGTTCTGAAACTTTCAGATCCGTGCGTTCTTTACAAATCTTTATGTCATCTTATAGATGCTGCTACTACGTGCTATTCGGAAATGCTCCAAATATCTACTCTACTATACGTATCCGTTTCACTACTCATAGTTATTCGGATTAGTGTCAAAGCTTGCATCGACGTAACCCTTTACGACGAACTCTTTAACCACCTCCATAATCGAGAAAAATTCCTTAGTCTATTTAGTTACTAAGGATAACTTTGACCACTGATCAGTGATTCAATCCTGGATCACTCTGTGTACCTCTTAACAGACTTGGTGCAAGGCACACATCAGGTGCGGTACTCAGCATGGCATACTTTAGAGTCTACGGCTAAGGCATAGAAGACGACCTTCGTCTATCCTCTTTATTCTGCCGTGGTCGGGTTTTGAGTCTTACTCAAATTCACACCTTACAACGCAACCAAGAACTCCTTCTTTGCTGATCTATTTTGAACTCCTTCAAAAACTTGTCAAGGCATGCATCTTGTTGAAAGTTCCATTAAGCGCTTTTGATCTATCTCCATAGATCTTTGATGCTCAACGTTCAAGTAGCGAAATCCAGGTATTCCTTTGAAAACTCCTTTCAAACAACCTTGTATGCTTTACACAAATTCCACATTACTTCTGATCCACAATATGTCAACCACATATACTTATCAGAAATTCTATAGTGCTCCCACTCACTTCTTTGGAAATACAAGTTTCTCATAAACCTTGTACAAACCCAAAATCTTTGATCATCTAATCAAAGTGTATATTCCAACTCCGAGATGCTTGCACCAGTCCATTGAAGGATCGCTGGAGCTTGCATACTTGCTAGTATCTTTAGGATCAACAAAAGCTCCTGGTTGTATCACATACAATGTTTGCTCAAGGAAAACCGTCGAGGAAACAATGTTTTGACATCCTATGTGCAATATTTCATAAATAATGCAGCAACTACTAACATAATTCTAACAGACTTTTAGCATCGCTACGAGTGAGAAAGTCTCATCATAGTCAACTGTTTGATCTTGTCGGAAACATCTTTGCGACAAGTCGAGCTTTTCTTAATAGTGACTTATCACCATCGTCGTCTGTCTTCCTTTTAAAGATCCATCTTTACTCAATAGTCCTACGACCATCAAGTAGTTCTTCCAAAGTCTACACTTTGTTTTCATACATGGATCCTCTCTCGGATTTCATGGCCTCCAGCCATTTGTCAGAATCCGGGCCCACCATCGCTTCTCCACAGCTCGTAGGTTCATTATTGTTCAACAACATGACCTCCAAGACAGGGTTACCATACCACTCTATAGTAGTACGCGACCTTGTCGACCTACGAGGCTTGTAGTAACTTGATCCGATGCTCGATGATCACCATCATCAGCTTTCACTTCAATTGGTGTAGGCGCCACAGGAACAACTTCCTGCGCCCTGCTACACACTGGTTGAAGTGATGGTTCAATAACCTCATCAAGTTCTACCACCCTCCCACCCAATTTATTCGAGAGAAACCTTTCCTCGAGAAAGGATCCGTTTCTAGAAACAAACACTTTGCTTTCGGATCTAAGATAGGAGATGTACCCAACTGTTTTGGATATCCTATGAAGATGCATTTATCCGCTTTGGGTTCGAGCTTATCAGACTCAAACTTTTTCACATAAGTGTGGAAGCCCCAAACATTCAAGAAACGACAGTTTAGATTTCTCTAAACCTCAGTCTATACTGCATCATCTCAACGGAAATACGTGGTGCCCTATTTAAAGTGAATGCGGTTGTCTCTAATGCATAACCCATAAACGATAGTGGTAATTCAATAAGAGACATCATAGCATGCACCATACCGAATAATGCGTGGCTATGACGTTCAGACACATCATCACACTATGACGTTCCAGGTGGCATGAACTGCGAAACAATTTCCACATTGTCTTAACTGCGTACCAAAACTCGTAACTCAGATATTCATTTATATGATCATATCGTAGACAGTTTATCCTCTTGTTACGACGAACTTCACTCCGAAACAGAATTGAACTTTTCAATATTTCAGACTTTGTGATTCATTAAGTAAATACTCTTGTATCTGCTCAAATCGTCATTGAAGTAAGAACATAATGATATCCACTGCGTGCCTCAGCACCCATTGGACTGCATACATCAAAATGTATCACTTCCAACAAGTTACTATCTTGTTTCATCTCAATGAAAACAAGGCCTTGCTCATGTGGTATGATTTGCATGTCACTAGTGATTCAAAATCAAGTGAGTATAAAGATCCATCTGCATGGAGCCTCTTCATGCAACTTATAACAACATGACTCAAGCGGCAGTGCCACAAGTAAGTGGCACTATCATCATTACCTCGTATCTTTTGGCACCAATGTCATGAACATGTGTAACACTACGATCGAGATTCAATAAACCATTGAAGGTGATTATTCAAGAAAATAGAGTAACCATTATTCTCTTGAAATGAATAATCGTATTGCAATAAACACGATCCAATCATGTTCATGCTTAACGCAAGCACCAAATAACAATTATTTAGGTTTAACACCAATCCCGATGGTAGAGGGAGCGTGCGACGTTTGATCATATCAACCTTGGAAACACTTCCAACACGTATCGTCACCTCGGCTTTAGCTAGTCTCCATTTATGCCGTAGCTTTCATTTCGTGTTACTAATCACTTAGCAACCGAACCGGTATCCAATACCCTTGTGCTACTAGGAGTACTAGTAAAGTACACATCAACATCATGTATATCAAATATACTTCTTTCGACTTTTGCCAGCCTTCTGATCTACCAAGTATCTAGAGTTGCTCCGCCTCAGTGACCGTTCCCCTCATAACAGAAGCACTTAGTCCTGGGCTTGGGTTTAATCTGGGGTCTCTTCATTAGTGCAGGAACTGCTTTGCCGTTTCATGAAGTATCCCTTCTAGCCCTTGCCTTTCTCGAAACTTAGTGGTTTTACTAACCATCAACTATTGATGCTCCTTCTTGATTTCTACTTTCGCAGTGTCAAACATCGCGAATCGCTCAAGGATCATTGTATCTATCCTTGATATGTTATAGTTCATCACGAAGCTCTCACAGCTTGGTGGCAGTGACTTTGGAGAACCATCACTATCTTATCTGGAAGATTAACTCCCACTTGATTCAAGCGATTGTCGTACTCAGACAATCTGAGCACACGCTCAACGATTGAGCTTTTCTCCTTTACTTTGTGGACAAAGAATCTTGTTGGAGGTCTCGTACCTCTTAACAAGGGCACAAGCATGAAATCACAATTTCATCTCTTTAGAACATCACTTATGTTCCGTGACGTTTCAAAACGTCTTCGGCGCCTTGCTTCTAAGCCATTAAGTATTTTGCACTGAACTATCGTGTAGTCATCAGAAATGTGTATGTCGGATGTTCACAACATCTATAGACGACGCCCGAGGTGCAGCACACCGAGTGGTGCATTAAGGACATAAGCCTTCTGCGCAGCAATGAGGACAATCCTCGGTTTTACAGACTCAGTCTGCAAAGTTTGCTACTATTAACTTTCAACTAAATTTTCTCTAGGAACATATAAAAACAGTAGAGCTATAGCGCAAGCTACATCGTAATTCGCCAAGACCATTAGACTATGTTCATGACAATTAGTTCAATTAATCATATTACTTAAGAACTCCCACTCAAAAAGTACATCTCTCTAGTCATTTGAGTGGTACATGATCCAAATCCACTATCTCAAGTCCGATCATCACGTGAGTCGAGAATAGTTTCAGTGGTAAGCATCTCTATGCTAATCATATCAACTATACGATTCATGCTCGACCTTTCGGTCTCATGTGTTCCGAGGCCATGTCTGCACATGCTATGCTCGTCAAGCGTAACCCGAGTGTTCCGCGTGTGCAACTCTTTTGCACCCGTTGTATGTGAACGTTGAGTCTATCACACCCGATCATCACGTGGTGTCTCGAAACGAAGAACTGTCGCAACGGTGCACAGTCGGGGAGAACACAATTTCGTCTTGAGATTTTAGTGAGAGATCACCTCATAATGCTACCGTCGTTCTAAGCAAGATAAGGTGCATAAAGGATTAACATCACATGCAATTCATAAGTGACATGATATGGCCATCATCATGTGCTTCTTGATCTCCATCACCAAAGCACCGGCACGATCTTCTTGTCACCTGCGCCACACCATGATCTCCATCAACGTGTCGCCATCGGGGTTGTCGTGCTACTCATGCTATTACTACTAAAGCTACATCCTAGCAAAATAGTAAACGCATCTGCAAGCACAAACGTTAGTTTAAAGACAACCCTATGGCTACTGCCGGTTGCCGTACCATCGACGTGCAAGTCGATATTATCCATTACAACATGATCATCTCATACATCCAATATATCACATCACATCGTTGGCCATATCACATCACAAGCATACCCTGCAAAAACAAGTTAGACGTCCTCTAATTTTGTTGTTGCATGTTTTACGTGGTGACCATGGGTATCTAGTAGGATCGCATCTTACTTACGCAAACACCACAACGGAGATATATGAATTGCTATTTAACCTTATACAAGGACCTCCTCGGTCAAATCCGATACAACTAAAGTTGGAGAAACCGACACTTGCCAGTCATCTTTGAGCAACGGGCTTACTCGTAGCGATGAAACCAGTCTCTCGTAAGCGTACGAGTAATGTCGGTCCAAGCCGCTTCAATCCAACAATACCGCGGAATCAAGAAAATACTAAGGAGGGCAGCAAAACGCACATCACCACCCACAAAAACTTTTGTGTTCTACTCGAGAAGACATCTACACATCAAGCTAGCTCATGATGCCACTGTTGGGGAACGTCGCATGGGAAACAAAAATTTTCCTACGCGCACGAAGACCTATCATGGTGATGTCCATCTACGAGAGGGGATTTCCGATCTACGTACCCTTGTAGATCGCACAACAGAAGTGTTAAGAAACGCGGTTGATGTAGTGGAACGTCCTCACGTCCCTCGATCCGCCCCGCGAACCATCCCACGAACCGTCCCACGATCCGTCCCATGATCCGCTCCGATCTAGTGCCGAACGGACGGCACCTCCGCGTTCAGCACACGTACAGCTCGACGATGATCTCGGCCTTCTTGATCCAGCAAGAGAGACGGAGAGGTAGATGAGTTCTCCGGCAGCGTGACGACGCTCCGGAGGTTGGTGGTGATCTAATCTCAGCACGGCTCCGCCCGAGCTCCGGAGAAACGCGATCTAGAGGAAAAACCGTGGAGGTATGTGGTCGGGCTGCTGTGGCAAAGTTGTCTCAAATCAGCCCTAAAACCTCCGTATATATAGGTGGGAGAGGGGGGGCCTTGCCTTGAGGTTCAAGGAGCCCCAAGGGGGTCCGCCGAGCCAAGGGGGGGGGGAAGTCCTCCCCTTCCAAACCGAATCCAACTAGGTCTGGAAGGTGGAGTCCTTCTCTCCTTTCCCACCTCCCTTTTTTTTTCTCTTTGATTTTCTTCCTATGGCGCATAGGGCCTTCTTGGGCTGTCCCACCAGCCCACCAAGGGCTGGTGCGCCACCCCCAAGGCCTATGGGCTTCCCCGGGGTGGGTTGCCCCCCCGGTGAACACCCGGAACCCATTCGTCATTCCTGGTACATTCCCGGTAACTCCGAAAACCTTCTAGTAATCAAATGAGGTCATCCTATATATCAATCTTCGTTTCCGGACCATTCCAGAAACCCTCGTGACGTCGGTGATCTCATCCGGGACTCCGAACAACATTCGGTAACCAACCATATAACTCAAATACGCATAAAACAACGTCGAACCTTAAGTGTGCAGACCCTGCGGGTTCGAGAGCTACGCTGACGTGACCCGAGTGACTCCTCGGTCAATATCTAATAGCGGGACCTGGATGCCCATATTGGATCCCACATATTCTACAAAGATCTTATCGTTTGAACCTCAGTGCCAAGGATTCATATAATCCCGTATGTCATTCCCTTTGTCCTTCGGTATGTTACTTGCCCGAGATTTGATCGTCAGTATCCGCATACCTATTTCAATCTCGTTTACCGGCAAGTCTCTTTACTCGTTCCGTAATACAAGATCCCGCAACTGACACTAAGTTACATTGCTTGCAAGGCTTGTGTGTGATGTTGTATTACCGAGTGGGCCCCGAGATACCTCTCCGTCACACGGAGTGACAAATCCCAGTCTCGATCCATACTAACTCAACGAACACCTTCGGAGATACCTGTAGATTATCTTTATAGTCACCCAGTTACGTTGCGACGTTTGATACACACAAAGCATTCCTCTGGTGTCAGTGAGTTATATGATCTCATGGTCATAGGAACAAATACTTGACACGCAGAAAACAGTAGCAACAAAATGACACGATCAACATGCTACGTCTATCAGTTTGGGTCTAGTCCATCACATGATTCTCCTAATGATGTGATCCCGTTATCAAGTAACAACACTTGCCTATGGCCAGGAAACCTTGACCATCTTTGATCAACGAGCTAGTCAACTAGAGGCTTACTAGGGACAGTGTTTTGTCTATGTATCCACACAAGTATTGTGTTTCCAATCAATACAATTATAGCATGGATAATAAACGATTATCATGAACAAAGAAATATAATAATAACTAATTATTATTGCCTCTAGGGCATATTTCCAACAATAAAAGGCATAGAAAACATCCAAAGTTTCACAAGATAATAGCATGAAACCATCAAAAATTATAGATACGTTGGAGACGTATCAAGCATCCCCAAGCTTAACTCCTGCTCGTCCTCGAGTAGGGAAGTGGTAAAGATTGAATTTTTGATGTGGAATGCTACCTAGCATAGTTGTCCTTTGTAACTTCTTTCATGTGACATGAATGTTCAGATCCGTAAGATTCAAAACAATAGTTTGGTATTGACATGAAAACAATAATACTTCAAGCAAACTAGCAAGGTAATCATGAACTTTCAAAATAACAAGGCCAAGGAAAGTTATCCCTACAAAATCATATAGTCTGGCTATGCTCCATCATCCTCACACAACTAATTTAAATCATGCACAACCCCGGTATTGGCCAAGTAATTGTTTTCGCACTCTTACTTTCTCAAACTTTTTCTAACTATCACGCAATACATGAGCGTGATCCATGGATATAGCACAGTAGGTGGAATAGAGTGTGGTGGTGGTTGTGAGACAAAAAAGGAGGAGATGGTCACATTGACTCGACGTATCAAAGGGCTATGGAGATGCCCATTAATAGATATCAATGTGAATGAGTAGGGATTGCCATACAAAGGATGCACTAGAGCTATAATTATGTGAAAGGTCAAAAGGAGAACTAGTGGGTGTGAATCCAACTTGCTTGCTCACGAAGACCTAGGGCAATTTGAGGAAGCCCATCATTGGAATATACAAGCCAAGTTATATAATAAAGATTCCCACTAGCATATGGTGGTGACGAAACGAGAGGCTCTCAATCATGAAGAACATGGTGCTATTATGAAGAAAAAGTGTGGAAAAAGATAGTAGCATTCTCCCTTCTCTCTTTTTCTCTTTTTATTCATTTATTTGGGCTCTTGGGCCTCTCTTTTTTTCTCTTTTTATTTGGGCTCTTTGGCCTCATTTTTTATTTTCTCACATGGGACAATGCTCTAATAATGATGATCATCACACTTTTATTTACTCACAGCTCAAAGCTCAGAACGATGATGACTCTATAGGAAATGCCTCCGGCAGTGTACCGGGATGTGCAACGATCTAGCTTGGCGTATGACGTTGAAACATCTCGCTAGCTATCTTATGATCATGCAATAGCAATATGAGAGTGACGGCACAAGTCATGAGATGGAACGATGGGAGTTGCATGACAATATATCTCGGAATGGCTATGAAAATGCCATAGTAGGTAGGTATGGTGGCTATTTTGAGGAAGGCATATGGTGGGTTTGTGTACCGGCGAAAATTGCACGGTACTCAAGAGGCTAGCAATGGTGGAAGGTGAAAGTGCATATATACCATGGACTCACATTAGTCATGAAGAACTCACATACTTGTTGCGAAAGTTTTTATTAGTAATCGAAACAAAGTGCTAAATGCATACTCCTAGGGGGAAGGGTTGGTAGGTGTTAACCATCGCGCGATCCCGACCTCAACACAAAGGATGACAATCAATAGATCAATTATGCTCCGAATTCCTAACATAGTGGTTCACCATACGTGCATGCTACGGGAATCACTAACTCCAACACAAGTATTTCTAGGTTCACAACACCCTACTAACATAACTCTTAATATTACCAAATCCACGTCTCAAAACTAATTGAGAGGAATCAAAACTTCTCTTTCTATTCAATGCACATGAAGATGGATGTTTTTGTATCCTCTTTGGGTACCTATCCTCTTTGGGACTACTTTCATAGCACAAGCAAACTACCAAGTCACGCACCGCCATGCTCTAAAAGATCTAAGTGAAGCACACAGAGCAAAATTATCTAGCTCAAAAGATATAAGTGAAGCACGATGAGCATTCTAGCAAAATCATGATGAGTGAATGTCTCTCTCAAAAGGTGTGCAGCAAGGATGATTGTGACACAACAAAAAGAAAAGACTCCTACGATACAAGACGCTCCAAGAAAAACACATATCATGTGGTGAATAAAAATATAGCTCCAAGTAATGTTACCAATGGATTGAAGACGAAAGAGGGGATGCCTTCCCCGGGCATCCCCAAGCTTAGGCTTTTTGGTGTCCTTGAATTTGGCTTGGGATGCCTTGGGCATCCCCAAGCTTGAGCTCTTTCCACTCCTTATCTCTTTGTCCATGAGAACATCACCCAAAACATGAAAACTTCACAACACAAAACTTAAACAGAAACTCGTGATAACATTAGCACAAGAAAACAAACTACCACCTCTTTAGGTACTGTAGCAATCTTGATTTCTATTTATATTGGTGTTAGATTACTGTATTATCACTTTTCCATGGCTAGTACCCCCCGATACTATCCATAGTTTCATCAAAACAAGCAACCAACTAAAAAAACAGAATCTGTGAAGAACAGACCAGTCTGTAGCAATCTGTATACTTCGTATACTTCTGGTACCTCAAAAATTCTAAAACATTACGACTGCCTGGGAAAAAGGCGTATAAACCAGCAGCAAAAAGAATCAACTCAAAATCTCTTTCTGAGTAAAAATGAAAAATAATCTCGTGAGCGAACATTTTCTGTCTTTTTCCAGTAGGATCAAACAACCATCACCAAGACTAGTCATAAAGGTTTTACTTGGCTCAAACATAAAAAGAAACACAAAAGACACTATCACAACAGAATTATTATGGTGTGGACGCAACAAAATAGAAAGAAAAAGATAAATTCATTGGGTTGCCTCCCAACAAGCGCTATTGTTTAACGCCCTTAGCTAGGCATTGATAATTCAATGATCCTCACACAAAAGACAAGACTTGAAGCACATAAAGCATGTGAAAATCATATCTAAGTCTAACATACTTCCTGTGCATAGGAATTTTATAGGAAAACAAATTGTCAAGGAAACCAATAGCTACCAAATGCAAGGAAGAAGAAAGAGACAATAGCAATCTCAATATAATGAGAGGTAATTTGGTAACATGAAAGTTTCTACCAAAATATTTTCCTCTCTCATAGAAATTACATGTGGGATCATAATCAAATTCAACAATATAGCTATCACAAAGGATATTCTTTTCATGATCCACATGGATGCAAAGTTGACGCTCATAAAAAATAGTGGGATTATCATCAAATAAAGTCATGACTTCTCCAATACCACTTTCAATATTATTGCAAATATCATAATCATCATGAGGCTTAAACAAGTTTTCAAGATCATAAGAAAAATCATTACCCCAATCAGGATCATTGCACCAAGTAGTGGACATAGCAAAACTAGCATCCCCAAGCTTAGGGTTTTGCATATTTATAGCACGATTGTCACTAGTAGAACTCATAGTGAAACCATTGCAATCATGCTTTTCATTCAAGGAGCCCTCGTGAATCACTTCATGAATTTCTTCATCACGATTTTCAGATTCACGCATCTCAAGCAAAACTCCATAGAGAAAATCAAGTGCACTCAACTCACTAGCAAATGGTTCAACAAAATTGGATCTCTTAAAGAGATTAGCAAGTGGATAAGGATCCATATCAATAGATTTTTAGCAAGCGAAGATGCAAGCATATTGAAGGCACATATCACACAAGCAAAGGAAAGGCAAACGAAAAAGGAAAATGAAGAAAAGGGCAAATATTTTTTGTAAATTTTTGTTTTTAAGAAGTGGGGGAGAGGAAAACGAGAGGCAAAAAAGTAAATGCAAGAGATGAGTTTGCGACACTTACTTGGATGAGTTCTTGACTTGATCCTCCCCGGCAACGACGCCAGAAATCCTTCTGCTACTTCTCAAATAACAGTGCCAGAAATTGACACGTTGACGGAGACTTGCTTGCGTTGGTTTTTCCCTTGAAGAGGAAAGGGTGATGCAACACAGGAGCAGTAAGTATTTCCCTCAGTTTGAGAACCAAGGTATCAATCCAGTAGGAGAATCTCGTCAAGTCCAGAGTACCTGCGCAAACACAAAAGAGCTTGCACCCAACGCTATAAAGGGGTTGCCAATCCCTTCAAGATTGATTGCAAAGTGAGATCTGAAGGCGGAAAGTGCAACGAAGTAAAAAGAGTAAGGCTGAAAATATGGTGTGAAGTAGACCCGGGGGCCATAGTGTTCACTAGAGGCTTCTCTCAAAATAGCAAATATTACGGTGGGTGAACAAATTACTGTCGAGCAATTGATAGAACCGCGCAAAGTCATGACGATATCTAAGGCAATGATCATACATATAGGCATCACGTCCGAGACAAGTAGATCGATACTTTCTGCATCTACTACTATTACTCCACACATCGACCGCTATCCGGCATGCATCTTGTGTATTGAGTTCATGACGACCAGAGTAACACCTTAAGCAAGATGACATGGTGTAGAGGGATAAACTCAAACCAATGATGAAAACCCCATATTTTTACCCTTGATGGCAACAACATGATGCGTGCCTCGCTGCCCCTTCTGTCACTGGGTGAGGTCACCGCACGGAATGAACCCAAAACCAAGTACTTCTCCCATTGCAGGAATCATAGATCAAGTTGGCCAAACATAATCCACAACTCGAAGAGAATTACAAGGATATGAAATCATGCATATAAGAGATCAGAATAAACTCAAATAAGATTCATAGATAATCTGATCATAAATCGACAATTCATCGCATCTCGACAAACACACCGCAAAAGAAGATTACATCGGATAGATCTCCATGAAGATCATGGAGAACTTTGTATTGAAGATCTAGGAGAGAGAAGAAGCCATCTAGCTACTAGCTATGGACCTGTAGGTCTATGGTGAACTACTAACACATCATCGGAAAGGTCATGGTGTTGATGAAGAAGCCCTCCGTATCCGAATCCCCCTCCGGAAGGGCACCAGAACGTGCCCCAGATGGGATCTTGCGGAGACAGAAGCTTGCGGCGACGGAAAAGTACTTTCGATGATCTCCTGTTTTTTTCTGGAATTTTTGGGAATATATAGGCGAAAGACCTAGGGCAGAGGAGGCCCAGGGAGCCCACAAGCCTGGGAGGCGCACCCCCTAGCCGTGGCTAGGGGGCTTGTGGGGTCCCTGGTGGCCCCCTGCCTTGGTTCTCAAGTTCCCCGATCGTCTTCAGTTTGGAAAAAATCTTTTTGGAAGTTCCATTCCGTTTGGACTCCGTTTAAAATCCTCCTATAAAAAGGGTCAAAAACTCGGAAAAACAGGAACTGGCACTTGGCACTGAGTTAATAAGTTAGTCCCAAAAAAGATATAAAAGGCATACAAAACATCCAAAGTTTGACAAGATAATATCATGAAACCATAAAAAAATTATAGATACGTTGGAGACGTATCTACAACTCCCTTACTCGGGTGTAAGTTTTAGTCACTCTCGCCACCCACTATAAGCGAATCATGAACATATTGCAAACCCTCCAGCATGTATCCTTCACGTGTGCGCCTCACGGCAGCCACCTTAGGACAACACCATACGAACACACAACTCATATCAATAACATCATATCACAATTAACCCGTAGGACAAAAGAAATATACTCAAACATCATAGGATAGCCACACATAATTGGATAATAATATATAGCATTAAGCACCTTCAAGTAGAGATTACAGCGGGGAAGAGAGGTTTTACACCGCTTCATAGAGGAGGAGAGAGTTGGTGCTGACGGCGGCAAAGTTGTTGGTGTAGATCATCGTCATGATGGTTGCCCTGACGGCACTCTGGCACCACCGGGAGAGAGGGGGAGAGAGAACCCCTCCTTCTTCTTCTTCGTTGGCCTCCTCCCTAGGTGGGAGGAGGATTTCCCCTCTGTCACATGCCCCCATGGCACCCGGAGGACAACAACCTCTCCGGGATTGGATCTTTCTCTCTGTTTCTCTCCTCTTTTCGTGACCTGTTTTCTGGCGTTTCGGTGTTTCTTAAATATCTGGCGATCCATACCTTCGATCGGGCTGAAATTTTGAGGGGATTTTTATTGGCAAAATATCTTCCTTGCGGCAGAAGGAGAGCATCAACCGACTTAATGGGTAGCCACAAGCCATCAGCACCCCCCGGCTGTGGCGTGTTAGCTTGTACCTCCCTCGGGCTTCGTGTTGTGTTGATTCCGACTTCCAAAATTAACATATATTACAAAAGAAATTTCTGTAAATTTTTATCGCGTTTGGAGTCAAACGGTTTGTTTGATATGGATTTTCTACGAAATAAAAACACACACAAAACATGAACTGGCACTAGGTCAATAGGTTAGTGCTCAAAAATAATATAAATTGTTAAATAATTACTCAAAAGTATCCTAGAATGATAATATAATAGCATGGAACAATCAAAAATTATAGATACGTTGGAGATGTATCAATCATCCCCAAGCTTAATTCCTACTCGTCCTCGAGTAGGTAAATGATAAAAACAATATTTTTGATGTAACATGCTACCCAATATGTAATATTTTTCATGTATGCTCAGTGAGAAACGATGAATTAAAGAACATTAACATAGTAATACTTATAAGCACAAGCAAAAAAATCACCAGTTTTTTAAAGTATGCGATCCTTAAAGAATTCTTACCCCGATCCATCTTATTATATTAGCAAGGCATGGCTCCATATTCATCACATTAATACAAATTTCAAGCACCACGATGACCAAGTCAGGCAATCGGATCGTACTTTTTCAATATGCATCAACTTTTTATTCTTCATGCAATGCATGAGCGTGAACCATGGGCATAGCATATATGTGGAATAGAATGTGGTGGTAGGTTTCAAAAGGGTAAAAGTGGAGAAGGAAGTCTTGCATCAACTCGGTGTATAAACAAGTTATGGAGATGCCCATCAATAGATATTAATGCAAGGAGTAGGCATTGCCATGCAAGAGATACACTAGAGCTATAAGTGTATGAAAGCTCGACTAAAGCAGTGGGTGTGCATCCAACTTGCTTGCCCATGAGGACCTCGGGCATTTGAGGACGCCCGCCGTCGGAATATACAAGCCAATTTCTATAATGAAACATTCCCACTAGCATATGGAAGTGACAAAACAAGAGACTCTATATATGAAGAACATGGTGCCACTTTGAGGCACAAGTGTGGTAAATGATATTAGCAAATTCCCTTATCTGTGTTTCCTTCATTTATTTTTTCATGGTGGGGTTTCCCCCCTTTTTTTGCCTCCCCCATTTTTTTATGGTGGGCTCATTTGGCCTCCCCCATTTTCATTTCCTCACTGGGACAATGCTCTAATAATGATGTCCATCACACTTTTATTTACTTACAACTCGATATGACTCTATATGAATACCTCTGGCACTGTACGAGGATGTGCAATGATCTACCATAGCAAAAGATATGAAAAAACAGACAAGCCATAAATATCATGCTAGCTATCTTAATATCATGAAAAAGCAATATGACAATGGAAGTACAAGTCATATGAAGTGACGATGGAAGTTGCATGGCAATATATCTCGGAAATGGCTATGCAAATGCCATGATATAGGTAGGTATGATGTCTGTTTTGAGGAAGATATAATGAGGCTTATGTGCAACAGAGCGTATCATGTCAAGGAGTTTGTATGCACCGGCGAAAGTTGCACCAATCCTCAAGGTGAGAATGTTGGATAATGTTGCATGGGAAACAAAAAATTTCCTACGCTCACCAAGATCAATCTAGGAGATGCACATCTACGAGAGGAGAGATTGTATATACGTACCCTTGTAGATCACTAAGCAGAAGCATTAAACAGTGCGGTTGATGTAGTGGTACGTCTCCGCAATCCAATCACGATCCGTCCCACGAACTCCCGATCGAGCGCCGAATGGACGACACCTCTGTGTTCAACACACGTACAGCTCGATGAAGTCGCCGCCTCCTTGATCCAGCGAGCGAGGGCGGAGAAGAAGATGAGTTGTCCGACAAAACGATGGTGTGGTGGCGGCGGTGGTGGTGCTATCTCGGCAGGGCTACGCCTAGCGCTAAGGAGACCGCAAATGGAGGATAAAACGATCTGGGGAGAGAGAGGGGCACCAAGGGCTTCGTTTGTCCTCTTGGGGCGCCCCTCCCCTCTATATATAGGTGGAGGGGAGTGGGGAACAACCCCTCCAAGCCCTAGGGCGCAGCCAAGGGGGAGGAGGTAGAATATTAGTCCCCTTCCTTCCCTTCCATACAAAGGTGGACTTTCCACCTTTCCCATACAAACCCTTGGTACATGTTAGAATCCTTGGTGGACTTCCAGACTCCTCCAGAAGTTTCCAGAACCTTCTAGAAGCTTCCCGGTACAGTACCGGAAAAACCCAAAACTTTTCCGGTAGCCAAAATATGACTTCCCATATATAAATATTTACCTCTGGACCATTCCGGAGCTCCTCGTGACGTCCGGGATCTCATCGTGGACTCCGAACAACATTCGGCTACCATCACACATAATTCACTAATACCAAATCGTCATCGAACCTTAAGTGTGCAGACCCTACGGGTTCGAGAACTATGTAGACATGACCGAGACACCCTCCGGCCAAAAACCAATAGAGGAACCTAGATGTCCATATTGGCTCCTACATATTCTATGAAGATCTTTATCGATCGAACCACAATATCAAGGATTCAATCAATCCCGTATACTATTCCCTTTGTCCATCGGTATGTTACTTTCCCGAGATTCGATCGTCGGTATCTCTATACCTATTTCAATCTCGTTACCGGCAAGTCTCTTTACTCGTTCTGTAATAAAAGATCTTGTGACTAACTCCTTATTCACATTGCTTGCAAGCTTCTTGTCATGTTTTATTACCGAGTGGGCCCAGAGATACCCATCCGTCATACGGAGTGACAAATCCCAGTCTTGATTCACGCCAACCCAACAGAAACCTTCGGAGATACCTGTAGAGCAACTTTATAGTCACCCAGTTATGTCATGACGTTTGATACACACAAGGTATTCCTCTTGTGTCCGGGAGTTGCATGATCTCGTGGTCATAGGAACATATACTTTGACATGCAGAAAACAGTAGCAATAATCTGACACGATCATATGCTACGTTCATAGTTTGGGTCTTGTCCACCACATCATTCTCCTAATGATGTGATACCGTTATCAAATGACAACTCATGTCTATGGCCAGGAAACTTGGACCATCTTTGATCAACGAGCTAGTCCTTAGAGGCTTGATAACCCACAAGTATAGGGGATCAATTGTAGCCTTTCTCGATAAGTAAGAGTGTGCTTTGTGTGATTTGGGTGCTAGTGTTTCCATGATTCCAAAGTCTTTATGTGATGTTCTGGGTTTTAATGAGATTGAGGAGTGTTCTCTTAATTTGCATCTTGCGGATTCTACTGTCAAGAAAACCATGGGACGGATCAATGATGTTCTTATTATTGCAAATAGGAACTATGTACCCGTGGATTTCATTGTGCTTGACATTGATTGCAATCCTACATGCCCTATTATTCTTGGTAGACCTTTCCTAAGGACTATCGGTGCTATCATCGATATGAACGAAGGTAATATTAGATTTCAATTTCCTTTAAAGAAGGGCATGGAGAACTTTCCTAGAAAGAAAATAAGATTGCCTTATGAATCCATGATGAGGGCTACTTATGGTTTGAGCACCAAAGACGAAGATACGTGATTCCATCACCTTATGCCTAGCTAAGGGCGTTAAACAATAGCGCTTGTTGGGAGGCAACCCAATGAATTTATCTTTTTCTTTCTGTTTTGTTGCGTCCACACCATCACAATTCTGTTGTGGTTGTGTATTTTGTGTTTCTTTTTGTGTTTGAGCCAAGCAAAACCTTTATGACTAGTCTTGGTGATGGTTGTTTGATCCTGCTGGAAAAAGACAGAAACTTTTCGCTCACGAGATTATTTTTCGTTTTTATTCCGAAAGAGATTTTGAGTTGATTCTTTTTGCTGTTGTTTCAGAACTTTTGAGGTACCGGAAGTATACGAAGTATACAGATTGCTACAAACAGGTCTGTTTTTGACAGATTCTGTTTTTGTTGAGTTGGTTGCTTGTTTTGATGAAACTATGGATAGTATCGGGGTGTACTAGCCATGGAAAAGTGAGAATACAGTAATATAACACCAATATAAATAGAAATAAAGATTGCTACAGTACCTAACGAGGTGGTAGTTTGTTTTCTTGTACTAATGTTATCACGAGTTTCTGTTTAAGTGTTGTGAAGTTTTCAAGTTTTGGGTGATGTTCTCATGGACAAAGAGATAAGGAGTGGAAAGAGCTCAAGCTTGGGGATTCCCAAGGCATCCCAAGCGAAATTCAAGGACACCAAAAAGCCTAAGCTTGGGGATGCCCCGGGAAGGCATCCCCTCTTTCGTCTTCAATCCATTGGTAACATTACTTGGAGCTATATTTTTATTCACCACATGATATGTGTTTTGCTTGGAGCGTCTTGTATCGCAGGAGTCTTTTCTTTTTGTTGTGTCACAATCATCCTTGTTGCACACCTTTTGAGACTGAGACACGCACTCATCGTGCTTTTGCTAGAATGCTCATCGTGCTTCACTTATATCTTTTGAGCTAGATAATTTTGCTCTATGTGCTTCACTTAGATCTTTTAGAGCACGGCGATGCATGACTTGGTAGTTGGCTTGTGCTATGAAAGTAGTCCCAAAGGTGATAGGTACCCAAAGAGGATACAAAAACCTCCATCTTCATGTGCATTGAGTAGAAAGAGAAGTTTTGATTCCTCTCAATTAGTTTTGAGACGTGGATTTGGTAATATTAAGAGTTATGTTAGTAGGGTGTCGTGAATCTAGACATACTTGTGTTAAAGTTAGTGATTCATGTAGCATGCACGTATGGTGAACCGCTATGTTAGGAAGTCGGAGCATAATTGATCTATTGATTGTCATCCTTTGTGTTGCGGTCGGGATCGGCGCGATGGTTAATGCCTACCAACCCCTCTCCTAGGAGTATGCGTTTAGCACTTTGTTTCGATTACTAATAAAAACTAACGCAATAAGTATATGAGTTCTTCATGACTAATGTGAGTCCATGCACTTTCACCTTCCAGCATTGCTAGCCTCTCTAGTGCCACGCAATTCTCGCCGTTGCACAAACCCACCATATGCCTTCCTCAAAACAGTCACCATACCTACCTACTATGACATTTTCATAGCCATTCCGAGATATATTGCCATGCAACTCCCACCATTCCATCTCATGACTTGTGCCATCACTCTCATATTTCCATTGCATCATCGTAAGATAGCTTGCGAGATGTTTCAATGTCATACGCCAAGCTAGATCGTTGCACATCCCGGTACACTGCCGGAGGCATTTCCTATAGAGTCATCATCGTTCTGAGCTTTGAGCTGTGAGTAAATAAAAGTGTGATGATCATCATTATTAGAGCATTGTCCCATGTGAGGAAATAAAAAAAAGAGAAGAGGCCAAAGAACCCAAATAAAAAAGGGAGAAAAAGAGGCCCAAGAGCTCAATTAAAAAAAAGAAAAAAGAGAGAAGGGACAATGCTACTATCTTTTCCACACTTGTGTGCTTCATAATAGCACCATGTTCTTCATGATTGAGAGCCTCTCGTTTCGTCACCAACATATGCTAGTGGGAATCTTCATTATATAACTTGTCTTGTATATTCCAATGATGGGTTTCCTCAAAATTGCCCTAGGTCTTCGTGAGCAAGAAAATTGGATGCACACCCACTAGTTCTCCTTTTGAGTTTTCACATACTTATAGCTCTAGTGCATCCTTTGTATGGCAATCCCTACTCATTCACATTGATATCTATTAATGGGAATCTCCATAGCCCTTTGATACACCGAGTCAATGTGACCATCTCCTCCCTTTTTTGTCTCACAACCACCACCACACTCTATTCCACCTATAGTGCTATATCCATGGCTCACGCTCATGTATTGCGTGATGGTTATAAAAGGTTTGAGAAAGTAAGAGTGCGAAAACAATTACTTGGCCAATACCGGGTTTGTGCATGATTTAAATTAGTTGTGTGGGGATGATGGAGCATAGCCAGACTATATGATTTTGTAGGGATAACTTTCTTTGGCCTTGTTATTTCGAAAGTTCATGATTACCTTGCTAGTTTGCTTGAAGTATTATTGTTTTCATGTAAATAGCAAACTATTGTTTTGAATCTTACAGATCTGAACATTCATGTCAAACGAAAGAAGTTGCGAAGGACAACTATGCTAGGTAGCATTCCACATCAAAAATTCAGTCTTTATCACTTCCCTACTCGAGGACGAGCAGGAGTTAAGCTTGGGGATGCTTGACACGTCTCCAACGTATCTATAGTTTTTGATGGTTTCATGCTATTATCCTGTCATACTTTGGATGTTTTGTATGCCTTTTATATCTTTGTGGGACTAACTTATTAAATCAGTGCCAAGTGCGAGTTCCTGTTTTTTCCGTGTTTTTGACCCCTTTCAGAGGAGGATTTGAAACGGAGTCCAAACGGAACGAAACCTCCAAAAAGATGTTTTCCGAAATAGAAGAAGATCGGGAAGCTTGAGAACCAAGGCAGGGGGTCACCAGGGACCCCACAACCCCCCTAGCCGCGGCTAGGGGGGTTGCGCCTCCCAGGCTTGTGGGCTCCCTAGGCCACCTCTGCCCTAGGTCTTTATCCTATATATGCCCTAAAATCCCAGAAAAAATCAAGGGATCATCGAAATTACTTTTCCGCGTCGCAAGCTTCTGTCTCCGCAAGATCCCATCTGGGGCACGTTCTGGTGCCCTTCCGGAGGGGGGATTCGGATACGGAGGTCTTCTTCATCAACACCATGACCTCTCCGATGATGCGTGAGTAGTTCACCATAGACCTACGGGTCCATAGCTAGTAACTAGATGGCTTCTTCTCTCTCTTGGATCTTCGATACAAAGTTCTCCACGATCTTCATGGAGATCTATCCGATGTAATCTTCTTTTGCGGTGTGTTTGTCGAGATCCGATGAATTGTGGATTTATGATCAGATTATCTATGAATCTTATTTGAGTTTCTTATTATCTCTCTTATGCTTGATTTCATATCCTTGTAATTATCTTCGAGTTGTGGGTTTTGTTTGGCCAGCTTGATCTATGATTCTTGCAATGGGAGAAGTTCTTTGTTTTGGGTT
Organism: Hordeum vulgare subsp. vulgare; assembly: GCF_904849725.1. NCBI lineage: Eukaryota > Viridiplantae > Streptophyta > Magnoliopsida > Poales > Poaceae > Hordeum > Hordeum vulgare. The sequence continues at coordinate 64,495,736 of NC_058522.1, forward strand.
CATACCGTGAAGTGACCTCACCCAGTGACATAAGGGGTAGCGAGGCATGCATCGTGTTGTTGGCATCAAGGGTAAAAAGATGGGGTTTTCATCATTGGTTTGAGTTTATCCCTCTACATCATGTCATCTTGCTTAAGGCGTTACTCTGTTCGTCATGAACTCAATACACTAGATGCATGCTAAATAGCGATCGATGTATGGAGTAATAGTAGTAGATGCAGAAAGTATCGGTCTACTTGTCTCGGACGTGATGCCTATATGTATGATCATTGCGTTAGATATCGTCATGACTTTGCGCGGTTCTATCAATTGCTCGACAGTAATTTGTTCACCCACCATAATATTTGCTATTTTGAGAGAAGCCTCTAGTGAACACTATGGCCCCCGGGTCTAGTTCACATCATATTTTCAGCGTTACACTTTTACTTCGTTGCTCTTTTCGCCTTCAGATCTCACTTTGCAATCAATCTTGAAGGGATTGACAACCCCTTTATAGCGTTGGGTGCAAGCTCTTTTGTGTTCGTGCAGGTACTCTGGACTTGACGAGATTCTCCTACTGGATTGATACCTTGGTTCTCAAACTGAGGGAAATACTTACTGCTCCTGTGCTGCATCACCCTTTCCTCTTCATGGGAAAAACCAGCGCAAGACAAGTCTCCGTCAAGGTGCCAATTTCTGGCGCTGTTGTTTGTTGCCGTAGCAAGTGAAAACTGACTTATCATTCTTGAAGTTTCCCTTTATTCCCTTTACCCTTCTTGAAACTAGTGGTTTTACTAACCATCAACACTTGATGCTCCTACTTGATTTCTACCTTCGCGCTGTCAAACATCGCAAATAGCTCAGCGTTCATCATCTCTATCCCTGATATGTTATAGTTCATCATGAAGCTCAGTAGCTTGGTGGCAGTGACTTTGGAGCACTATGTCAATCACTATCTTATCTGGAAGATCAACTCCCACTCGATTCAAGCGATTGTAGCACCCACACAATCTAAGCACATGCTCAATGATTGAGCTTTTCTCCCTTACTTTGCAGGCAAAGAACCTCGTTGGAGGTCTCATACCTCTCAACATGGGAACAAGCCCAAAATCCTAATTCCAGCTTGTGGAATATCTCGTTTGTTCCATGACATTCAAAACGTCTTGGGTGCCTTAATTCGAAGCCATAAAGCATGACGCACTGAACTATCTCGTAGTCATAAAAACGTGTATGTCAGATGTTCGCAACATCCAGAGACGACGATCGGGGGTAGCACACCGAGCAGTGCATTAAAGACATAAGCCTTCCGCGCAACATTGAGGACAATCCTCAGTTTATGGATCCAGTCCGTATAGTTGCTACTATCATCTTTCAACATAGTTATCTCTAGGAACATATCAAAAATAGGGGAGCTACAGCGCAAACTAATCATATACAACATAATTTGCAAGGACATTTTGACTAAGTTCATGATAATGAGTTCAATTAATCATATTACTTAAGAACTCCCACTCAAATAGACATCCCTCTGGTCATTCAAGTGGTACATGATCCAAATCCACCAACCCATGTCCAATCATCACGTGAGATGAGTTGGTTTCAATGGTGATCATCTCTATGTTGATCATATCTACTATATGACTCATGTTCGACCTTTCGGTCTCTTGTGTTCCGAGGCCATGTATGTACATGCTAGGCTCGTCAAGTTTAACCAGAGTGTTCTGCATGTGCAACACTATCTTCCATCCATTGTATGTGAACGTAGATTCTATCACACCCGATCATCACGTGGTGTCTCGAAACGACGAACTGTCACAACGGTGCACACTCGGGGAGAACACAATTTTATCTTGAAATTTTAGTGAGTGACCACCTTATAATGCTACTGTCGTCCTAAGCAAAACAAGGTGCATAAAAGGATTAACATAACATGCAAATCATAAGTGACATGATATGGCCATGATCTTGTGCTTTTGATCTTCATCTCCAAAGCACCGACATGATCTCCATCATCACCGGCGCCACACCATGATCTCCATCATCATGATCTCAATCATTGTGCTTCCATCAAGGTTGTCGCGCCATCTATGTTTGTACTACTATTGCTACTGATTTAGCGTTAAAGTAAAGCATCACTAAACGCCCAAAAATTAAATACAACATTATGGCTCCTGCCGGTTATCGTAGCATCGACATGTAAGTCAATATTAACTATTACACCATGATCATCTCATACATCAAATATATAACATCATGTATTTGGCCATATTGTATCACAACATACCCTGCAAAAACAAGTTAGATGTCCTCTAATTTGTTGTTGCATGTTTTACGTGACTGCTACGAGTATCTAGCAAGAACGCTTTTAACCTACGCAAAAACCACAACGGTGATATGCAAGTTCCTATTTAACCTTCTACAAGGACCACCTGTGTCGAATCCGATTCAACTAAAGTAGGAGAGACACACACCCGCCAACCATCTTTATGCAACAAGTTGCATGTCAGTCGATGGAACCGGTCTCTCGTACGTGGACGAGTAAAGTTGGTCCGGGCCGCTTCATCCTATAGTACCGCTGAACCAAGAAAATACTAAGGAGGGAAGCAATCTAAATATCAACGCCCAGAAACTCCTTTGTGTTCTACTCGATATGTCATCTACGCATAGACCTAGCTCATGATGCCACTGTTGGGGAGCGTTCCATGGGAAACAAAAAATTTCCTACGCTCACCAAGATCAATCCAGGAGATGCACATCTACGAGAGGAGAGATTATATATACATACCCTTGTAGATCACTAAGCGAAAGCGTTAAAGAACGCGGTTTATGTAGTGGTACGTCTTCGCAATCCAATCACGATCCATCCCACGAACTCCCGATGGAGCACCGAACGGACGCCACCTCCGTGTTCAGCACACGTACATCTCGATGACATCTCAGCCTCCTTGATCCAGTGAGCGAGGGCGGAGTACTAGATGAGTTCTCCGACAACACGACGACGTGGTGGCATCGGTGGTGGTGCTATCTCGGCAGGGCTATGCCTAGCGCTACCGAAACCGCGAACGGAGGATAAAAGGTTCTAGGGAGAGATAGGGGCACCAAGGGATTCGTGTGTCCTCTTGGGGCGCCCCTCCCCTCTATATATAGGTGGAGGGGCGTGGGGAACATCTCTTCAAGCCCTAGGGCGCAGCCAAGGGGGAGGAGGTGGAATCCTAGTCCCCTTCCTTCCCTTCCATACAAAGGTGGACTTTCCACCTTTCCCAACTCCATGGGCCTTGAGGGACTTGTGCGCTTGGCCCAATAAGGCCACAATGTCTCCCCTCAGCCCATACAAACCCTTGGGACGTGGTAGAATCCTTCATGGACTTCCGGAATCCTCTCGAAGTTTTCGTAACCTTCTAGAAGCTTCCCGGTATAATACGAGAAAAACCCGAAACTTTTCTGGTAGCCAAAATATGACTTACCATATATAAATCTTTACCTCCGAACCATTCCGGAGCTCCTCATGACGTCCAAGATCTCATTCGGGACTCCGAACAACATTCAGTTACAATCACACATAACTCACTAATACCAAAATCATCATCGAACCTTAAGTGTGCAGACCCTGTGGGTTCGAGAACTATGCAGACATGACCGAGACACTCTCCGGTCAATAACCAATAGCGGGACCTGGATGTCCATATTGGCTCCTACATTTCTACGAAGATCTTTATCGATCCAACCACGATGCCAAGGATTCAATAAATCCCGTATACTATTGCCTTTGTCCATCGGTATGTTACTTGCCGGAGATTCCATAGTCGGTATCTATATACCTAGTTTAATCTCGTTACCGACAAGTCTCTTTACTTGTTCGAGAATACAAGATCCCATGACTAACTCCTTATTCACATTGCTTGGAAGCTTCTCGTGATGTTGTATTATTGAGTGGGCCCAGAGATACCTCTCCGTCATACAGAGTGACAAATCACAGTCTCGATTCACACCAACCCAACTGACACCTTCGGATATACCTGTAGAGCACCTTTATAGTCACGCAGGATACGTTGTGATGTTTTATACACACAAGGTATTCCTACGGTGTCCGGGAGTTGCATGATCACATGGTCATAGGAACAAATACTTTGACATGCAGAAAATAGTAGCAATAAACTAACACGATCATATGCTACGTACATAGTTTGGGTCTTGTCCTTCACATCATTATCCTAATGATGTGATCCAATTAGCAAATGATAACTCATGGCTATGGCCAGGAAACCTTGACCATCTTTGATCAACAAGCTAGTCCTTGGAGGCTCACTAGGTACAATTTGTTGTCTATGTACCCACACATGTATTTGAGTTTCCAATCAATACAATTCTAGCGTGGATAATGAACGATCATCATGAACAAGGAAATATAATAATAACTAATTTATTGTTGCCTCTAGGGCATATTTCCAAAAGAGAATGGGCAATGCACGGTACCGAAGAGGCTAGCAAATCCAAGGAGGTGAGATTGTGTATGTCCATGATGTCACATTAGTCATAAAGAACTCATTTGTTCCTTTTCCAAGGCAATCTTCACCATCGCGTCGGTGTCAAACAGGCCCGAGAGTGTTGTTTCGTGGCTTCTGACCTATGTCGGCATCGACTGCGCCGCCGCCCTATCGAGCCAATGGAAACCATCTCGGTCAACCGACCAAGTGATTTGCATCACGTTGGCCAAATAATCATTAAGAGAACCTCGTCACCCACGGTTTGCACGGGTCCGGCGCGCCATCGCTTCATCAAGATAGCATTGACTGCATCACAAACTCGGACCTGTGTCAGCATCACCACATTGTCACTTTATTCAAATCGACGTTTAATACCCCAACTTGCTTCGACACATCTTCTCGCATGGGGGCTCTAATGCCACCTTACCGAACCGCTCCATCACCTTGGCTAGACCGAGGGCTTCACTGTCTCTTCATCAACCTGCTTCGGGGACTTCGGCGTCACTAGTCGAACAACTTAGCCACCTCGGCTGGACTGAGGGCTTCGCCTCACCACATCGGCCGTTCGGCATCGCGACTTCATCAAGCTGAGCTCTTCGGTCGGGCACCTCCGCGCTCACGCTATATTTTTCTAATTATTTACTTCACTTAAGTTAATTAAGTAGATAACAATTACTATTGTTTCGTATTACCTTTGGCTTGCACTATATTCTGTGCATAGGTGATCGGCTCCGACTATGTTAGACAATCACCTCGGTGCGTCGACATTGTCGTTACGCCTCCGTCAACCGAATTGCGTTGTCAACATGGTCGACTAATGTCAGGGCTTCGCTGTCCCACTGCCGAACCACTCCGTCTCCTCGGCTGGACCGGGGGTTTCGCCTCAGCCCTTCCAAAAGTGTTGTGTTCTCACTTCATCAAGCCGAGCCCTTCATCGGCTACCTCATGACAGGCTTGGGGCCTGCGACCTCGGATCACTTCAAGCTTGGACCATGTCACACCAAGTACATTAACCAACTAAGTCGCTTTCATGCTCAAAATTTTCCATTTTTTTATTTTTGTGTGGTTCAACTAGCATTATATTTGTGCTAAACAAAAAAGTTTGTTTGTTAAAAACACTTCCTTTTCCCATGTTAACCGGGGGCTCTTATAATTATATGAGCCGTTTTACAATAAATGTGTTTTCTTCTTGGTCGTTGGAAAGTCTTTTTCTACTACTCCTTTTTTCTCACATGAGTGTTTAGTCAATAGCTGGATAGCCTGGTTTCTGTGTAAAGCCTCTTGAGTTTATTTCGCTAAACAAGCCTCGCAGAAACACTCCGCCCTCGGGATATGGCTGTTGAAGCCAAATGCCGACCTGCTTGAAGTATGAGAGATCAGATGCATCATGTTAAACCATGATCGAAGCACATATTAATTTCAAGACCAATTTTCATATTGGCACCAAGAAACTTGATTGTGACGCCCCGTTAAATTAAGATACAGTAAACCTATGCTAATGGTGTCACGTCACCGGGATAACTATTGTTAATCTCGCGTAGTTTCAAACCGATTCAAATTCAAATTTAAAATAAAATCAAAATAATAAAAGTTTTCAAATGTAAAAATAAAGATCTTCGATGTGTGTCAAATACTACTTAGGAAATTGTCCTTTAGGAATTATTAAGTTGGTGGGTGTTTAATTGCACTAAAATAAAATAAATCTAAGATTGTAGATAAAATAAAATGAAAAAGAAAACAGAATAGAGACCTCTCCCCCTGGGCCAAGGCCCAGCCTGGCTGGCCCAAACAGCTAACCCGTCAGCCTACCTAAAGGGTGTGGGGTATTTAAACCCCCCAAATCGTAGCCTCACCCCTCCCGAGCGTCACTCACCTCACTGAGCCGCCAGAGCCCACGAGGGCTGGCTCCCTCGCTCACCCCGATCCCCTCGTCAGCCTCCCCTCGATTGCCTGGCATCACCCCACCCTCTCCCTTGCCTCACACTCCCTCACCTCACTCCCTCGCGCGCGAGCCCCACTCCCAATCGCCCGTGGCCACGAGGGCCAAATCCCCTCGCTCGCTCCGTTCCCACCCACCATGCCAGCCACTGCCAGCCGAAACCCCCACCGGCCCCTCGTTCTCCTCCTCACCAGCGTGAGCCCTTCCCTAGCAGGTTCCCTTTCCCCAGCACGCCGGCTCGCCCAGCCTCTCCTCCACCTCACCGTTCGTCTGCCACCGCCACCCTCTGTCAGCCACCTGCAGCCGCCTCCCTCTGGCCACCTCCCCACGGGCCGAGCCCCCTGACCACCCGCACAACGCCCTCCGGCCAGTGGCCGGCCCTTCGGCGGCCCCTCCTCCTCGGGCCTCCTTCAGCGTCGGAACCGCACGGCCCTGCCATGGGCCACCTCGCACCGGGGCCGCACCGGATCCGCCGCCGTGAGATCTTCCTCGCGCCGGATCCTCCCTCTCCACTGAAGCTTTCCCGAGCCGCAGCTCGATTACAACCGAGGGTGAGAACACCCCGCTTCCTCCCTCCCCCCTCTGATGACCTCCACCTCGCCCCTGTGTTAGGAGGAGGAGGAGGAGGAGTTGCCTCCTGTGAGATGTAGAAGAAAGAATGAAAAAATGAAATAAATAAAAAAATGTGTATGTAGGTACGTGGGCAGATTTGTATGTATATGTATATATGTAGATGATATGTTTATATATATGTGCGGATCTATGTAAGAAAATTGGTATATGTGTGTATGTGTGGTTTTATGTACAAGCTGTGAGTGTGTGTATGTGAGATGTCTCTGTGGCCGATGGGCCACTTCAATGTGGGGCCAACCCCCCCACTCGCATTGATAGGGAGGCCCCACAACCCCCCTTTAGAAATATAAAGTTTAGTAGTAAAAATAAAAATAATTAATTGATTAATTAATTAAATAATTAGTGAATTAATTAATTAGATAATTAAGTATTATTAATATGATTAAGAGTAAATAGATTAATTAAGAATTTTGTTAATTAAGATAGATATATTAGCCTAAACCGAATATGACAAGTGGGTCCAATCCCCTTAAATTAATCGGATTAATATTCAGTTAACCCTAATAATAAATGTGCCTACGACAACGGGGGCCCACTGGTCATATTTGACCAGTCAAAGCTGTGCTGACTGATGACATCAAGCTGAGATCACCTCGATGTTATATTTAATTATCTAATATAATTTAATCTGTAAATTCCTAAATAATTAATAAAACTTTAAAAAATTAATATAAAATAATCCGTAGCTCAAATGAAAATACTTTGAACATGAAAGTTGATCACCAAAACGAGACGAACCCAGATACACTATCCGTTCGTCTTTCACGCGTCCCTAGCATAGCAAATATGGAAATTTTCCATGATTTTCCGTCTGACCGGTAGTAGCCAGAGACCTAGGAAATATCATCTGATATTTTACCGATCCGTCTATGACGGATAGCCCTGCGTTAGCTCCTACCTAGACGTGCATATTGCCATGTCATGCTTAGTGTTTGCATCTGTGCTTATATTTATTTGTTTCTTCCCCCTCTTCTTACCGGTACACCTCGAGACTGACGCTGCTACCGGGTACATCTACCCTCCCGTCGACCAGCCCTTTGCCGCAGAGCAACAAGGCAAGCAAACCCCCTTGATCATTCCTATATCGCCCATTTCTTTCTCTCTGAAGCTTGCATTAGAATTTTGCTACTATTGTAGTTAGCTCCTATATATGATGCATAGCCTAAATTTTGATGAAATGCTACTTTCAGTAACGCACTTTTAAACTGCTTAGTATAGGTGGAGCAGTCATCCCCTCTGACCCCTTAGTCCAGTTGCCCCACTTTATTGTCGAGTCTCGATACCTCATCCGACACAACACTTACACCCCCCTTAGTTGTACGACGCTGCAGAGCTACTATCGGGTACCGATGGTGACACCTCGCAAAATACTCATGACGATATCTCTATAGTGCAGCTAGTCGGTCGTAGTTATCGAGGGTGATTCCTCCTTCACCACTCCCGACGACGACTCTGTCATGCAACTCCTCAAGTGTGAGACCCTCGAGGGTAATTCCTCTAAGTCCACCTTGACGGTAACATCGTTCGGAATCCAACGAGGGTGATGCCTCAGATTCCCCCTGATGTTACAACCACACAGTTACTTGACCGTGATACTGGGATCACTGATAAATAATGTTAGGCGGGTGGATTCCAGCATGGATGTGTCAATGAGTTAATTAAAATGTTAATGGATTTGGGTATTTGATCTCAGTTGGTGAGAGACCTTTTCGCACTAACCGGCTACGCGGGAGAAGTTATGGGTACTCGAGGTCGTGGTATCAGCTCAATCTCTTCACACGTCAGCAATGGAGCGGCGCGCCCGAGTGGTCCCGAGATGCATCGCGCTTGTATTGAGGGGTGCTACGACTGACATCGGCCGCCCACGCAACGTGCAGGAGCACAGAGGGCAAGTGGGCCCATGAACCCTTTGTGCTTAGGGTTTAGACACGCGGGCTGGCCTCTCTATTGAGCTTATGTGGGGCTGTGATGTGTCGATATTCCGAGGCCGGGCATGACCCAGAAAAGTGTGTCCGTCCAGAGTGTTATCGAGCGTGACGGGAAACTTGGTGCACCCCTGCAGGGATGAAAATTAACTATTCGGATAGCCATGTCCACGGTTACAGGATGACTTAGAGTTGTGCCCTGATCTTATACAACTACAACTGTTACTTAACTGGAATAGTTGCTCTAGGATTGCTTCCTCGCAGGGAGTCGAGGGAGAATCTCTGGGCATGACCTCATATTAATTATTGCTGCAACAATATGATTATTACTTGTGTTACCTGTTCTACTCTCGTCTATTGCTGTAAGACCCTTGAACATGCTAGTCTTTGATAGGACTAGGCCTTCTCTCTATTCTTGCATTGCTACAGTCAGTCCACATTTAACCCCCTTCCTTTAATACTGATGCATACTTAGCATAGTTCTGATGTCAGTCTTGCGAGTACTTTGGATGAGTACTCACCGTTGCTTTGCTCCCCCTTTGTCCCCTTGTTCTGTTGTTGTGACCAGATGATGGATCCCAGGAGATGGAGTATCCCACTGACGACTGCTACCCCGACGGTGCCTACTGGTACATGGATGCCGCTGAAGACCAGGAGTAGTTAGGAGGCTCCCAGCAAGAGGCCTCGCCTCGTTCGATCGTTGTATCTTTTGTGATAGCCTTCTCTAAGGCACCCCATGTTTAATGTTTGTACTCAGATATTGTTGCTTCCGCTGACTCGTGTGTTTATCGAGCTTTCGTATTCTAGCCCTCGAGGCCCCTGGCTTGTAATATGAAGCTTGTATGTTTTATTCTGTGTCTAGAGTTGTGTTGTGATATCTTCCCGTGAGTCCTTGAGTTTGATCGTACGCATTTGCATGTATAATTAGCGTACGATTAAATCGAGGGCATCACAAGTTTGTATCAGAGCCAACTTCCTGTAGGTAGACCCCTTTCCCACTCCTTGGCCGAAGTTGAGTCTAGTGCTTGAAAAACTTACTAACTTTGATGTTGTGGCTTACGGGCCCACATCTCAATCGGGTGGTATTAGTATCTTTTACTCCTTTTTCTATACTCTGGGTTCCACTCTCTTTTCTCTTTTGGGGTAAAGATTTTGCTAACACTAACGTTAGGTTCTCGTAAATACTTCCTCCCGGAGAACCCTACGATTCCAGACGATGGCTTGATTCCTCAAAAGACTCCGAACATACTCTACAATGTTCTCTCAGAAGCTGGTGCTCATCGCTTCTGCGATTTCCCTTCTTCCATCAACCCCTATGGATGACGACATACAAATGTCGTTCATACTTTCTTTTCCAATTGCTCTTGTTTTATGAGATGCAACGAGTTATCTTATCGGGAATTCGTCCATCCTAAGTTGTCATGGGTTTCACAAGTCCCCCGGATTACTATTCTATCACCCGAAATCCTCTGTAGCCTATTATTCATGACTTTTCTCACCTGCTTGCATTATGGTTAAATCCATATGTCTAGACGCATCCATTAAAATCCTTTGTGATTTTCCTGTGATCTTATAGATTCTACCTTTGTGTAAATGAACACAATCATCTATTGATACTCATAAATTATCTTTCCGTCTCACACGTCCTTCCAGACAGAGCTGGTTCTCGATGAAACAACTTTGGTTGGTTGTCCATCTTAGTCCATTCAACTTACTTGTATTTAATCGGAGCATCTGATTATGATACACCAACTTGTAAATCGTAATTCCTTTGGTAATTGATGACCCACAAGTATAGGGGATCAATCATAGTCCTTTAGATAAGTAAGAGTGTCGAACCCAACGAGGAGCAGAAGGATCTGACAAGTGGTTTTCAGCAAGGAAATATCTGCAGGCACTGAAATTGTCGGTAACAAGTGCTTGGGTGGTGAGATGATTCGTAGCAAGCAACAAGTAACAAAAGTAGCAACGGTGCAGCAAAGTGGCCCAATCCCTTTTGTAGCAAGGGACAAGCCTGGACAAAGTCTTATAGGAGGAAAAACGCTCCCGAGGACACACGGGAATTTCTGTCATGTTAGTTTCATCATGTTCATATGATTCGCGTTCGTTACTTTGATAGTTTGATATTAGGGTAGACCGGCGCTTGGGTACTGCCCTTACTTGGACAAGCATCCCACTTATGATTAACCCCTCTTGCAAGCATCCGCAACTAAGAAAGAAGAATTAAGACAAAGTCTAACCATAGCATTAAACTAGTGGATCCAAATCAGCACCTTACGAAGTAACACATAAACTAGGGTTTAAGCTTCTGTCACTCTAGCAACCCATCATCTACTTACTACTTCCCAATGCCTTCCTCTAGGACCAAATAATGCTGAAGTGTTATGTAGTAGACGTTCACATAACACCACCAGAGGAAAAACAACATACAACATATCAAATTACCGAACGAATACCAAATTCACATGACTACTATTAGCATGACTTATCCCATGTTCTCAGGTACAAAAGTAACTACTCACAAAGCATAATCATATTCATGACCAGAGAGGTAATGAGTAGCATCAAGTAATCCAACTAGCATCAACTACTAAGAGTAATCAACACTACTAGCAACCTTACAAGTACCAATCGGAGTCGCGAGATGGAGATTGGTTACAAGTGATGAACTAGGGTTTGGAGATGAGATATTGCTGATGAAGACGTTGGTGGTGACGAGTCCCCTCCGATGAGAGGAGTGTTGGTGATGACGATGGCGATGAGTTCCCCCTCCGGGAGGGAAGTTTCCCCGGCAGGATCGTCCTGCCGGAGCTCTAGATTGGTTCTGCTCAAGTTCCGCCTCGTGGTGGCGGCGAAACCACGAAAAAGATCCTCCTTGATTTTTTCCTGGATGAAACCCTCCATATAGCAAAAGAGGGGAGCAAGTGGGATAGTGGGCTGCCCACAAGACCTCATGGCGCGACCTGGGGGGGGGTGGCCGCGCCGTGCAGGCTTGTGGGCACCCCCTGGTGCCCCTCTGGCACTTCTTCGGTCCAGTATTTTTGATAAATCGGGAAAAAACTTCCTCGTTGATTTTTACGGCGTTTGGAGTTGTGCAGAATAGGTATCTCAACTTTGCTCCACTTTCAGGGCGGAATTACAGTTACCGGTATTCTCCCTCTTCATGTAAACCTTGCAAAACAATAGAGAAAAGGCATAAGAATTGTACCGTGAAGTGAAATAACAGCCAAAGAAGCGATAAATATCAACATGAAAACATGATGCAAAATGGACGTATCAACTCCCCCAAGCTTAGACCTTGCTTGTCCTCAAGCGAAAGCCTAGCTCAATAAATATGTCCACATGTTTAGGGAGGGAGGTGTCGACAAAACAAGATACCAACATGCATACATCACGATCAAGATCAGAACAACAATACCAACATCTAATCTCTCATGCTAAAGTGATAATTCCTTCACAAAGTAAAGCATGGATCAAGAACCTTACCGAGAAGTAACAACTGATAGCCTTTAGTCATTGAAGCAATTGCAATTTATCACAACATCAGAAAGAGTCAAGTAAGAGCTTGTAAAGCAAATCGACATACTCAATCATTCTTTCGTTCTCTACAATTGCTACAACTCATGTGGTACTCATGAGATCAAAGTTTCAACTGGACGCAGAGAAAGATAGGGCTTACAGTTTTGCCTCCCAACTGCTTACCTCAAGGGTAATGTCAACAATAATAATTCATGAATGCCTACCTCCAAGTTGACATATGAATATATATCTTTCCCAAGCATGTGATGGCTGCCAAGACAAAGGCAAAATAAGGAATTGGTGAAGATCACCATGACTCTTTGAAGGGAAAAAAGTAAAGGTACAAGATAGGCCCTTCACAGAGGGAAGCAGAGGTTGTCATGCGCTTTTGAGGTTTGGATGCGTGTCCTCTTAGTGCGAAGGAACGTCACTTTATATTGCCTCCTGTGATAAAGAACTTTATTATGCAGTCTGTCGCTTTTATGTCTTCCTCATCAAAGGTTTGTATAAAGCTTATTTTCCACACACTAATATGTCATACATATTAGAGAGCAATTTTTATTGCTTGCACCGATGACAACTTACTTGAGGGATCTTATTCAATCCATAGGTAGGTATGGTGGACACTCATGGCAAAACTGGTTTGAAGGTTTATGGATGCACAAGTAGTATCTCTACTTGGTGCGGGAGGTTTGGCTAATGTGAGGTGGAAGCAATCGTCACATGCTAAGGGATCTCTAATCATATAACATTGTTCAGAGCCAAGCAAACACAATTCATTACGTTGTCTTCCTTGTCCAACATCTACTTCTAGGCATGTAATAGTTTAGTGAGTGTTCACAATCATAGATGGTGTCAGAGATGATATATTTATATGTGAACCTATCCTTCTTTATCACTTCCTATTAATTGCAACAATGACCAAGGTCTACGTTTTCCTACCCTCAACAAGTTTCAATCCTCATTCTTTTTTATATGTGAAGCCATCACTTCCCATAAGATCATTACATGATCTTTCATGCTTTTGTTCTATTCTCACTCTTTTGATCATGGCAAGAGGCAAAGCCCTTCAACTAAGACACTCTTTATTATATGGTTGACGAGCAAGAATACATCCGGGGTGACACAGAGCAAAACTCAAGACTAAAACACTAAGACTTTTAAACTACTAGAGAAAGAGAAAACTGAAAAGGAAAACTAAAACAAAGGTAAAGGCAAAAGATGTGATGATGATATGATACCGGGGCAACTCCCCCAAGCTTGGCAAAAGCCAAGGGGATTGCCCATACCAATGCTCAGTTGTCTTCCTTTGGTGGTGAAGGTGGTGGAGTGGTTGCAACCTTTGATTCCAAGAGGGCCATCAGTCTTCGATTTATACTTTGGAGATCTGTGATATGTTTCTCCAGCAAAACAACTTCACGAGTGAGACAAGTATTGCGAGCACGAGTTGTTTCACAAAACCTCAAGAGTTCAATCAAAGATGGAGACAGTAGGTGGAGGTAAGGTTGGAGGAAATCCACTTCTTCAACTTCTTCCTTGTTGAGCACAGATTGCACTTCGTCCCATGCCTCATCCTTCTCCTTAGCCTTGCCCTTGATTTCTTTAGGTAGCCTCTCCCTAGCCTCCATGACCTCCATCCTTTTCAGATCAGCACGAACTTCTCCATAGATTTGACGGAGGTTGTTCTCCCCGACAGATTCCTGGGACGACATCTTGACCTAGATCTGCGGCAGAAAACAGGCTCGAAACAAGAAACAGAGAAAATCTGCGAGATGCAGGGGTCTGACCAAACGGAAGTATATATAATGATTTTTTTTCAGACCAGAAGGAGTACCCTGCACGAAAACAGAGTCCGGGAGGGGCACGAGGTGGCCACAAGCCCCCACGGCACGGCCTAGGGGGGTGGCCGCGCCGTGCATGCTTGTCGCCTCCTCGCGCACTTTCCGGACTACTTCCAATTTTTGTATTTTTTCAAATATTCCAAAACGGAGAAAATTTCCTACTAGAGAAGTTTTGGACTCTGTTTTCTTACCGAATCACATACCTCTTCGTTTTCGGAGTCTGAAACAGGCTGATAAATATCCCTTAGGTATTCTTTCAGAGTTATGGTATTGATAATATTGCTTTCAACATTTATGGGAGTACCTGAGATGTAATGCTTGATTCTCTGCCCATTTACCACTCTCGGAAAATTACCTTCCGTGTTGTTGATCTTGATAGCACCGGAACAATATACTTCCTCAACAACATAGGGACCTTCCCATTTAGAGAGAAGCTTGCCTGCAAAGAATCTTAAACGAGATTTATATAGCAAGACATGATCACCTACATTGAACTCACGCTTTTGTATCCTCTTATCATGCCACCTCTTAACCTTCTTTTTGAATAGCTTGGCATTCTCATATGCTTGAGTTCTCCACTCATCAAGCGAGCTAATATCAAATAACCTCTTCTCAACGGCAAGTTTGAAATCAACGTTGAGTTCTTTGATTGCCCAATAAGCTTTATGCTCTAGCTCAAGAGGTAAATGACATGCTTTCCATACACCATTTTGTACGGAGACATGCCCATGGGATTCTTATAGGCAGTTCTATAAGCCCACAGTGCATCATCGAGCTTCTTAGACCAATTCTTTCTAGACCTGTTGACAGTCTTTTACAGAATTAGTTTAATCTCTCTATTGCTTAGCTCTACTTGACCACTGGACTAAGGGTGATAGGGAGACACAATTCTATGGTTGACATCGTACTTAGCAAGCATTTTACAGAAAGCACCATGAATGAAGTGTGAACCACCGTCGGTCATTAGATATCTAGGGACTCCAAATCTAGGGAAGATAACTTCTTTTAGCATCTTGATAGAGGTGTTGTGATCAACACTGCTAGTGGGGATAGCTTCTACCCACTTAGTGACGTAATCAACATCAACTAAGATGTGAGTATATCCATTGGATTTCGGAAAAAGGTCCCATATGATCAAAGCCCCAAACATCAAATGGTTCAATGACAAGTGAATAGTTCATAGGCATTTCCTGACGTTTTCTAATATTACCTATTCTTTGACATTTGTCACAAGACAAGATAAACTTACGAGCATCCTTGAAGAGAGTGGGCCAATAGAAACCTGATTGCAATACCTTGTGTGCAGTTCTATCTCCTGCATGGTGTCCTCCGTAGGCCTCGGAGTGACACTTCTGTAGGATCTGTCCCTGTTCATGTTCAGGTACACAACATCTAATAACACCACCTACTCCTTCCTTATAAAGGTGAGGATCATCCCAAAAGTAATGTCTCAAGTCAAAGAAGCATTTCTTCTTTTGCTGGTACGTGAAACTAGGTGGTATATATTTGGCAACGATATAGTTTGCATAATCAGCGTACCATGGTGCACTACGTGAAACATTGATGACATTCAGTTGCTCATCGGGAAAGCTATCATCAATAGGTTGTGGGTCATCAAGAACGTTCTCCAACCTAGACAAGTTATCTGCTACTGGGTTATCAGCACCCTTTGTGTCGACAACGTGCAAATCAAATTCTTGTACCAAGAGAACCCATCTGATAAGTCTAGGTTTAGCGTCCTTCTTCTCCATGAGGTACTTAATAGAAGCATGATCAGTGTGAATAGTGACTTTGGAGTCAACTATGTAAGACCTGAAATTTTCACATGCAAACACGACTGCTAAAAATTCCTTCTCCGTAGTAGCATAGTTTCTCTGGGCACTGTCTAGAGTTTTACTAGCATAGTGAATAACATTCAACTTCTTATCGACTCTTTGCCCTAGAATAGCACCAACATCATAATCACTAGCGTCACACATGATTTGAAACGACAAGTTCCAATCAGGTGGTTGAACAATAGGTGCAGTTATCAAAGCCCTCTTAAGTATTTCGACGGCTTCCTCACAATCATCGTCAAAAACAAAAGGAATATCCTTTTGCAAGAGATTGGTAAGAGATCTAGAAATCTTAGAGAAGTCTTTAATGAACCTTCTATAGAAACCAGCATGACCAAGGAAACTTCTTATACCTTTGATATCTGTGGGGTATGGCATTTTCTCTATTGCATCAACCCTAGCCTTATCGACTTCAATACCTCTTTCAGAAATTTTATGTCCTAAGACAATGCCTTCATTAACCATAAAGTGGCACTCCTCCCAATTCAAGACAAGATTGGTGTCTTTACATCTCTGCAAGACTCGATCAAGGTTGCTGAGGCAATCATCAAAGGAAGACCGGTAAACGGAGAAGTCATCCATGAAAACCTCAACAATCTTTTCACAAAAGTCAGAGAATATAGCCATCATACATCTTTGAAAGGTGGCATGTGCATTACATTGTCCAAAAGGCATACGTCTATAAGCAAAGGGACCGAAAGGGCAGGTGAAAGTGGTTTTCTCCTGATCAGATTGTGCAACTGGTATTTGGGAGAAACCAGAATAACCGTCTAGAAAGCAGAAGTGTGTGTGTTTGGACAGTCTTTCTAGCATTTGGTCGATAAAAGGCAAAGGGTAATGATCTTTCCTAGTGGCTTTATTCAATTTCCTAAAATCAATCACCATCCTATAGACAGTAATAATCCTCTGTGGGATCAATTCATCCTTATCATTAGGGACAACAGTAATGCCTCCCTTCTTTGGGACACAATGCACCGGACTCACCCAATCACTATGAGCAACAGGATAGATGATACATGCTTCCAGGAGCTTTATTATTTCTTTTCCTACTACTTCTTTCATCTTAGGATTTTATCTCCTTTGATGATCAACAACTGGTTTGAAATCAGGATCTGTTTTAATCTTGTGCTCGCATAGAGTAGGACTAATGCCCTTAAGATCATCAAGAGTATATCCAATAGCAGCACGGTGCTTCCTCAGAGCGTTAGTAACTTCTTTTCTTCATGCTCTGAGAGGCTAGCACTAATAATGACAGGATATATCTCCTTTTCATCAAGATAGGCATACTTAAGAGTATCAGGCAACTGTTTAAGCTCGAACACTGGATCACCCTTTGGTGGGGGTGAATCCGCAAGTAGTTCAACATGCAAGTTATTCTTAAGGACAGGATATTGTTCTAAGACAACTCTATCTATCTCATCCCTTTCATCCATATGCATATCATTTTCATGCTCAAGCAAGTATTGCTCTAAGGGATCAGTAAGAGCACGGCAATAGAGGCTAAGGAAATAGTTTCATCCCTACTAGGCAACTCCTTTTCATGAGGTTGTCTACCAAACTTAGAGAAATTGAAATCATGTGACACACCTTCAAAGCCAACAGTGCAGTTTGTTTCTCACAGTCAATATGAGCATTGACGTTATTGAGAAAAGGTCTACCAAATATGATGGGACAAAAGCTATCTTGTGCGGTAGCAAGAACGAGGAAATCAACAGGATACTTCGTTTTACCACAAGACTTCAACATCCCTAGCAAATCCCACAGGGCAGATAGTATCTCTATTGGTAAGATGAATAGTGACATCAACAGGCTCTATCTCAACAGATGCGATCTCATCTTTGATTTCATCGTATAAGGATTGAGGTATTGCACTAACACTAGCACCCACGTCACATAAGCAATGATAACAATGATCTCCCATCTTAACAGAAACTACATGCATGCCAACAACAGGCCTATGTTTGTCTCTAGCGTGAGGTTTAGCAATTCTAGCAGCATCTTCACAGAAGTGAATATTATGTCCCTCAACTTCTTCAGACAGAAGATCATTGATAATAGCAATGCTAGGTTCAACTCTAATTTTCTCAGGGGGTGTAGGTGTTCTAATATAGCCTCTACGTATCATAGTTGAATCTTTAGAATGATCCTTTATCCTAACAGGGAAAGGTGGTTTCTCAATGTAAGCACTGGGAACAACAGGATCATTATAGGCAATGACTTTCTCTTCAACTGGAGTGGGTTTAATTACATTGACTTCTAAAGGAGGATGATATTTAAACCACTTCTCTTTGGGGAGATCAATATGAGCAGCAAAGGATTCACACAATGAAGCTACTATCTCAGAGTGAAGTCCATACTTAGCGCTAAAATCACTAAAGGTATTTGTCTCAACAAAGGATTTAACGCAATCAAACGTGAAATTCATACCTGACTCCTTCCCTTCTTCAAGCTCCCAATCTTCAGAGTTGCGTTTAATTATCTCCAATAAATTCCATTTGAAGTCAATATCTCTCGTCATAAAAGAACCGGTACAAGAAGTGTCAAGCACGGTGCGATCATCATGAGAAAGCCGAGCATAGAAGTTCTGAATGATAATTTCTCTCGAGAGCTCATGATTGGGGCATGAATATAGCATTGATTTAAGCCTCCCCCAAGCTTGAGCGATGCTTTCTTTGTCACGAGGCCAAAAATTGTAAATATAATTCCGATCACGATGTACTAAATGCATAGGATAAAACTTTTGATGAAATTCCAATTTCAACCGATTGTACTCCCATGATCCAGTATCATCACATAGCCTATACCATGTCAACGCCTTATCCTTCAAAGATAAAGGAAAGACCTTCTTCTTGACCTCATCCTCGGGCACACCTGCCAGCTTAAATAAACCACAAACTTCATCTACATAGATTAGATGCAAGTCTGGATGTGATGTTCCATCTCCTGTAAAAGGATTACCAGCAGTTTCTCAAGCATACCTGAAGGAAATTCAAAGAAAATATTTTCAGTAGGTGCAGCAGGTTGAGGAGCAACTATTTGTGCTTCCCTTTGAGGTGAAGATACCCCGAACAAGCCCCTCGAAGGATCAGTATCCATAGTGACAAGTGACAATAAATTTCAGCACACTATATGAATGTTTCCTTACCAAGTTCCACTTACCAGAGGCACTTCACTCCCCGGCAACAACGCCAGAAAAGAGTCTTTATGACCCACAAGTATAGGGGATCAATCGTAGTCCTTTCGATAAGTGAGAGTGTCGAACCCAACGAGGAGCAGAAGGATCTGACAAGTGGTTTTCAGCAAGGAAATATCTGCACGCACTGAAATTGTCGGTAACAAGTGATTGTGTGGTGAGATGATTCGTAGCAAGCAACAAGTAACAAAAGTAGCAACGGTGCAGCAAAGTGGCCCAATCCCTTTTGTAGCAAGGGACAAGCCTGGACAAAGTCCTATAGGAGGAAAAACGCTTCCGAGGACACACGGGAATTTCTGTCTTGTTAGTTTCATCATGTTCATATGATTCGCGTTTGTTACTTTGATAGTTTAATATGTGGGTGGACCGACGCTTGGGTACTGCCCTTACTTGGACAAGCATCCCACTTACGATTAACCCCTCCCACAAGCATCCGCAACTACGAAAGAACAATTAAGACAAAGTCTAACCATAGCATTAAACTAGTGGATCCAAATCAGCCCCTTACGAAGCAACGCATAAACTAGGGTTTAAGCTTCTGTCACTCTAGCAACCCATCATCTACTTACTACTTCCCAATGCCTTCCTCTAGGCCCAAATAATGGTGAAGTGTTATGTAGTCGACTTTCACATAATACCACTAGAGGAAAAACAACATACAACATATGAAATTACCGAACGAATACCAAATTCACATGACTACTATTAGCATGACTTATCCCATGTCCTCAGGAACAGAAGTAACTACTCACAAAGCATAATCATATTCATGACTAGAGAGGTCATGAGTAGAATCAAGGATCTGAACATAAACTCTTCCACCAAGTAATCCAACTAGCATCAACTACAAAGAGTAATCAACACTACTAGCAACCTTACAAGTACCAATCGGAGCCGCGAGACACAGATTGGTTACAAGTGATGAACTAGGGTTCGGAGATGAGATGGTGCTGATGAAGATGTTGATGGTTACGAGTCCCCTCTGTTGAGAGGAGTGTTGGTGATGACGATGGCAACGATTTCCGCCTCCGGGAGGGAAGTTTCCCCGGCAGGATCGTCCTGTCGGAGCTCTAGATTGGTTCTGCTCAAGTTCCGCCTCGTGGCGGCGGCGAATCCACGAAAAAGCTTCTCCCTGATTTTTTCCTGGACGAAACCCTTCATATAGCAGAAGAGGGGGGGGGGGGCAGTGGGCCAGCAGGCTGCCCACAAGCCCTCATGGCGCGGCCTAGGGGGGGGGGGTGGCCGCGCCATGCAGGCTTGTGCCAACCCCTGGTGCCCCTCTGGCACTTCTTCGGCCCAGTATTTTTTATAAATCCGGAAAAAAATCCTCGTTGATTTTTATGGCGTTTGGAGTTGCGCAGAATAGGTATCTCAACTTTGCTCCACTTTCAGGCCAGAATTCCAGTTGCCGACATTCTCCTTCTTCATGTAAACCTTGCAAAATAAGAGAGAAAAGGCATAAGAATTGTACCGTGAACTGAAATACCAGCCAAAGAAGCGATAAATATCAACACGAAAACATGATGCAAAATGGACGTATCAAGCGACGTGCGCCCGAGTGGTCCCGAGATGCATCGCGCTTGTATTAAGGGGTGGTAGGACTGACATCGGCCGCCCACGCATCATGCAGGAGCGCAAAGGTCAAGTGGGCCCATGAACCGTTTGTGCTTAGGATTTAGACCGGTGGGATGGCCTCTCTGTTGAGCTTAGGTGGGGCTACGATGTGTCGATATTCCGAGGCCGGGCATGACCGGGAAAAGTGTGTCTGGCCAGAGTGTTATAGAGCGTGACGGGAAACTTGGTGGACCCCTGCAGGGATGAAAATTAACTATTCGGATAGCCGTGTCCACGGTTACAGGACGACTTGGAGTTGTGCCTTGATGTTTTACAACTACAACTGTTACTTAACTAGAATAGTTTCTCCGGGATTGCTTCCTCGCACGGAGTCGAGGGAGAATCTCTCGACGTGACCTCATATTAATTATTGCTGCAACAATATGACTATTACTTGTGTTACCTGTTCTACTCTCGTTTATTGCTGTAAGACCCCTGAAGATGCTAGTCTTCGATAGGACTAGGCCTTCTCTCTATTCTCGCATTGCTGCAGTTAGTCCACATATAACCCCTTCCTTTGATACTGATGCATACTTAGCATAGTTCTGATGTCAGTCTTGTGAGTATTTTGGATGAGTACTCACCGTTGCTTTGCTCCCCCTTTGTCCCCTTGATCTGTTGGTGCGACCAGATGATAGATCCCATGAGTTGGAGTATCCCGCCGATGACGACTGCTACCCCGACGGTGCCTACTGGTACGTGGAGGCCGCTGAAGACCAGGAGTAGTTATGAGGCTCCCAGGTAGGAGGCCTCGCCTCATTCGGTTGTTGTATCTTTTCTGCTAGCCTTGTCTAAGGCACCCCATGTTTAATGTATGTACTCAGATATTGTTGGTTCCGCTGACTTGTGTGTTTACCGAGCTTCCGTATTCTAGCCCTCGAGGCCCCTAGCTTGTAATATGAAGCTTGTTTGTTTTATTTTGTGTCTATAGTTGTGTTGTGATATCTTCTCGTGAGTCCTTGAGTTTGATCGTACGCATTTGCGTGTATGATTTGCGTACGATTAAATCGAGGGCGTCACATTGATTTAGTTCGGACGTAAAGTTTTTGCTAAAGGTTTTTGGTTTTTTGTGATTCAGACACCATTAACCTATTTTTATATTTTTCTTTGTGGAGGCGGGACATCCTCTTGTTCGAGCTATTTTGCGTGGTGGTTCTGCTCCGAAAATCTTTTCCGACCCACAGTTCGGCATCTTCCCTGCCGAGCTCCACCTCGGTGTTGTCAAAACATAGTTAAAGGATGAATGAGTCCCCAAGGAGATTGATACGATCCTAGGCTCGCCCATGTTGCCCAATCCAAGTCTTGGGGGATACTGGTTATATAGTGTGTCAAAGAATAAATTACACCAACAAGAAAATCTTTTCCAATGCGCGGTTCGATATCTTTCGTGCTAATCTGCACCTCAACGTTGTTAAAACGTACATAGAAAGTGAAATATGGTTTTCGATGAGATCCGGTCCTTATATTGGTTGGACGGACCCAACCTGATCCTCGGGGGCTACTGCACATCGCATTTTAATTCCTAAAGTATGACGCCAAGCACAAAATTGCTCTTGAGGATGATTTTGCGAATCGACTTGAGTCTCAGGGGCTACTGGGATCAACGGTTTTAGTTTTTTCCTTCAGGTGCATCTCAGGTTTCAGACTGACACGCGCCTTTAGGGCTACTCGCTATATATCTCGACAATAATTGAATTGCACTGATCAAAATCAGCCCACGACCGAGGTGATGCACCACCTCAGAAGCAGTTCGACATAAAGCTTGGATGCAAGTGGGTGACTCCTTAGAGGACATCTCAAATGAAGTCCGACGTTGGAGCTCGAACGCAAGAGGACATCACCACATGGGAACACTTCAAACCCGAGGTGTGGCATAAAAATAATGAGGCATTAATAAAGGCCAAAATATTAAAGGGCTCCTCGGATGCCCGATGTGTGAAGTATTCGGATTTAGCTCGGCGATCCTCAAGATTGAAGATGGGAAGATTTGTTGAACCATTTTTCAAGACCGAGGACCGAAGACGAAGAATAGTCCAAAGAACCAAGGAGCATCCACAACTTTAAGACACATGCTTAAAAATCGGGAAGTCATAAATGGGGAGAAGAACACACCATGCAAGCCGAAGACTTTGGATGCGTGAAGATGATGAGGATCAAGACTACCACATTGGTGGCTAGTTCGGGGGCCATTGATGGAGTTTGGGACTAAGGGGTCCTCGGGCCGTCGGCCTATCTCTATGGGTCGGACTCATGGGCCATTTCGGATAACCGATGCCATATATGAGTAAGATTCTATAAGACTTGGTGATCAAGACAAGGACTCCTCTAAACCGACGTAGCCGACCTGGACTCTTGTTATCCCAGGCCTATGGTGCATTATATAAACCGAGGCTAGGCTAGTCGATAGACAATCTCATATTCATTAGACATAACGTCTATATCATGATCATCAGGGTTTACACCAGAACATGCGATCACGAGGTAGATCAACTCTGTACTCGATACTTCATCATTAATATAAACAAGAGAAGGACGTAGGGTTTTACCTCTTCGAGAGGGCCCGAACCTAGGTAAATATCGTCTCCCCTGTCTCCTCTTACCCATCGATCCAAGATCCATAGTTCGGGACCCCCTACCCGAGATCCGCCGGTTTTGACACCGACAATGATGGCGTGCCTCTTTATGATGATTATGGTGATGACATGTATGCTATAAAAAGTGATAGTAACCATGAAACTTGTCATCATGATTTTATATTCATTGTAGTTATGTCAATCAAGTGTGTCATGATAGTTATTCTGTTGATTTTCTCCCGCTACTATGAATGAGAAGAAATTTGCTTATGTGGAGAGTAATGAAAATTCTATGCTTGTGGATCATGAAGATAATGCTTTATGTGATAGTTATATTGTCAAATTCCTTCATTATGATACTTTAAATTATTATGAGGGGGAACATATGCTTCTAGGTATTGCAATAATATCAAGTTTCCTCTCCATGTGTTCAAAATTTTGAAGGTATGCATGGTTTGCCTTCCTATGCAAGTTGATTCTTGCTAGAATAAATTGTTTTCTTGCAAAATCCCTATGCATAGGAAGGGGGTTAGACTTAAATATGCTTTCCATATGATTACTCATGCTCTCTTGCATGTTTTGATTACTACTTTTTATGTGAGCATCATTGAAATTATCATGCCTAGCTAAAAAGCATTACAAAAAAGCGCTTGTCGGGAGATAACCCAACACTTATACTTTTTGTTTTTGCATGATCACATGATTAAGCTACTGTATGAATCATGTTTTGTGTCTTTTATTTCAATAAGGTGCCAAATAAAGCCTTTGGGATAGTGTGGATACTTGTTTGTTTGATTACGTGTAAAACATAAAATTTTGCGTGCAGTATATGAATTATGTGATTTAACTAGAGAGTCGAAAAATTCTGAAAAGTTTACACAGTTTTTTGATTCAAACTGTCCATGTTTTACTAATGTTTCAGGATTTTCAAAGATACGGAAGTATGATTTAAGTTCAGATCTTTACAGTATGTTCTCTTTTTGATAGATTCTGTTTTGCATACATAGTTTGCTTGTTTTAGTGTTTACATAGATTATATTTAGTGATATAAATATGGAAATGATATAATATAGTAGGTATTATGTGATAACAATTATGAATCTTGTCTTGGCAGTACCTAAGTGCATGATATATCTTTACTACACTAACCCATCTCGCGAAGTTTTGTTAAGTTTTGTGCGATTGAAGTTTTCAAGTTTTGGGTGAGATACCGATATGAGGAGAGGAAGGAGTGGTAGGACCCTAAGTTTGGGGATGCCGAAGGCACCCCAAGGTAATAGCCAAGGAAGACTCAAGTGTCTAAGCTTGGGAATGTCCCGGAAGGCATCCCCTCTTTCATCTTTAACACTATGGGTATATCTTAATTGGAGCTATATTTTTATTCGTCACATGATATGTGTTTTGCTTGGAGCATAATTTTATTGTTTAGTATTTTATTGTTGTTATTTATAATCATGTTTTTCAATAAAAAGTTCCAAGAATTGCCTTTAGAATGCTTGAATTGTATGTGTGATGTGTGTTGTGCAAAAACAGAAACTTTTGTTGTAGTATTAGAATTATGAGATTTTACTGGAACACGGAAAATTTTCGAATTTTTTACACAATACTTTCATAGAAATTCTTTAGCCTGACCTAAATTTGGTAATATTTGGAGTTACATAAGTACACTTTCTAAATTGATTGCTACAAACTATTCTGTTTGAACAGATTGATGTCATAGTTTTACTATTTACTAGTCCTAGAGTTTTCATGTCTTATATTGGTAGGTACGAATTATGGAAATGATAGTATATCTACTCCTAAAGGCTCACTCCATAGATTGTCATTGGTTTTGGTTTTCTCCACCCAACCAACGAAGGCCCGAGATGTTTTCATTCTTTCCAACCCATCCCCTTAATATCACCTTCCCTGATACAAACTGGTCGGTCACACCCTTCTCTAATGCATAATAAAAAGCAATCAAGGGAATCAGATCCTTTTCAAACTGATTCAGTCCACAATAAAAAGAAATCAAGAGAATCGGATCCTTTCAAACCAAGTGAGTCCACAATAAAAAGTAATCGCAGGAATTCTTTCCTTCCATAAAGAACACCAATCAATCTGTTTGGTCTTTCCATGTCACACCTCCAATGGAAAACATCAATAATATGGAAATGTCGGAGCCTTCCAGATATTGCCTTGATTACTCGAAGATCCAAATTTTACTGGTTACTAAAAATAATTAAATATGTTTTGTTAGGTTGCCAAATATTGTGCGAATGATGAATTGGGAGTCTCACCTTCATTATAGTGAGATCTGAATTTATTGTGTTACTACAAATAAATAAACTAAATTTAATAGGTTGCCGAAGATTGATCAAATAACTTGTGATTTTTTTGGTTAAATGGAAATCATGCTGAGTGAGGGATACTGGCCTTGATTACAGGGAGATCAGCGAATTTGATTGGTTACTAAAAATAATTGGAAATATTTATTAGGTTGCAAAATATTGATGAAATGACCATTGCGATCGCTAGAGGAGTGGGGGTCATACAAAAAAGTTTTTTCATGGACTGGAACCTAGACCGCCAAAACCAATTTTTGAAAGATATTTCATTTCCCCACCGCCCACTGTGCTTATATAAAAATACCCTGCACCACCTTATATGTCCTATATTTCTACATAGTCTAAGCCATCTACTCCACGACCATGATAATCTGATACAAATTGAGGACCTCGAAGAGGGTGATGGCATCACGGTCGGTTCCTGCCATCCCTGCACCTATCACCCCTCCCCTGAACATGCAAAATAGATGAATCAGCCTGTACGACAATTTGCCATCACTACTCAAATATTTACCTCATCCATTTATTCTATTCTATTCTATTCACAGGAAGTTAACTTTTCACATCATCTAGATGGAGCATATTTACTAGAATTGTTGGATCATTCATGGTAGGGTCATGCGGAAGGCTAAAATCAAGGAGAATGGAATGAGAAATGTGTACCTTCAGCTCATATTACTGTATCAGGATGTAAGTCATTACTCATAACTTCTTATAACATGTTTTTAATATACACATTTGACAAACAAATTTTTCCCAAGTTATTGTTATGATTCATAAAAAATATTAGGAAAGAAAAATGGAAGCTATCGTATACAACAACCAAGCAGTTCGCTTCAACACCATGCTACAAAACGACATGACCTATGACTTCACTCGCATTGGGTTCAACCCCACGGAGACACCAGATGGAAAATTTTGGTATCTAGCCATGTAGTTTGTAATCACACCAAATGCTAGGACCTAAGTTGGGATGTCATCACACAGGATAGCATGGACAATTTTATCCACCGTGTTTCCCATAGTTTGGGGCCATATTACCGCTACGAGACAAAAGTACCACCGGCGCACCATCTTTAACTTTGTTCTTGCATATTACTCGATACACCTAAGTGTCTCACTTTGGTTAAAGTTTTGCAGATGTTGATGCTATTCTTGTCTATGTTGGTAAGATACAACATCAATGGGATTCAATATATAGACACCACATCCCTTTCCTCGAGATTGGCCTCATGAACTTTCAATATGCGCCATTTAGAATTTGAGATTTTCATAACTAACATTTGTTTTTGTTTGTAGATGGCTGATAATTTTCCTACGTGTAAGCGAAGAGAGTGTTGGTCGTCACTTCTACCATCTGCAACACACCTAAAATGTGTTTGAAAAGCTTGTTGTTATTTACATACAATTAAATTGGATGCGTCAATGTTGCACACTATGAGGGAGAGCACATTTTATTCTCTCCTCACGTTAAAGATAATGATAATCATCTACAAAGTAAGGGTTGCGTACTATTTTAAATTTGTTGTCATTGCATTATTTTTTGTAATATTATGTCATTACTGACACTGATCTTTATCGTAGATATCCATGAAGCGAGCCTCATGACACTTGATGAAACACGTGGGTACGCCAATGATATTGTTCATGCTAGGAACAATGGCTGCTAGAGTTATCTATGTGTATACAAGTGCACATTTAGTCTTTAATATACAAATGTATCAACATTGTGCGTGCAACATTTCGTTGCCAAGTGACATGTTTTGAAGTATCAACATATCTCTTTTTTTATTTAATAATGTATTATATTCAATAAAATATGTATGAAAAAGTTATGACATATTTCACTGCCAAGTATGAGTGGAGCCCTTTTAGTAGTATATATCAACGCATGATACACGTACTTATTTTGCTACCATTATAAAATCATTGTTGTTCTTGTTCCTCCACCTACTGTCTTTGCCTCTCCTATATACAGATTGGAGTTTGTCGCATCTATCAGTGCCGCTTCCAGCTCGCAGTGCCCAGAATCACTTCCAGTGCTATTGTATTTTATGGGTTGTTTGGTTTTGAGCAATAAGTTGCCAAGCCAAAAAATATCATTTACCACACAATAGGAATCTGTGTGGATGGTAGACAATTATTTGGCTTGCCAATGCTCCATCGATGCTTCCAATTCATTTTTACGGCAATCGTTGGCAAAGGTGGGGGTGGCCCAATGTCTCGCCAATTTTTTGGCTTGTCCGCGAGTTGGCATGGCTGCCATTGGCAAGATCCAAACAACCCCTTAGACACGCTGCCATCGTTATACCATTCAAAAATATAAAGAAAATTATGCGCATACACATTAATAGATTATACTTCTAGAAATCCTAGAACTTCCACATGAACACTCAAGCAGCGCGAAGTTTTATTATATGTTTTTTAAATGTATCAACCCTTCTTAAATAATAAAATCCTAGCTTGTTCATCATGTTCAAGCTGTCTCTCTTAATGTGATGTACATTTGAAATTTTAACAATAGATTTACATTTTTTTAATGGTCAGAGTACGTGAAGAGTACATCCTCGTGCTTGCCTTACTTGATCTCAACTATTTTCATGGGAGCTTTACAAATCCTACATACTCTTTCAAATATGTCTTTCTGGTCAATGGTTGTAAGTTGACAAAACAAGATACTATGCAATTTCTCTGCACCCCCTCTGGTGGGTCTGTCATACACCACACACTTGGATAGGTCTTCCAAGTTCATAAACAAAACAACCCTTCTAGCAACAACCATGCAAGGACATTTCATGCAGGGATGAAAAGTTAGTAGCTTGTTTAAACACTTAGAAATCTTTACCTAATAATAAGAGGCCATAGCTTCTGTCGGAATTTCCGCTGTGGCATTTTTACAAAAAGACCCTTCTCTTTTATGGTAATGGAACCCGCAATCCCTTTTTAAGTGCAAAAACGGTTCAGTTAAAAATATTTTGCAGAAAAGCGCCTGTAGTTTTAGGTATTCATCCCGTAGTCCGTTTTCCTTAAGTGTGTATGTTGGCATCTTTGGAATGCGAAAAAAATATTTGCTTTCTCGGGGAATCGAACCGCGGCCGCATAGAAACCAGCATAGCGCGCTAGCAAACTCAACCAAACGGCCTTTCGTGCTCATTGTAAAAAACTTAACCTACTTAAATTTTATTCTCTAGAAGTCTGGGCCTAGCTGGGCCAAACGGGCTAATGATTGTATACAACACATGATTTTTTACAAAATAATTAGTCCCACCTCGCCCCTTTCAATTAAATTTCACCAATTTATATAGGCCTATGAGTTATACATATCAACAAGGAGCCTAAGAAGGAAGGAGAAAAGAAACATAAGAAATAGAAAGAAGGAAGGAGTCGATGCTGCCCTAAAGAAAAGATACAAAGTACAAATTACAGCTAACAAGACATTTTTTCTATAGTCTGATATCACTATCTCAACATAAGCGTTGCGTGTATGATTTTTTTATCATCGACACGATAGTTAATTTAATGATGGGATATGTGTTGTCATTATATATTGACGATCTAATTTACACAACGTCATAACTGAACTCAGATGAAAAACATATGTCTGCTTTTAATTCGAAATCTTTTAAATTAGTGATTGAACTCTTTAAGAATGTGCTTCGAAGTCGAGAAAAAAAGCACTCGATGGAAGTCCTCCCTGCATCATCCACTCTCCAACCTCTATCCCTACACACCGTAGCAACGCACGGGCGGTTATGCTTCTTTTTTTACCCGGTGCAACGCACGGGCATTTGTGCTAGTTATGACAAAAAGGGAGAGTGTGAATTCTGACATGATAATTAATCTGGTGGTACATAATTGTAGTATATAGTGACAACAAAAATCACCTTGGAGGGAAATAATGGTCAGACAGATTAACGAAGCATGCAATAAGAAGTTATGATTTTCCTAAGAAAAGATAATGTAAATATGTCCATGGAATCAAGGATTGCCAGATGCATCAGCTAGAGGATCATGCTGAGGATGAAAAGGAAAGAAAATTCCCCGGTGTATCTTATTAGTTGATGGGCACAACAATTATATGAAGAGGAAGATCAATTATTGGAGATATACTTAATGCCTCCAGACTTGAAAATAAGATGAAAACAATAGTTGGTTTATTATTTGGAAGGCACTTTAATCTCGAAAAGTTAGCTATCAATCAGGACCTCGACCCTTCATGTAAACTCTGTCCGGTACTGTGGAACGGTAAAGACCTGGAGAAACCGGTTTGCACGGTGAGAAATGTAACACTACACAGTTTTTTAGACCTTTCATGTGAGTATTAGTGCTAACTACATTTACTCCTTTTGTAGGATAGGTATGAGTTGAGGAAGCAGGTTTTATTATACTTGCTCAAACATCGTTGAACAAAGCTAAAGACAACTTTCCAGATATTGTGCGATAATTTCTTAAGCGTCTCAAGTAGATATCAATCATTTGTAATATAGTTTTAGTTGGAACATCACTTCATATGTATACATTGTCAATTTTCAATTTTGTTATCATATGTGAAGACTTCAATTGTTATACAATTGTGACGATGTTATATTCCTCTACCTGTGAAATTTAATATGCATTAAATTTATATAACCTCAACAAAATATTTCAGAATCCTGTGGCAATGCACGGGCATTCTACTACCTAATGTTTGAAAATTATTATGAAACTTGTCTTGGCAGTACATGAAGCGTTGATTTATTCTTATGTGTACTAACCTATATCATGAGTTCTTTTTAAGATTTGTGTGGATGAAGTTTTTGAGACGTAGTTGAAACAGAGATATGAGAGGATTGAATGAGATACAAAAGCTCAAGCTTGGGGATGCCCAAGTCACCCCAAGTAAATATTACAAGAAGTCTCAAGCATATAATCTTGGGGATGCTACGCATCCCACCTCTCTTCGTCAACAACTATTAGTTAGACTATGCTGATCCTAAGTTTTTATTCAATCACATGACATGTGCTATTCTTGGAATGCATTTATGTTTTGTTTGTTGTTTGAATAAATGTCAAATCTAGAAATATTTATTGAGAGAGAGTCCTCACAAGATACTTAATTGTTTTAGTATTCACTGATCTTCACTTATATCTTTTTAGAGTAGTTTGATGTTCACTCTTGTGATTAACTTATATCCTAAGATAAAACATTTAATGGATTGAATGTCATAAATGTGAAATTATATATGTTTCATATGCTTGTCCCATGGTGAGTAATGACTTCACATACTAGAAGTATAAGTGGTAAAATTTATTGGAAGTTAGTAAACGTAGCATTGGTCACTTCAACATTTCATGAAATAATATTGAAGGAAGAGAGAACTATCATATAATATACTATCTTGGACATCCTCTATGATTGTGAGCCCCCATTAATTATTTTCCAACTTGATCAAGTAGTTGATGTCGGCCGGGGAAGACAACATAATGGTTATGTTTGTTTATATTCACATAGAAGCTATATTCTCAGGGATCCTCTAACATGTGATGCTTTCTTAGGATCTTTTGCTAGCCCAAAATTCGTACTAAGTAGAGATACTACTTGTGCATTGAAAATCCCTTAAACCCAATTTCTTGCCATGAGATCCCACCATATCAACTTATGGATTGAATAAGATCCTTCAAGTAAGTTGTCATCGGTGCAAAAAGAAATAAAATTGCTCCTAAATATGTAAGATCTTTTATTGGAAGCTAAAATAAGCTTTATATGAACTTGTGGTGGTAAAGAAATAAAAGCGGTAGACTGCATAATAAAGGTTGATATCACAAGGGAAATATAATGTGGCATTCCTTTCCATTCAGAGTTTGCACATCCAAAAATAAAAAAAGTGCATGGCAACCTGTGCTTCCCTTTGCGAAGGGCCAATCTTTGGCATTTCTCTATTTGCTTTTCTATAATTACTTTTATGAAAGAGTCAATAATGTTCATCCCAATTCCAATCTATTAATTCTTTAGTGGCAAGCATCACGTGGTGGGGAAACATCCATGCACATATATCCAATTGAATATAGGTGATCATGATTCATTATTGTTGACATTAACCCTAAGATAAATAAGTTGGTAGGTGAAACATTAAGCCGCTATCTTCCTATGTGTTTGACCAAAACTGTCTATTATAAAAATATGCTTTGAGTGTCAGCAATCATGGAAGACTAAATGATAGTTGAGTAGGTGGAATTTTCTAAATCAAAGCTCTTACATAGACCCTTTCTAAAAATAAGATGAATTGTAATTGTTCGATGACGGAAAACATAGTTTGTTGGTTTTGAAGAAAGTTTATGGATTTACTTTAACATGTGAGTAGCTTGCTATTTAATCGTGAGGAATTTTATGAGAGAAAGATGCTGGTTATGATGCTCGAAAAGTAACTAAAATTATCATTGATAAAAAATATATACTATGCTAGAATTCACACTTCATAAATTACTTCTTTTATCATTTAACTACTCGAGGACGAGTAGGAGTTAAGCTTGGGGATGTTGATAAGTCTCCTACATATTGATAATTTATGAAGTATTCATGCCATATTTACCTATGTTTACAATACTTTTATATGGTTTTGATGCACTTAATATATTTTAATTAGAAATAACCCGCATTGACACTATTTTTAGGAGAGTTACCGTGGTGTTGTTTTTTGTTCACAAAATAAAAGTTCTCGGAATCGCCCAAAACTTTTTGGTGATTTGTTTTGGAATATATAAGAAATACTGGAGCAAAGAACCATCGGAGAGGGGCCATAGGGTGCCCCCAAGCCAACAGGGCGTGGCCACTCCCGAAGCGCGCCCTAATAGCTTGGGACCACCTCATGGCTCCGTTTGGCATGATTCCAACACTGAAAAATCCTATATATACATAAACCCTCAGAAATAAACCTAGAACTTCCACTCCACAGCCGCAAGCCTCTGTACCAAAGACAACTCATCGGGAGCCCTGTTCCAGCAACCTGTTAGAAGGGACAATCAACACTTGGCGCCAGCTTCATCATTTGACGGTTTGTATGTCAAAGATGGAGCAGTTCACTCTCGGGGCTGAGGGTATGTACCAGTAGTTATGTGTTTGATCTCTCTCTCTTTCTCTCTCTCTCTCTCTCTCTCTCTATCTTGTTCTTGAGATGTCATGATCTTGATGTATCACTAGCTTTATTAATATAGTTGGATCATATGGTGTTTGTCCCTTGCTATCTTTATGTGATGAATTGAATCGTTCCCTTGAGACTTTGTTATGATGGATTGAATATTGGATTTGAGATCACTTGATGTATCTGTTGCATGTTCACATGGTGACAATGGGGTGTTCTACTGATTCACTAGATATATATTTTGGTACTCAACTTACGGATTCCTGTGGTGTCATTGGGGTAATCTATGCATATGGGTCGATACACGTTCTTGTCGTACTTTCTTCGATAGAAATCTTTGGGTACTCTTTGAAGTTGTTCGTATTGGAGTGAATATGATGAATCTGAAATTGGTTGATGCATGTCGAATAATTAACCCACGGATACTTGAGGTCACTTTGGAGTATCTAGGTGACATTAGGGTTGATTGATGTGCATCATAGGTGTTATTCCAGTACAAACTCTAGGTCTGTTCGTGATACTTTCATCATAGGTGCATCATAGGAATAGCATAATAGATTGATCAGAAAGAATAACTTTGAGGTGGTTCTAGTACCTACAACAATTTCATCTTATGTTCTACACTAGATATGAACTTTGGGGTGATTCTTTATCGCACATTGAGGGATGATCGTACAATTCTATTATGTTAGCATTGTTGAGAGATTGCACTAGTGAAAGTATGAACCCTAGGTATTATTTCCAAGCATTGCAACGCCGTTTATGCTCACTTTTGTTACTTGGTACCTTGCTATTTTCAGATTTTCAGACTACAAAAACTTATATCTACTATCCATACTACACTTGTGTCACCATTTCTCTTATTTGATTGCAGGGTCATTTTAGGGAGACCATCTTCATCTTACACCTCTCATGGATTGATAAACCGTAGGTCATCTACTTGAGTGAAAATTTCTACTCTCCTACAATAATCTGTGCTTACAGGCCCAACAAATTAAAGCCTACGAGAATAAAGTTGCATAGTAGACATCAATGAATTGTTGGTTTATGAACAGATTATTCACTGAAAGTAATTGACTTTTCTGTGAATTCTATTATGTAGGATTATTATAGCTTTGTATTTCTCCCGATCTATCCGTTTGTTTAGCCAACTAGATTGGTTTATCTTCAGTGGGACTCGTTTGTAGTAGCAGGTTCAATCTTGAGGTGCTCTATATTCCACTGACAGAACGGGATAAGACACATATTTGTTTTGTTGCTACTAAGGATAAAATGATCAAGTCTGAACAAATTTCTTGCCTTAATTTGTCTACATCATGTCACGTTGCTCCAAGCATTACTCTGTTTGCATGCACTTAATACCTAAAGAGGCAAGCATAGAAGCGCTCTAGAATTGGCATAACCTTAGTAGATGCATAATCATTTTGGTCTAATTGGTTATGGATGTTATGCCTATATGGATTATCATTGTCATGAGTAACATCATAACTATGCATTTTTCTATCAATTCACCAACAATAATTTGTCTATGCTTTGCTTTTGAGAGTGAAGCTTCTAGTGAAAACTATGCCCCCTAGGTCTAGTTAATCAATTTGCTGAAAACTACAAATCTCACTGCCTTTTATTACTTCTTAGTTTACTTCTACTTTCACATATGTATCTCTATCAGAATTAATCCTTGCAAGTAACGCGTCCAAGGGGATTGACAACCCTCTTGCCTGCGTTGGGTGCACATGTTTGTTTTTGAGTCTGTAGGTACTGATGATGGGAGTTTACCTTGATTGTCCTATTGGTTCGATAAACCTTGGTTCTCAGGTAAGGGCAATAGTCACTGCTACTATATTGATTCTCCCTTCCTATTCGGGGAAAAACCCAACTCAGGTCACTCATAACCCACAAGTGTAGGGGATCACAACAGTTTTCGAGGGTAGAGTATTCAACCCAAATTTATTGATTCGACTCAAGGGGAAGCGAAAGAATATTCTCAAGTATTAGCAGCTGAGTTTGTCAGATTCAACCACACCTGAAAGATTAGTGTCTGCAAGCAAAGTATCAGTAGCAAAGTGGTATGATAGCAACGGTGTCAGAAAAAGATCTATTGATGGCAGACTATTCCTAACTGTTGTATCAATGTCGCCAGTAAATAGCACATGGACGGGGAACTATTCTTCCCCTGCAACGGTGTCGGAAAAGTCTTGCAACAAGTAACAGCAGCAGCAAGTAGCAGTAGTAGTGACAGCAGTAGCAACAGTAGTAGCGACAAAGTAACATAGCAAGGACCAGTAGTAAAAGACTCGTAGGCAGTGGATCGGTGATGGATGAGTATGACAGATGTGATTCATCATGTAACATCTATAACACGAAGAGATAAGTAACTAGCTCCCGTTCATCAATCTAATGTAGGCATGTATTCCGTATGTAGTCATACGTGCTTAGGGAAAATAACTTGCATGACATCTATTGTCCATCCCTCCCGTGGCAGCGGGGTTCTAATGGAAACTACGGGATATTAAGGTTCTCCTTTTAATAAAGAACCAGACCAACGCACTAACACTTGGTGAATACATGAACTCCTCATACTATGGTCATCTCCGGGAGTGGTTCCGACTATTGTCACTCCGGGGTTGCCGGGTCATAACACATAGTAGGTGACTACAACTTGCAAGATAGGATCTAAACACACATATATTGGCGACAACATAATAGGTTCAGATCTGAAATCATGGCACTCGGGCCCTAGTGACAAGCATTAAGCATGGCAAAGTAGTAGCAACATCAATTTCAGAACATAGTGGATACTAGGGATCAATCCCCGTCAAAACTAAATCGATTACATGATAGATCTCATCCAACTCATCACCGTCCAGCAAGCCTACGATGAGATTACTCACAAATGATGAAGAGAATCATGGGATTGGCGATGGAGGAAAGTTGATGATGACGATGGCGACGAATTCCCGTCTCTGGAGCCCAAAACGGACTCCAGATCTGTCCTCCAGATGAAGAACACGGGATGGCGGCGCCTCCATATCATAAAACGCGATGAATCCTTCTCTCTATTTTTTTCGGGCGAGGTGGAATAAATAGAGCTAAGTGTGGAGGCGGTGGTGCCATGTGGGCCCCACAAGCCCTCACGGTGCGGCCAGGGGGGGTGGCCGCGGCCCAGGGGTTTGTGGCCCACTCGCACACCTCCTCCGGTGGATCTTTGTGCAGGTATTTTTCATTAATTCCAGAAAAATTCTCCGTAAATTTTCAGGACATTCCGAGAACTTTTATTTCTGCACAAAAACAACACCATGGCAATTCTGCTGAAAACAGCGTTAGTCCGGGTTAGTTCCATTCAAATTATGCAAATTAGAGTCCAAAACAAGGGCAAAAGAGTTCGGAAAAGTAGATACGACGGAGATGTATCAACTCCCCAAGCTTAAAGCCTTGCTTGTCCTCAAGCAATTCTGTTGACAAACTGAAAGAGACAAAAGGAAAACTTTGACGAACTCTGTTTGATCTTGTTGTTGCAACTATGCCTAACTCATAACCAGAATTTCAGCAAGATCACAAGAAAACCACATAAGCAAATGACATCTAGGTCTCACGGTAAACTCATATCAATGGCATAATCCACTAGCGAGAAAATAATAATAAGCCTCAAATGTCAACACTTCAATCAAAACAACATGAAGTAGTACGAATAGATGGTATCTCGCTAGCTCTTTCCGAGACCGCAAAACATAAATGTAGAGCACCTTCAAAGACCAAGGGCTGACTAAACATTGTAATTCATGGCAATGAAGATCCAGCCACAGTCATACTCAACACAGTTAAAAGCAAAGCATAAAAATGACAGAGGTGCTCTCTAATTGGTGCTTTTGTAAGAGGAGGATGACTCAACAGGAACATAAATAAACAGGCCCTTCGCAGAGGGAAGCATTGATTTGCAGAGGTGCCAGAGCTCAAGATTTGAAAACGGAGATAATAATTTTGGGTTGCATGCTTTCAGTGTCAACGAAATGACTAAGAGTTCTCAACATCTTCCATCCTACACATGCTATAGGCGGTTCCCAAATAGAAAAGTAAAGTTTTGACTCCCCCACCACTAATCAATCACACTCCACGGCTAGTCGAATCCTCGGGTACCGTCCATACAAACATCAATCCTGGGGTAGTTTTGTTTGCAATTATCTTTTCGATTTGAGCATGGAACTGGGAATTCTAATTACCGGCCCCTTTCTCGTGAATGATAGTGAATAAACACATATCAAGGATAACATGCCTAGCATGGAAGATGCCAATAGCCCCCTGTCACCACATGAGCGGTTCGGGCATGCAAAACAGATTATTTCTTGAAGGTTTAGAGAATGGCACATGCAAATTTACTTGGAACGGTAGGTAGATACCGCACATAGGTAGGTATGGTGGACTCACATGGAACAACTTTGAGTTTATGGAGGTGGATGCACAAGCAGTATTCCCGCTTAGTACAAGTGAAGGCTAGCAAAAGACTAGGAAGCGACCAACTAGAGAGCGACAACAGTCATCAAAATGCATTGAGATTAACCGACATTGAGTGCAAGCATGAGTAGGACATAAATCACCATGAACATGAACATCAATGCCGCCAGTAAATAGCACGTGGACGGGGAACTATTCTTCCCCGGCAACGGTGTCGGAAAAGTCTTGCAACAAGTAACAACAAAGTAACAGCAGTAGTGACAGCAGCAGCAAGTAACAGCAGTAGTGACAGCAGTAGCAAGGAACAACAGTAGCAATAGTGGTAGCGAAAAAGTAACATAGCAAGGACCAGTGGTAAAAGACTTGTAGGCAGTGGATCGATGATGGATGAGTATGACGGTTGTGATTCATCATGTAACAACAATAACACGGAGAGATAAGTAACTAGCTCCCTTTCGTCAATCTAATGTAGGCATGTATTCCGTATGTAGTCATACGTGCTTAGGGAAAAGAACTTGCATGACATCTATTGTCCATCCCTCCCATGGCAGCGGGGTCCTAATGGAAACTACAGGATATTAAGGTTCTCCTTTTAATAAAGAACCGGACCAACGCATTAACACTTGGTGAATACATGAACTCCTCATACTATGGTCATCTCCGGGAGTGGTTCCGGCTATTGTCACTCCGGGGTTGCCGGGTCATAACACATAGTAGGTGACTACAACTTGCAAGATAGGATCTAAAACACACATATATTGGCGACAACATAATAGGTTCAGATCTGAAATCATGGCACTCGGGCCCTAGTGACAAGCATTAAGCATGGCAAAGTAGTAGCAACATCAATGTCAGAACATAGTGGATACTAGGGATCAATCCCCGTCAAAACTAACTCCATTACATGATAGATCTCATCCAACCCATCACCGTATAGCAAGCCTACGATGAGATTACTCACGAACGATCAAGAGCATCATGGGATTGGCGATGGAAGAAGGTTGATGATGACGATGGCGACGATTTCCCTCTCTAGAGCCCAAAACAGACTCCAGATCTGTCCTCCATATGAAGAACAGGGGGTGGCGGCGCCTCCGTATCGTAAACCGCGATGAATCCTTCTCTGTGATTTTTTTCCGGACGGGACAGAATAAATAGAGCTGAGTTTGGAGGCGGTGGTGCCACGTGGGCCCCACAAGCCCTCACGGAGCGACCAGGGGTGGGTGGCCGCGGCCCAGGGGCTTGTGGACCACTGGCACACCTCCTCTGGTGGATCTTTGCGCAGGTATTTTTCATTAATTCCATAAAAATTCTCCCTAAATTTTCAGGACATTCCGAGAACTTTTATTTCTACACAAAAACAACACCATGGCAATTCTGCTGAAAACAACGTTAGTCCGGGTTAGTTCCATTCAAATCATGCAAATTAGAGTCCAAAACAAGGGCAAAAGAGTTCGGAAAAGTAGATACGACGGAGACGTATCAGTCACAAGTAGCAAGGATTGTTGTTCTGAAATATGGAATTATTTAGGTTTTGTCCAGCCTTTTATATATATATATTATCGGGACCCCGATCCTAAGCCATAGGAATCCAGCCTATAACATATTGCATCCCTTTGTGGTCTCATGCACGGTTATCCCCACGGCTGCCACCTTATCTTAGCCGGGACCGTTTGCGCCTTTTGACTCACGTATGCATGAAGAACCCGGGTCGACATATCTAGTCATAAACTCAAGTGGCTCGACTGTACATGTAACATCCCAATTTTCCTAATTGGGAATGTTTTACATTGTAGCTAAGCATATATGCATATTGAGTGAAATAAATTTTTGCACGTGAGTTTTCCTTCGTTTTTGTTTTGCATTACCATTTTCCCTCGCACGAGAAATGCCCGGAGAAAACTCTCTTGCACGCAAGAAAGAGAGCGGAGGAAAATGACACTCCAAAGTGCGGGCAAATTTCTGAAATATTTGAGCCAAGAAAACCCAAAGTTCTTTTGCAAAAATAATTGCAAAAATAAATAAAGCAAATTTGGGAATTTCTGAAAAAAACATTTTTTTTAAAGTTTTTATTTTGCTTTGGAAAAATGTTATTCGGGTAGAGATTTTTTTCTGATTTTTTTGGTATATAATACCCTATATAAATATTTTGATTTATTTCCCTTTTTTTAGCTTTTGTTTTCTGTTTCGGAAAAATGTTAGAAATTAGGAAGGTTCAGTTTTTTTTAACCGCCGCCGCCGGGCGCACTATAGGCTGGGCCGAATCCCCACAGCCCCGGGATCCCGAATCCCTTTGATATAGGGCGACCGCCCCTTCCTTTGCCTCCTCTCCCTCACTTACCTGCGGGCCCCCTGGCCAAGCCAACCTCCCCCGTCGGCCTTCCCTTTCTTCTCCTTCCTTCTACTACAGCCGAGACCGACTCCTCCCACGAAACCAGGGATTTCTTCCCCGAGTTCTACTCCCTCTCCTTCCTTAGCCCACCCCTCCTAGCCTATAAATACCCAGCGCCCCGAGCCGACCCCGTTCCCACCCTCGCCGCCACCCCGCCCCGTCCCCTCGCCGCCCGAGCCACCGCTGCCGGAGCCCAAGCTCCTGCCACCGTCTACCCCACTGGAGCAGCCCCCGCCCCCGAGCCCCTCTCTCCCCCGAGCGCCTCCCCCCGAGGAGGAGGAGTGCCCCGCCGCCGCCGCCCCATCCCCACCGCCCCGGAGCTCCCCCTCCCTCGCCGGCAGCCACCCCCTTGTCGGAGCTACTGTCCCAGCACGGTAGACATCTCTCCCCCTCTGTTCTTTTTCCTTTTCTTTTCTTAGCCGTTGGATCTTAGCTATAGGGTCTAGACTAGATTCCTAGTTACCTCTTCGGTTTATCTTAGAAAACCAGTGGTTTTTTTAGTTCACTTATATTTAGCCAGCAGTTTTTGCTAGCCTTCGGCCGTTTGCTCAATGCCATGAATCAAACAGCACCCGCAGCCAACAGTAGCTTGCCACGTGTACCCCATTGGTTAGCTAGCTAGTTTTATAGTTTTCTGCCTGTTTGCAAAAACAGAAACTTTCTGTTTTGTTTTAGCGACAACGTTTTATCCCAAAGTCCAATGACATTGATTCTTTTTCCAGTAGCTCACAAATTTCCTGTAGTTTTTAAAAACATACAATTTGTCGATGTTTGAAATTTTTAAATATAAGTTAGAGCAGATTTAGTTTAAACCTTTTTTTGCCTATTCCAGGAGTTTGAAAAATGATTTTGAGTTGATTCTTTTTGCTACTGCTTCCTAGTGATAACATATTACTGTGGTAGAAGTTTCAGAATTCTTAAAGTATTTTTACTGGTGTTTTCAACAGAAACAAGTTTCTGCCATACCGGCGCACGTTGAATTCTTTTGCTTAGGCTTTTGCAAATCAATACTTGTGATGTTATTTTTACTTGTGGCTTGATTGAAGTGCTTATGGTGTGCTTTGTGTTTGTATCGGTAGATCATCCGGAGTGCGAAGCGTGTTACTTAGAGGCGCTCGAGCAAGACAACTATCACCAAGGCAAGTCATTTTGATCATGTTATTTAACCTATGTTTCGATGCATGGTAGATCACCTTTCTTTTGCCCAATTGCATGCTGCCTAGGTACTTGGAAACGTTAGCTTAAGTTGTAGTATCATGTGGTAGGAACACAACAACCCCGACACTTGGCCCCGGGACGACTATCTCTTAATGCTATGCTTGAGTAGACGGGTTATCGCTTGAGTGTATACCACGAGTGATGCGAGATTCATATAATAACCAAGACCGGATTAAGACAAGATTTTCAAGACCTCGGACGCAATGCAACTCTGGGTGAAGGACGGTTGATCAGCTCCCTAGAGAACCCAGTGGATGCCCGGGATGTTGGAGAGGCCATGTCATCCTACGGAAAGCTTCACCCAGGCTCGAAGAGACGGACGGAGACTTCAAGACTCAAGGCTTACCTGCACAGCCACAAGTCATTATGGGCTCTGGCTTGGTTGGACAACGTGGCGACTCTGGACAGGCGGTGCTAGCAGATGTAGACGAACGGTAGGAATGGATGGGCACCGACAGGGATTCAGAGGGACCCGTTGAAAGACCATGTTTTGATCATCCGGTCTTCAAACACCCTGAAGTGCAAGGACAACCCCGAGGCGATCAAATCTTGTGGGGAACGTGTGCAAAACTCTGTAGAGTGCCCAACCTAATCGATTAGCCGTGTCCACGGTCATGGACAACTTGAGCCGAAGGCATTGAATTTCCCCTGAACTCTCGACACAACTTAATAATGATGTGGGTGTTAACAACTATTCGGGTACGAGAACTGGTTGGCGGAACCATCTCGTTAACAACAAACATTGTAGTAATATTTTGCTTTCAACCCCTTTTGTTGCAGGATA
The DNA here is from genome assembly GCF_904849725.1 of Hordeum vulgare subsp. vulgare. Classification (NCBI taxonomy): domain Eukaryota; kingdom Viridiplantae; phylum Streptophyta; class Magnoliopsida; order Poales; family Poaceae; genus Hordeum; species Hordeum vulgare. The sequence goes on from NC_058522.1 coordinate 64,537,559, forward strand.
AAACTGGCTTTATGCAAAACTTAGCCCCACGGGCCAAATATGCATGTAGAGATAGTTGGTTATTATTTTGCCCCTCTCTTTGATGACTTGCCGGCATATTCAATATGCTGACCTACACGGCTACAACGTATCATGTTGCAGAGTACTTTTCCGACCATGAGTGAGGCTATGATTCTACGCTCAGCGACATGCCCTTGGAGTCGGATGGACTCGTCTACCTGATGCTTCCGCTTAGTCTTCGTTAGATAATCTCATGAGTTGGCCTTCAACCACTTTATTGTAATCCTTTATTGTAATAAAGTACTCTTTATGAGATTTCGATTAATAAAGCTATGTGATTGAACTCTTGAATATATACATTATGTACTGTGTGTGTACCATCATGATCTTGGGATGGTACAGAAACACCAGAGGCTTGACTCGTCTCGAGTCGGGTCGCTACAGAAATGGTATTCAGAGCACACGCTGGCCTTAGGACGTAACCTCTAGGAATGGAAAAGCCTTAGGAAGAAAACTATTTTCTCTTATGTCTATAAATCTTCTATTTTCTCTTCTGATCATTTCTGACTTCTCTCCGATTTTCCAATGTTTAGATGGCCACCTTCATCCCTGTTAAGTTCACGGAGTTTTGCCAGCCCGACACCACTATGCCGTTCGGAAAGGAGCTGGTGCAGATCACCAGGGATTTGAGGATTGCTCTGCCAACTATCACAGGGAAGCCAACTTCGTCTTACCTGGAGGATTCACGCTACAGGATCGAGGTGCATATTCCCGGAAGGACATTCCAGCCGCGCACTGAGCCGATGGATTTCAAGTTCATCGCACCCAACTGGATTCTCGGAAGGGACATGGCGATCCATTGTGCACTCGGACATATCAAGGAAGAATACAAAGACTGCCCTATTTCTCCAGACCTATTCACCGTATCCCGGAGAAACGAAGACGGAGATATCATCTCAAGCAAGACCAAGGACGCTCTCTTGTCTTATGCCCAGACCTTGGAGAAGCCCAGCGGGACTCTGGAGTATCACGTGATCAAGGACGCCGGGAAGATCAAGCAACTGTCACTCCGCGAGCTCGAGCTTGAAGATGCAGCCCGGGAAGCCCACTATGAACATGAACTGGAGGTGAAGGACTTTCTGGAGCGGATCGAGAAGCTGAATACTCGAGTTGCATACCTGGAGGAGGAACTGGACATGGGCGAGAACCTTCATCCCGAAGGAGACATAGCCCCCTTGAACAGCGACGACGGGGACTATGAAGAAAGCTCCACCGAAGGATCCGTCACCATGTTTTTCTAAGGAGGACACTTAGACTAGACCACCAAATTTACTTTATCGTTATACGCTTTAGGCCGATGTTTAGGATTATTGAATTTTGTATCCCCGTGTGAACCTTTGTGATGGTATTGAATGAAATGTGTGGTGTGATACTTGTGTGTTGCATTCATATGGGTAGTGTAATTACTCTTAGACCATTATTCTATGCTAATCTCCCCCTCTACAAACACCAAATGCCTCCGAGACGCGCCCCTGAGTCCAACTTTCCGCCGGAACTCACCCAGTTGATCCAGCAACAAAACACCCTGATGCAGCTGATCATCCAGAACCAGAACAACAACAACCATCATCCACCTCAGGCTGACAATCTCACCCGTTTTCTGAGGTTGAACCCTCCAACTTTCTCCAGCAGCATTGAGCCCATTGTGGAAGATGATTGGCTCCACAAGATGGAGCGTGAACTTATCACTACTGGTTGTTCTGAAGCTGAGAAGGTGCGTTTTGCCACGCATCAACTTTAAGGTCCTGCAGCTGCTTGGTGGGAGAACTACACCACCACTTATCCCATTGCTGGAGTCACTTGGGAGCAATTCAAGCAAGCCTTCCGCACCGCGCATGTCTCAGCTGGTGCAATGAGTCTGAAGAAGCGTGAGTTTCGCAATTTACGCCAGGGGAATCGCTCTGTGGCCCAGTACGTCGATGAATTCAGCATGCTCGCCCGTTATACACCTGGAGATGTGACTGATGATGCGGCCAAGCAGGAAAAGTTCTTGGAAGGACTGAATGATGAGCTGAGCATTCAGTTGACTGTAGCAACCTGCAACAACTACCAGGAGCTGGTTGATAAGGCCCTCATCTTGGAGGGGAAACACCAACAGATGGAGAACCGCAAGCGAAAGTATGGGGTTGGAAAGTTCAACTCCGGCACTCAGAAGAAGCCTCGCTACACCCCTTATCCAGGGAATACCGGGACTGGATCCGGTAAGTTTGGAGGACCCGTTCAGCATAACCACCCAGTGCACAACCATGGAGGCCACAACCATGGAGGAAATGGGAACCACTACAACAACAGCAACTTCAAGAATGGCGGTACTGGCACTCAGCAGCATTCAGCTCCAGCTCAAAAGGATCTGACTCACATCACTTGCTTCAAGTGTTAGAAGACGGGACACTATGCCACTGATTGTCCCCAGAACAAGCAGGGAAATGGAAACGGCAACGACAACTCTGCAGCTAAGAAGCCCAATCCTTTTCCTCGAGCTCAGGTGAACCACATTGATGTTGAAGAGGTCTATGATCACCCCGATACTGTGGTTGGTAAGTTTTTACTAAATTCACATCCAGTATTGGTACTTTTTGATTCTGGTGCAACGCATTCATTCATATCAAGGGTAGTTGTGGAAAAGTATAGTTTGCCAACTAGAACCCTCAGCCAACCTATTAAGGTCAGTTCCCCAGGAGGCATGATGACAGCCGGGATATGATGCCATGCTTTGAGTCTCAACATCGGGAACCATAATTTTCCCAGCGACCTCATCGTATTAGAGTCCCAGGGATTGGATGTAATCCTAGGCATGGATTGGTTGGCCAAGTATGAAGGGAATATTGATTGTGCCCTTAAGTCTATTTTGCTCACCACCCCCGAGCAGAAGCGGATTAAGTACGTGTCTCAGCGCCCGACACGGAGTAAGCGAGTAAACTCTCTCACGGGAGTAGTTCAGGAGGAAGTACCGATTGTACAGGAGTACCCAGATGTATTTCCAGAGGAATTTCCGGGCATGCCACCCGATAGAGAGATTGAGTTCTTGATTGAGCTATTACTCGGAACAGCCCCGATATCCAAGAGACCCTATCAGATGCCCGCAAATGACTTGATAGAAAACAAGAAGCAAATTAAGGAGTTATTGGACAAAGGGTATATTCGCCCAAGTTCTTCACCTTGGGGAGCCCCAGTGCTCTTGGTTGAAAAGAAGGACAAGTCCTTGAGAATGGTTGTCGATTATCGTGCATTGAACGATGTGACCATCAAGAACAAGTATCCCTTGCCGATGATCAATGATCTGTTTGATCAGTTAGTTGGAGCTCGCATATTCTCAAAGATCGATCTTCGATCCGGGTATCATCAGTTGAAGATTCGTGAACAGGATATACCCAAGACAGCCTTCACCACTCGATACGGCTTGTATGAGTACACGGTCATGTCATTTGGACTGACTAATGCTCCGGCATATTTTATGAATCTGATGAACAAGGTATTTATGGAATACTTGGACAAGTTTGTCGTGGTGTTCATCGATGACATACTGATATTCTCCAAGAACGAAGAGGAACACAAGGAACATCTGCGTCTAGTTCTGGAGAAGCTTCAAGAGCATAAGCTATATGCAAAGTTTAGCAAATGTGAGTTTTGGTTGAAGGAAGTCGGATTCCTCGGACACGTCATCTCAGGAGAAGGAATGGAAGTGGACCCTGGCAAGGTCGCAGCAGTCACCGAATGGGTAGCACCCACTTCAGTCAAGGAGATCCGCAGTTTCCTCGGACTTGCCGGATATTACCGTAGGTTCATTGAGAATTTCTCAAAGATTGCCAAGCCCATGACAGAGTTGTTGACGAAGGAATCCAAGTATATTTGGACTGAGGAATGTGAAACCAATTTTCAAGAGCGGAAGAAACGTCTTGTTACAGCCCCAGTGCTGATATTACTGAACAGTCGGAAGGATTTCCAGGTTTAGTGTACGCTTCTCGTCAAGGACTTGGAGGAGTGCTCATGCAAGAAGGCAAAGTTGTAGCCTATGCATCCAGACAGCTCAGACCTCATGAGTTGAATTATGCCACACATGAGTTGGAACTAGCAGCCGTAGTGCACGCTCTCAAGACCTGGAGACATTTCCTGATCGGAAATAGTTGTGATGTTTACACTGATCACAAGAACCTGAAATATATCTTCACGCAGAAGGAGTTGAACCTAAGACAGAGGCGATGGCTAGAGTTGAGCAAGGACTATGACATGAGATTGCATTATTACCTAGGCAAGGCAAATGTTGTAGCCGATGCGTTGAGCCGCAAGAGTTATGTGAACACGCTCACAGCTGGAGGATTACCCCAGGAGTTAGTCGATGATCTCCGAGAGCTCAAATTGGAGATAGTTCCAAGAGGATTTGTTGCCACTCTAGAAATTCAGTCCACTTTGACAGAAAAGATCCGCGAAGCACAGGAATCAGACAAGGAGATAGCTGAGATTAAGCAGAAAATGGAAGACGGGAAGGCTAAAGGTTTTCGTGAGGATGAACACGGAACTTTATGGTTTGAGGATCACATCTATGTGCCCAATGATCCCGAACTCAGGAAGTTGATACTTCAGGAGGCCCATGATTCCCCGTACTCGATACACCCCGGTAATACCAAGATGTATCTGGATCTGAAAGAAAGTTTCTGGTGGAAAGGATTGAAGAAAGACATTGCCGAGTTCGTAGAAATATGCGATGTTTGTCAGCGAGTAAAAGCCGAGCATCAGAAGCCAACAGGTTTGCTCCAACCTCTGCTGATACCCAAATGGAAATGGGAAAAGCTTGGCATGGACTTCATCACAGGATTACCCAGGACCCGTTCTGGCTATGATTCTATTTGGGTTGTGGTCGATCGTTTGACCAAGGTAGCTCACTTCATTCCGGTGAAGACTACTTACACGAGTGCCAAGCTGGCCAATATATATATGACGAGGATCGTATGTCTGCACGGAGTATCGAAGAGCATTGTGTCTGATAGAGGGACTCACTTCACATCAAAATTTTGGCACCAACTGCATGAAACGTTGGGAACGAGATTGGAGTTCAGTACAGCTTTTCACCCGCAGACAGATGGACAGACCGAGAGAGTTAATCAGATTCTGGAGGACATGTTGAGAGCTTGCGCACTAGACAATGGGTCTAGTTGGGATGACAATTTACCGTATGCCAAGTTCTCATACAACAACAGGTACCAGACCAGTCTGAAGATGGCCCCTTTCGAAGCTCTATACGGAAGGAGGTGCAGAACACCGTTGATGTGGGATGGAGTTGGAGACCGACAACTTTTTGGTCCCGACCTTATCCGAGATTCTGAAGAGAAGGTCAAGCTAATTCGTGACCGACTCAAGATAGCTCAGTCCAGGCAGAAGAGTTATGCGGACAGCAAACGCAAGGAAGTAACGTATGAAGTGGGAGACCGAGCATATCTTCGGGTGTCTCCACTTCAAGGAATCAAGAGATTCGGTGTGAAAGGAAAATTAGCCCCTCGTTTCATTGGCCCCTACAAAATTCTTGAACGTAGAGGCGAAGTTGCATACAAACTGGAACTGCCGGAAGGATTTTCCGGAGTTCATGATGTCTTCCACGTTTCCCAGTTGAAGAAATGCCACGCTGAGATGGCCGATGTTCCGTTGAGAGATACAGTGCCCCTAGAGGCCATACAGCTTGACACTGATCTGACGTATGAGGAGAAACCCGTCAGGACTCTCGAGACTGCCAACCAAGTTACCCGCAGCAAGATCATCAAGTTCTGCAAGGTGTTGTGGAGCCACCACACCGAGGAAGAAGCCACCTAGGAACGAGAAGAGGATCTTCGTCGAGACCACCCGCACCTGTTTTCTAGCCAACCCGAATCTCGAGGGCGAGATTCATCTTAAGGTGGGTAGGTTTGTAAGATCCCAATTTTCCTAATTGGGAATGTCTTACATTGTAGCTAAGCATCTATGCATATTGAGTGAAATAAATTTTTGCACGTGAGTTTTCCTTCGTTTTTGTTTAGCATTACCATTCTCCCTCGCACGAGAAATGCCCGGAGAAAACTCTCTTGCACGCAAGAGAGAGAGCGGAGGAAAATGACACTCCAAAGTGCGGGAAAATTTCTGAAATATTTGAGCCAAGAAAACCCAAAGTTCTTTTGCAAAAATAAGTGCGAAAAGAAATAAAGAAAATTTGGGAATTTCTGAAAAAAACATTTTTTTTAAGTTTTTATTTTGCTTTGGAAAAATGTTATTCGGGTAGAGATTTTTTTCTGATTTTTTTGGTATATAATACCATATATAAATATTTTGATTTATTTCCCTTTTATTATCTTTGGTTTTCTGTTTCGGAAAAATGTTAGAAATTAGGAAGGTTCAGTTTTTTTTAACCGCCTCTGCCGGGCGCACTATAGGCTGGGCCGAGTCCCCACAGCCCCGGGATCCCGAATCCCTTTGATATAGGGCGACCGCCCCTTCCTTTCCCTCCTCTCCCTCACTTACCTGCGGGCCCCCTGGGCGATCCAACCTCCCCCGTCGGCCTTCCCTTTCCTCTCCTTCCTTCTTCTACAGCCGAGACCGACTCCTCCCTGGAAACCAGGGATTTCTTCCCCGAGTTCTACTCCCTCTCCTTCCTTAGCCCACCCCCTCCTAGCCTATAAATACCCAGCGCCCCGAGCCGACCCCGTTCCCACCCTTGCCGCCACCCCGCCCCAACCCCTTGCCGCCCGAGCCACCGCTGCCGGAGCCCAAGCTCCTGCCACCGTCTACCCCGCTGGAGCAGCCCCCCCGAGCCCCTCTCTCCCCCGAGCGCCTCCCCTCGAGGAGGAGGACTGCCCCGCCGCCGCCGCCCCATCCCCACCGCCCCGGAGCTCCCCCTCCCTCGTCGGCAGCCACCCCCTCGCCGGAGCTACTGTCCCAGCACGGTAGACATCTCTCCCCCTCTGTTCTTTTTCCTTTTCTTTTCTTAGTCGTTCGATCTTAGATATAGGGTCTAGATTAGATCCCTAGTTACCTCTTCGGTTTATCTTAGAAAACCAGTGATTTTTTTAGTTCACTTATATTTAGCCAGCAGTTTTTGCTAGCCTTCGGCTGTTTGCTCAAAGCCATGCATCAAACAGCACCCGCAGCCAACAGTAGCTTGCCAAGTGTACCCCATTGGTTAGCTAGCTAGTTTTATAGTTTTCTGCCTGTTTGCAAAAACAGAAACTTTCTGTTTTGTTTTAGCCACAACTTTTTATCCCGAAGTCCAATGACATTGATTCTTTTTCCAGTAGCTCACAAATTGCCTGTAGCTTTTAAAAACATATAATTTGTCTATGTTTGAAATTTTTAAATATAAGTTAGAGCAGATTTAGTTTAAACCTTGTTTTGCCTATTCCAGGAGTTTGAAAAATGATTTTGAGTTGATTCGTTTTGCTAATGCTTCCTAGTTATAAAATATTACTGTGGTAGAAGTTTCAGAATTTTTAAGGTATTTTTACTGGTGTTTTCAACAGAAACAAGTTTCTGCCATCCCGGCGCGCATTGAATTCTTTTGCTTAGGCTTTTGCAAATCAATACTTGTGATGTTATTTTTACTTGTGGCTTGATTGAAGTGCTTACGGTGTGCTTTGTGTTTGTATCGGTAGATCATCCGGAGTGCGAAGCGTGTTACTTAGAGGCGCTCGAGCAAGACAACTATCACCAAGGCAAGTCATTTTGATCATGTTATTTTACCTATGTTTCGATGCATGGTAGATCACCTTTCTTTTGCCCAATTGCATGCTGCCTAGGTACTTGGAAACTTTAGCTTAAGTTGTAGTATCATGTGGTAGGAACACAACAACCCCGACACTTGGCCCCGGGACGACTATCTCTTAATGCTATGCTTGAGTAGACGGGTTATCGGTTGAGTGTATACCATGAGTGATGCGAGATTGATATAATAACCAAGACCGTATTAAGACAAGATTTTCAAGACCTCGGACGCAATGCAACTCTGGGTGAAGGACGATTGATCGGCTCCCTGGAGAACCCAGTGGATGCCCGGGATGCTGGAGAGGCCATGTCATCCTACGGAAAGCTTCACCCAGGCTCGAAGAGACGGACGGAGACTTCAAGACTCAAGGCTTACCTGCACAGCCACAAGTCATTATGGGCTCTGGCTTGGTTGGACAACATGGCGACTCTGGACAGGCGGTGCTAGCAGATGTAGACGAACGGTAGGAATGGATGGGCACCGACAGGGATTCAGAGGGACCTGTTGAAAGACCATGTTTTGAGCATCCGGTCTTCAAACACCCTGAAGTGCGAGGACAAACCAGGAGGCGATCAAATCTTGTGGGGAACGTGTGCAAAACTCTGCAGAGTGCCCAACCTAATCGATTAGCCGTGTCCATGGTCATGGACAACTTGAGCCGAAGGCATTGAATTTCCCCTGAACTCTCGACACAACTTAATAATGATGTGGGTGTTAACAACTATTCGGGTACGAAAACTGGTTGGCGGAACCATCTCGTTAACAACAAACATTGTAGTAATATTTTTCTTTCAACCCCTTTTGTTGTAGGATAAAACTGTCTTTATGCAAAACTTAGCCCCACCGGCCAAATATGCATGTAGAGATAGTTGGTTATTATTTTACCCCTCTCTTTGATGACTTGCCGGCATATTCAATATGCTGACCTACACGGCTGCAACGTATCATGTTGCAGAGTACTTTTCCGACCAGGAGTGAGGCTACTATTCTACGCTCAGCGACATGCCCTTGGAGTCGGATGGACTCGTCTACCTGATGCTTCCGCTTAGTCTTCGTTAGATAATCTCATGGGTTGGCCTTCAGCCACTTTATTGTAATCCTTTATTGTAATAAAGTACTCTTTATGAGATTTCGATTAATAAAGCTGTGTGATTGAACTCTTGAATATATACATTATGTACTGTGTGTGTACCAGCATGATCTTGGGATGGTACAGAAACACAGAGGCTTGACTCGTCTCGAGTCGGGTCGCTACAGTACAGAGACAGACATACATAACCCAGCAAAGTAGGTGTCGGTCAACAGCGAGTGTAGACGACTCTTAGCAAGCTACAAGGACTCCATTACTCCGCATGACATTTCCTCACAGGGACAGACACATCCGCTAAGAAGGATACATGCCGGTCAACCAATGTGTCCGGAGTAGTAGCGAACTACCAAGGCTCGGTGGAATCACAAAGGGGCATTTCTCTGTATAGAGAGCTACTAAGGCATACGACTAGGTGTCGAATCCCATACATATCACAATGCATCACACATACGCATGACATACTAGATATGCATAGATACAACAATGGCATCACAATATAACCATACAACATCACGACATTTATTTAGAAGGCTCGGAAGAGTCTTGCATAATATGTTCATACAAGCGGGGGTCACACGACCCGACACTCAAAGTCATACAATCAAAGTCATACAAACCAACGGAAGCATAATAGATGTCTGAGTAGAGATAGATGAAAGGATAAGGCATAAAGCCTGACTATCTACAGATCCCTTCTGAAAGGGGCCAGATCGTAGCTGGGACACCAGCTACTCATCATCATCGATTTCTAGAAAGAACCCACCTGTTGGCTCGTGGGTATCCTCTGCAACAATTATTAGGCAAACATGAGTACAAAAGTACCCACCAAGACTTTAGAACATATCTATCTACTCATGCTCAGGTATCAATAAAGGGGGTTGTGGTGTTTCATGCAGTAAGCCAACTTTGACTCTTGGCTAGACAAAGCTACATTTTTAAATAGATTTGACAACTTTGTTTTCTCGCACACGAGTCCACTAACTCCACAACAATACGCCATCATGGAATCATTCCCGTCTTCCTACGGAGATGCCATCCATGACACTCACACTTATCTTGATACTTTTATGAGTAGCCATTAAAGTTATCTATGAACAACATATGTCTCCAAGTAGTCCGTATCCGCGGATGCGGCTATTCGAATAGATCATAACCCTGCAGGGGTGTACTTCTTCAAAGACGCTCTCGCCACTTATCGCCATGTGCACGTCATGCACCTCGGCAACCTTCAAGCGGAAACCCAGCGAGGGAGTCGGCCACGACCGTTAACCACGCTAATACCTAGCCCAGGTTTATCGCCTATTTGAGAGTAACCCGCACAGAAGTCCGGCTGAGGTTTCCGCCACGGCCCCAAACGATGTGCATAGGGTTTCCAGGCCGACCATCCGGGTGCCACTCAGTACACCGTGCCATAGCCTACCGCATCATAGCCCACCTCTAAGGTTAGCACTATGCATGGCCTCCAGCATGACTACAAACACCAGAAACTACTTGCAACTCCTGGACCGGGTGCTAGGCGATTAATAAGTCGAGAGGGTCAATTAAGTATCCCAATGTGTGGTAGTATCTAGTCTTGGATTACATACACGGAACTCAGTTCCTAAGGACGGTTCCAATGAAACAACCCGCCATGTACTCCTACATAGCCTTTCAACGGTACCTTTACCAAATCAGGTTCCACACTGAAACTTTATCACTAGAACACACTCATCCATTCCTGTTCATCACCCAGATGAAACAGACCTGACACAACTTCTAGGCATAGCAAGTATAGCAGGTATAATCACATCACATCTCAAACGTATACCAGGTATGCTAAGTTCCATGGTTTGGCTATTTACTGTGACAATGACAGGTCATGCAAAGGAATAGGATCAGCTACCGAAGTAAAGCATTTGAAATAGTTTCTCCTAATTTAATAAGTGGGAACAGGAGCAAGAACATGGGATGATATTGGGATGATCAAAAGGGTGCTTGCCTTGTTGCTCAGCAGAGGGGTAATATCCGTCAGTCGGATATTCAGTCGTATCCGGAGGGGCGGGGCCTATCGAATAACAATCACAATTAATAGCAATCATATGCAACAATCATCATGCATGAACATGGCATGAAATGAGGAGTGATATGATTCAATGTGGTTGGTAAAACCTTTGTTTGCATCTGGTTTCAAACCCAAATTCAAATATTATTTGAAATGACATATTTATTGTAATCATTTAATTGATTTGACATGATGTTGTTTCATAACTTTGTTTTTCATGCACGAAAGTAGCACCATTGTGTTCATTGAATTTTTCTGATCAATTTGCATATATTATTTGTCTCCTTTGGAGTTATAATCAAATTTCTATGAAATTCCAAAGTTTGCAATTGTTCTAGAATTATTTTAAACCCAGAATTGAATTTATTGCATCACCATGACATCAGCAGGTCAGCTGGCCGTTTGAAAGTCAAACCTAACCAGTGCGACCCACTGGTCAGTGACTCTGGCCAGAAGTTAGTTAAGTTTAAACTTAACTAGGTATTTAACAGGGCTGGACCCACATGTTAGTGTCTGATTAACTTTTAATATAATTTTTATTTTTAATTTTACAAATCTCAATTAGTCAGGGGGCTGGCCCCACTTGCCAGTGACTCAGGGGAGTCAACCCCACCTGCGATTGGGTCAAACCCACCGGCAATGAGGCTCCGACGACCACCAGAACGGCGGAGGTCGTCGGGAGTCTGATTCCTGGGACCAAACGAGCGGCGGAGGGGCTCAAACGATCGTCCACTCAACCATGAGAAAGATGGAGCAAGCCTCGGGGACTGAGATGTCCGGAATCGACGCCAGCGACGAGCTCAGCGGCTGCCGGAGCTCGGCCATCGTCGAGGTCATCAAAATCAAGGGCAAAACGCGTGGGGTTGGGCTCCGAGATCATCTACGCGACGAGCTGGAACTGTTGCAGGCCTTGGGTGGACCAACCAGTCACCGTAGGGTCACCGACGACGAGCTACAGCGTCGGTCCTCGTCGGGCTCCGTTGAAACTGGGCCTAGAGCTCAGGAAAGAGAGGGGAAGATGGGGGAAACATTCCGGAGCTCACTACAGTGTCGAGGGGAGGCTCAGGCTACTCGGGGAGGCACTGGATCCGACGAATCGATGGTGGCTTGCCGGCGGCCGAAGGTGGAAGACGACGGTGACGAGGGTGATGCAGGGCTCGGGGGCTCTTCTTCTTTGGCAGGGACGACCAACTGGATGAGGCAGAGCGAACGGCGCACTCGGAGGCGAGGGAGGACAGCCGGAGCGATGGCTAGCTCGAGCTCGAGCTCGCAGAAATGGCGGTCGAGAGAGAGAGAGAGAGAGAGAGAGAGAGAGAGAGAGAGGGCGAGTGAGGAGGGGGAGAGGATGGGAACGAGTCCGGGGAGGCTTATCCTCCCTCTCCAGCTCATCAGGGCGAGCCAGGCACGCACATAGGTGCGTGGGTGCACCGGGAGAAGCGGCGGCCAGCTCCTTCTCCGACTCGCGAAGGAGGAAGACCACACAAGGGGAGTGGGCTTGGGCCAGGTAAGCGAGGTATATTCTTTTCCCATTTATTTTCTGTCCCAGTTTCTGTTTTATCTTTTCTGACTTGGTTTTGTATTATTTTTGGCTCCAAACTATTTCTAAAATAGTTTGAAAAATGCTGGGGTGTTATTTGGAATATTTCCAAACACATATAAAGTTTCAACATTTTTGAGAGAATTTGAAATATTTGAAATCAAATATATAATTGATTTCAGTGGCTTTTATATTTAAAATAAAATGCGAAAAGCATTTTGAAAATATATTTCACCCTTGATATTTTGTTTTCAAGAATTATCAGAAAAGATGAACTTTTATGATGGCCATTTTGGGTTCATTGATTTGCCACCAAATTTGAATTGCTTTTGAAAATAGAGTTGCTTGGGCTTGCTTTAGTTTTCATTTCTTTGCTTTTGATTTGCTTTCATTTCTTGGATGCAATGAAAAAGACATGAGCATAATCTTGCTAAACTCTATTAGGGATTCAGGGATGTGACAACTCACCCCCACTCAAAAGAATCTCGTCCTGAGATTTGGAAGTTGTCGGCAATAGGGAGGGATACTCAAGTCGAAGATAATCCTCTCTTTCCCATGTTGCCTCTTTTTCAGAATGATTTGACCATTGAACTTTAAGGAACTTGAGGTTTCGACGTCGAGTGGTACGCTCAGCTTGATCAACAATACGAACAATATGAAAGGTTATCTTGGAGATCAAGCATTTCATGGTCCACTTCACGGATAGGATCCAAAAAGAAACGCCTGAGTTGCGAGACATGGAATACATCATGGACCTTGGAAAGATGCGGAGGAAGTTCCAATTGGTAGGCAACTTCTCCTCGTTTGGCAAGAATGCGAAAAAGACCAATGTAACGAGGAGCCAACTTTCCCTTGATACCGAAACGATGGGTACCCTTCAGAGGTGTAACCCGAAGGTAAGCTTTCTCGTCAACTGCAAAGGTCACAGCCTTATGATGACGATCATATTGGCTCTTTTGACGAGACTGGGCTGTTTTCAACTTTTCACGAATAATGCGAACTTGCTCTTATACTTCCTGGATCATATCCAGACCAAAGAGTTGCCTCTCTCCGGTTTCTGACCAATTACGAGGTGTTCGACATCTTCGTCCATAGAGAACTTCAAAAGGAGCATTTCCCAAGCTTGATTGATAACTATTGTTATAAGCAAATTCGGCGAATGGAAGGCACTTCTCCCAATTCATGCCGAACGATATAACACAAGCTCGGAGCATATCTTCTAGGATTTGATTCACTCTTTCTACTTGACCACTTGATTGAGGATGGAAAGCAGTGCTAAAAGATAGGTGAGTCCCCATGACATTCTGAAAACTTCCCCAGAAGCGAGAAGTAAAAATACTTCCACGGTCCGAGTTAATCTCCAGAGGAACACCATGAAGAGACACTATTTGAGAGATATATAACTCTGCTAGTTGGCTAGCTGTTATACTCTCACGAACTGGAAGAAAATGAGCTACTTTGGAAAGAGTGTCAATGACCACAAAGATAGCATTATTTCCTTTCTTGGTCTTGGGAAATCCAGTGATGAAATCCATACTGACTTTATCCCATTTCCATTCAGGAATAGCTAAAGGTTGATGTTCTGCCTTAACTCGACGACAAACGTCATTGTTAGCAACGAACTCAGCAATTTCTCTCTTCATCCTAGTCCACCAAAACCTCTGGCGTAGGTCCTGATACATCTTAGTACTACAAGGATTAATGGTGAGAGGAGAATCATGAGCCTCCTTGAGGATCAACTGCTGCAGACGTTTGCTCTTAGGAACCACTAGACGGTTCTGAAAGAACACGACACCTTGCTCATTGATAGAGAAATCCCTAGCGTTACCGCTAGCAATATTCTCCTTGATCTGGGATATACCCTTATCATATGTCTGCACAGCTATGATTTGATCCTCAAGAGTAGGTTTCGCCACCAGGTTAGAAAGGAATCCTTGAGGAACAATGTGAAGATTTAACTTACAAAATTCCTCAGAGGGATGTGGTTGACCTCGTTATAGCATCAGATTGTTACAATAAGACTTATGACTTAGTGCATCAGCCATAACATTGGCCTTCCCCAGGGTGTAAGTTATCCCTAAGTCATAATCTGTGATCAACTCAACCCACCGTGTTTGCCTGAGATTCAAATCCGTTCGGGTGAAGATATATTTTAGACTTTGGTGATCAGTGAATATTTTGCAACGATTACCAAGAAGGTAATGTCGCCAGGTTTTAAGTGCATGGACTACAGCTGCAAGCTCAAGATCATGTGTGGGATAATTATCCTCATGTGGACGCAACTGTCTAGATGCGTATGCAATCACATGATGATCCTGCATGAGAATGCAACCTAATCCTTGTCGCGAGGCGTCGCAATAGATAACAAAGTCCTTAGAAAAATTTGGTGGTAGCAACACAGGTGCGAAAGTCAGGCGTCTTTTCACTTCCTGAAAACTATGCTCACACTGTGGTGTCCACTCGAACTTTTTATCTTTCTCGAACTTTTTATCTTTCTTGGTGATAACAACCTTGGAGAAATTCTCGACAAAGCTACGAAAATAGCTCGCTAGACCAAGAAAACTCCTAACTTGCTTAATCGATTCAGGTTGAGTCCAATCAAGGACGGCTTGAACTCTCTCGGGATTGACAACAATACCCTTACCAGAGATTACATGCCCTAGATAGGTCACTTCTGGTAGCCAAAATTCACATTTTGAAAACTTGGCATAAAGGCGATGCTCTCGAAGTTTCATCAATTCCAGCCTTAGATGCTCGGCATGTTATTGTTCGTTCTTCGAGTAGATGAGAATATCATCGAGGTATACCACGACGAATTTATCCAAATACTCCATGAAGATTGAATTCATCAAACGAGAGAAGGTGGCTGGGGCATTGGTAAAATGATGACCCACAAGTATAGGGATGAATCGTAGTCCTTTCGATAAGTATGAGTGTCGAACCCAACGAGGAGCAGAAGGATCTGACAAGTGGTTTTCAGCAAGGAAAAATCTGCATGCACTGAAATTGTCGGTAACAAGTGATTGTGTGGTGAGATGATTCATAGCAAGCAACAAGTAACAAAAGTAGAAACGGTGTAGAAAAGTGGCCCAATCACTTTTGTAGCAAGGGACAAGCCTGGACGAAGTCTTATAGGAGGAAAAACGCTCCCGAGGACACACATGAATTTCTGTCATGCTAGTTTCATCATGTTCATATAATTCGCGTTCGTTACTTCCATAGTTTGATATGTGGGTGGACCGACGCTTGGGTACTGCCCTTACTTTGACAAGCATCCCACTTATGATTAACCCCTCTTGCAAGCATCCACAACTACGACAGAAGAATTAAGACAAAGTCTAACCATAGAATTAAACTAGTGGATCCAAATCAGCCCCTTACGAAGCAACGCATAATCTCGGGTTTAAGCTTCTATCACTCTAGCAACCCATCATCTACTTACTACTTCCCAATGCCTTCCTCTAGGCCCAAATAATGGTGAAGTCTTATGTAGTAGACGTTCACATAACACCACTAGAGGAAAAACAACATACAACATATCAAAATACGGAATGAATACCAAATTCACATGACTACTATTAGCATGACTTATCCCATGTCCTCGGGAACAAAAGTAACTACTCACAAAGCATAATAATATTCATGACCAGATAGGTAATGAGTAGCATCACGGATCTGAACATAAACTCTTCCACCAAATAATCCAACTAGCATCAACTACAAAGAGTAATCAACACTACAAGAAACCTTACAAGTACCAATCGGAGTCGCGAGACGGAGATTGGTTACAAGAGATGAACTAGGGTTTGGAGATGAGATGGTGCTGATGAAGATGTTGATGGTGACGAGTCCCCTTTGAGGAGAGGAGTGTTGGAGATGACGATGACGACGATTTCCCCCTCCGGGAGGGAAGTTTCCTCGGCAGGATCGTCCTGCCGGAGCTCTAGATTGGTTTTGCTCAAGTTCCGCCTCTTGGCGGCGGCGAAACCACGAAAAAGCTCCTCCCTGATTTTTTTTCCAGACGAAACCCTTCATATAGAAGAAGAGGGGGGAAAGTGGGCCAGCAGGCTGCCCACAAGCCCTTATGGTGCAGCCTGGGGGGCTGGCCGCGCCATGCAGGCTTGTTGCCAGCTGCACGCTCCACTTTCAGGAAAGAATTCCAGTTGCCGACATTCTCCCTCTTCATGTAAACCTTGCAAAATAAGAGAGAAAAGGCATAAGAATTGTACCGTGAAGTGAAATAACAGCCAAAGAAGCGATAAATATGAACATGAAAACATGACGCAAAATGGACGTATCAACTCCCCCAAGCTTAGACCTCGCTTGTCCTCAAGCGAAAGCCTAGCTCAATAAATATGTCCACATGTTTAGGGAGAGAGGTGTCGACAAAACAAGATACGAACATGCATGCATCATGATCATGATCAGAACATCAAAACCAACATATAATCTCTCATGCTAAGTGATAATTCCTTCACAAAGTAAAGCATGGATCAAGAACCTTACCGAGAAGTAACAACCGATAGCCTTTAGTCATTGAAGCAATTGCAATTTATCACAACATCAGACACAGTCAAATAAGAGCTTGTAAAGCAAATCCACATACTCAATCATTCTTTCGTTTTCTACAATTGCTACAACTCACGTGGTACTCATGAGATCAAAGTTTCAGCTGGACACAGAGAAAGATAGGGGCTTATAGTTTTGCCTCCCAACTGCTTACCTCAAGGGTAATGTCAACAATAATAATTCATGAATGCCTACCTCCAAGTTGACATATGAATATAGATATTTCCCAAGCATATGACGTTAGCCAAGATAATGGAGAAATAAGGAATTGGTGAAGATCACCATGACTCTTTCAAGGGCAAAAAGTAAAGGTACAAGATAGGCCCTTCGTAGAGGGAAGCAAACGTTGTCATGCGCTTTTGAGGTTTGGATGCGTGTCCTCTTAGTGCGGAGGAACGCCACTTTTATATTGCCTCCTGTGATAAAGAACTTTATTATGCAGTCTGTCACTTTTATGGCTTCCTCATCACAGGTTCGTATAAACCTTATTTCCCACACACTAATAGATCATACATATTAGAGAGCAATTTTTATTGCTTGCACCGATGACAACTTACTTGAGGGATCTTATTCAATCCATAGGTAGGTATGGTGGACTCACATGGCAAAACTGGGTTGATGGTTTTAGGGATGCACAAGTAGTATCTCTAATTAGTGCGGGAGGTTTGGTTAATCTGAGGTGGAAGCAATCGTCACATGCTAAGGGATCTCTAATCATATAACATTGTTCGGAACCAAGCAAACACAATTCATTATGTTGTCTTCCTTGTCCAACATCTACCTCTAAGCATGCAATAGTTTAGTGAGTGTTCACAATCATAGATGGTGTCATAGATGATATATTTATATGTGAACCTCTCCTTCTTTATCACTTCCTATTAATTGCAACAATGACCAAGGTCTACGTTTTCCTACCCACAACAAGTTTCAATCCTCATTCTTTTTATATGTGAAGCCATCACTTCCCATAAGATCATTACATGATCTTTCATGCTTTTGTTCTATTCTCACTCTTTTGATCATGGCAAGAGGCAAAGCCCTTCAACTAAGACACTCTTTATTATATAGCTCACGAGCTCGAATACATGAGGGGTGACACCAAGCAAAACTCAAGACTAAAACACTAAGATTTTCAATCTACTAGAGAAAGAGAAAACTGAAAATGAAAACTAAAACAAAGGTAAAGGCAAAAGATGTGATGGTGATACGATACCGGGGCAACTCCCCCAAGCTTGGCACAAGCCAAGGGGATTGCCCATACCAATGCTCAGTTGTCTTTCTTCGGTGGTGATGGTGGAGTTGTTGCAACATGAGTTTGATCCTTTGTCTTCCAAGGCATAGGTGCTCCATCATGGAAAGACGAACGAGTCTTCGGAATCCTCAAATCTGCAGCCAACCATATTGATTTAAATCTATACTCATACTCAGTTTTGGTTATGCAGGTCATAGATCTGGGCCTGGAGTTGATCGATCCTGTCATAGAGCCTGGAGAGATGCTTCCCAATGTCATTGGCATCAATCATGTGCTTGTTGGTGAACTCCGTGATCATCATGTGGTTGGCGTTGAGTCCACGCTCCACCATCCCTTGGCACTTGAATACTTGTTGCTCCATTGCTTCGAGCCTCGTCTCCACGCTTCCGGTCTTCTTAGGCCCCTCAACATCATGGATGTGCAACATCCCCTCACGCATCTCGATAGATTGAGGGTGTTATAGCACTCCCGTGAGGTAGGGATTGATGACCTTCTTGAAGATCTTGTCCTTCGGAGCTTTTGGGGAAGTCATAGTGATCTAGATCTGCAGCAGAAACAGGCTCAAAACAAAAAAAAGAAGAGATCTGCGTGACGCAGGGGTCAGACCAAACGGGAGTATATATAATGATTTTTTTCATACTAGAAGGAGTACCCCGCAAGAAAATGGAGTCCAGGAGGCGCACGAGGTGGCCATAAGCCCTCACGGCGCGGCCAGGGGGTGGGCCCGCGCCGTGCAGGCTTGTCGCCTCCTCGCGCACTTTCCGGACTACTTCCAATTTTTGTATTTTTTTGAATATTCCAAAAGGGAGAGAATTTCCTACTAGAAAAGTTTTGGACTCTGTTTTCTTACTGAATCACATACCTCTTCTTTTTCGGAGTCTGAAACAGGTTGATAAACGTCCCTTAGGTATTCTTCTGGAGTTATGGTATTGATGATATTGCTTTCAACATTTATGGGAGTACCTGAGATATAATGCTTGATTCTCTGCCCATTTACAACTCTCGGACAATTACCTTCCGTGTTGTTGATCTTGATAGCACCGGAACGATATACTTCCTCAACAACATAGGGACCTTCCCATTTAGAGAGAAGCTTGCGTGCAAAGAATCTTAAACGAGAGTTATATAGCAAGACATGATCACCTACATTGAACTCACGCTTTTGTATCCTCTTATCATGCCACCTCTTAACCTTCTCTTTGAACATCTTGGCATTCTCATATGTCTGAGTTCTCCACTCATCAAGCGAGCTAATATCAAATAAGCTCTTCTCACCGGCAAGTTTGAAATCAAAGTTGAGCTCTTTGATTGCCCGATAAGCTTTATGCTCTAGCTCAAGAGGTAAATGACATGCTTTACTGTACACCATTTTGTACGGAGACATGCCCATGGGATTCTTATAGGCAGTTCTATAATCCCATAGTGCATCATCGAGCTTCTTAGACCAATTCTTTCTAGTCCTGTTGATAGTCTTTTGCAGAATCAGTTTAATCTCTCTATTACTTAGTTCTACTTGACCACTGGATTGTGGGTGATAGGGAGACACAATTCTATGGTTGACATCGTACTTAGCAAGCGTTTTACGGAAAGCACCATGAATGAAGTGTGAACCACCGTCGGTCATTAGATATCTAGGGACTCCAAATATAGGGAAGATAACTTCTTTCAGCATCCTGATAGAGGTGTTGTGATCAACACTACTAGTGGGGATAGCTTCTACCCACTTAGTGACATAATCAACAACAACTAGGATATGCGTATACCCGTTGGATTTTGGAAAAGGTCCCATATAATCAAAGCCCCAAACATCAAATGGTTCAATCACAAGTGAATAATTCATAGGCATTTCCTGACGTTTACTAATATTACCTATTCTTTGATATTCGTCACAAGAGAGGACAAACTTACGGGCATCCTTGAAGAGAGTGGGCCAATAGAAACCTGATTGCAATACCTTGTGTGCAGTTCTATCTCCCGCATGGTGTCCTCCGTAGGCCTCGGAGTGACACTTCTATAGGATCTGCCCCTGTTCCTGTTCAGGTACACAACGTCTAATAACACCATCTACTCCTTCCTTATAAAGGCGAGGATCATCCCAAAAGTAGTGTCTCAAGTCAAAGAAGAATTTCTTCTTTTGCTGGTACGTGAAACTAGGTGGTATATATTTGGCGACTATATAGTTTGCATAATCATCATACCACGGTGCACTACGTGAAGCATTGATGACATTCAATTGCTCATCGGGAAAGCTATCATCAATAGGTTGTGGGTCATCAAGAACATTCTCCAACCTAGAGAAGTTATCTGCTACCGAGTTATCAGCACCCTTTCTGTCGACAACGTGCAAATCAAACTCTTGTAACAAGAGAACCCATCTGATAAGTCTAGGTTTAGCTTCTTTCTTCTCCATGAGTTACTTAATATCAGCATGATCAGTGTGAATAGTGACTTTGGAATCAACTATGTAAGACCTGAACTTTTCACATGCAAACACGACTGCTAAAAGTTCCTTCTCCGTAGTAGCATAGTTTCTCTGGGCACTGTCTAGATTTTTACTAGCATAGTGAATAACATTCAACTTCTTATCAACTCTTTGCCCTAGGACAACACCAACAGCATAATCACTAGCATCATACATGATCTCAAAAGGTAAGTTCCAATCAGGTGGTTGAACAATAGGTGTAGTTATCAAAGGCCTCTTAAGTATTTCGAAGGCTTCCTCACAATCATCGTCAAAAACAAAAGGAATATCCTTTTGTAAGAGATTGGTAAGAGGCCTAGGAATCTTAGAGAAGTCTTTGATGAACCTTCTATAGAAACCAGCATGACCAAGGAAACTTCTTATACCTTTGATATCTGTGGGGTATGGCATTTTGTCGATTGCATCAACCTTAGCCTTAACGATTTGAATACCTCTTTCAGCAATTTTATGTCCTAAGACGATGCCTTCATTAACCATAAAGTGGCACTTCTCCCAATTCAAGACAAGATTGGTGTCTTTACATCTCTGCGAGACTCGATCAAGGGTGCTGAGGCAATCATCAAAGGAAGACCCGTAAACGGAAAAGTCATCCATGAAAACCTCGACAATCTTTTCACATAAGTGAGAGAATATAGCCATCATACATCTTTGAAAGGTGGCAGGTGCATTACATCAGCCAAAAGGCATACATCTATAAGCAAAGGTACCTAAAGGGCAGGTGAAAGTGGTTTTCTCCTGATCAGATTGTGCAACTGGTATTTGGGAGAAACCAGAATAACCGTCTAGAAAGCAAAAGTGTGTGTGTTTGGACATCCTTTCTAGCATTTGGTCGATAAAAGGCAAAGGGTAATGATCTTTCCTAGTGGCTTTATTCAATTTCCTAAAATCAATCACCATCCTATAGCCAGTAATAATCCTGTGTGGGATCAATTCATCCTTATCATTAGGGACAACGGTAATACCTCCCTTCTTAGGAACACAATGCACCGGACTCACTCAATCGCTGTGAGCAACATGATAAATTATACCCGCTTCCAGGAGCTTTAGTATTTCTTTTCTCACTACTTCTTTCCTCTTAGGATTCAATCTCCTTTGGTGATGAGCAACTGGTTTGATTTGAGGATCAGTTTAAACTTGTGCTGGCATAGAGTGGGACTAATGCCCTTAAGATCATCAAGAGTATATCCAATAGGAGCACGGTGCTTCCTCAGAGTTTTTAGTAACTTCTTTTCTTCATGCTCTGAGAGGCTAGCACTAATTATAACAGGATATATCTCTTTTTCATCAAGATAGGCATACTTAAGAGTATCAGGCAACTGTTTAAGCTCGAACACAGGATCACCCTTTGGTGGTGGTGGATCCCCAAGCAGTTCAACAGGCAAGTTATTCTTAATAATAGATATTGTTCTAAGACAACTCTATCTATCTCATCCCTTTCATCCATATGCATATCATTTTCATGCTGAAGCAAGTATTGCTCTAAGGGATCAGTAGGAGGCACGACAATAGAAGCTAAGGCAATAGTTTCATCCCTACTAGGCAACTCCTTTTCATGAGGTTGTCTACCAAACTTAGAGAAATTGAAGTCATGTGACACACCTTCAAAGCCAACAGTGACAGTTTGCTTCTCACAATCAATATGAGCATTGACGGTATTGAGAAAAGGTCTGCCAAATATGATGGGACAAAAGCTATCTTGTGCGGTAGCAAGAACGAGGAAATCAGCAGGATACTTCGTTTTACCACACAAGACTTCAACATCCTTAACAAATCCCACAGGGCACATAGTATCTCTATTGGCAAGTTGAATAGTGACATCAATAGGTTCTATCTCAACATGTGCAATCTCATCTTTGATTTCATCATATAAGGATTGAGGTATTGCACTAACGCTAGCACCCACGTCACATAATCCATGATAATAATGATCTCCTATCTTAACAGAAATAATAGGCATGCCAACAACATGCCTATGTTTGTCTCTAGCGTGAGGTTTAGCAATTCTAGCAGCATCTTCACAGAAGTGAATATTATGTCCCTCAACATCGTTGGACAGAAGATCTTTGATAATAGTAATGATAGGTTCAACTCTAATTTTCTCAGGTGAGTAGGTGTTCTAATATAGCCTCTACATATCACAGTTGAAGCTTTAGAATGATCCTTTATCCTAACAGGGAAAGGTGGTTTCTCAATGTAAGCACTGGGAAGAACATGATCATTATAGGCAATGGCTTTCTCTTCGACTGGAGTGGATTTAACTACATTGACTTCTAAAGGAGGATGATATTTAAACCACTTCTCTTTGGGGAGATCAATATGAGCATCAAATGATTCACACAATGAAGCTACTATCTCAGAGTCAAGTCCATACTTAGTGCTAAAATCACTAAAGGTATTTGTCTCAACAAAGGATTTAACGCAATCAAACGTGAAATTCATACCTGAATCCTTACCTTATTCAATCTCCCAATCTTCAGAGTTGCGTTTAATTCACTCCAATAAATTCCATTTGAATTCAATATCTCTCTTCATAAAAGAACCGGTATAATAAGTGTCAAGCATGGTGCGATCATCATGAGAAAGCAGAGCATAGAAGTTCTAAATGATAATTTCTCTCGTGAGCTCATGATTGGGGCATGAATATAGCATTGATTTAAGCCTCCCCCAAGCTTGAGCGATGCTTTCTCTGTCATGAGGCCAAAATTTTTAAATATAATTCCGATCACGATGTACTAAATGCATAGGATAAAACTTTTGATGAAATTCCAATTTCAACCGATTGTAGTCCCATGATCTAGTGTCATCACATAGCCTATACCATGTCAACGCCTTATCCTTCAAAGATAAAGGAAAGACCCTCTTCTTGAACTCATACTTGGGCAAACCTGCAAGCTTAAATAAACCACAAACTTCATCTACATAGATTAGATGCAAGTCTGGATGTGATGTTCCATCTCCTTTAAAAGGATTAGCCAGTAGTTTGTCAAGCATACCCGAAGGAAATTCAAAGCAAATATTTTCATTAGGTGCAGAAGGTTGAGGAGCAACTATTTGTGCTTCTGTTCGAGGTGAAGATACCCCGAACAAGCCCCTCAAAGGATTAGTATCCATAGTGACAAGTGACAATAAATTTCAGCACACTATATGAGTGTTTCCTTACCAAGTTCCACTTACCAAAGGCGCTTCACTCCCCGGCACCAGCGCCAGAAAAGTGTCTTGATGACCCACAAGTATAGGGGATCAATCTTAGTCTTTGATAAGTAAGAGTGTCGAACCCAACGAGGAGCAGAAGGATCTGACAAGTAGTTTTCAACAAGGAAAAATCTACAGACACTGAAATTGTCGGTAACAAGTGATTGTGTGGTGAGATGATTCGTAGCAAGCAACAAGTAACAAAAGTAGCAACGGTGCAGCCAAGTGGCCCAATCCCTTTTGTAGCAAGGGACAAGCCTGGACAAAGTCTTATAGGAGGAAAAATGCTCCCGAGGACACACGGGAATTTCTATCATGCTAGTTTCATCATGTTCATATGATTCGTCTTCGTTACTTTGATAGTTTGATATGTGGGTGGACCGGCGCTTGGGTACTGCCCTTACTTGGACAAGCATCCCACTTATGATTAACCCCTCTCGCAAGCATACGCAACTACTGAAGAAGAATTAAGACAAAGTCTAACCATATCATTAAACTAGTGGATCCAAATCAGCCCCTTACGAAGCAACGCATAAACTAGGGTTTAAGCTTCTATCACTCTAGCAACCCATCATCCACTTACTACTTCCCAATGCCTTCCTCTAGGCCCAAATAATTGTGAAGTATTATGTAGTTGACGTTCACATAACACCACTAGAGTAAAAACAACATACAACATATCAAAATACCGAACGAATACCAAATTCACATGACTACTATTAGAATGACTTATCCCATGTCCTCAGGAACAAAAGTAACTACTCACAAAGCATAATAATATTCATGACCAGAGAGGTAATGAGTAGCATCAAGGATCTGAACATAAACTCTTCCACCAAATAATCCAACTAGCATCAACTACAAAGAGTAATCAACACTACTAGCAACCTTACAAGTACCAATCGGAGTCGCGAGACGGAGATTGGTTACAAGATATGAACTAGGGTTTGGAGATGAGATGGTGCTGATCAAGATGTTGATGGTGACGAGTCCCCTCCGATGAGAGGAGTGTTGGCGATGACGATGGCGACGATTTCCCCCTCCGGGAGGGAAGTTTCCCCAGCAGGATCGTCCTACCGGAGCTCTAGATTGGTTCTGCTCAAGTTCTTCCTCTTGGCGGCAGTGAAACCACGAAAAAGTTCCTCCCTGCTTTTTTTCCAAATGAAACCCTTCATATAGCAGAAGACGGGGGCAAGTGGGCCAGCAGGCTGCCCACAAGCCCTCATGGCGCGGCCTGGGGGGGTGGCCGTGCCGTGCAGGCTTGTGCCACCTGCACGCGCCCCTCTGGCACTTCTTCGGCCTAGTATTTTTTATAAATCCAGAAAAAAATCCTCGTTGATTTTTACGGTGTTTGGAGTTGTGCAGAATAGGTATCTCAACTTTGCTCCACTTTCAGGCCAGAATTCCAGTTGCCGGCATTCTCCCTCTTCATGTAAACCTTGCAAAATAAGAGATAAAAAGGCATAAGAATTGTACCGTGAAGTGAAATAACAGCCAAAGAAGCGATAAATATCAACATGAAAACATGATGCAAAATGGACGTATCATTAAACCGGAGGACATGACGGTGTACTCGTATTGGCCATAATGAGTGACAAAATCCATTTTTGGAATGTCCCCGTTTTTGATTTGGATATGATGGTAACCCAACCTCAAATCCATTTTGGAGAAGACTGAGGATCCAGCGAGCTGATCATACAAATCGTTGATCCTGGGGAGAGGATACTTGTTCTTTATGGTAACCAGGTTAACTGGTGTTTAATCTACAACCATCCGATCTGTTCCATCTTTCTTCTTGACAAAGAGGACCGTAGAAGCCCAAGGAGAAGAGCTAGGACGAATGAAACCTTTATTCAAGGCCTCATCTAGTTTCTTCTTAAGTTCGGCTAGCTCCAGGGATGCAATCTTAGAAGGTCTTCTGGCTATTGGAAAAGTTCCCGGAACAAGGTCTATCACAAACTCTACATCCCTGTCAGGTGGAATTCCTGGCAGATCTTCTGGAAAAACATCCGGGAAGTCACGGACTACCGGAATGTTTTCAAATTCTCGAAGAGGATTGGCATTGAGGGAATAGAGTTGGCATTTGGCAACTCGAGTAGAGACATTAACTATCTCACCTGAGGGATGGGTAAGCTGAACATTTCTAGAATGAGTATCAATCTTGGCATGATGAGCTGACATCCAGTCCATACCCAAGATGATATTGATATTCGAAGATTTCAGGGCTATCAAAGATGCTAGAAAAACTAGCCTGTCTACTAGGATTTCATTGTCATAGGTTATCCTGGAGGTTTGCCACTTGCTACCAGGGGTTTGGACAACCAATGGGATTGGCATATTACAAAAGGACATGTTATGCAACTGTGCATAACTTTCGAATGAGATGACACAGTGTCAAAAAGGACAGACGTTGGGTGATGATTAACAAGGAGCGTACCCAATATGACATAGAGATCCTCTGCAACTTCTTCTGCTGAAACATAATTCACGCGGCCACGTGCAGGAGTTGGCTTCACATAGTAAGCTTTGCCCAACGGACTTTCCAGGTTGCTTGGCACCTATATTCTGAGGACACTCTCGTGAGTAGTGCCCTGGTTCTCCGCACTTGTAGCAGATCACCTGATTGGCACGTGGTGTAGCATTGCTAGCTGGACCACCATAGGTCTTTGCTGGAGGGTTGGTCTGATTCGCCTCAGGCGCCACATAGGATGGCCTTGGGGTATATCTTGGCGACAGAGAGCTATTCGGAACCCACAGCCTGCATTTTGGGAACGCGGAACCAGATGAGGAGCCAGAGTCGCGGGAGTGCTTCTTCGTGGCTTCATAATCAGTATGACCAGTCTCGGCACTGATCGCCTTGTTGACAAGATCTTGAAGGCTTGTACATCCGTGGAGGCGCAGGTCACGACGAACTTCAGGGCTTAGACCCTTGCTGAATCTTGCTTGCTTCTTGGTATCAGTTGACACCTCTTTAGTTGCATAGCGAGCGAGATTACCGAACTCGTGGCTATAAGCATCCACGGTCAACTTTCCCTGGGTGAAGGCATATAATTCCTCTCTCTTATGGTCCATCAGACCTTCTGGAATGTGGTGCAGACGGAAGGCTGCATTGAAGTCTGCCCATGTGGCTGCTGGTCCAGCTTGACGCATAGCTTCAAAGTTCTCCCACCATAGATTGGCGGGTCCTTCCAGAAAGTACGCCGCAAAGGTCACCTTGTCGGCCTCAGAAACATTGGCAGAGCGAATCTTGCGCGATATACTGCACAACTAGTCATCAGCGTCGAGAGGATCGACGGAGTGATGGAACTTCGGAGGATCCAGCTTCACGAAGTCATTGAGGGACACTGCATCATTCCTCGGCTGACGAGCCGTATTTTTCTCAATACGCTCTAGCAAACGGTTGGTCTCTCTTTTGTTTCTTTCCGCCTCAAGCATAACTTCCGCCACAGAAGGCGGGTGAGGCAATTCATCCTACGATGCCTGACTACCTTCTCCCTGCACATGGGCAGGGGCACGGTTCAACCTGGTGAACACCATCTTGACAAACAAACTCATAGCTTAGACCAATATCAACATCAATACTAGCTATGGATTAAGAATGCACTGAACATATGGAATGCGGAAATGAACATCTGAATAACATGGTAACAAGCAATTGCTATATATACACCATGGTTCATACACACAATTACATAGTTCAGTACAACCTTGACCGAAGAGCAAACTACTGAAAAGATGATACTACTCATCAGAGGCTTTCCAAGCTTCCTATACATTATTTATCTATGCCTCCGGAACTCATCTCACGACATAAGAATACTCCACAAGACACACAGGACCATGGAAGTACAGCTACTACCATACTACTCATCCACTCACGGTTCAAGTATCCACATAAAACATCTCATAAAGGTTGCCTCCATGGCCTGGGAGCTCAACCCACGGACCAGGAAATACTCGAGCCTGAGACCCCTGGGAACCGTAAGTACACGGGTGTGGCCTTGGTCCCCTGACTGGTGGTAGTAGAGGTCCCCGAAGAGGTAGCAGGCTAGTCAACATGAGCTGGAAGATGGGTCCTAACAGGGTTCAACATCTCCATATCTCCATACCCTGTCTGGACAACAGGTGTGAGCTGTGGCAAAGTTGTCCACAAACATGCACGTGTAGCATAGAGCTCCATACGAAGGGCACGACCATCTCTGTCTCTATTCTCTAACATCTCAGCGGTGGACTGGAGCAGCGGATCCTCCATAGAGGAATCAAACTAGACCCCACTGAGGTATCCTTCTTCTCCTGGCTGAGAGGCGGGAACATAGCAGAATTCTGAGTTCTGCAGAAGTGTATGTCTGGCTCTCATGATGGTCAACATTGAATAGGCAACATCTTGTACCGCCATATCAACAGTAACCCCCAATCCATAAGACCAATGGATCGGCTCCTCGACTCCAGGGTAATCTGGGAATACCCTAACAGTGCATAGGTACTGACTCTAGTTAAAATCCCGGTACTGCTCCTCCACTGTATACTCTGGGTACCAGCGGTAACCGGCTACTAACATCATCCTGACCAGCATGGCCCTATGACCCGGCACATCAATGCACCTAGTCAGACGGACCACCTGACGAGAAGGACGGCCAGACATATGAAAATAGAGAGTAATGCAAAGGCATTAGAGCTCTGGAGACATAATTGGGCAGCATAACGGCTGTAAATGCTCAAAAACAATTTTGAGACAACCCACAAAATATAGGATAGCATAACCACTCAACTATCAAGTTCAATTCCATGGTCATCAACACTTGCTTTCTTTTCCTTGGAATAAAAGAAACTCGGAGTAACTCTCGACTCGTTGTCTTATAATCTACCGATTAGTAATAACGATCCTGAGAGAAAGATAAGTAACCTAGTTCTTAATCCTCACAGAAAAGACGAGGATGACCTGAATAGAATGACTTGAGAAGGGAAGCAAGAATCTTACGTTCGCTTCCAGAAATGATTCCCTTATATTTAACTAAAGCAATTCTAGACTCAACTTCGACCAATTTGGTTTGGCAATCCTACAGTCAGTCAGGCTCTGATACCAACGCTGTCAGGACCCCGGTCCTAAGCCATAGGAATCCAGCCTGTAACAGATTGCATCCCTTTGCGATCTCATGCACGGTTATACCCACGGCTGCCACCTTACCTTAGCCAGGACAATTTGCGCCTTTTGACTCACGTATGCATTAGTGCCGCTAGAATTCCAATGTCAAAGAACCCGGGTCGACATATCTAGTCATAAACTCAAGTGGCTCGATTGTACAGAGACAGACATACATAACCCAACCAAGCAGCTCTCGGTCAACAGCGAGTCTAGACGAGTCATAGCAAGCTACAAGGACTCCATTACTCCGCGTGACATTTCCCCGAAGGGACGGACACAACATCTAAGAAGGATACATGCCAGTCAACCAATGTGTCCAGAGCAGTAGCGAACTACCAAGGCTCGGTGGAATCACAAAGGGGCATTTCTCTGTATAGAGAGCTACTAAGGCATACGACTAGGTGTCGAATCCCATACATATCATAGTGCATCACACGTACGCATGACATACTAGATATGCATAGATACAACAAAGGCATCACAACATAACCATACAACATCACGACATTTATTTAGAAGACTCAAAAGAGTCTTGCATAATATGTTCATACAAGCAGGGGTCACACGACCCGACACTCAACGTCATACAAACCAACGGAAGCATAAAAGTTGTCTGAGTATAGACAGATGAAAGGATAAGGTATAAAGCCTGACTATATACAGATCCCTTCTGAAAGGGGCCAGATCGTAGCTGGGACACCACCTACTCGTCATCATCGATGACTAGAAAGAACCCACCTATTGGCTCGTGGGTATCCTCTGCAACAATTATTAAGCAAACATGAGTACAAAAGTACTCAGCAAGACTTTAGAATAGATCTATCTACTCATGCTCAGGTATCAATAAAGGGGGTTGTTGTGTTTCATGCAGCAAGCCAACTTTGACTCTTGGCTAGACAAAGCTACATTTTTAAATAGTTTTGACAACTTTGTTTTCTCGCACACGAGTCCACTAACTCCACAACAATACACCATCATGGAATCATTCCCGTCTTCCTATGGAGATGCCATCCGTGACACTCACATTTATCTTGATACTTTTATGAGTATCCATTAAAGTTATCTATGAACAATATATGTCTCCAAGTAGTCCATATCCGCGGACGCGGCTATTCGAATAGATCATAACCCTGCAGGGGTGTACTTCTTCACACACGCTCTCGCCACTTATCGCCATGTGCACGTCATGTACCTCAGCAACCTTCAAGCGGAAGCCCAGCGAGGGAGTCGGCCATGACCGTTAACCACGCTAATACCTAGTCCAGGTTTATCGCCTATTTGAGAGTAACCCACACGGAAGTCCGGCCAAGGTTTCCGCCACGGCCCCAAATGATGTGCGTAGGGTTTCCAAGCCGACCATCCGGGTGCCACTCGGTGCACCGTGCCATAGCCTACCGCATCATAGCCCACCTCTAAGGTCAGCACTATGCATGGCCTCCAGCATGACTACAAACACCAGAAACTACTTGCAACTCCTGGACCGGGTGCTAGGCGATTAATAAGTCAAGAGGGTCAATTAAGTATCCCAACGTGTGGTAGTATCTAGTCTTGGATTACATACACGAAACTCAGTTCCTAAGGACGGTTCCAATGAAACAACCCACCATGTACTCCTACATAGCCTTTCATCGGTAGCTTTACCAAATCAGGTTCCACAGTTATACTTTGTCACTAGAACACATTCATCCATTCCTTTTCATCACCTAGATGAACCAGACCTGACACAACTTCTAGGCATAGCAAGCATAGCAGGTATAAACACATCATATCTCAAACATCTACCAGGTATGCTAGGTTGCATGGTTTGGCTATTCACTGTGAAAATGACAGGTCATGAAAAGGAATAGGATTAGCTACCAAAGTAAATCATTTGAAATAGTTTGTCCTAATGCAATAAGTGGGAGCAGGAGCAAGAACATGGGATGATATCGAGATGATCAAAAGGGTGCTTGCCTTGTTGCTCAGCAGAGGGGTAATATCCGTCAGTCGGATATTCAGTCGTATCCAGAGGGGCGTGGCCTACGGAATAACAACCATAATTAATAGCAATCATATGCAACAATCATGATGCATGAACATGGCATGTAATGAGGAGTGATATGATTCAATGTGGTTGGTAAAACCTTAGTTTGCATCTCGTTTGAAACCCAAATTCAAATATTATTTGAAATGGCAAATTTGTCTTAATCGTTTAATTGATTTGACGTGATGCTGTTTCATAACTTTGTTTTTCATGCATGAAAGTAGCACCATTGTGTTAATTGAATTTTTATGATCTAATTGCATATATTATTTGTCCGATCTGGAGTTATAATCAAATTTCTATGAATTTCCAAAGTTTGCAATTATTCTGGAGTTATTTTAATCCCAGAATCAATGCCGGCGATGAGCTCGGCGGCTGCCAGAGCTCGGCCATCGTTCAGGTCATCAAAATCGAGGGCAAATCGCGCGGGGTTGGGCTCCTAGAGCATCTACGCGATGAGGTGGAACTGTTGCACGCCTCGGGTGGACCAACCGGTCATCGTAGGGTCACCGATGACGAGCTACAGTGGCGGTCCTCGTCGGGCTCTGGTGAAACTGGGCCTAGAGCTCGGGAAATAGATGGGAAGATGGGGGGAACACTCCGGAGCTCACTGCGGTGTCGAGGGGAGGCTCAGGCTGCTCGGGGAGGCACTGGATCCGACGAATCGACGGTGCCTTGCGTGCGGCCGAAGGTGGAAGACGACGGTGCCGAGGGTGATGCAGGGCTCGGGGGCTCTTTTCCTTTGGCAGGGACGACCAGCTCGACGAGGCGGAGCGAACGGCGCACTCAGAGGCGAGGGAGGACGGTCGGAGCGATGGCTAGCTCGAGCTCGAGCTCGCAGGAATGGCGGCCGAGAGACAGAGAGACGCAGGGGGCGAGTGAGGAGGGGGAGAGGATGGGAACGAGTTCGGGGAGGCTTATCCTCCCTCTCCAGCTCATCAGGGCGAGTTAGGCACACACATAGGTGTGTGGGTGTGCCGGGAGAAGCAGCGGCCAGCTCCTGCTCCGACTGGTGAAGGAGGAAGACGGCAGAAGGGGAGTGGGATTGGGCCAGGTAAGCGAGGTATAGTCTTTTCCCATTTGTTTTCTTTCCCAGTTTCTGTTTTATCTTTTCTGACTTGGTTTTGTTTAATTTTTGGCTCCAAACTATTTCTAAAATAGTTTGAAAAATGCTGGGGTGTTATTTGGAATATTTCCAAACACATACAAAAGTTTCAACATTTTTAAGAGAATTTTAAATATTTGAAATCAA
This sequence comes from Hordeum vulgare subsp. vulgare, assembly GCF_904849725.1. NCBI lineage: Eukaryota > Viridiplantae > Streptophyta > Magnoliopsida > Poales > Poaceae > Hordeum > Hordeum vulgare. The sequence continues at coordinate 64,569,920 of NC_058522.1, forward strand.
ATATATAATTGATTTCAGTGGCTGTTATATTTAAAATAAAATGCCAAAAGCATTTTGAAAATATATTTCACCCTTGATATTTCGTTTTCAAGAATTCTCAGAAATGATGAACTTTTATGATGGCCATATTGGATTCATTGCTTTGCCACCAAATTTGAATTGTTTTTGAAAATAGAGTTGCTAGGGTTCACTTTTGTTTTCATTTCTTTGCTTTTTATTTCCTTTCATTTTCTTAGATGTAATGGAAAAGACATGAGCACAATCTTGCTAAACTCTATTAGGGATTCAGGGATGTGACATATATTTAGTTGAGTATTTAGGCATTTCATGTGCACATTCAAATATGAACTACAATCACAAGGTCCATTTCACCGAAATGTGTAGAAAAATCATAAATATGTCCCTGGTTGCATGTTTAGGTCCAATGCAAGAAATAGAAATTAATATCGAACATCTCAGCGTCTTGGCTTGGCTTCGCAAACATTGAGAAACTTGGTTCTTGAATTCATGTGAATCCAAAAATCATCAAAAATTCATGAAACTTGGCATGGTGTCGTGACATGGCACAAATGTACCATGGTAAAAAATTGTTCACTTTTGGACAAGTTATGGCACAAGCCTCTTACAAACCAGAGCTTATTACATGAAGCCTTCGGGTTATAATAGGCAAAATGTCACCTTTTGTGGGTGAAACAACATTTGTTGCCTCTTATCTCCTTTAAGTTTTTTAGATAGGAAACATACACTAATAGGGTTGTCATGGTAAAATATGGAATTATTCACAGTCGTTCGTTTGGCATTTTTTATACATTAGTTTAGTCTTTGGGCATTCGATGTGCATAATTCAAATTTGACTACAAGCACAAGGTCCATTGCACAAAAATGGGTTGAAAAATCATAAACGTGTCCCTAGTTGCATGTTTAGGTCCCATGCAATAAATGTGAATGAATTTCAAACATCCCAACATCTTGGCTCGACAACAAACATTGAGAAACTTCTTTTTTGAATGCATGTAAATCCAAAACTTGCCAGAAATTCATGAAATCTGGCATGGTGTCATGACATGGCATACAAAGGCATCATAGGATTATGTCTTCCAATTTGGGACACATTTTAAAAAACTCTTCTGGAGCCAATAGTGAGAATAATAGTTTAAATTATAGTAAATATAAAATGCACACAAAATTCAAGAAATTGGGCGGGGCTTCATGATATTACACAAATATGTTGTGGTATTTTTCCTGACTGTTTGGTTAAAAGGAGCACACATTGATAGCCAACAAAAGCATTTGAAAAAAAACTATCACGCTACCGTAACAAAACGACTGTATTTTTTATAGATCGTGGGCATTATACTACCCATTTACATGGTGCCATGCATCACACTCTTTATTGGCTAGGAGGTGTCGTGCGACAAGCTGTTTGTGTAGGCGGGAGGCCTGCGAGCTGGCCTCCGTTGCGCTGGCTCACTGGGAGGCGTGCGAGCAGCACGTTGCAGGCTCACGAGGAAGCGAGCCCTTTGAACTCCATATCTATCCGCATCGCTTCCAACCTTTTCATCAATGGCGCCCGAGCCGCTATTTAATAGGCCGATTAACTGCCCACTCACTCACAATCCTCTCTCTTCGACTCCCATTCTCATTTATCATCCAAAGCTCCATCTACACCATCACGCACAAGGATCATATGCCCCGAGCCAGAGAAGATAGAACATTAAGACGAATGGGACATCATGAACATGGTCATGGACGAGCTGCAAGACGCAACGGATGCTGCCCTGGTGCACTCACCAGCAACCATCCAAGCGCGTGTGCTAGTAACCATCCCTGTGGCATTGACAGACTGGTTCATCACAACACTAGAAACCATAGGCGTCGATGAGGTCCTCATGGACCCGCGCGAGCTCGTTGACGTGCAAGTCTCAGTGCCTCCTCATGTGCATGGGATCGTGCGTGCCCATGCACATGCCGCGATGGTCCCCTGTGCGTGCCCGCATCGACCGTGCCCGTCCCCGTGAGCTTGCCTGCACCAACCGCTCCCATGCCCGTGTGAGCGCCTGCACCCATTACGCCCGTGCCTGCACCCATCGTGGCATCCTCAACGGATTGTCACTCCGCCGTCGATCGCTTCCTTGCAGCATCGCTAGTCGCCACCCCTCGATCACCCACTCATCGATCACATGATGACCGACTCTTTAATTGGGAAGTCTGTGACATCCTCAGCTTTTGCTACAATGATCTCTGTAATTAAGCTATCGTAATCATATGCTAATGATGCCACGTCACCATGATTACTATTGTTAAACTCGCGTTGGTTCAAACCACGTTTAAATTCAAATTTAAATAAAGTCAAACGATAATAGTTTTTTTTCAATGTCAAAATAAAAATGTTGGGTGTGTGTTAAATATTACATAGGAAATTGCACTTTAGGAATCATTATTTTTGAAGGTATTTGAGTTCACTAAAATAAAATAAACTAAACTGGAAACTGAAAATAAATAAAATAAAATAGAAAAAAGAAACTGAAAAAGAAAACAAAAAAATAAAAAAACCCACCTCGGCCAACCGGCCCATCTAATCGTACCCAAACCGGCCCACCCACCCATGGGTATAAACCCCCCCTCACAAAAAAACCTAACCCTCGTTCCCCCAGCTCCCTCCCGTAGCCACACCCACCAACCCCAACGCCTCCCAGCGAACCCACCAGACCCCCACGAGCGAGCCCCTCCCCTCGCTCGCCCCTCGTTCTCCCTCCCCCATCGAACCAACAGTCGATCCCCCATTCCCCCTCGAGCGCAACCCCAGCCACGATCCCCTCTCCTCAACTCCCTGCCTCTCCCTCCCAATCCAAGTTGGATCGGGGTTGGGGAGTCCGACCTCGCCATCGGCCAACCCTCCTCTGGCCTCCGGAGCCCGCCAGCTGTCACTCTTCGGACCTCCTCCGGCCAAGCACCCCCCACCTGCTGGACCTCCTCCGGCCGAGACCCTCACCGGCCGGCCCTCCGCCGCCCCCTCGTCCTCGGCGCCATCTCTGGACGGCCCCCTCCTCACCACCGGCTCCTCGCCATCCGCACTGATAAGTCTCCAACGTATCTATAATTTTTGATGGTTCCATGCTATTATCTTGTCAACTTTGTATGTTTTATATGCATGAATATGTTATTTTATATCTTTTTTGGGACTAACCTATTAACTCAGTGCCAAGTGCCAGTTTCTGTTTGTTCCGTGTTTTTGACCCTTTTTCAGACGGAGTCCAAATGGAATAAAACTTTACGATGATTTGTTTTGGACCAAAAGAGACCCCCGAAGGTTTGGAAGAAGGACATAAGGGCCACAAGGGAGTCACAAGCCTGGGAGGCCCCCCTAGGCGGGGCCTAGCAGGCTAGTGACCACCTCGTGGGTCCAACCGACGTAATTCCACCGCCATAAATTCCTATAAATACAGAAACCCCCTAATAGAAACCTAGATCAGGAGTTCCGCGACCGCAAGCCTCTGTAGCCACCAAAAACCAATTGGGAGCCCGTTCCGGCACCCTTCCGGAGGGGGAACCCATCTCCGGTGGCCATCTTCATCATCCCGACGATCTCCATGACGAGGAGGGAGTAGTTCTCCCTCGGGGTTGAGGGTATGTACCAGTAGCTATGTCTTTGATCTTTCTCTCTCGTGTTCTTGAGATGTCTTGATCTCGATGTACCATGGGCTTTGCTACTATAGTTGGATCTTATGATGTTCTTCCCCCTCTCCCTTCTTGTAATGAATTGAGTTTCCCTTTTGAAGTTATCTTATAGGATTGAGTCTTTGAGAACACTTGATGTATGTCTTACACGTGTCTATCTGCGGTGATCAACTTGCGGGTTTGTGACATTGGGAACCTATGCATATGGGTTGGCACACGTTTGATTCATGTGAGTACTCGATGTAAGTTATGGTGATCAACTTGCGGGTTCGTGACATTGGCAACCTATGCATAGGGGTTGGCACATGTTTTGACTCTCCAGTAGAAACTTTGGGGCACTCTTTGAAGTTCTATGTGTTGGTTGAATAGATGATTCTGAGATTGTGTGATGCATATCGTATAATCATGCCCACGGATACTTGAGGTGACAATGTAGTATCTAGGTGACATTAGGGTCTTGGTTGATATGTATCTTAAGGTGTTATTCTAGTACGAACTCTATGATGGATCGAACGGAAAGAATAGCTTCGTGTTATTTTACCACGGACTCTTGAATAGATCGACCAGAAAGAATAACTTTGTGGTGGTTTCGTACCTGACAATAATCTCTTCGTTTGTTCTCCGCTATTAGTGACTTTGGAGTGACTCTTTGTTGCATGTTGAGGGCTAGTTATATTATCCAATTATGTTATCATTGTTGAGAGAACTTCACTAGTGAAAGTATGAACCCTAGGCCTTGTTTCCACGCATTGCAATACCGTTCGTGCTCACTTTTGTTACTAGTTACCTTGCTGTTTTTGTAATTTCAGATTACAAAAACCTATATCTACCATCCATATTGCACTTGTATCACCATCTCTTCGCCGAACTAGTGCACCTATACAACTTACCATTGTATTGGGTGTGTTGGGGACACAAGAGACTCTTTGTTATTTGGTTGCAGAGTTGCTTGAGAGAGACCATCTTCATCCTACGCCTCTCGTGGATTGATAAACCTTAGGTCACCCACTTGAGGGAAAGTTGCTACTGTCCTACAAACCTCTGCACTTGGAGGCCCAACAACATCTACAAGGAGAAGGTTACGTAGTAGACATCAAGCTCTTTTCTGGCACCGTTGTCGGGGAGGCTAGGCAAGCGGCACTAACATCCCGTCTACGAAGCTCTTTTCTGGCGCCGTTGCCGGGGAGGTTAGTGCTTGAAGGTATATCTTTAGATCTTGCAATCGAATCTTTTTGTTTCTTGTTCTTTCTCTAGAAAACAAGAAAAATGGAATTGAGGATGCCTCATATGCTCCATCTTTTCAATGTCTTTCGTGAGCATGATGGGAAGGAAAATTGTGCTCAAGTGCTGAAAGAAGAATTACATAGAATGCTTGGCATAGAATATGTGAATGATGAGCATGATTGCAATGTTGTTAGCATGAATTCTTTGAATACCCATGATGCTAATGATATGCAAAGCCACAAGCTTGGGGATGCTATACTTGATGAAGATGATCTTTTTAGTTCTTCCACTTTGAATGATCAAAATCATTTTGATGAAAGCATGCCCCCTATCTATGATGATTATTGTGAGGATACTTATGCTATAAAGAAGAGGGATGATAAAACTTGCCATACTCTCGAGAGCCCCTTTGCTAAACCTTGCTTTTTCATTGTGGGCACAATTTGTAGTGCTCAAGTCTATTACGATACTCCCACTACTATTCTTGATAATAGATTTCCTTATGTGGAGAGTAGTAACATTCCTATGCTTGTTGATCATGAAAAGAAAGCCTTAGGTGCTGGTTATATTGTTGAATTCATTCATGATGCTACTGAGAATTACTATGAGAGAGGATCATATGCTTCTACTTATTGCAATAGTATCAAGGTTCCTCTCCATGTGTTGAAAATTTTGAAGCTATGCTTGTTTTGCCTTCCTATGCTAGTTGATTCTTGCTTCAAAAAGTTGTTTGTTCACAAAATCCCTATGCATAGGAAGTGGGTTAGACTTAAATGTGCTAGCCATATGCTCGATGATGCTCTCGTTGTGCTTCAATCCTTATCTTTTATGTGAGCATCATTGAATTCATCATGCCTAGCTAAGGGCGTTAAACAATAGCGCTTGTTGGGAGGCAACCCAATGAATTTATTTTTTCTTTTTGCTTTCTATTTTGTTTTGTCCACACCATCATAATTCTGTTATGATTGTGTTTTTTGTGTTTTAATTAGTCTTTGAGCCAAGTAAAACCTTTATGACTAGTTTTGTTGATGGTTGTTTGATCCTGCTGGAAAAAGACAGAAACTTTTCGCTCACGAAATGATTTTTCATTTTTATTCAGACAGAGCTTTTCAGTTGATTCTTTTTTCCTGCTGGTTGACATGCCTTTTGCCCAGGCAGTCGTAATTTTTCACAATTTTTGAGGTACCAGAAGTATACGAAGTATACAGATTGCTACAGACTGGTCTGTTTTTGACAGATTCTGTTTTTGTTGAGTTGGTTGCTTGTTTTGATGAAACAATGGATAGTATCGGGGGGGGGGTACTAGCCATGGAAAAGTGAGAATACAGTAATCTAACACTAATATAAATAGAAATCAAGATTGCTACAGTACCTAAAGAGGTGGTAGTTTGTTTTCTTGTGCTAATGTTATCACGAGTTTCTGTTTAAGTCTTGTGTTGTGAAGTTTTCAAGTTTTGGGTGATGTTCTCATGGACAAAGAGATAAGGAGTGGAAAGAGCTCAAGCTTGGGGATGCCCAAGGAATCCCAAGCCAAATTCAAGGACACCAAAAAGCCTAAGCTTGGGGATTCCCCGGGAAGGCATCCCCTCTTTCGTCTTCAATCCATCGGTAACATTACTTGGAGCTATATTTTTATTCACCACATGATATGTGTTTTGCTTGGAGCGTCTTGTATCTTAGGAGTCTTTTCTTTTTGTTGTGTCACAATCATCCTTGCTGCACACCTTTTGAGAGAGACATGCACTCATCGTGAATTTGCTAGAATGCTCATTGAGCTTCACTTATATCTTTTGGAGTAGTTTGTCTTTTGCTCTAGTGCTTCACTTATATATATCTTTGTAGAGCATTGCAATGGTTCTATTTTAGAGAACTAGTTGAACTCTCGTGCTTCACTTAGGTCATTTTGAGAGTCTTAAACAGCATGGTACCTTGCTTAGGTTATGAATCTAGTCCTAATATGATAGGCATCCAAAGAGGATAAAAACCTTCATATTCATGTGCATTGATTAGTAAGAGAAGTTTGATTCCTCTCAATTGGTTTTGAGATATGGATATGTTAATATCAGAGTTATGCTAGTAGGGTGTTGTGAATCTAGAAATACTTGTGTTCAACTTAGTGATTCCCGTAGCATGCACGTATGGTGAACCTCTATGTTAGAAAGTCAGAGCATAATTGATTTATTGACTGTCATCCTTTGTGTGGCGGTCAGGATCGCGCGATGGTTAACACCTACCAACCCTTCCCCTAGGAGTATGCGTTTAGCACATTGTTTCGGTTACTAATAAAACTTTCGCAATAAGTATATGAGTTCTTCATGACTAATGTGAGTCCATGGTATATATGCACTTCCACCTTCCACCATTGCTAGTCTCTCTAGTACCGCGCAACTTTCGCCGGTGCACAAACCCACCATATACCTTCCCCAAAACAGCCACCATACCTACCTATTATGGCATTTTCATAGCCATTCCGAGATATATTGCCATGCAAATCCCACCGTTCCATCTCATGACATGTGTCGTCACTCTTATATTGCCATTACATGATCGTAAGATAGCTAGCGAGATGTTTCAACGTCATACGCCAAGCTAGATCGTTGCACATCCCGGTACACTGCCGGAGGCATTTCCTATAAAGTCATCATCGTTTTAAGCTTTGAGCTGTGAGTAAATAAAAGTGTGATGATCATCATTATTAGAGCATTGTCCCATGTGAGGAAATAAAAAAAGGCGAAAGAGCCCAAAAAAAGGGCCAAAGAGCCCCCCAAAAAAAAGAGAGAAAAAGAGAGAAGGGACAATGCTACACACTTGTGCTTCATAATAGCACCATGTTCTTCATGATTGAGAGCTTCTTGCTTTGTCACCACCATATACTAGTGGGAATTTTCATTATATAACTTGGCTTGTATATTCCAATGACGGGCTTCCTCAAAATTGCCCTAGGTCTTCGTGAGCAAGCAAGTTGGGTGCACACCAACTAGTTTTCTTTTTGAGATTCCATACACTTATAGCTCTAGTACATCCGTTGCATGACAATCCCTACTCATTCACATTTATATCTATTGATGGGCATATCCATAGCCCATTGATACGCCGAGTCAATGTGACCATCTGCTAGTTTTTGCCTCACAACCTCCACCACACTCTATTCCACCTATAGTGCTATATCCATGGCTCACGCTCATGTATTGCGTCAGAGTTGAAAAAGTTTCAGAAAGTAAGAGTGCAAAAACAATTACTTGGCCAATACCGGGATTGTGCATGATTTAAATCCGTTGTGTGGGGATGATGGAGCATAGCCAGACTATATGATTTTGTAGGGATAACTTTCTTTGGCCTTGTTATTTCGAAAGTTCATGATTACCTTGCTAGTTTGCTTGAAGTATTACTGTTTTCATGTCAATAGCAAACTATTGTTTTGAATCTTACGGATCTGAACATTCATGCCACAAGAAAGAAGTTACAAAGGACAACTATGTTAGGTTGCATTCCACATCAAAAATTCGGTCTTTATCACTTCCCTACTCAAGGACGAGCAGGAGTTAAGCTTGGGGATGCTTGATACGTCTCCAACGTATCCATAATTTTTTATGGTTCCATGCTATTATCTTGTCAACTTTGCATGTTTTATATGCATGAATATGCTATTTTATATATTTTTTGGGACTAACCTATTAACTCAGTGTCAAGTGCCAGTTTCTGTTTTTTTCGTGTTTTGACCCTTTTTCAGACGGACTCCAAATGGAATAAAACTTTACGATGATTTTTTTGGACCAAAAGAGACCCCCAAAGGTTTGGAAGAAGGCCAGAAGAGCCACGAGGGAGTCACAAGCCCGGGAGGCCCACCCCCCCTAGGCGGGGCCTAACAGGCTTGTGACTTCCTCGTGGGCCCAATGATGTAATTCCACCGCCATAAATTCCTATAAATACAGAAACCCTCCAAAACAAACCTAGATCGGGTGTTTCGTCGCTGCAAGCCTCTATAGCCTCCAAAAACCAATCGGGAGCCCGTTTCGGCACCCTGCCAGAGGGGGAACCCATCTCCGGTGGCCACCTTCATCATCCCGGCGATCTCCATGACGAGGATGGAGTAGTTCTCCCTTGGGGCTGAGTGTATGTACCAGTAGCTATGTGTTTGATCTCTCTCTCTCTCGTGTTCTTGAGATGTCTTGATCTTGATGTACCGTGGGCTTTGCTACTATAGTTGGATCTTATGATGTTCTTCCCCCCTCTCCCTTCTTGTAATGAATTGAGTTTCCCCTTTGAAGTTATCTTATCGGATTGAGTCTTCGAGAACACTTGATGTATGTCTTGCACGTGTCTATCTGCGGGGATCAACTTGCGGGTTTGTGACATTGGGAACCTATGCATATGGGTGGGCACACGTTTGATTCATGTGAGTACTCGATGTATGTTCTGGTGATCAACTTGCGGGTTCGTGAGATTGGGAACCTATGCATAGGGGTTGGCACACGTTTTGACTCTCCGGTAGAAACTTTGGGGCACTCTTTGAAGTTCTATGTGTTGGTTGAATATAAGATTCTGAGATTGTGTGATGCATATCATATAATCATGCCCACGGATACTTGAGGTGACAATGGAGTATCTAGATGACATTAGGGTCTTGGTTGATATGTATCTTAAGGTGTTATTCTAGTACGAACTCTATGATGGATCGAACGGAAAGAATAGCTTCGTGTTATTTTACTACGGACTCTTGAGTAGATCGATCAGAAAGAATAACTTTGTGGTGGTTTCATACCCGGCAATAATCTCTTCGTTTGTTCTCCGCTATTAGTGACTTTGGAGTGACTCTTTGTTGCATGTTGAGGGCTAGTTTTATTATCCAATTATGTTATCATTGTTGAGAGAACTTCACTAGTGAAAGTATGAACCCTAGGACTTGTTTCCACGCATTGCAATACCATTCGTGCTCACTTTTGTTACTAGTTACCTTGCTGTTTTTGTAATTTCAGATTACAAAAACCTATATCTACCATCCATATTGCACTTGTATCACCATCTCTTCGCCGAACTAGTGCACCTATACAACTAACCATTGTATTGGGTGTGTTGGGGACACAAGAGACTCTTTGTTATTTGGTTGGAGGGTTGCTTGAGAGACCATCTTCATCCTACGCCTCCTGCGGATTGATAAACCTTAGGTCACCCACTTGAGGGAAAATTGCTACTGTCCTACAAACCTCTGCATTTGGAGGCCCAACAACGTCTACAAGGAGAAGGTTGAGTAGTAGACATCACGCACCACCTCACCGGCCTCCTAAACCTCCTCCCTGTCGGCTCCTCCAACCTCGCAGTCCCTCTTCCCGGCAACGCAAGTGAGCCCCCGGGCTCCTCCCTCCCCTTCCTCTCTCCTCGGACTCCGACGAGCTGCTGGCCCCATGCTCGCGTGCACCGTGGCCACCTCCCTGTTAGACAGGGGGATAACCCCTGTCATTAGTGTATTGTGTACGTAAAAGAACAAAAACAAAAATAGGATATATATGTATCTATGTATGTGAATATGTATGTGATACGTCTCCATCGTATCTACTTTTCCAAACTCTTTTGCCCTTGTTTTGGACTCTAATTTGCATGATTTGAATGGAACTAACCCGGACTGACGCTGTTTTCAGCAGAATTGCCATGGTGTTGTTTTTGTGCAGAAATGAAAGTTCTCGGAACGTCCTGAAAATTTACGGAGAATATTTCTGGAAAATATGAAAAATACCTGCACAAAGATCCACCGGAGGGGACGGGCCAGTGGGCCACAAGCCTTGTAGCCGCGACCTCCCCCCTGGTCGCGACTACCAGGCTTGTGGGGCCCACATGGCTCTGCCGCCCCCAATTCCAGCGCTATTTATTCCCTTTCGTCCCAGAAAAAAATCAAGAGAGAAGGGTTCATCGCGTTTCACGATCCAGAGGCGCCGCCACATCCCGTTCTTTCCCTGGAGGGAAGATCTGGAGTCCGTTTTGGGCTCCGGATCAAGGAGATCGTCGCCATTGTCATCATCAACCTTCTTCCCTCTCCAATTCCATGAAGCTCTTCATCGTCCGTGAGTAATCTATTCGTAGGATCGCTGGGCGGTGATGAGTAGGATGAGATCTATCATGTAATCGAGTTAGTTTTGACGGGGATTGATCCCTAGTATCCACTATGTTCTGAGATTGATGTTGCTACTACTTTGCTATGCTTAATGCTTGTCACTCTGGCCCGAGTGCCATGATTTCAGATCTGAAATTATTATGTTGTCACCAATATATGTGTGTTTTAGATCCGATCTTGCAAGTTGTAGTTACCTACTATGTGTTATGATCCGGCAACCCCTCAGTGACAATAACCAGAACCACTCCCGGTGATGACCATAGTTTGAGGAGTTCATGTGTTCACCAAGTGCTAATGCGTTTGTCTGGTTCTTTATTAGAAGGAGAACCTTAATATCCCATAGTATCCATTTGGAACCCGCTGCCACGGGAGGGATGGACAATAGATGTCATGCAAGTTCTTTTCCCTAAGCACGTATGACTACACACGAAATGCATGCCTACATCACATTGACGAACGGGAGCTAGCCACATATCTCTCCGTGTTATAACTGTTGCATGATGAATGTCATCCAACAAATCACCGATCCATTGCCTACGAGTTTGTCGCACTACTGATGTTACTTGCTTTGCTCTGCTTCTGTTACTACTGTTGCTGCTACTGTTACTTGCTGCTGTTGTTACTTGCTTTGCTCTACTGTTGTTACTACTATTACTTGTTGCTACTGTTACTTGCTTTGTCCTGCTGCTGCTGCCACTACTGTTACTTGCTGTTGCTGTTACTTGCTACTGCTGCTACTTGCTACTGCTATCACTACTGCTGTTCCTTGCCACTCCTGTTACTCATTACACCGCTACTACCTGCTACAATACTTTACTGGCACCATTGATACTTCAGTTAGGAATAATCTGCCATCAACAGATTCTTTCCTAGCACCGTTTCTATCATACTACCTTTGCTGCTTATATCCTGCTTGCACATACTAATCTTTTAGGTGTGGTTGAGACGACAACTCAACTGCTAATAGTGGAGAATATCATTTCACTCCCATCATGTCGAACCAACAAATTTGGATTGAATACTCTACCCTCGAAAACTGCCGCGATCCCACGCGCTGGTGGGCCATTGCAAGACAATTGCTAATTGTTGAGCAACTGGAAGCAGTATGTCTGTCTGTATGTATGTATGTGAGTGTATGTGCAATGCATGTGTATATATATATGTATGTATGTATAATTAAAGTTGTGTACAGGATGTATGCATTTAGTGTATGTGGTGCTCGTTGTCCCAATGACATGCGGGGCCACGCCCATAAAACAGAAAAAAATAAGTAAAATAATAATAATAATAAAATAGTTTTATAAATAACTAATATTAAAAAACTAATTATTTGGATTAACTATTTAGTTAAGGAGTAAATACTGTTTTGGAATATATAGGATTTACTATAATAAAAATAGATAAATAAGTATTAGTTAATATAATGTTTAAGATTAGGTATGTTTGTTAAATAAACTATTAGCTAAATATGTTAATTAAAATAAATTAATAGCCTAAGCAGTGTATGATAGCTGTGTCCCACCCCACTAATTAATCTGATTAAATATTTATTAAATCCTAAAAATAGAAGTGTCTATGACACATGGGACCCATTGGTCATATTTGACCAGTCAAACCGTGTTGACTGCTGATGTCATGATAACATCACAGCGATGTCATATTTAGTTATCTAATATAATTAGATCTGTTAATTCCTAAACAAATAAATAAGACTTTAAAATTTAATATAAAATAAACCGTAAGTCAGATGAAAATATTTTGAATATGAGAGTTGATCAGCAGAACGAGACGAACCCGGATACGGTGTCCATTCGTTTGTCTCGCGTCCCTAGCATAGAGAACATGGAACTTTTCCACCGTTTTTGTGTGACTGGTAGTAGCCAGAGACACGGGAAATATCTTCTGATATTTTCCCGATCCGTCTATGACGGATGGTACCGCGTTAGTTCGTGCCTAGACATGCATATTGCCATGTCATGCTATGTGTTTGCATCTGTGCTTATATTTATTATTTCTTCCCCCCTCTTCTTACCGGTAGATCCCAAGACTAACGCTGTTGTCCGGTACGACGACCCTCCTGACGACCAGCCCTTTGCCGCAGAGCAAGAAGGCAAGCAAACCCCCCTTGATCATCCGTATATCGCCTATTTCTTTCTTCCTCATACTTGCATTAGAATTGCTACTGTTGTAGATAGATCCTATTCTGATGCATAGCCTCTTTTTGATGAACTGTTACTTTATTGTACCGCAATCTAAACTGTTTAGTATATGTGGAGCAGTCATCCCCTCTGAACCGTAGTCTTGTTGCCCCCGCTTTATCGGCAAGTCTCGATCCCTGATCGACGAGCCAAGACCCGACACAACACTCACACCCCTTAGTTGTACGACACCGCAGAGCTACTATCGAGTAACAAGGGTGACACCTCGTTACATACTCTGATGTTAGCGTTGTAGTGCAGTTGACCGACGGTGGTTCTCGGAGGGTTATTCCTCATTCACCACTTCCGATAATGACTCTATCGTACAACCCATCAGGCGTGGCCCATTGAGGGTGATTCCTCCATGGCCACCTTGATGGTTACATCGTTCGAAATCCAACGAGGGTGATACCTCGGATCTGCCTGATGTTACAACCACATAGTTACTTGACCGTGTTACTTGGAACATTGTTGAATAAATGTTAGGAGGGTGGATTCCCGCGTGGATGTGTCGATGAATTAGTTAAAATGTTAATGGATTTGGGTATTTGATTTGGGTTGGTCAGACACCTTTTTGCACTAAATGACTACGCGGGAGAAGTTATGGGTAGTCGGCGTCGTGGTATCAGTCGAACCTCTTCAGACGTTAGCAATGGAGCGGCACGCGCCCGGGTGGTATGGATTATCACCATTCTTGTATAAGAGGGGCCATGACTGAGCTCGGCCGCCCATGCAACATGCAGGAGCGCAATGGGCGATGCACCCATGACCCCTGCGCGCATAGGATTTTGACCGACGAGCTGGCCTCTTGATACGTCTCCATCGTATCTACTTTTCCAAACTCTTTTGCCCTTGTTTTGGACTCTAATTTGCGTGCTTTGAATGGAACTAACCCGGACTAACGTTATTTTCAGCAGAATTGCCATGGTGTTGTTTTTTATGCAGAAATAAAAGTTCTCGGAATGACCTGGAAATTTACGAGGATTTTCTGTGGAATATATAAAAAATACTCGCGCAAGAATCAACCGGAGGCATGGAGTGAGGAGCCCACAAGCCCAGGAGCGCGCGGCCCCCCCTCGTCGCGCCTAGCAGGCTTGTGGGGCCCTCGGGGCTCTGCCGCCTCCAACTCCAGCTCTATCTAGTCCCTTTCGTCCGAAAAAAAATCAAGGAGGAGAGTTCATCGCGTTTTACAATACGGAGGCGCCGCCACCACCTGTTCTTCCTCTGGAGGGCAGATCTCGAGTCCGTTCTGGGCTCCGGAGAGGGGAGATCGTCGCCGTCGTCATCACCAACCTTCCTTCATCGCCAATCCCGCGATGCTCTTCACCATTCGTGAGTAATCTCATCGTAGGCTTGCTGGACGGTGATGGGTTGGATGAGATCTATCATGTAATCGAGTTAGTTTTGATGGGGATTGATCCCTAGTATCCACTATGTTCTGAGATTGATGTTGCTACTACTTTGCCTTGCTTAATGCTTGTCACTAGGGCCCGAGTGCCATGATTCCAGATCTGAACCTATTATGTTCTCATCAATATATGTGTGTTCTTGATCCTATGTTGAAAATTGTAGTCACCTACTATGTGTTATGACCCGGTAACCCCGGAGTGAAAATAGCCGGAACCACTCCCGGAGATGACCATAGTATGAGGAGTTCATGTATTCACTAAGTGCTAATGCTTTGTTTCGGTTCTCTATTAAAAGGAGAACCTTAATATCCCTTAGTTTCCATTAGGACCCCGCTTCCACGGGAGGGATGGACAATAGATGTCATGCACGTTCTTTTCATAAGCACGTATGACTATATACGGAATACATCCCTACATTACATTGGCGAACTGGAGCTAGTTACATATCTCCCCATGCTATAACTGTTGCATGATGAATGTCATCCGGCGTAATTATCCATCACCTATCCAATGCCTATGAGTCTTTTCCTACTGGTCCTTGCTATGTTACTTTGCCGCTACTGCTGTCATTGCTGCTACTTTACCGCTACTGATGTCATTGCTACTACCGTTACCATTGCTACTATTGTTATCACACCACTTTGCTACTGATACTCTGCTGCAGATACTAAGTCTTTCAGGTGTGGTTGAATTGACAACTCAACTGCTAATACTTGAGAATATTCTTTTGCTTCCCCTTGTGTCGAATCAACAAATTTGGGTTGAATACTCTACCCTCGAAAACTGTTGCGATCCCCTATACTTGTTGGTTATCAAGACTATTTTCTGGCGCCGTTGCCGGGGAGGCATAGCTCTATTCTCTGAGTCACTTGGGATTTATGTCTGTTGATCACTATGAGGAATCCAAGAGATCCAAAAACTAAAGTCTTGCCTTCAACTACGAGGACAGGTAAGGAACTGCCATCTAGCTCTGCACTTGATTCACCTTCAGTTATGAGTAAGTTTGCGACACCACCTCCTGCTAGAAATATTGATGCGTCGCCTGTGCTTGATGATGCTACTTATGCTATCCATGATGCTTGTGATGATGCTTTTCTTGATACTGCTTTGCCACTAGGTGCATTCCTTGATGCACAAATTGCTAGAGTTGGTGCTGAATGTGATGATACTTCTGAGACTGCTGAGATTATTGTAGTAGAACCTCTGGTTTCACATGTTAGAACTAGCTCTCCTAGATATGAATTGCCTAATATACCTGAGGGTTATGTTATGGAGGGAGAGATAGCTGAGGACTTTCTTGCTTGTAAGGATAGCTATGATCTTGAGAAATTATTGCGCAAGTGGAAAGAAAAATCTCTGAACGCTAGGATGAAATACGACCCGAAGTTTGCTACTTCGCCTATCTTTGTGACCGATAAGAATTATGAATTCTCTATCGACCCTGAGGTAATCACTTTGGTCGAATTTGATCCTTTTCATGGTTATGAGTCTGAAATGGTTGTAGCACATCTTACTAAGCTGCACGATATAGCCACCCTATTCACGAGTGAGGAAAATATCCGCCACTACTATATCCTTAAGTTGTTTCCTTTCTCGCTAAAGGATCATGCTAAGACTTGGTTCACTTCTCTTGCTCCTGGTTGTGTGCGTAGTCCCCAGGATATGATGTGCTACTTCTCTTAGGAATATTTTCCTGCCCATAAGAAACAAGCTGCCTTGCAGGAAATATATAACTTTGTGCAAGTTGAAGAAGAGAGTCTTGATACATCTTCATCATATCTCCTTTTCCGAACTCTTTTGCCCTTGTTTTGGACTCTAATTTGCATGATTTGAATGGAACTAACCCGGACTGACGCTGTTTTCAGCAGAATTGCCATGGTGTTGTTTTTGTGCAGAAATAAAAGTTCTCGAAATGTCCTGAAAATTTACGGATATTTTTCTGGAATAAAAGAAAAATACCTGCGCAAAGATCCACCGGAGGAGGTGGACCAGTGGGCCACAAGCCCACAGGCCGCGGCCACCCCGCCTGGCCATGTCGTGAGGGCTTGTTGGGCCCACGTGGCTCCACCGCCCCCAAACTCAGCTCTATATCTTCCGTCTCGCCCAAAAAAATCAGAGAAAAGGTTTCATTGCGTTTTGCGATACGCAGGCGCTGCCACATCATGTTCTTCATCTGGAGGGCACATCTGGAGTCCGTTTCGGGCTCCGGAGAGGGGAAATCGTCGCCATCGTCATCATCAACCTTTCTCGACAATTCCATGATGCTCTTCATCGTACGTGAGTAATCTCACCGTAGGCTTGCTGGACGGTGATGAGTTGGATGAGATCTACCATTTAATTGAGTTAGTTATTGACGGGGATTGATCCCTAGTATCCACTATGTTCTAGATTGATGTTGCTACTACTTGGCTATGCTTAATGCTTATCACTAGGGCCCGAGTGCCATGATTTCAGATCTGAACCTATTATGTTGTCGCCAATACATGTGTGTTTTAGATCCTATCTTGCAAGTTGTGGTCACCTACTATGTGTTATGACCCGGCAACCCCGGAGTGACAATAGCTAGAACCACTCCCGGAGATGACCATAGTATGAGGAATTCATGTATTCACCGCGTGTTAATGCGTTGGTTCGGTTCTTTATTAAAAGGAGAACCTTAATATCCCATAGTTTCTATTAGGACCGCGCTGCCACGGGAGGGATGGACAATAGATGTCATGAAAGTTCTTTTCCCTAAGCACGTATGACTACATATGGAATACATGCCTACATTAGATTGACGAATGGGAGCTAGTTAGATATTTCCCCATGTTATAGCTGTTACATGATGAATCACATCTGTCACACTCATCCATCACCGATCCACTTCCTACGAGTCTTTTACTACTGGTCCTCGCTACGTTACTTTGTCTAGGCTTGTCCCTTGCTACAAAAGGGATTGGGCCCCTTTGCTGCTACTGTTGCTACTGTTGTCACTTTGCTGCTACTGTTACTACTGCTGTTACTCCGCTGCTGCCGCTACTGTTGTTCCTTATTACTCCGCTGTTACTTGTTGCAAGATCTTTTCCGACACTGTTGTCGGGGAAGAATAGTTACTCGCCTACGTGCAACTTACTGGCACCATTGATACGACAGTTAGGAATAGTCTGCCTTGTCAACAGATCGTTTCTGGCACCGTTGTTAGCATAGTACTTTGCTACTGATACTTTGCTTGCAGACACCAATCTTTCAGGTGTGGTTGAATCTGACACACTCAGCTGCTAATACTTGAGAATATTCTTTCGCGTCTAGTTTGGCTAACCAACAAATTTGGGTTGAATACTCTACCCTCTAAAACTGTTGTGATCCCCTACACCTGTGGGTTATGAAGGCTTTTTCTGGCGCCGTTGCTGGGGGGGCACTGCTATATTCTCTGAGTCACTTGGGATTTACGTCTGCTGATCACAATGAGGAATCCGAAAGATCCAAGAACTAAAATCTTGCCTTCCACTACGAGGAGAGGTAAGGAACTGCCATCTAGCTCTGCACTTGATTCACCTTCAGGTTTGAGTAAGTTTGCGATTTCGGCTCCTGCTAGAAATCTTGATATGTCGCCAGTGCTTGATGATGCTACTTCTGCTGCCCAAGATGCTTATGATGATGCTATGCTAGATACTATGCCTGATGATGCTATGCTTGATGATGCTATGCTTGATACTATGCCTGATGATGCTATGCGTGATACTGCTTTGCCACTTGGTGCATTCCTTGATGCACATATTGCTAGAGTTGCTGCTAGATGTGATGATACTTCTAAAACTGCTGATATTATTGAAGTAGAACCTGCTACTATGCCTAAATTCCCTGTTATGCCTGATACGTGCTATGTTATGGAGGGAGAGATAGCTGAGGACTTTCTTGCATGTAAGGATAGCTATGATGTTGAGAAATTACTGCGCAAGTGGAAAGAAAAATCTCTGAACGCTAGGATGAAATACGACCCGAAGTTTGCCACTTCACCTATCTTTGTGACCGATAAGGATTATGAATTCTCTGTCGACCCTGAGTTAATCACTCTAGTCGAATCTGATCCTTTTCACGGTTACGAGTCTGAAACGGTTGTAGCCCAGCTTACCAAACTGCACGATATAGCCACCCTATTCACTAGTCGGGAAAAGATTTGCCACTACTACATGCTCAAGCTGTTTCCTTTCTCGCTAAAGGATGATGCTAAGACCTGGTTCACTTCTCTTGCTCCTGGTTGTGTGCATAGCCCCCAGGATATGGTCTACTACTTCTCTGAAAAATATTTCCCTGCCCATAAGAAGCAAGCTGCCTTGCAGGAAATATACGACTTTGCTCAAGCTGATGAAGAGAGTCTCCCACAAGCTTGGGGAGGCTCCTCTAGCTACTGAATGCTTTGCCTGATCACCCTCTTGAGAAGAATGAAATACTTGATATCTTTTATAATGGACTTACCGATGCTTCCAAAGACCACCTAGATAGTTGTTCCGGTAGTGTTTTTAGGGAACGAACTGTAGAACAAGTTGAGATTCTATTTAACAACATCTTGTGCAATGAGAATGCTTGGACTATTCCCGAGCCACCTCCTGAGCTAACTGCAAATAAAAGAGGTATTCTATTCCTTAGTCCTGAAGATATGCAAGAAGCCAAGAAATCTATGCGAGAGAAAGGCATTAAATCTGAAGATGTCAAAAATCTACCACCTATCGAAGAGATCCATGGTCTTGATTACCCCATACAGGTAGTAGAAGTAAATTCTCTGCGTAGGTTTGATGAGAGTGATATTCCTTTTAATAAACCTACTAGCTTATGCATGGATGAATTTGATAACTTCGTTGCCAAACAACAAAGTTTCAATGACTATGTTAGAACACAATTGGAAAAGAATGCTCGTATGCTTAGTCATTTAAGTGCTTGTGAGGAGAGAAATGTCAATGATCTTAAGCTTTTGAGTAAACATGCCTCCATGGTTACTACTCAGGTAGAACAAGTACTTAAAGCTCAGAATGACTTGCTCAATGAGTTGATTGACAATTCCGTTAGAGTCGTTACTAGAGGCGGTAGAATGACCCAGGAACCTCTGTATCCTGAGGGTCATCCGAAGAGAACTGAACAAGATTCTCAAGGAGTTAGCACTGATGCACCTAGTCATCCTAGAAAGAAGAAGAAAGATGATAGGAACCTGCACGATAGCAACCCTATTGCTGCTACACTTGAGAGTCCAAATGATATCTCTGTCTCTGATGCTGAAACACAATCTGGTGATGAACATGAGCTTAATAATAATATCAATAGTGATGTTCATGATGATGCTCAACCTAGCAATGATAAGGATGTGGAGATTGAACCTAGAGTTGATCTTGATAACCCAGAGCCTAACACTAAGAGATACGATAAGAATGACTTTGTTGCTTGGAAGCACGGTAAAGAAAGGGAACCATGGGTTCAGAAACCTATGACCTTTCCTCCCAAACCATCCAAGAAAAAAGATGATGAGGATTTTGAGCGCTTTGTTGAAATGATCAGACCTGCCTTTCTGCAAATGTGTTTGACGGATATGCTCAAAATGTCTCCTTATGCTAAGTACATGAAAGATATTGTGACTAATAAGAGGAGGATACCTGATCTTGAGATCTCCGCCATGCTTGCCAATTACACTTTCAAGGGTGGAACTCCTAAGAAACTAGGTGATCCCGGTGTGCCCACTATACCTTGCTCCATTAAAGGCAACTACATTAGAACTGCGTTACGCGACCTTGGAGACGGTGTTAGTGTTATGCCTCTCTTTCTTTATTGTAGACTTGAACTGGATAAGTTGACACCCATTGAAATCTCTCTGCAAATGGCCGACAAATCAACTTCTTTCCCTATCCGCATTTGCGAGGATGTGCCTGTTGTGGTTGCTAACACCACTATCTTTACAGACTTTGTTATCTTGGATATTCCCAAGGACGATGCCATGGCTGTCATCCTCGGAAGACCCTTTTTAAACACCGCAGGGGCTGTTATAGATTGCAACAAAGGCAATGTCACTTTCCATGTCAACGGTAAGGAGGATACGGTGCACTTTCCGAAGAAACAATATCGAGTACATTGCATGAATGCTATCGAAAAAACTTCATCGATTCTTATTGGGAGCTTTGAATGCCCTATTCCTCGTGTCAAGATGAAGTATGATTTGCTTGTTGGGGAGATACACATCCCCATTGAGGTGACCTAGTGAGTATTCGGAAATTCTCCGTCTTCTTTTGCGATTCGAGAAAGTTTTGTCGAAGGGACTTGATGAACCCCATTCACGGGTTTCTTTCGATGACCATGAGATGGCTGAATCAAGGAGTCACAAACCTCTGTTCCGAGCTTTCACTTTAGGTTGCTTAGAAGCAAAATGATAGATTTAGTTTAGTTTTCCCTGTTTTCTGTTTTAGCGCTTGGTAGAAAAGTACACCGAAAATAAAAGTTCTCCGAACGTCGTGAAAATCAAGTATGATTTTTTTCTGTTTTTTTAAATACTGGGACAAAGAGTCTGTCTGGGGGCCACACAAGTGGGCCACAATTCCAGGGGGCGCCGGCACCCCCCTGGCCAAGCCACCCAGGCTTGTGGGGCCACAGGCACCCCCTCCACTCATTCTTGCTCTCACCTGGTTTTCCTACCTCCAGAAAAAATCATTTCGCAGCTCAAACCCGTGTTCTTGCTCCTCTTACTGGGATTTTCGATCTCTTTGCTCAAATCACCGTTCTTCGAACTGTTTTGGGGAAATTCCTCCTTGGTAAGTGACTCCTCCATTGGTCCAATTAGTTTTTTCTCTAGTGCCTTATACTCCGCGTATTTTTGCTACCTTGGTGACCATGCTCTTGAGCTTTGCATGCTAATTCTAGCTGGTCCCAAGTAGTTTTGATGCCTAATATGGTCTTTAGGCACTTGTGGGAGTAGTTGCTATGAGTTTCATTGAGCCTTATTCACTTTTCCTTAGAATCACTAAAAATTTCAGAAATTTTCAGAGATAGAAAAGGGGAAAGATGAGAAGGTTCTTAAGAGGCTCGGCAAGACGTGACCCAAAGGATGATGGGAGTGAGAAGAAGCCCAAGTATTTGGTCCCTCGAGTCGCAGAAGTTCGAGCGTGCGAATGGCCAAGCGACGTGTTCTTACGCGCCGTTGGAATTTATGAGGACTTTTGTCACTTGGTGGAGAACACAGGCCTTACCGCCTTCATTGAAGATAAGTGTCCGCAATACCTCCTCCTCACTAATATCTTCGTACAAAGGTTTAACTTCTATCCGAGGAAGAATCCTCCTACGGTTGAGTTCAAACTTTATGATATCCCCCAGCGCATGTCACTCCAGAATTTTTGCAATGTTTGCAAATTGCCTTACGTTGGGGATATTCATGAACCTCGTCCACGGGACTTGGAAGCTTTCATCGCTACAATTGTTGTAGGAGAGAAGAGAGGAGTGTCTTGCGCTAGAGCTACCTAGCATACATTTTCCCGTGCTTCGGTACTTCTCACTATTTGTGGGAAAATGTTTGATTGGCCGTGGGAAAGCTGGGTCACTTAGTTCCCCAGATCTTGCGGTGTTGCACGAAGCCCTTTATAACGATAAAACTTATAGCTTGGGTGCTATAGTAGCTCTACGGTTGAACCTGAACCGTTCTAAGGGTGTTGTCTATGGAGGCATCTATGCTAGTCGTCTTGCTAGACACTTTGAGATACCTATTAGACTGGACGAGGAAGAAGAGATTCTTCTTCCCGAGAGATATCTAGATTATGACAGCATGGTTCACCATGACTTTCTTGATAGAGATATAAATAGAAGGATGATTTATAACCTGGTATTTAGTCAGGGTACTCGTGAGACTATTACTTTGCCTACTCTTTCTTTGTTCAATCTTCAAGCAGGCAGGTACACTATTATGCCCTTGGACATCCACACATATTGGGGCTTAGCCCAACCACAGGTGCCCGTGCCCGAGCCGCCAGTCGAGTACCAGACGCCGGTTTATCAGTGGGAGCCAGAGGATCTCACACAACAGTGGCAGCCTCAGTCCACTCCGGAGTACCTCGGAGCTGGCTATTTCCCTCGTGGGGACTAGACCAACTTAGGCCAAAAGCCTAATCTTGGGGGAGTACGTGTCTCACCGACTTTACATTCTTGCTTATGCTTTCACTTTGTTAGCCGGTGTTCACACTTTGCCACTGTATCATCCATGCTAGTTTATTTTCTTTTTCTCGTTTTCTTTTCGTGTGTCTAGCTAGTTTGAGAAAACCCAAAAAGATTTTATTTTCTTCTTTTGCTTGTTGGGAGCTTTCCCGTGTAGATAGTTTTCTTTTTCTTTGGGTCAAGGTAGAAGACCATGGTTACAATGTTTAGTGGCTCTTCATGCATACCTATTTAGCTTTCAAAGAGCTATATTACTATGTCTTCTCCTTTGTGTTTGCTTGCAGATTCCAGCGTAGTCCAATGCACGAGCACTCCTATTATTGTTCACATCGTTCGGTCATGCAAGTGAAAGGCAATAATGACGATATATGATGAAGTGACTGAGCCTGGAAAAGCTGGTATGAACACGATCTATTTTGTTTTTGTAAATATGACTAGCTCACTGTTCCTAGTTCAGCTTTGTTGTGAGAGAAACATGTTTGCAATGACAACTTAGAGATCATAGTTTCTTATGCAATGCTTACTTAGCTAGGAGCTTATAATGGTTTGTCTTGGTTGCCAACATGAATGTTGAGATGACTATGATGTAGTATGATAGGATGGTATCCTCCTTTGAAAGATTCAAGTGGTTTGACTTGGCGCATGTTCACGCATGTAGTTGAAAAAAATCAACATAGCCTCTATGATGTTCATGTTCATGGTGATTTACGTCCTACTCATGCTTGCACTCAATGTTAGTTACTCTCAATACATTTTGATGACTGTTGTCACTCTCTAGTTGGTCGCTTCCCAGTCTTTTGCTAGCCTTCACTTGTACTAAGCGGGAATACTTCTTGTGCATCCACCTCCCATAAACCCAAAGTTGTGCCATATGAGTCCACCATACCTACCTATGTGCAGTATCTACCTGCCGTTCCAAGTAAATTTGCATGTGTCACTCTCTAAATCTTTAAGAAATAATCCGTTTTGCATGCCCGAACCGCTCATGTGGTGACAGGGGGCTATTGGTATCTTCCATGCTAGGCGTGTTATCTTCGATATGTGTTTATTCACTATCATTCCCGAGAAAGGGGCCGGTAATTGGAATTCCCAGTTCCATGCTCAAATCGAAAAGATAATTACAAAGAAAACTCCCCCATGATTGATGTTGGTATGGACGGTACCCGAGGATTCGGCTAGCCGTGGAGTGTGATTGATTGGTGGTGGGGGAGTCAAAACTTTACTTTTCTGTTTGGGAACCGCCTATAGCATGTGTAGCGTGGATGATGTTGAGAACTCTTAGTCATTGCATTGACAATGAAAGCATGCCACCCAAAATTATTATCTCTGTTTTCAAAGCTTGAGCTCTGGCACCTCTACAAATAAATGCTTCCCTCTGCGAAGGGCCTGTCGATTTATGTTCCTGTTGAGTCATCCTCCTATTACAAAAGCACCAATTAGAGAGCACCTCTGTCATTTTTATGCTTTGCTTTTAACTGTGTTGAGTATGACTATGACTGGATCTTCATTGCCATGAATTACAATGTTTAGTCAACCCTTGGTCTTTGAAGGTCCTCTGCATTTATGTTTTGCGGTCTTAGAAAGAGCTAGCGAAATACCATCTATTCGTACTGCTTCATGTTGTTTTGATTGAAGTGTTGACATTTAAGGCTGATTATTATTTGCTCGCTAGTTGATTATGCCATTGATATGAGTTTACCATGAGACCTAGATGTCATTTGCTTATGTGGTTTGCTTGTGATGTTGCTGAAATTCTCGTTATGAGTTAGACATAGTTGCAACAACAAGATCAAACAGAGTTCATCAAAGTTTTTCTTTTGTCTCTTTCAGTTTTTCAACTGAATTGCTAGAGGACAAGCAAGGCTTTAAGCTTGGGGGAGTTGATACGTCTCTGTCGTATCTACTTTTCTGAACTCTTTTGCCCTTGTTTTGGACTCTAATTTGCATGATTTGAATGGAACTAACCCGGACTGACGCTGTTTTCAGCAGAATTGCCATGGTGTTGTTTTTGTGCAGAAATAAAAGTTCTCGGAATGTCTTGAAAATTTACGGAGATTTTTCTGGAATAAAAGAAAAATACCTGCACAAAGATCCACCGGAGGAGGTGGACGAGTGGGCCACAAGCCCACAGGCCGCGCCGTGAGGGCTTGTGGGGCCCACGTGGCTCCACCACCCCCAAACTCAGCTCTATATCTTCCGTATCGCCCGGAAAAAAATCAGAGAAAAGGTTTCATCGCGTTTTGCAATACGGAGGCGCCGCCACATCCTGTTCTACATCTAGAGGGCAGATCTCAAGTCCGTTTCGGGCTCCGGAGAGGGGAATCGTCGCCATCGTGATCATCAACCATTCTCCATCGACAATTCCATGATGCTCTTCATCGTTCGTGAGTAATCTCATCGTAGGCTTGCTGGACGGTGATGAGTTGGTTGAGATCTATCATGTAATCGAGCTAGTTTTTGACGGGGATTGATACCTAGTATCCACTATGTTCTAGATTGATGTTGCTACTACTTGGCTATGCTTAATGCTTGTCACTAGGGCCCGGGTGTCATGATTTCAGATCTGAACCTATTATGTTGTCGCCAATATATCTTTTTTTAGATCCTATCTTGCAAGTTGTAGTCACCTACTATGTGTTATGACCCAACAACCCCAGAGTGACAATAGCCGGAACCACTCCCGGAGATGATCATAGTATGAGGAGTTCATGTATTCACCGCGTGTTAATGCGTTGGTCCGGTTCTTTATTAAAAGGAGAACCTTAATATCCCATAGTTTCCATTAGGACCCCGCTGCCACGGGAGGGATGGACAATATATGTCATGCAAGTTCTTTTCCCTAAGCACGTATGACTACATACGGAATACATGCCTACATTAGATTGACGAACGGGACCTAGTTACATATATCTCCGTGTTATAGCTCTTACATGATGAATCACATCCGTCACACTCATCCATCACCGATCCACTGCCTACGAGTCTTTTACTACTGGTCCTCGCTATGTTACTTTGTCTAGGCTTGTCCCTTGCTACAAAAGGGATTGGGCCACTTTGCTGCTACTGTTGCTACTGCTGTCACTTTGCTTCTACTGTTGCTGCTGCTGTTACTCTGCTACTGTTGCTACTCCTGTTCCTTGCTACTCCGATGTTACTTGTTGCAACATCTTTTCCGACACTGTTGTTGGTGAAGAATAGTTACTCGCCTACGTGCGACCTACGGGCGCCATTGATACAACAGTTAGGAATAGTCAGCCTTGTCAACAGATCGTTTCTGGCAACGTTGTTATCATACTACTTTGCTAGTGATACTTTGCTTGCAGACGCTAATCTTTCAGTTGTGGTTGAATCTGACACACTCAGCTGCTAATACTTGAGAATATTCTTTCGCTTCTCCTTTGGTGAACCAACAAATTTGGATTGAATACTCTACCCTCGAATACTGTTGCAATCCCCTACACCTGTGGGTTATCAAGTCTCCCACAAGCTTGGGGGACGCTTGTCCAGCTGCTGAATGCTTGGCCTGATCACCCTCTTGAGAAAAATGAAATACTTGATATCTTCTATAATGGACTAATCGATGCTTCTAGGGACCACCTAGATAGTTGTGCTGGTTGTGTTTTCAGGGAACAAACTGTGGAACAAGCTGAGATTCTATTTAATAATATCTTGTGCAATGAGAATGCGTGGACTATTCCCGAACTACCTCGGGAGACAACTCCGAAGAAAAGAGGTATCCTATTCCTCAGTCCTGAAGATATGCAAGAAGCTAAGAAATCTATGCGAGAGAAAGGCATTAAATCTGAACATGTCAAAAATCTACCACCTATCAAAGAGATCCATGGTCTTGATAACCCGACACAGGTAGTAGAGGTAAATTCTCTTCGTAGATTCAATGAGAGTGATATTCCTTTTGATAAACCTGCTAGCTTATGCCTAGATGAATTTGATAACTTTGTTGCCAAACGACAAAGTTTCAATGATTATGTTAGCAGACAATTGGAACAGAATGCTCGTATGCTTAGTCATTTAAGTGCTTGTGTGGACAGAAATGTCAATGAACTTAAGCTTTTGAGTAAACATGCCTCTATGGTTACTACTCAGGTTGAACAAGTACTTAAGGCTCAGAATGACTTGCTCAATGAGTTGAATGACAATTCTGTTAGAGTCGTCACTAGAGGTGGTAGAATGACCCAGGAACCTTTGTATCCTGAGGGTCATCCTAAGATAATTGAACAAGATTCTCAAGGAGTCAGCACCGAGGCATCTAGTCATCTTAGGAAGAAAAAGAAAGATGATAGGAACTTATATGCTAGCAACCCTGTTACTGTTACACCCGAGAATCCAAACTATGTCTTTGTTTCTGATGTCGAAACACAATCTGGTGATGAACATGAGCCTAGTGATAATATCGATAGTGATGTTCATGTTGATTCTCAACCTAGCAATGATAAGGATGTGGAAATTGAACGTGTTGATCTTGATAACCCACAACCTAAGAATAGAAGATACGATAAGAACGATTTCATTGCTAGGAAGCATGGTAAAGAAAGGGAATCATGGGTTCAGAAACCCATGTCCTTTCCTCCCAAACCATCCAAGGAAAAAATGATGAGGATTTTGAGCGCTTTGTTGAAATGATTAGACCTGTATTTCTGCAAATGTGTTTGACAGATATGCTCAAAATGTCTCCTTATGCTGAGTACATGAAGGATATTGTGACTAATAAGAGGAGGATACCTGAGGTTGAGATTTCCACCATGCTCGCTAATTACACCTTCAAGGGTGGAACTCCTAAGAAACTAGGTGATCCCGGAGTGCCCACTATACCTTGCTCCATTAAAGGAAACTACGTTAGAACTGCTTTATTGGACCTTGGAGCCGGTGTTAGTGTTATGCCTCTCTCTCTCTTTATCGTAGACTTGAATTGGACAAGTTGACACCCACTGAAATCTCCTTGCAAATGGCCCACAAATGAACTGCTTTCCCTATCTGCATTTTCGAGGATGTGCCTGTTGTGGTTGCTAACGTTACTACTTAACATACTTTGTTATTCTGGATATTCTCGAGGATGATGCCATGGCGGTCATTCTTGGAAGACCCTTTTTAAACACTGCAGGGGCTATTATTGATTGCAACAAAGGCAATGTCACTTTTCATGTGAGTGGTAATGATCATACGGTGCACTTTCTGAAGAAACAATATCGAGTACATTGCATCAATGCTATTGAAAAAACTTCATCGATTCTTATTGGGAGCTTTGAATGCCCTATACCTACTGTCAAGACGAAGTATGATTTGCTTGTTGGGGATATGCACATCCCCATTGAGGTAACCTAGTGACTATTCGAAAATTCTCCGGTTTTATGTGATTAGGAAAAGTTTGTCAAGGAGACTTGATCAACCTCATTGACGGATTTCTTTTGATGACCATGAGATGGATGAATCTAGGAGTCACAACCCTCTGTTCCAAACCTTTACCTTCGGTTGCTTAGAAGAAAAATGATAGATTTAGCTTTAGTTTTTCCTGTTTTCTACTTTTTGCGTCCCGTAGAAAAGTGTCCCGAAAATAGAAGTTCTTCAAATGCTCTGAAAATCAAGTATGAATTTTTCTGGAATTTTTGAAAAATTCTGAGACAGAGAGCTAATCAGGGGGATGCACCAGTGGGCCACAAGCACAGGAGGCGCGGGCACCCCCCTGGATGCGCATACCAGGCTTGTGGGGCCCACATGGCCCCCCTCCACTTATTCCAACTCCCATCTCCTTCTCCTACCTCCAGAAAAATTCATTCTACAGCTCAAACCCGTGTTCTTGCTCTTCTTGCTGCGACTTTCGATCTCCTTGTGCAAAGCCCCATTCACCAAACTATTTTGGGGGAATTGTTCCTAGGTATGTGACTCCTCCATTGGTCCAATTAGTTTTTGTACTAGTGCTTTATTCGTTGCGTATTATTGCTGCCTTGGTGACCATGTTCTTGAGCTTTGCATGCTAATTTTAGCTGGTCCCAAGTAGTTTTGATGCAAGATATGGCCTCTAGGCACTTGTAGGAGTAGTTTCTATGAGTTTCATTGAGCCTTGTTCACTTTTACTTTGAGTCACCAAAAATTTCAGAAAAGCAAGATGTTCAGGAAAAACTATCATGGTGGTTCTTCAAGCAAGAGGGGTCCCCGTCTCGTGATTCGGGAGCTCGATCCTTACCAACCGAGGAACGCACAGGTACAACCATGTGAGTGGCCTTCTGATGAATTCATGATTGATGCAGGTTTCAAAGACGAGTTTGATATATTTGTTCACAACGCGAGGCTCGAAGAATTCATCTCCGATAAATGTGAATAGTATACTACTCTCACTGCTTCTTTTGTTCGGAGATTCAAATTTTCAGCTGGCCGCAACACATCCATACTGTTTGACCTCTAAGACAAATCATATACCATGGATTTAGAGGATTTCAATAGAATTTGAAAGATACCTAATTGGGGTAGTCTCAATGATCCTCCTAAGTCTTCGGTTAGATATTTTATCTCTAGTATATATGTTGGAGAAACTAGAGATATTACGCAGGCTACCAAGGGGAGCATTCATTTTCCTGCCTTGCATTACTTTGCCCTCTTCATTTGTAGATGCATTAACGGCAAGATTGAGCATTGTCACCTCTAGGCACCTGACCTTAGTATTCTTAAGAGTGCAATGACGGGTGATAGAAGTTTCAACATGGGAGCTATAATCGCGAGGATGCTAAATAATAATGCTAATGAAGGGGTTTCTTTGGTGGGATCTATGCCACTCGCATAACAAATTTTCTTGGCGTACCCATCTACGAAGGAGACCCCCCGCTCCATACAGCTTTCCTTGATCGCGCTGCTATGACAGGCTATCAGTTCCTTGAGAGGGATAATGAATCCCACCTATACTGGTTAATATTTAGCCGATAGCGTGTTTTCCATATTACCCTTCCTGCTCCTACCTTCTTTAACTTTCAGGTAAAACGGAGATATTACATAACCATAGGAGAGGCAGAGGAGAATGAGAGGGAGGCAAAGGCTGCTTGCCTCCGTGAGGCAGCGATTCAGGCGGTAGCTGCCGCGTTCCCGTACAACCCCCATTATGATTTTGGATATTGCCCGGACCAGCCTTGGGAGTAGACCAACTTAGGCCAAAAGCCTAAGCTTGGGGGAGTACGTGTTTCTCACCGACTTTATATTCATGCTTACACTTTCACTTTGATAGTCGGCATTCACACTTTGCCACTTTATCATCCATGCTAGTTTATTTCTTTTTCATTTTCTTCTAGTGTGTTTGTCTAGTTTGAGAAAACCCAAAAATATTTCATGTTCTTCTTTTTCTTGTTGGGAGCTTTCCCGTGTAAATAGTTTTCTTTTTCTTTGGGTCAAGGTAGAAGACCATGTTTACAATGTTTAGTGGCTCTCGCATGCATATCTTTTTATCTGTTAAAGAGCCATATTACTTTGTCTTCTCCTTTGTGTTTGTTTGCAGATTCCATCTTAGTCCAATGCAAGAACACTCTTATTATTCTTCACATCATTCGGTCGTGCAAGTGAAAGGCAATAATGACGATATATGATGAAGTGATTGAGCCTGGAAAAGCTGGTATGAACTCGATCTATTTTGTTTTTGTAAATATGACTAGCTCATCGTTCCTAATTCAGCTTTGTTATGAGAGAAACATGTTTGCGATGACAACTTAGAGATCATAGTTTCTGATGCCATGCTTAATTAGCTAGGAGCTTATAATGGTTTGTCTTGGATGCCAACATGAATTTTGAGATGATTATGATGTAGTATGATAGGATGGTATCCTCCTTTGAATGATTCAAGTGGCTTGACTTCGCACATGTTCACGCATGTAGTTGAAACAAAATAAACATAACCTCTATGATATTCATGTTTATGGTGATTTATTTCCTACTCATGCTTGCACTCAATGTTGGTTAATCTCAATGCATTTTGATGACTCTTGTCGCTCTCTAGTTGGTCGCTTCCCAGTCTTTTGCTAGCCTTCAGTTGTACTAAGCGGGAATACTGCTTGTGCATCCACTTCCATAAACCCAAAGTTGTTCCATATGAGTCCACCAACCTACCTATATGCGGTATCTACCTACCATTCCAAGTAAATTTGCATGTGCCACTCTCTAAACCTTTAAGAAATAATCTGTTTTGCATGCCTGAACCGCTCATGTGGTGACAAGGGGCGGTCAGTATCTTCCATGCTAGGCATGTTATCCTCGATATGTGTTTATTCACTATCACTCACGAGAAAGGGGCCGGTAATTGGAATGCCCAGTTCCATGCTCAAATCGAAAAGATAATTGCAAACAAAACTCCCCCTGGATTGTTGTTGGTATGGACGGCACCCGAGTATTCGGCTAGCCGTGGAGTGTGATTGATCGGTGGTGGGGGACTCAAAACTTTACTTTTCTGTTTGGGAACCGTCTATAGCATGTGTAGCATGGAAGATGGTGAAAACTCTTGGTCATCATGTTGACAATGAAAGCATGCCATCCAAAATTATTTATCTCTGTCTTCAAAGTTTGATCTCTGGCACCTCTGCAAATCAATGCTTCCCTCTGCGAAGGGCCTATCTATTTATGTTTCTGTTGTGTCATCCTCTTCTTATAAAAGCACCAATTAGAGAGCACCTCCGTCATTTTTATGCTTTGCTATTAATTGATATTGAGTATGACTGTGACTGGATCTTCTCTTCCATGAATTACAACGTTCAGTCAGCCCTTGGGCTTTGAAGGTGCTCTGCATTTATGTTTTGTGGTCTCAGAAAGAGCTAGCGAAATACCATCTGTTCATATTGCTTCATGATTGTTTTGATTGAAGTGTTGATGTTTGAAACTTATTATTATTGCTCGCTAGTTGATTATCCCATTGATATGAGTTCCTCTTGAGACCTAAATGTCATTGCTTCTGTGGTTAGCTTATGATCTTGCTGAAAATCTGAATATGAGTTAGACATAATTGCAACAACAAGATCAAATAGACTTTGTAAAAGTTTTTCTTTTGTCTCTTTCAGTTTGTCAACTGAATTGCTTGAGGACAAGCAAGGCTTTAAGCTTGGGGGAGATGATACATCTCCATCATATCTACTTTTCCAAACTCTTTTGCCCTTGTTTTGGACTCTAATTTGCATGATTTGAATGGAACTAACCCAGAGTAACGCTGTTTTCAGCAGAATTGCCATGGTGTTGTTTTTGCGCAGAAATAAAAGTTCTCGGAATGACCTGGAAATTTACGAGGATTTTTTGTGGAATATATATAAAATACTGGCGCAAGAATCAACCGGAGGGATGGAGCAAAGAGCCCACAAGCCCAGGAGGCGCGGGCCCCCCTGGCCACGCCTAGCAGGCTTGTGGGGCCCTCGAGCTTCGCCGCCTCCAACTCTAGCTCTATTTAGTCCCTTTCGTCCGGAAAAAATCAAGGAGGAGAGTTCATCGCGTTTTACAATACGGAGGCGCCACCACCACCTGTTCTTCCTCTGGAGGGCAGATCTGGAGTCCGTTCTGGGCTCCGGAGAGGGGAGATCGTCGGCATCGTCATCACCAACCTTCCTTCATCACCAATTCCATGATGCTCTTCACCGTTCGTGAGTAATCTCATCGTAGGCTTGCTGGACGGTGATGGGTTGGATGAGATCTAGCATGTAATCGAGTTAGTTTCGATGCGGATTGATCCCTAGTATCCACTATGTTCTGAGATTGATATTGCTACTACTTTGCCTTGCTTAATGATTGTCACTAGGGCCCGAGTGCCATGATTTCAGATCTGAACCTATTATGTTCTCATCAATATATGTGTGTTCTTGATCCTATCTTGCAAATTGTAGTCACCTACTATGTGTTATGACCCGGCAACCTCAGAGTGACAATAGCCGGAACCACTCCCGGAGATGACCATAGTATGAGGAGTTCATGTATTCACTAAGTGCTAATGCTTTGTTCCGGTTCTCTATTAAAAGGAGAACCTTAATATCCCTTAGTTTCCATTAGGACCCCGCTGCCACGGGAGGGATGGACAATAGATGTCATGCAAGTTCTTTTCATAAGCACGTATGACTATATACGGAATACATGCCTACATTACATTGACAAACTGGAGCTAGTTATATATCTCCCCATGTTATAACTATTGCATGATGAATGTCATCCGACATAATTATCCATCACCGATCCAATGCCTACGAGTATTTTCCTACTGGTCCTTGCTACGTTACTTTGCCGCTACTCCTGTCACTGCTGCTACTTTACCACTACTATTGTCACTGCTGCTACTGTTACCATTGCTACTGTTTCTATCACACCACTTTGCTACTGATACTTTTCTGCAGAGACTAAGTCTTTCAACTGTGGTTGAATTGACAACTCAACTGCTAATACTCGAGATTATTCTTTTGCTTCCCCTTGTGCCGAATCAACAAATTTGGGTTGAATACTCTACCCTCGAAAACTGTTGCGACCCCCTATACTTGTGGGTTATCACCTCTCTGTTGAGTCTAGGTGGGGCTGCGACGTGTCGATGTTCCGAGGCGAGGCATGACCCAGAAAGGTGTCCGGCCAGAGTTTATCGAGCGTGGCGGGTAACTTGGTGCACCCTTGCAGGGATGAAAATTAATTATCCGGATAGCCGTGTCCACGGTTACAGGATGACTTGGAGTTGTGCCCCGATCTTATACAACGACAACTGCTACTTAACTGGAATGTTGCTCCATGATTGCTTCCTCATAGGGAGTCGAGGGAGAATCTGTGGGCGTGACCTCATATTAATATTGTTGCAACAATATGGCTATTATTTGTGTTACGTAATCTACTCTCGTATATTGATGCAAGACCCCTGAAGATGTTAGTATTTGATAGGACTAGGCCTTCCCTCTCTTTCTCACTTTGCTGCAGGCAGTCCACATATAACCCCTTCCTTTGATATTGTTGCATACCTAGCATAGTTCTAATGTCAGTCTTGTGAGTACTTTCGATGAGTACTCATCGTTGCTTTGCTTCCCCTTTGTCCCCTTGATCCATTGCTGCGACCAGATGATGGAGCCTAGGAGATGGCGTATCCCGCCGCCTGCGACTGCTACCCCAACGGTGCCTACTACTACGTGGAGGCCGCTGAAGACCAGGAGTAGTTAGGAGGCTCCCAGGCAAGAGGCCTCGCCTCATTCGATCGTTGTATATTTTGTGCTAGCCTTCTCTAAGGCACCCAATGTTTAATGTCTTTACTCAGATATTTCTTGCTTCCGCTGACTCGTGTGTTTATCGACCTTCCGTATTCTAGCCCTCGAGGCCCCAGGCTTGTAATAGGCAGCTTGTATGTTTTATTTGTGTCTAGAGTTGTGTTGTGATATCTTCCCATGAGTCCTTGAGCTTGGTCGTATGGATTTGCGTGTATGATTAGCGTACGATCAAATCGAGGGCATCACAAGTTGGTATCTGAGCCGACTGCCTGTAGGTAGCCCCCTTTCCAACTCCTTGGTCGAAGTGGAGTCTAGTATTTGAAAAACCTACCAACTTTGATGTTCTGGCTTACGGGCCCACATCTCAATCGGGTGGTATTAGTATCTTTTACTCCTTTTCTATACTGTGTGTTCTAATCACTCTTCTCTTTCGGGTTAAAGATTTTGCTAACTCTAACTCTAGGTTCTCGTAAATACTTCCTCCCGGAGAACCCCGCAATTCTAGACGATTGCTTGATTCCTCAGAAGATTCCGAATATACTCTCCGATGTTATCTCAAGAGCTGGTGCTCATCACTTCTGCAATTTCCCTTCTTCTGTCAACCCTTATGGATGACTGCATACAAATGTCGTTCAAACTTTCTTTTCCAATTGCTCTTGTTTTACGAGATGCAACAAATTATTCTGTCGGGGATTCATCCATCATCAGTTGTCTTTGGTTTCAAAAGTTCTTCGAATTGCTATTCGATCTTTAGGAATTCCTAGTAGCCTATTGCTCTTGACCTTTCTCACCTGCTTGCATTATGGTTAAATCTATATGTGTAGCAACATTCGTTAAAATCCTTTGTGATTTTCCTTTGATCTTATTGATTCAACCTTTGTGTGAATGCACACAATCATCAGTTGATTCACATAAATTATCTTTCCAGCTCAAACGTCCATTCTAGACATGAGCTGGTTCTCGGCAAATCAAACCTTGCTTGATTGTCCATCTAAGTCCTTTCAAAGTTGCTTGTACTTGGCCGGAGCACCTGAATCTGATACACCAACTTGGAAATCATAAATTCCTTTGGTAATTAACGTATCAATATTTTTCAGATGTTCTATAATCCGAAGCCTTGCATTCTATCTGCCTCTGTTTGAGTACAGATTCTCACATCAGGTCCTTTGTGGACTGCCAGACCCATTGCTGGGTTATTATCTGACGACATCATTTACATTCAAAGATTCTTGTGGTATTCTTCCCCTGAAACAGGATGCCATTGGTAAAATGTGTCTTCTCCCTGTGATAAAGTTATATCATATGTCTTTGCGAGCCATGCTCTTCAAGCATGTGTTAATTACTCTTTAAGT
Organism: Hordeum vulgare subsp. vulgare; assembly: GCF_904849725.1. NCBI lineage: Eukaryota > Viridiplantae > Streptophyta > Magnoliopsida > Poales > Poaceae > Hordeum > Hordeum vulgare. The sequence goes on from NC_058522.1 coordinate 64,605,242, forward strand.
TTGTGGTATATGTTCCTAATATGCCCCGATGGGTTGAACCTATGCCTTCCTAAATCAATATGATCCGAAGAGTTTTCACGAATCTTACTCTTCTGCTGTTTTTCCAAATAATCTTTCCAAGCAACCTCATCAAAGGCGAGGAGTAAATGGTAGGTGATGCATTGATGAAGTGGGAGTCAACCTTGAACTTTGTGTTCATGCCCATGGAGACGATGTTGATCCTATCATAGAAGCTTCTCGTAACAATAAAATTATCTGGGTATAATTTGATGTGGTATTTGTGAACTCGCCCTTTGTAACCGTGGTTCCGACCACGTAGTTCTACTTTGGTTTCATTCTCAGACAAGTTAAAGTGCTTGTCTTCTGTGGATCAATACATCGGTCCAAGCCTTAGTGTTGATCTACCTCCGAGTATTATCCCATGTAGCTCGAGAATATCACGAAGCTATATAACTTCTTGTGAGCTCCTCATCAACTATGATATTTTCATTGGTTCCAGTTTTCCTCGTGTTTTGAGTTATTGGACACTCAAGGATACCGATAACTGAATCAAGTATGCATTGCAATCCAACAACTCTTAGTAATATTCTTTGATTACGATTTTGTACTCGATATGTCATTCCAAGCTGTTAAGCTACATCATCGTCGTCATGTTGGAGCTTGACAAGGCTATCTTTGTCCTTCATCCCCGGAACACATTTCCAACTATGTGTTAAGCTTACATTGAAATTTCAACATTATGCTGGTTGTCGTGAAAGATAATTTCGATTCTGAGCTAGCAACCTTATCTGTGATTCTGACAACCTTTCGCTTCACTATTCCTTTGCTTGGTGTCGTTGCTGAACGATGAAATCTTCATGAAACTTCTCAGCAATTGTGTTGTGAGCATCATCAACATTCTGAGCTCTTCCAGGGTATCAATTGAATGCATGATGATAAATACCATCCTTGCCCCTCGATGATTTGTGAAATCATCGTCAACCTTATTGCCTTCCCTCCAACACAAACTTGCTCATGTTTTTTGTTGTCCCTTAAGTTCCTTGCTAATCGGCTTATGTTACCTTCTACCTTGGAGTATTACCATATTGTATGACAATAATGTGGTGAGCATCATTGCACCTCTTAAGAATTCTTGATATAGTGATGCTTCTCACCATCACCATCTATTTCTTGGTCTTGTGTTGTTTCAAACCGGAATACCAACAAGTGAATTTTGATGCGTGATCCCAATACTTCTCGCAACCCTATTGCCTTGAGGTTAACAACTGATTGTTTTCATTCTTGGTGTGTTGGTTTTTGACTCACTATTTTAGCATTGGTCGTGCTACTCAGTCTGTATTTTCAAGTGCACCCTTCGACCAATGTTTAATGTTGAGGTTTCCTTGAGCATACGTCTTAATATCACTTGATGTGACAAATGTTATCTCCTTGATCTTATAATTTTGGAAATTCATCCCTATCTAAATTTTGAGGGATTGTTGTTGAGTCCATCGACCACACCCTCAACTTCTCCATGGTTCGTGGTGAAGCTTTTGAAAGCACTATCTTTGTGCCTAGCTCATGAATAATATAATTGGTAAGAAGAAGTGTTTTCCCAAGGTTCACGTGCATTCTTGCCACCGTGAATATGTGAAAGTTTTTTTGCTCCCTCTAGGATTATCCCAATACATTCACGCATGTGCGAAGTGTTATATGTTTTGAAGATTTGCTATCTTCACTTCATTTAATTTCTCTTAGCACCCCAAGCCACTTACTGATTTGATCAAGGGAAAAGAACTTCCTTCATAAGAGCTAATCGAGGCTTATGCAAGGGCCTTGATATCCTCGATGATGGTTCACAAATTAGAACTCAGTTGCATTGTGTTGTAAGAATTCTACGTGGGCACGAATGTCTTGACATTGTGTTCATGTGTCTTACAATCCAACTCATGATCCAATACTTGCTTCCGTAGTTCATATCCCGAGAATCTTGCAGTATGATCTCGTCTGTTTTGGTGGTCCCCTTTTCTTCTCAGGCATTCTGAGCCTCAGGTATCCTGACACCAACCAGATCTGAATCTCAGGCAGATATGATGGTTGGAACATTTCCCAATAATTATAACTTTGGTCTTTATTTAACCTGGTACGGTGATGTCTCGTCTAGCACACCTAGCCGAAGGACCTATTATTATAGCATCTTATTCAAAAGGATTCTCCATTCTTCCCCGTGGAAACTGTATGACTTATTTTTATAAGTTGTTTTTGATGGATCGTTTGTGTATCCAAAGTCCGACCTTTATCTGATGACCATGTCGATGCTACCTCAAAGCATTAATGTCCTTCTTAAAATGTCAACAGGAACATTGGAAGCGCAATGCTAAATTGTTCTTGAGCAATTATCCAAACCGTATGGTATGGGTAAACATCATGATTCTCCTTGCCCTCTTATCAAGATGGTTGTGTACTTATTGACCTATCATGTATGCCATACTCTATATTTTCCTCGGGAATGGCATACTCTAATACTTGTGTGTGTGAACACATTTTCCTTCCCATTGGTCTGTTTGGCGTGACAGACACCTATTCCTTCCCATTGGCTAGTTTAACCTTTCTTGAATCTGAACTTATCTAAGCGGTGTTAATTCCCTGCTTAGGTAAAAACCTCGGTATATAACTCTGTCAGTAAAACCCTGTTACTATTGTGTATAACATTTCGGAAGCCGTCGGTGGACGAGAGCCTTGCATATTGGTCTGCCTCGTTTCAACGAGCAGGAAAATAGTTCTACTCGTCCCCCGCCCTTGGTATCGATGTTGTTGCCAACATAACTGACAGGCTATTCTCTAACATGTCTTGCTACCAAGACCGTATAAGATGCCAGCGCTCTGCCTACTCTTGGCCCGCATGATGGACCCATAACCTAAGGTTCCACACTCGTGTTCCATATGGTGGACCCATAACCCAAAGTTCCACACGATCGAAACCTGACTCTCTTGTACATCTTTTGACTCCAAAGTATCCTTTGCACTTGGCTTTGTATGAGATTCTAGAGCCATCGTCCAATGGGATGAGCACTATATGGTCCGGATACTATCCAACATGCTCGAGATCAAGTCTGCATTATTCATGAGAATCTGAAGGCTTCTCAGTCTCGTTAGAAGAGTTAGTATGACCGTCATCATCAAGATATGGTCTATCAACCTGGCAAAAAGGCTTATCTTCGCGTCACAACAATGAGAGGTGCACACCGTTTTGGGATCAAGGGCAAGTTAGATCCTCGCTATATTGGTCCTTTCACTGTTCTCGAAAGGCGTGGAGAAGTAGCTTATCAATTGGAACTGCCGGCGAACCTTTCTCAGGTTCATGATGTCTTCCATGTGTCTCAGCTCCATTGCTGCTTCAAGGATCCTATTTGAACAGTGGATAATGATATGCTTGAGCTGCAACAAGACCTCTCTTATAAAGAACATCTGGTCTGCATTCTCGATTAGGCTGAACGTCAGACTCGTCGCAAAGTCACCAAGTTCCTTATAGTGCAGTGGTCAAATCATTCTGAAGATGAAGCCACATGGGAATGCGAGGATCATCTTCGTGATCAATACCCCGAGCTCTTTCCTTCTACCTCTTAATTCTCGGGATGAGAATTCTTATTAGTAGAGGAGATTTGTGACGTCCTCAGCTTTTGCTACAATGATCTTTGTAATTAAACTACAGTAATCATATGCTAATGATGCCACGTCACCGTGATTACTATTGTTAAACTCGCGTTGGTTCAAACCTCGTTCAAATTCAAATTTAAATAAAGTCAAACGATAAAAGTTTTTTTCAATGTCAAAATAAAAATGTTCGGTGTGTGTCAAATATTACATAGGAAATTGCCCTTTAGGAATCATTATTTTTGAAGGTATTTGAGTTCACTAAAATAAAATAAAACTAAACTAGAAACTGAAAAATAAATAAAATAAAATAGAAAACAGAAACTGAAAAATAAAACAAAAAAAGAAAAAACCCACCCTAGCTGGGCCAACCGGCCGATCTAATCCTACCCAAACCGGCCCACCCACCCACGGGTATAAAAAACCCCTCACAAAAAAACCTAACCCTCTTCCCCCAGCTCCCTCCCACTTCCACACCCACCAGCCCTAGCGCCTCCCACCGAACCCACCAGACCCCCAAAAGCGAGCCCCTCCCCTCGCTCACCCCTCGTTCTCCCTCCCCCATCGAACCCACCACCAAGCCCCCATTCCCCCTCGAGCCCAACCCCTAGCCACGAGGCCCTCCCCTCGACTCCCTTCCTCTCCCTCCGGATCCAAGGTGGATCGGGGCTGGGGAGGCCAACCACACTACCGGCCAACCTTCCTCCGGCCTCCGTCGCCCGCCGGCTGCCACGCTCCAGCCCTCCTCCGGCCGAGCCCCCCATTGATCGGCCCTCCTTTGGCTAGCTCCATCCACCACACTCCGGCCCTCCTCCGACCAAGCCCCTCACCAGTCGGCCCTCCGCCGACCCCCTCGTCCTCGGCGCCATCTCCGGCCAGCCTCCTCCTCACCACCGGCTCCTCTCCATCCGCACTACCTTGCCGGCCTCCTCAACCTCCTCCCCACCGTCTCCTCCAAGCCTCGCCGCCCCTCTTCCCGGCAACGCAAGTGAGCCCCCCGGCTTCTCCCTCCCCTTCCTCGCTCCCCACACTCCGGTGAGCCGCCGTCCCCGTGCTCGCGTGCACCCTGGCAACCTCCCTGTTAGACAGGGGGGATAACCCCTGTGATTAGTGTATTGTTTATGTAAAAGAACAAAACAAAAAACAGGATATATATGTATGTATGTATGTGAATATGTATGTATGTATGTATGTTTGAGTGTATGTGCAATGCATGGGTATATATATGTATGTATGTATAATTAAAATTGTGTACACGATGTGTGCGTTTAGTGTATGTGGTGCTCGTTGTCCCAATGACATGCAGGAACACGCCCCTAAAGCAGAAAACTAAAATAAGTAAAATAATAATAATAATAGTTGCTTTATAAATAATTAATATTAAAAATTAATGACTTGGATTAATTATTTAGTTAAGGAGTAAATACTGTTTTGGAATATTTAGGATTTACTATAATAAAAATAGATAAATAAGAATTAGTTAATATAATTTTTAAGATTAGGTAAGTTAGTTAAATAAACGTTTAGCTAATTCTCTTAATTAAAATAAATTAATAGCCTAAGCGGTGTATGACACCTGGGTCCCACCCCACTAATTAACCTGATTAAATATTTATTAAACCCTAAAAATAAAAGTGTCTATGACACATGGGACCCACTGGTCATATTTGACGAGTTAAACCCTGTTGACTGCTCATGTCACGATAACATCACAGCGATGTCATATTTAATTATCTAATATAATTAAATATGTTAATTCCTAAATAATTAATAAAATTTTAAAAATTAATATATAATAAACCGTAAGTGAGATGAAAATATATTGAACATGAAAGTTGATCAGCAGAACGAGACGAACCCGGATACGCTGTCCATTCGTCTGTCTCGCGTCCCTAGCTAAGTGAACATGTAACTTTTCCATCTTTTTCGTCTGACCGGTAGTAGCCAGAGACCGTGGATATATCTTCTGATATTTTCCCGATTCGTCTATGATGGATGATACTGCGTTAGTTCATGCCTAGATCTGCATATTGCCATGTCATGCTTAGTGTTTGCATCTGTGTTTATATTTATTGTTTCTTTCCCCCTCTTTCTACTGGTAGACCCCGAGACTGACGCTGTTGCTGGGTACGACTACCCTCCTGACGCCCAGCCCTTTGCCGCAGAGCAACAAGGCAAATCAAACCCCCCTTGATCATCCCTATATCACCTATTTCTTTCTCCCTCATGCTTGCAATAGAATTTGCTACTGTTGTAGATAGATCCTATTCTGATACATAGCCTATTTTTGATGAACTGTTACTTTAGTGTACCGCAATCTAAACTGTTTAGTATAGGTGGAGCAGTCGTCCCCTCTGACCCTTAGTACAGTTGCCCCCGCTTTATCATCAAGTCTCCATCCCTGATCGATGAGCCAGGACCCGACACATCACTCACATCCCCCTTAGTTGTACGACGTTGCAGAGATACTATCAAGTATCGAGGGTGACACCTCGTTACGTACTCCGATGTTAGTGTTGTAGTGTAGTTGGTCGGCGATGGTTCCCGGAGGGTGATTCCTCGTTCACCACTTCCAATAACGACTCTGTCGTACAGCCCATCAGGCGTGGCCAATCGAGGGGGATTCCTCCCTGGCCACCTTGGCTGTTACATCGTTTGGAATCCAATGAGGGTGATACCTCGGATCCCCCTGATGTTACAACCACATAGTTACTTGACCGTGTTACTGGGAACATTGTTGAATAAATGTTAGGCGGGTGGATTCCTACATGGATGTGTCGATGAATTAGTTAAAATGTTAATGGATTTGGGTATTTGATCTGGGTTGGTCGGAGACCTTTTCGTACTAACCGACTACGCGGGAGAAGTTGTGGGTACTCGACGTCGTGGTATCAGCTGAACATCTTCAGACGTCGGCAATGGAGCGGCGCGCGCCCGAGTGGTCTAGATTATCACCGTTCTTGTATAAGACGTGCCAGGACTGGCCTCTGCCGCCCACGCAACATGCACGAGCGCAATGGGCGATGGGCCCATGACCCCTGCGCGCTTAGGATTTAGACCGGCGGGCTGGCCTCTCTGTTGAGTCTAGGTGGGGCTGCGACGTGTCGTTGTTCCGAGGCCGGGCATGACCCGGAAAATTGTGTCCGTCTAGAGTTTATCGAGCGTGACGGGAAACTTGGTGCACCCCTGCAGGGATGAAAATTAACTATTCGGATAGCCGTGTCCACAGTTACAGGACGACTTGGAGTTGTGCCCCAATCTTATACAACTACAACTTCTACTTAACTGGAATGTTGGTCCGGGATTGCTTCCTTGCGGGGAGTCCAGGGAGAATCTATGGACATGACCTCATATTAATATTTCTACAACAATATGACTACTATTTGTGTTACCTATTCTACTCTCTCTATTGCTGCAAGACCCGTGAAGATGCTAGTCTTCGATAGGACTAGGACTTCCCTCTCTTTCTCGCTTTGCTGCATTGATTCCACATATAACCCCTTCCTTTGATATTGTTGCATACCTAGCATAGTCCTGATGTTAGTCTTGCGAGTACTTTGGATGAGTACTCACCGTTGCTTTGCTCCTCCTTTGTCCCCTTGATCCGTTTCTGCGACCATATGATGGAGCCCAGGAGATGGAGTATCGGACCGACGACGACTGCTACCCCGACGGTGCCTACTACTACGTGGAGGCTGCTGAAGACCGGGAGTAGTTAGGAGGCTCCCAAGCAGGAGGCCTCGCCTCGTTTGACCATTGTATCTTCTATGCTAGACTTCTCTAAGGCACCCCATGTTAATGTCTGTACTCAGATATTTGTTGCTTCCATTGACTCGTGTGTTTATCGATCTTCTGTATTCTAGCCCTCTAGGCCCCTGGCTTGTAATATGATGCTTGTATGTTTTATTTGTGTCTAGAGTTATCTTGTGATATCTTCCCGCGAGTCCTTGAGCTTGGTCATACGCATTTGCGTGTATGATTAGCGTACGATCAAATCGAGGGCGTCACAAAGTCCATAACATTGTGGTCTCATTTGATGACTTGAACAATTGCGTCCAGGAGCATGACAACTCTGGTGTAGGACACCGGCGCCGTTGATATGTCTCGAGCGTATGTATAATTTTTGATTGTTCCATGATGATATATTACCATTATAGGATACGTTTGGGCATTTATATACCAATTTATAATATTTTTGAGCACTAACCTATTGACCTAGTGCCCAGTGCCGGTTCTTGTTTACTGCGTGTTCTTTGCTTTGCAGGTTTACCCTACCAAACAAAGTCCAAATGCCATGAAACTTTAATATGATTTTTTCTCGACTATATGAAGACCCGCAAGCATCAGAAGTGGACGAGAGGCCGCTCGAGGGAGGCACACGCCAACAGGGCGCGACCCAGGGCTTAGTCGTGTCCTGATGGCTTGTGGCCCCCCTAGATGCCTCCCGACGTCCCTCTCTGGCCTATAAAATTACAAATATTCTGAAAACCCTAAGAGCACTCCCGAAACACTTTTTCCACCGCCGCAAGTCTCTGTTCCGATGGGAGGCCATCTAAACCTCCGTCACGGCGAGCTGTCGGAGGGGAGATCAATCTCGGAGGTCCTCTAGATAAACCTTGCTGCCCTCACCATGATGTGTGAGTATTTCACCACATACCTACATGTCCGTATGCAGTAGCTAGATGGCAATCTCTCTCTCTTATAATCTTCAATACCATGTTCATCGCATCTTCATTTTGATCTATCTGATGTAATCACTATGTATGGTGTGTATTTTGGGATCCGATGAATTATGTCTTTGTGTTCAGATTATTCATGAAAAGTAGTTGTCTCACGTCTGATTATTATGATTCTTAACTGCATGATCATCATAGCTTCGTAATGCCCTCTGATCTATTGACATAGTTTGGCCAAGTAGACTAATATTTCTTCAATGGGAGTGGTGTGTTGTAGTAGGTTCAACCTTGCAAATTTCTATATCCCAGTGACAGAAGGGGAGGGGCTGATGACCCTAGCCCTGACAGTGGTCTTGCAACCAAGGCAGACAATGGTGTGGTGGCGACCAAGGTGGCCACCGATAGGGTGGCGGCCTCGGCGGACGTCGGTGTGGTGACCGCCGCGGTGGCCACGACAGCAAGTGCCTTCACGCAGAGATGGTGGAACATGTGGTGGGTGGAGTGCGCACATGCACTAGGGATGCCATGTGCACTACATGCTTTAGAGGATTGTTGCGCCAATGCGGTGAATCCTCCAATCTAGAGTTATCCTCTGGCGGAAGAAGCAAACTAGATAAGCTATGGGGAGGGAGGGGATGAAAGCAATGTGGAGTCGTCAGTCGTGAGGGTTTATGCAGCAGGCCCGCAAGCGTTGGAGTTTTGGGGGATTTCGTGGAGCTGGGAATGAAGCTACCGTCGTAGCGCGGTTGTCTGCGAGAACCTGCACGGTTGCGCACGGGAACGGGCTCACTAATGCCTCTTTGAGCCGACATGTGTACAACAGAAATGCTAGTGTGGTGCCAAAGTGTGCACTGGAATCGTCAAGCGGCAACGTGGTAACAATACGCGACAAAGGAGGAAGAAATGATAAGTAGACAAAAAATTAATAATAAAAGGATGTTTGCATTTTATTACGACATCTTCATTTCCTCAGGACGTCGGTGGCTCGCAAAACCTGGCCGACTTGTATACGGCTAGTCCATGTGTGTTCAACTGAATATACATGTGGTTGTTCGAGGTTGAGGCGGCCACAGGAAGTCCATACGGCTAGTCCAAATGGCTACTCTAACACACATCTGCACGCGCTGTAGGTGCCCCTCCGCGTGGTTACGTGCTTATATGTAGTGCAAATAGAGAAAATCACATCTCATATGATTAAACTAAGGAACATGTCAGCGATGATTTTATCAATGCTAACAATTGTTTACCATCAACCGTCTGCCCACGACAAACGCATCTTATCAGGAGGAATCGTCTATGTTATTATTGGTCTTCCCACACGATACTGACTGCTGACCTATTTACCGGGTATCACACACACCTTATGGTATATTATTTGTGTTATCTTAGATCACTGCAAACAGCTATCCGAGAGAACTGTATGTCGTACTTTGCACATATATGTATTTTGTTAACCATTTGTTTTATCTTGGCTAATTGCAAATAGTTCATGAGGACCAATCGTGCCACGCATCGCACACGCAAGTCTCATCTCAATCGTGCATGATAGTCCAACCATTGCACATAGTTCATCTGATTGGCGACTAAGCTAGACCTATACCATTTGCAATTGATGTATCGCACACAATTTGGACAAAGGGTCTTAGTTGCAGGTGTCGCCTTAGGACCTTCCTCCAGTATTGCATAGAAATTGCCCCTGGGATCCATGTTTTCATCCACATTGACATAGTATCGCCATCTCCCACTCGTGAGATCAAGCCCATACTTAGGGCCACTCATCCCGCAATCAGTGTGCGGGAAGTATCGCCATTTTAAAACTCTTGCGTGAAGATAATTAAGATTTATCAAAAAGCGCCATCCATGCGTTCCCAACATTGCAATATTAAACTTATGTAAGTCTCAGAAAGCCATACCGCAATTGCACTTTGGTGTAGACAACTCTTTCCATGACACACAATGCATAGATTTTTTAACAACAAACTACCTTAGAAGTATTTTTTCATGGGAGAAATCAAACTCTTACAAACCTTGTTTGTAAATAAGAAAGCACTCATTGGATAAGTGCAAATTGCTTGGACGGCGGATTTCAGAAGTGTTTCACATCCTCCACAAGCTAGTAGTTTTTATGACCATCCCTGAATTTTTTCACGAGCTCTTTCACCAATGTGACCAAAAGTGCCACTCATCATACACCCCATGGTTGTAGGCAGTCTGAAGTATTTCTCACTGAATGCCTCCTCCTGGATGTTCAATGTTGCCATCAAAAGTTGCTTCAAAGAATCATGGGTGTTAGTACTAAAAATGGAACTTTTATCATGATTAACGCGTTGACCTGAAGCATGCCCCTAAATTCTTAAAATCTCATTCAATCTAAGAGCACACTCCTATTTTTCATTAAATAAGGTCAAACTATCATATGCAAATAGTAAACGGGTTACACATGGTGATCTATAAGTGAGTCTCAATCCTCTATCAAGAGTACATCCATTCTAAAACTTCAATAATGAGGAAAATCCTTCCGCACAAAGCAGGAACAAATATGGTGAGATAGTGTCACCTTGTCGGAGCCCCCTGGACGGGCCAAAGAATGGTAACAACTCACCATTTACTCGCACCAAGAAGCGAACTAATGATATACACTTCATAATCAACTCGACAAATACCATACTGAAACCAAGCTTGGACACCATTGCTTCGAGGTAATGCCACTCGACGCGATCATAGGCCTTCATCATATCTAGTTTAACTATATAAGAATAATTCACCCCTTCTTTATCCTCTTCATATGCAACTAAAACATTGTCGGTTAAGAGATGACCAGGAACAAAGACACTCTGGTCTTCACTGATAAGCTCATCCATAAAGCATCACATGCGGTTGGTCATACTAGTGATCTGCGTTGGGTTTTCCCCCGAAGAGGAGGGGATGATGCAACACAGTATAGATAAGATTTCCCTCAGTGAGAACCAAGTTTATCGAACCAATAGGAGAACCAGGCAATTTCCCGTCTTCAGCGCCTACACATAAAAGAGCACACACTTGCACCCAACGTGGGCAAGAGGGTTGTGAATCACCTTGAACTCGTTACTTGCAAGTAATAAGTAGTTATATATAGATATATGGAATATATTAAATACAAAAACTAAATGAAAATAATAAAAGGCATCAAGGTATTTTGTATTTTTGTAAATATTTTTTTGAATAGACCTGGGGCCATAGTTTTTGCTAGGGGCTTCTCTCTCGTAGAAAGCAGAACTTGGATAAACAAATTACTGTTGGGCAATTGATAAAAAAGCGCATAGTTATGCAATATTTATTCATGTCAATGATCATTACATATAGGCATCACATTCGTAAGCAAGTAGACCGACTCCTGCCTACATGTACTACTACTACTCCACACATCGACCGCTATCCAGCGTGCATCTAGAGTATTAAGTAAAACAGAGTAATGCTTGAAGAACAAAGACATGATGTATACAACGTAAATCCAATTAATATGAATCAACCCCATCGTTTTATCCTTAGTGGCAGCAATACAAATACGTGTCTTGTCCCCTATTTTTTCACTTGGCTGAAGAGCACCACAAGATTGATCCCATTACAATGCACCCCTCACTTAAGATAGATCAGTCTAGTTCGCCAAACCAAATCAATAGACAAGAGAGAAGTATGAAGGTATCTGATACGTCCATTTTGCATCGTGCTTTCATGTTGATATTTATTGCTTTTTGGGCTGTTATATTACTTGTGGTACCATATTTATGCCTTTTCTCTCTTATTTTGCAAGGATTATTTGAAGAGGGAGAATTCAGGCAGCTGGAATTCTGGACTAAAAAAGGAGCAAATCCTAGTCCACTATTCTACACATCTCCAAATGCCCTGAAAATTTACGTGGATTTTTTCTGGAATATATTAAAAATACTGGGCGAAAGAACTACCGGAGGGGGGCCACCAGGGCCCCACAAGCCCCCACTCCGCCACCACCCCCTGGTGGCGGTGGGCAAGCTTGTGGGCTGTCTGAAGGCCCACTAGCCCCCCTCTTTTGCTATATGAAGCGTCCTGGTCTAAAAAAATCAAGAGGGAGCTTTTTCGTGGTTTCGCCACCGCCAGGAGGCAGAACTTGAGCAGATCCAATCTAGAGCTCCGGCCGGACGATCCTACCGGGGAAACTTCCCTCCCGGAGGGGGAAATCGTCGCCATCGTCATCACCAACACTCTTCTCTTCGGAGGGGAGGCATATTCATCAACATCTTCATCAACACCATCTCCTCTCCAATCCCTAGTTCATCTCTTCTAATCAATATTCGTCTCGCGACTCCAATTGGTACTTGTAAGGTTGCTAGTAGTGTTGATTACTGTTTGTAGTTGATGCTAGTTGGATTATTTGGTGGAAGAGTTTATGTTCAGATCCTTGATGCTATTCATTACACCTCTGATCGTGATTATGATTATGTTTTGTGAGTAGTTACTTTTGTTCCTGAGGACATGGGATAAGTCATGCTGATAATAGTCATGCGAATTTGATATTCGTTCGGTATTTTGATATGATGTATGTTGTCTTTTCCTCTAGTGGTGTTATGTGAACGTCGACTACATAGCACTTCACCATATTTGGGCCTAGGGAAAGGCATTGGGAAGTAGTAATTGATGATGGGTTGTTGGAGTGACAGAAGCTTAAACCCCACTCTATGTGTTGCTTCGTGAGGGGCTGATTTGGATCCACTAGTTCAATGCTATGGTTAGACTTTGTCTTAATTCTTCTTTTGTAGTTGCCGATGCTTGCGAGAGAGGTTAATCATAAGTGGGATGCTTGTCCAAGTAAGGGCAGTACCCAAGCGCCGGTCCACCCACATATCAAACTATCAAAGTAACGAACGCGAATCATATGAACATGATGAAACTAGCATGACAGAAATTCCCGTGTGTCCTCGAGAGTGTTTTTCCTCCTATAGGACTTTGTTCTGGCTTGTCCCTTGCTGCAAAAGGGATTGGGCCACTTGCTGCACCGTTGCTACTACTTGTTACTTGTTACTCTTTGCTTGCTACGTTTCACCTCGCTACACAATCACTTGTTACCGCTACTTTCAGTGCTTGCAGTTATTACCTTGCTAAAATACGTTTATCAGAGCCTTCTGCTCCATGTTGGGTTCGAAACTCTTACTTATCGAAAGGACTACGATTGACCCCCTATACTTGTGGGTCATCAGTATCACAATCATGCGTATAAGAATTCAAAGAAGACTCAAATATATTTCATGAATAATCAGAAAATACACCCACAATTCATCGAATCCCAACAAACGCACCTCACAAAGTGATTACATACAATAGATCACCGCAAGAATCGTGGTGATCATGGGAATGAATAACATAGAGAGAGAGATAGCTATCGAGGTACTAACTACAGACCCGTAGATCTATGGTGAACTACTCACACATCACCATGGGAAAACAAGGTTGATGTAGAGGCCTTCCATGATCGATCCTCCCTCCGACAGGGCGCCCAAATAGGGATCTAGATGGCACATCGCAGAACGGAGACTTATGACGGTGGAAAAAATGTTTCGGGAGGCTCTATATGGTTTTTTGGATAATTGAGAATTTATAGGACAGAGAGGGGCACCGGAGGCCAAGGGAGGTGACCCCAAGCCATCAAGGTCTCCTTCCGAAGTTTCCATGTCCTTATTTTGTCCCAAAAAAATCTTTAAAAAGTTTTGGGGTCTTTGGACTTTGTCTGGTGCAGTATTCCCGAAAAGCCAAAAACATGGAGAAAACAATAACTGTCACTTGACACTTGGTTAATAGGTTCGTGCTAAAAATAATATAAAACAACAAGTAAATGCCTAAAAAGCATCCTAGAAGGACAATATAATAACATTGCACAATAAAAAATATAGATACGTTGGAGACGTACCAGCATCCCCAAGCTTAATTCATGCTCGTCCTCGAGTAGGTAATTGATAAAAATAGAATTTTTTATGTGACATGCTACCCGACATGTAATCTCTTGCAAGTATGATTATTGAGAAATGACGAATTAACAAACATAAACATAGTAATAACCATGAATATAAGTAACATAATCATCAATGTTCAAAATATACAATCCTTAAAGAATGTTTGCCCCCATTTATTTTCTCATACTAGCATGGCATGGCTGTGTCTTCATCACATAAATATAAATGTCAAGCACCACTATGTTAATCCATGCAATTGGATCGTACTTGGGGTGCTTTGGGCATCCCAATCTTAGGCACTCTACCGCTGCTTATTCCTTCATCCGCTACACAATCACTTGTTACCGCTACTTTCAGTGCTTGCAGTTATTACCTTGCTGAAATCCGTTTATCAGAGCCTTCCGCTCCTCATTGGCTTCGACACTCTTACTTATCGAAAGGACTATGATTGATCCCCTATACTTGTGGGTCATCAAGACTCTTTTCTGGCGCCGTTGCTGGGGAGTGAAGCGCCTTTGGTAAGTGGAAATTGGTAAGTAAACATCTTTATACTGTGCTGAAATTTATTGTCACTTGTCACTATGGAAACTCTTCCTTTGAGGAGTTTGTTCGGGGTATCTTCACCACGAACGGAAGCACGAGGAGTTGCTCCTCAACCTGAGGTACCTACTGAAAATATCTTTTATGAAATTCCTTTGGGTACGCTTGAGAAACTGCTGGCTAATCCTTCTACAGGAGATGGATCTTCACATCCAGACTTTCATCTAATCTATGTAGATGAAGTTTGTGGTTTATTTAAGCTTGCAGGTTTGCCTGAGGATGAGGTAAAGAAGAAAGTATTTCCTTTATCTTTGAAGGATAAGGCGTTGACATGGTATAGGCTATGTGATGATGCTGGATCATGGGGCTACAATCGGTTGAAATTAGAATTTCATCAAAAGTTCTATCCTATGCATTTAGTACATCGTGATCAGAACTTTATTTATAACTTTTGGCCTCGTGATAGGGAAAGCATAGCTCAAGCTTGGGGAAGGCTTAAATCAATGCTATATTCATGCCCCAATCATGAGATCTTGAGAGAAATCATCACTCAAAACTTTTATGCTCGGCTTTCTCATGAAGATCGTACCATGCTTGACACTTCTTGTGCCGGTTCTTTTATGAAGAAGGATATTGATCACAAGTGGAATTTATTGGAGAGAATCAAACGCAACTCTGAAGATTGGGAGCTGGAGGAAGGTAAGGAGTCAGGTATGAATTTCCAGTTTGATTGCGTTAAATCTTTTGTTGAGACAAACACTTCTAGAGATTTTAGCACTAAGTATGGACTTGACTCTGAGATAGTAGCTTCTCTATGTGAATCTTTTGCTGCTGATGTTGATCTTCCCAAAGAGAAGTGGTTTAAATATCATCCTCCTGTAGAAAGAAACATAGCCAAAACCAATCTAGTTGAGGAGAAAATCATAGCTTTTAGTGATCCTGTTGTTCCTTGTGCTTACACTGAGAAACCACCATACCCTGCTAGGATAAAGGGTTATTCTAAAGCTCAACTATGATACGTAGGGGTTACATTAGACCACTTGCACCCCCTGAGGAGATTAGAGTTGAACCTAGTGTTGCTATTATCAAAGATCTCTTAGCCGAAGACATAGACGGGCATGTTATCAAATTCGGTGAGGACTCCGCTAGAATTGCTAAACCTCACGCGAAAGACAAGCACGGACCTGTAGTTGGCCTGCCCGTTGTTTCTGTTAAGATAGGAGATCACTGTTACCATGGTTTATGTGATATGGGAGCTAGTGTTAGTGCAATACCCCGTTCTCTATATGATGAAATCAAAGATGAGATTGCACCTGCTGAGTTAGAACCGATTGATGTCTCTATTACGCTAGCTAATAGAGACACTATCTGGCCTCTGGGAATTGTGAGAGACGTAGAAGTCCTGTGTGGTAAGACGAAGTATCCTACTGATTTCCTCGTCCTTGGTACTTCATAAGATAGCTTTTGTCCCATCATATTTGGGTGACCCTTTCTCAACACTGTCAATGCTCACATTGATAGCATTAAGCAGACTGTCACAGTAAGTTTCGAGGGTGTGTCTCATGCATTTAACTTCTCCAAGTTTGGAAGACAAACCCATGAAAGAGAGTCGTCTGGTAGAGATGAAATCATTGCTCTTGCCTCTATTGCCGTACCTCCTACGGATCCTTTAGAGCAATATCTGCTTGAGCATGCAAATGATATGCATATGGAGGAGAGAGATGAGATAGATAGAATTGTCTTAGAACAACATCCTATTCTCAAGAATAATCTGCCTGTTGAACTGCTTGGGGATCCTCCCCCACCAAAGGGTGATCCTGTGTTCGAGCTTAAATAGTTGCCTAATACTCTTAAGTATGCCTATCTTGATGAGAAGGCGATATATCCTGTCATTATTAGTGCTCTCCTCTCAGAGCGCGAAGAGAAGAAGTTACTTAAAACTCTGAGGAAGCATCGCGCTGCTATTGGATATACTCTTGATGATCTTAAGGGTATTAGTCCTACTCTATGTCAGCACAAGATTAAAACCGATCCTGACTTTAAACCAGTTGCTGATCATCAAAGGAGATTAAATCCTAAGATGAAGGAGGTCATTAGAAAATAAATATTAAAGCTTCTGGAAGCAGGAATCATTTATCCTGTTGCTCATAGTGATTGGGTAAGTCCAGTACATTGCGTACCTAACAAGGGAGGTATCACCGTCGTTCCTAATGATAAGGATGAACTAATCCCACAAAGGATTATTACCGGCTATAGAATGGTGATAGACTTCCGGAAACTGAACAAGGCAACCAGGAAAGATCATTATCCTTTGTCGTTCATCGACCAAATGCTAGAAAGGCTATCAAAACACACACACTTCTGCTTTCTAGACGGTTATTCAGGTTTCTCGCAAATACCTGTTGCACAATCTGATCAAGAGAAAACCACTTTCACCTGCCCTTTCGGTACCTTTGCCTATAGACGTATGCGTTTTTGCTTATGTAATGCACCTGCCACCTTCCAAAGATGTATGATGGCTATATTCTCTGACTTTTGTGAAAAGATTGTCGAGGTTTTCATGGATGACTTCTCCGTTTACGGGTCTTCCTTTGATGATTGCCTCAGCAACCTTGATCGAGTCTTAGAGAGATGCGAAGAAACCAACCTCGTCTTGAATTGGGAGAAGTGCCACTTTATGGTTAATGAATGTATCGTCTAAGGACACAAAATCTCTGAGAGAGGCATTGAAGTCGATAAGTCTAAGGTTGATGCAATTGAGAAAATGCCTTGCCCCAGAGATATCAGAGGTATACGAAGTTTCTTAGGTCATGCTGGTTTCTATAGAAGGTTCATTAAAGACTTATCTAAGATTTCTAGGCCTCTTACCAACCTCCTGCAGAAGGATGTTCCTTTTGTTTTTGATGAGGATTGTGAGGAAGCTTTCGAAATACTTAAGAAGGCTTTGATAACCGCACCTATTGTTCAACCACCTGGCTGGAACTTGCCCTTTGAAATCATGTGTGGCACTAGTGATTATGCTGTTGGTGCTGTTCTAGGACAAAGAGTTGACAAGAAGTTGAATGTCATTCACTACGCTAGTAAAACTCTAGACAGTGCCCAAAGAAACTATGCCACTACGGAGAAGGAATTTTTAGCAGTCGTGTTTGCATGTGAAAATTTCAGATCTTACCTAGTTGACTCCAAAGTCACTATTCACTTTGATCATGTTGCTATTAAGTACCTCATGGAGAAGAAGGATGCTAAGCATAGGCTAATCAGATGGGTTCTCCTGCTACAGGAATTTGATTTGCACGTCGTTGACCGAAAGGGTGCTGATAATCCTTTAGCAGATAACTTGTCTAGGCTAGAGAATGTCCTTGATGACCCACTGCCAACTGATGACAGCTTTCCTGATGAGCAATTAAATGTCGTGCGCACTTCACTTAGTGCACCGTGGTATGCCGATTATGCAAACTATATCGTAGCCAAATACATACCACCCAGTTTCACCTATCAACAAAAGAAGAAATTCTTCTTTGATTTGAGACACTACTTTTGGGATGATCCTCACCTTTATAAGGAAGGATTAGATGGTGTTATTAGACGTTGTGTGCCTGAACATGAACAGGGACAGATCCTGCAGAAGTGTCATTCCGAAGCCTATGGAGGACACCATGCTGGAGATAGAACTGCCCATAAGGTATTGCAATTAGGTTTCTATTGGCCCAATCTCTTCAAGGATGCACGTATGTTTGTCTTGTCTTGTGACGAATGCCAAAGGATAGGGAACATCTGTAAGCATCAAGAGATGCCTATGAACTATTCACTTGTCATTGAACCATTTGACGTCTGGGCTTTGATTATATGGGACCCTTCCCGAGTTCCAATGGGTACACTCACATCTTAGTTGCTATGGATTACGTTACTAAGTGGGTAGAAGCTATCCCCACTAAATATGCTGATCACCATACCTCTATTAAGATGCTTAAAGAAGTCATATTCCCAAGATTTGGAGTCCCTAGATACTTGATGACTGATGGCGGTTCACACTTCATTCATGGTGTTTTCCGCAAGATGCTAGCTAAGTGTGATGTCAACCATAGAGTTGCATCTCCTTATTATCCTCAATCTAGTGGTCAAGTGGAGTTGAGTAATAGGGAGATCAAGTTGATCCTACAAAAATCCGTCAATAGATCTCGAAAGAACTGGTCTAGCAAACTTGATGATGCACTATGGGCTTCTAGGACTGCTTATAAGAATCCCATGGCCATGTCACCGTATAAAATGGTTTACGGTATGGCCTGTCATTTACCTCTTGAGCTGGAACACAAAGCTTATTGGGCAATCAAAGAGCTCAACTTTGATTTCAAACTTGCTGGTGAGAAGCGGTTGTTTGATATCAGCTCGTTAGATGAATGGAGAGCCCAGGCATATGAGAATGCCAGGTTGTTCAATGAAAAGGTTAAGAGATGGCACGACAAACGAATACAGAAACGAGAGTTCAATGTAGGTGATTATGTCTTTCTATACAATTCTCGTTTGAGATTCTTTGCAGGCAAGCTTCTCTCTAAATGGGAAGGTCCCTATGTTGTCGAGGAAGTATATCGTTCCGGTGCCATCAAAATCAATAACACGGAAGGAAATTTTCCTAGAGTGGTAAATGGGCAAATAATCAAGCATTACATCTGTGGTACTCCCATAAATGTTGAGACCAATATCATCAATGTCATAACTCCAAAGAAGTACATAAGGGATGTTTATCAGCCTGTTTCAGACCTTGAAAACAAAGATGTATCTGTTTCGGCAAGAAATTTGACTCCGATACTTTTCGAATAGGAAATTTCTTCCATTTTGGATTTTTTGGAAAATTACAAAAATAAAAAGCAGTCCGGAGAGCAAATGAGGCAGCCACAAGGGCCCACCCCGCCACCACTCCCTGGTGGCGGTGGGCAATCTTGTGGGCACCTCGTCTGCCTCCCGGACTGCGTTTTCTTGCGGAGGACTCCTTCTGGCCTAGAAAAAATTAATATATAGTCGCCCGAAGGTTTTGATCTCCGTATCGCGCAGTTTTCCTCTGTTTTCGTTTCGAGCTTGTTGTGTGCCGTAGATTTAGGTCAAGATGTCTTCTCAAGATTCAGCAGAAGAGATCTATGTGGCCGATGATCGTGCTAACTCTAGGATTAATGGGGACTTGGAACCATACGGCTGGACCACTCATGAGGAAGAGGACTATGAGCCTAAAGGGAAGGAACAAACGAGTTCCGATGAAGAGGAGGCTCCTCTACTCCAACCTGCAAACACCCATGTGGAGTTCAAGAAGTCAAACCTCCCTCACCATAGGAAGAAGCCTAAGACCTTGTTTATCCCTTCTCGTTTCTTGCAGGAGAGCAAGCAGGAGCTTTGCCATAGAGTTTTGAAACTTGAGGAGGAAAATGACGATCTAAGGGAGCAGAACTTTTGCTCAAGTGGAAATTAGACAAGCTCAAGACTGCTCCAACAACACCACCATCACCACCAAAGGAAGACAACTAAACATTGGTATGGGCAATCCCCTTGGCTTCTGCCAAGCTTGGGGGAGTTGCCCTCGTATCGTATCACCTTTATATCTTTTGCTTTTACCTTTGTTTTAGTTCTTTCCTTTTCAGTTTTTATTTCTTCTTTTAGAGGAATAAGTCTTTAGTTTTTAGTTTGAGTCTTTTGCTTTTGTCTCTCCCCCATTGTATTCGAGCTTACAAGCTATATAATAAAGAGTTTCTTACTCAAGGGCTTTGCTTTGTGCCATGATCAAAAGTATGAAAAGAACGATGGCATGAAAGATCATGAGACGATCTTATGGAAAGTGATAACTTCACTTATGACACGTATGATGATTGAAACTTGTTCAGAATAAATCAACATAGACATTAGTCATTGTTGCAGTTAATAAGAAGTAATAAGGAAAGAGAGGTTCACATATAAATTTATCATCTTAGACACTTTTTGCAATTGTGAGAACTCACCAAACTATTACATGACTAGGAGTATATGTTGGACAAGGAAGACAAACATAATGAATTGTGTTTGCTTGGTTCCAAACAATGTTATATGATTAGAGATCCCTTAGCATGTGACGATTGCTTCCACCTCATATTAGCAAAAACTCCCGCACCAAGTAGAGATACTACTTGTGCATCCATAAACCTCCAACCAGTTTTGCCATGAGAGTCCACCATACCTACCTATGGATTGAATGAGATCCTTCAAGTAAGTTGTCATCGGTGCAAGCAATAAAAAATGCTCTCTAATATGTATGATCTATTAGTGTGTGGAAAATAAGCTTTGTACGAACCTATGATGAGGAAGACATAAAAGCGACAGACTGCATAATAAAGTTCTTTGTCACAGGAGGCAATATAAAATGACGTTCCTCCGCACTAAGAGGACACACATTGAAACCTCAAAAGCGCATGACAACCTCTATTTCTCTCTGCGAAGGGCCTATCTTGTACCTTTACTTTTTACCCTTGTAAGAGTCATGGTGATCATCACCAATTCCCTTTTTGCCTTTGTCTTGCCTACCGTTACATGCTTGGGAAATATCTATATTCATATATCAACTGGGAGTTGAGTACTTATGCTTTATTGTTGTTGACTTTACCCTTGAGGTAAACTATTGGGAGGCAAAACTGTTGGGAGACACCATGAGTACCACGTGAGTTGTAACAATTATGGAAAACGAAAGAGATGATTGAGTATGTGGGTTTGCCTTACAAGCTCTTATTTGACTCTTTCTGATGTTGTGATAAATTACAATTGCTTCAATGACTATGGACTATTGTTGGTTACTTCTCGGTAAGGTTTTTGCTTCATGCTTTTCTTTGTGAAGGAATTGTTACTTTCCCATAGGAATCTTTATGATGTATTGTTGTTCTATGTGTGATCATGATGCCCTCATGTCCGTATTATGTTTTATCGACACCTTCGTCCCTCAACATGTGGACATGTTTATGGACTTTGTTTTCGCTTGAGGACAAGCGAGGTCTAAGCTTGGGGGAGTTGATACGTCCATTTTGCATCATGCTTTCATGTTGATATTTATTGCTTTTTGGGCTGTTATATTACTTGTGGTACCATATTTATGCCTTTTCTCTCTTATTTTGCAAGGGTTATTTGAAGAGGGAGAATTCAGGCAGCTGGAATTCTGGACTGCAAAAAGAGCAAATCCTAGTCCACTATTCTTCACATCTCCAAATGCCCTGAAAATTTATGTGGATTTTTTCTGGAATATATTAAAAATACTGGGCGAAAGAACTACCGAAGGGGGGCCACCAGGGGCCAACAAGCCCCCACTCCGCCACCATCCCCCTAGTGGCGGTGGGCAAGCTTGTGGGCTGCCTGAAGGCCCACTAGCCCCCCTCTTCTTCTATATGAAGCGTCCTGGTCTAAAAAAATCAAGAGGAAGCATTTTCGTGGTTTCGCCGCCGCCACGAGGCGGAACTTGAGCAGATCCAATCTAGAGCTCCGGCACGACGATCCTGCCGCGGAAACTTCCCTCCTGGAGGGGGAAATCGTCGCCATCGTCATCACCAACACTCCTCTCTTCGGAGGGGAGGCATCTTCATCAACATCTTCATGAGCACCATCTCCTCTCCAATCCGTAGTTCATCTCTTGTAATCAATCTTCGTCTCGCGACTCCAATTGGTACTTGTAAGGTTGCTAGTAGTGTTGATTACTCTTTGTAGTTGATGCTAGTTGGATTATTTGGTGGAAGAGTTTATGTTGAGATCCTTGATGCTATTTATTACTCCTCTAATCATGATTATGATTATGTTTTGTGAGTAGTTACTTTTGTTCCTAAGGACATGGGATAAGTCATGCTGATAATAGTCATGTGAATTTGATATCCGTTCGGTGTTTCGATATGATGTATGTTGTCTTTTCCTCTAGTGGTGTTATGTGAACGTCGACTACATAACACTTCACCATATTTGGGCCTAGCGGAAGGCATTGGGAAGTAGTAAGTAGATGATGGGTTGCTGGAGTGACAGAAGCTTAAACCCCAATCTATGTGTTGCTTCGTGAGGGGCTGATTTGGATCCACTAGTTTAATGCTATGGTTAGACTTTGTCTTAATTCGTCTTTTGTAGTTGCGGATGCTTGTGAGAGAGGTTAATCATAAGTGGGATGCTTGTCCAAGTAAGGGCAGTACACAAGCGCCGGTCCACCCACATATCAAACTATTAAAGTAACAAACGCGAATCATATGAACATGATGAAACTAGCATGACAGAAATTCCCGTGTGTCCTCGGGAGCGTTTTTCCTCCTATAAGACTATGTTCTGGCTTGTCCCTTGCTACAAAATGGATTGGGCCAGTTGTTGCACCGTTGCTACTACTTGTTACTTGTTACTCTTTGCTTGCTACGTTTCACCTCGCTACACAATCACTTGTTACCGCTACTTTCAGTGCTTGCAGTTATTACCTTGCTGAAATCCGTTTATCAGAGCCTTCTGCTCCTCGTTGGGTTCGAAACTCTTACTTATCGAAAGGACTACGATTGATCCCCTATACTTGTGGGTCATTAGTATCACAATCATGCATATAAGAATTCAAAGAAGACTCAAATATATTTCATGAATAATCAGAAAATAAACCCACAATTCATTAGATCCCAACAAACGCACCTCACAAAGTGATTACATACAATAGATCACCGAAAGAATCGCGGTGATCATGGGAATGAATAACATAGAGAGAGAGATAGCTATCTAGGTACTAACTACAGACCCGTAGATCTATGGTGAACTACTCACACATCACCATGGGAAAACAAGGTTGATGTAGAGGCCTTCCACGATCGATCCTCCCTCCAACAGGGCGCCCAAATAGGGATCTAGATGGCACATCGCAGAACAGAGACTTACGATGGTGGAAAAAGTGTTTCGGGAGGCTCTATATGGTTTTTTCGATAATTCAGAATTTATAGGACAGAGAGGGGCATCAGAGGCCAAGGGAGGTGGCCCCAAGCCATCAAGGTCCGCCCTGTTGGCTTAGCGCCACCCCGTGGGGCCTTCGGTCTCCTTCCGAAGTTTCCAGGTCCTTATTTTGTCCAAAAAAATCTTTAAAAAGTTTTGGGGTCTTTGGACATTGTTTGGTACAGTATTCCCGAAAAGCCAAAAACATGGAGAAAACAACAATAGTCAGTTGACACTTGGTTAATAGGTTCGTGCTAAAAATAATATAAAACAACAAGTAAATGCCTAAAAAGCATCCTAGAAGGACAATATAATAACATTGCACAATAAAAAATATAGATACGTTGGAGACGTACCAACATCCCCAAGCTTAATTCATGCTCGTCCTCGAGTAGGTAATTGATCAAAATAGGATTTTTTATGTGACATGCTACCCGACATGTAATCTCTTGCAGGTATGATTATTGAGAAATGACGAATTAACAAACATCAACATAGTAATAACCATGAATATAAGTAACATAATCATCAATGTTCAAAATATACAATCCTTAAAGAATGTTTGCCCCCATTCATTTTCTCATGCTAGCATGGCATGGCTCTGTCTTCATCACATAAATACAAATGTCAAGCACCACTCTGTTAATCCATGCAATTGGATCGTACTTGGGGTGCTTTGGGCATCCCAATCTTAGGCACTCTGCCGCTGCTTATTCCTTCATCCATCGTGAAAACACCCCAAACTTGAAAACTTCATCACACAAAACTCAACAAAAAACTCGTGACATGTCTTAGTAGGATAGGCGAACCATAAACATTAGTTACTACTATAAATTTATATATTTTTTATTATTGCAGAAGGTAATGTATTATAAATTTTCCATGAGTTATAGCTCCCAATATAGTACACAACATCATCGAAACAAGCAAACTATGAAGCAAAAAAGGAATTTGTCTAAAACAGAATAGTCTGTAGTGATCAGAAAAGATGCCCTACTTATGTAACTCCACAAATTCTAAAAAATAGGACAACCCGACCAATTTTTATAAATATATTTAAAAAAAATTCAGATCAAAAATTCATCAGAGTAAAATCAGAGAAATTATGCACTGGTTGCAAAAGTTTCTGTATTTGCACTGTGTCAATTCTACTCATCATTCAAATCATCCCAAAGGCTTTACTTGAAAGAAACACTAATTTAATCATAAGAAGACAATCATTACAGTATAAATAATCATGTTATCTCACACAAACAGAAAGTAGAATAAGAAAATAAGATAACTAATGGGTTGCCTCCCAACAAGCTATATTGTTTTACGACCCTAGCTAGGCAAAATGCATAGTTTCAAGTGTTGTCATCTCTGACACTCCACTCATAAGTATCCCTCGTGATAGATTCATAAGGTGGTTCAGTTCTATTCCTAAGGAACTGTTCCTTCCATTTGTTTAATGGGAATTGGAGCCTTATATTTCCCTCTTTAATATAAATAATTGCACCTATAGTTCGTAGAGAAGGTCACCCAAGTATTATTGGACAAGATGGGTTGAATTAAATATCAAGAACTATGAAATAGTCAAGCAAAAAAATTATATTAGTAAGTATAAGAACATCATTTATTTTTCCCAAGGGTTTTGTGGGGACCCCGACTAGCAAGTCGAGTTCGTCGTGCCTAGTGACCCCAAGGATCAATGTTCACTGAACACAGATACTGAATAATAGAGTCTTACATCCAAGTACCGAAATTATTACATCAAACGACCAGAAGGTCGGGTTCAAGAGCGAGGCCTAAAGCCAATTAAACAGATACATCGGGTAGCGGAAACTCGTAAGGGCTAAGCGGTGCCCATGCCATCAAGCCTACACCGATAGGCATTCTGACTTGGAAGCGTCCTAGATCGCAGGTTCGTCTCCGAAGGCGTACTCGTCGCCGAACTCTGGTCCTTCCTTGTCTGTCAATAATATAACCAATGGCAAGCCAATGAGTACTTTGAATGTACTCGCAAACAACCCATGATATGAACAATAAAAATGATGGATAACAATATCATGCATTTCTAGTATAATTCATCTGGGTGGAATGATCATGGATATGCATCAAGTTAAAGAATTACTTTTGAAGAACAGGTTACGGATATCGACATATCAGACAAGGGTTGAACACACCGGGTTCACCCTATATGCCAAGTCACCGAACATGGTCATATCAATTCGTCAAGTAACTTTGGTTATTAACACCATTCACTGAACTCACACACACACACTTGGTTTATGCGGAAACGCTGGACGTAGTTTAAGCAACACCACCCAACTGTCCTTGACCGTGGACATGGCTATTCGAATAGTTTACACTCTGCAGACGTAGTACGCTGGACCCACGAGATCCGGGAAACTTCTGTGTCATCCACGACTCGCGGTATATCACATATAGCCGAGGTAAGTACCCGATCATCATCTTTCCCCTGACGATACTAGACAAAGAGGTCCACTCGATTGGTACCCAGCCCACATGTTGTACGTCTTACGAGCACCGACTCTGGACAGTATCAACCATGCGGGGACGAACGGTGTGCTTGGAACTCATAATAATGGCATAGTCGTCCTACCTGGCACGACCCCATCATGAGAGTGACGAAAATCACTCCCGCCACTAGTAATCTGGCTCTTTGCTAGCACCGACCAGAGTAATCAACAAAGCCCCGTCCCATAAAGGGGTAACATGGTCGTACTGGTAAGGTTGGGACAGTCGACACATCATAAATCTAATCCCATTTCCGAAACCATACTCACACAAAAACACCGGTGCATCACTTCACCAAAAGTGATCACCAACTCATCATCACCCTCGGGCATTAGTGGCACCCGATGGGGTTTTCATAAACTCTTTATTAAACTCACCATCATGCTCATGATAATATGCTCTATCTTTACTTGTCAACATGGTATTAACATGACCCTCAAGGGGTAGGGTCAAGCTCAATGCAATGATCTTACTTTGCTAGTCAACATGACAGTAGCATGATCCTCATAGATGGTAGGGTCAACCTCATCATGCTTGTGCTCTGAGGAGCCATATGTATAACATCACTATCATGCAAGTGCTTCGAAGAAGCCTTCGGTACCATCACATCAATGATGAATCGGCACTGTGATCTCATGCAACGGAAAAGTACTTGCTATTCTAGCATGCATCAATGTATGTGCTCAAGTCATGGTTAAAGGGCTGCTTGCCTTGGTCAGCTAGGTATCCGGGGTCTTCGAGGTCTTCCGCTCCGAATCCTCCGTCACTCGGTAACTCTACCGTTGAGAAAGGAATAAATAAATAATAGCTCACACCAAAACAGATCACAAGGTGCTTTTCAAAATGTTGCAAGGCTTGAATAAATTCAGTTTATTATTTTGGAAAATGTTTCCTATGGTTTTTATTAGCTAAGCATATTTATTTAAAAGCAAACAGGAGAAAACAAATGCTTTTAATATCATTTTATTATACCAAAACAGATTCTGTTTTTGAAAAATGTCAAACTTTAAAGAATCAATTACTACACATTTTTAGAAAATTGTTGGTGGTAAAATCATATTTTTCTCCTGGCTAAATATTTTTATAAATATCATTTACGCTAGCAAGTTAAAAATAAAAGAAAAGGCCAGGGGGAGACCAAGCCGGCCCAGCCAGCAGACCGGCCACCAGGCGCGCGTCTGCCAGGTTCAAACCTGACATGCGGGCCCCTGGGGTCAGCGTCAGCGGCTGCGCGCGCTGGTTGCCCCAGGACACCGACAGGTGGGCTCCACCTGTCGGGTCCTTCTCCTACCTCCAGCTAGAGAGGTGGATACGGACGCCGGCGAGGCTACCGTTGCTCGCAGGCCAATCTAGGAGCGGGAATGGGTCCCTCGTTCCTCCGCCTACCTGCTCGTGGTTGGGACGTCACCGGAGGTGGTCTGGGTCACCGGCGACGAGGTGACCGTGGCGGAAAGGTTTCCGGATGGCGTCAAGCTAGTGGCTAGGGGCATGGATTCGCTCGGGGAAGTTGGGGGAAATGATCCTGGCATCAAGGGAAGTGCAATGGGAGGTCGGGCGGCGTAGGAGCCGGCGTGTAGCCGGAGATCGACCGGAGCTCCGAGGCGGAGGGGCCTCGGTCGATCTCGAGCACCGGGGCTCTGCGAGCTCGATTGGGCAGCTATGGGAGTCTAGTGGTTGTGCTGAAGCTGCCTGGGGGTGCTGGGGTGCTGGGGAGACCTATTTATAGGCCAGCGGCGGTGAGCCGACTCGGGCGCGCCGGTGACTCACCATGGTGCGCGTGCGTGCACAGTGAGGTGCTGGCCGTGAAACCACGGGTTCGGGACGTGGTTTAGGACCTTCTGGTGCATCGGCCGCAGAGGGGGAGCGAGTGGGGTCGAGCCGCAGCGTCCGTGCATGCTCGGCCGCGTCGGGCGTGCGCGGGCACGCGTCGCCTGAGCTCTTGCGCGAGGAGAGGGGCCCCTGATGGTAGCTTTGCAGAGAGTGGCTGTTGGGGGAGCGTTTGGACACTACTGGGTGGTTGGAACTGGACGGGGACGACGTCCCCTTGCCGGAGGTTCTTTGTAGCGCGTCCAGAGCACGGTTTTGGCATGCCACGGCATGCTGGCGCGCTCTGGGCCCTTTGGACGTGTCCTCCATGTCCTGAGTGTTGCTGGGAGTGTGCCTAGCCGTTGTGTGCTAGTGGGAGCACGAGCTGGTCAAAGGAGGCAAGGAACACCAGTGTTGCCAGTCCTGGCCTGCGGCTCAAATTGAAGATCTTGTCACTTGTGCTTGGAGTTGGGGAGGGGCTGGTTGACTGAGTGCTCAAGGTGTTCTGGGGCTCTAACTCACCAAGTTTGGGGCTTTGACATTGGGTAAAATAGTGGCTAGGAGGGTTTTTACCTTCCTGTCAGAAGGTGTTCGACAGTGATTTGGGGTGCTTCAACTCCACCACTGGAACTGACACTTAACAGGTTTGGTCTTGGGGTAAAAACATGGGGTTCCAACAAATTTGAGCTCCATTGAACAAGTTTAGCTTTGTAAACATGGAAATGCTCCAAAATGACCAGTATTGTCCTTTACAAAGGAAGTGTGGCCAATCAGAGTCTCACAAATCTCATTTTTGGTGTGGATTCCTCATTTGGGGTATCAAACACCTCTGCAAAGTTTCAGGTCCATTGGAGAAACTTTGCAATGTAGAGTTGTTCCAACTCTTCTCTGGACAGAGAGGGTTTTGGGCTCATTAGGTGCACTTCCCCACCTTGGATCAAGGTGAGATTTTATGTGAGCACCTAATATGGCTTGGGAGGGCTCTTGTAATTTTATGGGAATTTATTGAGATTATTTCCTTTGGAAACATCTCAAAAAGCTAAAACAGGCACAAATGGTTTTCAGGGTTTTACTCAAATAATATTAATATAAAATAGGGTTGAAAATCTTATATATGGAAAATATATGTCCTTCTGAGCCTCCATGAATTTACTCAGAATTTTCTAAGGCAGGAAAGCAATTTTCCTTGTGGGAATATCATTCCTGGCCTAAGAAACAGACATTAATATAAAATAGGAAAATAATATTTTAAATCACCAATTAATGTTTTTAGTGAATGGAAATAATATTAGGATCAGATCACCAACTTTGGTTGGAAGTTCCACTTGGTTTCATGAGCTAGTAGTGTATCCTAACATGATGAAGGTGATCTTGATATAAAAGAAAAAAGGGTTTTTGAAGAGAGCAAAATAATAAGTTTTTCATGGGTTTGAGTCATCAATCAAGCAAGCATTCACTCATACAAGGGCTTACATTGCACTCACAACATTATTTGAAAAAGTTTTAACAAGCTCTGATTTTTGCAACATAAAATACTTGTGGTGAAAAACAGGGTGTGACAGACCTATCTCTCTTACAAGAATCTCGTCCCCAAGATTCCTAAGCTAAGCGTTAAATAGCTCAGGAAATTCTGATCGGAGATAATCTTCACGTTCCCACGTGGCTTCTGCTTCGGTATGGTTGCTCCACTAAACCTTGAAAAACTTGATGGTGCGGCTTCTGGTGCAACGTTCGGCTTCATCCAAAATTTGGATCGGTTTCTCGCGGTAGGTAAGGTCCGGTTGAAGGTCAATAGCTTGATGATCAATGTCCTTGTAAAGATCGGGATGGTTCGGCACTTGCAAACACTTCCGGAGCTGTGACACGTGAAACACGTTGTGCAGACCCGAAAGCTCTGGAAGTAGCTCCAACTGATAAGCTACTTCCCCGCGCCTTGTCGTGATCTTGAAGGTTTCAATGAACCTTGGAGTTAGCTTCCCCTTGACATGGAAACGCTTGGTCCCCTTGAGAGGCGTGACTCGCAAGTACACCTGGTCTCCGGGAACAAACTCCACGTCTCTGCGGCGAGGGTCCGCATAGCTCTTCTGCCTTGACTTAGCTGCCTTCAAGTTCTCTCGGACAAGCTGAACCTTGTCCCCTGCTTCCTGCAGTGCTTCTGGTCCGAAAACTAGTCCTTCCCCGGTTTCGGACCAATTGAGTGGGGTGCGGCACTTCCGCCCATATAACGCTTCGAATGGGGCCATCTGAAGACTGGACCGGTAGCTGTTGTTGTAAGAAAACTCAGCAAACGGCAGGCAATCTTCCCACTTGGCACCATGAGCCAAAACACAGGCACGGAGCATGTCCTGAAGTATCTGGTTTACCCTCTCGGTCTGTCCGCCCGTTTGCGGGTGGAAAGCCGTACTGAAGGAGAGTTTGGTTCCGAGAGCTTCTTGAAACTTCTTCCAGAATCCTGAGGTGAATTGCGTGCCGTGGTCGGACACGATCTCCTTGGGAACTGCATGGAGACACACCACTCGATGAATGTATAGACTGGCCAGCTGGCTTCCATCGTAGGTGGTGTTAACGGGGATGAAGTGGGCCACCTTGGTCAAATGATCGACTATGACCCAAATGGAGTTATGACCCTTATTCGACCGGGGCAGCCCGGTGATGAAGTCCATGCCGACTTTATCCCACTTCCATTCTGGCACTTGAAGAGGTTGCAACAATCCAGCAGGTCGCTGGTGTTCAGCCTTGACTCGCTGGCATACATCGCATTTAGCGACATAGGAGCCAATTTCTCTCTTCATGCCATGCCACCAGAATTGTTCTCAGAGGTCTTGGTACATCTTGGTACCACCTGGATGGATAGAGTACGGTGTGTCATGAGCCTCTTGCAGGATCAAGTCCTTAAGTTCGGCCTTGTTAGGTACGCATAAGCGCTTCCCATACCACAATACTCCTTGCTCATCAATCGAGAATCCTGGGGCTTTGCCTTCTCACACGTTCCTCTTGAGGCCTTCGATACTCTTGTGTCCCTTCTGGGCTTCCTTGATGTCGTCTGCCAGAGTAGGCTTGACTTCAAGGTTGGCCAGGTATCCTGGTTCGACTATCTCAAGCCCGAAGCTCTCCATCTCTTCATACAAGACGGGTAACCTCTCCTTGAGCATGACGTTCAAGGAGCCTGCCTTCCGGCTTAAGGCATCGGCTACCACGTTCACCTTGCCGGGATGATACTGAATGCTAAGGTCGTAATCCTTGATTAACTCAAGCCATCTCCGCTGCCTCATATTCAGCTCCCTTTGGGTGAAAATATATTTCAGACTTTTGTGGTCTGTATATATCTCACATTGCTTCCCCAGAAGGTAATGTCGCCACGTCTTCAGAGCATGCACTACGGCTGCTAGCTCGAGATCATGGGTGGCGTAGTTCTCCTCATGCGGTCACAGTTGCCGTGACAAGTACGCCATGACCCTCCCATCTTGCATTAGGACTCCATCGAGCCCGGTTCCACAGGCATCAAAATATATCACGAATTCTTTGTTGATGTCTGGGGTAGCCAATACCGGGGTGGTAGTTAGCCTCTTCTTCAACTCCTGGAAACTTTCTTCACACGTTGGTGTCCACTCGAACTTTCGGCCTTTCTTCAAGAGCTGAGTCATAGGTCGAGTGATGCTGGAGAATCCTTCTACAAACTTGCGGTAGTATCCCGCGAGCCCAAGGAAACTCCTGACATCCTTCACGTCCTTTGGTGATTCCCAGTTGGTCACTGTAGTAATGTTGGACTAATATACGGCCAATCCGTTTGTTGTCAGGGTATGACCCAGAAATCCAACTTCGTTCAGCCAGAACTGACACTTGCTGAATTTGGCATAAAGTTGGTGCTCTCGAAGCTTTCCCAGAACTAACCTTAGGTGTTGCTCATGCTCCTCTTCGGACTTGGAGAACATTAATATGTCATCGATGAACATGACGACAAACTTGTCCAATTATTCCACGAAGACCTTGTTCATGAGGTACATGAAGTAAGCTGGGGCATTTGTCAAACCGAAGGACATGACTGTGCATTCATATAGATCGTATTGGGTCACGAATGCAGTCTTGGGTATATCTTCGGGTCGAATCTTCAATTGGTAATATCCCGATCGAAGATCGATCTTGGAAAATACCATGGCCCCGTTTAACTGGTCAAACAGGTCTTCGATCTTGGGGAGTGGGTACTTGTTCTTAATTGTGATTTCATTAAGAGAACGGTAATCGACGCAGAGTTGAATGGTACCATCCTTCTTTGAAACAAACAGAACAGGTGATCCCCAAGGTGATGCACTCGGACGGATGAACCCTTTCCCGAGTTGCTCATCCAGCTGCTTCTTCAGCTCTGCCAGCTTTTCGGAACCCATCCTGTAAGGCTTTTTATATATTGGCCTTGATGCGGGCATGAGCTCAATGATGAACTCGATGTCTCGGTCAGGAGGCATTCCGGGTAGCTCTTCAGGAAAGACGTCCGGGTATTCACAGACTAGAGGCACTTGATCAAGCTCTACCTCGGATAGACTGTTGACTCAAGGCACTTGAGCCGATACTGGCTTGGAGACAAACTTGACCTTGACCCCTTGGTTGCTCGTCATGGTAATGGCCCTGTTGGCACAGTCCAAAAGACTCTGGTGCTTGGCCAACCAATCCATGCCGAGGATTACTTCTAAACCTTGTGATTTAAGCACAATGAGGTCTGCCAAGAAACTCGTTCCATTGATAACTATCTCGACCCTTCTACACCCTAGGTGGTCCTCAATACTGCTCCCGGGGTTTGAATTGCCATCTGTGCACGGAGTAGAGTGGGTTTTAAACCACACTTATCCGCAAACCTTTGAGTAACAAAAGAATGCGAGGCACCACAATCAAACAACACTTTTGCTGGAGTTGAGTTGACGAGGAACGTACCCAGAATGCAGTCCGGGTCTTCCTGCGCCTCTTCTGCAGTGATGTGATTGATCCGGCCCCTGCCATTGAACTGCTGGTTGCGGGGAGCCTGGTTCCTTCCTGGTGCACCTTGACCGGGGTTGGGTGCATTGGGACACGGTGCGTTGGGCTTCTTGTTGGGGCACTGCCTGGAATAGTGCCCGGTCTGACCACACCCAAAGCAGGTGACCTGCCCCGGAGGGTTGGTCTTGACTCCACCGCTGTTCGGCGGGTTGACTACTGGCTTGGCTTGCTGCTGAGGCTGATAATTCTGGCGAAACACCGGGTGCTTGTACTACTGCTGCTAAAAGTTGGGTCTTGCAGGTGCTGACTACCATGGTCTTGGTCTTGCGCTACTCGGTCCTCCGTTGCCTATCAGTTTGCGCTTGCGGGTGTCGTCCATCGCACGACGCTTGTCTTCCAGCATAAGCGCCTTGTTAACCAACTCACTGAAGGTTTTGCAGTCGCAAACCACCAGCTGGTATTGCAGGGACTGCTGTAACCCTTCCATGAAGCGTTCCACTACCCTGCCTCAAGGCTCGGAATTCCCGCTTCTTAATGGTCATCATTCCAGGTGGAATGTGAACTGCGCGAAATCCTTCCTTGAACATCACCCAAGTGATGTCTTGCCCTTCCGCATGATCTGGAATCCATCCCACCATGCCCTGGCGGTGCCTCCGAGACAGTGAGAAGCATAAAGAACCTTCTCATGATCGTTGGTGCACTTGACCAGCGCAAGGAGGTCTTCAATGGTGCGGATCCAGTCATCGGTGTCCAGCGGTTCAGTCGTCTCCGTGAATATGGGGGGCGTAGTCCGCATGAACTCAGAAAGAGTAGAGCGGCCACCGCCATTCCCATTCCGCGGCGGGTTGTCCACCAGGACTTGAGTCAGCTACTGAATAGCGGCATTGCTGGCTTGACGCTCCTCCCGAAGAGCTTGAAGAAACTAAGCCATCATCAAGTTCTCAGGAGGAGGTGGTGGCGGAATGTCGCTAGGCTGCTCGTGGTGACCTCCAGCGTGAGCCTCTCCTTCGGTTCCCTGCAGCGTTCCTGAGGAGCTGGCGCCGGGGTTGCTGAAGGTGCTGTTGCGGGTTGCGTTCACCATCCTGTCATAGAAACAGACAGGTCAAAATGCCACCTTGCTCGGAAATACAAGGATTCGTTCCTAGTAAGAGGGGGTCCAATGCGTGCAAGTGCCAAGTTTTCAAAACCAAAGTTTTTGACAAACGGAAATTGCATTCATAAAAACTAGGCGATGTAGTCACTTACAGGCTGCCTAAGGCAATATGTGACTTACATCATACACACATACGTAATTTAAAAACGGATACATGGATACCCTATGCTCGGGGTATTCCTAATTGCCTACGCTAAATCCTACGCGGCGGACTGCTCGGTCGCATAGGCGGGTTCAACAGGATCCTCATCTTTGTCTTCGTCTTCATCAACATCTTCTTCCTTTATAGGAGTGGAAGAAAGAATCCGCACATCACGGCGTCTCTTAGGCAAGGCGGCGAAGATCTCAGTGTACTCTTCTGCTGTCAGGCGGCGACTCTGGAGAGGGACTGCCTGAATGGGTAACACACCACCCCTAGTAGCAACAGCTGTCCTTCCTTCAGGTGCGCCTGCCTTCTTTACCTTGCGATTCTTCATGTTTTCAGTGTGGAGAAGGCCCTTGACTAGGTGCAGCTCTTGGCGAAGCTTGGCTGATTCCTTAACCAGGAAGTGGGTCAGGGTGTCTGACGAGAGGCTGAAGTAGGTCTGAAACCTTAATGGCATCCCATCCTCCGTGGCTGGGGTGAGTGTCCAACTCCCATCCACTCCTTCCTTAATGAAAGGTAGGTGACGAGTGACAGGCTCGTTAGCCATCTCAGGGAGGATGCTGCGGAGACGCACGAGCGCCTCTCGTGCGGCCGTCTCGACTGCCAACATCAGCTCTCCCATATGTGGTCCTTCGAAGAACCAACTAGATGGGGAGTCATTAGCCTTCACTATCACGTCCACATGATATTCCTTAGTGTCGCGTTGACCCAGTGCTCGTGGTAGAGGAAGATGGACGTGCGACGTACGTGGAACTTCTCGAGACAATACACCAGGAGTAGTGGAAAGCCGGTCTCCAGAAGCGTCTCAGGTACGGCAGCCATCTACAAGGTATAGGAGAGAAGTCAGAAGGATGTATGTGTAAAAGTTTTGTGCAAGGCTGGCGTTCTAACGTTCTTGGCTAACGTCCATGCTATCTAAGGCTTCCTATAGTCAGGATGGCTCTGATACCAGCTCTGTGGGGACCCCGACTAGCAAGTCGAGTTCGCCGTGGCCAGTGACACCAAGGATCAATGTTCACTGAACACATATACTGAATAATAGAGTCTTAGATCCAAGTACCGAAATTATTACATCACAGGACCAGAAGGTCGGGTTCAAGAGCCAGGCCTAAAGCCAATTAGAAATATACATTGGGTAGCGGAAATTCGTAAGGGCTAAGCGGTGCCCATGCCATCAAACCTACACCGACAGGCATTCTGACTTGGAAGCGTCCTAGATCGCAGGTTCGTCTCCGAAGGCGTACTCGTCGCCGAACGCCGGTCCTTCCTTGTCTGGTCAATAATATAACCAGTGGCAAGCCAATGAGTACTTTGAATGTACTCGCAAACAGCCCATGATATGAACAATAGAAATCATGGATAACAATATCATGCATTTCAAGTATAATTCATCTGGGTGGAATGATCATGGATATGCATCAAGTTAAAGAATTACTTTTGAAGAATAGGTTACAGATATCGACATATCTGACATGGGTTGAACACACCGGGTTCACCCTATATGCCAAGTCACCAAACTTGGTCATATCAATTCCTCAAGTAACTTTGGTTATTAACACCATTCACTGAACTCACACACACAGACTTGGTTTATGCGGAAACGTTGGACGTAGTTTAAGCAGCACCACCCAACTGTCCTTGACCGTGGACATGGCTATTCGAATAGTTTACACTCTGCAGACGTAGTACGCTGGACCCACGAGATCCGGGAAACTTCTGTGTCATCCACGACTCGCGGTATATCACATATACCCGAGGTAAGTACCCGATCATCATCTTTCCCCTGACGATACTAGACAAAGAGGTCCACTCGATTGGTACCCAGCCCACATGTTGTACGTCTTATGAGCACCGACTCTGGACAGTATCAACCATGCGGGGACGAACGGTGTGCTTGGAACTCATAATAATGGCATAGTCGTCCTACCTGGCACGACCCCATCATGAGAGTGACGAAAATCACTCCCGCCACTAGTAATCTGGCTCTTTGCTAGCACCGACCAGAGTAATCAACAAAGCCCCGTCCCATAAAGGGGTAACATGGTCGTACTGGTAAGGTTGGGACAGTCGACACATCATAAATCTAATCCCATTTCCGAAACCATACTCACACAAAAACACCGGTGCATCACTTCACCAAAAGTGATCACCAACTCATCATCACCCTCGGGCATTAGTGGCACCCGATGGGGTTTTCATAAACTCTTTATTAAACTCACCATCATGCTCATGATAATATGCTCTATCTTTACTTGTCAACATGGTATTAACATGACCCTCAAGGGGTAGGGTCAAGCTCAATGCAATGATCTTACTTTGCTAGTCAACATGACAGTAGCATGATCCTCATAGATGGTAGGGTCAACCTCATCATTTTTGTGCTCTGAGGAGCCATATGTATAACATCACTATCATGCAAGTGCTTCGAAGAAGCCTTCGGTACCATCACATCAATGATGAATCGGCACTGTGATCTCATGCAACGGAAAAGTACTTGCTATTCTAGCATGCATCAATGTATGTGCTCAAGTCATGGTTAAAGGGCTGCTTGCCTTGGTCAGCTAGGTATCCGGGGTCTTCGAGGTCTTCCGCTCCGAATCCTCCGTCACTCGGTAACTCTACCGTTGAGAAAGGAATAAATAAATAATAGCTCACACCAAAACAGATCACAAGGTGCTTTTCAAAATGTTGCAAGGCTTGAATAAATTCAGTTTATTATTTTGGAAAATGTTTCCTATGGTTTTTATTAGCTAAGCATATTTATTTAAAAGCAAACAGGAGCAAACAAATGCTTTTAATATCATTTTATTATACCAAAACAGATTCTGTTTTTGAAAAATGTCGAACTTTACGGAATCAATTACTACACATTTTTAGAAAATTGTTGGTGAAAGAATCATATATTTCTACTGGCTAAATATTTTTATAAAAATAATTTAAGCTAGGAGGTTAAAAATAAAAGAAAAGTCCAGGGGGGAGAACCAGCCGGCCCAGCCAGCAGACCGCCTACCAGGAGCGCGCGTGCCAGGTTCAAACCTGACATGCGGGCCCCTGGGGTCAGCGTCAGCGGTTGTGCGCGCTGGCTTCCCTAGGACACCAAGAGGTGGGCTCCACCTGTCGGGTCCTTCTCCTACCTCCAGCCAAAGAGGTGGAGACGGACGCCAGCGAGGCTACCGTTGCCCTCAGGCCAATCTAGGAGCGGGAATGGGTCCCTCGTTCCTCCGCCTACCTGCTCGTGTTCGGGACGTCACCGGAGCTGGTCTGGGTCGCCGGCAACGAGGTGACCGTGGCGGAAAGGTTTCGGGATGGCGTCGAGCTAGTAGCTAGGGCACGGATTCGCTCGGGGAAGTTGGGGGAAATGATCCTGGCGTCAAGTGAAGTGCAATGGGAGGTCGGGTGGCGCAGGAGCCGGCGTGTAGCCGGAGATCGACCGGAGCACCGAGGCGGAGGGGCCTCGGTCGATCTCGAGCACCGGGGCTCTGCGAGCTCGATTGGGCGGCTAGGGGTATCTAGTGGTTGTGCTGAAGCTGCCTGGGGGAGCTGGGGTGCCGGGGAGACCTATTTATAGGCCAACAGCGGTGAGCCGACTCGAGCGCGCCGGTGACTCACAGTGGCACGCGTGCGTACATAGTGAGGTGCTGGCCGTGAAACCACGGGTTCGGGACATGGTTTAGGACCTTCTTGTGCATCGGCCGCAGAGGGGGAGCGAGTGGGGTCGAGCCGCAGCGTCCGTGCATGCTCGGCCACGTTGGGCGTGCGCGGGCACGCGTCGCCTGAGCTCTTGCGCGAGGAGAGGGGGCCCCTGAAGGTAGCTTTGCACAGAGTGGCTATCGGGGGAGCGTTTGGACACTACTGGGGAGGTTGGAACTGGCCCGGGGCGACGTCCCCTTGCTGGAGGTTCTCTGTAGCGCGTCCAGAGCACGGTTTTGGCATGCCACGGCATGCTGGCGCGCTCTGGGGCCCTTTGGACGTGTCCTCCATGTCCTGATTGTTGCTGGGAGTGTGCCTAGCCGTTGTGTGCTAGTGGGAGCACGAGCTGGTCAAAGGAGGCAAGGAACACCAGTGTTGCCAGTCCTGGCCTGCAGCCTAAATTGAAGATATTGTCACTTGTGCTTGGAGTTGGGGAGGGGCTGGTTGACTGAGTGC
This sequence comes from Hordeum vulgare subsp. vulgare, assembly GCF_904849725.1. Taxonomy (NCBI): domain Eukaryota; kingdom Viridiplantae; phylum Streptophyta; class Magnoliopsida; order Poales; family Poaceae; genus Hordeum; species Hordeum vulgare. The sequence goes on from NC_058522.1 coordinate 64,643,723, forward strand.
TCACGGTGTTCTGGGGCTCTAACTCACCAAGTTTGGGGCTTTGACATTGGGTAAAACAGTGGCTAGGAGGGTTTTTACCTTCCTGTCAGAAGGTGTTCGACAGTGATTTGGGGTGCTTCCACTCCACCACTGGAACTGACACTTAACAGGTTTGGTCTTGGGGTAAAAACATGGGGTTCCACCAAATTTGAGCTCCATTGAACAAGTTTAGCTTGGTAAACTTGGAAATGCTCCAAAATGACCTGTATTGTCCTTTACAAAGGAAGTGTGACCAATCAGAGTCTCACAAATCTCATTTTTGGTGTGGAGTCCTCATTTGGGGTATCAAACACCTCTGCAAACTGTCATGTGCATTGGAGAAACTTTGCAATGTAGAGTTGTTCCAACTCTTCTCTGGACAGAGAGGGTTTTGGGCTCATTAGGTGCACTTCCCCACCTTGGATCAAGGTGAGATTTTATGTGAGCACCTAATATGGCTTGGGAGGGCTCCTGTAATTTTATGGGAATTTATTGAGATTATTTCCTTTGGAAACATCTCAAAAAGGTAAAACAGACAGAAATGGTTTTCAGGGTTTTACTCAAATAATATTAGTATAAAATATGGTTGAAAATCTTATATATGGAAAATATACGTCCTTCTGAGCCTCCATGAATTTACTCAGAATTTTCTAAGGCAGGAAAGCAATTTTCCTTGTGGGAATATCATTCCTGGCCTTAGAAACAGACATAAATATAAAATATGAAAATAGTATTTTAAATCACCAATTAATGTTTTTAATGAATGGACATAATATTTGGATCAGATCACCAACTTTGGTTGGAAGTGCCACTTGGTTTCATGAGCTAGTAGTGTATCCCAACATGATGAAGGTGATCTTGATAAAAAAGGGTTTTTGAAGAGAGCAAAATAATAAGTTTTTCATGGGTTTGAGTCATCAATCAAGCAAGCATTCACTTATACAAGGGCTTACATTGCACTCACAACATTATTTGAAAAAGTTTTAACAAGCTCTGATTTTTGCAACATAAAACACTTGTGGTGAAAAACAGGGTGTGACAGGTTTCTTGATAGTTGAGTCCGCAAGATGCAACTTAAGGGAACACTCATCTATATTAGTGAGACCAATCTCATCACAAAGAGATTTAGGTATAGTTGAAACGCTAGCACCAATGTCACACTGAGAATTGCATTCATAAGTATTTGAGCTTAATTTCAATAGTAGGTTACCTCTCATCATGCAACTTTCTAGGAATAGAGACTTCTAGCTCAAGTTTCTCATCATATGCTTTTATCATTGCTTCTACTATATGTTTAGTAAAATCTTTATTTTCTTCATGAGCATTGGGTGAGCCAAAAATGGATTGCAGAAAGGAAATACATCCTACTAAAGAGAAACTATCATAATTAATTTCCTTGTAATACAAGATAGTGGGCACATCACTATTTAAATTTTTGACCTCTCCAAACCCATGTTTTCAATTTTATCATTAGAATCATCAACTCCAAGCAAACGGGAATCCTTCTATATGAAGTTGAATCATATCCAGCCCCTTTATCATTTATTTTCAGATTAGTAAACAAAGATTCAATGGGAGAAGTACCAATCATTTTAAGATGTTCATCATGGTTACGGTAAAAACTGGGTGGAAGATCCTTTCCTAGGAATTCTAGTTTGGCTCTCAACCTTGCGGTACTCTCCTTACTTTCATTAATAGATATTTGGATGGATTTAATGGACACATTAATATCATGCTTTTGTGGCAATTTTTTTAAGAGCTTGCACATCAAGAGAGATTATATCCATGTTCCTAGACAAATCATCAACTTTATACAACTTTTCTTCTACCATAGTATTAAAAATATTTTGAGAACTAATGAATTCTGTAATGGTGTTCTCAAGATCACATGATAAATTATTATTATTTTTAGAACAATTTCCATAATAATTAACATAATTTTTAGAGGAATTACTGGGGTACATTCTAGTGTTGAAATTTACACTATAAGCATTCTTGTTGAAACTGTTTTGCGAGATAAAGTTCACATCAATAGCATCATCATTTTTCTCAATAAAAGTAGACAAAGGCATATAACTGGGATCAACATGGGCATTTTTACAGCAACCATATTCATAGGAGCATCAACTTTCTTGCTCAAAGTAATGATTTCCTCAACATAATTTACCTTCTTACCAGTTGGAGCTCTTTCGGTATGTGCTACGTCAACAAAAGTCCTTCCCCGGCAGTGGTGCCAGAGATCCTTCTGTCGTCTCTTGAGCTTGCGTCGGTTTTTCCCTTGAAGAGGAAAGGGTGATGCAGCACAGGAGAAGTAAGTATTTCCCTCAGTTTGAGAACCAACGTATCAATCCAGTAGGAGAATATCGTCAAGTCCAGAGTACCTGCGCAAGCACAAAAGAGCTTGCACCCAACGCTATAAAGGGGTTGTCAATCCCTTGAAGATTGTTTATAAAGTGAGATCTGAAGGAGGAAAGTGCAACGAAGTAAAAAGTGTAAGGCTGAAAATATGGTGTGGAGTAGACCCTAGGGGCCATAGTGTTCACTAGAGGCTTCTATCAAAATAGCAAGTATTACGGTGGGTGAGCAAATTACTGTCGAGCAATTGATAGAACCGCGCAAAGTCATGACGATATCTAAGGCAATGATCATACATATAGGCATCACGTCCGAGACAAGTAGACCGATACTTTGTGCATCTACTACTATTACTCCACACATCGACCGCTACCCAGCATGCATCTAGTTTATTGAGTTCATGACGAACAGAGTAACGCCTTAAGCAAGATGACATGATGTAGAGGGATAAACTCAAACCAATGATGAAAACCCCATCTTTTTACCCTTGATGGAAACAACATGATGCGTGCCTCACTACCCCTTCTGTCACTGGGTGAGGTCACCGCATGGTATGAACTCAAAACCAAGAACTTCTCCCATTGCAAGAATCATAGATCTAGTTGGCTAGACAAAACCCACAACTCGAAGAGAATTACAAGGATATGAAATCATGCATAAGAGACATCAGAAGAAACTCAAATAAGATTCATAGATAATCTGATCATAAATCCACAATTCGTCGGATCTCAACAAACACACCGCAAAAGAAGATTACATCGGATAGATCTCCATGAAGATCATGGAGAACTTTGTATTGAAGATCCAAGAGAGAGAAGAAGCCATCTAGTTACTAGCTATGGACCCGTAGGTCTATGGTGAACTACTCACGCATCATCGGAGAGGTCATGGTGTTGATGAAGAAGCCCTCCGTATCCGAATCCCCCCTCCGGCAGGGCACCCGAACGTGCCCCAGATGGGATCTTGCAGAGACAGAAGCTTGCGATGGCGGAATAGTACTTTCGATGATCTCCTGATTTTTTGTGGAATTTTTGGGGATATATAGGCGCAAACCCTAGGGCAGAGGAGGTCCAGGGGGCCCACAAGCCTGTGGGCCGAGGCCTCCCCCCTGGCCGCGGGGTGAGGGCTTGTGGGGCCCCTAGGGCCCCCTGCCTTGGCTCTCAAGTCTCCTGGTCTTCTTCCGTTACGGAAAAATTCTTTTCGGGGATTTTATTCCGCTTGGACTTTGTTTCAAAATCTCCTCTGAAAGGGATCAAAAACATGGAAAAACAGGAACTGGCACTTGGCACTGAGTTAATAAGTTAGTCCCAAATTTTTTTATAAAAGGCATGCAAAACATCGAAATTTTGACAAGATAATAGCATGAAACCATCAAAAATTATAGATACGTTGGAGACGTATCAAGCATCCCCAAGCTTAACTCCTGCTCGTCCTCGAGTAGGGAAGTGATAAAGAATGAACTTTTGATGTGGAATGCTACCTAGTATAGTTGTCCTTTGCAACTTCTTTCACGTGACATGAATGTTCAGATCCGTAAGATTCGAAACAATAGTTTGCTATTGACATGAAACAATAATACTTCAAGCAAACTAGCAAATTAATCATGAACTTTCAAAATAACAAGGCCAAGGAAAGTTATCCCTACAAAATCATATAGTCTGGCTATGCTCCATCATCCTCACACAACTAATGTAAATCATGCACAACCCCGGTATTGGCCTAGTAATTGTTTTTGCACTCTTACTTTCTCAAACTTTTTATAACTATCACGCAATACATGAGCGTGAGCCATGGATATAGCACTATAGGTGGAGTAGAGTGTGGTGGTGGTTGTGAGACAAAAAGGAGGAGATGGTCACATTGACTGGGCGTATCAAAAGGCTATGGAGATGCCCATTAATAGATATCAATGTGAATGAGTAGGGATTGCCATACAAGAGATGCACTAGATCTATAAGTATGTGAAAGCTCAAAAGGAAAGCTAGTGGGTGTGCATCCAACTTTCTTGCTCACGAAGACCTAGGGAAATTTTGAGGAAGCCCATCATTGGAATATACAAGCCAAGTTATATAATGAAGATTCCCAAATGCATATGGTAGTGACAAAGCAAGAAGCTCTCAATCATGAAGAACATGGTGCTATTATGAAGCACAAGTGTGGAAAAAGATAGTAGCATTGTCACTTCTCTCTTTTTTTTATTTGGGCTCTTAGGCCTCTCTTTTTTCTCTTTTCTCTTTTTATTTATTTATTTTTGAGCTCTTTGGCCTCTCTTTTTTATTATTTCCTCACATGGGACAATGCTCTAATAATGATGATCATCACACTTTTATTTACTCACAGCTCAAAGCTTAGAAATGACTCTCACTACAGGAATCACCTTCTTTGCCGTCTGCCATCACAGACGGCAAAGACAAATATCCGGACGGCAAAGACAGTACCACAGACGGCAAAGATTGTCACGACCGGCAAATTTTCTGCGTCGGCCTACAACGGCATAGGACCTTCTTTGCCGTCTGCCCCCCTAAAGCGGACGGCAAAGCTCTTTGCCGTCCGCTTTCCTGAGGAGAAGTCGGCAAAGAGTTTGGGACGGCAGCCGAGAGGCGTTGCCTCCGTTAGGGGTTAACGGAGCCTTTGCCGTCTGCCTCCTCGGCAATCTTTGCCGTCTGCCTCCCGGTCAAGCTTTGTCGTCTGCCCCCTTGACTATCTTTGTCGTCTGTCGTGTCCTCCCCTCCCCCCCCCTCCATCTTTGCCGTCTGCCCCGTTGACTATCTTTGCCGTCTGCCGTGTCCTCCCCTCCCCCCTCTCTCCACTTTTGTCTTCTTCCCCCTCCTCTGTGCCCTCTTCTTTGCCGTCTGCCCACCCAGCAGGCAGACGGCAAAGAGACTATATGGCCAGCTGCTACTGCCCAGGTTGCACAGCTGGGCGCCACGTGGCACCTTTGCCGTCTGCGGGCTGATGGCAAAGGCCTTTGCCATCAGCTGGCTGACGGCAAAGATCCTATATTGTCCCATTTTTATTTATTTTTTCTATTTCACATCACATATACATATAATTCAGAGCACATATATCATAAATAGATCACAACACATATATGATATACATATAAAGCTCATCAATGCCATTTGTTCATCAACATACATCCCATATATCAAAAGAACCAACACATACGAAGTTTCATCCATATATACATACATATAGTTGCACATATATTGTTCATCAACACATACAAAGAACCAACACATTGTTCATCAACTCAAATAAAAATGGAAACTAAAGCACTCCAACGCCAGCTTCCATGCATGTAGTACATCCAATCTGCAAAATGGGAATAAGAAAGTAAGTAGAAGAAGAACAACAACATATATATGACAAATTAATAAGCTAAATTGAAGAACAAAGAGAAGAAGCAATAAGAGAACAAGGAGAAGAAAAACAAGAAGGAGGAGGAGGAGGAGGGGAAGGGGAAGGAGAAGGAGGAGGAGAAGAAGAAAAAAGAAGAGAAGAAGAAGGAGAAGAAGGAGGAGAAGAAGGAGAGAAGAAGAAGGAGGAGAAGGAGGGCTCCTTCTCCTTCTCCTTCTTCTTCTCCTCCTTCTCCTTCTTCTTCTCTTCTTCTCCTCCTCCTTCTTCTTCTCTTCTTCTCCTCCTCCTTCTTCTTCTTCTTCTCCTCCTCCTCCTTATTCTTCTCCTTCTCCTTCTATTCTTCTTCTCTTCTTCTTCTTCTTCTTCTTCCTTCTCCTTCTTTTTGAGCTAAATATTCCAATTATGTCATTTTAGAGGAAAACAAGCTAATTATATAATATTAATGAGCTAACCAAGGTTCTTATGCCATTTTGAGCTTATTATGGTATTTTGGAGCTAAATGGGCTAATTATGTCATTGTTGGGTTAATTAAAGCAAGGATAATATGAAAGAGGAGAAGAAGGAGGAGGAGGAGAAGAATAATAAATCAAGAAGAAGGAGGACAAGGAGAACAAGGAGGAGGAGGAGAAGGACTAGCAGGTCCTTGGCCTTCTCCTCCTCCTCCTCCTCCTCCTCCTTCTTCTTCTTCTTCTTCTTATTTTCTTTTTTCCTCTTATTCTTCTCTTCCTCTCCTATATTTCTTCTTCTTATTCTTCTTCTTCTTCTTCTTTCTTCTCCTCAGGGGAGGAGCCAATGGGGGGGCGAGCGGGGGCCAGACCCCCCCTATGGGCCGGCCACCCCCATGGATCCGTAAGGGGGACTAGTACTAATCTTATATGTGATCTTTGCTTAGCTAGCCGGCATTAGTAGATTCAAAAAAAAATGTTATCCGTCATTAGCATAGTCACACGCCTTTGTTTTATGCATTGAATGTTGCAGGTTGGCCCAAGAGCCCAAAGTCGTATAGTCCAAATGACATGTGTTGTCCAGGGTGTCTGCTGTTTGTGAACGCATCAGGCAATATATTGATAACCATCCACAACACACGTACTGACGCAATCGATCCGTTGTCGCCACCGCCCACGACCATGATAGGGTTTGGTCAAGCGTTATCGCTGATCTATTCATGGTGGTTAGGGAAGATGCTATGATCTAGCAACTATCCTTTGATCTAATCATGTTTGTGTTTCAATTAATTGGTTGGCATGGCCCATCATTGCAGTTCGAGGGCATAGGCGTACATAATCGATCAGAACTCTGAAGCTCGGGCGCCCTGACATTTTGTAGCGTTGGTGATCAGGGATGCTTGTTGCGTGCCTGGTGACTAGCTACCACCAGTCGATTTGCTTTGACCTAGAAGTGGAGGGGATAAGATGGGGTGGATTTAATGCTCTAGGTATGTTTTTGGAAAATCTTGATGGTTTTCTGCTAATGCAACACTAACTAATTGATCATGTGTGTTTAAGGATGTGTACGCATTGGTAGCTACCAACTCCACATCAGGTACAGTGTAAGTGTTGACCCAACTAATTTGGATACACTGAATACTACCATTTAGTTACATGAAGATTTTTCTAGTTCTTACATCTTAAACTTATATATGATAATGTTTTATTTCATTTCATAATTTCGGAGTATTTCGGTTACACCTTCTCTCTATATATGTGGCACTTATATGAAATTGTTCACCATTACTAGCTATAGCTAAGGGATGCTCCTGCTGCATTTTTTGTATACTAGGTATAAAACTTTTAGTAGTCAAAAGGCACAATTTTTTTTTTTGGCTTCACCATCGTCTCGCCCCCCCTATGCCTAAATCCTGGCTCCGCCCCTGCTTCTCCTCATCTTCTTTTCCTTCTTCTTCTTTTTTTTATTCTCCTTTCTCCTTCTTCTTCTTATTCTTTTCTTATTTTCCTTTTGCCTTTTCCTTTATTCCTTCTTATTTTCCTTATTCTTCTTCTTCTTTTTATTCTTCTTCTTCTCCTCCTCCTCCTCTAGCTCTTCTTCTTCTTCTTCTCCTTTTTTCTTCTTCTACTTATTCTTCTTCTTCTACTTTTTCTTATTTTCTTCTACTAAACAGGAAACTAACCTAAGACTAAACATAAACCTAAGACTAAACATAAACCTAAACTAAAACTAAATCTAAACCTAAACCTAAACTAAAACAAGATTGTGGTGGCATAAACTAATTAAGGGATATTCAAAACATAACAAGTTTCTGTCCAGTCCACTAGTACTTATCCAAAGTCAAAAAACATTGGTAGAAATCCATTGTTGGAGCTCACCTTGTGATTTGGGCGAGAGGAATCGGTCGAAGGGCTGCTGCTCCTGGCTCCGACGCTGGTCTCGGGAGTCAATGGCGTCCGGGTGACCTCGTCATTGCCATGGGGTTGCTGCTCCAAGCCGGTGGAGGGAGGAGTGCCGCTGAACGAGGAGGGGGTCTAGCCGGTGATGGGAGGGCGAGGGCGGAGGGAGGACGGCGAGGAGGGCGAGGGCGAGGGTGCGGGCGGAGGGAGGACGACGAGGAGGGCGAGGGCGAGGGTGCGGGCGGAGGGTGACGACGAGGGAGGCAGCGGCGCTCGCAGAGAGAGGGGGTGAGGTGGGGTGGGGGTGGCGTCGGCGGCGGCGGCGGTGGGGCGGCGGCAGCGGTGGGGCGGCGGCGGTAGTGGGGCGGCGGTGGCGCTGGGGGCCGGGGGCTGCTGCGGCGGCGCTGAGGGAGAGCAGTGAGAGAGAGTGTGTGGGAGAGAGGAGAGAGGTGGGGCGCGCGGCGACCGTTAACGTTTGGGGGGTCCATCCCCTTTGCTGTCCGCCACGGACGGCAAAGCTAGTCAGGCAGACGGCAAAGGGGTGGGTGGGGCCGGGGTGGGATGGGGAGAGAGGAGGGGTGGGGTGGGATAGCTTTGCCATCTTCCGTCCCTACCTTTGCCGTCTGTTGACACACGGCAAAGAGGTGGCTGATGGCAAATATGTATTTTGCCATCAGCCTCCTCTTTACCGTCTGTTTTTTGCCAACACACGGTAAAGAGGTTCTTCGCCGTCTGCTGGCTGATGGCAAAGATTTGGCACACGACAAATATAGGAATTCCAGTAGTGTCTATAGGAAATGCCTCCGGCAGTGTACCGGGATGTGCAATGATCTAGCTTGGCGTATGACGTTGAAACATCTAGCTAGCTATCTTATGATCATGCAATGGAAATATGAGAGTGACGGCACAAGTCATGAGACAGAACGGTGGGAGTTTCATGGCAATATATCTCAGAATGGCTATGAAAATGCCATAGTAGGTAGGTATGGTGGCTGTTTTGAGGAAGGCATATGGTGGGTTTGTGCACCGACGAGAATTGAGCGGCACTAGAGAGGCTAGCAATGGTGGAAGGTGAAAGTGCATCTATACCATGGACTCACATTAGTCATGAAGAACTCACATACTTGTTGTGAATTTTTTTATTAGTAATCAAAACAAAGTGCTAAACGCGTACTCCGAGGGGAAGGGTTGGTAGGTGTTAACCATCGCGCAATCCCGACCTCAACACAAAGGATGACAATCAATAGATCAATTATGCTCCGACTTCCTAACATAGCGGTTCACCATACGTGCATGCTACGGGAATCACTAACTTCAACACAAGTATTTCTAGATTCACAACACCCTACTAACATATCTCTTAATATTACCAAATCGACGTCTCAAAACTAATTGAGAGGAATCAAGACTTCTCTTTCTACTAATGCACATGAAGATGGAGGTTTTTTCATCCTCTTTGGGTACCTATCACATTTGGGACTACTTTTCATAGCATAAGCCAACTACCAAGTCACGCACGGCCGTGCTCTAAAAGATATAAGTGAAGCACATAGAGCAAAAGTATCAAACTCAAAAGATATAAGTGAAGCACTATGAGCATTCTAGAAAAAATCAAGATGAGTGCATGTCTCTCTCTCTCAAAAAGGTGTGCAGAAAGGATGATTGTGACACAACAAAAAGAAAAGACTCCTACGATACAAGATGCTCCAAGCAAAACACATATCATGTGCTGAATAAAAATATAGCTCCAAGTAATGTTATCGATGGATTGAAGACGAAAGAGGGGATGCCTTCCCGGGGCATCCCCAAGCTTAGGCTTTTTGGTGTCCTTGAATTTGGCTTGGGATGCCTTGGGAATCCCCAAGCTTGAGCTCTTTCCACTCCTTACCTTTTTGTCCATGAGAGCATCACCCAAAACTTGAAAACTTCACAACACAAAACTTAAACAGAAACTCGTGATAACGTTAGCACAAGAAAACAAACTACCACTTCTTTTGGTACTGTAGCAAACTTGAATTCTATCTATATTGGTGTGGGGCTACTGTATTCTCACTTTTTCATGGCTAGTAGCCCCCGATACTAACCATAGTTTCATCAAAACAAGCAACCAACTCAACAAAAACAGAATCGGTCAAAAACAGACCAGTCTGTAGCAATTTGTATACTTCGTATACTTCTGTTACCTCAAAAAATCTGAACAATTACGACGGCTTGGGAAAAAGGCATGTCAACCAGCAGCAGAAAGAATCAACTCAAAATCTCTTTCTGAATAAAAATGAAAAATCATCTCGTGATCGAAAAGTTTCTGTCTTTTTCCAGCAGGATCAAACAACCATTACCAAGACTAGTCATAAATGTTTTGGTTGGCTCAAACACAAAAAGAAACACAAAAAACACAATCACAACAGAATTGTGATGGTGTGGACGCAACGAAATAGAAAGAAAAAGATAAATTCATTGGGTTGCCTCCCAACAAGCGCTATTGATTAACGCCCTTACCTAGGCATAAAAGTGATAGAATCACGTATCGTCCTCTTTAGTGCTCAAACCATAAGTGGCCCTCATCATGGATTCATAAGGCGATCTTATTTTCTTTCTAGGAAAGTGTTCCATGCCCTTCCTTAAAGGAAATTGAAATCTAATATTCCCTTCCTTCATATCGATGATAGCACTGATAGTCCTTACGAAAGGTCTACCAAGAATAATAGGGCATGTAGGATTGCAATCAATGTCAAGCACAATGAAATCCATGGTTACATAGTTCCTATTTGCAATAATAAGAACATCATTGATCCTTCCCATGGGTTTCCTGACAGTAGAATTAGCAAGATGCAAATTAAGAGAACACTCTTCAATCTCATTAAAACCCAGAACATCACGTAAAGACTTTGGAATAGCGGAAACACTAGGACCCAAATCACACAAAGCATTGCATTCATAGTTTTTGATTTTGATTTTGATGGTAGGTTCCCACTCATCATGAAGCTTTCTAGGGATAGAGACTTCCAATTCAAGTTTCTCTTCAAGACATTTTATCATAGCTTCGACTATATGATCGGTAAAGGCCTTGTTTTGGCTATAAGCGTGTGGAGAGTTTAACATGGATTGCATCAAGGAAATGCATTCAATCAAGGAGAAACTATCATAATTGAATTCCTTGAAATCCACGGTAGTAATTTCATTACTACATAATGTTTTAACATCTTCTACTCCACTTTTAATGCTTTTAGCATCAAGATAGATGGACTCCGAATCGTTGGGGCACTTTTCAACCAAAGTGGATTCATATCCAGCCCCATAATCATTAGGTTTGACACAAGAAAACAAAGATTCAATGGGAGCCACACCATGCACTTTAAGATATTCGTGATTCTCATCACGAGAACACGCCTTTTTAAGCCATTCATGTCTAGCATGAATTTGGGCGGTTCTTTCTTGGCTCTCAATCATGGAAACACGCATAGCTTTCAAAGTTTCATCCATGTTGATTTTAGGAGGAGCACGTATAACTTTCAAAGCATCAACATCACTATACATTCTATCAACGCTCTTAGCCAAATCGTCAATTTTGAGTAGCTTTTCCTCTATGGACAAATTGAAAATCTTTTGAGAGTTAATGAACTATTTGATATTACTCTCTAGATCAAAGGGTAATCCATTGTAATTTCCATGATTATTGTTGTAGGAGTTTCCAAAATTATTAGAGGAGTTACTAGGAAAAGGCCTAGGAACATAGTTTCCTCTAAAAGCATTGTTGTTGCCAAATTTATTTCTACCAACAAAATTAACGTCCAAGCTAGCGTTGCTACTCTCAATCAAACAAGACAAGGGCATATCATTAGGATCTAAAGGAGCACTTCTACTAGCAACCAAATTCATTAACTCATCCATCTTAGCACTCAGCGAGTTAATTTTTTCTATAGCGTGTACCTTCTTACTAGTAGGTGACCTTTCAGTGTGCCACTGAGAGTAGTTCGTCATGATATTGTCTAGGAGCTTTGTGGCCTCCCCTAATGTGATTTCCATGAACGTTCCACCTGAGGCGGAGTTCAAGATATTTCTAGAAGCGAAATTCAAGCCAGCGTAAAATATTTGTATAATCATCCAAAAACTCAAGCCATGAGCGGGACAATTTCTAATCATTAATTTCATTCTCTCCCAATATTGTGCAACATGTTCATGATCAAGTTGCTTGAAATTCATGATATCATTACGGAGAGAGATGATCTTAGCCAGCGGAAAATACTTGGAAATATAAGCATCTTTGCACTTATCCCAAGAATCGATACTATTTTTGGGCAAATAAGAAAACCAAGTTTTTGCGTGATCTCGCAACGAGAAAGGAAAACGCTTCAATTTAATCTTATCATTATCCACATATCTCTTCTTTTGCATATCGCAAAGCTCAATGAAGGTATTGAGATGGGATGCGGCATCTTCACTAGGAAGCCAGAGAATTGCGCTTTCATAACAAGATTCAGCAAAGCGGCATTGATTTCGTATGACTCCGCACTAGTGGCGGGAGCAATCGGAGTACTAATAAAATCATTATTATTAGTATTCGAGAAGTCACAAAGTTTGGTGTTTTCATTCATGGTGACTTCAGCAAGCAAGCAAGCAAGCACATAAGCGAACAAAGAGCAAGCGAGAAAAAGGGAGAACGAAAAAAGGTGAACGAAAAAGGCAAATTGGTGAAGTGGGGGAGAGGAAAACGAGAGGCAACTCGCAAACAAAGTAAATGCAAGAGATGATTTTGCGACACTTACTTGGATGAGTTCTTGACTTGATCCTCCCCGGCAACGGCGCCAGAAATCCTTCTGCTACGTCAACAAAAGTCCTTCCCCGGCAGTGGTGCGAGAGATCCTTCTGTCGTCTCTTGAGCTTGCATTGGTTTTTCTTGCTACTTCACTTGTTTGCGTCGGTTTTTCCCTTGAAGAGGAAAGGGTGATGCAGCACATGAGCAGTAAGTATTTCCCTCAGTTTGAGAACCAAGGTATCAATCCAGTAGGAGAATCTCGTCAAGTCCAGAGTACCTGCACATACACAAAAGAGCTTGCACCCAACGTTATAAAGAGGTTGTCAATCCCTTCAAGATTGTTTGCAAAGTGAGATCTGAAGGCGGAAAGTGCAACGAAGTAAAAAGTGTAAGGCTGAAAATATGGTGTGGAGTAGACCCTGGGGGCTATAGTGTTCAGTAGAGGCTTCTCTCAAAATCACAAGTATTACGGAGGGTGAACAAATTACTGTCGAGCAATTGATAGAACCGTGCAAAGTCATGACGATATCTAAGGGAATGATCATACATATAGGCATCACGTCCGAGACAAGTAGACCGATACTTTCTGCATCTACTACTATTACTCCACACATCGACCGCTATCCAGCATGCATCTAGTGTATTGAGTTCATGACGAGCAGAGTAACGCCTTAAGCAAGATGACATGATGTAGAGGGATAATCTCAAACCAATGATGAAAACCCCATCTTTTTACCCTTGATGGCAACAACATGATGCGTGCCTCTCTATCCCTTCTGTCACTGGGTGAGGTCACCGCACGGTATGAACCCAAAACCAAGAACTTCTCCCATTGCAAGAATCATAGATCTAGTTGGCCAGACAAAACCCACAACTCGAAGAGAATTACAAGGATATGAAATCATGCATAAGAGAGATCAGAAGAAACTCAAATAAGATTCATAGATAATCTGATCATAAATCCACAATTCATCGGATCTTGACAAACACACCGCAAAAGAAGATTACGTCGGATAGATCTCCATGAAGATCATGGAGAACTTTGTATTGAAGATCCAAGAGAGAGAAGAAGCCATCTAGTTACTAGCTATGGACCCGTAGGTCTATGGTGAACTACTCACACATCATCGGAGAGGTCATGGTGTTGATGAAGAAGCCCTCCGTATCCGAATCCCCCTCTGGCAGGGCACCAGAACGTGCCTCAGATGGGATCTTGCGGAGACAGAAGCTTGCGGCGTCAGAAAAGTACTTTCGATGATCTCCTAATTTTTTGTGGAATTTTTGGGGATATATAGGCGCAAACCCTAGAGCAGGGGAGGTCCAGGGGGGCCACAAGCCTGTGGGTCGCGGCCTCCACCCTGGCCGCGGGGTGAGGGCTTGTGGGGCCCCCCGGGCCCCTGCCTTGGCTCTCAAGTCTCCTGATCTTCTTCCGTTATGGAAAAATTCTTTTCGGGGATTTTATTCCGTTTGGACTCCGTTTCAAAATCTCCTCTGAAAGGGGTCAAAAACATGGAAAAAAACAGGAACTGGCACTTGGCACTGAGTTAATAAGTTAGTCCCAAAAAAATATAAAAAGACATGCAAAATATCCAAAGTTTGACAAGATAATAGCATGAAACCATCAAAAATTATAGATATGTTGGAGACGTATTAGTATGACATTGAGAATAGTTCGGCATGATGTTGTCAAGAAGTTTGGTGGCCTCTCCTAATGTCACCTCCATGAAAGTACTATCTACAGCAGAATCTAGAAGATTTCTAAATATAAAGTTTAGTCCAACACAAAATATTTGGACAATCATCTATAAGTTCAAACCATGAGTAGGACAATTTTTAATCATCAATTTCATCCTCTCCCGAGCTTGTGCAACATGTTCTTGGTCATGTTTCTTCAAATTCATAATTTGATTTCTAAGGGAGATTATCTTAGCACGAGGACAATTCTTGGTAATAAAAGCATTTTTACATTTATCCCATGTTCCAATACTATTGCGTGGTAAAGATGAAAACCAAGATTTAGCTTTCTCTCGTAGTGAAAAAGGAAATAATTTTAATTTAAACACATCATTATCCATATCATTTTTCTTTTGCATATCACATAACTCAACAAAGGTGTTGAGATGAGCTACGAGATCCTCATTAGGACTTCCTGAAAATTGTTCTTTCATCACAAGATTCAACAATGCAGCATTAATACCATAAAACTCCACACTAGTGGCCGGTGGTATAGGAGTACTAAGAAAATCATTGTTATTAGTATTTGAGAAGTCACAAAACTTAGTGTTGTCTTGAGACATGGTGGCCAAGCAAGGAAAGTAACAAGCAAAACAAGTAAACTAGCAAAATATAAATATTTTTGTATTTTTAATTTTTATAGCAAGCAAAATATAAGTGCAAATAAAAAGTAGAACAAGTGAATGATAATTTGTGAGAAGGTACTTGATAGGAAATTGATGATACTCCTCGACAACAGCGCCATAAATCCTTCCTGGTACTTGTGATCTGTGTTGGGTTTTTCCTCGGAGAGGAGGGGGTGTTGCTGTATAGTATAGATAAGTATTTCCCTCAGTGAGAACCAAGGTTATCGACACAATAGGAGAACCACACAGTTTCCCGTCTTCAGAACCTACACACAAAAGAGTACACACTTGCACCCAATGCAATCAAGAGGGTTGTCAATCCCCTTAAACCAGTTACGTGCAAGTAATAAATAGTGATAGATAGTAGCGGGGTATTTTTGTAAATACATTTGTGAATAGACCCGGGGGCTATAGTTTTCGCTAGAGTCTTCTCTCTCTCTCGTAGAAAGCATACGGTGGGTAAACAAATTACTGTTGACAATTGATAGAAAAGCACATAGTTATGCAATATTTATTCATGGCAATGATTATCACATATAGGCATCACATTCGTAAGCAAGTAGACTGACTCCTGCCTGCATCTACTACTATTACTCCACCCACTAACCGCTATCTAGCATGCATATAGAGTATTAAGTAAAATAGAGTAATGCTTGGAGAACAATGTCATGATGTAGACAAAGGAAATCCAATTAATATGAATTAACCCCATCATTTTATCCTTAGTGGCAGTAATACAAATACGCGTCTTCTCCCCTACTTTATCACTAGGTTATAGAGCACCGCAAGATTGAACCCACTACAACACACCCTCTCACTAAAGATAGATCAATCTAGTTGGCCAAACCAAATCAATAGATTAGATAGAATTACAAAGCTATCACAATCATGCATATACGAACTCATAGAAGACTCAAATATATTTCATGAATAATGTGAACATAAATCCATCGAATCCCAACAAACGAACAGCACAAAGTGATTACATAAGATAGACCACCGCGCGAATCGCTATGATCATGGCAATGAAGAACATAGAGAGAGATATAACCATCTAGGTACTAACTACGGACCCGTAGGTCTGTGGCGAACTACTCACACATCACCATGGGAGCAGCAAGGTTGATGTAGAGGCCCTCCGAGATTGCCCCCCCCTCCGCTAGGGCATCAGAACAGGGCAACAAATGTGCACATGGAAGAATAGAGACTTGCGACAATACAAAAAGTGTTTCGAGAGGCTCCTTAGGGTTTTTGAGATTATTGAGAATCTATAGGACAGAGAGGAACGCCGTGGGTCCTCCGTGGGCGTGCCCTATTGTATTGGTGCTACCCCATGGGTCCTCCGGCCTCCTTCCGAAGTTACCAGGTCCTTATTTTGTCCACAAAAAATGACAAAAGGTTTCGGGGTATTTGGACTTCGTTTGGTACAGTATTCCTGAATAGCCAAAAACATGTAGAAAATAGCAAGTGGCACTTTGCACTAGGTTAATAGATTAGTGCTAAAAAATAATATAAAACAGGAAGTAAATGCCAAAAAAGCCTCCTTGAGTGATATAGATACATTGAAGATATATCAGTTGGTAAGAGCTTTGGCTACAATCTTGTAAAGAACTGGACATAGTGCAATAGGACGATACTGAGATATGGACTAAGGGTGTTTGCCGTTGGGATAAGTGTGACAGAAGGGTCATTCAAACCCAATGACAGAACCTCACCATTGAGAAATTCAAAACCGCATTGGTTACATCGTCGCCGAAGAGGTCCGAATGACATTGGTAAAACCCAACAATATACCCATCAACACCTATTACCTTCGAATGGGCCATTTGGAAGAGCACGTCTGGAAGGGCATTCTCCAGCTTAAGTGTTTTGGTGATGATGACAACTCACTATGTTATCTACCCGGTAGTCAAGTATGAAGGTATCATATGTAAAACACAAGACAGTAAGGTATTCCCTCCAAACGAAAAAGATCGAAGACGTGTTCCCTACGTGTTTATTCTCTTTGGTCGTAGGGATCCCGTACTATTAAGACGGAATGCACATTGGAATTCTATGGTTGAATCAATTCTTCTCACAAACTTTTGCATCCATCTCGTTCCATCGTATCATTGATAGAGAGGCCCCTTCTTACTAACTGACTGGTTGTACTACTGCCATGGGCGGTTGTACCGCTCAACCCCTGGGCGGTTGTATCGACCCATCATCGGTCCACAACAGGACACGGCTCTGTTTAGCTGCGGTTGTTGGGCGGTGGTGGACCAGTTGTACCGCTATATTTAATATAGTCGGTACTACTGGTGTTCCAAGTGGTTGCACCGGTTGGGATTTAGTCATCCCATCGGTCGTAGCAGGTCGAATCCGAGGCCAAGTCTCTATTTTGGACCAGTTTATTGGGCAGTGGCTGGCCGTTCATTCCACTAAATTAGGAAGACCGGTCGTACTGCCCTATGAAAGCACAATTTCTCCCTAGGGTGGTTTTGATAATTGATCACAACATATGCATCATTGGACTAATGTGTTTTCCAAGTATATTTCAGAAAAGTTCAAAAAATGCTATGGCTTAAGGTTTATGTGGAGATGCCCCTGGATGCAAGAAAGGAATAATATTGGCTCAAGCTTCAAGCTCGAAGACTCTTCATTTTATATGTGTGAGAAATCACTTTTGAGTCCATAGGAAAGCCAATACTATTAAAAGGGGGTCACGTAGTAAAATGAACTGATTGCTCAAATGCTCAAAGTTAGCCACCAAAACACTTAGTCATTTTTCCCACATATACACTCTGTCAAGTTCCACATACAGAAATTAGGTGTAACAAACATTGCCACATCGGACCCACCGAGTTTGAACCTAAGGCAGAACCCTAGCTATTCCCACCAAATCGGTGTAACCGAAACAGCATCGGTGCTACCGAGTTTAGTGTGACCAACATTCTGTTGCCAACATACAGAAAATAAGAATTTCCGAGTTTGAGTATCGGTGCCACCGAGTTTGGCCATCTAAATGTTAGTCACCCTTTCGCTGCCGCCGAGTTCTATATATCGGTCTCATCGAGATCTAAAAGTTCACCACTTTAGTGCTAATCGGTACCACTAAGTTGTCCACTTCGGTGTCACCGAGTTTGCTCTTTTGTGATTAACGGTTGGATTTTGGCTGTGCCTATATATACCTCTTCACCGACCTCTCATTCGTGGGAGGAGCACTCAGAACCCACACTTTATTTCCAGATCCATTTTCTGAGAGAGAACCACCTACTAATGTGTTGAGACCAAGATATTCCAATCCAATCATTTGAATCTTGATCTCTAGCCTCCCCAAACTGTTTTCCACCAAATCAACCTCTCCTACCCATGCATATTCTGTGTGAGAGAGATTTGTGTTGAGGAGACTATCTGTCACATCCCTGGAACCCTAACCAAGGTTTAGCATTGTGCTCATATCTTCATTGCATTGCATCCAAGAAATTGCAACAAGATCAAAGCAAGTGGTGAACTAAAACTCAAAAACCCTAGCCACCTCTCAAATTCAAAGAAATTCCAAACTTGTTAAAATCAATGAACCCAAAATGGCCTCAAGAAAAGTTCAACTTTTCTGATATTCCTTGAAAGCAAATCATCAGGGAAGAAAACTATTTTTAAAACAGACTTTCCATTTTATTTAAAGTCAAAAGGCCACTGAGTTCAAGTTTCAATTTGAATTCAAAAACTTTTAAGTTTTCAAAAATGTTGAAAACCTCACGAATGGTTGGAAATATTCCAACTAATATTTCAGTGTGTTCAAAATGATTTTTGAACCAATATTTGAGCCAAAACAAATAGGAATTCAAATCAGTGGATAAAACACAAAACAAAACAAGAAAAAAATAGCAAAACACTTACCTGTCGCTCACGTGGCCCAGGCCCAGCTCCCCCGTGTCGTCTTCCTCCTCGCTAGTGGGCAGCACGAGGTGGCCGCCGCGACGCCCGGCGTCTCCACGCAGCTCCCTGCCTGCCTGGACGTCTCGGTGCGCTGGCAAGGCGAGGATAACCTCCCCGAGCATGACCCTATCCATCCCCGCTACCCATTCCTCCCCTCTCCTCTCGGTTCCTTCCTCTCCTCCTGCCGCCATTGACAGGAGCTCAAGCTCGAGCTGCTCGAGCCCTCTAGCCACCGGTTCTTCCCTCCGAGTGCTCCATTCGCTCCGCCTCGACAAGCTAGCCATCCCTGCCAAAGAAGAAGATCCCCCGAGCCCTGCAACGCCCTCGGCACTGTCGTCTTCAAGCTTCGGCCGCCGGCGAGCTTCGTTGGATTCGTCGGCCACATCGCCTCCCCGAGCCGTCTGAGCTTTCCACTGCCCTCACCGTGAGCTTGTGCTCATTTCCCCTCTTCTTCCCCTCGGTTTCGTGCACTCTAGCCACTAGACTGACGAGCCCGAGCTCCGGCCGTCGCCTCAGCTCGTCGCCGGTGACCTCCGGTCCTCCCCAGTACTCCCTGAGGCCAGTACTGGATGAGGCCAAGCCTGGGGATCCTCCCAGTGCACTCGGCCCTCGTTCCCGAGCACCACAGCCATCTCCGGCGACTCTCCGGCAAAGATCCGCCGTGGATCTGGTCGCCGCCGGTCAGTTTCCGGCAGGACCTGACCTGGCCTCGCTAATCCACATTTAAAACACTAAGTAGTCGCTCACAGTGGGCCCTAGTCGCAAGTCAAACGCAATCAGGGGCTGGTCAGCGCGGGATTATCCCTATGATGCTGACCAGTGGTCCCCCCTTTCGGGTTTGACCTGACCAGGTCGGCCGACGGCTGGCGCCATGCTGACGTGGGCCTCACGCAATAAGTAGTTTTTCTGATTTAAAAGAATTCCAGAAAATGCCCAAAACTTCTAAAAATCATAGAAATTAATCTGTAACTCCAATGGAAATAATTTATATATGAAAAAGTATCAGAAAAATCCAAGGAATCTGAATATGTCAGTTTCAAAAATGTTTGAAAATGTTACTAGACCAAACATGTAAAATGATGAATAGGTTAAATTTAATAAATGCTATGGAGTTGGAATTTGAAAATCATTTGAATTCCACTTCAAATGCTATGATCAAACATTGTTCAATCACAACCAACAACTTAACATATCATTCCCATTCATATTAAAAACAAGTTGATCTGAGCATCAGGTCGAAACAATTAAAAAGGTATTCGAGAATACCTCGTTTGAAGTGATATTTGAATGTGATTAAAATCCACTTCAACCTAATAAGGGTAGCTACATAGCATACCACCATGCATCTTCATGCCATGCTCATCCATTATTTTGTTGCATATGATTGTTATTGATTGATGTCATTTCTATCGGTAGGCTCCGCTCCTCCGGATTCCACCAAATATCTGACTGACGGATATTGTCCCTCTACTGAGCAACAAGGCAAGCAACCATTTTGATCATCCCGATAAATCCCATGTTCTCGCTCCTGCACTTACTTATTGCATTAGGATCAAATGCTTCAAATGCTTTTGCCACGTTAGTTGAACCCACTTCCTTTGCATGACCTATCTTTGTCACAGTAAATAGATGAACCTTGCAACCTAGCATACATGGTAGTTGCTTGAGCCATGATGTGCCTTATCCTGCTATGCACGCTATGCTTAGAGTTGTGTATGGTCTGTCATCTGGGTGATGAACAGAATTGTGAGAATGTGTTCAGTAAGTAAAGGTGCTATTTTCATGCATGAAAAACAAAATTATGAAACAACATCAGGTCAAATCAATTAAATGATTAAGATTATGCCATTTCAAATGATATTCGAATTTGGATTTCAAACCAGATGCAAACTAAGGTTTCACCAACCACATTGAATCATATCACCCTTCATTTCATGCCATGTTCATGGATCATGATTGTTGCATATGATTGCTATTAATTGTATGTTGTTATTCGGTAGGCCCCGCCCCTCCGGATACGACTGATTATCCGACTAACGGATATCACCCCTCTGCTGAGCAACAAGGCAAGCAACAATTTTGATCATCCCAATAAAACCCATGTTCTTGCTCCTACTCTTATTTATTGCATTAGGTCAAAATGCCTCAAATGCTTTTACCACGTTAGTTGAACCCATTCCTTTGCATGACCTATCTTTGTCACAGTAATTAGCTAAACCTTGCAACCTAGCATACCTGGTAGATGCTTGAGCCATGATGTGTCTTACCCTACTATGCATGCTATGCTTAGAGTTGTGAATGGTCTGTCATCTGGGTGATGAACAAGATCGTGAGAATGTGTTCTGTTAATAAAGGTCGTGTGTTGAACCTGATTTGGTAAAGGTACCGGTGAAAGGCTATGTAGGAGTACATGGCGGGTTGTTTCATTGGAACCGTCCTTAGGAACTGAGTTCCGTGTATGTAATCCAAGACTAGATACTACCACACGTTGGGATACTTAATTGACGCTCTCGACTTATTAATCGCTTAGTACTCGGTCCAGGAGTTGCAAGTAGTTTCTGGTGTTTATAGTCATGCTGGAGGCCGTGCATAGCGTTGACCTGAGAGGTGAGCTGTGATGCGGTAGGCAGTGGCATGGTGTGCCAAGTGGCACCCGGATGGTGGGCTCGGGAACCCTGCGCACATCGTTTGGGGCCGTGGCAGAAACCTCGGCCGGACTTCCGTGCGGGTTACCCTCAGATAGGCGATAGACCTGGACTAAGTATTAGCGTGGTTAACGGTCGTGGCCGACTCCCTCGTTGGGCTTCCACTTGAAGGTTGCAGAGGTGCATAACGTGCACATGGCGATAAGTGGTGAGTGCGTGTGTGAAGAAGTACACCCCTGCAGGGTTATGATCTATTCGAATAGTCGCGTCCGCGGATATGGACTACTTGGAGACATATGTTGTTCATAGATAACTTTAACGGCTACTCATAAAATTGTCAAGATAAGCGTGAGTGTCGTGGACGGCATTTCCGTATGATGACGGAATGATTCCACGATGGAGTATTGTCGTGGTGTTAGTGGACTCGTGCGAGAAATCAAGTTGTCAAAAATTATTTAAAAATGCAAGTTGTCTAGCCACGAGTCAAATGTTGACTTTCCGCATGAAACCCCACAATTCCTTATTGATACATTGCATGAGTAGATAGTTATTCTAAAGTCTTATTGAGTACCCCTGTACTCACGTTTGCTTATTAATTTGTTGTAGAGGTTGTTAATGACCCTAATGGAGGGTTCTATCTAGACATCGACGACGACGAGTAGCTGGTATCCCAGCTACGATCGATGTATCTATACATATCGGTATGCCATGTGTACGTGTGTTGTACTTGATATGTATGGGGTTCGATAACCTAGTCGTAGGCTTTAGTAGCATTCCTTACAGGGAAATGCCCCTTTGTGATCCAAAGAGCCATGGTAGTTCGCTACTGCTCCAGACACATTGGTTGACCGACATGTGTCCTTCTTAGCTGATGTGTCTGTCCCCTTTGGGGAAATGTCACGCGATGTAATGGAGTCCCTTTAGCTTGCTACGACTCGTCTACATTCGCTGGTGACCGACACCTACTTTGTTGGGTCATGTATGCTTGTCCCTGTGCGAAACTGCCGCTTTGATTTATGACTAGACATGTCGATCCGGGTTCTTTGTCATTGGATTCCTAGCGACACAATTGCATACGCGAGTCAAAAGGCGCAAACGGTCCCGGCTAAGGTAAGGCTGCAGCCGTGGGGATAACTGTGCGTGAGACCGCAAAGAGATGTGATGTGTTCCAGGCTAGATTCCTATGGCCTAGGATCGGGGTCCCGACAGTGTTAGTATCAGAGCCTAACTGACTGTAGGATTACTAAGCCAAACTGGTCGAAGTTGAGTCTAGAATTGCTTTAGTTATATATAAGGGAATTGTTTGTCGAAGTTGAGTCTAGAATTGCTTTAGTCTAGAATTGTTCTCTTCTCAAGTTATTCTATTCTGGTCATCCTCGTCTTTTCTGTGGGGATTAAGGACTAGGTTACTCATCTTCTTCTAGGCTCGTGTTTTTGATCGGTAGATTATAGGACTACGGGTCGAGAGTTATTTGGGTTTCTTTTATCCCTAGGAAAAGGAAGTAAGTTTGATGATGAGAGAATTGAACTTGATAGTTGAGTGGTTACGCTATTCCATTTTATGGGTTGTCTCAAAATTGTTTTTGAGCATTTACAGCCGTTATGCTGCCCAATTTTGCATTCAGAGCTCTAATGGTCTTGCATTACTCTCTATTTTCAGATGCCTGGCCGTCCTTCTCGTCAGGTGGTTCGTCTGACTAGGTGCATTGACGTGTCGGGTCATACGGCCATGCTAGTCAGGGTGATGCCGGTGTGCGGTTACCGCTGGTAGCCAGAGTACACAGTGGAGGAACAGTACCGAGACTTCAACCAGAGCCAGTATATCTGCACTGTTAGGGTATTCCCAGATTACCCTGGAGCTGAGGAGCCAATCCATTGGTCTTATGGATTGGGAGTCACTGTTGACATGGCACTACAAGATGCTGCCTATTCAATGCTGACCATCATGAGGGCTAGACATGCACTGCTACAGAATTCAGAGTTTTGCTATGTTCCTGCCTCTCAGCCAGGTAAAGAAGGATACCTCAGCGGGGTCTATTTTCATTCCTCCATGGAGGATCCGCTGCTGTAGTCCACTGCTGAGATGCTAGAGAATAGAGATCGTTATGCTCGTGCCCTCCGCATGGAGCTTTATGCTACACGTGCCCGTCTGTGGACGGCTTCGACGCAGCTGGCACCTGTAGTCCAGACAGGGTATGGAGATATGGAGATGCTGAACCCTGTTAGAACCCATCTTCCGGCCCATGTTGACTGGCCTGCTATAGGAGGAGTCACCCCTCTTCGGGGACCCCTACTACCACCAGTCAGGGGACCAAGGCCACATTTGTGTCCTTACGGATCCCAGGGATCTCAGGATAGAGTATTTCCTGATCCGCAGGTTGAGCTTCCAGGCCATGGAGGCAATCTTTATGAGATGTTCTATGCGGATGCCTGAACCGTGAGTGGAAGGATAGTATGGTAGTAGCTGTACTTTCACAGTCTTGTGTGACTTGTGAAGTATGCTTGTGTCGTGAAATGAATTCGAGAGGCATAGATAAATAATGTATAGGAAGCTTGTAAGCCTCTGATTAGTAGTTTCATAACTTCAGTAGCTTGCTCTTTGGTTAAGGTTGTACTGAACTTTGTAATGGTGTGTATGAACCATGGTGTGTATATAGCAGTTGCTTGTTACCATGCTGTTCGGATATTTATTTCCGCATTCCATATGTTCAGGGCATTCTTAATCCATAGCTAGTATTGATGATGATATTGGTCTAAGCTGTGAGTTTGTTTGTCAGGATGGTGTTCACCAGGTTGAACCGTGCCCCTGCTCATGAACAAGGCGAGGGTAGTCAACGTCGCAGGAAGAACTGCCTCACTCGCCCTCTCTAGCGGAAGTTATGCTTGAGGCAGAGAGAAACAAAAGGGAGACCAGCCGACTGTTAGAGCGTATTGAGCAAAATACGGCTCGTCATCCTAGGAATGATGTAGTGTCACTCAATGACTTTGTGAAGCGGAATCCTCCAAAGTTCCATCACTCGGTCGATCCCCTCGACGCTGATGATTGGCTGTGCAGTATTTCACGTAAGATTCGCTCTGCGAATGTTTCTGAGGCCGACAAGGTGACCTTTGTGGCATATTTTCTGGAAGGACCCACCAATCTGTGGTGGGAGAACTTTGAAGCTATGCGTCCTGCTGAACCAGCAGCCACATGGGCAGACTTTAGTGCAGCCTTCCGTCTGCACCATATTCCAGAGGGCCTGATGGACAGAAAGAGAGAGGAGTTTTGTGCATTCACCCAGGGAAAGTTGACCGTGGATACCTATAGCCGCGAGTTCGGTAACCTCACCCGCTATGCAACAGAGGAGGTGTCTACTGATGCCAAGAAGCAAACAAGATTCCATAAGGGTCTGAGCCCTGAGCTTCGTCGTGATTTGCGCCTCCATGAGTGTACAAGCTTCCAAGCCCTAGTCAACAAGGCGATCAGTGTCGAGACTGGTCATACCGACTATGAAGCCACAAAGAAGCACTCCCGTGACTCTGGCTCGTCGTCTGGTTTCGCGTTCCCAAAACGCAGGCTGTGGGTTCCAAACAGTTCTCTCCCGCCAAGATACACTCCAAGGCCATCCTATGTGGCGCCTCAGACGAATCAGTCCAACCCTCCAGCAAAAACCAATGATGGTCCAGCTAGCAACGCTGCACCACGTGCCAACCAAGTGATCTGTTACAAGTGTGGAGAACCAGGGCACTATTCCCATGAGTGTCCTCAGAATGTGGGTGCTAAGAAACCCGGAAAGTCCGTCGGGCAAGGCAAGTCGGGCAAAGCTTACTATGTGAAGCCAACTCCTGCACGTGGCCGTGTGAACTATGTTTCAGCAGAAGAAGCTGCAAAGGATCCCGGCGTCATACTGGGTACGCTTCTTGTTAATCATCACCCAGCGTCTGTTCTTTTTGACACTAGGTCTTCTCATTCCTTCATTTCAGAAAGTTATGCACAGTTGCATAACATGTCTTTCTGTGATATGCCAATCCCATCGGTTGTCCAAACCCCTGGTAGTAAGTGGCAAACCTCTAGGATAACCTATGACAATGAAATTCTAGTAGACATGCTAGTTTTTCTAGCCTCATTGATAGCCCTGAAATCTTCGGATATTAATATCATCTTGGGTATGGACTGGATGTCAGCTCACTATGCCAAGATTGATACTCATTCCAGAAATGTTCAGCTTACCCATCCCTCGGGTGAGATAGTCAATGTCTCTACTCGAGTTGCAAAATGCCAACTCTATTCCCTCAATGCAAACCCTCTTCCGGAACTTGAAGACATTCCGGTAGTCTGTGACTTCCCGGATGTTTTTCCAGAGGAACTGCCAGGAATTCCACCTGACAGAGATGTAGAGTTTGTGATAGATCTTGTTTCGGGAATTGTTCCAATAGCTAGAACACCATATAATATGGCACCCCTGGAGCTAGCGGAACTTAAGAAGCAACTAGATGAGGCCTTGAATAAAGGTTTCATTCGTCCTAGCTCTTCTCCTTGGGCTTGTCCCGTCCTCTTCGTCAACAAGAAAGACGGAACGGATCGGATGGTTGTAGATTACCGACCAGTTAATCTGGTCACCATAAAGAACAAGTATCTGCTCCCCAGGATCAAAGACCTGTATGATCAGCTCACTCGATCCTCAATCTTCTCCAAAATGGATTTGAGGTTGGGATACCATCAAATCAAGATCAAGAACGGGGACATTCCAAAAACGGCTTTTGTCACTCGTTATGGCCAATACGAGTACACCGTCATGTCCTTCGGTTTAACCAATGCCCCAGCCACCTTCTCTCGCTTGATGAATTCAATATTCATCGAGTATTTGGATAAATTCGTCGTGGTATACCTCGATGATATTGTCATCTACTCGAAGAATGAACAAGAACATGCAGAGCATCTAAGGATGGTATTGATGAAACTTCGAGAGCATCGCCTTTATGCCAAGTTTTCAAAATGTGAATTTTGGTTACCAGAAGTGACCTATCTAGGTCACGCAATCTCTGGTAAGGGTATTGCTGTCAATCCCGAGAGAGTTCAAGCTGTCCTTGATTAGACTCAACCTGAATCGGTTAAGCAAGTTAGGAGTTTTCTTGGTATAGCGAGCTATTGTCGCCGCTTTGTCGACAATTTCTCCAAGGTTGCAAAACATCTAACTGAACTCCTCAAGAAAGATAAAAAGTTCGAGTGGACACCATAGTGTGAGCATAGTTTCCAGGAACTGAAAAGACGCCTGACTTCCGCACCTGTGTTGCTACCACCAGATTTTTCTAAGGACTTTGTTATCTATAGCGACGCCTCGCGACAAGGATTAGGTTGCATTCTCATGCAAGATCGTCTTGTGATTGCATATGCATCTCGACAGTTGCGTCCACATGAGGATAATTATCCCACACATGATCTTGAGCTTGCAGCTTTAGTCCATGCACTTAAAACCTGGCGACATTACCTTCTTGGTAATCGTTGCGAAATATTCACTGATCACCAAAGTCTGAAATATATCTTCACCCAGCCGGATTTGAATCTCAGGCAAAGACGGTGGGTTGAGTTGATCACGGATTACGACTTAGGGATAACTTACACCCCGGGGAAGGCCAATGTTATGGCTGATGCACTAAGTCGTAAGTCTTATTGTAACAATTTGATGCTACAACGAGGTCAACCACATCTCTATGAGGAATTTCGGAAGTTAAATCTCCATATTGTTCCTCAAGGATTCCTTTCTACCCTGGTGGCGAAGCCTACTCTTAGGGATCAAATCATAGCCGTGCAGGCTTATGATAAGGGTATATCCCGGATCAAGGAGAATATTGCTAGCGAAAATGCTAGGGATTTCTCCATCAATGAGAAAGGTGTTGTGTTCATTCAGAACCGTTTAGTGGTTCCCAAGAGCAAACGTCTGCGGCAATTGATCCTTAAGGAGGCTCATGATTCTCCTCTCACCATTCATCCCGGTAGTACTAAGATGTATCAAGACCTACGCTAGAGGTTTTGGTGGACTAGGATGAAGAGAGAAATTGCTGAGTTCGTTGCTAACTGCGACGTTTGTTGTTGAGTTAAGGCAGAACATCAAAGGGCCTGCTGGCACCCTTCAACCTTTAGCTATTCCTGAATGGAAATGGGATAAAGTCAGTATGGATTTCATTACCGGATTTCCCAAGACCAAGAAAGGAAATAATGTTATCTTTGTGGTCATTGACCGTCTCTCCAAAGTAGCTCATTTTCTTCCAGTTCGTGAGAGTATAACAGCTAGCCAACTAGCAGAGTTATATATCTCTTGAATAGTGTCTCCTCATGGTGTTCGTCTGGAGATTAACTCAGACTGTGGAAGTATCTTTACTTCTTGCTTCAGGGAAAGTTTTCAGAATGCTATGGGGACTCACTTATCTTTTAGCACTGCTTTCCATCCTCAATCAAGTGGTCAAGTAGAAAGAGTGAATCAAATCCTAGAATATATGCTCCGAGCTTGTGTTATATCGTTCGGTATGAATTGGGAGAAGTGCCTTCCATTCGCCGAATTTGCTTATGACAATAGTTATCAATCAATCTTGGGCAAAGCCCCTTTTTAAGTTCTCTATGGACGAAGATGTCGAACACCTCTTAATTGGTCAGAAACCAGAGAGAGGCAAATCTTTGGCCCAGATATGATCCAGGATGCAGAAGAGCAGGTTCGCATTATTCGTGAAATGTTGAAAACAGCCGAGTCTCGTCAAAAGAGCCAATATGATCGTCATCATAAGGTTGTGACCTTTGAAGTTGACGAGAAGGCTTACCTTCGGGTTACACCTTTGAAGGGTACCCATCGATTCGGTATCAAAGGCAAATTGGCTCCTCGTTACATTGGTCCTTTTCGCATTCTTGCCAAACGAGGAGAAGTTGCCTACCAATTGGAACTTCCTCCGCATCTTTCCAAGGTTCAAGATGTCTTCCACGTCTCGCAACTCAGGCGGTGCTTTTCGGATCCTATCCGTGAAGTGGACCACAAAATGCTTGATCTCCAAGATAACCTTTCATACCGAGAATACCCTATGCGTATTCTTGATCAAGCTGAGCGTACCACTCTATGTCGAAACCTCAAATTTCTTAAAGTTCAATGGTCAAATCATTTTGAAAAGGAGGCAACATGGGAAAGAGAGGATCGTCTCCGACTTGAGTATCCCGCGTTATTCCCGATGACTTCTAAATCTCGGGACAAGATTCTTTTGAGTGGGGGTGAGTTGTCACATCCCTGGAACCCTAACCAAGGTTTAGCATTGTGCTCATATCTTCGTTGCATTGCATCCAAGAAATTGCAACAAGATCAAAGCAAGTGGTGAAGTAAAACTCAAAAACCCTAGCCACCTCTCAAATTCAAAGAAATTCCAAACTTGTTAAAATCAATGAACCCAAAATGGCCTCAAGAAAAGTTCAACTTTTCTGATAATCCTTGAAAGCAAATCATCAGGGAAGAAAACTATTTTTAAAACAGATTTGGCATTTTATTTAAATTCAAAAGGCCACTGAGTTCAAGTTTAAATTTGAATTCAAAAACTTTTAAGTTTACAAAAATGTTGAAAACCTCAGGAATGGTTGGAAATATTCCAACTAATATTTCAGTGTGTTCAAAATGATTTTTGAACCAATATTTGAGCCAAAACAAATAGGAATTCAAATCAGTGGATAAAACAAAAAACAAAAAAAGAAAAAAATAGAAAAACACTTACCTGTCGCTCACCTGGCCCAGGCCCACCTCCCCCGTGTCGTCTTCCTCCTTGCCACTGGGCAGCAGGAGGTGGCCGCCGCGACGCCCGGTGTCTCCACGCAGCTCCCTGCCTGCCTGAACGTCTCGGTGCGCTGGCAAGGCAAGGATAACCTCCCCGAGAACGACCCTATCCATCCCCGCAACCCATTCCTCCCCTCTCCTCTCGGTTCGTTCCTCTCCTCCTGCCGCCATTGACAGGAGCTCAAGCTCGAGCTGCCCGAGCCCTCTAGCCACCGGTTCTTCCCTCTGTTTGCTCCATTCGCTCTGCCTCGACAAGTTGGTCGTCCCTACCAAAGAAGAAGATCCCCCGAGCCCTGCAACGCCCTCGGCACCGTCGTCTTCAAGCTTCGGCCGCCGGCAAGCTTCGTTGGATTCGTCGCCGACAGCACCTCCCCGAGCCGTCCGAGCTTTCCACTGCCCTCACCGTGAGCTTGCGCTCATTTCCCCTCTTCTTCCCCTCGGTTTCGTGCACCCTAGCCACTAGATCGACGAGCCCGAACTCCAGCCATCGCCTCAGCTCGTCGCCGGTGACCTCCGGTCCTCCCCAGTCCTCCCTGAGGCCAATACTGGATGAGACCGAGCCTGGGGATCCTCCCAGTGCTCTCGGCCCTCGTTCCCGAGCACCACAGCCATCTCCGACGACTCTCCGGCAAAGATCCACCGCGGATCTGGTCGCCGCTGGTTAGTTTCCGGCAGGATCTGACCTGGCCTTGCTAATCCACGTTTAAAACACTAAGGAGTTGCTGACAGTGGGCCCCAGTGGCAAGACAAACGCAATCAGGGGCTGGTCAGCGCGGGAGTATCCTTGTGAGGCTGACCAGTGGGTCCCCCCTGTCGGGTTTGACCTGACCAAGTCGGCCGACGGCTGACGCCATGCTGACGTGGGCCTGACGCAATAAGTAGTTTTTCTGATTTAAAAGAATTCCAGAAAATTCCCAAAACTTCTAAATATCATAGAAATTAATCTGTAACTCCAATGGAAATAATTTATATATGAAAAAGTGTCAGAAAAATCCAAGGAATCTGAATATGCAATTTTCAAACATGTTTGAAAATGTTACTGGACCAAACATGTAAAATGATGAATAGGTTAAATTTAATAAATGCTATGGAGTTGGAATTTGAAAATCATTTGAATTCCACTTCAAATGCTATGATCAAACATTGTTCAATCACAACTAGCAACTTAACATATCATTCCCATGCATGCTAAAAACAAGTTGATCTGAGCATCACGTCGAATCAATTAAAATGGTATTCGAGAATACCTCGTTTGAAGTGATATTTGAATCTCATTCAAATCCACTTCAACCTAATAATGGTAGCTACATTAGCATACCACCATGCATCTTCATGCCATGCTCATGCATCATTTTGTTGCATATGATTGTTATTTATTGATGTCATTTCTATCGGTAGGCTCCGCTCCTCCAGATTCCACCGAATATCCGACTGACGGATATTGTCCCTCTACTGAGCAACAAGGCAAGCAACAATTTTGATCATCCCAATAAATCCCATGTTCTCGCTCCTGCACTTACTTATTGCATTAGGATCAAATGCTTCAAATGTTCTTTCCACGTTAGTTGAACCCACTTCCTTTGCATGACCTGTCTTTGTCACAGTAAATAGCTAAACCTTGCAACCTGGCATACCTGGTAGTTGCTTGAGCCATGATGTGCCTTATCCTACTATGCATGCTATGCTAAGAGTTGTGTATGGTCTATCATCTGGGTGATGAACAGAATTGTGAGAATGTGTTCAGTAAGTAAAGGTTGTCTGTTGAACCTGATTTGGTAAAGGTACCGATGAAAGGCTATGTAGGAATACATGACGGGTTGTTTCATTGGAACCGTCCTTAGGAACTGAGTTCCGGGTATGTAATCCAAGACTAGATACTACCATACGTTGGGATACTTAATTGACCCTCTCGACTTATTAATCGCTTAGTACTCGGTCCAGGAGTTGCAAGTAGTTTCTGGTGTTTATAGTCATGCTGGAGGCCGTGCATAGCGCTGACCTGAGAGGTGGGCTGTGATGCGGTAGGCAGTGGCACGGTGTACCAAGTGGCACCCGCATGGTGGGCTTGGGAACCCTGCGCACATCGTTTGGGGCCGTGGCGGAAACCTCGGTCGGACTTCCGTGCGGGTTACCCTCAGATAGGCGATAGACCTGGACTAAGTATTTGCGTGGTTAACGGTCGTGGCCGACTCCCTCGCTGGGCTTCTACTTGAAGGTTGCCGAGGTGCATGACGTGCACATGGTGATAAGTGGCGAGAGCGTGTGTGAAGAAGTACACCCCTTCAGGGTTATGATCTATTCGAATAGCCGCGTCCGCGAATATGGACTACTTGGAGACATATGTTGTTCATAGATAACTTTAACGACTACTCATAAAATTGTCAAGATAAGCGTGAGTGTCGTGGACGGCATTTCCGTATGGTGACAGAATGATTCCACGATGGAGTATTGTTGTGGTGTTAGTGGACTCGTGTGCAACAAATCAAGTTGTCAAAAATTATTTAAAAATGCAAGTTGTCTAGCCATGAGTCAAATGCTGGCTTTCCGCATGAAACCCCACAATTCCTTATTGATACATTGCATCAGTAGATAGTTATCCTAAAGTCTTGCTGAGTACCCCTGTACTCACGTTTGCTTATTAATTTGTTGCAGAGGTTGTTAATGATCCTAATGGAGGGTTCTATCTAGACATCTACGATGACGAGTAGCTAGTATCCCAGCTACGATCTGGCCCTAGGGTGGGTCTGTAGTATAGTCAGGTCATGTGCCTTCTAGTTTCATCTGTCTGTACTCAGACGGTTTAATTACTTCTGCTGGCTTGTAACTTGAATGACTGTTATGATGGGTCGTGAGACCCCTACTGTGTAATATTATGTGTGAGGCTCTTCCGAGCCTTCTAAATAAAGTTTGTATGATTATGGTTATGTTGTGATGCCATCGATATATCTATCATATCGGTATGCCATGCGTACGTGTGTTGTACTTGATATGTATGGGGTTCGATTACCTAGTCGTAGGCTTTAGTAGCATTTCTTACAGGGAAATGCCCCTTTGTGATCCAACGAGCCATGGTAGTTCGCTACTGCTCCGGACACATTGGTTGACCGGCATGTGTCCTTCTTAGCTGTTGTGTCTATCCCCTCTGGGGAAATGTCACGCGATGTAATGGAGTCCCTATAGCTTGCTACGACTCGTCTACATTCGCTGGTGACCGACACCTACTTTGTTGGGTCATGTATGCTTGTCCCTGTGCGGAACTGTCGCTTTGGTTTATGACTAGACATGTCGATCCGGGTTCTTTGTCATTGGATTGCTAGCGACACAATTGCATACGCGAGTCAAAAGGCGCAAACAGTCCCGGCTAAGGTAAGGCTGCAGCCGTGGGGATTACCGTGCATGAGACCGCAAAGAGATGCGATGTGTTACAGGCTGGATTCCTATGGACTAGGATCGGGGTCCCAACACTATCTTTAAAAGCACAAGAGCAAGGAGTTCATTGATCTACCCCATCTATTATCTTTTGGAGGGTGGTGCCTCCTAGATTGGTTAGGTGTCGCTTGGGAGCCTCCTACTCCCTGTTGTGGAGTTGAACTAAGATGTTTGTAAGGGCAGGGAGATCACCTACTTCGTGAAGATCTACCGTGAGTAAGGCTAGTCCTCCCTGGACGGAAGTCGTGGTGGGATAGACAAGGCCGCTTCTTTGTGGACCCTCCGTGGACTCTCGCAGCCTTTACCCTCTATGGGTTGAAGTCTCCAGTGACATGGACGTACGATAGTGCCACCTGTCAGAACCATGCCAAAAATCGTCGTGTCAACCTTATTCGTTTGATCTCCCTTCCTTAATCCTCTATTTACCCTTGCATGTCTACTTTCCGTTGCTATATTTTTAGAACTGCATGTGTAGGGTGTATTTGACTTGTCATAACTGCCGTAGTTGCCTTTCAAGTAAAATTGGGAAAAGGCAAAAAAATTATCTTGTCAAGTAGTCTAGTCACCCCCCTTCTAGACATACTTTCGATCCTACAAGTGGTCTCACCACTTTGGTCTCCATTTCGTTGGTTTAGCAACCTAGGAGAGTTTGGCATCTGTGAGGGAAATTATCATCGTAGATGTCCTTACTTCAATGGTACTAATTTTGCTAGTTGGAAGCATAAAACTAAGATGCACATTCTTGGCTTTAATCCTCATGTTTGGGTTGTTATTCGTGTTGGTGTGCAAGGTAACTTCTTTGGAGAAGGTCATGAACCAGATTGTGATGGGACAGCTGATGAACTAAAGATGTTGCAACTTAATGCTCAAGCCTGTGATATCATCTTCAACTGCCTTTGCCCCGAAGAACTCAACAAAATCAGTTGTTTTGAGAATGCAAAAGAGATTTGGGATAATTTGGTTGATATGCACGAAGGTACTGATTCTGTCAGAGAATTTAAGTTGGATGTGCTTCAAAGTCAACTTATCAAGTTCAAGATGAAGGATGGTGAAGGAGTCGCTGAAATGTACTCGAGGCTAGCTCTCTTCACCAATGAGATTGTCGGCTTAGGTAGCGAAGAGATGACTGACAAATTCATCATCAAGAAGATACTTAGAGCTCTTGATGGCAAGTATGACACAGTGTACACATTGATCCAAATGATGCCAAATTACAAAGATCTCAAGCCAACTGAAGTCATTGGTAGGATTGTTGCTCATGCGATGTCACTCAGAAAAATATGAGTTGCACAACAAGTCAAGCGGTGCTTATAAAGCTTCATGTGATGCTCCCGCTACCTCAAAAGACAATCTTGTCGCTAATGAAGAGATGAGCCTCATGGTAAGAAAATTCAACAAGTTCTACAAGAGTAGAGGCAAAGATAGAAGCTCAAGTTCAAGACATGATGAGAAGTGTTCGTCCAGTCGTGACCGAAACTGCTAAAATTGTGGGAAACCCGGACACTACTCAAATGAGTGCTCGACTCCCTACAAAAGAAGAGAAGAGTCACCTAAAGACGAAGCTCAAGAGATGAGTCACCTCATAGAGAGAGAGAAGGAGTAGAGATGATCACTACGAACGAAGACACTCACGGAGAGGCAAGGAATCGTAGAAGAAGGACAAATACACCAAGAGCAGTTCAAGAAGAAGACATCAAGCTCATGTTGGTGAATGGTTTCTGGCTCCGAATCCGATCACCACTCCAAGAGAAGCTATCACTCCCACTTCGACTATAGTCAAGATGAAGGTGTTACCGGCATTGCACTTGTATCCTCCAACTCCTATGACTTATTTTATTTACCAAATGAGGGAGTCGAAAACTGCTTCATGGCTAAAGGCCCCAAGGTATCACACCCTGAGTATCTTGATTTTAATAGTGATGAGGAGGAATTGTTAGGAGAAGATGACTTGCTTCTAGACAAAACTAGAGATTGCACTAAAAAAGAACTTGCTAGTTATCATGCTTGTCAAGAGAAATCGAATGATGATGATAAGAAAGATATTGAATGACTAACTCAGGAATTAAAAACTATTAAGTTAGCTCATGAGGCTACTCTAGAAGATCATATAGAACTTGCAAGAACCCATGAGAAGCTATGCTTCGAGAAGCTCAACTTGGAGCAAGAGCATGAGTTCTTAAAAGCAATCAATGATGACCTTCGGAAGAAGAGTTCTTCTTATCTAGCCAAATGATTACTCTTGTCTAATTTTGTTCCACAAGTTAAGCCTCAGAACACTTGTAACAAAGGCAAGAAAGTTTCTTCATCTAGTAACAACAATGCTAAAGCTAAATCCAATAATGTTGTTGTTAGTAACACTATTGATTCCACTAACAATTCTCTTAGCCAAGTTACACTTGAGCAAGAAAATGATTCATTGAAAAGGATTATAGAGAGAGGTGTCTTCAAGAGTCTTTCCGGAAGTAAGCAATCCGAGGAAATTGTGCGCAAGCAAGGAGGACATCGGAAGAAACAAGGTGTTGGCTATTTCAACATCAACGGAGATGTTTGGGAAGAAGGTCCATATCCCACTGCCAAGTTTGTTCCCCAAGAGGAGAAGTCCACTCCTTCCGAAGGAACAAGCGCACAAGATGAATTTCCACCACGAGACCACAAAGGCAAGGGAAGCTTCGAGATGACATTGACCTATTTGAAGAAGAACCCCAAGCCAAGGTCGAGTGGGTTCCCAAGGATACTACTAGCTCTACCTCAACAAGTGCTACAACAACTCCAAGGATTCCCATCAATTTGATGTGGATTCCCAAGAGGAAGAACTAGAAGTTCTTGAGGGGTGACTCTGCCAATGAAATTCACTCTTATTTCATTTTGGTAAGAACTACATGCAATCAACCTGTACCATATGCGTTGGTTCGATGAGTCACACATTCCCTCAAAGGTAAGCAAGGAACAAGGCAATTAATGCATATTTGGACATATTTCCATGTGTGCTTCACTCCATGTCCATATATATTCTTGCATACGTTCCTTTGGCTTTGGGACTAACCCATGTAGGTGAGAAGAGTATGAAAACAACAAGGATTGCTCCCAACTCAAGATGATTTTCATCAACTGCGAGCATCCACTACTACCTCACCTACTTGAAGTCTTCCACGACAAAACCCAAGGTTAGTTGATCCCTCTTTGTGATCATATCAGGGGGGAGCTTTACTCTAATACTTGAGTATAAGCATCTCCTAAGGATATGAACACATTAATGCTTATGTCAAAGTGGTAACCCCACTTGTGCAGAATGATGAGTATGACCTATGATCAAGTATTATTGTTGGCTCCTATGTCAATATACTCATATATAGATGACCTTGTCACCTCCGAAGTGCTTCAAAGCTGCTAGGATGTTTGTGCATGTTCACCATGTTTGTATCATCATTCTTATTGTGTGAGCATGTTGGTCTGCATGAATTTAATCATTCGAGGACATCCAATTGTTGTTATATGGCTTTTGTTTTATCTTTTGCCAATTGGATGGACAAGAATGCCTAGGACCCTTCTCTAGTTGTCTATGCTATCTCATCTCAAGTTCTATTCATGCTTCATCACAAAAGTTGAACAAGAACTTGTCGATCCCTCTATGCGAAGGTGCACTCGGAGTTCAGTATCGTCAAAGGCTGCCTTCCAAAACCTCTTTGAAAAACTTGGTGTGACCAACTCCACAAACTCGGAGCTACCGATTTTACAAAGTTGATCAAGCTTTGTCATCTCGGTACCACCGGAATCGCCAACTCGGTTACACCGAGTTTCCTTATCTAGTAACAGTTGAGGAACTCGATGACACTGATTTTGCCATCTCGGTGACACCGACAGCGCACGGGCATATATACATCCAGACCGGACCTTTTCATTTAACTTTGTCAAAATGGTTCATTCGCCAAACCCTCGCTGCCCCCCGAGACCCGAGGTCATGGCCTTGACTCCCCGAGCGCCGCCGCCACTCGGACTCGCCGTCGTCGATGAAATTTGCTCCTTCGTCGTTGCCGTAGCCAAACCGCCACTGAGATTGGGTATGGTTTGATCCCCTTTGTGTTCCCCGTCTATTTCTCACACATTGGATCTTTTAATTCTTCTTTCCACTTTGTGCAAACCTCCTGTCCACCAGATAAAATTAGTAGATTAGGAGAAGTAGGAAATTTCGGATCTGATTTGCTATAGAATGCAACTCGGTGAGACCGAGTTTGTAAAATTGGTTCCACCGATTCCTGTTTTTGGGTTCCTCACAAGCAACTCAGTGAGACCAAGCACCTATTTTTGGTGCCACCGAAAATGACTTTCAAGTTTCTATTAAGCATGTCTGTTTTCTCGGTGACTCCGAAAATGCCAACTCGGTGCCATTGATTTACATCCTGCAGAAGATCATACCCTGAGTTTCAGACTTCATATTTTCAAAAAATGTGTGAATTTTGTGATGCTCATCCATTCTGTCTTTCCTACATCCACTTCACAGGATCTGTTGTTTGCTGTTGAGTGTGTCTATGAGTATGTCAGGCTCAGATGACAGTCAAAATGATTTCTGAGAGTAGAGTATCGAGATGGATGGTGGCACTAGTCCAGAGAGGACTACTTCTGACCCTAGTTCTCCTAGTTACCATGGCTTCCCCAAAGCAGTGTCGGCACCCCGATCCTAAGCCATAGGAATCCAGCATGTAACACATCACATCCCTTTGCGGTCTCACGCACAGTTAACCCCACGGCTGCTGCCTTACCTTAGCCAGGACCGTTTGCGTCTTTTGACTTGCGTATGCAATTGTGTCACTAGCATTCCGATGTCAAAACCCGGGTCGACATGTTTAGTCATAAACCCAAGTGGCAGTACCGTACAGGGACATGCATACATGACCCAACAAAGCAGGTGTCGGTCATCAGCGAGTGTAGACGAGTCGTAGCAAGCTACAAGGACTCCATTACACCATGTGACATTTCCCCAAAGGGACAGACACATCAGCTAAGAAGGACACATGCCGGTCAACCAATGTGTCCAGAGCAGTAGCGAACTACCATGGCTCGGTGGAAACACAAAGGGGAATTTCCCCGTAAGGAGTGCTACTAAGGCATACGACTAAGGCATAGATACATCGATGGCATCACAACATAACCATAAGCATACAAACTTTATTTAGAAGGCTCGGAAGAGCCTCACAAGTCATTCAAACAAGTCTTACAAGCCAGCGGAAGATTAAAATTGTCTGAGTACAGACAGATGGAAAGGATAAGTCATAAAGCCTGACTATCTATAGATCCCTTCTGAAAGGGGCCAGGTCGTAGCTGGGACACCAGCTACTCGTCATCATCGATGTCTAGAAAGAACCCACCTGTTGGCTCGTGGGTATCCTCTGCAACAATTATTAAGCAAACATGAGTACAAGGGTACTCAGCAAGACTTTAGAACGGATCTATCTACTCATGCTCAGGTATCAATAAAGGGGTTGTGGTGTTTCATGCAGCAAGCCATATTTGACTCTTGGCTAGACAAAACCACATTTTAAAATAGTTTTAACAACTTTGATTTCTCGCACACGAGTCCACTAACTCCACAACAACACACCATCATGAAATCATTCCCGTCTTCCTACGGCAAATGCCATCCACGACACTCACACTTATCTTGATACTTTTATGAGTAGCCATTAAAGTTATCTATGAACAACATATGTTTCCAAGTAGTACATATCCACGGATGCGGCTATTCGAATAGATCATAACCCTACAGGGGTGTACTTATTCACACACGCTCTCGCCACTTATCGCCATGTGCACGTCAAGCACCTCGGCAACCTTCAAGCGGAAGCCCAGTGAGGGCGTCGGCCACGACCGTTAACCATGCTAATACCTAGTCCAGGTTTATCGCCTATTTGAGAGTAACTCGCACGGAAATCCGGCCAAGGTTTCCGCCACGGCCCCAAACGATGTGCACAGGGTTCCCAAGCTCACCATCCGGGTGCCACTTGGTACACGTGCCACTGCCTACCGCATCATAGCCCACCTCTAAGGTCAGCACTATGCCCGGCCTCCAGCATGACTATAAACACCAGAAACTACTTGCAACTCCTGGACCGAGTACTAGGCGATTAATAAATCGAGAGGGTCAATTAAGTATCCCAATGTATGGCGGTATCTAGTCTTGGATTACATAAATGGAACTCAGTTCCTAAGGACGGTTCCAATGAAACAACCCGCCATGTACTCCTACATAGCCTTTCACCGGTACCTTTACCAAATCAGGTTCAACACACGACCTTTATTAACAGAACACATTCTCACAATCTTTTTCATCACCGAGACGACAGACCATACACAACTCTAAGCATAGCATGCATAGCAGGGTAAGACACATCATGGCTCAAGCATCTACCAGGTATGCTAGGTTGCAAGGTTTAGCTAATTACTGTGACAAAGACAGGTCATGCAAAGGAATGGGTTCAACTAACGTGGTAAAAGCATTTGAGGCATTTTGACCTAATGCAATAAGAGTAGGAGCAAGAACATGGGTTTTATTGGGATGATCAAAATTGTTGCTTGCCTTGTTGCTCAGCAGAGGGGTGACATCCGTTAGTCGGATAATCAGTCGTATCCGGAGGGGTGGGGCCTACCGAATAACAACATACAATTAATAGCAATCATATGCAACAATCATGATGCACGAACATGGCATGAAATGAAGGGTGATATGATTCAATGTGGTTGGTGAAACCTTAGTTTGCATCTGGTTTGAAATCCAAATTCAAATATCATTTGAAATGACATATTTATCTTAATCATTTAATTGATTTGACCTGATGTTGTTTCATAATTTTGTTTTTCATGCATGAAAATAGCACCATTGTGTTCATTGAATTTTTCTGATCAATTTGCATATATTATTTGTCTGATTTGGAGTTATAATCAATTTTCTATGAATTTCCAAAGTTTTGCAATTATTCTGGAATTATTTTAAAACCAGAATTGGACTTATTGCATCAGCATGACATCAGCAGGTCAGTTGGCCATTGAAAGTCAAACCTGACCAGTGGGACCCACTGGTTAGTGACTCTGGCCAGTTTTAGATTAAGTTTAAACTTAATTAGGTATTTATAACATCTGGACCCACATGCCAGTGACTGATTAGGGTTTAACAAATTCTCAATTTTTATTTTTATTAAACTTAATTATCCAGGGGGCTGGCCCCACTTGCCAGTGACTTAGGGGAGTCAACCCCACCGGCGATGGGGTCAAACCCATCGGCGGCGAGGCTTCGGCGACAACCAGAACGACGGACGGCCTCGGGTTTTCTATTCCGGCGACCAAACGCAAGGCGGAAGGCACCAGAGGAACGGTTGTTCGAGCGCGGTTCCATTTTTGCCAAGAACAGGGGCTAAGATGGCCGGAGATGACACCGGCGACGAGCTCAGCGGCTGCCGAAGTTCGGGCTATGATGAAGTCATCGAATCCGACGTTAAATCACGTGGGATTGGGCTCCTAGAGCTTCTACGCGATGCATTGATGCTGCTGGTGGCCTTAGAATGACTAGCCGATCACCGGAGAATTACCGGCGACGAGCTCCCGCGACGGATCTCGTCGGGCTCCGGTGGAATCGGGGCCTAGAGCACGGAATCGAAGGGGAAAATGAGGGGGAAAGCACAATGGGCTTACGGGGAGTGCAGAGGCAACGAGAGTGGGCTCGGGGACGGTCTAAGGAGGGAGAATGACGACGGCGAGCTCCGGGGATTCGAGGTTGAAGACGATGGCGTCACGGCGTCTCTGGGGTTCTCGGCATTGAGCATCTAGCTGGAGAGCTTCAGGAGACCACGGCGATGCTTTTGCGCAGCTCAGGTGAGAGGGAGGGAGGTTGGAGCGACGGCGAGCTCCAGCTCGGCTTGGGCTCTAATGGCGGCCGAGAGGGGAGAGAGCAGGGGGCGAATGAGGAGGGGGGGAGCACGTGAGGAGGTCACAGGAGGCTTATCCCCTCCTTGCTAGCGCAAAGCAGCGGCCATGTAGGCACGCAGGTGCGTGGCCGCGCCGGAGGGAGCGGTGGCCACCTCCTGCTGCTCGCTGGCACAGGGAAGATGACAGGCATGAGCTCGGTCGGGCCAAGGGTGAGCAACAGGTAAGGTTTTTTCTATTTTTTCCATTTCTGTTTTCTGTTAAAGCATTTCTGACATTGTTTCATTTTATTTTTGGCTCCAAACTATTCCTAAAATAGTTTGAAACATGCTGGGGTGCTATTTGGAATATTTCCAAACACATATAAAGTTTTCAACATTTTTGGAAACTTTGGATTATTTGAAATCAATTATATAGTTGATTTCAGTAACTTTTAAATTTAAAATAAAATGCCAAAAGCATTTTGAAAATATATGTCACCCCTGATATTTTGTTTTCAACATTTATCAGAAATGATGAACTTTTCTAATGGCCATTTTGGGTTCATTAATTTGCCACCAAATTTGAATTTTTTTTAATATAGAGTTGCTAGGGTTTGCTTTTGCTTTCTTTACTTTGCTTTTGATTTCATTTCATTTACTTGGACGCAATGAAGAAGACATGAGCACAATCTTGCTAAACTCTATTACGGATTCACGGATGTGACAAGCAGTTACCAGGCAAAGGAGGAGGATAGTTTCTGATGAGGAAGACTCGGAATTTTTGCGAGAAGAAACTTCAGCCCCTCCTAAGGCTCCTCCAAGGAAAGTTGTCAGGAAGATGTTTGCGAGTGCTGCTGATCAGAGAGTACCTGATTATGCGAAGAAGGGCAAAGCTATTGCCAAGGAAGCACCTGCAACGAACGCTGGTGTGAAGAGTCCCGGGAAGAGAATTATCCATCCTGTTGGTAGAAAGACTTCTATGTTTGAAGACCGAGAAGAAGCTCAGGAAGAAGCTCCTGAGGAGATCCCAGTTCCTCCCAAGAAGAAGAAGTTGGTGGGTGATTCAATGAAGTATGCTCCAAAGTCTGCTACAAAAGCAAAGAAGGTTGTAGATTCCAGGAAGACCAGTAAAGATATACCTGCAGCTGCAAAGAGCAAAGGCCCTACATCCAGTGCACATGTTGTACAAGAAGAAGGAGATGAGAATGCTCCAGTTCTCAGGAAGCTCAGACCATACCTTCCACTCCACAATGATGCTCATCCTGTAGCAGAAGACATGAAGAAGAGGAAGGATGCTGGATTAAGGAAGTGGAGAGTTGCTGATCCATATGCTGTCACAAGAAGAATTGTTGTTGATTCAAGGTTTCACACTAAGGAACAACAAGATTTTTATGAGACTGTCTTGTATGACAAGAGTCCTACTATCAGTGATATGAGGTATGTCGACTGGGCATACATCAAGGAGAATGGGAATTTCTTTTCACATGTTCAAGAGAACTTCATGCTAGATCACATAAAAGATTTTGTTGGGAAGGAGATGACCCCATGGAATTACAAGATGATCGTGCAATTCTATGCAACAGTTCATTTCTATGATGACTCTTTAGTTCGGATGACCGATGGACACATGTACGATACTACAATTGCTGAATAGGCTACTATCATTGGTGTTCCCAAGCAGGAAGAAGAAGATGTAGATGTGGATGAAGATGCTAAGCATAATCACAAGTCCATGGCCAACATGTATAAGGCCATTCCACATCAGTACTTGGCCAGTCACCAGTTTGGCTCAGTATATTTTCTACAAGCTGGTATTCCCAGGACAAACACTATACTATGATACACTCTCATGCCTAAGTTAGGAGATGAGAAGATGATCATAGGATATTCAATCAACATGTTGCACCTACTTGATACCCATACCAGATTTAGAGTGATGGACTTGATAGTTGAGACTATCCGAAGACTGCTACGGATCAAAATAGATCTTGAGGATATGCACCTTACATTCAGATGCTTATCAATGCCAAGCTAGGAAAGCATGCATATCAACTTGATCGTCCCCATCTACCTCTTCAACCTGAATTCGAAGATAATGAGGTTGTGATGCATGGCAATGATCCCAACTTAGTTGCAGCAAGAATGACAGTAGAGGCTGAAGCTGCTAGAAACAGGCTACCTCCAGTTCTAGAGCTCAGAACTAAAGGTGAGCAAATGGCATTTATAGTAAGCACTGTCCAAGGCATGGAGAATTACATTCAGGAGATCATGCAAAATCAGAAGAGCCTTGAGAGAGTTGTGGACACAAAATTCCACAACATGGATATGAAGGTAACTGAGTTGACCACCATTGTCAGACAGCTTCAAAATGAAGTTGACTCTGTTGAGATTCCACACTCAAATGATGAAGATGAAGATGATGATGATGAGGATGAGTGTCCTCCTCCCACTACTACACAATTCAGCACCAGGCCCCGGTCAGTTGATGTTCCTGCTCCGGAGACAAGACATGCATCTTTAGCACAAGCTTCAGCACCTTCGGCACCAACTCCAGGTCAAGATCCTTCAGTATCAACTTCTCCAGCACCAAGATCGTCAGTAGAAGTATTTGCAGACGTCGTTCTATCGACTCCATCATCAGCTACCCACAGAGACGAGTAGTTCTATACTTTTGAACTTTTTGGTAACTTGTTGCCACACGGGGAGAAATGTATAGATCATAGACTTCGTGTGAGAGAGAGCTTTTGACTTTATTTGCTCTCGTTTGGTTTTAAAAAGTTTGGTTTTAGGCTAACTTCATCCTATATATGTGTGTGATCATACGCTTTATCCTGTGAGATGCTACTATATCATCTTTTAGTTATCCTTGTGATGATCATTCACTTATCTTGTTGGTGTCATGTGCATTGCTATTATTTTTACGCACCACCAAGATGTACGTGACATGGAAGACTAACCCATGATCCTAATCAATTGTGCATTTGCATTCAAATGCAAATTTTAAATAATGCACAAATATAGGGGGTGCTCTTGCTTTTCACATACTTCTCAAAGCGTCGATGCTAGTCATTGATTATATCTTTTATCGAAGCTTTGATCTATATGTTGTCATCAATTACCAAAAAGGGGGAGATTGAAAGCACAATTTCTCCCTAGGGTGGTTTTTATAATTGATCATAACATATGCATCATTGGACTAATGTGTTTTGCAAGTATATTTCAGAAAAGTTCAAAAGATGTTA
This sequence comes from Hordeum vulgare subsp. vulgare, assembly GCF_904849725.1. Lineage (NCBI taxonomy): Eukaryota > Viridiplantae > Streptophyta > Magnoliopsida > Poales > Poaceae > Hordeum > Hordeum vulgare. The sequence goes on from NC_058522.1 coordinate 64,687,824, forward strand.
TGGTTCAAGGTTTATGTGGAGATGCCCCTGGATGCAAGAAAGAAATAATATTGGCTCAAGCTTCAAGCTAGAAGACTCTTCATTTTATATTTGTGAGAAATCACTTTTGAGTCCATAGGAAAGCCAATACTATTAAAAGGGGGTGAGGTAGTAAAATGAACTGATTGCTCAAATGCTCAAAGTTAGCCACCAAAACACTCAGTCATTTTTCCCATATATCCACTCTGTAAAGTTCCACATACACAAATTCGGTGTAACCAGTATTGCCACATCGTACCCACCGAGTTTGAAACTAAGACAGAACCCTAGCCATTCCCACCAAATCGGCGCAACCGAAACTGCATCGGTGCTACCAAGTTTAGTGTGACCAACATTCTGTTGCCAAGATACACAAAATCGAAATTTCCGAGTTTGAGTATCGGTGCCACCGAGTTTTGACATATGACCATTAGTCACTTTTTCACTGCCACCATGTTCTATATATCGGTTTCACCGAGATTCAAAACTTCACCACTTTAGTGCTAATCTGTACCACCGAGTTGTCCACTTCGGTGTCACCGAGTTTGCTCTTTTGTGTGTAATGGTTCGATTTTGGCTGCTTCCTATATATACCCCTTCACCCACCTCTCATTCGTGGGAGAAGCACTCAGAACACACACTTCATTTCTAGATCCATTTTTTGAGAGAGAACCACCTACTCAAGTGTTGAGACCAAGATATTCCAATCCAGTCACTTGAATCTTGATCTCTAGCCTACCCAAACTGCTTTCCACCAAATCAACCTCTCTTACCCATGCATATTCTGTGAGAGAGAGATTTGTGGTGAGGAGACTATCTTTAGAAGCACAAGATCAAGGAGTTCATTGATCTAACCCATCTATTATCTTTTGGACGGTGGTGCCTCCTAGATTGGTTAGGTGTCGCTTGGGAGCCTCCTACTTCGTGTTGTGGAGTTGAACCAAGATGTTTGTAAGGGCAAGCAGATCGCCTACTTCATGAAGATCTACCGTGAGTAAGGCTAGTCTTCCGTGGATGGAAGCCGTGGTGGGATATACAAGGCCGCTTCTTTGTGGACCCTCCATGGGTGGAGCCCTCTGTGGACTCTCGCAGCCGTTACCCTCCGTGGGTTGAAGTCTCCACTAACATGGACGTACGATATAGCCACCTATCGGAACCATGCCAAAAATAGTCGTGTCAACCTTATGTGTTTGATCTCCCTTCCCTACTCCTCTATTTACACTTGCATGTTTACTTTCCACTGATATACTGTTAGAACTACATGTGTTGGGTGTATTTGACTTTTCATAACTGTCTTAGTTGCCTCTCAAGTAAAATTGGGAAAAGGCAAAAAAAAATCTTGTCAAGTAGTCTAATCGCCCCCCCCCTCTAGACATACTTTCAATCCTACCCCCTGGCAACCGGTTGTACCGCCACCGTGTAAAAACAGCTATAACAGTTTGAAATTGGGCGCCCTATATAAGGAGGGGTTTATTCCTCCCCCCTCTTATCTCTTACCTCTCTCTCTCCACCATTGATGCACTCATGCTTTCTTGCCCGATCTCTCTCCCTAGTGACCCAAACTTGTTGTCTTGCTAGGGATTGAAGGACGAGACCTAGATCTACACTTCCACCAAAGGAAAATTGATTCCCCCAAGTTCTTGTGTGGATTTTGTTACTCTTGGGTGTTTGAGAACCCTAGACGGAAGAGGTCACCTTGGAGCCTCATTCCATTGTGGTGAAGCACCGTGGTTTTGTTGGGACCCTCCAATTGAGTTGTGGAGAGAGCCCCAACCTTGTTTGTAAAGGTCCAGTTGCCACCTTCAAGGGCACCACTTAGTGGAATCACGACACTTCACATTGTGTGAGGGCGTGAGGAGAATACAGTGGCCTTACTGGCATCTTGAGGAGCATTGTGCCTCGACACCACTCAAAGGGAAGGAACTTCGGGAACACATACTCGTCTTCATCGGTTCCACTTGTGGTTATTTCTTACCTTTACTTGTATTCACTTCTTGCATATTATTATTGTTGTTAGCATCATATAGGTTGCTCACCTAGTTTCATATCTAGACAACCTATTTGTTGCTAAACCTAATTTGATTAAAGAAAAGCTTAAAATTTGTTAGTTGCCTATTCACCCCCTCTAGTCAACCATATCAATCCTTTCAGTTGGTATCAGAGCCTCGTCTCTTTATTTATGGTTTCACCACCCAAAGAGTATGGTTGACGACGGGGACTGGGTTGGAGAGCTGCTCGAGGGAGCTGCTCCAAACCCGGTCACCCGAGAGAAATTCAATGAGGTCATGTCCACATTTAAATCCTTAGTGTCTATCGAAGTCAAGAACATGCTTAACGATTTCCTTGATATTTACAAACCGCCTACAAACCCGTTGTTGATGGCTAATCCCACAATTTCGGATACGGCGGGAAATTCCAAAAAGGAAAATGCTAGTAGTTAAAGGATAAAATGCCTCAAGGAATGAGTGGGACAAATACCTTTGCCTCAGTTCCTCCTCACATGGTCTATGGAGGATCGGGCCATCCACTGCATATTATTAATCGAGGTCCTCCACCAAAGCTTGTTAAGAATGATTTCACTAACTAGGTTTTCCGCATCAAGTCTCATTTGAACCAAAGCTCAACACAACTTTGGATAATCATTGGGAAGGGGTCCTACCCGCATGATCCAAGAAACCTCACGCCAAGAGAACAGGTCGACAATCAGCTCAATTACTCTCCCTTGTTCATTCTTCAAGCAACAGTACTTGTTGAATACCTTCCTCACTTGCGTACCTTAACTCGTGCTAAATATTGTTGGGAGCACATCATCTCCATGTACAAGGGATGCTCTACCATTCAACGGCCCAACTATGAAGTGGTTCTTGATGAGGCCGATGAATTTGCCATGATTGAGGATGAGGACCCTCGTGGACTTTATCGAAGAGTTACAACTCTCGCTCTTGCTGTTCAAGATCATGGAAGCAAAGATGTGGATCACACTAGGATTAAGCATAAGTGGCCATCATGCCTTTCAACAAGTCCATGTCCTCTGTCATCCGTCAAAGGCCGGACTTTCATTCCTTGTCCTCAAGTGATGTGTTGGATGAGTTTATTGCCATGAACATTTTGAACAAGACCGCTGACAATGCTCTAGCCAGAGTTCATCAGTCAAGAAAAGACTCCCCAAGCCTTGCTTTGAGGTCCAAGGCTGCTTTGGAGCAGGATGAGGAAGACGAAGAAGAAACTTGTCCTGAAGACACCAAGTTTGCTTACCACGAGCACATGGCTCTTGCATCTAGGAAGTTTTGGGGCAACAAGAAAAGTTCAAGGCCCAACTTCTCCAAGAACAACTCAAATGGATCCAATGGAAAGCAACACATGAGAACTTGCAATAATTGTGGAAATGTGAGTCACTTTGTGGCAGATTGTTGCTATGAGCAGCGGGAAGACAATGGTGGTAAGCTCATTCGCAAAGACAAGACCAAGTCCTTCCCAAACAAGAACACCTTCCCCAAGAAGATGCCCCATAAGGTGTTTGTGGCTCAAGAAGAGTACCTCTCCGATGAGGATGATGACGATGAGACAAGTGGTGAAGCTATGGGAATGGACATGGTGGTCATTGCATCCTCTTCTCCAAGAAAGGTGTCTCTCTTCAAGTCCCCCAACGAGAACCACATTGCCAAGTGCCTAATGGCCAAGGCATCCAACATGTTAACCTATAATGCTCAAACTACCAACATCAAAGCTGGCATTTATGCTACCATGGATAGCGAGATGAAAAGGAAGACGTAGAGGAGGAGGAAAACTACTTTGGTTAATTCATGAGAAAACTCAAGGGTAAATCCAGGAAGCATTTTGTTCCTCTCTTGTAACAACTCAAAGAGGCTAATGACCTCACTGAATTGCACAAAGAAACTATCTCTACATTACAAGGTCATAGTCGTGACTATGAGGATGAAATTGCAGACATTTCTATTGCTCTTGAAAAAGAGCAAGGACTTCATTTGACTCTTGAGGAGTCACATAAAGATGACCTTGCTAAGTTAAAGGAAGATCTTGATCATGCTCTAGCTCTTACCTGTGTGCTACAATTCGAAAAGAGTGCACTTGGGATTGATCATGTTAGACACAAGAAAGAGACTGCAACACTTGACATGGCTCACAAGGCCTTGAAGAGTGATCGTGTCTCTTTAAAAGTCTCATGATCAACTCCAAGTGAAACTCACTAAGGAAATAGCCACTTCCTCTCCATTTGTTTTAATTGATAATGTCCATGTTACTAACCCCTGTTGTGAGCATGCACATCTTGTATAGGAGAACTCCAAATTAAAAGAGCAGCTTGAGAAAGGCCTTGTGACATGCATCCAAGGTGAAAAGAATCTTAATGACCTTTTGCGCAGTCAAAAGGAAGTGGTTGCAAAGGAAGGAGTTGGGTTTGTACCCAAGTCCAAGAAGAACAAAAACAAGAAGAAGACCAAGCAACATCCCCAGCTTATGGAAACCTTTGTTAAATCTGGGGAGGGTACTCATGATAAGTAAAAGGACCAAGATAAGGGTGGTAATGCCATAAAGGGCAATACCCCTCTACCCAACACAGCCGACAACTTTAACCACTCTTATGTTTTGTGTCGTGCTAGTGATGGGAATGTTTTTGCTAAGTTTGTTGGTTCCTACGATGAGTACATTGAATGGTCTATTTGGGTTCCTGAGACCCTTGTTACTAACCTGAGAGGATCCATTAAATAATGGGTACCTAAATCCAAGCATTGATCTTATGCAGGAGTATGCTTCCGCTAGGGTGTCCTGGTTACTTGATAGTGGAGCAACAAATCACATGACTGGAAGCAAGAACTTGGTGGTGAATGTTCATCCCGACCCATCCATTGCTACCCAAGTCTCCTTTGGTGATGATGTGATTTCAAAGGTATTGGGTCTTGGCAAGGTGGTAATTTCTCCGGAACATACAATTGAAAACGTTATGCTTGTTGGGACCCTCGTATACAATTTACTTTATGTTCATCAACTTGCACTTATGGGTTTTAGTACCTTATTTGGAATGGAATATATGGCCCTTTTGTGGAGCAATACTCTTAAAGTAGCATGTGTTGGAAATGTCGAGAACGGTCTTTATGTGGTTAACTTTTCGGAGCAACCCACAAAGATTGCGACTTGCCTAATGGCTAAAGTTGATGTGGGATGGATTTGGCATCGCCTGCTAGCCCATGTAAATGTGAGATCTTGAAAAGTGTTCTCAAAGGGGATCACGTTCTTGGACTAACAAATGTGTGTTTTGCCAGAGATCGTGCTTGTAGTGTGTGTATTGAAGGAAAGGTTCATGAGACACCTCATCGCCCCACAACTATCATCTACACTAAAAGAACCTTGGAGCTCCTCCTCATGGATCTCTTTAGTCCTCCATCCTATGATCGTCTTGGGAGAATAAAGTATTGCTTGGTGATATTGGATGATTACTCGAGATATATCTGGGTATACTTTTTCAAGAGAAAGAGTGAGACTTAACAAACCGTCATCGACTTTGGAAATGAAGCTCAACGCCAACATAATGCAAAGATATTGATGATTAGAAGTGACAATGGCACCGAGTTCAAGAATTACACCCTAAATGAATTTCTGAGTGATGAAGGGATCAAGCATCAATATTCTGTAACTTACACTCCTCAACAAAATGGTGTGGTGGAAAGGAAGAACTGGACGTTGATGGATGCAGCAAGAACCATGATGGCGGAATTTAAATCTCTGTATAACTATTGGGCCGAAGCTATCAACACTGCATGTGTGATGACCCACAAGTATAGGGGATCTATCGTAGTCCTTTCGATAAGTAAGAGTGTCAAACCCAACAAGGAGCATAAATAAATGACAAGAGGTTTTCAGTAAGGTATTCTCTGCAAGCACTGAAATTATCAGTAACAAATAGTTTTGTGATAAGGTAATTTGTAACGGGTAGCAAGTAACAATTCTAACAAAGATGAAGCAAGGTGGCCCAATAATTTTTTAGCAAAGGACAAGCATGTACAAACTCTTGTATAAAGCAAAGCGCTCCCGAGGACACATGGGAAATTTTGTCAAGCTAGTTTTCATCATGCTCATATGATTCGGGTTCGTTACTTTGATAATTTGACATGTGGGTGGGCTGGTGCTTGGGTGCTACCCTTACTTGGACAAACATCCCACTTATGATTAACCTCTATCACAAGCATCCGCAACTACAAAAGAAGAATTAAGATAAATCCAACCATAGCATAAAACATATGGATCCAAATCAGCATTTTACGAAGCAACGCATAAACTAGGGTTTAAGCTTATGTCACTCTAGCAACCCATCATATACTTATTACTTCCCAATGCCTTATCCTAGGACCAAATAATGGTGAAGTGTTATTTAGTCAACGTTCACATGACACCACTAGAGGAGAGACAACATACATCTCATCAAATTATCGAACGAATACCAAATTCACAAGATAACTTATAGCCAGACTTATCCTATGTCCTCAGGAACAAACGTAACTACTCACAAAGCATATTCATGTTCCTAATAAGAGGAGTATTAATAATCATTATGGATCTGAACATATGATATCCCACCAAGTAAACCAACTAGCATCAACTACAAGGAGTAATCAACACTACTAGCAACCCCTAGGTACCAATCTGAGGTTTGAGACAAAGATCAGATACAAGAGATGAACTAGGGTTTGGAAAGGAGATGGTGCTAATGAAGATGTTGATGGAGATTGACCCCTTATCGATGAGATGATCATTGCTGATGACGATGGCTTCGATTTCCCCCTCGGGGGGGGGGGGGGAGTTTTCCCCTGCGCAATAGCTCCGCCGGAGCTCTGGATTGGTTCTGTCAAAGTTCTGCCTCGACATGGTGGCACTTCGTCCTGAAAGCTCTGATATGATTTTTTCAGGTCAAAACCGTTCATATAGCACAAGATGGGCACTGGAGGCCTGCCAGGGGGCCCACAAGACTGTAGGGCACTGCTAGGGGGGTAGGTCGCGCCCCCTTGGCTTGTGACCTCCTGGTGGGTCCCCTCTGGTATTTCTTCCGCCCAATATTTTTTATATATTCCAAAAAATTCTCTGTAACTCTTCAGGACTTTTGGAGTTGGGCAGAATAGGTCTCTCATAATTGCTCCTTTTCTAGTCCAAAATTCCAGCTGCCCGCATTCTCCCTCTTCATGTAAACCTTGTAAAATAAGAGAGAAAAGGGATAAGTATTGTACCATAATGTGTATTAACAGCCCATAATGCAATAAATATCGATATAAAAGCATGATGCAAAATAGACGTATCAACTCCCCCAAGCTTAGATCTCGCTTGTCCTCAAGCGAAAACCGAGATCGATAAATATACCCACATGTTTAGAGACAGAGGTGTCGATAAAATAAAATACGGACATGAAGGCATCATTGTTATCTTTAGAACAACAACACTTATTGACATAGAATTTCTTATGCTAGAGTAACAATTCATTCACAAGGTAAAGTATGAATCAAGAACTCTAATGAGAACTAACAAACTATGATTTCAGTCATTCAAGCAATTCCAATTTATCGCAACATAGGGAAGTGTCAATATAAGAGCTTGTAAAGCAAATCCACATACTCAATCATCTTATAGTCTTTCATAATTGCTAACACTCACGTGGTACCTATGAGGCCAAAACTTCAATCGGACACAGAGAAAGATAGAGGCTTATAGTTTTGCCTCCCAACTATTTACCTCAAGGGTAATGTCAACAATAATAACTCATGATCACCCACATCCGAGTGGATATATTTGTATGGATCATTCCCCAACACATGATGCTTGCCAAAAGATAAAGGCGAAATAAAGGAAATGGTGAAGATCACGACGACTCTTACATAAAGGTAAGTGCTAGAAACTAAAGGTAACAAATAGGCCCTTCGCAAAGGGAAGAAGAGGTTCTCATGTGTTTTTATAGTTGGATGCGCAATCCCTCAATGCAAAGGAACGTCACTTTATATTGCCCCTTCACTACTGGAAAATAGTTTTTTTTCATCTGCCTAGTCTTTGCCGTCTGCTAGCTGATGCCAAAGAGTGTCTTTGCCGTCAGCTTCAGCAAAACAGACGGCAAAGCACAGGCTGATGGCATACAACCTTTTTGCCATCTGTCACTTCTTTGTCGTCTGCTAGCGGACGACAAAGAGTCCAGAGGCAGACGACAAAGATATAGATAGGCCCACCTGACCACGGGGTGGCTAGGTCAAACTGGAGTCGGACCTTTGCCGTCTGCTAGCGGACGGCAAAGAGTCCGGAGGCAGACGACAATCCTCTAACACCATTAACGGCTCCTTCCCCCCCCCCCCCACCCCACCCCTCTCTTTCTCTCTAACGGTCACCCCGCGCGCCCCTCTCTCTCCCCCGACCCCGCGCGCCGCTCTCTCTCTCCCCACCCCGCGCGCCCCTCTCTCTCTCTAACGGCCACCGCCACCACCGTCGCGCCCCCGCCCCCGTCGCGTCGCCGCCCCTGTCGCCCCCGCCGCCCCCACTGTCGCCCCTGTTGCCCCTCTCGCCCCCGCCGCCGCCCCTCTCTCTCTCTCCCCACCTCGCCCCCGCTGCCGCTGCCACCACCGTCGCGCCGCCGCCCCTGTCGCCTCCACAGCCGCCCCGCCGCCACCACTGCCCCCCGCTGCCGCAATGCCCCCGGCGACGCCCCACTGCCCCGTCGCACCCGTCCTCTTCGCAGCCCCGACGCCCCAGCCGCCCCCGCCGGTGAGTCCCCCCATTTTTTTTGTTTTTCCTTATTTTTATTTATGTTAAATTAGTTAGGTTAGTTTTTTAGTTTATTAGGTTAGTTAGGCTAGTTAGTTAGGTTGTTAAATTAGTTTAGTTTAGGTTCAGTTTCAGTTTAGGTTTAGGTTGCATTTGACAACAAAGTATTGTAAATATCGGTGTAACGGTAAACTACAGTATTTTAACCCGTTGGTATAAGATATCATGGTTTTTAAATATCAGAGTATTTTAGAGTATCAATGATACAGAGGACCTGTTTGGTTTCTACCCTATGCATCGACGTGAAAATTGCTGACTAGCCATTAATTGTTGCAAACACACCCGTTTTTTACGCTAGCTAACAACTAGCTACCACGGACTTCGCTAGTTCTCTACCTCCAGCCTGCCATGTCAATTTTAATCATGTACTGGACTAGGAGCCAGCCTCACTTTTGGATGTTTTGTTTGAGTCAAATCATAATTGGAGGATCCTAATGGAAAGTAAAATCGCCAAACAGAAGGTACTAATAAACCGGACGCACAATTAGATAGGAAAGAACAACGGCCTTGGCACCTTGCTCCATGCATGGAGTGGATTCACTTTTCCAGTGGCTCAGTTTTAAACAAGAGGTCAGGGGTTCTTTTTTAAATACTGAGAAAATACCATGGTTTTCGAGATACTGTAGTATTAATACCATAGTTTTTTTGGGTAGCCAAACAGCTCATAGTAATCAAAACTGTAAATATTAGAAAAACTGTGGTATTCTCATAATACTTAGAAAATACTAAGCTATCAAACAGGGCCTTAGTTAGGTTAGTTTCCTGTTTAGTAAAGGAGAAAAGGAGAAGAAGAAGAAGGAGAAAGGAGAAGAAGAAGAAGGAGAAAGGAGAAGAAGAAGAAGGAGAAAGGAGAAGAAAAAAATAAGAAGAAGAAGGAAAAGGAAGGGAAGGAGAAGAAAGAAGAAGAAGAAGAAGGAAAAGGAAGGGAAGGAGAAGAAGAAGAAGAAGAAGAAGAAGACGAAGATGGAAAAGGAAGGGAAGGAGAAGAAAGAAGAAGGAGAAGAAGAAGAAGGAGAAAGAAGAAGAAGAAGAAGGAGAAAGGAGAAGAAAAAAATAAGAAGAAGAAGGAAAAGGAAGGGAAGGAGAAGAAAGAAGAAGAAGAAGAAGAAGAAGAAAACTAGGAGAGGAAGAGAAGAATAAGAGGAAAAAATAAAATAATAATAATAAGAAGAAGAAGAAGAAGAAGAAGAAGAGAAGAAGAAAACAAGAAGAAGGAGAAGAAGAATAATAGGAAAAAAGAAAAAAGAAAATAAGAAGAAGAAGAAGAAGAAGAAGAAGAAGAATAAGAAGAAGAAGAAGAAGAAGAAGAAGAAGAAGAAGAAGACAAGAAGAAAAGAAGAAGAAGGAGAAGAAGAATAAGAGGAAAAAATAAAAAAGAAAATAAGAAGAAGAAGAAGAAGAAGAAGAAGAAGAAGAAGAAGAGGAGAAGAAAATAAGAAGAAGGAGAAGAAGAATAAGAGGAAAAAAGAAAAAAGAAAATAAGAAGAAGAAGAAGAAGAAGAAGAAGAAGAATAAGAGGAAAAAAGAAAAAAGAAAATAAGATTTAGGTCACATATTTTTTGATTATCTTATAAAAACATCATATTTGTGTTGATCGGGTGAATTTCAATGTGCAGTTGTTCGACGACCTCCACGTGCGTTGGACGAGCTCCGCCCCTACGTTTGTTGGTGAGCACAAATGACTTCTCCTCCTATCCCCTTAATTTGCTCTGTCCCGGTCTTCGTGCCGATGAAACTTGCTATCTATATATAGGTTTATTCAATCATGAGTGTGCGTGACCAGTATGCGTCTCCCGTTCGAAAGGGCGACATCTATAAATATGCATGTCTTTGCATATTTATAACCGCCATCCTTTCGGATTGTCCAACATTATCCATGGACAGCCCGAGTATGTGTAGATTGGGTTCGTTTTCCCGTATGCTGTGCTCTGGATCCGATGCGGAATTTCGTCAGTGCCTCCCTGTTGTTCTCCGGATGCACATCCTCTCTGTTTATTGCGGAGACGTGTATCAGGAGAACAACCGGGAGTACCTGCCGAAATTTTGTATTGCATCCGGAGCAGAGCATGGGAAAACGAACCCAATCTACACATACTCGGGTGGGATTAGGACCTATCTTTACCTATTAGCGTGTAGGTTGCCTGAACGTAATAAAAATGGCGAACCGGATTAACCGATGAATATAAATGCTAAATTATACATAAATATACTTCTTCTATCTTTAGTAGCTACGCAAGATGAGTGATCGTGCATGGATGTATACCGATCACCCTAGTCAGAAAGAGATGACGAAAGAATGGTTTGTAAAAACAAAGGAATTTGTGGAAGACGCATTCGCAAATGGCCAGGAAAGAAACTATTGCCCCTGTCCTGGTTGCGACAACTATAAAAAGACGACACAGGCTGTAATGATTAAACACCTGCAGAGCTGGGGTTTTAAGCCTAATTATACGGTGTGGACATTTCATGGTGAGTCTATACAACGCACAAGAGCTAAGGTGGTCCGTCGTTGCACGGACGAGCATGGTACCGGGATCGAAGACATGGTGCAAGACTTTGATGATGCTCGGGATTTGGAAGATGAGATGGAGGAATCTGCAAAGGCCTTTTATGAAAGGTTGGAGTCTTCAAAACGTCCTCTCCATGAGCACACTGAGCTCTGTCAGCTGGATGCAATTGCACAAGTAATGGCTCTGAAGGCTGAGTTCAACTTGGGAAGAGAATGCTATGATGCGATGATGACACTATTTGGACGTTTCCTACCCAAAGGCCATGTCATGCCTGCAAACCTCTACCAGTCGGACAAAATACTTTGTGTACTTAAGATGCCCTATGAGAAGATTGATGCATGTGAGAAAGGATGTGTCTTATTTAGGAAGGAGTATGCACACTTGGACTATTGTCCCAATTGCGAGTCTTGCAGGTATCTTATGGTAGACAACGGTGTGGGTGAGAAGAGGCAGACCAAAATCGCAGTTAGTGTTCTTCGCTATATGCCAATCGTACCAAGACTTCAACGTCTTTTCATGGTCGAAGAGACAACCAGACAGATGACATGGCACAAATTGGGCAAAAGAACCGAACTAGATGCGGATGGGAATAAGATGATGGTACACAAATCGGATGGGGAAGTGTGGAAACATTTCGATGGATTGCATCAGGATAAAGCGGCAGATCCAAGGAATCCTCGAGTCTGCACCGCCACGGATGGTTTTAATCCCTTCGGCATGACGACAACCCAATACAGTTGTTGGCCTGTATTTGTCATTCCACTCAATCTCCCCCCCCGGCAGATTATGCAAAGAAAGAACATATTTCTGACGTTGATAATTCCAGGGCCCAATTATCCGGGGAAGAATATGAATGTGTACCTGCAACCGCTTAAGGATGAATTGGAATAAGCTTGGGATAATGGGGTCAAGACATACGATGCCGCTAGAAAAGAAAACTTCAAAATGCATGTGTGGTACATGTACTCTATGCATGACTTGCCAGCGTATGCGCTATTCTCTGGATGGTGTGTGCATGGAAGGTTCCCGTGCCCCCAATGCAAGGCAGCTCTTCAGTTTCATTGGTTGCAGGAGGGTCGGAAGTATTCTTGCTTTGACTTGCATAGACAGTTCCTGGATCCTGACCATCAGTTCAGAAAAGACAAGAAGAACTTTACGAAAGGTAAAGTTGTCAAAAACTTGGCACCACCTACGTTCACAGGCCAACAGATCCTGGATCAGTTAAACACCCTCGAGCCTGATCCAGAGCGTCCAAGGTATTTCAAGGGGTATAATTCAAAACACGCTTGGAGTCACAAGCCATGCTTCTGGGATCTGCCTTACTTCAAAGACCTCCTTCTTCCACACAATATCGACATGATGCACACTGAAAACAATATCGGAGAGGATATTTTTGGTACATTGTTCCACATAGATGGGAAGACAAAGGATAATATTAAGGATAGAGTCGATCAAGAGACACTATGCATAGACCATTACAAAACATGCGAGAAGGCAAAGGAAAGCAGAAGTGGTCGAAGCCAAAGGCCTGGTTCAATCTTGGAAGGCCAGCTATGAGGGAAATTATCTTGTGGGTCAAAATGCACTTGATGTTCCCCGATGGGTATGCAGCGAATCTAAAGAGGGGAGCGAGTCTTGAAAAATTAAAAATCTTTGGTCTCAAGAGTCATGATTGGCACATATGGCTAGAGCGGGTAATGCCGGTGATGTTACGTGGCTTTATTCCTGAGGATGAATGGCTAGTACTGGCGGAGCTGAGATATTTCTTCTGTGTTCTTTGTGCGAAAGAATTGTCGCCTGGCGTGGTAGAAGACATGGAGGAGTTTGCACCGGAGTTGTTGTACAAGTTAGAGAAGATCTTTCCACCGGGCTTCTTTAATCTAATGCAGAATTTGATTTTACATCTACCGACCGAGGCAAGATTGGGTGGGCCCGTGCAAGATCGTTGGTGCTATGCAACTGAGAGGATGCAGAAGACCCTTCGAGCTAAATGTAAAAATAAGCGTAGAATTGAAGCATCGATGGCTGAGGCATTCATTACTGAGGAGGTGGCAAACTTTGTGACAGCACACTACGAAGCCAAAAATCATCATTTGCATAATCCGAAGCCTCGGCACACTGATGCAGACCCTAAAAAGGTGGGTCCAACCTCAGCCTATTCAAAGGGAAGCTCGCACCAGCCGGTGCTTCGAAACCAATAACGTTGGATGTCAAAGAATGGCGGCACATTTTGTTGTATATCTTCAACAACCTAACAGAAGTGCGGCCGTACATCAAGTGAGTTCTCGACACATTTTCCCGTAACTTCTAATTCATTTGAGCTGCTCTTATTCCCGGATATTTCAAACAGCCATTACGTCGTCAAATTCTCGGATGGAGCGGTGATCGAAAATGATTCCGTCGAAGAGTATGAGCTTCTGTCAAAGATAGGAGGCGGCTATCCCGGTTTCATCTCTTGGTTCAAACAAACGGTAATTATCAATAATGGACCATTTCATTCTTGGTCTAACTTGCGGCTAATGCAACAACCGTTTCGTATTAAACTTGTAGGTTAATTCAGAGTCTATGGACGCCGAATTGAGACAAGTCGCTAATGGTTTTGACTATAAGGTCCGTTCATTTGAGAAATACAACATCAACAGGTATGTCTTTCGTACCTTTGGCAAAGAGCTATCAATGCCCGACCGGAAATCTACAAATTGTGGTGTCTCTGCTATCGGCGAAGGTGTTATCGAGTATTATGGAAGAGTTGAAGCAATTTATGAACTTCAATTCTATGGTGAAAACCCACCGAACGTCGTAGTCTTCAAATGTTATTGGTTCCAGCCGAAAAAGACTAGAAAACTCATGAACATATAGGACTTGTCGAAATCAATCCAAACACCCATTTAGATGTTCCCGATGTCTATATTACGGCTCAACAGGCGACCCAAGTTTTCTATCTACCGTGGGCTTGCCAAACGGATAAGAATCTGGAAGGTTGGTATGTTGTTTATGAAGTGCCGCCACATGTCAGACCACCTCTCCCAAATGAACAGGATTATGAACCTCACATTAACCCAGACACATATGATGGAGAATTCTTCCAAGAATCACGTCTTTCCAAGAAACGTTTCAAGAACCTCCGTGCTTCACCCAAGAACATGGAAGTAGACAGCGACAATGAATCCAACTCCAGCCCTGAGCCGGAACCAGAAGACCTGGAACTCGTAGAGGTTACTGATGCGGATGACCTGTCAATGCTTCAATGATTAAAGGAAGGCCTTTCACAACTTCACGCCGTTGAACCCGACGAGCACGTCATTCATGAAGACATGCGTGATAGTGATGATGATGATGCATTTATTGATGATGATTATTAGTTTGTAAGATTCACAACTTAAATTATATATATTTTAATATTTATTATTCATGTACATATTATTATTCATGTCAGTTGTTCAATTTTTTATGTTGTACTAATTTCTTTTAATCTTTATCATGGTAGGTCACCAGGTGTGGAAAGATGGTGGGCGCTGGTCCAGATCGCTCGACGGGTTCTTCCCAGCCGCCCCGCACGAGGGGTGGTACTTCCCTTCCACCCCTATCTCTCCGTGGAGCCTTGGCCGACAGTCTGTCGACACCACCCGTGGGTTCTTCTTCGTCGGTGGCATTTCCCACTGGGAGAGGTGCTGGTCGGGTAGGGAAGAAGGGGAAGGGTACAGGGAGAGGTGGTGGCCGCGGAAGATCCAGGAGGACTATTGAGCCGTCCTCGCCACCACCACCAGCTCATTCACCCGAGCATAGGACTAGTATGGTCGACCCGTTTGCGGAGGAGGCTACGGGGACTCCGTTCCAGGAGCGTGTTGTTGACGGGCATTCGTCCCATGAGACTCCGGTCTAGGAGCAGCCTCGGGTCGAGATGCATTCGGCCCAGGAGCAGCAAGAGGAGACTACGGTTCCGAAGGCTTCACCCGACGTGGAGAGGCCCGGATGGGAGACCTGGCCGGATCTTACCGAGTTGACGGATTGGACCGAGGGTCCGGGTGGCTCAGGGGGCGGGGATGGCGGGGATGAGCTTACGGATAGTGAGGGCGATGTGCAGGTGGACGGGGCCACCGTGTACAAGCATGGTAGTACACGTCTCCCGGTCGCCCTTGCTACCCGCGAGCAGAGGCCGGTGATTAAACCTGAAGGAGATAGGTAAGTACATTTACTCTTTTTGTAGCTTTTGCCTTCAAGTTTGTTCAAATATCTAATGCGTTGACCTTATCATACTGCAGGGGATGGGTACACCCTCTTGGAGTCCGCAGGCCGAACTCCGTCCTAGGTGTGCTTTGCCGGACAAATTTCCCGGGGTTTGTCACGTTGCCTCGTGAGGGTCAGGTTCCTACACTAGGATTTTCCTGGGAGCACTACCAGGCTGCGCAGGCCCCGCCGGAGGAGATTATAGATGGTGTCTTGTGCCACACGAGGGCCGAGATGGTGATCAAGAGCTTTTGGGTAAATTATCCTTTTACAGAATCTAAAATTAACAATATAGCTAATTATTGTACTAATCGGTGTTTTCACGTTTGACTCTAGACCTTCTACAGGTATGAGGATGGATATGAGGAGGAGGCGGCCAGGGTTCTCGAGGCCGAGTGTAGGCGGTTACTACATAACTTGCACCACGAGGCTCGGCCGCAGGCTATTCGAGATTACTACACCACGCGTGGTATTAAGAAGCAGAAGAAGGATTGCCGCGGAAAGTTTCTGAAGAAGGAGTAATACATGAAGGTAATTACGTATTCTTATGTCCTTCTACGTAGCTTTCTTGATTTCATTCATAGGCGTAGCGCTGAAAATTCTTTCTAATAACTTATAGGTGCCCCCGAGATGGTGTGCGGATAAGATGGATTGTTGGGAGGCGTTGGTTGATGAGTGGTGCACAGCCAGCTGGCGAGCCGTCCACGAGAATGCGAAGGATCGGCGTAGCCAAATGGTTGGTGTGCCACATCATCAAGGCAGCGCCAACTTACTTCAGTTTGGACAAAACTGGGTATGTGATTTGCTTCATGATTCATGCAATTCATTCTTGATGCTAATATTTTGTTCCTCTCTTTTAGGCGCATCACAATAAGACGGAGATGCCACACTTGTACGACCTTTATGGCATGGCCCATACTGCCTCGTACAAGAAGGCGAAGGCATTCTATGAGTCTGACCTGGATGATCCCAATAACTTCACCAACATATCATCCCACCAGAAGCTCGTGGCATACAGGGACGCGGGGAAGGCTACAAAAGGGGATGACTTTAACCCTAGCCAGGAAACTTTGGATCCAGAGCTGGTGATGATATCTGGTGGCGGGAGGCCCCATGGCTCGATATCCATTGTAGATGGGATAATACGTTGTCCACTCACTCTTCCGGAGATCAAGGCGCGCCAGTCGAGCAGCTGTCCTGAGATAATGCGTCGGCCACGGCCAGTCGAACTTGCCATCGAGGTTAGTTGTATGGACTAAGAACACTTTCATCCATTTCATTATGTGTGTCACCATAGATCATTACTGTGGTAACGAGGAATGGTGTTTTAGGCTGCTCTTCAGAAAGAGAGAGTGGCAAACCAGGCTGCTCTTGAGAAAGAGAGATTGGCAAGCCAGGCTGCTCTTCAGGCTGCTCTTGATGAGAGGGACGAGACCACGACACGATTGATTGAGGAGGAGAGGGCCCGGAATGAGGCGGGTCAACAGGCTGTGTAGGAGCTCTTTGTGGCATATTTTTTTTCACATTAGCCAAATCATGTGTGTAATGTCTGTTTCATTACTAACTAATACGACCCACTCTTCAGGGTCTGTGCGAGAAGAGCGGTCAAGTCCCTCAGCCGATGCCCGTCTTCTCTTCGATTGGCACGGTGAGTTTCATTCTAAACTAGTATTAATAATTGAGTGTCATCATGCTAACTGAGACATTGCAAAATATCTTTTCTACAGAATAACTCCCGAGCGGCATAGCATGACCCTTCTCCAGGGCAACCGTCTCCAAACGAAGCCGTCGCGAGCAACCGTGGTGTTTCTCCTCCTTGATGACCACTACGGTAAGTTTCTCTTCTCCTCTTTCATATTATCCTTGTTTTAATTTCCCCAAAAAGACATAATTAGCCCATTTAGCTCCAAAATGCCATAATAACCTCAAAATGGCATAAGAACCTAGGTTAGCTCATGAATATTATATACTTAGCTTGTTTTCATCTAAAATGAGATAATTAGCCCATTTAGCTCCAAAAAGACATAATTAGGTAATTTAGCTCCAAGAAGAGGAGAAGAGGAGAAGAGGATAAGAAATAGGAAAAATGAAAATAAAGAAGAAAAAGAAGAAGAGAAGAAGGAGAAGAAGGAGGAGGAGGAGGAGAAGGAGGAGAAGGAGGAGAAGGCCAAGAACCTTCTAGTCCTTCGCCTCCTCCTCCTTCTCCTCCTTCTCCTTCTTCTTCTTGATTTCTTCTTCTTCTCCTCCTCCTCCTCTTTCTTCTCCTCTTTCATATTATCCTTGCTTTAATTTCCCCAAAAAGACATAATTATCCCTTTTAGCTCCAAAATGCCATAATAACCTCAAAATGGCATAAGAAACTTGGTTAGCTCATGAATATTATATACTTTGCTCGTTTTCCTCTAAAATGATATAATTAGCCCATTTAGCTCCAAAAATACATAATTAGGTAATTTAAGTCCAAGAAGAGGAGAAGAGGAGAAGATGAGAAGAAATAGGAAAAATGAAAAGAAAGAAGAAGAAGAAGAAGAGAAGAAGGAGAAGGAGGAGGAGGAGGAGGAGGAGGAGGAGAAGGAGGAGAAGGCCAAGGACCTATTAGTCCTTCTCCTCCTCCTCCTTCTCCTCCTTCTTCTTGATTTCTTCTTCTTCTCCTCCTCCTCCTCTTTCTTCTCCTCTTTCATATTATCCTTGCTTTAATTTCCCCAAAAAGACATAATTAGCCCATTTAGCTCCAAAATGCCATAATAACCTCAAAATGGCATAAGAACCTTGGTTAGCTCATGAATATTATATACTTAGCTTGTTTTCCTCTAAAATGAGATAATTAGCCCATTTAGCTCCAAAAAGACATAATTAGGTAATTTAGCTCCAAGAAGAGGAGAAGAAATAGGAAAAATAAAAAGAAAGAAGAAGAAGAAGAAGAGAAGAAGGAGAAGGAGGAGAAGGAGGAGGAGGAGGAGGAGAATGAGGAGAAGGCCGAGGACCTTCTAGTCCTTTTCCTCCTCCTCCTTCTCCTCCTTCTCCTCCTTCTTCTTGATTTCTTATTCTTATCCTCCTCCTCCTCTTTCTTCTCCTCTTTCATATTATCCTTGCTTTAATTTCCCCAACAATGACATAATTAGCCCATTTAGCTCCAAAATGCCATAATAAGCTCAAAATGGCATAAGCACCTTGGTTAGCTCATGAATATTATATACTTAGCTTGTTTTCCTCTAAAATGGGATAATTATCCCATTTAGCTCCAAAAAGACATAATCAGGTAATTTAGCTCCAACAAGAGGAGAAGAGGAGGAGAAATAGGCAAAATGAAAAGAAAGAAGAATAAGAAGAAGAAGAAGAGAAGAAGGAGAAGGAGGAGGAGGAGGAGGAGAAGGAGAAGGCCAAGGACCTTCTAGTCCTTCTCGTCCTCCTCCTTCTCCTCCTTCTCCTCATTATTCTTTATTTCTTCTTCTTCTCCTCCTTCTCCTCTTTCTTCTCCTCTTTCATATTATCCTTGCTTTAATTTCCCCAACAATGACATAATTAGCCCATTTAGCTCCAAAATACCATAATAAGCTCAAAATGGCATAAGAACCTTGGTTAGCTCATGAATATTATATACTTAGCTTGTTTTCCTATAAAATGGGATAATTAGCCCATTTAGTTACAAAAAGACATAATTAGGTAATTTAGGTCCAACAAGAGGAGAAGAGGAGATGAAATAGGCAAAATGAAAAGAAAGAAGAAGAAGAAGAAGAAGAAGAAGAAGAGAAGAAGGAGAAGGAGGAGGAGGAGAAGGAGAAGGCCAAGGTCCTTCTAGTCCTTCTCCTCCTCCTCCTTCTCCTCCTTCTTCTTGATTTCTTCTTCTTCTCCTCCTCCTCCTCTTTCTTCTCCTCTTTCATATTATCCTTGCTTTAATTTCCCCTACAATGACATAATTAGCCCATTTAGCTCCAAAATACCATAATAAGCTCAAAATGGCATAAGAACCTTGGTTAGCTCATGAATATTATATACTTAGCTTGTTTTCCTCTAAAATGGGATAGTTAGCCCATTTAGCTCCAAAAAGACATAATTAGGTAATTTAGCTCCAACAAGAGGAGAAGAGGAGAAGAAATAGGCAAAATGAAAAGAAAGAAGAAGAAGAAGAAGAAGAAGAAGAAGAAGAAGAGAAGAAGGAGAAGGAGGAGGGGGAGGAGAAGGAGAAGAAGGCCAAGGACCTTCTAGTCCTTCTCCTCCTTCTTCTTGATTTCTTCTTCTTCTCCTCCTCCTCCTCTTTCTTCTCCTCTTTCATATTATCCTTGCTTTAATTAACCCATTTAGCTCCAAAATGCCATAATAAGCTAAAAATGGCATAAGAACCTTGGTTAGCTCATGAATATTATATTCTTAGCTTGTTTTCCGCTAAAAATGACATAATTAGGTGAAAAACATCATATTTTGTTCTTATTCTGACTTTCTTATTCACATTTTTGCAGATCGGATATACTACATGCATGGAAGCTGGCATTCATGGAGTTGAACAATGTCGATGGATGAACTTTATATGTATATCATCTAGTTTTTATTTGAGTTGATGAACAATGTCGAACTATATGTATATGTATATATGGATAAACAGTGCAATACTTTGTATGTTGGTTCTTCCGATATATGGGGATGTACATTGATTTATATGTATATCATATATGTGTGGTGAATTATATATATGTGTTGGCAACTATATGTGTGGTGAACTATATATCATATATGTGTGGTGAATTATATAAATGTGATGTCAAATATATATATATATATGTGTGTGTTGTGAAATAATATAAAACAAAAAAACAAGTACTATATGGGCTCTTTGCCGTCTGCCAGCTGATGGCAAAGGTGCCACATGGCACCCAGCTGTGCATCCTGGGGTGTCTATATAGGCTCTTTGCCGTCTGCCTCCCGGGTGGGCAAACGACAAAGAAGAGGGCACAGAGGAGGGGGTGAGGAGGAGGCAGACAGCAAAGAGTGGAGGGGGAGGAGGCAGACGACAAAGATTAAGGGGGAGGCAGACGACAAAGATTAAGGGGGAGGCAGACGGCAAAGATTAAGGAGGAGGCAGGCGGCAAAGCCTTCGTTAACCCCTAACGGAGGCAACGCCTGTCGGCTGCCGTCTCGAGCACTTTGGCGACTGCTCCTAAGGAAATCTGACGGCAAAGAGCTTTGCCGTCCGCTTTGGGGACAGATGGCAAAGAAGGTCCTATGCCGTCGTAGGCTGACGCAGAAATTTTGCCGGCCGTGAGATTCTTTGTCGTTTGTTGTTTTGTCTTTGCCGTCCGGGATTTAGTCTTTGCCATCTATGATGGAAGACGGCAAAGAAGGTGATTCCTATATTGCTTGTGATAAAGAACTTTATTATGCAGTCCATTGATTTTATTTCTTCCATATCACAAGTTCGTATAAAGTTTATTTTCCTCGCACTAATAAATCACACATATTTAGAGAGCAATTTTTATTTCTTGCACCGATAACAACTTACTTGAAGGATCTTACTCAATACATAGGTAGGTATAGTGAACTCTCAAGGCACTGGGTTAATGGTGTTTGGATGCACAAGTACTATCTCTACTTGGTGCAGACGTTTTTGGCTAATATGGGGTGGAAGCAAGCGACACATGTTGAAGGATCTATAACCATATAACTTGTATTTGGAAATAAGCAAACATAACTCATTATGTTGTCTTCCTTGTCCAATATCAACTTCTTAACATATAATATTTTAATGAGTTCTCACAATCACAAAAGAAGTCTAAGATAATATATTTATATGTGAATCTCTCTTTCTTTATGACTTCCTGTTAATTGCAACAATGACCAATAGCTTTGTTTGTCAACTCACAACAAATTTCAATCGACAAACTTCTTATATGTGAGGTCATCACTCCCCATAAGATCATTATATATACTCTTTTGTTTTTATTCTATACTTCTTTCTATTTCTATTTCTCAAGATCATAGCAAACAAGAAAAGCCCTCAAATCAAAACTACTCTTTATTATATAACTCTCGGACTTTCTTGCATAGGGGAACATAAATAAAAACTCTTTTGCTACGTCTCCGTCGTATCTACTTTTCCGAACTCTTTTGCCCTTGTTTTGGACTCTAATTTGCATGATTTGAATGGAACTAACCCGGACTGACACTGTTTTCAGCATAATTGCCATGGTGTTGTTTTTGTGCAGAAATAAAAGTTCTACGAATGTCCTCAAAATTTACGGAGAATTTTTCTGGAATAAAAGAAAAATACCTGCGCAAAGATCCACCGGAGGGGGCGTGCCATTGGGCCACAAGCCCACACGCCGCGGCCACCACCCTAGGCCGCGCCGTGAGGGCTTGTGGGGCTGGCACCACCGCCCACAAACTCAGATCTATATCTTCCATCTCGCCCGGAAAAAAAATTAGAGAGAAGGTTTCATCCCGTTTTATATTACGGAGGCGCCGCCACCTCATGTTCTTCATCTGGAGGGCAGAACTGGAGTCCGTTCGGGGCTCCGGAGAGGGGAAATCATCGCCATCGTCATCATCAACCTTCCTCCATCGACAATTCCATGATGCTTTTCATCGTTCGTGAGTAATCTCATCGTAGGCTTGCTGGACGGTGATGAGTTGGATGAGATCTATCATGTAATCGAGTTAGTTTTGACGGGGATTGATCCCTAGTATCCACTATGTTCTGAGATTGATGTTGCTACTACTTTGCCATGCTTAATGCTTATCACTAGGGCCCGAGTGCCATGATTTCAGATCTGAACCTATTATGTTGTCGCCAATATATGTGTGTTTTAGATCCTATCTTGCAAGTTGTAGTCACCTACTATGTGTTATGACCCAGCAACCCTGGAGTGACAATAGCCGGAACCACTCCCGGAGATGACTATAGTATGAGGAGTTCATGTATTCACCAAGTGTTAATGCGTTGGTCCGGTTCTTTATTAAAAGGAGAACCTTAATATCCCGTAGTTTCCATTAGGACCCCGGTGCCACGGGAGGGATGGACAATAGATGTCATGCAAGTTCTTTTCCCTAAGCACGTATGACTACATACGGAATACATGCCTACATTAGATTGACAAACGAGAGCTAGTTACATATCTCTCCGTGTTATAGCTGTTACATGATGAATCACATCCGTAATACTCATCCATCACCGATCCACTGCTTACGAGTCTTCTACTACTGGTCCTCGCTGCGTTACTTTTTCTAGGCTTGTCCCTTGCTATAAAAGGGATTGGGCCACTTTGCTGCTACTGCTGTCACTTTGCTACTACTGTTGCTACTGCTGTTACTCTTCTGCTGCTGCTACTATTGTTCCTTGCTACTTCGCTGTTACTTGTTGCAAGACTCTTTTCTGACACCGTTGCCGGGAAAGAATAGTTACTCGCCCACGTGCAACTTACTGGCGCCATTGATACAACAGTTAGGAATAGTCTGCCGTCAACATATCGTTTCTGGCACCGTTGCTATCATACTAATTTTCTACTGATACTTTGCTTGCATACACTAATCTTTCAGGTGTGGTTGAATCTGACAAACTCAGCTGCTAATACTTGAGAATATTCTTTCACTTCTCCTTTGGCGAACCAACAAATTTGGGTTGAATACTCTACCCTCGAAAATTGTTGCGATCCCCTATACTTGTGGGTTATCAAGACCTTTTTCTGGCGCCGTTGCCGGGGAAGCACAACTATATTCTCTGAGTCACTTGGGATTGACGTATGCTGGTCACTATGAAGAATTTGAAAAATCCAAGAACTGAAATATTGCCTTCCACTACGAGGACAGGTAAGGAACTGCCATCTAGCTCTACACTTCATTCACCTTCAGTTATGAGTATGTTTGTGACATCGACTCCTGCTAGAAATCTTGATATGTCGCTTGTGCTTGATGATGCTACTTCTGCTGCCCATGATGCTTATGATGTTGCTATGCTTGATACTATGCTTGATACTATGCCTGATGATGCCATGCTTGATACTATGCCCGATGATACTATGCCTGATGATACCATGATTGATACAGCTTTGCCACTTGGTGCATTCCTTGATGCACATATTGCTCGAGTTGCTGCTAGATGTGATGATACTTCTGAAACTGCTGATACTATTGAAGTAGAACCTGCTATTTTGCCTGCTAGAACTAGCTCTCCTATGCCTGTTATGCCTGATACGCGTTATGTTATGGAGGGAGAGATAGCTGAGGATTTTCTTGTGTGTAAGGATAGCTATGATGTTGATAAATTACTGCGCAAGTGGAAAGAAAAATCTCTGAACGCTAGGATGAAATACGACACGAAGTTTGCTACTTCGCCTATCTTTGTGACCGATAAGGATTATGAATTCTCTGTCGACCCTGAGTTAATCACTCTGGTCGAATCTGATCCTTTTCACGGTTATGAGTCTGAAACGGTTGTATCCCATCTTACCAAACTGCACGATATAGCCACCCTATTCACTAGTGAGGAAAAAATCCGCCACTACTATATCCTCAAGTTGTTTCCTTTCTCACTAAAGGATGGTGCTAAGACCTGGTTCACTTCTCTTGCTCCTGGTTGTGTGCGTACCCCCAGGATATGGTCTACTACTTCTCTAAAAAATATTTCCTTGCCCATAAGAAGCAAGCTGCCTTGCAGGAAATATACAACTTTGCTCAAGCTGAAGAAGAGAGTCTCCCACAAGCTTGGGGGAGGCTTACCTAGCTACTGAATGCTTTGCCTGATCACCCTCTTGAGAAGAACATAATACTTGATATCTTCTATAATGGACATACCGATGCTTCTAAAGACCTCCTAGATAGTTGTGTCGGTTGTGTTTTTAGGGAACGAACCGTAGAACAAGCTGAGATTCTACTGAATAACATCTTGTGCAATGAGAATGCTTGGACTATTCCCGAACCACCTCCTAAGCCAACTCCGAAGAAAACAGGTATTCTATTCCTCAGTCCTGAAGATATGCAAGAAACCAAGAAATCTATGCAAGAGAAAGGCATTAAATCTGAAGATGTCAAAAATCTACCACCTATCGAAGAGATCCATGGTCTCGATAACCCGATACAGGTAGTCGAAGTAAATTCTCTGCGTAGGTTTGATGAGAGTGATATTCCTTTTGATAAACCTGATAGCTTATGCATGGATGAATTTGATAACTTTGTTGCCAAACAATAGAGTTTCAATGATTATGTTAGCAGACAATTGGAAAAGAATGCTCCTATGCTTAGTCATTTAAGTGCTTGTGTGGACAGAAACGTCAACAATCTTAAGCTTCTGAGTAAACATGCCTCTATGGTTACTACTCAAGTAGAGCAAGTACTTAAAGCTCAGAATGACTTGCTCAATGAGTTGAATGACAATTCTGTCAGAGTAGTCACTAGAGGCGGTAGAATGACCCAGGTACCTTTGTATCCTGAGGGTCATCCGAAGAGAATTGAATAAGATTCTCAAGGAGTTAGCGCTGATGCACCTAGTCATCCTAGAAAGAAGAAGAAAGATGATAGGAACCTGCACGCTAGCAACCCTGTTGCTGCTACACATGAGAGTCCAAACGATGCCTCTGTTTCTGATGCTGAAACACAATCTAGTGATGAACATGAGCCTAATGATAATATCAATAGTAATGTTCATGAACATGCTCAACCTAGCAATGATAATGATGTGGAGATTGAACCTAGTGTTGATCTTGATAACCCACAGCCTAAGACTAAGAAATATGATAAGAATGACTTTGTTGCTAGGAAGCATGGTAAAGAAAGGGAACCATGGGTTCAGAAACCCATGCCCTTTCCTCCCAAACCATCCAAGAAAAATGATGATGAGGATTTTGAGCGATTCGTTGAAATGATTAGACCCGTCTTTCTGCAAATGCGTTTGACAGATATGCTCAAAATGTCTGTGTATGCTAAGTACATGAAAGATATTGTGATTAGTAAGAGGAGGATACCTGAGGTTGAGATTTCCACCATGCTCGCTAATTATACCTTCAAGGGTGGAATTCCTAAGAAACTAGGTGATCCCGGTGTGCCCACTATACCTTGCTCCATTAAAGGCAACTACGTTAGAACTACGTTATGCAATCTTGGAGCCGGTGTTAGTGTTATGCCTCTCTCTCTTTATCGTAGACTTGAACTGGATAAGTTGACACCCACTAAAATCTCTCTGCAAATGGCCGACAAATCAACTGCTTTCCCTATCAGCAGTTGCGAGGATGTGCCTGTTGTGGTTGCTAACGTCACTATCTTAACAGACTTTGTTATCTTGGATATTCCTGAGGACGATGCCATGGATGTCATCCTCGGAAGACCCTTTTTAAACACTACAGGAGCTGTTATAGATTGCAGCAAAGGCAATGTCACTTTCCATGTCAACGGTAATGAGCATACGGTGCACTTTCCGAAGAAACAATATCGAGTACATTGCATCAATGCTATCGAAAAAACTTCATCGATTCTTATTGGGAGCTTTGAGTGCCCTATTCCTCGTGTCAAGATGAAGTATGATTTGCTTGTTGGGTAGATTCACATCCCCATTGAGGTGACCTAGTGACTATTCGAAAATTCTCCGTTCTCTTTTGCGATTCGAAAAGGTTTGTCGAGGAGACTTGATCAACCCCATTGACAGATTTCTTTTGATGACCATGAGATGGATGAATCAAGGAGTCACAAACCTCTGTTCTAAGCTTTCACTTTAGGTTGCTTAGAAGAAAAATGGTAAGTTTAGTTTAGTTTTCCCTGTTTTTTGTTTTAGCGTCCGGTAGAAAAGTACCCCGAAACTAAAAGTTCTCCGAACGTCCTGAAAATCAAGTATGATTTTTCTGGAATTTTTGAAAAATACTCACACGAAGAGCTTGTCTGGGGGTTGCACCAGTGGGCCACAAGCCCATGGGGCACGGGCACCCCCCATGGGTGCGCCCCCAGGCTTTTGGGGCCCACGGGCACCCCCTCCACTCATTCTTGCTCTCATCTGGTTCTCCTACCTCCAGAAAAAATCGTTTCACATCTCAAACCCGTGTTCTTGCTCCTCTTGCTGGGATTTTCGATCTCTTTGCTCAAAGCACCATTCTCCGAATTGTTTTGGGGAAATAACTCCTTGGTAAGTGACTCCTCCATTGGTCCAATTAGTTTTTGCTCTAGTGCCTTATACTTCGTGTATTCTTGCTGCCTTGGTGACCCTGTTCTTGAGCTTTGCATGCTAATTTAAGCTGGTCCCAACTAGTTTTGATGCGTAATATGGCCTCTAGGCACTTATGGGAGTACACCAACTTAGGCCAAAAGCCTAAGCTTGGGGGAGTACGTGTTCTCACTGACTTTACATTCTTGCTTATGCTTTCACTTTGTTAGCCGGTGTTCACACTTTTCCACTATATCATCCATGCTAGTTTATTTTCTTTTTCTCGTTTTCCTTTCGTGTGTTTGTCTAGTTTGAGAAAACCAAAAAAGATTTTCTTTTCTTCTTTTGCTTGTTGGGAGCTTTCCCGTGTAGATAGTTTTCTTTTTCCTTGGGATAAGGTAGAAGATATCGGTTACAATGTTTAGTGGCTCTTGCATGCATACCTGTTTAGCTTTCATAGAGCCATATTACTTTGTCTTCTCCTTTGTGTTTGTCTGTAGATTCCAGCTTTAGTCCAATGCACGAGCACTCTTATTATTGTTCACATTGTTCAGTCGTGCAAGTGAAAGGCAATAATGACGATATATGATGAACTGACTGAGCTTGGAAAAGCTGGTATGAACTCGATCTATTTTGTTTTTGTAAATATGACTAGCTCACTGTTCCTAGTTGAGCTTTGTTGTGAGAGAAACATGTTTGCAATGACAACTTAGAGATCATAGTTGCTTATGCCATGCTTACTTAGCTAGGACCTTATAATGGTTTGTCTTGGTTGCCAACATGAATGTTGAGATGACTATGACGTACTATGATAGGATGGTATCCTCCTTTGATATTTCAAGTGGCTAGACTTGGTGCATGTTCATGCATGTAGTTGAAACAAAATCAACATAGCCTCTATGATGTTCATGTTCATGGTGATTTACGTCCTACTCATGCTTGCACTCAATGTTAGTTAATCCCAATGCATTTTGATGACTGTTGTCGCTCTCTAGTCGGTCGCTTCCCAGTCTTTTGCTAGACTTCACTTGTACTAAGCGGGAATACTGCTTGGGCATCCACGTCCATAAACCCAAAGTTGTGCCATATGAGTCCACCATACCTACCTATGTGCGGTATCTACCAACTGTTCCAAGTAAATTTGCATGTGCCACTCTCTAAATCTTCAATAAATAATCTGTTTAGCATGCCCGAACCGCTCATGTGGTGACAGGGGGATATTAGTATCTTCCATGCTAGGCGCGTTATCCTCGATATGTGTTTATTCACTATCATTCACGAGAAAGGGTCGGTAATTGGAATTCCCAGTTCCATGCTCAAATCGAAAAGATAATTGAAAACAAAACTCCCCCAGGATTGATGTTGGTATGGACGGTACCCGAGGATTCGGCTAGCCGTGGAGTGTGATTGGTTGGTGGTGGGGGAGTCAAAACTTTACTTTTCTCTTTGGGAACCGCCTATAGCATGTGTAACATGGAAGATGTTGAGAACTCTTAGTCATTGCGTTGACAATGAAAGCATGCCACCCAAAATTATTATCTCTGTTTTCAAAGATTGAGCTCTGGCACCTCTGCAAATCAATGCTTCCCTCTGCAAAGGGCCTGTCTATTTATGTTCCTGTTGAGTCATCCTCCTCTTACAAAAGCACCAATTAGAGAGCACCTCTGTCATTTTTATGCTTTGCTTTTAACTGTGTTGAGTATGACTGTGACTGGATCTTCATTGCCTTGAATTGCAATGTTTAGCAGCCCTTAGTCTTTGAAGGTGCTCTGCATTTAAGTTTTGCGGTATCAGAAAGAGCTAGCTAGATACCATCTATTCGTACTACTTCATGTTGTTTTGATTGAAGTGTTGACGCTTGAGACTTATTATTATTTGCTCGCTAGTTGATTATGCCATTGATATGAGTTTACCGTGAGACCTAGATGTCATTTGCTTATGTGGTTTGCTTGTGATCTTGCTGAAACACTGGATATGAGTTAGACATAGTTGCAACAACAAGATCAAACAGAGTTCGTCAAAGTTTTTCTTTTGTCTCTTTCAGTTTGTCAACTGAATTGCTTGAGGACAAGCAAGGCTTTAAGCTTGGGGGAGTTGATACGTCTCCGTCGTATCTACTATTCCGAACTCTTTTGCCCTTGTTTTGGACTCTAATATGCATGATTTGAATGGAACTAACCCGGACTGGCGCTGTTTTGAGCAGAATTGCCATGGTGTTGTTTTTGTGCAGAAATAAAAGTTCTCGGAATGTCGTGAAAATTTACGGAGAATTTTTCTGGAATAAAAGAAAAATACCTGCGCAAAGATCCACCGAAGGGGGCATGCCAGTGGGCCACAAGCCCACAGGCCGTGGCCACCCCCCTAGGCCGCGCCGTGAGGGCTTGTGGGGCCCACGTGGCACCACCGCCCCCAAACTTAGCTCTATATCTTCCGTCTCGCATGGAAAGAAAAATCAGAGAGAAGGTTTCATCGCGTTTTACGATACGGAGGCGTCGCCACCTCCTGTTCTTCATCTAGAGGGCAGATCTGGAGTCCGTTCGGGGCTCCGGAGAGGGGAAATCTTCGCCATCGTCATCATCAACCTTCCTCCATCGACAATTCCATGATGCTCTTCATCGTTCGTGAGTAATCTCATCGTAGGCTTGCTGGATGGTGATGAGTTGGATGAGATCTATCATGTAATCGAGTTAGTTTTGACGGGGATTGATCCCTAATATCCACTATGTTGTGAGATTGATGTTGCTACTACTTTGCCATGCTTAATGCTTGTCACTAGGGCCCGAGTGCCATGATTTCAGATCTGAACCTATTATGTTGTCGCCAATATATGTGTGTTTTAGATCCTATCTTCCAAGTTGTAGTCACCTACTATGTGTTATGACCCGACAACCCTGGAGTGACAATAGCCGGAACCACTCCTGGAGATGACCATAGTATGAGGAGTTCATGTATTCACCAATGTTACTGCGTCGGTCCAGTTCTTTATTAAAAGGAGAACCTTAATATCCTGTAGTTTCCATTATGACCCTGCTGCCACGGGAGGGATTGACAATAGATGTCATGCAAGTTCTTTTCCCTAAGCACGTATGACTACATACGGAATACATGCCTACATTAGATTGATGAACGGGAGCTAGTTACATATCTCTCCGTGTTATAGCTGGTACATGATGAATCACATCGGTAATACTCATCCATCACCGATCCACTGCCTACGAGTCTTTTACTACTGGTCCTCGCTACGTTACTTTGTCTAGGCTTGTCCCTTGCTACAAAATGGATTGGGCCACTTTGCTGCTACTGCTGTCACTTTGCTACTACTGTTGCTACTGGTGTTACTATTCTGCTGCTGCTACTGCTGTTCCTTGCTACTTCGTTGTTACGTGTTGCAAGACTCTTTTCCGACACCGTTGGCGGGAAAGAATAGTTACTCGCCCACGTGCAACTTACTGACGCCATTGATACAACAATGTGGAATAGTCTGCCGTCAACAGATCGTTTCTGGCACTGTTGCTATCATACTACTTTGCTACTGATACTTTGCTTGCAAACACTAATCTTTCAGGTGTGGTTGAATCTGACAAACTCAGCTGCTAATACTTGAGAATATTCTTTCACTTTTCCTTTGGCGAACCAACAAATTTGGGTTGTATACTCTACCCTCGAAAACTATTGCGATCCCCTATACTTGTGGGTTATCATCTTTCTTCGGAGGTGGTGATTTTATATTCCTGGCGATGATGCCCCTTAGAATGTGATTCTCCTCCTCAAGCTTATTATTTTGCTGTCTCAGATCCAGTATTTCCATGCAAAGTTTCCCGGTGATGGTTAGAGCTCCCATAACCCATGGATGTTTCATTGCTGTGAGGGAAGAAGCAACACTCTTTTTCATGTTTTCATAAGTAAGAAATTTAGCATTGGGAGGGATAACCGAATTCGGAATTGCTGAGCTCTGAAGTTCTTCCAACATGGCTCTAGGTTGTAGACGAGAGGTAACTTCTTGTTCATCCTCCATGGCATATATCCTTTTCAAGTCGGCCTCCATCTCTCCCTCCTTCGCCTGCCCGAAGTGGTTGGTTTTGCTGAATGCTTCAGACCCCGGTGTCAGGTGAGAGGCAAGACTCTCCCCAACCGATTCTTGCAAAGACATCTTGCTCTAAAACTGCCGCAGAAACAACTCAAAACGAAAAAAGGAGATATCATCATGATACGAAGGTCAATACCTTCGAGAGATCATATAATGAATTTTTACCGACCCGAAAGAGTATTCCATAAGAAAACAGAGTCCAAAGGGTACACTGGGTCACCACAAGCCTGCAGGGCGTGATCAGGGGGTAGGTTGCGCCCCCTCGGTTGTCGCCTCCTCGTGCACTTTTCGGACTGCTTTAGATTTTCCTAAATTTTTAAATATTCCAAAACTCATAAAAATTTCCATTGGAAAAGTTTTGGAGTCGGTTTCCTTACGTAACACATACCTATTCCTTTTCGGAGTCTGAAACATTCTGATAGGTCTCCCTAATGTACTCCACCGGAGTTATGGTATTGATAATATTGGTTTCAACATTTATGGGAGTACCTGAGATATAATGTTTGATTCTTTGCCCATTTACCACCTTCGGATTTGTGCCTTCGGCGTTATTGATCTTGATGGCACCGGAACGATAAACTTCCTCGATAATGTAAGGCACTTCCCATTTAGAGAGAATTTTTCCTACAAAAAATTTAAACGAGAGTTGTATAGCAAGACATGATCACCTACATTGAATTCACGCTTTTGTATCCTTCTACCATGCCATCAGTTAACCTTTTCTTTAAACAACTTAGCATTCTCATAGGATTGGGTTCTCCATTCATCAAGCGAGCTAATGTCAAATAACCTCTTCTCACCAGCAAGTTTGAAATCATAGTTAAGCTCTTTAATTTCCCAATAAGATTTATGTTCTATATCTAGAGGTAAATTACAAACTTTACCATAAACCATTTTATACGGAGACATACCCATAGGGTTATTTTAAGTGGTTCTATAAGCCCATAATGCATCGTAAAGTTTCTTAGACCAATTCTTTCTAGATCTACTAATGGTCTTTTGCAAGATCAATTTAATTTATCTATTTCTCAATTGACCACTAGACTGAGGATGATAAGGAGATGCAATTCTATGGTTAACATCATACCTAGCAAGCAATTTACAGAAAGCACCATGAATAAAGTGTGAAGCACCATCAGTCATTAAATATCTAGGGACTCCAAATTTTGGGAAAATAACTTCTTTCAGCATTTTAATAGAAGTGTTATGATCAACACAACTAGTTGGAATAGCGTCTACCCACTTAGTAACATAATCAATAGCAACTAGAATATGAGTATACCCATTGGACTTTGGAAAAGGTCCCATATAATCAAAACCCCAAACATCAAATAGTTATATAACAAGAGAACAATTCATAGGCATTTCCTGACGTCTACTAATATTACCAATCCTTTGGCATTCATCAGAAGACAAGACAAACTTACTAGCATCCTTGAAGAGAGTAGGCCAATAAAAACCAGATTGTAATACCTTGTGTGTAGTTCTATCTCCAGCGTGATGTCCTCCGTAGGCCTCGGAGTGAAACTTGTGTGGGATATGTCCCTGTTCATGCTCAGGTACACAACGTCTAATAATACCTCTACTCCTTCTTAATAAAGGTGTGGATCATCCCAAAAGTAATGTCTTAAATCATAGAAGAACTTTTTATTTTGTTGGTATGTGGAACTAGGCCTATAAATTTAGCAACAATGTAGTTAGCATAATCAATATACCAAGGAGCAGTGCATGAAGTATTTGTGACAGATAATTGTTCATCGGGGAAGCTATCATCAATAGGTAGTGGGTCATCAAGAACATTCTCTAATCTAGACAAGTTACCTGCTACGAGGTTATCGGCACCCTTTCTATCAATAATATGCAAATTAAATTATTGTAACAGAAGAACCCATCTAATAAGTCTAGGTTTAACATCTTTCTTTTCCATAAGGTATTTAATACGAGCGTGATATGTGTGAACAGTTACTTTGGAATCAACAATATAAGGTCTAAACTTATCACAAGCAAACACAACTGCTAAAAATTCGTTTTCAGTGGTAGCATAGTTTCCTTGAGCACTCTATAGAGTTTTACTAGCATAATGGATAACATATAATTTCTTATCAACTCTTTTTCCTAGAACAGCACCAACATCATAATCACTAGGATCAAACATAATTTCAAGGGCTAGGCTCCAATCAGGTGGTTGAACAACAGGTGCAATGATCAAGGCTCTCTTAAGAATTTCAAATGCTTCTACACAATCATCATCAAAAACGGATGGAACATCCTTTTGCAAAAGATTAGTGAGAGGCTTAGAAATCTTAGAGAAGTCTTTAATAAACCTCCTATAGAAACCAGCATGACCAAGGAAACTTCTTATACCTTTGATATCTGTTGGACACGGCATTTTTTCAATAGCATCAACTTTAGCTTTATCAACTTCAATACCTATTTCGGAGATTTTGTGTCCCAAGACAATGCCTTCATTAACCATAAAGAGGCACTTCTACCAATTCAAGACAAGATTAGTTTCTTCACATCGGTGCAAAACTCGATCAAGGTTTCTCAAGCAATCATCAAAAGAAGTTCCCTAAACAGAAAAATCATCCATGAAAACCTCAACAATCTTTTCACAGAAGTCAGAGAATATAGCCATCATACATATTCGAAAGGTAGCAGGTGCATTGCATAAACCAAAAGCCATACGTCTATAAGCAAAGGTACCGAAAGGGCAAGTAAAAGTGGTCTTCTCTTGATCCTCTTTTGACACATGTATTTGAGAGAAACCAGAATAACCGTCTAGAAATCAAAAATGTGTATGTTTGGATAGTCTTTCTAGCATTTGATCAATAAAAGGTAGAGGGTAATGATCTTTCCTAGTAGCTTCATTTAGTTTTCTAAAATCAATTACCATTCTATATCCTGTAAAAATTCTTTGTGGGGTCAATTCATTTTTATCATTAGGAACAACGGTAATACCTCCCTTTTTAGGGACATAATGAACGGGAGTAACACATGTATTATCAGCAATAGGATAAATTATACCTGCCTCCAGAAGCTTTAGTATTTAATTTCTTACCACTTCTTTCATTTTAGGATTTAACCGTCATTGGTGATCAACAACTGGTTTGGCATGAGGCTCCATATTGATTTTGTGCTCACATAGAGTGGGGATAATGCCCTTAAGATCATCAATAGTATATCCAATAGTAGCACGGTGCTTCCTCAAAGTTTTCAATAATCTCTTTTCTTCATTCTCTGAAAGATTAGCACTAATAATAACACGATATATCTCCTTTTCATCTAGATAAGCATACTTCAGAGTATTAGGTAATTGTTTAAGCTCAAACACGGGATCACCCTTGGGTTGAGGAGGATCCCCAAGTATTTCAACACGTAGGTTGTGTTTCAAAATAGGCTGTTGATCAAACAAAATCTTATCTATTTCATTCCATTCATTCATATGCATATCATTTTCATGGTCTAGCAAATATTGTTCTAAGGGATCAGTAGGAGGCACAACAATAGAAGCAAGACCAATAATTTCATCTTTACTAGGCAATTCTTTGTCATGGGGCTGTCTACGAAATTTAGAGAAATTGAACTCATGAGCCACATCCCCAAAACTTAAAGTAACTGTTTCTTTTTCACAATCAATCTTAGCATTAACAGTATTCAAGAAGGGTCTACCAAATACAATGGGACAAAATCATCTTGTGGGGAACCAAGAACAAGAAAATTATTAGTATACTTTATTTTCCCACACAAGACTTCAACATCTCTAACAATCCCAATTGTTGCAATAGTATATCTATTAGGAAGCTTGATGGTCACATCAATTCCTTCTAATTCAGCTGGTGCAATATCATTCATAATTTTTTCGTATAAGGTAAAGGTAATTTCAGTCACGCTAGAACCCACATCACATAAGCCATGATAACAATGATCTCCTATTTTAACAGAAACAACAGGCACGCCAACAATAGGTCTATGTTCACCTTTAGTATCAGGTCTAGCAATTCAAACAGCTTCATTAGTGAAATGAATGACATGCCCATGTATATTATCAACCAAGAGATCTTTAACCATAGCAATATTAGGTTCAACTTTAATTTGTTCAGGAGGTATAGGTGTTCTAGTACAACTCTTACTAACCACAGTTGAAGCTTTAGCATGTTCCTTTATTCTAACGGGAAAGGGTGGTTTCTCAATATAAGCAATAAGAATAATAGGATCAGCATTATAAATAATGGTTTCTTCTTCAACTTTAATAGGTTCAACTGCTTTAACTTCAATGGGAGGATGATACTTAAAGCACTTCTCCTTGGGAAGATCAACATGAGTAACAAAAGATTCATAGAATGATGCTACTACCTCAGTGTCAAGTCCATATTTAGTGCTAAAATCACAAAAAGGATCGGTGTCTATAAAGGATTTAACACAATCAAACTTAAGGCTTATACCTGACTCATTACCTTCGTCGAGTTCCCAATCTACAGAGTTGCGTTTAATTCTTTCCAATAAGTCCCATTTGAATACAATAGCTTTCTTCATAAAGGAACCATCACAAAAAGTATCGAGCATGGATTGATCATTACGAGAGAGCCGAGCTTAAAAATTCTGAATAATAATTTCTCTCGAGATCTCATGATTGGGGCACAAATATAATATTGACTTAAGCCTCCCCCAAGCTTGAGAGATTCTTTCTCCTTCATGAGTAAAAAAATTATAAATATAGTTCCAATCACGATGAATCAGATGCATAGGATAAAACTTCTCATGAAATTCCAATTTCAATCGGTTGTAGTTCCGTGATCCAATATCATCACATAGCCTATACCATGTCAATGATTTCTCCTTCAAAGATAAAGGAAAAACCTTCTTCTTGACATCATCCTCGGGCAGACCTGCTAGCTTAAATAATCCACAAATTTCATCCACATAGATTAGATGTAAATCGAGATGTAGTGTTCCATCTCCTGCATAAGGATTAGCTAGCAGTATTCCTATCATACCCGAAGGAATTTCAGAATAAATATTTTCAGTAGGTGCAGCAGGTTTAGGAGCATCTCTTTGTGCTTCCGATCGGTGTGAAGATACCCCGAACAAGCCCCTCAAAGGAGTATTTTCCATTATGACAAGTGACAGTAAATTTCAACACAGTATATAAATTTTTCCTTACCAAGTTCCACTCACCAAAGGTGCTTCACTCCCCGGCAATGGCACCAGTAAGTCTTGATGAGCCACAAGTATAGGGGATCTATCTTAGTCCTTTCGATAAGTAAGAGTGTCGAACCCAACGGGGAGCAGAAGGAAATGACAAGCGGTTTTCAATAAGGTATTCTCTGCAAGCACTGGAATTATCAGTAACAGATAGTTTTGTGATAAGGTAATTTGTAACGAATAGCAAGTAACAATTGTAACAAAGTTGCAGCAAGGTGGCCAATCCTTTTTCAGCAAAGGACAAGCCTAGACAAACTCTTATATAAAGCAAAGCACTCTCGAGGACACATGGAAATTTCTGTCAAGCTAGGTTTCATCATGCTCATATGATTTGCGTTCGTTACTTTGATAATTTGATATGCGGGTGGACCGGTGCTTGGATTCTGCCCTTACTTGGACAAACATCCCAATTATGATTAACCTCTATCGCAAGCATACACAACTACAAAAGAATAATTAAGATAAATCTAACCATAGCATGAAACATGTGGATCCAAATCAGCCCCTTACGAAGCAACCCATCATATACTTATTACTTCCCAATGCCTTCTTGACCTCGATCCCAATGGTAAAGCCGTGGATCAAAAGGTATATTGCACTATGATCGGTTCTCTGCTTTATTTTGTGCATCTAGACCAGATATTATGTTGAGTGTGGGAATTTGTGCACGATTTCAATCTGCACATAAGGAAAGCCACTATGTGACAGTCAAGCGAATCTTTGAATATTTGGCTCATGCCCCAAACTTTGGCTTATGGTATCCCAAAGGTGCTTCATTTGATCTCATAGGATATTGGGACTCGTATTGGGTGGGAGACTATGTGGATAGGACTTAAACTTCCAGAGGTTGCCAATTCCTTGGTTGCTCTCTAGTAAGTTGGTCTTCAAAGAAACAAAATTGTGTTTCTCTCTCGACAACCGAGGCTGAATATGTAGATGTTGCTAGTTGTTGTGCTCAGTTGCTCTGGATAGGCAAACTTTAAAGGATTATGGTGTCACTTATGACAAAGTGCCTCTTTATTGTGATAATATTAGTGTTATCTCAATCTCCAACAACATTGTTCAACATTGCAAGATGAAGTATATCAGTATTCGCCACCATTTCATCCGGGAGCATATCAACCATATGGAAATTGATCTCATTTATCTAAACACTAATGATGAACTTGGAGTTATATTCACGAAGCCTGTGAATGAAGCAAGATTTCGTGAGTTAAGGCATGAGCTAAATATCATTGATCTGAGAGATGAACATTGAAATTAGGCACATCCCACCACTCTGATCATTCTATTCTGTTTAGATGTAGGAATGAATTTAGGGGGGAGTGTAGTTGTCTCAATGAACTATCCTCCTCCTATTATGCATAAAACAATCAAATCTTTCGCGTTCGCCATTTTCGATGGTATTTGTGTCTCAAAGACGAGTTTTGGTCATGGGACCAAGGTTGAAATCTTCGTCGTGCAATACCAGTCGACTCAAACATAGATGGCCTCGGCCACCGCCCCCTCCTAGTGAGGTGTTTGCCTTTGGTGTTTCTTAAAATTTCATCTTTTTGGTTCTTATGTGTGCTTCTTGTTTTCTTAAGTCTTAGGTGTGGGTATCTTTCAAGGATTGTATTTTCGCGTTTCTTCTCGTTCACCTTGGAGCTTACGCCACCATACTCCGATGTCTGTTCTCTATCCCAAGCTCTCCTCATCTCCACACCCTCTCATATCCAATTGTACGCATTGAGTCCTTAGTGGTGGTGAATGTGGCAGGGTGGTACAACTGGTGGTAACCGCGGTACAACCACTAATCATCAGTTGTATCGCTCCAGCGGTACAACTGGTCCAAGTTTGCAGTTCAACCGCTAATTCCCAGGTTGTTTCGGGCTGGTACAACCGCTCTTCGGAGTGGTACAACAGGTCGTGGCAACTGGCACCTAAAAGGAGGGCCAAGCCGAAGGGTTAGTCAGTTTCCCCCTTCATACTCAAATCCTCCCCTCGGTGCCCTAGTCGCCATCGCCGTCACCACCATGCCGGAGTGCCTCCAGCGCCTCGGATCTGGTGCCTCCCTTCGAATTATCTCCGTGGAGGCTCTTCCTCCCCTAACATCCTCCCATGGACACTAGTAATGCCCTCTTCCCCTCTTGTTCTTGGATCCTCTAATTTGGACCCTCTTTTCGTAGGGCATTGCTACGATCTCATGTTTTTGGTCAAAACTATTGATAGGAGGTGGTCCTATATCTGCTTCCTATCAGATATGTTGAGTAGTAACTAGAATCGTTGGCGTAGGTCTCAAATTCGGATACACCAGCCTCCCCAAAGAAGCGGTACAACTGCTTGCATCTGCGGTACAACCGCTCGGGTGACCGGTAAAATCGGCCTCCTTGGTTCCTACACCACAACTTCTTAGTTCTTCTCTGCATACCTGATTTATTCCTCTTTTGCGTACAATCATCTCATCTTTTTTGGGTTTCTTTTTGTGTGCTTCTCTAGTGTGAGTCTGCAGGTGGCATGCCCTGGCTCTCGTTTTGCTCCTCAGAAGAACACCAAGAAACGTGCTCGCGGGTGTAGGATCATGGATGACTCTAAGCACGAGGAAGTTGTGATCCCTACCGATCCCTCTTGCCGTGCAAAAGCCTTGGTTGAGAAAAAAAATCCGCCAAGCCAGTGCACTCATGGAAGCAAGCTGATTCGGAGCAGGTTCGTTTTCAGAATCCTTATGAGATCCCCATTGCTCCCACCTGGACCACCCCTCAGTTTAGGAATGCGCTTCAGATGCGAATCGTGCATGAGCTCTATGACCATCACATGAACAAGTTTGCCAAGCAATGGACTATTGACATTGAGCACTGGAAGAACAACATGGACTACTTTGGAGAGGCATATACTCTTTTGTGACAAATTTGACTTGCTCAAGCTCATGACTCTCAACTGTCCCTTTGATGAGCAGCTCATTCTTGAGTTGTATGCCACTGTTCACTTTGGCAATGATGATGCTCGCACCCTTACCTTCATGTGTGGTGATGAGCTTTTCGAGGTCCCGTGGCGTGCCTTGTGCAATGCTCTTGGGTACGATGATACCGGTCTCACTGGGAATGGAGACATTCATCTACATGATCGAGCTAATTCTATGGATAAGGTGAAGCTAGCCCCCTTGTACATTCCTGGGCATGGGATTCCTGACGCCTCTAAGGACCTTCTGCCGGTATATGATATTATGCACCGTGTTTTCCGGAATGTTCTCTTGCCCAAGGTTGCCAATCAAGATGATATTCAAGGATACTTTGTTGATCTTCTTGTTGCCATGTGGGATGATGTTGGCAGTGGGGTTACTTTTGATGCTTCTAAATGGTTGTGGGAGGAGATATACTCCATGGTCTTCTACAAGTTGGTCCCCTAGTATGCTCCGTTCATCATGTGCTTCCTCAACTTTCTGTGGGAAGTTCATAGGCCTAGAGAGCCTCTCTCTTCTACTAAGAATCTCACTGAGCATGAGGTCAAGCAACTCCGGAAGAAGAAGCATTCTGCTCCTCGCTTCCCCGAGGGCATACATGAGGATGTTTTTGCTACTTGAAGTGACAGTGACTTTGAGATTCCTGCAGGAGCCAAGCCATCTTGGGCCTCCAAGCTCTCATATAAGTTATAAAGAAGACTTTCTACCTCCAAGCTCATGTTCCGAAGAAGCTGTATGAAGCCCATGTCAACAAGAAGCTTTCTTGTCGCAGACAGATTCATATTATGTGGGCTCTCAAGCTTGAAGTAGCTAGTGGTTCAGAGAAGACCATCACCCCTGAGGATCAGTGGATCTATGGTCATAGCACTTGGACTTACGATGAGGTCTCGGGTTAGCCTACTACCTCCTCTGGTGCTGCTTCTTAGGGATGTGACTGATAGTGATGATGGTGTTGGTGATGATGAGTCTGCTAGCAGTGATTTCGAGGAGTCTGACGGAACTGACGAGCTCTACTGAGCACTGGTGGTAGCATCACTCTTTTCCTTTTTGGTGTCCTAATGCAAAAGGTGGAGAGAGCTATATCATGACGGGATTTGCATGGGGGGCTCTGGCTCTCGTTTCGTCGTCTCTTTCGTTTTGCTTTCGAGTTGAACTCTTATTTGCTTGTTAGTCGGTCTTGAACCTATCTTATGTGGAGACTATTTGAGTTTCAGTAGAGATTATGCTTATTATTACCGTTGTCATTCAAGCTCTACTCTTGATCTTGTACATATTGTCCTTAATGTTATTTCCTCTATGTACACTTTGGATGGACTCTAAAACCAAGGGGGAGCTCCAATTCCTATTCTTGTCTCATCAAGGCACACGGCGAGGGGGAGCTCCGCTTTTACTTTAGAGACCATCTATGCAAATCATGTTGTTGTCATCATCCACCAAAAAGGGGGAGTTTGTAAGGGAATTTTCCAGCTTAAGTGTTTTGGTGACGATGACAACTCACTATGTTATCTAATCGGGTGTCAACTATGCAGGTATCGTATGTAAAACACAAGATGGTTAGGTATTACCTCCAAACAGAAAATATCAAAGACGTGTTCCCTACATGTTTATTCTCTTTAGTCGTAGGGATCCCGTACTATTAAGAGGGAATCAACATTGGAAGTCTATGGGTGAATAAATTCTTCTCACACACTTTTGCACCCATCACGTTCCATCGCATCATTGAGAGAGAGACTCGTGCTTTCTAACTGGCCGGTTGTACCGCTACAATGGGAGGTTGTACCGCTCAACCCCTGTGCGTTGTACTGGCCCAGCACCAGTCCACAACGGGAAACAGCTCTGTTTAGCTATGGTTGTTGGGTGGTGGTGGCCCCGTTGAACCGCTATATTAAATATAGTCTGTACTACCAGTGTTCCAAGCGGTTGTACCGCTTGGGACTTAGTCACGCCCAATGGTCGTAGCAGGTGGAACCCCGGGCCAAGTATTTGTTTTGGACTGGTTGTTGTGCGGTGGTTGGCCGGTTGTTCCGCTAAATTAGGCAGACCGGTTGTACCTCCGTGGCAACCGGTTGTACCACCTCCATGTGAAAACGGCTGTAACGGATAGAAATTGGGGGGAGGCCTATATAAGGAGTGGTTTCTCCTTCCTCCCTCTTATCTCTTACTCTCTCTCTCTCCACCATTGATGCACTCAAGCGTTCTTGCCCGATCTCTCTCCCTAGCCACCCAAATTTGTTGTCTTTCTAGGGATTGAAGGAGGAGACTAGACCTACATTTCCACCAAGGGAGAATTGATCCCCCAAGTTCTTGTGTGGATTTTGTTACTCTTGGGTGTTTGAACACCCTAGACGGAAGAGGTCACCTCGGAGCCATATTCCATTGTGGTGAAGCTCCGTGGTTTTGTTGGGAGCCTCCAATTGAGTTGTGGAGAGAGCCCCAACCTTGTTTGTAAAAGTCCGGTTGCCACCTTGAAGGCACCACTAATGGAATCACGACATTTCGCATTGTGTGAGGGCGTGAGGAGAAACGGTGGCCTTAGTGGCATCTTGGGGAGCATTGTGCCTCCACACCGCTCCAACGGAGACGTACTTCCCTTAAAAGGGAAGGAACTTCAAGAACACATCCTCGTCTTCATCGGTTCCACTTGTGGTTATTTCTTACCTTTACTTTTACTTACTTCTTGCATATTATTATTGTTGTTGGCATCATATAGGTTGCTCACCTAGTTTCATATCTAGACAACCTATTTGTTGCTAAACCTAATTTCTTTTTAAAAATCTTAAATTTGTTAGTTTCCTATTCATCCCCTCTCTAGTTAACCATATCGATCCTTTCAACGTCCTTAACCTTCACTATGGTATAGGGTTTAGTAAGCTCAACGGTCATCATCGGGGAGACTTTGATAAGAATGTGAGACTTTGATAAGGGTGGCGGCCCTTCGAATCACCACTTTAGTTTCGGTTTGTCGTCCAACCCGGGACTAAAGGTCCAAATGGTTCGCCCTCCCGCATCATTTCCAGCGGTGAAAACTCCAACCGAAGTAGATCTATCGCCATTCTCTGTTCTTCTCCTCTTCTCTGTTCTTCTTCTTCCTCTCTTCTTCCCCTCTCTTCTTCCATTATTCTTCCACCATGAAATATGATACCGCAGAGGTGCGCGCACATGGCACGATCAAACTCAGGGTCGGGTACACGAATGAGAGCAGGGCGGTGCCAAATTTTCTGTCATGGTTCCGGGAGTGGGTTGACGCTGCGCCGGAGCATGAGGCGTTCTTGGGGCTTCATCTGGAGTTCACGGCCAACCATCAAGGTGTTGCCATCATCCAGCTGTGTTTCAAACAACATGTCTTGATCTACCAATGGGCGAGGTAAGTTGTGAGTCTTTCTTTGATCCAAGGTTATGAAAAATGCATGTATTGATCTTCTCTAAGTTCCATTTGATAGCAATATGGAGTTTCTATATACGTTCCACTGGATAGTTAATTAAGGGTTTCTTAATCAATTCATAGGATATGAAAATTGCATAGGATAGCAATATGGGTTACAACATTGGATATATTGATCTCCCTAGGTTCCATTGGATAGTATATATTGATCTCCCTAGGTTCCGTTGGATATATTACAACATAGGCTTTCTTTGATCAACGGTTATGAAAATTGCATATATTGATCTCCCTAGGTTCCATTGAATAGCAATATGCAGTTTCTATATATGTTCCATTGGATATATAGTTAATTAAGGGTTTCTTGATCAATTCATAGGATATGAAAATTGCATAGGATAGCAATATGTTACAATATTGGAATCCTATAAAGATTAATTTCTCTTTAGTTGTAGTGAAACAATTTTTCATTGGCAAGTTTTGAGGCTTTCTTTGATCCAAAGGTTATGACAATTGCATATACTGATCTCTCTAGGTTCCATTGGATAGCAATATGCAGTTTCTTAATATATTCCATTGGATAGTTAATTGAGGGTTTATTGATCAATTCATAGGATATGAAAATTTCATAGGATAGCAATATGTTACAATATTGGAATCCTATGAAGATCAATTCATAGGATATGAAAATTGCATAAAATAGCAATATGTTCCATTTGAATCGTTATGATAAATTTCTCTTTAGTTGTATTGAAACATTTTTCCTTGTTGCAGCATTATGTAACATTTCTTCCATT
Source organism: Hordeum vulgare subsp. vulgare (assembly GCF_904849725.1). Taxonomy (NCBI): domain Eukaryota; kingdom Viridiplantae; phylum Streptophyta; class Magnoliopsida; order Poales; family Poaceae; genus Hordeum; species Hordeum vulgare. The sequence continues at coordinate 64,730,906 of NC_058522.1, forward strand.
TTAATTTGTTTATGTTGCAATAGTGACTAGCATTGTCCAGAACTCATGGACTTCCTTCGCAGCGGCATACGTTTCGCTAGCATTGACATAACAAACGACAGGTCAAATATGAGGCGCAACTTTGGTATTGAGATACCAGCTGAGTGCCACATTGATCTCCAAGGCCTATTCCAGCTTGAATATCCGAGGACTTCGATGGCTGATATGGAAGTCACCTTGATCGACGAGGAGTACCATGATATGAAGAGGGCTTTCCCGGAGTCTCAGCACAAGAAGTGGGGGAAGACCCCACTTGACCCTATCAACATTGAGTATGTAGCAAAAGATGCATACGTTGCATACGAGTTGTACCGCAAGATTAGTATCGTGAAATATGGCCATCGTCACCTCGCAGAACCAGCTTTGGGACATTCTGACTCAGATTCAGATTCAGACGAGTAATGTTCAGAACGGCGAACACTTGTATATATATGTATGCTAGCTATTATTATGTAGTTCTTGCATGTATTATTATGTACTGCTTGGACCAATTTATATATATCTAGTTTCTGTTTGTGCCATTATATAGAGTTTCCAAATTTAAATGGTTATTTAGCCCTTTCTTTATTCATCACCACTTTAGGTATTCTTGTGAACTAATTGTTTATTCATATTCGTGTAATATTTACTGTATTCAAACTTCTCCATGGTTTATACCCCCCGATACAACCCAGAGATACATCGATATAAGCAAGCAACACAAAGAACACAGAATCAGTCAAGAAAAGAATAGTCGGAAGTAATCTTTATAATTCGAGTACTTATGAAACTCCAAAAATTATGACAAATTAAGACAATCTGGGTAAATTGTATATGAATCTTGTATAAAAAATTGAGATCAAAAACAGGTTCCAGTGAATTTAAAAATTTCCTGGACTAAGGTCGAAATTTTATGTTTTTCCAGCAAAATTAAATTGCAAACACCGTAGACCATCCCAAAGGTCTTACTTGGCGCAAACACAAAATGTTATGTCGGTGAAATTTATGATGTGGCTTTGAATGGTGCATTTTGAACACACAAAAGGTCTGGAGTTCAAATAATTCCAAAAAATGAAATCCCTTTGGTAGCAGATGAGTTTTCATATGAAACCGTGATACTTCAAAAGAGATTGTCCGATTTGTACACGAAGTGCGTCCAGTTTTTGCTGCAAACCTCTCAAATTTTTAGCACATGCTATCTGGGTGAAATGATGATACCATGCCAGCTTTCAACCTATTCAGAGTTCATTTGTAGTGCTTTTCAGTTTTTGGGCCATTTAGCTCAAAAAAATCAATAAATGCATGAAAAATACCAAATGAAGTCAGAAAAAGTTAAAAATTGATGATGTGGCTTTGAATGGTGCATTTTTAACACACAAAAGGTGTGGAGTTCAAATAATTCCAAAAAATGAAATTCCTTCTGTAACCGGTGAGTTTTCGTATGAAACCCTGATACTTCGAAAGAGATTGTCCGATTTGTACACGAAGTGCATCCAGTTTTTGTCGTAACCCTCTCAACTTTTTAGCACATGCTATGTGGGTGAAATGATGATACCATGCCAACTTTCAACCTATTCAGAGTTCATTTGTAGTGCTTTTCAATTTCTGGGTCATTTAGCTCAAAAAAATTAATAAATGCATGAAAATACCAAATGAAGTCAGAAATAGTTGAAAAATTATGATGTGGCTTTGAATGGTGCATTTTGAACACACAAAAGGTCTGGAGTTCAAATAATTCCAAAAAATGAAATCTCTTTTGTAGCAGATGAGTTTTCGTATGAAACCATGATACTTCAAAAGAGATTGTCCGATTTGTACACGAAGTGCGTCCAGTTTTTGCCGCGACCCTCTCAACTTTTTAGCACATGATATGTGGGTGAAATGATGATACCATGCCAACTTTCAACATTTTCAGAGTTCATTTGTAGTGCTTTTCAATTTCTTGGTCATTTAGCTCAAAAAATCAATAAATGCATGAAAAATACCAAATGAAGTCAGAAATAGTTGAAAATTGATGATGTGGCTTTCAATGGTGCATTTTGAACACACAAATGGTCTGGAGTTCAAATAATTCCAAAAAAGAAAGAATCACTGAAAATAGTAAGTAGGAACTAAAAACTGTATTCTTTTAAAAAAAGTAAGTAGGCCACCACGACGTGAATACGACTAGAAACCCAACTAGAAAGTTGGGCCAGGATTCACGCACGCAGAAGGCCCAACAACTAGTGACAGTTTAGGCCCGGAAGCCTACATATGAGAGGAGCTCGAGACTGTGTGTGCACAAGCGCTTATAAACCACCAAACTTCTTACTCGGCTAGCGAGGATGGACTAAACATCTAACCGCACCGCGGATGTGCCAGGCACAGGCCTTTCGTGCCAGTTTGGGGCTGCTACTTCTCAAACAACAGCGCCGGAAATTGACACGTTGACGGAGACTTGGTTGCGTTGGTTTTTCCCTTGAAGAGGAAAGGGTGATGTAGCACAGGAGCAGTAAGTATTTCCCTCAGTTTGAGAACCAAGGTATCAATCCAGTAGGAGAATCTCGTCAAGTCCAGAGTACCTGCGCAAACACAAAAGAGCTTGTACCCAACGTTATAAACGGGTTGTCAATCCCTTCAAGATTGATTGCAAAGTGAGATCTAAAGTCGGAAAGTGCAACGAAGTAAAAGTGTAAGGCTGAAAATATGATGTGAAGTAGACCCGGGGGCCATAGTCTTCACTAGAGGCTTCTCTCAAAATAGCAAATATCATGGTGGTTGAACAAATTACTATCGAGCAATTGATAGAACCACGCAAAGTCATGACGATATCTAAGGCAGTGATCATACATATAGGCATCACGTCCGAGACAAGTAGACCGATACTTTCTTCATCTACTACTATTACTCCACACATCGACCGCTATCCAGCATGCATCTAGTGTATTGAGTTCATGACGAACAGAGTAACACCTTAAGCAAGATGACATGATGTAGAGGGATAAACTCAAACCAATGATGAAAACCCCATCTTTTTACCCTTGATGGCAACAAGACGATGCATGCCTCGCTACCCCTTCTATCACTGGGTGAGGTCACCCCACGGTATGAACCCAAAACCAAGCACTTCTCCCATTGCAAGAATCATAGATCAAGCTGGCCAAACAAAACCCACAACTCGAAGAGAATTACAAGGATATGAAATCATGCATATAAGATATCAGAAGAAACTCAAAAATAAGATTCATAGATAATCTGATCATAAATGCACAATTCATCGAATATCAACAAACACACCGCAAAGAAGATTACATGTGATAGATCTCCATGAAGATCATGGAGAACTTTGTATTGAAGATCCAAGAGAGAGAAGAAGCCATCTAGCTACTAGCTATGGACATGTAGGTCTATGGTGAACTACTCATACATCATCGGAGAGGCCATGGTGTTGATGAAGAAGCCCTTCGTATCCGAATCCCCCTCCGGCAGGGCACCAGAACGTGCCCCATATGGGATCTTGCGGAGACAGAAGCTTGTGGCAGCGGAAAAGTACTTTCGTGGCTCTCTTGATTTTTTTTGGGATTTTAGGGAATATATAGGCGAAAGACCTAGGGCAGAGGAGGCCCAGGAAGCCCACAAGCCTGGGAGGCGCGGGCCCCCCTGGCCGCGGCTAGGGGGCTTGTGGGGTCCCTGGTGACCCTCTGCCTTGGTTCTCAAGTCTCCCGATCGTCTTTTGTTTCCGAAAAAATCTTTTTGGAAGTTTCATTCCGTTTGGACTCCGTTTAAAATCCTCCTCTAAAAGGGTCAAAAACACGGAAAAAACAGTAACTGGCACTTGGCACTGAGTTAATAAGTTAGTCCCAAAAAAGATATAAAAGGCATACAAAACATCCAAAGTTTGACAAGATAATAGCATGAAACCATCAAAAAAATTTGACACGTTGGAGACGTATCAAGCATCCCCAAGCTTAACTCCTGCTCATCCTCGAGCAGGGAAGTGATAAAGACTGAATTTTTGATGGGGAATGCTACCTAGCATAGTTGTCATTTGTAACTTCTTTCATGTGACATGAATGTTCAGATCCGTAAGATTCAAAACAATAGTTTGCTATTGACATGAAAACAATAATACTTTAAGCAAGCTAGCAAGGTAATAATGAACTTTCGAGATAACAAGGCCAAAGAAAGTTATCCCTACAAAATCATATAGTCTGGCTATGCTCCATCATCCCCCACACAACTAATTTAAATCATGCACAACCCCGGTATTGGACAAGTAATTGATTTCGCACTCTTACTTTCTCAAACCTTTTTCAACTATCATGCAATACATGAGCGTGAGCCATGGATATAGCACTATAGGTGGAATAGAGTGTGCTGGGGGTTGTGAGACAAAAAGGAGGAGATGGTCACACTGACTCGGCGTATCAAAGGGTTATGGAGATGCCCATTAATAGATATCATTGTGAATGAGTAGGGATTGGATACAAAGGATGCACTAGAGCTATAAGTATGTGAAAGCTCAAAAGGGTGAACTAGTGGGTGTGCATCCAACTTGATTGCTCACGAAGACCTAGGGCAATTTTGAGGAAGCCCATCATTGGAATATACAAGCCAAGTTATATAATAAAGATTCCCACTAGCATATGGTCGTGACAAAACGAGAGGCTCTCAATCATGAAGAACATGGTGCTATTATGAAGCACAAGTGTGGAAAAAGATAGTAGCATTGTCCCTTCTTTCTTTTTCTCTCTTTTTTTAATTGGGCTCTTTGGCCTCTCTTTTTTTCTTTTCTCTTTTTTTTATTTGGGCTCTTTGGCCTCTTTTTTTTATTTCCTCAAATGGGACAATGCTCTAATAATGATGATCATCACACTTTTATTTACTCACAGATCAAAGCTCAGAACGATGATGACTCTATAGGACATGCCTCCGGCAGTGTACCGGGATGTGCAATGATCTAGCTTGGCGTATGACATTGAAACATCTCGCTAGCTATCTTAAGATCATTCAATGGCAATATGAGAGTGACGGCACAAGTCATGAGACAGAATGGTGGGATTTGCATGGCAATATATCTCGGAATGGCTATGAAAATGCCATAGTAGGTAGGTATGCTGGCTGTTTTGAGGAAGGTATATGGTGGGTTTGTGCACCGACGAAAGTTGTGCGGCGCTAGAGAGGCTAGCAATGGTGGAAGGTGAAAGTGCATCTATACCATGGACTCACATTAGTCATGAAGAACTCACATACTTGTTGCGAAAGTTTTTATTAGTAATCAAAACAAACTGCTAAACGCATACTCCTAGGGGAAGGGTTGGTAGGTGTTAACCATAGCGCGATCCCGACCGCAACACAAAGGATGACAATCAATAGATCAATTATGCTCCGACTTCCTAACATAGCGGTTCACCATACGTGCATGTTACGGGAATCACTAACTTCAACACAAGTATTTCTAGATTCACAACACCCTACTAACATAACTCTTAATATTACCAAATCCACGTCTCAAAACTAATTGAGAGGAATCAAACTTTTCTTTCTACTCAATGCACATGAAGATGGAGGTTTTCGTATCCTCTCTGGGTACCTATCACTTTTGGGACTACTTTCATAGCACAAACCAACTACCAAGTCACGCACCGCCGTGCTCTAAAAGATCTAAGTGAAGCACATAGAGCAAAATTATCTAGCTCAAAACATATAAGTGAAGCACGATGAGCATTCTAGCAAAATCACGATGAGTGCGTGTCTCTCTCAAAAGGTGTGTAGCAAGGATGATTGTGACACAACAAAAAGGAAAGACTCCTATGATACAAGACGCTCCAAGAAAAACACATATCATGTGGTGAATAAAAATATAGCTCCAAGTAATGTTACCGATGGATTGAACACGAAAGAGGGGATGCCTTCCCGGGGCATCCCCAAGCTTAGGCTTTTTGGTGTCCTTGAATTTGGCTTGGGATGCCTTGGGCATCCCCAAGCTTGATCCCTTTCACTCTTTATCCATTTGTCCATGAGAACATCACCCAAAACTTGAAAACTTCACAACACAAAACTTAAACAGAAACTCGTGATATCATTAGCACAAGAAAACAAACAACCACCTCCTTAGGTAATGTAGAAATCTTGATTGCTATTTGTATTTGTGTTAGATTACTGTATTGTCACTTTTCCATGGATAGTACCCCCTGATACTATCCATAGTCTCATCAAAACAAGCAACCAACTCAACAAAAACAGAATCTGTCAAAAACAGACCAGTCTGTAGCAATCTGTATACTTCGTATACTTCCGGAACCTCCAAAATTCTGAACAATTACCACTGCGTGGGAAAAAGGCATATCAACCATCAGCAAAAAGAATCAACTCAAAAGCTCTTTCTGACTAAAAATGAAAAATAATTTCGGTAGCAAAACGTTTGTGTCTTTTTCCAGCAGGATCAAACAACCATCACCAAGACTAGTCATAAAGGTTTTGCTTGGCTCAAACACAAAAAGAAACACAAAAGACACAATCATAACAGAATTATGATAGTGTGGATACAACAAAACAGAAAGAAAAAGATAAATTCATTGGGTTGCCTCCCTACAAGCGCTATTGTTTAACTCCCTTAGCTAGGCATAAAGCGGTAGAATCACGTATCGTCGTCGTTGGTGCTCAAACCATAAGTAGCCCTCATCATCGATTCATAAGGCAAACTTATTTTCTTTCTAGGGAAGTGTTCCATGCCCTTCTTTAAAGGAAACTGAAATATAATATTCCCTTCCTTCATATCGATGATAGCATTGATAGTCCTTAGGAAAGGTCTACCAAGAATGATAAGGCATGTAGGATTGCAATCAATATCAAGCACAATGAAATCCATGGGTACATAGTTCCTATTTGCAATAATAAGAACACCATTGATCCTTCCCATGGGTTTCTTGACAGTAGAATCCGCAAGATGCAAATTAAGAGAACACTCCTCAATCTCATTAAAACCCAGAACATCACATAAAGACTTTGGAATCGCGGAAACACTAGCACCCAAATCACACAAAGCATTGCATTTATAGTTTTTTATTTTGATTTTGATAGTAGGTTCCCACTCATCATGAATCTTTATAGGGATAGAAACTTCCAATTCAAGTTTCTCTTCAAGAGATTTTATCATAGCTTCGACGATATGATCGGTAAAGGCCTTGTGTTGGCTATAAGCGTGTGGAGAGTTTAGCGTGGATTGTATCAAGGAAATGCATTCAATCAAGGAGCAACTATCATAATTCAATTCCTTGAAATCCAAAGAAGTAATTTCATTACTACTCAAGGTTTTAACATCTTCTACTCCACTTTCAATGCTTTTAGCATCAAGATAGATGGACTCCGAATCATCGGGGCGTTTTTCAACCAAACTGGATTCATATCCAGCCCCATCATCATTAGGTTTGACACAAGAAAACAAAGATTCAATGGGAGTCACACCAAGCACTTTAAGATCTTCGTGATTCTCATCACGAGAACACGCCTTTTTAAGCCATTCATGTCTAGCACGAATTTGGGTGGTTCTTTCATTGCTCTCACTCATGGAAACACGCATAGCTTTCAAAGTTTCATCCATATTGATCTTGGGAGGAGCACATCTAACTTTCAAAACATCAATATCACTACACATTCTATCAACGCTCCTAGCCAAATCGTCCATTTTGAGTAGTTTTTCCTCTATGGACGCATTGAAAATCTTTTGCGAGTTGATAAACTCTTTGATATTACTCTCTAGATCAGAGGGTAATCTATTGTAATTTCCATGAGTATTGTTGTAGGAGTTGCCAAAGTTATTAGAGGAGTTACTAGGAAAAGGCTTAGGAACATAGTTTCCACTAAAAGCATTGTTGTTGCCAAAGTTATTCCTACCAACAAAATTAACGTCCAAGCTAGCGTTGCTACTCTGAATCAAGAAAGACAAGGGCATATCATTAGGATATAAAGGAGCACTTCTACTAGCAACCAAATTCATGAACTCATCCATCTTAGCACTCAACGAGTGAATTTCTTCTATAGCGTGTACCTTTTTACTAGTAGGTGACCTTTCAGTGTGCCGCTGAGAGTAGTTCGTCATGATATTGTCTAGGAGTTTTGAAGCTTCTCCTAACGTGATTTCCATGAACGTTCCACCTGAGGTGGAGTCCAAGATATTTCTAGAAGCAAAATTCAAGGCAGCGTAAAAGATTTGTATAACCATCCAAAGACTCAAGCCATGAGCGGGACAATTTCTAATCATCAATTTCATCCTTTCCCAAGATTGTGCAACATGTTCATGATCAAGTTGCTTAAAATTCAAGATATCATTACGGAGAGAGATAATCTTAGGCGGCGGAAAATACTTGGATATGTAAGCATCTTTGCACTTGTTCCAAGAATCAATACTATTTTTGGGCAAAGAAGAAAACCAAGTTTTTGCTCGATCTCGCAGCGAGAAAGGAAAAGGCTTCAATTTAATCACATCATTATCCACATCTTTCTTCTCTTGCATATCGCAAAGCTCAATGAAGGTATTAAGATGGGATGCGGCATCTTCACTAGGAAGGTCGGAGAATTGCTCTTTCATAACAACATTCAGCAAAGCAGCATTGATTTCGTATGATTTTGCACTAGTGGCGGGAGCAATCGAAGTACTAACAAAATCATTATTATTTGTATTCGAGAAATCACAAAGTTTGGTGTTTTCAGTCATGGTGACTTCAGCAAGAAAGCAATCACACAAGCGAACAGAAAGCAAGCGAGAGAAAAGGGCAAACGAAAAAGGGAAACGAAGAAAAAGGGCAAATATTTTTGTAAATTTTTGTTTTTCAGAAGTGGGGGAGAGGTAAACGAGAGGCAAAAAAGTAAATGCAAGAGATGAGTTGGTGACACTTACTTGGATGAGTTCTTGACTTGATCCTCCCCAGCAACGGCACCAGAAATCCTTCTGCTACTTCTCAAACAACAGCGCCAAAAATTGACACGTTGACGGAGACTTGTTTGTGTTGGTTTTTCCCGTGAAGAGGAAAGGGTGATGCAGCACAGGAGCAGTAAGTATTTCCCTCAGTTTGAGAAACAAGGTGTCAATCTAGTAGGAGAATCTCGTCAAGTCCAGAGTACCTGCGCAAACACAAAAGAGCTTGCACCCAACGCTATAAAGGGGTTGTCAATCCCTTCAAGATTGATTGCAAAGTGAGATCTGAAGGTGGAAAGTGCAACAACGTAAAAGTATAAGGCTGAAGATATGATGTGAAGTAGACCCGGGGGCCATAGTGTTTACTAGAGGCTTCTCTCAAAATAGCAAATATCACGGTGGGTGAACAAATTACTGTCGAGCAATTGATAGAACCGCGCAAAGTCATGACGATATCTAAGGCAATGATCATACATATAGGCATCACGTCCGAGACAAGTAGACCGATACTTTCTGCATCTACTACTATTACTCCACACATCGACCGCTATCCAGCATGCATCTAGTGTATTGAGTTCATGACGAACAGAGTAACGCCTTAAGCAAGATGACATGATGTAGACGAATAAACTCAAGCCAATGATGAAAACCCCATCTTTTTACCCTTGATGGCAACAACACGATGCGTGCCTGATATGTCCATTTTGCATCATGTTTTCATGTTGATATTTATCACTTCTTTGGCTGTTATTTCACTTCACGGTACAATTCTTATGCCTTTTCTCTCTTATTTTGCAAGGTTTACATGAAGAGGGAGAATGCTGGCAACTGGAATTCTGGCCTGAAAGTGGAGCAAAGTTGAGATACCTATGCTGCGCAACTCCAAACGCCGTAAAAATCAACGAGGATTTTTTTCCGGATTTATAAAAAATACTGGGCCGAAGAAGTGCCAGAGGGGCGCCAGGGGTCGGCCACAAGCTTGCACGGCGCGGCCACCCCCCCAGGCCGCGCCATGAGGGCTTGTGGGCAACCTGCTGGCCCACTTGCCCCCCTCTTTTTCTATATGAAGTGTTTCGTCCAGGAAAAAATCAGGGACGAGCTTTTTCGTGGATTCGCTGCCGCCACAAGGCGGAACTTGAGCAGAACCAATCTAGAGCTCCGACAGGACGATCCTGTCGGGGAGACTTTCCTCCCGGAGGGGGAAATCGTCGCCATCGTCATCACCAACACTCCTCTCATCGGAGGGGACTCGTCACCATCAACACCATCTCATCTCCAAACCCTAGTTCATCACTTGTAACCAATCTCCGTCTCGCGACTCCGATTGGTACTTGTAAGGTTGCTAGTAGTGTTGATTACTCTTTGTAGTTGATGCTAGTTGGATTACTTGGTGGAAGAGTTTATGTTCAGATCCTTGATGCTACTCATTACCTTTCTGGTCATGAATATGATTATGCTTTGTGAGTAGTTACTTTTGTTCCTAAGGACATGGGATAAGTCATGCTAATAGTAGTCATGTGAATTTGGTATTCGTTCGGTAATTTGATATGTTGTATGTTTTTTTCCTCTAGTGGTGTTATGTGAACGTCGACTACATAAAACTTCACCATTATTTGGGACTAGAGGAAGGCATTGGGAAGTAGTAAGTAGATGATGGGTTGCTAGAGTGACAGAAGCTTAAACCCAAGTTTATGCGTTGCTTCGTAAGGGGCTGATTTGGATCCACTAGTTTAATGCTATGGTTAGACTTTGTCTTGATTCTTCTTTCGTAGTTGTGGATGCTTGCGAGAGGGGTTAATCATAAGTAGGATGCTTGTCCAAGTAAGGTAAGTACCCAAGCGCCGGTCCACCCACATATCAAACTATCAATGTAACGAACGTGAATCATATGAACTTGATGAAACTACCATGACAGAAATTCCCGTGTGTCCTCAGGAGCGTTTTTCCTCCTATAAGACTTTGTCCAGGCTTGTCCCTTTCTACAAAAGGGATTGGGCCACTTTTCTACACCATTGCTACTTTTGTTACTTGTTGCTTGTTACGAATTATCTCACCAGACAATCACTTGTTACCGACAATTTCAGTGCCTGCAGATTTTACCTTGCTGAAAACCACTTGTCAGATCCTTCTGCTCCTCGTTGGGTTCGACACTCTTACTTATCGAAAGGACTACGATTTATCCCCTATACTTGTGGGTCATCAAGACTTTTTTCTAGCGCCGTTGCCGGGGAGTGAAGCGCCTTTGGTAAGTGGAACTTGGTAAGGAAACATTCATATAGTGTGCTGAAATTTATTGTCGCTTGTCACTATGGATACTAATCCTTTGAGGGGCTTGTTCGGGGTATCTTCACCTCGAACGGAAGCACAAATAGTTTCTCCTCAATCTGTTGCACCTATTGAAAATATTTTCTTTGAATTTCCTTGGGGTATGCTTGAGAAACTGTTGGCTAATCCTTTTACAGGAGATGGAACATCACATCCAGACTTGCATCTAATCTATGTAGATGAAGTTTGTGGTTTATTTAAGCTTGCAGGTTTGCCCGAGGATGAGGTCAAGAAGAGGTTCTTTCCTTTATCTTTGAAGGATAAGGCGTTGACATGGTATAGGCTATGTGATGACACTGGATCATGGGACTACAATCAGTTGAAATTGGAATTTCATCAAAAGTTTTATCCAATGCATTTAGTACATCGTGATCGGAATTATATTTACAATTTTTGGCCTCGTGACAGAGAAAGCATCGCTCAAGCTTGGGGGAGGCTTAAATCAATGTTATATTCATGCCGCAATCATGAGCTCTCAAGAGAAATTATCATTCAGAACTTCTATGCTCGGCTTTCTCATGATGATCACACCATGCTTGACACTTCTTGTACCGGTTCTTTTATGAAGAGAGATATTGACTTCAAATGGAATTTATTGGAGAGAATTAAACGCAAATCTGAAGATTGGGAGCTTGAAGAAGGTAAGGAATCAGGTATGAATTTCACGTTTGATTGCGTTAAATCCTTTGTTGAGACAAATATCTTTAGTGATTTTAGCGCTAAGTATGGACTTGACTCTGAGATAGTAGCTTCATTGTGTGAATCCTTTGCTGCTCATATTGATCTCCTCAAAGAGAAGTGGTTTAAATATCATCCTCCTTTAGAAGTCAATGTAGTTAAACCCACTCCAGTTGAAGAGAAAGTCATTGCCTATAATGATCCTGTTGTTCCGAGTGCTTACATTGAGAAACCACCTTTCCCTGTTAGGATAAAGGATCATTCTAAAGCTTCAACTGTGATACGTAGAGGCTATATTAGAACACCTACACCCCCTGAGAAAATTAGAGTTGAACCTAGCATTGCTATTATCAAAGATCTTCTGTCCGACGATGTTGAGGGACATAATATTCACTTCTGTGAAGATGCTGCTAGAATTGCTAAACCTCACGTTAGAGACAAACATAGGGCTGTTAAGATAGGAGATCATTGTTATCATGGTTTATGTGACGTGGGTGCTAGTTTTAGTGCAATACCTCAATCCTTATACGATGACATCAAAGATGAGATTGCACCTCTTGAGATAGAGCCCATTGATGTCACTATTCAGCTTGCCAATAGAGATACTATCTACCCTGTGGGAATTGTTAGGGATGTTGAAGTCTTGTGTGGTAAAACGAAGTATCCTGCTGATTTCCTCATTCTTGCTACCGCACAAGATAGCTTTTGTCCCATCATATTTGGCAGACCTTTTCTCAATACCATCAATGCTCATATTGACTATGAGAAGCAAAATGTCACTGTTGGCTTTGAAGGCGTGTCACATTAGTTCAATTTCTCCAAGTTTGGTAGACAACCTCATGATAAGGAGTTGCCTAGCACGGATGAAACTATTGCCTTAGCCTCTATTGTCGTGCCTCCTACTGATCCCTTAGAGCAATACTTGCTTGGGCATGAAAATGATATGCATATGGATGAAAGGGATGAGATAGATAGAGTTGTCTTAGAACAATATCCTATCCTTAAGAATAACTTGCCTGTTGAACTGCTTGGGGATCCACCCCCACCAAAGGGTGATCCTGTGTTTGAGCTTAAACAGTTGCCTGATACTCTTAAGTATGCTTATCTTGATGAAAAAGAGATATATCCTGTTATAATTAGTGCTAGCTCTCAGAGCATGAAGAAAATAAGTTACTAAAAGCTCTGAGCAAGCACCATGCTGCTATTAGATATACTCTTGATGATCTTAAGGGCATTAGTCCTACCCTATGCCAGCACAAGATTAAAATTGATCCTGATTTCAAACCAGTTGCTCATCATCAAAGGACATTAAATCCTAAGATGAAAGAAGTAGTAAGAAAAGAAATACTAAAGCTCCTGGAAGCAGGTATCATCTATCATGTTGCTCATAGTGATTGGGTGAGTCCGGTGCATTGCGTCCCTAAGAAGGGAGGCATTACCATTGTCCCTAATGATAAGGATGAATTGATCCCACGGAGGATTATTACTGGCTATAGGATGGTGATTAATTTTAGGAAATTGAATAAAGCCACTAGGAAAGATCATTACCCTTTGCCTTTTATTGACCAAATGCTAGAAAGGCTATCTAAACACACACACTTCTGCTTTCTAGACGGTTATTCTGGTTTCTCCCAAATACCAATTGCACAATCTGATCAGGAGAAGAACACTTTCACCTACCCTTTCGGTACCTTTGCTTATAGACGTATGCCTTTTGGCTTATGTAATGCACCTGCCACCTTTCAAAGATGTATGATGGCTATGTTCTCTGACTTTTGTGAAAAGATTGTTGAGGTTTTCATGGATGACTTCTCCGTTTACGGGTCTTCCTTTGATGATTGCCTCAGCAACCTTGATCGAGTCTTGCAGAGATGTAAAGACACCAATCTTGTCTTGAATTGGGAGAAGTGCCACTTTATGGTTAATGAAGGCATCGTCTTAGGACACAAAATTTCTGAAAGAGGTATTGAAGTCGATAAGGCTAAGGTTGATGCAATCGAGAAAATGCCATACCCCACAGATATTAAAGGGATAAGAAGTTTCCTTGGTCATGATGGTTTCTATAGAAGGTTCATTAATGACTTCTCTAAGATTTCTAGGCCTCTTACCAATGTCTTGCAAAAGGATATTCCTTTTGTTTTTGATGATGATTGTGAGGAATCTTCGAAATACTTAAGAGGGCTTTGATAACTGCACCTATTGTTCAACCACCTGATTGGAACTTACCTTTTGAGATCATGTGTGACGCTAGTGATTATGATGTTGGTGTTGTTCTAGGGCAAAGAGTCGATAAAAAGTTGAATGTTATTCACTACGCTAGTAAACCTCTAGACAGTGCTGAGAGAAACTATGCTACTACGGAGAAGGAATTTTTAGCAGTCATGTTTGCATGTGAAAAGTTCAGGTCTTACATAGTTGATTCCAAAGTCACTATTCACACTGATCATGCTGCTATTAAGTACCTCATGGAGAAGAAGGACGCTAAACCTACATTTATCAGATGGGTTCTCTTGCTACAAGAATTTGATTTGCACGTTGTCGACAGAAAGGGTGCTGATAACCCAGTAGCAGATAACTTGTCTAGGTTGTTGAATGTTCTTGATGACCCACAACCTATTGATGATAGCTTTGCCGATGAGCAACTTAATGTCATCAATCCTTCACGTAGTGCACCGTGGTATGCTGATTATACAAACTTTATCGTTGCCAAATATATACCACCTAGTTTCACGTACCAGCAAAAGAAGAAATTCTTCTTTGACTTAAGACATTACTTTTGGGATGATCCTCACCTTTATAAGGAAGGAGTAGATGCTGTTATTAGACGTTGTGTACCTGAACATGAACAGGGACAGATCCTACAGAAGTGTCCCTCCGAGGGCTACGGAGGACACCATGCGGGAGATAGAACTGCACACAAGGTATTGCAATCAGGTTTCTATTGGCCCACTCTCTTCAAGGATGCCCGTAAGTTTGTCTTGTCTTGTGACGAATGTCAAAGAATAGGTAATATCAGCAAACGTCAGGAAATGCCTATGAAATATTCACTTGTCATTGAACCATTTGATGTCTGGGGCTTTGATTATATGGGACCTTTTCCAAAATCCAATGGGTATACTCACATCTTAGTTGTTGTTGATTATGTCACTAAGTGGGTAGAAGCTACCCCCACTAGTAGTGCTGATCACAACACCTCTATCAAGATGTTGAAAGAAGTTATCTTCCCTAGATTTGGAGTCCCTAGATATCTAATGACCGACGGTGGTTCACACTTCATTCATGGTGCTTTCTATAAAATGCTTGCTAAGTACGATGTCAACCATAGAATTGCGTCGCCCTATCACCCTCAGTCCAGTGGTCAAGTAGAGCTAAGTAATAGAGAGATTAAACTGATTCTGCAAAAGAATGTCAACAGGTCTAGAAAGAATTGGTCTAAGAAGCTCGATGATGCACTGTGGGCTTATAGAACTGCCTATAAGAATCCCATGGGCATGTCTCCGTACAAAATGGTGTATGGGAAAGCATGTCACTTACCTCTTGAGCTAGAGCATAAAGCTTATTGGGCAATCAAAGAGCTCAACTTTGATTACAAACTTGCCGGTGAGAAGAGGTTATTTGATATTAGCTCGCTTGATGAGTGGAAAACTCAGGCATATGAGAATGCCAAGCTGTTCAAAGAGAAGGTTAAGAGGTGGCATGATAAGAGCATAGAAAAGTGTGAGTTCAATGTAGGTGATTATGTCTTGCTATATAACTCTCGTTTAAGATTCTTTGCAGGCAAGCTTCTCTCTAAATGGGAAGGTCCCTATGCTGTTGAGGAAGTATAGCGTTCCGGTGCTATCAAGATCAACAACACGGAAGGTAATTGTCCGAGAGTGGTAAATGGGCAGAGAATCAAGCATTATATCTCAGGTACTCCCATAAATGTTGAAAGCAATATTATCAATACCAGAACTCTGGGAGAAAGCCTAAGGGATATTTATCAGCCTGTTTCAGACTCCGAAAACGAAGAGGTATGTGATTCGGTAAGAAAACTGAGTCCAAAACTTTTCCAGTAGGAAATTTTCACCGTTTTGGAATATTTTTCAAAATACAAAAATTGGAAGTAGTCCGGAAAGTGTGCGAGGAGGCGATAAGCCTGCACGGCGCGGGCCCAGCCCCTGGCCTCGCCGTGAGGGCTTGTGGCCACCTCGTGCGCCTCCCGGACTCCGTTTTCGTGCGGGGTACTCCTTCTGGTCTGAAAAAAATCATTATATATACTTCCATTTGGTCTGCCCCTGCATCACGCAGATTTCCTCTCTTTTTCGTTTCCAGCCTGTTTTCTGCCACAGATTTAGAGCAAGATGTCGCCCCAGGAATCTATGGGGGAGAACAATCTCCGTCAAACCTATGGAGAAGTTCATGCTGATTTGGAAAGGATGGAGGTCATGGAGGCTAAGGAAAGGCTACCTAAAGAAACCAAGGGCAAGGCTAAGGAGAAGCATCAGGCATGGGACCAAGTGCAATCTATGCTCAACAAGGAAGAAGTTGAAGAAGTGGATTTCCTCCAACCCTACCTCCACCTACTGTCTCCATCTTTGATCGAACTCTTGAGGTTTTGTGAAACAACTCGTGCTCGCAATACTTGTCTCACTCGTGAAGTTGTTTTGCTGGAAAAACATATCGCAGATCTCCAAGGTATAAATCAAAGATTAATGGCCCTCTTGGAATCAAAGATTGCAACAACTCCTCCACCTTCACCACCAAAGGAAGACAAGTGAGCATTGTTATGGGCAATCCCCTTGGCTGGTGCCAAGCTTGAGGGAGTTGCCCCGGTATCGTATCACCATCACATCTTTTGCCTTTACCTTTGTTTTAGTTTTTTCCTTTTCAGTTTTCTCTTTCTCTAGTAGATTAAAAGTCTTACCGTTTTAGTCTTGAGTTTTGCTTTGTGACACCCCGATGTATTCTTGATCGTGAGTCATATAATAAAGAGTGTCTTAGTTGAAGGGCCTTGCCTCTTGCCATGATCAAAAGAATGAGAATAGAACAAAAGCATGAAAGATCATGTAATGATCTTATGGGAAGTGATGGCTTCACATATAAAAAGAATGAGGATTGAAACTTGTTGAGGGTAGGCAAACGTAGACCTTGGTCATGGTTGCAATTAATAGGAAGTGATAAAGAAGGAGAGGTTCACATATAAATATATCATCTCTGACACCATCTATGATTGTGAACACTCACTCAACTATTACATGCCTAGAAGTAGAAGTGGGACAAGGAAGACAACATAATAAATTGTGTTTGCTTGGCTCCGAAAAATGTTATATGATTAGAGATCCCTTAGCATGTGACGATTGCTTCCACCTCATATTAACCAAAACTCCCGCACCAAGTAAAGATACTACTTGTGCATCCATAAACCTTCAAACCAGTTTTGCCACGAGTGTCCACCATACCTACCTATGGATTGAATAAGATCCCTCAATAAGTTGTCATCGGTGCAAGCAATAAAAATTGCTCTCTAATATGTATGATCTATTAGTGTGTGGAAAATAAGCTTTGTATGAACCTGTGACGAGGAAGACATAAAAGCGACAGACTGCATAATAAAGTTCTTTATCACATGAGGCAATATAAAGTGACGTTCCTCCGCACTAAGAGGACACGCATCCAAACCTCAAAAGTGCATGACAACCTGTGCTTCCCTCTGCGAAAGTCCTATCTTGTACCTTTACTTTTTTCCCTTGAAAGAGTCATGGTGATCTTCACCAATTCCCTTTTTCACCTTTATCTTGGCTAACGTCATATGCTTGGGAAAGATCTATATTCATATGTCAACTTGGAGGTAGGCATTCATGAATTATTATTGTTGACATTACCATTGAGGTAAGCAGTTGGGCGGCAAAACTGTAAGCCTCTATCTTTCTCTGTGTCCAGCTGAAACTTTGATCTCATGAGTACCTCATGAGTTGTCGCAATTGTAGAGAACGAAAGAATGATTGAGTATGTGGATTTGCTTTACAAGCTCTTATTTGACTCTTGCTGATGTTGTGATAAATTGAAATTGCTTCAATGACTAAAGGCTATCGGTTGTTACTTCTCGGTAAGGTTCTTGATCCATGCTTTACTTTGTGAAGGAATTATCACTTTAGCATGAGAGATTATATGTTGGTATTGCTGTTCTGATCTTGATCATGATGCATGCATGTTCGTATCTTGTTTTGTCGACACCTCTCTCCCTAAACATGTGGACATATTTATGGAACTAGGCTTTCGCTTGAGGACAAGCGAGGTCTAAGCTTGGGGGAGTTGATACGTCCATTTTGCATCATGTTTTCATGTTGATACTTATCGCTTCTTTGGCTGTTATTTCACTTCATGGTACAATTCTTATGCCTTTTCTCTCTGATTTTGCAAGGTTTACATGAAGAGGGAGAATGTCGGCAACTGGAATTCTGGCCTGAAAGTGGAGCAAAGTTGAGATACCTATTCTGCGCAACTCCAAACGCCGTCAAAATCAACGAGGCTTTTTTCCGGATTTATAAAAAATACTGGGCTGAAGAAGTGCCAGAGGGGCGCCAGGGGTTGGCCACAAGCCTGCTCGGTGCGGCCACCCCCCAGGCCGCGCCATGAGGGCTTGTGGGCAACCTGCTGGCCACTTTCCCCCTCTTTTGCTATATGAAGGGTTTTGTCCAGGAAAAAATCAGGGAGGAGCTTTTTCGTGGATTCGCTGCCGCCACGAGGCGCAACTTGAGCAAAACCAATCTAGAGCTCCGGCAGGACGATCCTGTCGGGGAAACTTCCCTCCCGGAGGGGGAAATCATCGCCATCGTCATAACCAACACTCTTCTCATCGAGGGGGACTCGTCACCATCAACATCTTCATCAGCACCATCTCATCTCCAAATCCTAGTTCATCACTTGTAACCAATCTCCGTCTCGCGACTCCGATTGGTACTTGTAAGGTTACTAGTAGTGTTAATTACTCTTTGTAGTTGATGCTAGTTGGATTACTTGGTGGAAGAGTTTATGTTCAGATCCTTGATGCTACTCATTACCTCTATGGTCATGAATATGATTATGCTTTGTGAGTAGTTACTTTTGTTCCTGAGGACATGGGATAAGTCATGCTAATAGTAGTCATGTGAATTTGGTATTCGTTCGGTAATTTGATATGTTGTATGTTGTTTTTCCTCTAGTGGTGTTATGTGAACGTCGACTACATAACACTTCACCATTATTTGGGCCTAGAGGAAGGCATTGGGAAGTAGTAAGTAGATGATGGGTTGCTAGAGTGACAGAATCTTAAACCCTAGTTTATCCGTTGCTTCGTAAGGGGCTGATTTGGATCCACTAGTTTAATGCTATGGTTAGACTTTGTCTTAATTCTTCTTTCGTAGTTGCGGTTGCTTGCGAGAGGGGTGAATCATAAGTGGGATGCTTGTCCAAGTAAGGGTAGTACCCAAGCACCGGTCCACCCACATATCAAACTATCAAAGTAATGAACGCGAATCATATGAACTTGATGAAACTAGCATGACAGAAATTCCCGTGTGTCCTCGGGAGCGTTTTTCCTCCTATAAGACTTTGTCCAGGCTTGTCCCTTGCTACAAAAGGGATTGGGCCACTTCGCTGCACCGTTGCTACTTTTGTTACTTGTTGCTTGCCACGAATCATCTCACCAAACAATCACTTGTTACCGACAATTTCAGTGCCTGCAGATTTTACCTTGCTGAAAACCACTTGTCAGCTCCTTCTTCTCCTCGTTGGGTTCGACACTCTTACTTATCGAAAGGACTATGATTGATCCCCTATACTTGTGGGTCATCAGTGCCTCGCTACCCCTTCTGTCACTGGGTGAGGTCACCGCACAGTATGAACCCAAAACCAAGCACTTCTCCCATTGCAAGAATCATAGATCAAACTGGCCAAACAAAACCGACAACTCGAAGAGAATTACAAGGATATGAAATCATGCATATAAGAGATCAGAAGAAACTCAAATAAGATTCATAGATAATCTGATCATAAATCCACAATTCATCGGATCTCGATAAACACACCGCAAAGAAGATTACATCTGATAGATCTCCATGAAGATCATGGAGAACTTTGTATTGAAGATCCAAGAGAGAGAAGAAGCCATCTAGCTACTAGCTATGGACCCGTAGGTCTATGGTGAACTACTCACGCATCATTGGAGAGTTCATGGTGTTGATGAAGAAGCCCTCCGTATCCAAATCCCCCTCCAGCATGGCACCAGAACGTGCCCCAGATGGGATCTTGCAGAGATAGAAGCTTGCGGCGGCGGAAAAGTATTTTTGTGGCTCTCTTGATTTTTTCTGGGATTTTAGGGAATATATAGGCGAAAGACCTAGGGTAGAGGAGGCCCAGGGAGCCCACAAGCCTGGGAGGCGCGGGCCCCCCTGTCCGCGGCTAGGGGGCTTGTGGGGTCCCTGGTGACCCTGTGTCTTGGTTCTCAAGTCTCCCGATCGTCTTCTGTTTCGGAAAAAAATCTTTTTGGAAGTTTCATTCCGTTTGGACTCCATTTAAATCCCTCCTCTGAAAAGGGTGAAAATCATGCAAAAAAACAAGAACTGGCACTTGGCACTAAGTTAAAAATTTAGTCCCAAAAAGATATAAAAGGCATACAGAACATTTAAAGTTTGACAAGATAATAGCATGAAACCATCAAAAATTATAGATATGTTGGAGACGTATTAGTGGCACAAACCGGGACCAGAGACAAACTTTAGTGTCGGTTGGTGGCACAAACCAGGACAAAAGGCACCCTTCTTTCCCGGTTGGTTCCGCAAATCGGGAGTAAAGGTATCTTCTTCCCCGGCATTTGGCAACTGAAAATTGACCTTTAGTCCCGGTTTGCTGAGTCAGTCGGGGCGAAAGGGTGGTATTGGTGCCGGATCGGGCCACCAACCGGGACAGCAGGTTTTCGCATATAGGCGGGAGTTGTCGGAATTTCCCCCAAAACTCTCCCATTGCTCACCGCCGCCCCCAGCCAGTCCTCGTCATCGCCGCCCCAATCCAATCCTCCTCGTCGTCGCCGCCCCGATCTAGTCCTCCTCGTCGTCGCCGCCGTCCCCGATCCCGTCGCCGATGCCCCGAGCACATCGCCATCACCGTCGCCCCTGATCCAGTCCTCCTCGCTGCCGTCGACGCCCCGAGCACGTCGCCGTCGCCGCCCCCCGAGTCCGCCGTCGTCGCCGCCCCGAGCCCGTCGGCCCCGGTAAGCTCCTCCTATGCGTGCTCTGCTTGTCGCCGCCTCCGCCCCTACATATTGTTGTTCATACAAATTTTGCTCATATATAGATTCTACTAGAGATGTATTGGAGATTGAATTCGAGATGTATTAAGTTGATTATTGGTTCTAAGTGAAAGAAAACATTTTTGCCTCTTGAGATCTGTTGCATTTTATATCATAACGTACATCTATGAACTATTCAACATTTGAAAATGAAATATAAAAAAGTTTGTGCATGTTTAAAACATAGAAGTTCGTGTAATTCGGTTATTCATACGAGGAGCTGAAATATTTGCAGAAACTATATGGATCAAAGAGAACAGTTGTTGGGGGAGATGATGCTCGATGATTATTTGTCGTATTTCAATGACACCGATGGTCTGGAAGGAGAGGATGACAGCTCGAATGATCGAACAATGGAGGAGGAAGTACATGATCATGATGGCTCCGGTGACCGAAGGCCGGAGGAAGAAGGAGACCATGATGACGGCACCGGTGATCGAACGGAGGAGGGAGATGTTGCAAAGTCTGGCGAGGTATATATATTAATTAAGCCCAAAGGTATGTACATATATTAACACTTATTTCTTCTTTTATAGCCCTCCGGATCGCGCCAAACTTCGGTAAAGAGACGAAGCCCGAAAAGAAGGTTGCACATGGATGAAAAGTTCACAATCACAGCAATCGGGGCCGATGGCCTACCGATTGAACCCAAGCTAACCAAGGACGCATTTTCTGCTCAGTGCGGAGCTATTGTTAGGGACAACTTCCCGATCAGCGTCAAGCAATGGAAAAAACCTAAGGGGGACGATGTCCCTGAAGGTGATTAGGTCACCGATAGGTAGAGAGATGATCTTTCGACCGCGCTGAAGGCAAATTTCACCCTACCGCGAGACGAAGATCCAAATAAGCCAGTTATAGAGCCACTTGTCAAGGCGTGTGCTCTTAAGAAGATGGCACATATATTCAGGAAGTGGAAGAATGATTTGAAATCAATGTTTGTCGACAAAGGCAAGACTCCAGAATTCGTCGACCGATTTGAGAAGAAAAGAGATCACTGGCCCGCATTTGTGGCCTACAAGTCATCGAAGAAGAGTAAGAAAATGTCAGAGGGAAACAAGAACAATGTTGCAAAGAAGAAGTATCACCATCACATGGGGTCAGGTGGCTACCTCAAAGCCCGGCCGTTCTGGGACAAAGCTGAGAATAACCTGATTGCTAAAGGGGTCCAACCAGAGACATTGAACTAGCCAGAGCGTTGAAGGAATTGGTTCTTCGGGGTTCGGGAACTTGGATCCCAAAATTGGGAAGTTTCGTTGGACGGACGAGCAACATGCAATACCCATGATCAAGCTTCAGAAGTGTATCGCCGCAGCGCAGTAAGGGACGTTCATTCCAGACAGAGAGAATGACGAGATGACTTATGCCCTAGGGAATGCTGAGCACCCTGGACGAACACGAGGCACACCAGGCTCCGTTCCGTGAAAGTTTGGGTTTCCTAACACAATCGGTCACAGAAGCCAGGAGAGAAAGAGGAAAGCGGAGTTGAGCGACATGCAACAGATCAAGGCAAAGACTGCAAAAGCTAGAGGAACTTGAGAGCCAGCGAGCTACCGACCAACCATCTCAGCGGCACGAAGCTACCCTAGAACGTACCCCACCATCTCAGTGGAGAAGCAGCATGGCTTCCACGGAGCCCGTTCAGCATGACTTCACGACTCCTAGCTACCCCATGGATACTATCATGGAGGCTCAACGTTGCGAGCTTATGATGAAATGTCGGAACCTCACTTTCAAGGCGGTTGTCGACTCTGTTGAACCTCCTCAACCCAACGGAACTTTTCCCTGCCTTCAGATTCCACATGGCTATGCTATTGCGATGGTGGATAAAGTAATGGAGGACTTTGAGCAGCTCGACCTTGACCACCCTACAGGTGAAGGGGAGATTCAGCCGGTTCGTGTTATGGGGAGTACATGTTTATGGCAGAAGGAGTTCATCAAGCTTCCAAACTGGATGCCTCTGCCTCCGACGACGACGACGACGAGTGAGGGCACTCCACCTCCTCCGACGATGACGACGAGTCAGGGCACTTCTCCTCCTCCTTTGCCTACTCCGGCGGGTCAGAGCTGTCCGCCTCCTCCTCCGCCTCGTCGGCAACGTCGGAAGACAAACGCCACCGCTCCGGCTCGTTCGGCGTGTCAGAGCAGTCCGCCTCCTTCTCTCAAGCGGAAGAGAGATGCCTCCTTCTCTCCGACGGCTAGCACTACAAGCAGAGGCGGGAGGCAAATCAGATTTGGTCCACCTCTCAAGCCTCTGGAAAAAAATACCATATGAGAGGACCAAGGAGGAAAACAAGGAGATATGTCGTGCCGAATTGAGGGCCCATTTTGCAAAGAAAACTCCACCTCCGAAGGAGAAGCTAGATCCGGTAAAAGTGGAGCACACTATCAATCAACTGCAACGTCCACCATCACCTTCACCGGATTCCAACTATGACCGCATTCTTAAAAAGACATATGCACAAGCGGTGCGGTCGGGAACTACTTCTAGTGATGCATGGTTAGTAGAACGAAGAAGTGGGAAAACAATTCCCAAGCTCTATATCGTCGTCGCTAATCATCCGGAGGTGGTGCTCGGTACCAATCCCGATGATTACTTGGGGGATGATGTAACAAAAGAACAATATAAATACGTGCACGGGAAGCCTCTCGTCAAACCTGGTTATCCTGCTCTAACAACGATGATGCACAGATTGCATGAGTGGTACATGAAAACCTGCAGGGAGTCTGGGAAAAACGCTATGTACGTGGCAGTGAAACCAGAGCACGAATTCATTAGACTTCCCGTGATTACTATTCAATTTGAGGAGTTATTTCAGTTATACAATCAACTGGCCCTTGACAAACAACTCATGCGTTCCTACTGTCTATAAGTATTACTTCTATAGTTAAGTCTCTAGCCCAGCTCATTAATTGCATGTATATATAATTATCCTCACTATATATATTATGTATATTGAAGATCGTCAAATTAAAAAAAGCAGGAATCGTCGACGTTGGGTTCATTAGCCCAGATGTCGTAAATGAATTGACGGTACAAAACTCAATCAAAGAGGCCGAGGAGAGCTTGCTAAACTCGTTCCTTATACATAAAAAAAGTGGAAATAATCTTTCCTTACAACTTCAAGTGAGTGTTGTTATATTCTCTGTAAACTCGGTTTTGCTTACTCGAGGTTAATAAATAATGTAATTGATGAGTTATATATGCGTGCGCAGAGACCACTTTATTCTGCTATCCATTGACGTTGGCAGGGCACTAGTAAATGTCTTAGACTCGAGACATAAAGCCGAAGAGGATTATGAGGACCATATCGGCATGCTCAAGAAGTAAGTTCAGTCAATATACCGAGACCATATTGGCATGCAACTTTTGTTAATTTCCTGATATCAAGTAATCATTTGCTTTGCCTGGCAGGGTTTGGACGAAGTTTGCCAATAAGGTTCCCGGTCAAAACAAAGAGTTGTGATTTACGCACCCCAAAGTAAGTAGTACTAGCTAGTTCCACGCATATCTAATTGATTCAAATTTTCATCAATAAATCTTTACCATGGTTGCTTATCAGTTTGATTGACTATTCTCGTAAAGTGTATGTACCAGAAAGAAGGCACTGTTTTATGTGCATACTACGTATGCGAGTTCATTCGCCACTCGACCTCTGAGCGGGTCTTCTATGAGAAACAATTTCAAGTACGTAAATAATATTCACAATTGTTTTGATTTTTATTCATATATATGCATGTATTGACCCCCTTATTTAAATTAGATCTGTGAGATGCAGGATCAACTCCTACCATACGATCGCATACGAGCAATTCAAGAGGAATTGGCGGGATTCTTTGTTGACCACGTCATACCTAAAGACGGAGTGTGGATTTGTCATTGGATCTTAATTAGATGATTTTTTGGATTAATTGTAAAAGATTTTATATTGTATATATGTAATAGCGTCGGATAGATATACGAAAAGTTGTTGTTCGACCAAGCATGGAGAATGAGAGGACACTTCTCTCTATTAGCTAGATAACACAATATGAAACCACTAAATTAACGCTCCAAAACCCCCCAAACCCACCCCCCCCCCATTCAAAAAAAAACCAGCTCCACCCAGATGCTGACGCGTGGATGCCATGTTGTCCCGGTTGGTGTGACCAACCGGGACTAAAGAATCTCCTGCCCGGGCTACCCGCAGAGGCCACGTGGAGACCCTTCGGTCCCGGTTTGTAAGGGAACTGGGACTAAAGGTTATGGGTTTAGTCCCAACCCTTTAGTCCCGGTTCCAGAACCGGGGCTAATGGGCCTCTGGAACTTGGACAAAAGGGCCATTTTTCTACTAGTGATGCAAGGAATGGGAATGGATTACAATCGTATCAGTGTCCTAGCTCGGCCTCAAATACTGGGAATCTCAGTTTATGTCCCCGTAAATCCAAAACTCACCAGAAAAGCATGAAATTTGGTATGGTGTCACAACATGGCACATATATGTCGTGGTAAAAGAATTGTCCAATTTGGGCCAATATTTATTACAAACCTCTTACAAATCGGAGCTTATCGCAAGAACCCTCATGGTTCTGATAGGGAAATGTGCCCCCCCCCTTGTGGGTGAAACGATAATTGCTGCCTCTTCTCGCCTTGTATTTTTTTTCTACACGCAATATGGAACAACATGAGATTCATGCTGACATTTCAAATATTCAGGGTTCGTTTGGCCTTTTTAATACATTAACTGAGTTTTCTAGGAATTTAATGTCCATAATTATAATCCGAACTACAAATACATGCCCAGTCTACCAAAATGGCTAGAAAAATAGTGCATGTGTCCTTGGGTGCATGTTTAGGTCTCATTGAAGGAATGGGAATGAATTACATAGATCTCATCGTCCTGCAATATTGAGAATCTTGGTTTATAAATCCTAGTAAATCGAAAACTTACTCAAAAATCATCAAACTTGCCATGATTTCATGACATGGCAGATATATGTCATGGTAAAAAATTTGTCCAATTTGAGACAAGGCACACACATTATTACCGAACGTAGTCCTTTGGAACAAATAGCAGACATGTTACTATCGCAAACTGTTGTATTATGTGCACCGTGTGTATTTCTGTATCAATTTAAGTGTGGCCACACATCCCTATTTTTATTGGAGAGTACTACCTCGGTCCTGGTTCATTGGTCCTCTTTGTGTTTTCTGCAACAATTTAACCATAGTCGATGGTGTGCGTGCAGCTGTTTGACTTGACGGGACAAGCGCGAGCAGTTAGCCGCGCATGCTCGATGGGACGCGTGCAAGCAGCCCGAGCTCCTGTTTAACACGCAGTTAATTAAAGCACTTCGACGGAGGGTGTTTTATTTTTATCCCATGGCTCCGCTCAATGTTAAGCATCTGATTTGATCGTGCCTCGTTGAGAACATGATTTTAGCTTGTTTCTAACTCGTATTCCATATAATTTAAAATGCCTCATGCGGCAACAAATAATACGACGAGAAAATCAAATGGCAACACATAATACAAGGACAAATTTACCATGGCGTGGATAATAATTGTCTTACATATTCCGAATAATTTTAAATGCCACACGCGGCAAAGCACGAAAGACACAAGGGCAAGAGAAGAAGGAATTCACACATGACGATCTCGGTCGCTACTATCTCTACTCCTTGATGAATCCCCGGGCGACAGCTTCCTCCCCCTCCTTCTTCAAATCATCACGACTTTGCTTGATAGCATCCACTGGTTCCTCCACCTCCTACTCGCGCTCGATGCGGAGCTTCCTCAAGTTTCCTCTACGACTGCTTTCAGTGTCATCCCTGAGGCACTGCTATGCTCATGCAACTTCTTCCAGCTAGCGTCGTCCTCCTCCTCCTCCTTGGCAAGCTCCTTGAGGAGCTTTGCATTGTCACCCATGAGTGTAACGACGAGGTCGGTCGCCTTCTCACACGCGGCATCGCTAATCTTGAACAGCTTCACCAATCTGTTGACTAGCTCCTCCTGCCTAATTAGGCCGGCGAGACTAGCATCATCGATGGCCAAGGACTGCAGCACCACCATTTCTTCGCATTTGCTCATGTGGCGAGTGCACTTGCGAGATCCCTCGCATACCGGTGAGAGCTCATTCGAGGGCTCCACGGCACGCCAGGACATCTTTAGAAACAGTTCATCTATGTGAACTATATGCCGCATATCACACACATCTTGTTAAACTAAACCATTTATGTTTTGTTTCCTAATCGAAAACAGTTCGTCCGAGTGTTCTTTCCCTAGAAACTGAAATTTTTGATCTCTTTTCTCAAAACTCCCTTTCCGAAACTGTTTTGAGGTATTGCTCCTTTGTATGTAACCCTCCTGATCCTCCAATTAGTTTTTGCTTTAGTGGTTTATATTTTGCATATTTTTCTGCACTTGGTGCTATTAAAAACGAGTTTGCATGTCCAATCCTTTGAATTCCAATTAGTGAGGATGCTTGATATGTCCTCTAGGCATCCATAAGAGTAGTTACTACCAATCTTGCAAAGTTTTACTAGCATAATTTTGTGGTCCAAAAATTTCAGAAATTTGTGTGTGGGAAAATGAACTTGTTCAGGACAAGTTCCTCAAGGAGGCGTTCTTCGAGTGAGTCATCGAGCGAGGGCTTGGTACAACAAGCGTATGTGGAACCTAGAACAAGCATGTATTCATGTCAGATGCTAAATCATGTCGTTGGCCATGCGATGTGTTCATGAGCAGTGCGGGCATTAAGGAGGAATTCAATCAGTAAATTTACAATACCAGCCTCACCGACTTTCTTGAAGATAAGTATGTCCAACACTATAATCTTACTCACTCATTCACGCATGGATTTCGATATCATCCTGATATTTCTAGAGTGTTGTTTAATCTCTATGATAAGTCTTACAGTTTATATTTACAGGAATTTTACGAGTCATGCAAACTCCCCTATTGGATCTCGCTGGAAAAAAACGTGAAAATATAATTGTAATTTGTTCCTAGAAAGTCTTTGTGTTGGAGAATATAGAGGGGTGACACAAGATAGAATAAAAAAGTATTCAATTTCCCTCTATTCACTACTTTGCACTACATAATGGAAATGTGTAGTGGGTAAGCAGGATTGTAGTGCATTGCGCACCCCCCATTTGAGCCTTATTCACACTGCAGTGACTCGCGAGAGTCATTATAACCTCGATGCCATTGTTTGCCGGACGTTGCATTCTAACAGAGGTAGTGGCAACTAATAAGGAGCCATTTATGCTACCCATGTAGCCGTGCTACTTGTAAACTGTGTTAGATTTTTATCCCCGAAGAGGAGAGGATGATGCAGCACAGTAGAGTAAGTATTTCCCTCAGTTAAGAAACCAAGGTTATCAATCCAGTAGGAGAACCAAGCAACATCGGCACCTGCACACACAACGAAAACCTTCACACCCAACGCAGATGACAGGTTGTCAATCTCTCGGCGGTTAAGAAGTGAGACTAAATGATATTTGATAGATTGATAGATTGAAAAATAAATAAAAGATAAAAAAGTGCAGAAAGTATTTTTGGTATTTTTGTATAAGTAAACGAGATTGATCTTATAATTAAAGTAGACCCGGGGGTCATAGGATTCACTAGTGGCATCTCTCTCAAGAAAATAGCATACGGTGGGTAAACGAATTACTAATGAGCAATTGGTAGAAAAGCAAATAGTTATGGCACTATCCAAGGCAATGATCATTATATAGGCATCACATCCAAATCAAGTAGACCAACTCCTGCCTGCATCTACTACTATTACTTCACACATCGACCACTATCCAGCATGCATCTAGTGTATTAAGTTCATAAGAATGAAGTAATGCATTAAGAACAATGACATGATGTAGTCAAGACAAAAGCATATAAGAATTCATCCCAACTTGTTATCCTTAATGGCAACAACACATGCGTATCAACTCCCCTTCTGTCACTAGGACTGAACACCGCAAGATAGAACCCATTACCGAGCACCTCTTCCCATTGCAAGAAGATCTAATCTAGTTGGCCAAACCAAACCAAAACTTCGGAGAAGAAATACAAGGCTATACTAAATCATGCATCAAAGAGATCGACAAATAACTCAAATAAAACAAGGATCGATCTGATCATAAACTCACAATTCATCGGATCCCAACGAACACACTGCACAAAGTCATTACATCAAATGGATCACCGTTGTATTGAGATACAAAGAGAGAGAGAAAGAGAGGGAGAACCATCTAGATACTACGTATGGACCCGCCTTCATTTGTAGTAAGAGGGGATGCTGCTTGTGCATCCAAACTCCTTAAACCAAGTTATTCCACATGAGTCCACCATACCTACCTATATGCTTATTACCCTATTGTTCAAAGTAAATTTGCATGTGCCACCTAATATTCAAACAAATATATGTTTTATGCACTTGTACTACTCATGTAGCGATGAGGTGGTCGGTATCTTCCATGCTAAGTATGTTATTCTCAAGACGGTCTTTTACTCGCCATCATTGTACGAGAGAGGTTGGTAAAAAGGATGCCCGGTCCTGTATGATCAAAATTTAAATTAAACAAAAACCCTTCAGACAGTTGATATGTTGGAGGGAACCCATGAATTTGGCTAGCCATGGTTTGTGTATGGATGGTGGATAGGAGTAAACTTCACAATTCTGTTTGGAAACCACCAATAATGAGTTTAGCATGGAAGATACTGAAAACTTTTGTCGTAACCTTGATAGTAAAGAATACCACCCAAAAGTTATATTTTCATTCCTATTTTAGAACTTGAGCTCTAGCACCTCTCCAAATCAATGATCCCCTCTCCGAATGGCCTATCTATTTACTTTTATGTTGAGTCATCACCCTCTTACTAAAAGCCCAAGATTGGAGAGCACTATTGTCATTCTTATGCATTGAGTCTGGTTAATGTTGGATGTGAGCATGAACTGGATCGTTTCTACCCTGAATTATAATGTTTAGTCCCTGTTTGAACCTCAGAGGGGTTCTGTATTTATGTTTCACAGTCTCAGAAAGGGCTAGCGAGATACCATGTCACCATATTATATCATGATTGTTTTAAAAAATTGTTGGCATGTGAGATATCTTATTATTGCTTGCTAGTTGGTTATGTATCACCATGAACGAATATGATTCTTAATTGTTATCATGGATATGATTACTTTTGATTTATGTTGAAAACCTGAACACTATCTAAGCATATATATGGCAACGAGAACAAAAGAGTTTGTAAAAGTTTTCTTTATCACATTCAGTTTATCAACTGAATTTCTAGAGATAAGCAATGAGTTAAGCTCTCGGGAGTTGATACGTCTCCAACGTATCTACTTTTTGAAACACCTTTGCTCCAGTTTTGGACTCTAATTTGCATGCTTTGAATGGAACTAACCCACACGTATGCTATTTTCAGCACAACTACCTTTGTGTTATTTTTGTGCAAAAATGAAAGTTTTCAAAATTGCATGAAACTTTTTGTCAATTATTTCTAGAATATATAATGAATTGTGGAGCGCAGATCCACTAGAGGAGGGCTCCTTGTGGGCCACAAGCCAACAGGACGTGCCCACCCCCTGGGCGCGCCCTGATAGCTTATGGGGCCCATGTTGCTCCTTCGACCCTAATTCCACTCCTATAAATTCACATCTTCAGAGATAAAAACCAGAGAGAAGATTCCATCATGTTTTACGAGACGGAGCCACCGCCACATCCTGTCCTTGAGGGCTGGTCTGGAGAGTGTTTGGGGCTCCAGAGAGGGGGATTGGTCGTCGTCGTCATCATCAACCCTTCTCCATCAGCACCACC
Source organism: Hordeum vulgare subsp. vulgare (assembly GCF_904849725.1). Taxonomy (NCBI): domain Eukaryota; kingdom Viridiplantae; phylum Streptophyta; class Magnoliopsida; order Poales; family Poaceae; genus Hordeum; species Hordeum vulgare. The sequence continues at coordinate 64,761,940 of NC_058522.1, forward strand.
ATGATGCTCACCATTAAAAGGGAGTAATTCCTTTGTAGGCTTGTTGGACGGTGATGGGATTGGATGATATTTGTCATGTAATCGAGTTAAGTTTGGTAGGGCTTGATCCCTAGTATCCACTATGTTCTGAGATTGATGTTGCTATGACTTTACTATGCTTAATGCTTGTCACTAGGGCCCGAGTGCCATGATTTCAGACATAAACTTATTATGTTCTCTCTGAATATGAAAAGTATTTAGATCCTATCTTGAAAGTTGTATGCACATATTACGTTCCTTGTTCCGCATACCCCAAGGTGACAATAATGGGGATTCTTTCCGGAGATTGTCGTAGTATGAGGAGTTCATGTATTCACTATGTGTTAATGCTTTGTTCCTGTTCTCTATTAAAAGGAGGCCTTAATATCCCTAAGTTTCCAATTGGACCCCGCTGCCATGGGAGGGTAGGACAAAAGATGTCATGCAAGTTCTTATCGCAAGCACGTATGAGTATATATGGAATACATGCCTACGTTATATTGATGAATTGAAGCTAATTCTGTGTCGCTCTAGTGTGTATCTATTACATGATTGATGTCATCCATAACTTTTGATCGCTGATCCATGTGCCTACGCTTTTCACATATTGAATCTTGCTAAGTTACTACTACTGCTATTATTGTCACACCTGTTACTCAATCACTACTGTTACTGTTGTTACCAAAATTGTTGTTATCACTGTTACTGCTACTACTATCGTTTGTCGTGCTACTAAACCATTGATGCAGTGAGATATACTAGTACAAGTTTCGATAGAACATTTGCACCTCATTTTCATGTGCACAAACTGAGCCATCAGTCCTCTGAATACCGTGTAATTTCTTCATTCTATTACGTTGTCTCGCTTGTGCTTGAAAATAGGAAGTGTTGCGATCTACTTCTCAGAACCACGGTATGCGAGTTCATTGCCAAAGCCAAACCTCCTCCTCGTATAGAGCTTCTTCGAGTTTCTTTACCATGCATTTATCCTCCTCCGAAGACCCGCGACCGACTGAAAGAGACAGTATCCAGTCAAGCTTCTTCTGAAGTTGTTTCACTATCCTTGTCAAGCACCCAAATTCCCTAGAACCCCAGGGTTCTATCATCGCTTCAAGCTCTCCCGCAGTGCTGTTGCAATGCCTTGTAGCCTAAGACCATGGTGTATGCCTTGCCAGGTCTCAGAAACCAGGCGATCATAGTCTGTGAGTCTGCCATACATACTCATACCTTAATTGCTTCTTGGCCCTTGGTATAGATGGAAAAGTTTCCTTGACTTCTGCAACAACAAAACAGTGATCAGATTCCACTGATGTCTCAGCTTATGTGCTAAAACTGTTGTCAGAATTCTTCATTTACAAATGCTCGATCCAACCATGCTTTAATGCTAGCCTCTCCAGATTGGCGGTTGTCCCATGTATAAGCTATGCCTGACTCGGATCAATAGATTTTGCATCCATCTACTAGAACTGAGCAACCCAGTAGACCTCGTAAACCCATCACTTGTAAAAATAGTATACACGACCCTCTAAAATGAATTTATGGTACCACAAGGCATCACACAAAACAGATCCCGTAATCTCATACCATAAAAGTTTTTTTTTGTTTTCTTCTCATGCTTTCTCTTCCCCGAGATGAACGCATGGACGAACTCAAACTCCGGCCGTCCAGAACAGCGTCGCTCCGCCCTGTCGCCTGCTCCGGCCCGCTGCCTGCTCCTGTGATGCTCTGTCCCATCGTGTGCTCTTGCCGACCGCTAGCGAGCTCCTCCGCCTCCTTATTACTCATGTGCAGCGTCGCAGCCCCCCTACTTCGGCGTTGACCAATGATACGTCCATTTTGCATCATGAATTCATATTGATATTTGTAATGTTTTCAAGCATTATTTCACTTACAATACTTATGTCTTTTCTCTCTTATTTTACAAGGTTTACACAAAGAGGGAAATCATATGAAACTCAGATTCTAGACTTGAAAGCCTATGAAAAAGGCTAGAATTGTTTGGACTCCAAATTACCTGAAACTTCATGGAGAAATTTTGTGGAATATAGAATGAATATTAGATCAATGAAATACCAGAGGGGCCCACTAGTAGCCCACAAGGCAATAGGGCAAGCAATAAAAATTGCTCTCTAATATGTATGATCTATTAGTGTGTGGAAAATAAGCTTTGTACGAACCTGTGATGAGGAAGACATAAAAGCGACAGACTGCATGTAACATCCCAAAATTATAAATTTTGGAATGTTAATATAATTATTAGATTGATTGTTTATTTGTTTGTTTCGGTATTTTTACTCATTATTTCATGTGAAATAATTTCTGTTTCACCGCTATTAGGATTTCAGCGAATTCTTTTTCTACTTTTGTTTTAAAATATTTTTCTTTATTATTTCAGAAAGATTATTATTGTTTGTTTATGTTAGTTAACAGTACTTTTGCAACGAGTTGTTATTTTATTTTTATTTGTTTTAATGAAATCAATTCTAGCTCCGTATTAACGTGCAATTGTTTTCACCGTTGTTTCAAATCCCGTTTGGGAATACTTCCAAAAGATTTTGTGAAAAACACTTTATTTTATCTTAGTTAGATTTATATATTAGTTCTTTGTTAATATTTGCTGTTAGACAAAACTATATAGTGTTTGACGTAGTAGAAGACTCCCTAGTCTTATTGAAAGTTTCTTTCAGATTTTTATTCGCTCTCTCTCTTTTGTTTTGATTGCTAGAATGATTGCTAGTATGAGTGCTTATGTGAATGCTATGTTTGCTATGTAGTTTTCATCGGAGAGTGACGAGTAGTCTATCAAGTTATTTTCTCGAGAAATTCTTCTTCGTCAACATCACAGGCAAGTCACTTTGATCATACTATCGCCTATGTTTTATGCATCGTAGTTCTACCATCCTATGCCCAATTGCATGCTGAGTAGGTACTTGGAAATTTTCGTATAGATTGTAGTATCATGTGCTAGACACACAACAACCCCGATACTTGGCCCCGGGACGACAAATTTCCTATTGCTATGCTTGAGTAGACGGGATTTCGGTTGAGTGCATAACACGAGTGATGCGAGGTTGGTTAAATAATCAAGACCGGTTAAGACAAGATTTTCAAGACCTCGGACGCAATGCAACTCTGGGTGAAGGTCGGTTGATCGGCTCCCTGGAGAACCCAGTGGATGACCCGGGATGCTGGAGAGGCCATGACATCCTGCGGAAAGCTTCACCCAGGCTCAAGGAGACGGACGGATATTTTCAAGACCCAAGGCTTACCTGCACAGCCACAAGTCATTATGGGCTCTGGCTTGGTTGTACAACGTGGCGACTCTGGACATGCGGTGCTAGCAGATGTAGAAGAACGGTAGGAATGGATGGGCACCGACAGGGATTCAGAGGGACCCGTTGAAAGACCATGTTTTGATCATCCGGTCTTCAAACACCCTGAAGTGCGAGGACATACACGGAGGCGATTAAATCTTGTGGGGAACGTGTGCAAAACTCTGCAGAGTACTCAAACCTAATTGATTAGCCATGTCCACGGTCATGGACAACTTGAGCCAAAGGAACTGAAGTTATCTGGATTTCTCAACACCATTAAATATATTTGATGAGGGTAATTATTGACAACTTGGGTACAAGAATTGGTTGGCGGGACCGTCTCGTTAACAACCAACAATGTAGTAACATTTTGCTTTTAGCCCTCTCTTGATGTAGGAGAAAACTTGCTTTTCGCAAAAAACTTATAGCCCCACCTGCCATATATGCATATAGTATAGATGATTACTTTTCACCCCCTCTCTTATGTGACTTGCCGGCATATTCAATATGCTGACCTACACGGCTGCAACGTCTTATGTTGCAGATATTTTTCTTCGACGAGTAAGAGTACGATCCAGGGTTACGGTCTACACTCAACTTTCCGTTGGTGTTTATTGGGACTCCACTCCCTTGACCGCTTCCGCTGAGATATTTAAGGTATATATAAATTTTACGATATTTACATGTGATTGCACTTTGATATATACATTGATGTACTGTGTGTGCCAGCATACTGATCCAGGGATGGCACAGAAACACAGAGGCTTGACTCGTCTTGAGTCGGGTCGCTACACTGCATAATAAAGTTCCTTATCACAGGCGGCAATATAAAGTGATGTTCCTCCACATTAAGAGGACACGCATCCAAACCTCAAAAGCGCATGACAACCTCTACTTCCCTCTGCGAAGGGCCTATCTTGTACCTTTACTTTTTACCTTTGTAAGAGTCATGGTGATCTTCACCAATTCCTTATTTAGCCGTTTTCTTGGTGAACGTCATATGCTTGGGAAAGATCTATATTCATATATCAACTTGGAGCTGAGTACTTATGCTTTATTATTGTTGACTTTACCCTTTAGGTAAATGGTTGGGAGGCAAAATTATAAGCCCCTATCTTTCTATGTGTCCAACTGAAACTTTGATACCATGAGCAACACGTGAGTTGTAACAATTGTGGAAAACAAAAGAGATGATTGAGTATGTGGATTTGCCTTACAAGCTCTTATTTGACTCTTTCTGTTGTTATGATAAATTGCAATTGCTTCAATGACTATGGACTGTTGTTGGCTACTTCTCGGTAAGGTTTTTGTTTCATACTTTGCTTTGTGAAGGAATTGTTACTTTCCGATAAGAATCTCTATGATGTATTGATGTTCTATGTGTGATCATGATACCCTCATGTCCGTATTATGTTTTATCGACACCTTCATCCCTAAACATGTGGACATGTTTTGGGTCTTGGTTTTCGCTTGAGGACAAGCAAGGTCTAAGCTTGGGGGAGTTGATACGTCCATTTTGCATCATGCTTTCATGTTGATATTTATCGCTTTATGGACTGTTATTATACTTTGTGGAACCATACTTATGCCTTTTCTCTCTTATTTTGCAAGGTTTATTTGAAGAGGGAGAATATCGGCAGCTGGGATTCTGGACTGGAAAAAGGAGCAAGTCTGAGTCCTCTATTCTGCACAACTCCAAATGCCCTGAAAATCAACGTGGATTTTTTGGGAATATATAAAAAATACTGGGCGAAATAAGTGTCAAAGGGGAGCAGCCACGGGCCCACAAGCCTGGTTGCCGCGGCCTACCCCCCTGGCCGCGGCAACAGGGCTTGTGGGCACACTCGTGGCCCACTAGCCCCCCCTCTTTTGCTATATGAAGGGTTTCGTCTGAGAAAAAAATCAGGGTTGAGCTTTTCCGTGGATTAGCCGCCGCCACGAGGCGGAACTTGAGCAGAACCAATCTAGGGCTCCGGCAGGACGATCCTGCCGGGGAAACTTCCCTCCCGGAGGGGGAAATCATCACCTTTGTCATCACCAGCACTCCTCTCGTCGGAGGGGAGTCATCTCCATCAACATCTTCATCAGCACCATCTCTTCTCCGAACCCTAGTTCATCTCTTGTAACCAATCTCCGTCTCGCGACGCCGATTGGTACCTGCAAGGTTGCTAGTAGTGTTGATTACTCTTTGTAGTTGATGCTAGTTGGATTACTTGGTGGAAGAGTTTATGTTCAGATCCTTGATGCTACTCATTACACCTCTGATCATGATTATGATTATGCTTTGTGAGTAGTTACTTTTGTTCCTAAGGACATGGGATAAGTCATGCTAATAATAGTCATGTGAATTTGGTATTCGTTCGGTATTTTGATATGTTGTATGTTGTTTTTCCTCTAGTGGTGTTATGTGAATGTCGACTACTTAACACTTCACCATATTTGGGCCTAGAGGAAGGCATTGGGGAGTAGTAAGTAGATGATGGGTTGCTAGAGTGACAGAAGCTTAAACCCCAGTCTATGTGTTGCTTCGTAAGGGGCTGATTTGGATCCACTAGTTTAATGCTATGGTTAGATGTTGTCTTAATTCTTCTTTCGTAGTTGCGGATGCTTGCGAGAGGGGTTAATCATAAGTGGGATGCTTGTCCAAGTAAGGGCAGTACCCAAGTGTCGGTCCACCCACATATCAAACTATCAAAGTAACGAACGTGAATCATATGAACATGATGAAACTAGCATGACAGAAATTCCCGTGTGTCCTCGGGAGCGTTTTTCCTCTTATAAGACTTTGCTTAGGCTTGTCCCTTGCTACAAAAGGGATTGGGCCACTTTGCTGCACCGTTGCTACTACTTGTCACTTGTTACTTTTCGCTTGCTACGTTTCACCTTACGACACCTTCACTTGTTACCGCTACTTTTTTTTAGTGTAAGACAGTAGGATAAGATCCTACTGCATGTATATATAAAGCCAATAGTTACACATGTACATGATGGGGAGGGGGTGGATTGGGGTGAGGGGGGTGAGGTGGGCCGGGTGGAGTTACATATTATGTGGTATCAGCTAGGGTTGCCACAATGTTATCTATGGTTTGCACCTTGCTAGTAGGCACACGGTGTCTAAGATTGGAGAAGTCTAATACAAACCTACGTCGTCAGGCCCCCAGAGATGGAGTTATTTGCTCAAAGCACTTGTTATTTATTTCCTTCCATAGACTCCAGGCCGCTACTAGAAAAATATCCATGAACATGTCCCTGGGGTGTTCTATCCTCTGATGTTGCAGCTTCTCTAGCCTATGTTGTTGTTCTGACCATTTGATGTTTAGCATATCCCAACAGCGTTGGCTAAAGCTGCAGTCGAAGAAGAGATGTTCCAGGGTTTCCTCCACATGCCGATAACATAGCATGCAGTCAAGAGTAGACCCTATGTTGTAATTCCTTCATTTGAGCATATTCCTCGTGTTGAGCCTGTCCATCAGCAAGAACCATCCAAACACCTTGATCTTTCGGACACATTTTGTTTTCCATAGCCAGTTAAAAGCTGCATGCACCGTAGTTCCTTTGAAATAGAACCGTCGATATGCTGCCGTTGCAAAGGTGTCAGCCCCCCAGGTAAACACCCAGTCATCTCCCCTAGGGTTTAGCCGCACAACTCTGATTTCTTGTTGCATCACTCTGAGTTCATCATGTGCTTGTTCTGACAGCGGCAGTAAGAAGGCCTCTTGAAGCGAGATTGTCCCCAAGAAGTTCTGAACCGAAGCATCTTCGGTTCTAGCGAAGGAGAAGGACCGAGGGAACTTTTCTGCATATACGACATTGTTCCAGTTGTCTTTCCAAAAGAGCGTCGAGAGGCCATCGTTAACCTTGACTCGCGTTATCCCTCGGAACACCGGCATAAGTTTAGTCAGTTCTCGCCACCAGAAAGAGCAACAACAATCTTGCGCATGGGGGATTGCTTCACTGTAGTGTGTGTTACAGATCAATGCTACCCATGGAATCTCTTTTTTGTTGTAGAACTTGTGAAGCATCTTTAGGAGCATCGCGTCATTCTGTAGCTTGAGATTCAGGACCCCTAGTCCGCCATTTTCTTTCGGGCGGCAACCTGCGTCCCACGATACTAGTGCATTACTTTTAAATCCATCCTTTGTCTTTTTCCTCCACAGGCACCTCCTCCAGAGTTTATCGAATTGTTCTACAATCGCCGGGGGGATTCTGAGGGTCCCCATTGGTGTTACCGCTACTTTCAGTGCTTGTAGTTATTACCTTGCTGAAAACCGTTTATCAGAGCATTCTCCTCCTCGTTGGGTTCGACACTCTTACTTATCAAAAGGACTACGATTGATCCCCTATACTTGTGGGTCATCACTTGAAAGTACACGGAGGTTTAACACGTTAAGGTGCTACCTGCAGCTACTGTGTGAAACAAAGGAAATTAAAAAGGGGGGTGGCAACACTGGGACTCGAACCCACGGTCGACTGAACAACGCACCACAATGCAAACCACTAGGCTACGCTATGATACTTGACAGAACAAAGGGCTTAGACAAGGTAAACTACAAGGGCGCCCTGCTCTGCTCCACACACAGAGACGACGGCAGCACGCCACCGGAGCAAGGTCGTCTACCCTACTGCTGCACCACAGGGAGATCAGCTACGGCTGCTACTTCTACCGCGAGAGAAATCAATCCCCTGAGCCACACGAACTGGGCACAGCACACAAAAACACACAACACACACCTGCACTTCGTGCTCATCTCTGAACAGAGAGGCACGACCTCGATCCTTGGCCGCATCTACAGAGGGGGAAGGGAGGAAAGTGCTGGCTCACCGAGGGGAAGGAGTGGAGAGGGGGTCCCAATCGAGGAGGAAGAAGCCTGAAGAGGAATTGAAGAAGATGTGAAGAAGCCCTGACGACGTCGTGTTGCAAAACCGAAGCACGGGTCGAGGCCGCCGGGAACACGCCGGAGACGTGGAGCTGGCCGTCGGTGTGGTCGCTCCCCGGCCTCACCGAGGACGGGAATGGAGCGCGGGCGCCTTCCCCGAGCTCCCTGACATGGTGGCCGACGCCGGAGAAGACGGAAGCACGGTGGACGACGGCGGCGCACTTCTTCTCTCTCTGCTAGCCCGATCTACAGCAACTTACCTGGGGAGGAAGGAGAGATGGAGGGAGGTAGCGGCGCTAGGATGGGGGGACGCGGAACCCTAGGCCAAGGGGGCACGCACGCCGAGGGTTATATGAGGGCCTCGACGTCCGTGAGCCTCACAGCGTGCTCGCTCTCTCACTGAATTCTCTGACGGAAAGTAACGCATGGGGGCGACAACGTCACAAAGAAGGAGATCGCGCGCCTGGGCTCTCGTTGGGAAACAGAGAAGGAGATGGGCATCACCGATGGGGAAGTGGCCCATGTTGGCGATAGGAAGAGAGAAAAGAATCCATGGGGGTTTCTTAATTAAACCAAGACCAGACAAAGAAATTAAATGCCCAGACTAAATTAAGATGCTAAAAATAAAGCAAAAAATACTCCTTGTCATAAGGGATTATGACCTATTTGAATAAAATGTAAAAGGGATTTTTGGAGTCTATAAATATATACAAAACAGTATTTAATCCACTGTTTTCTTAATATTTTGCACCTCTCAATCAAAGTTCAAAACTACAAAATCATAGCATCATATCCACCACAAAACATACTAAATCATGGACATTTTTAAAACTGGGAAGGATCAAGTGAATCTTGGCTTGAAATAAATAGAGAAAGGGAATGTTTTGAATCCTATTTGAAACCACATACTTGCATCCTGCTAGAGTTGCACCACATCACAACACTTCACCTAAACCACACATCACACATGATATGACACCACATACATATGATCACAAGACAACAACACAAAGACATGGATGAATGGAATGGATGCATGCATGCAAAGGAAAGACAAGGTGACACATGAAATCATATCACATAGAATAACTCTCATGGCACTGACATGATGGACCCACATACAGAAGGTTCCAATAAAGGCAAGGTACACTCTTGGGGCATTACAAACTCTCCCACACTACAAAAAGATCTCGCCACAAGATCTAAGACTGAAGAACTCCGGAAATTCAGAATGGAGGTGATCCTCGCGTTCCCAAGTAGCCTCTTTATCGGAATGGTGTGACCACTGCACTTTGAGAAATTTGATAGACTTGTTGCGGGTCTTGCGCTCAGTCGCCTCGAGAACCGCAACTGGATGCTCACGATAGTATTGGTTGGGTTGAAGGTCGATGTCTTGAAGATGAACAGTGTGCTCGGGAGTCTTGAAACATCTCCGGAGCTGAGAGACATGAAACACGTCATGCACATTTGCAAAGTTTGACGGGAGCTCGAGCTGGTACTCAAGGTCGCCTCTCTTGCCAACAACTCTGAACGGACCAACGAAACAAGGTGCAAGCTTGCCTTTGATGCCAAAGCGATGTGTACCCTTCATAGGCGACACCTTGAGATAGACGAAGTCATCAAGCTCATAAGACATGTCACGATGCTTGCTATCATAATAGCTCTTCTGACGGGACTGAGCTGCTCTGAGATTATCCCGAATGACCCGACACATCTCTTCACCTTCTTCTATCAAGTCATTCCCAAGAATCTGACGCTCACCGGTCTCGGACCAGTTGAGCGGGGTACGACACTTCCTGCCATAGAGAATCTCGAACGGAGCTTTGCTTGAACTAGCTTGATAACTGTTGTTATACAAGAACTCAGCGAAAGGCAGACAGTCTTCCCACTTCATGCCAAAAGAGATAATACAGGCTCTCAGCATATCCTCAAGAACTTGATTGACTCGCTCCACCTGACCACTAGTCTGAGGATGAAAAGCTGTGCTAAATTGTATCTTCGTGCCCATCGCAGACTGAAAAGAATCATAGAACTTGGAAGTGAAGATACTTCCGCGATACTAAGAAATCATCATAGGCACGCCGTGCAAAGACACTATCCTGGAAGTGTACAGCTCTGCAAGCTGAGCTGCCAAAATGGATTTCTTGACTAGAAGAAAATGAGCCACTTTACTCAACTTGTCGATGACGACAAAGATGGCATCATTACCCTTCTTGGACTTCGGAAACCCGGTGACGAAATCCATCTCAATATGGTCGTACTTCCACTCGGGAATGGGAAAAGGATGCAAAAGACCTGCTGGACGTTGATGCTCTTCTTTCACCCTTCGACATACATCACATTCATTTATGAACTGAGCAATATCACGCTTCATGCGAGTCCACCAGAAGGTCTGTTTCAAGTCCTGATACATCTTGGAGCTTCCAGGATGTATTGAGAGCAAGGAGTTATGGGCTTCTTCCATGATTACCTTTCTGAGATCACCTTTCGGAACGACAAGACAATCCTTGAAGAACAACGTGTCTCTGGCATCAACACTTAAGCACTTATATTTGGGAAGACCCTTTGCCACGCCAATCTTGAATTTCTTCACCATTGACTCAAGAAGTTGTGTTGCTCGAACCTGATCTTCCAAGGTAGGAGAGATCTGAAGGTTTGCAAGAAATCTCTGAGGAACTAACTGAAGGTTGAGCTTTCTGAAAGATTCACAAAGGTCGGGTTGGAGAGGCTTCCGAATGAGACTGTTGCAGTAAGCCTTCCTGCTCAAAGCATCTGCCACGACATTAGCTTTGCCTGGCGTGTACTCAACACTAGGATTAAAATCTTGGAGCATTTCCACCCAACGAGTTTGCCGGAGATTCAGGTTAGGCTGGGTGAAGATGTACTTGAGACTCTTGTGATCGGTGAACACTTCTACCTTTAGTTCCAACAAGAGGTGTCTCCAAGTCATCAGAGCATGTACCACAGCTGCTAGCTCAAGATCATGCACAGGATAATTCTTCTCCGCTGGCTTCAACTGCCTGGAGGTATAAGCAACCACTTTCTTCTCTTGCATCAGAATTGCACCAAGACCTTGAAGAGAGGTGTCGCAGAACACTTGGTAAGGCTTGCAATCATCAGGAGGAACCAAGACTGGAGTAGAGGTGAGCTTCTCTTTGAGTGTGTCGAAGGCCAACTGACACTCTGGAGACCAAGCATACTTCACACCTTTCGGAAGAAGATTAGAGAGCGGCTTAGCAACTTTGAGAAGTTCTCAACGAACCTTCTACAATAGCTTGCAAGCCCAAGAAAGCTTCGAAGCTGCTTCACATTATGCGGAGGCTCCCATTCAACAATGTCCTGCACCTTCGACGGATCAACTTTGATGCCCTCGGCAGAGATGATGTGCCCAAGATAGACGACTTCTTTCAACCAGAACTCACACTTGGAAAACTTGGCATACAATTTGTACTCTCTCAGCTTATCAAGCACCAATCTGAAATGTTCTTCGTGTTCTTCATCAGTCTCTGAAAAGACCAGAATATCGTCGAGATACAGCAAGACGAACTCATTCTTGAATGGAGAGAATATGTAGTTCATCAATCGAAAAAATGTCGGAGGAGCATTTGCCAGACCAAAAGACATGACCGTGTACTCATACGAGCCAAAACTAGTCCTGAAAGCAGTCTTCGGAATATCCTCTTCGCGAATGTGAATTTGGTGATAGCACATTCTGAGATCGAGCTTGGAGAAGATCTTAGCCCCTTTCAACTGTTTAAACAACTCATTTATGTTCAGAAGTGGATACTTATTCCTGATTGTCTTCTTGTTCAATGGACGGTAATCGACACACAATCAGTCCATGCCATCCTTCTTCTTGACAAAAAGAACTCCACAGCCCCACGGAGACGAGCTCGGTCTGATCAGACCCAAACGCTCCTGATCATCGAGTTGCCTCTTAAGCTCCTTCAACTCTTCTGGACCCAATTTGTACGGCCGTTTGCACACAGGCTCAGTACCTGGTTCAAGCTCAATGAAAAATTCAACTTCTCAGTGCGGAGGCATTCCTGGCAGCTCTTATGGAAACACATCTTCATATTCGCAGACCACTGGGACTTGCGAAATAGGATTAATCTCACCCTTTTCATTCAAAGAGAACAGACGGATTGTATCATCGCACGCCGCGAATATAATCACGCCCTCTGAAGAGTGAGTAAGCTTCACTTCTTTAGCTTCACAATCAATCGATGCCTTGTTCATGGCCAACCAGTCCATACCAAGGATCAAATCAATGTCGAAATTGCCCAAGACAATAAGAGACGCCAGAAAAGAATAATTGTCTATCTTGAAAGAAGCATCCGGAACCAACATGTGAGAACTCATACGCATGCCTGGAGAAACCACACGGAAGGAACTATCCAAGTGAATTGCAGGAATATCATGCTTAGCAATGAAAGGCTTGGAGATGAAGCAATGCGATGCACCAGAATCAAATAACACTTTAGCACGAATATCATTAACGAGGAGGTTACCCATGATCACATCTGACGAGTTTTCTGCCTCAGCCGCATTCACCATGTTGACTCGAGCAAACCTGGGGTTGAACTTGATGATAGCATTACTTGGAGGTTTGCTTATAGGAGGAGGCGGAAGACGGAGCTGAGAAGTGCACTTGTTGGCATAGTGACCCTTCTGCCCACACTTGTGACAAGTAACATCTGTTAGCTGACGGTACTGTGTCTGAGGAGGCCCTTGCTTCTGTTGCTGGAATCTCTACTGGAAAACTAGGTTGGGTCGGTGGGAAGAACCACGGCCACCAGAATGCTTGAACTGCTGCATGTGCCGAGAAGGAGGAGGAGACACCCAAAACTTCTATTGCTTGTGAACCACCTGAGTAGAAGACGAGCTGGAATCTCTGAAGCGCTTCTTAGAATTCTCCACCCTGAGAAAAGCTACCTCAGCCCTGAGAGCTAAGTTGTAGAACTTATCGAACTCCTCATGATCGTGCAAAGCGAGAGCTAGCTGCAAATCTTCTTTCAAGCCACCTCTGAACTGATAAATCTTGCTCTTCTGGTCAGGCATATCCTGCAAGGCGTATTGGGCTAGCTCGTGGAACTCGACGTTGTACTTGTACACGGAGTTACCACCTATCTTCAAGCGCCTGAACTTCTCACGCATTTCCTCCACGAAGCTGGACGGAATGTAGTGGGATCTGAAGTCACGGCAGAACTCATCCCAAGTGATCACTCTAGCACCCCTGGAATCCTTCAACTGTTGCCACGAGATAGATGCTTGCCCCTTCAGCTGGAATGTTGCAAACTTGACGAAATCCTCAGGACGAACATTGCTGCATTCAAAGTGCTTGTTCATGTCGTGGATCCAATCCTCAGCATCAAAAGGTTGGTCACACGAAGTGAAAGTCTTTGGCTGATTTGACAGGAACTGACTCAGATTAGCAAACTGATTGCCACCATGCTGGAAATTGCCTTGCTGCTGATTAGCCCTCTCTTGCAACAACTGTAGTAGCATCTGAGTGTTTACATTTGTAGCATCCATCACCGCTTTTCAAGCCTCTACAGGAGGAGGCGGCGGAGGAGGAGGAGGTGGTGGCAGCACATCCTCATGCCGTGGATTCTGACGAGTTGGTGGAGCCATCCTGAAGACGGAAAACACATTAGCCCACAGAATAAATTGACGGTATAGCTGAATCAAAATGGCAGGAATAACTCAACATGAATATTAGCAATTGCACTCGAACAAAGTAGTAAGAATGCTTCCTCAAGGTGACAGTCGACAAAATTCTGATTAAGACCACTTGCAAACAAGTATGAGCTAGAACTGCTCGGAACAAACATATGATCGAGATTTCATCCGATACCTCCGTGGATAAGATCGCACGGGGTCGAATTTACAGTAGACATCCTGTGCAAGGTAGTACACATGACTTACAAAGTATCACCGAGTCGTAGCGAGCTACAAGGACTCTTTAAGACACAACGAGAACCGATGTAAGACGACCGTGAACAAACATACCCACTGAATACCGAATCCCAACCTCACATCATGCATCTATAGGAAGATTGTCCTATAAGTCACTACTTGATATCCCACCTATGAATTCTCGAAATATCTGGTCATGCAATCTGGTACACGGATACAAGGAGTAATATTCACACAACTCCTATACTAACCCGTCCATTGTATCACATCCGTCAACACATAACCAGAATATTGGACCTTCATCTACAACAGACCCTCGTGATCACAATGATACAAAGTATGGCAGTACTCCCGAACAATCTGCACCAGTACTCGGGACATCGGCGTTATCTCGCCACTACTAGTATTGAAGCAATTACGAACATCCTTCATCCTGAGATACTCAGAAATCTGAATGATGGCGATGTGCGCAAGAATCCCCTGGACCTCAACTCCCCGGAAAAAATTAAGGCAGACAGGAAGCACCAAGACAGAACTCTATCACATCGATATCATATAGATTTCAAAAATACCCGCGTTATCCTAAAAAAAATTGAGCTAGAAGAGGAGTAGAATTAAGATTTCCTAAGTCGGGAACCTCACCAGAGCATGGAAGAGGAGAAAAAAGAATCCAACTCTCCGATATAACTAAGACTCGAAACATTTTACTAGACTCGACTCGGCCAAGTACGATCACACAAAGGCTCCTATGGTCGTAAGGCTCTGATACCAACTTGTAACGACTAAGATGCGGTCCTTTCCGGTTTAGGGTAAAAAGCCCCAAAGAGGAAAGAAGCGCATCTAAGCGTTTCGCAAGCACGGTAACATAGCACATACATAATAATAGAATGACAATTAGGGATTCAACTGCCATCTCATAAATAATATCAGAGTTTACATCACGCATTCAAACAAGGAAGTTCCGCTACAGACTACAAAACATGAGAAATGGCTATGCTACCCTGCATGCTTGCCCACGATCATGACCATGCCTCAGCCTTCTAGATAGTTCACATACAAGGGGTCGTTCACCTCATCGTACTGCCACGCTAGCTGCGTGCCGTCGGGATCACCTGTGTCGGGCGTACCTGTACCTGTTGGGTTGTTGAAGTAATCTGTGAGCCACGGGGACTCAACAATCTATGACCTCGGTGCCAGAACTAATCAAATTATTAGGTAAGGAAGGTTCAGTGTTTAGGTTGCAGCATCCTAAGCATATATGGTGGCTAACTTACGTAGAACCAGTATTGAAGGTGGTCTATACTAGCGATCGATTACTAGTTGATCACTAAGTGATCCTGATCACCTACTTATGTCAATCATAACCCCACCGTATTCCTGACCGAAGAGAGATCTTCGAAGGGGACAGTCACGGTTACGCACACAGTTGGCAATTTTATTAGATTAGATTCAAGTTATCTATAACCGGATGTTAACAAATATTCCAAGTTGCCACATAACCGCGGGCACGGCTTCCCGAAAGATTAAATCCTGCAGGGGTGCTCCAACTAGTCCATCACAAACGGTCACGGGCCGCAAAGTAATCCTCTATCACGAATCTCGTGATCTCATCGGATTCCTTAGAGGAAAACCTCAACTCTGGGGAGAACCAAAGCTTCACCGGGATTCCTATACGCAAGATATATCGCTAAGGTAAGACAAGACTAGCAGGACCTCCCATCGAGTGGACGACCCCGGTAAGAGTCACATATCTCAGTCTCAGGACACGACGGATGAGCGATGGTTACCATGCCAAAACACCGAGTTTCCCCGGGGAGCGTAATAAGCTGCTCTGGGTTGGACCAACACTCATGAGGAGCACTGGCCTGGGTTGTTGATTAAATTCCTCGGGGCAGCTATTCCCTATGTAGATTATTATTAAGTGATTAACAAATTAACACCAATGTTGGGTCCTGCCGGACAAGTCTTAACACTACACGATTTATCAAGGGGGTCCCCATAACAACCCCGAATGTGTTAGGAGCGATCAGTTATGGAATCAAACACCGGTAGCCGGAAACTATGGCGGCAATAACAGAACAAAACACCCGGCAAAAGTCTAGGCCTCCCGTTATTTACCAAGTATATAGGTGTATTAATTAAATAACAGATTTAACATAATGATATCAAACTCATGTTAACACATGAGACAAAGCACCTGCAACCAGCAACGCTAACATTAGTAGCTGAGCAAGCCTACTTAGCCATTCAAGATTTGCTAGGAAGGGGTAAGTGTTTGTGTTTCATGGCAATATCAAGAGGCAATTATTTCAGTAGTAGGCAGTGATCATATGATGAAGGAAACGTGAATCTAGCATAACAAGTCTAGAGATGGAATCAAGGTCATATCATCTTGCCTGTGATGTCCTCAGCTTGGAACTGCTCTTGTTCGTCATGCACGTACTCTTCCGGATCCACGTACTCGTTCTCCGATCCTGGTGCAACCCAACATAAAAATAGCATCCAATGAACAACAACACCTCAAGATGCAACAAGCACATGATGCATGAGATGAAAAAGAACATGCATCTCTATTCTAGCCACTAGCACAAGCATGAGAGGGAAATACAAGTTCCTGGACATAAATGCACTCTAAGCTATCTTGACATGCATGTGGATGCCATGAACAGATGCGTCACGTGAAAACGATGCAAAAACATATAAAGAACGTTACAAACGGAGCTACGGATCAACCGGAAACAACGAAACAAGAAATGAAGTCCTACATGTCAAATCCTTCACAACACACTCCAATGGCTTACTTCTGGTATTCCCAGGTTGCCAAGACATAAAGCAAACAAGTATGGATGGGTTGGTGCAAAGATATATCACCACAACATCAACTATGCACTCTCAAGCAACAAAACATCAAAACTACACAATCTGTCCTAAACAGCATTATAGCAGTTTGAGGGCTACATGCAAAGCACCTACAGCCACCCAAATCTGCCAAATAGGATATGTCGCAGAAGCTATTCAAAAGCTCTACAAGCATGAGCAAAAAGATAGTCCAAAGGAGTTTCACACAGAAAGTTCTACAGCTGCTAACTTGGACAAAAACAATAGTTTTAAGGGACTTAGTGAAAATCTCAGATTCTCACTAGTTGATTATGCTCTGAAGCATTTTGACAGCACCCAAAACAATATCTACAGGAATCCAAATGGAATTAAAATTGACAGAGAGCTATACAAATACAAAATCTACAACTTTCCAGTTGATAGCCAGGGCTGATTCCCAACACATGGACTTCTACAAGCACAACAACAAGAGAAAAAAATATAAGGAGATTCTCAGACTTAGTGAAAATCACAGATTTTCACTAAACTGGAATTTTCAGCCACATGCCTAATTTGACTAGGCACAACTTGCACACATCAACTCCTAAGCATGAAACAAAACCAACATGCTATACAGGGGGTGACCCTCTAATGCCACAACAAGGAACCAACCTCTTGGGCTCATCACATCACATGGAACCAAGCTCTAAACATGGAACAAAACTGAAATATGACATTCCCAGAAAGTGTTCCAAAGTGGAATATGAAACCACCATTGGATTCCTGGGATGATTCTACCCCAAAAAAATATATAATACATAGGCACTTGCATAGAACAAAAGAGCACAAAGCTAAGTATAAAAATAGCATGGAATCACAAGAGATGAATAGTGCATCATCGCATGTGCGTCTCACTAGAACACCACCTACACAAGCACTTGCACACTCTCACAAGTCCAATGGTGACATGAGGGGTAGACCTCATGCTCATGTTCCTAGCACACAACCACACACACTCGTACATCAAGCACAACTTAACAACACCTACACATGCTAGTTATCACATACACACTAGATTACACACACTTAGGCATCTCTACACCTACACATATAAACTTGCTCATGTGCTCATCAAGGCACTCCATTCCTTGGGCATGTGTGAGACACACACACACAAGCACACACAACAACACATGAGCACCTACATATGATCAACTATATACACCCACACACACCACAACATCACATGCTCTACTCACAAGGTATGTGGGGGGGGGACCCACACACACACTCACATCACATACTTGCACAAGATAGGACATAAGTCCATCAACATGCACATGAGAAACACACACACATCATCCCCTAGTGCAAAATACACACATCACATCATCTATCTCACACATACCCACACATACAAAGCCGACATATGTATTCTACACAAACTAGAAAAATAGCTAGGCACGCCTACTGTATTGAGGTAAACAAAACACCACATATGCTACCTAGCATGCCACAACAACTCGGCAAGCCACCAAGTGCACAACAGAAAATAAATGCAACAAAAAATAAAAGAATGGGGATGGAATCGAACCCTAGACCCCCTGGATCAACCACAGAGCCAACAACACTCTGCTACATGCCATGCGCTTGACAATACAGGGAGGTTTAACAGGTTAAGGTGCTAACTGCAGCTACTGTTCAAAACAAAAGAAATTAAAAATGGGGGTGGCAACATTGGGACTCGAACCCATGACCGACTGAACAACGCACCACACTACAAACCACTAGGCTACACTACGATACTTGACAGAACACAGGGCATAGACAAGGTAGACTAGAAGGGCGCCTTGCTCTGCTCCGCACACATAGACGACGGCAGCACGCCACCGGAGCAAGGTCGTCTACCCTACTGCTGCGCCAGAGGGAGATCAGCTGCGGCTGCTGCTTCTACCACGAGGGAACTCGATCCCCTGAGCCACATGAACCGGGCACACCACACAAAAACACACAACACACACCTGCACTTCGTGCTCATCTTTGAACAGAGAGGCACGGCCCCGATCCTTGGCCGCATCTACAGAGGGGGAAGAGAGGAAGGTGCTGGCTCACCGAGGGGAAGGAGTGGAGAGGGGGTCCCGATCAAGGAGGAAGAAGCCTGAAGAGGAATCGAAGAAGAACTGAAGAAGCCCTGACGACGTCGTGTTGCAGAACCGAAGCAGGGGTCGAGGCCGCCGGGAACACGCCGAAGACGTGGAGATGGCCGTCGGTGTGGTTGCTCCCCGGCCTCACTGAGGACGGGAATGGAGCGTGGGTGCCTTGCCCGAGCTCCGTGACATAGTGGCCGGCGCCGGAGACGACGGAAGCACGGTGGACGACGGCGGTGCAATTCTTCTCTCTCTGCTAGCCCGATCTACAGCAACTTACCTGGGAGGAAGGAGAGATCGAGGGAGATGGCGGCGCTAGGATGGGGGGACGCGGAACCCTAGGCCAAGGGGGCACGCACGCCGAGGGTTATATGAGGGCCTCGACGTCCGTGGGCCTCACGGCGTGCTCGCTCTCTCACTGAATTCTCTGACGGAAAGTAATGCACGGGGGCGACGACGTCAGGAAGAAGGAGGTCGCGCGCCTCGGCTCTCGCTGGGAAAGAGAGAAGGAGATGGGCCTCACCGATGGGGAAGTGGCCCATGCTGGCGATAGTAAGAGAGAAAAGAATCCCTCGGGGTTTCTTAATTAAACCAAGACCAGACAAGGAAAATAAATGCACAGGCAAAATTAAGATGCTAAAAATAAAGCAAAAAATACTCCTGGTCATAAGGGATTATAACCTATTTGAATAAAATGTAAAATGGATATTTGGAGTCTATAAATATTTACGAAACAGTATTTAATCCACTGTTTTCTGAATATTTTGCACCTCTCAATCAAAGTTCAAAACAGCAAAATCATAGCATCATATCCACCACAAAACATACTAAATCATGGACATTTTTAAAACAGGGCAGGAGCAAGTGAATCCTGGCTTGAAATAAATAGAGAAAGGGAATGTTTTGAATCCTATTTGAAAGCACATAGTTGCATCCTACTAGAGTTGCACCACAACACAACACTTCACCTAAACCACACATCACACATGATATCACACCACATACATATGATCACAAGAAAACAACACAAAGACGTGGATGAATGGAATGGATGCATGCATCCAAAGGAAAGACAAGGTGACACATGAAATCATATCACATAGAATAACTCTCATGGCACTGACATGATGGACCCACATACAGAAGGTTCCAATAAAGGCAAGGTACACTCTTGGGTCATTACAGGGAGGGGGTAATCATAAGTGGATTTTCTTGTTCAAGTAAGAACAACACCCAAGCACCGGTTCACCCACATATCAAATTATCAAAGTACCAAACTTATGACCCACAAGTATAGGGGATCAGTCATAGTCCTTTCGATAAGTAAGAGTGTCGAACCCAACGAGGATCACAAGGAAATGATAAGCAGTTTTCAGCAAGGTATTCTCTGCAAGTTCTATAAGTAAAAGTGACAAATAGTTTTGTAGCAAGATAATTTATAACAAATGACAAGTAACAATAGTAACAAGTATGCAGAAAGATAGCCCAATCCTTTTTATAGCAAAGGACAGGCCTGAGAGTACTCTTGTATAAAGCAAACGCTTCCGAGGACACTTGTGAATTATTGTCTAATCATGTTCATCATGTTTAGTTGATTCACGTTCGTAACTTTGATAATTTGATATGTGGGTGGACCAGTGCTAAGGTGCTTTTATTACTTGAACAAGCAACCCACTTATGATTACCCTCTCTCGCAAGCATCCACAACTATGAAACAAGAATTAAGATAAATCTAACAATAGCATGAAATATATGGATTCAAATTAGCCCCTTGCGAAGCAACACATAAACTAGGGTTTAAGCTTCTGTCACTCTAGCAACCCGTCATTTACTTATTACTCCACAATGCCTTCCCTTAGGCCCATAACATGCTGAGGTGTCGTGTAGTCGACGTTCACATGATGCCAATAAGGGAAGCAACAACATACACATCATCAAAATATCAAACAGATACCAACTTCACATGATTACTTATAACAAGACTTCTCCCATGTCCTCAGGAACAATAGTAACTACTCACACCTCATCAACATGTTCAAGATCAGAGGTATAATAATAGTAATTAAGGATCTGAACATAATATCTTGCACCAAGTAATCCAACAAGCATCAACTACGAGATGTAATCAACACTACTAGTAACCCATAGGTACCAATCTCAGCTTTTGAGGCGAAGATTGAATACAAGAGATGAACTAGGGTTTGTAGATGAGGCGGTGATGGTGAAGATGTTGATGAACATTGATCCTCCCATGGAGGAAGCGTTGGTGATGATGATGGCTTCTATCCCCCCTCCCGGAGAGGAATTCCTCCGACAGAATCTCTCTGTTGGAGAGCAAAACAGCCTCTGATCAGGTTTCCGCCTTGAGGCGGTGCCGATTTGTCCCAAAAGTGTCCTTATGATTTTTCTAGGTTAAAACATACCATATAGGATAAGAGGGGGTCAGAGACCTGCTGGTGGCCCACGAGGCAACATGGCGTGCCGAGGGGGTGGGCGCGCCTTGTTGGATCGTGGCCCATAGGTGGCCCCCTCTAGTATATTTTTGGCCCAATAATTATTATATATTCCATAAAACTTCTCCGTAAAGTTTCAGGTCATTTGGAGTCCAATGATTTTTCACCCTTTTTCTTGGTTTTGAGGTCGAGAATTCTAGTTTCCAGTAATTTACCACTTTGTGTTCACCTTGCATATTTAGAAAGAAAAGACATAAGAATTGTATGATAATAAGGAATAATAAACAATAGTATCATAGACATCAATAAGAATTCATGATGCATAATGGAGGTATCATGAACATGAATCAAACTCAACATGACGAACGTGACTAGATCGATGACAATTCACATGTGTCATTGAGAGCGGTTTAGTTTATATAAGAGAAATTCCATGCTTTCCCTTTGCTATAAAAATGATTGGGTCACCTTGTTGTACCTTTGCTAACTATTACTTGTAACTTGTTATAAATTATCTTAGTACAAAACTATCTATCATTGTTACTTACAACACTTGCGGAGAATACCTTGTTGAAAACCGATTGTCATTTCCTTCTGCTCTTCGTCGGGTTCGACACTCTTACTTATCGAAAGGAGTACAATTGCCCCCTATACTTGTGGGTCATTAACCCGCTTTACAGAATTCCTTAAAAACAGCTCAAATCCTCCATATATGATGGATGAGAGCTCTAATATAATAAAGGAAAACGTTTAGAGCCGGAGCGCCGGCCAAATGCTTGGCAGGTCGCCCGTGACCCGTGTGATCTCCTCTCATCAGGCAACTAGATTTCTCGCGTGGTGAGAGGCATGGCTGGCGGGCCCACCAACCGATCACCCATGCGCGGCTACCGCCCGCATCGTCGGTCCCCACCCCCGTAGGTCGTCCGCATCCTCGGTCTCCCGCCCCTTGATACGTCTCCAACGTATCTATATTTTTTTATCGTTCCACGCTATTATCTTGTCAACTTTGGATGTTTTGTATGCATGAATATTCTATTTTATATGTTTTTTGGGACTAACCTATTGACTCAGTGCCAAGTGCCAATTTCTGTTTTTTCCGTATTTTTGACCATTTTCAGAGAGGAATATTAAACGGAGTCCAAACGGAATAAAACCTGCGGAATGATTTTTTCCATAACAGAAGATACGTAGGGGACTTGAGAACCAAGGCAAAGGACCTCGTGGGAGGTCACAAGCCCCCTAGCCGCAGCCTGGGGGGCACCCCTAGCAGGCTTGTGGCCCGTCCGTGGCTCCTTTTCCCTACTTCTTCCGCCTATAAATTCTCTAAAAATCCAAAACTAACAGGGAGAGCCACGAAAATACGTTTCCGCCGCCGCAAGCTTCTGTCTCCGCAAGATCCCATCTGGGGCACGTTCAGGTGCCCTGCCGGAGGGGGGATTCAGACACTGAGGGCTTTTTCATCAACACCATTGCCTCTTCGATGATGCGTGAGTAGTTCACCACAGACCTTCGGGTCCATATCTAGTAGCTAGATGGCTTCTTCTCTCTCTTGGATCTTCAATACAAAGTTCTCCATGATCTTCATGGAGATCTATCCGATGTAATCTTCTTTTGCGGTGTGTTTGTCGAGATCCGATGAATTGTGGATTTATGATCAGATTATCTATGAATTTGAGTCTGCTCTGATCTCTTATATGCATGATTTTGTATCCTTGTAATTCTCTTCGAGTTGTGGGTTTTGTTTGGACAACTTGATCTATAATTCTTGCAATGGGAGAAGTGCTTGGTTTTGGGTTCATAACGTGCGGTGTACTCACCCAATGATAGAAGGGGTAGCGAGGCACGCATCGTGTTGTTTCCATCAAGGGTAAAAAGATGGGGTTTATATCTATTGCGTGAATTTATCCCTCTACATCATGTCATCTTGCTTAAGGCGTTACTCTGTTTGTTATGAACTCAATACACTAGATGCATGCTGGATAGTGGTCGATGTGTGGAGTAATAGTAGTAGATGCAGACAGTATCGGTCTACTTGTCTCGGACGTGATGCCTATATGTATGATCATTGCCTTGGATATCATCATGACTTTGCGCGGTTCTATCAATTGCTCGACAGTAATTCGTTCACCCACCGTAATACTAGCTATCGTGAGAGAAGCCTCTAGTGAACACTATGGCCCCCGGGTCTACTTCACATCATATTTTCAGCTCTACACTTTTACTTTGTTTCACTTTCCACTTTCAGATCTCACCTTTCAATTAATCGTGAAGGGATTGACAACCCTTTTATAGCTTTGGGTGCAAGTTTCTTTGTTTTTGCGCACGTACATTGGTGACTTGTCTTGATACTCCTACTGGATTAATACCTTGGTTCTCAAACTGAGGGAAATACTTACTGCTACTGTGTTGCATCACCCTTTCCTCTTCAAGGGAAAAACCAACGCAAGCTCGAGAGATACCAAGAAGAATTTCTGGCGCCGTTGCCGGGGAGTATCAAGTCAAGAATAGTCTCCCTTCAACGTGTCAATTTCTGGCGCCGGGGACTATTCTAAGTGAAGCTTATCCAAGTAACTAGCGCAAACTCATCTCTTGCATTTACTTTTTTGCCTTTTGCCTCTTATTTTCCTCTCCCCCACTTCTGAAAAACAAAAATTTACAAAAATATTTGCCTTTTTCGTTCGCCCTTTTCTTTTGCTTGCTTTCTGTTTGCTTGTGCGGGATAGCCTACCCATCCTTATGGCTAGTCCTATTGCTTTGAACGATACTCCCGAGAGCGAAGTTCTTAATTTCAAACAGAATGAGGGAGAAAACTTAAAGGATGCTTGGTATAGGATTTGCAATGCTCAGAATAGATCTACTCGTAAGCAATCTACTACCATTCTGCTTCGCAACATTTATGTGGGTATTTCCCCTTGGAATAGGTATGTTCTTGACACAATCGTAGGTGGAAATTTCTTGGGTAGCCATACCGTTGATTATTATAGTGCCTTAATAAATTTGGTAGGCTCACCCCCACTCATGGTTAATGGAAATACCTTAACTTTGGAACATGTGATGCGTAGGCTGGATATCATTGAAAATAAAGTTGCTACGATTGAACTCATTGAAAATTTGGATAAAAAGATCCACAATCAAATCACTCAATATGGATCCAAGGTGGGAATGACTTTGAAAAATTTAAAGGAGAGGGAACCCACAGTTAACGAAAAACTAGGTCATGATTCCGCTAGAATTGGCAAACTAGAGGATGTCATAACCAACTTGGGTTCCGCTTTTGTCGCTGTTCAGAACACTCCAAATTTTTCCCACAATAAGGCCACCAAGTTTGTTTTTGTTCCTAAAAACAGTGGTGAACCATCTAGTAAGAGAGATGAAGATCTTAAAATGTTGAGTGTGCACCCTACTTATGGTTTGAGCACCAAAGATGACGATACTTGATTCTATCGCCTTATGCCTAGCTAAGGGCGTTAAACAATAGCGCTTGTTGGGAGGCAACCCAATGAATTTATCTTTGCTTTTTTGCTTTCTGTTTTGTTGTGTCCACACCATCATAATTATGTTATGATTGTGTTTTTTGTGTTTCTTTTTTTGTTTGAGCCAAGTAAAACCTTTATGACTAGTTTTGGTGATGGTTGTTTGATCTTCCTGAAAAAGACAGAAACTTTGCGCTCACGAAATTATTTTTAATTCCTATCCAGAAAGAGATTTTGAGTTGATTATTTTTTCTTCTGGTTGATATGCCAATTGCCCTAATTGACATAATGTTTCAGAATTTTTGAGATACCATAAGTATACGAAGTATACAGATTGCTACAGGCTGGTCTGTTTTTGCCAGATTCTGTTTTTTGTTGTGTTGATTGCTTATTTTGATGAAACTATGGATAGTATCAGGGGCTACTAGCCATGTAAAAGTGAGAATACAGTAATCTAACATCAATCTAAATATAAATCAAGTTTACTACAGTACCTAAAGAGTTTGTAGTGTGTTTTCTTATGCTAATGATATCACGAGTTTTGTTTAAGTTTTGTGTTGTGAAGTTTTCAAGTTTTGGGTGATGTTGTCATGGACAATGGGATAAAGAGTGGAAAGAGCTCAAGCTTGGGGATGCCCAAGGCATCCCAAGCCAAATTAAAGGACACCAAAAATCCTAAGCTTGGGGATGCCCCGGGAAGGCATCCCCTCTTTCATCTTCAATCCATCGGTAACGTTACTTGGAGCTTCAATCCGTCGTGTATTATAGGAGTCTTTTTATTTTTGTTTTTTCGCAATCATCCTTGCTGCACACCTTTTTGTGAGAGACATGCACTCATCATGAATTTGCTAGAATAATCATTGAGCTTCACTTATATATTTTGAGTTAGGCAATTTAGCTCGCATGTGCCTCACTTATATCTTTTGAGCTAGATAATTTTGCTATAGTGCTTCACTTAGATATTTTTAGAGCACGGAGGTGTCATATTTTGAAGAAATAAAAACTCTCGATCTTCACTTATATCTTTTTGAGAGTGCTCTCTCTCAGTAACTTGGTAATTGGCTTGTGCTATGAAAGTAGTCCTAAAGATGATATGCATCCAAAGAGGATATAATAAAAACTTCCATACTCAAGTGCATTGATTAGTAAGAGAAGTTTGATTCCTAACAATTAGTTTTGAGATATGGATTTGGTAATATTAGAGTTATGTTAGTAGGGTGTTGTGAATCTAGAAATACTTGTGTTGAAGTTAGTGATTCCCCGTAGCATACACGTATGGTGAACCGCTATGTTAGGAAGTCGGAGCATAATTGATTTATAGATTGCCATCCTTTGTGTGGCGGTCGGGATCGCGCCATGGTTAACATCTACCAACCCTTCCCTTAGGGGTATGCGTTTAGCTCTTTGTTTCGATTACTAATAAAACTTTCACAATAAGTATATGAGTTCTTCATGACTAATGTGAGTCCATGGTATGGATGCACTTTCACCTTCCACCATTGCTAGCCTCTCTAGTGCCGCGCAACTTTCGCCGGTGCACAAACCCACCATATACCTTCCTCAAAACAGCCACCATACCTACCTATTATGGCATTTTCATAGCCATTCTGAGATATATTGCCATGCAACTCCCACCGTTCCGTCTCATGACTTGTGCTGTCACTTACATATTGCCATTGCATGATCGTAAGATAGCTAGCGAGATGTTTCAACGTCATACGCTAAGCTAGATCGTTGCACATCCCGGTACACTGCCGGAGGCATTTCCTATAGAGTCATCATTGTTCTAAGCATTGAGTTGTGAGTAAATAAAAGTGTGATGGTCATCCTTATTAGAGCATTGTCCCATGTGAGGAAATAAAAAAAGGAAGGCCAAAGATGCCCACCAAAAAAATGAAAAGAGGCCAAAGAGCCCAAACAAAAAAAAGAGAGAGAAAAAGAGAGAAGGGACAATGCTACTATCTTTTTCCACACTTGTGCTTCACAATAGCACCATGTTCTTCATGATAGTGAGTCTCTTGTTTTGATACTTCCATATACTAGTGGGAATTTTCATTATATAACTTGGCTTGTATATTCCAATGATGGGCTTCCTCAAAATTGCCCTAGGTCTTCGTGAGCAAGCAAGTTGGGTGCACACCCACTAGTTCTCCTTTTGAGCTTTCACACACTTATAGCTCTAAGTGCATCCGTTGCATGGCAATCCCTACTCATTCACATTGATATCTATTGATGGGCATCTCCATAGCCCGTTGATACGCCGAGTCGTTATGACCATTGATACGTCTCCGTCGTATCTACTTTTCCGAACTCTTTTGCCCTTGTTTTGGACTCTAATTTGCATGATTTGAATGAAACTAACCCAGATTAACGCTGTTTTCAGCAGAATTTCCATGGTGTTGTTTTTGTGCAGGAATAAAAGTTCTCGGAATGACCTAAAAATTTACGGAGAATTTTTCTGGAATTAATGAAAAATACCTGCACAAAGATCCACCGGAGAAGGTGAGCCAGTGGGCCACAAGCCCAGGGTTGAGACCACCCCCTGGTCGCGCCGGGCAGGCTTGTTGAAAGTGCGTTATATCGACTAGAGGGGGGTGAATAGGAGATTTTTAGAATTTCATCACTGAGGAAATTCCTTTTGAGGAAATTCCTCACTAATGACTAACTTACAGCGGAAACAGTTAAGGATCAGTCGTGCAATCGTTCACAACAGCAGTATTCCCGAGTGAAGATTATGAAAACAGATTGCACAGTAAGCAGGCATGCAGAATACAGATGATGATTAACTCAAGTGAAGAATTTGGGGTTGAGGAAATTCAGAGAAAGTCTTCAGCAAATTCTTCAAACAGTCATAGTGAATGTCATCAACACATAATACAGAGAATGTAAAGAGTTGAGGAATTAAAACCCGATTCTTGGTGAAGACTGTTGTTGATGACCCAGTTCCAACTGCTGTGACAGTTGTACATCTGGTTTGGAGCGGCTTGGTATTGAAACCAAAGGACACCCAGTCCCGGGACACACAGTCCCTACCGTACTCTCCTTGAGCTAAGGACACACAATCCTCGCCCAACACTCGTGGTAAGTCTTCAGGGCAGACTTCCAAACCCTCACAAACTCGGTCACCCGGCGATCCACAATTGACTGCTGGATTGCTCTAGACCACGACACCTAACCGTCTCGAGGATGCACAGTCCTCAAAGGTAAAAGGCTTCAGTCCCACACAGGAACAACTTCTTCAGTGATGCTCAATCACTAGGTTTGGTTTGTGGTTTCGGTGGGTGGTGTATTTCCTCACTGATGATTTACTCTCGAAAGCTCTGAGGAATTTGGGTTGCTCTTATGACAAGTGTCAGTTTCTAACGGAGCAGCCAACCAGCTAGTGGTTGTGGGGGGCGGCTATTTATAGCCTGGGAGCATCCCGACATGATTTGACATTAATGCCCTTAAATAATATGACCGTTGGAGTGGATAAGACCAGTGACTTCGCGTGGCTATCAAACGGTCGGGACCCTCAACTGTGAGAGTCCTCATGTCACTCATATTCCTCACTTGAGGCTTTTGGTAGGATTTGGCTTGGGTTGAGCATCATGAGGAAATCCATTCCATAGTGTTACTTTGACCCCCTTTAACAGTACGGTGTTCCTATTCATCAAATGCGAAGAAAGTAAAACAGAAAACGTAAATCTTCATGCTTCAATTTCTTCAGAATGATTTTCTTCAGGAACCACCGATCTTCTCAATATCAATATCTTCATGAGGAATATCAATTTCATCGCAGATTTCTCGCGATTCATTTCTTCAGCTTCAGACCAATTTCTTCAACTGAAGACATATATTTTTAGGGGTCGATATTCTTCAAATATCTCAAACTCCTCAATGACTTATAGATCCTGTGTACACTTATAAACACATTAGATACTTAACCTATAAGTCTTCAAACCACCAAAATCACTAAGGGGCACTAGATGCACTTACAATCTCCCCCTTTTTGGTGGTTGATGACAATTAGGTTAAGTCTTCAACAGGGAATAAAAATGTGAAGTGTAAATACTTAATTGAGGAATTTGAAGACAAGATTCACAAAGACTCCCCCTGAAGATGTGCATACCTTGAGGATTTTGCTTTTATAGAATATGCACATTGATGATTTATATCATGGAGATCTCCCCCTGAATCTTGTAAATCATGCATACATATAACATATCATATGAAGAAAATGAGGATGCATGATGGCAAATGGTATCTGACGAATTCCAGCATGCGTGCATTAAAACTTGAGGAATAAGCATGCGAAGAAAAACGTTCAAAAAGCGTCAGAGTACCATCGGGCTTAAGTTACAACTCATTACATAAAAACTTCAGAAGAGCCAAGAGTTTGTAACTTAAATATAGTTCATAAGCCCCAAAAATAACTCCCGTTTGAAGACTAACTCTCAAGTTTCTCCCCCTTTGTCATCAAGTGACAAAAAGGGACAAACTGAGGACTAACGCCCGTGAAGACTTCGGTTCTTTGCGGTTGATGAAGATCCTTGGCGCTTCTTGGGTGTAGTCTTCTTCCTTGGTCCTGTTGCGGTGTCGAGTTGTTCCTCATCAGATTCGGCGGTGCGGAATGACGAGAAGGAGCTGTCTTCAAGATCTGGCACAGGAATGGGCCTGAACTTCTTCTTGGGAGGCCACGACCAGTCAAAGTCCTGCTCAAAGTTCAAATCTTCAAGCTCAGTCTGGGTCTTCAGATGAGCAAGGTTAGCCCATGTGCGATCAAAAACCTCATGCAGATAGTGATGATTAAGCTTCACACTGTTCTGTGTCTCAGTGAGGGTTTTCACAATGGCACCAAACTGGCGTTTGACCCATTTGTGGTTGTGATCCACCTTCTGATGAAGACTGAGAAGAAGCTCTCTGGTGTTTAGCACGCGAGGAGGAACTGGGCTTGGTGGACGAGTCTCAGTATCGTCCCATGAGGAATATGCATCTGGCTCTTTAAATTGACCATCAAGAGGCCTACTTCCTTCATCAATTACAGACTTTCCTTTTCCCTCAATGGGCTCGAAAGTCTTCTTGTTGACCCGGATAGGAGGCATATAACCAACATGGTTCTGGAAATCTGCGTGAAAGTTGATGCCTGTCCTTGTCCTGAGGAATCTCATGATCCATGGTGCATAAATTTTGTGATCATATGGGCACATTGCATTGTCAGCCAAAGTCCTCAAGAATAAATCATGGATATTCATGGGGATACCGTGAATGATGTTGAAGAGGATATTCTTCATGAGGCCGACGACATCTTCGTCATCATCATGGCCTTTGATTAGCGCTAGCACACTCCAGAGAATGCGGTAGACAGACCGGGGTGTGTACTTGAGCTCATGGACGAGGAATGTGGTTCTTGAGGGTTTTCCTGCAGCCAAAGGCTTCATGAGGACTTCCATCATTCCATTTGGCAGCTCACGCTCACCATAAAGCTTCACTGCCCCTTCTGAAGGAATTGGTACGGGCAGTTCTCTGAGGAGTTCAGACGCTGGAGCCTTGTAGTGAGTATTTTGGGTCATCCAGTCGAACACCCAAGTGTTGATGTCATCAGCGTTGCCCGAGATGTGCAGAGTTGAATAGAACTGAAGAATTAGCTCACTATTCCAATCTGATATGTCGGAGCACATAGGGAGTAAACCTGCATCATGTAGTACACTGAGGACTGGTTCCATGCAGGGAATCTGTTCAATTTCATCATGAGGAATGTGCCTGTGCTGGAATATCTTGTTGCGGCCACAGAGCACAGAAGCATAGTAGTTCATCTGAGTCCTTGTCCAAAACTTCAGATGCCTCATTTGAGGCTTGTCGTAAGGATTCTCTCCGATGAAATACATGCGTTCCTCAAAGAAATTCTCTTTCTGAAACTTTGGCCGCTTTGAGAATGGCAGGCGCTGAACTGGATTGAGATTATGCTGAGGAATGGGAGGGGAAACAACCATGGCAGTCTCTGGGTTGAGCACAATGAATTCATTGTCAGGGGCGGGAACATTTTCTTCAGCAGTTTCCTCAGGTTGAGGAATTTCTTGCTCAGGCTGAGCATCAGGCTGAGGAATTTCTTCTTCCTGCTCAGCTTGAGGAGTTTGGTCAGCCTGTTCAGTGGGAGGAGCCTGCTCAGACTGGACATTTTCTTCAGCTTGATTTTCATCAGCTGACTTTGTGGCAGAAGCAGATTCTCAGCTGCTGCAGCTGAAGCTTCAGTAGTCTCTTTCTGAGGAATATGAGGTTGAGGACTGTCATCAATTTGTATTTCCTCATCAGTATGCTCCTCAGAGGCAGCATCCTTCATTTCCTCATCTGCCCTTGTAGTGTGGTCACCAAGGACGACCATTTCATATGAGGGTGCAACATTAAGAGGCACCGGGTCCAGAGGGGCAGATTCTTCAGTTTCCTTGAGGCGTTTTGCCTCAATCTTTTCTTCTGCTGTGGAAGCTTTTCTCTTCTTCGCTTCCTTCTCAGCAGCCCTTGTCTTTTTCGCGTCTGATGCAGACGGGATTAACTTCTTCACCTTTGACGTTTTTGGTGAAGGTGTTTTCTCAACAGATTCTTCAGCTGGCAGTGAGGAACCAGCTGGAACAGAGTCATCAGCCTGCTTTGGTGAAGCAGCTGGATCAGTAGCAGTTTCATCAGGGTTTGCAGTTTCATCAGGAGCGGTCTCAGTGATGATTTCTTCAATGGCCGGCTCATCAGCACGGCGCTCTTGGTGTTGTTCCTCAGCTTGAGGAATTTCCTCCTCATCAGGAGATGCATCTTCTGGCTGTTCAACCAGGGTCTGAGGAGTCGGTGCTGGTGGGGGTGACGTTTGTTGTAGTCATCAACAGCACTAGTGGCTAGCTTGATGAAATTGCGTTTGATGCTTGTACGGTCTGACAGTTTCTCACACTTGTCAGTCAAGACTTGCAGCTCTGCCTGGGTGGAAACCAATGCTTCAGGCGTCAGCTTGAGAACATTTTGCCTGAGGAATTTCTCCTTTCTTGCCTTTGCAATCTTTGCCTGCTTGGCCTTCTGTTCCTTCCACTTGGCTTCGTTTATGAAGGTAGCCACCATGTGGCTGACTCCAGCAGGAAGTTTCAAATCATCAATGGGTGTGTTTGGGTCTTCATACCACACATTGATGAAGTCGAGGAGGACTTTGGGGTCCATCACCAGAGGAATAGCACTGCCTGATGCTTGTGCTACCCTTTCTTGCTTGTTCCTGATGATGGCTTCCAGAGTTTCATGATCATATTCATCACTTCCCTCTGATGCAGACGGGACTGTGATGATTTTGCTGGGGCTGGGCAGAGGTGCAGGTTCAGTTGTTGTCAAAGTCTTCAAAAGGGGTGTTGAAGACTTCGTCTCCGAGCTTGTTGCAGCTGGGAGTGAGGAGCTAGAGCTGGCAGTCGTAGTCTTCACGACTTTCTTCTGTACTGGCTTTGGGGGTGGAGCTGAGGACTTTGGTGTAGATGCGATTGGTGCTGAGGGTTTTGGTGCTGATGGTTTTGGTGTTGACGGTTTTGGAACCGAGGGTTTTGGAACTGAGGGTTTGGTGACAGAAGTCTGTGCAAACTTCTCTTGGGGCTTTGAAGCTTTTGGCTTTGTTGGCACAGACTTTGGTTGAGGAATCTCGGAGCCTGAGGTTTCTGCTGCTGAGGAATGAGTAGCACCGGAGGCAGCAGCTGAGGATTCATGAAATTTCTTCACTGTTGTTTCTGCTTGCTTCTTGAGCTTGGCCAGATGCCTTTCTTTTTCATCTGGGTAGTCATCAAGTGTCATAAGACTTGAGGGATGAGCTACTTGATGATCCTCAAGTGGGGCCCTTCTGCCAGGGGGCTTCAAAGCGAATTTCTTCGCATATTTTGGAGTCACAAACCTATACTCCTTCCACTCCTTTGCCCATCTGCGTTCAATTTTCTGCAGCCTAATCTTTCTTTTAGGCATAGTCTCAGGTTCATCATCAGGCGTGCAATAGTCCAGGTATATGTCATCAGGAATATCAACAGTTGTGTTCTGCTCCAGTTTCTTTCCTCCCTTCTGTTTCCTTTCTTCCTCCATTTTCTTCAGACGAGGAACTTTCTGAGGATTTTGAACTCTTGAGGATTCTGATGAGCCTTGAAGAGTTTCTTCCAGAAACGCTGCAAATGAGTTAATGTGATGAGAACCGAGAGATTCATCAGCTGACATGTGTGTACCTGTGAACAGAGTATAGTTGCGAGGAATTTGGAGAGGTCATATGCGTTCTCAGATTTGAAGAAAATGAAAAAGTTTGACAGTTTGAGGAATATAACCAGTGGTTGAGGAATTTGCTTAAGCATTCTGTTCTTGGGTTCCAGAGTTGTACAGATCCGAAAATTCGCACAATTGAGGAATCTCGTGAAAATCTTAGATGCTTAGCTAGTTCATCAATGATTGTGGTGATGGATAGTGTCTGAGGAATCATGTGTGCATCGTATCTTGAGGAAAAACAGATTTCACATGGGAGAGGTAAAATTCCAGATCTAATCTGTTGTAAAAATGGGATATAATTACCCTGGAAGGTACGAACGAAGAACACAAAAAGGTGGTGTTGGAGAGGTTCTTCGGTCAAGTGTCCAATGCACCCTAACTTGGCAGCAGAGGACGTCTACGGCGGCGGCGGACGTAGATGTTCCGACTCCGGCGTGATCCTGGCGGCGAGAAGGTTGAGGCAGTGAAGCTCTTCCTTGCCGGCGACAAGACTACCAGCGGTGGCGCTAGGGTTCGGTGTGCTGTGGCAGGAGAGCGATGAGGCGAAGAAGATGATACCGAGGGGGATAGGGACATATTTATAGCCCGAAAGTTATTGTTTGGCGCGAAAGTTTCGGACCGAATAGCCCTTGCCTCTATGTCTCCGCAGGACACGTGTAGCTCCCGTACGATGCGGTGGAGATAGTGGAGATCGTGGCTATCCAATCGTGGGAAGTGGGGGTTCAGTTACTGTTCCTTTGAAGAAAACAATTTTTCGAAGATTTGAGGATTTTCGTTACAAAATCATCAGCTGACAAGGATGCAGTGAGGATTTTGAACAAAGTTTCAAGTAGAACGAATATGAAGAATTGAATAGACTGGATAAGTATAGCATAGAGGGAAAATAGGGTCCGATCACATTCACTTAGCAGAAACATCAACTTGAAGAATTAGCAATAAGTGAATGTTGTTGAGGACTAGAAATCACAGTCTACCTAGGCAAATGAAAGTCATCAAGTGTTTTTGAAGATTTTGCAATAGATCATCACAATGAAGAACAACTGTTTTGAAGAAAATGCATTGTGAGGAATTTGATCATTTGAGGAAAATCAACTTGAGGAATTTCACATTGGGCGGTGGCGTTGCCCACCATATAAGAATGTTGATTACAGACGCCGCGTACAATTGTCGTAGGGCCCTGAGAATCAATTTCTTCGTTAATTTCTTCACATTCAGAGTGACTTTCTTCATTGGTTGAAGAAAATCGTTTCATCATGTGTTGCACATCTAAGTCATCAACTTTGCATAAGTGTTAGGATGTGTGCATGTTTTTACAAAACATTTGAAGACTCTAAGATATTTAGATCACACCGCAACTTGCAAAACCTTTTCTCATCCAAGGGCTTACTGAAGATATCAGCCAGTTGATCAACAGTCTTCACATGGTCGATGAGGATATTGCCCTTGAGGACATGGTCCCGAAGAAAATGATGACGAATCTGGATGTGCTTGGTCTTCGAGTGTTGTACTGGGTTATAGGCAATTTTGATAGCACTCTCATTGTCACAGTAGAGAGGCACATTCTTCATGTTGATGCCGTAGTCCTTGAGGGTTTGCTTCATCCATAGTAATTGAGCACAGCAAGAACCAGCAGCAATGTACTCAGCTTCGGCAGTGGATAGTGATACGCAGTTCTGCTTCTTTGAGGACCAGCAAACCAGTGATCTTCCGAGGAAATGGCATGTGCGAGAAGTTGACTTGCGATCCACACGGTCACCAGCATAGTCTGAATCAGAATACCCTACCAGATGAAGATTGGAGCCCTTGGGATACCATAATCCTAGTGTTGGTGTGTGAGCTAGGTATCGAAGAATATGTTTCACAGCCTTATGGTGTGATTCCTTCAGTTTTCCTTGAAAACGTGCACACATGCAAACACTAAGCATTATGTCTGGCCTAGATGCACATAGATACAATAAAGAGCCAATCATAGAGCGGTATACCTGTTGATTGAAATCTTTACCATTTTCATCAGTGCCGAGGTGACCGTTGGTAGGCATTGGAGTCTTGGCACCTTTGCATTCATGCATGTCGAATTTCCTTAGAACATCCTTGAGGTATTTCTCCTGTGATATGAAGATTCCATTGCTTTGTTGACGAATTTGAAGACCTAAGAAGAATTTCAGCTCCCCCATCATAGACATCTGATATTCTTCACTCATCATATAGGCAAATTCATCACTGTATCTTTTGTCAGTACAGCCAAATATGATATCATCAACATATATTTGACATACAAACAGCTCATTATCATAAGATTTTGTGAAAAGAGTTGGATCGAGTGAACCAGGTTTGAAGCCTTTCTTCATGAGGAATTCCGTCAATGTATCATACCATGCCCGAGGGGCTTGCTTGAGACCATACGAGCCTTTTTGAGTCTGAAGACTTTGTCTGGATTCTTTGGATCCTCAAAACCTGGGGGCTGAGCAACATATACTTCTTCCTCAAGCTTACCATTGAGGAATGCACTTTTCACATCCATTTGATATAAGATGATGTTATGATGATTAGCGTAAGCAAGTAGAATTAGAATAGCTTCAAGTCTAGCAACCGGTGCAAAAGTTTCATCGAAATCTATTCCTTCAACCTGGGTGTAGCCTTGGGCTACAATTCGTGCCTTGTTCCTCACCACTTGACCGTCCTCATCTTGATTGTTTCGGAAAATCCACTTGGTGCCGATGATGTTATGCTTGCGAGGATCTGGTCGCTTGACGAGCTCCCATACATCATTCAGCTTGAATTGAAGAAGTTCGTCTTGCATGGCTTGGATCCACTCCGGTTCCAGAAAAGCCTCAGCTACTTTTGAGGGTTCTGTGATGGATACAAAAGAAAAATGCCCACAAAAGTTAACTAAGTGTGAAGCTTTTGAGCGAGTGAGAGGACCTAGCGCGTTGATGTCGTTGAGGATTTGGTCAAGTTCTACTTCATTTGCAATCCTCGGATGAGCTGGTTGAGGATTTTGTCTGGGCTAAGGAAGTGGTGCTGTAGCAATTTCCTCAGGAGCATCTTCTTGACTTTCATCAGTGATGGGGATTGTTTCTTCACCAATTTCCTCAGTGGGGACAATATCTTCAGTAGGCTTAAGCTTTATTGCTTCCTCAGGAGACAGCTTATCTGGATCAGAAGGCAATTGCTCTCTTTGCGAGCCATTAGTTTCATCGAACCGCACATCTACAGTCTCAACAACTTTGTTGTGATAGTTGTTGAAGACTCTGTAGGTGTGCGAGTCCTTTCCATAACCGAGCATAAAACCTTCATGTGCCTTAGGTGCAAATTTTGAGCTATGATGAGGATCTCTAATCCAGCATTTTGCACCGAAGACTTTGAAATAACTTACATTGGGTTTCTTGTCAGTGAGGAGTTCATATGAGGTTTTCTTGAGGAATTTGTGAAGATATACCCTGTTGATGATATGGCATGCAGTATTGATTGCTTCAAGCCAGAAGCGACGAGGAGTCTGATATTCTTCAAGCATAGTTCTTGCCATTTCAACCAGAGTCCTGTTCTTTCTTTCGACGACACCATTCTCCTGAGGAGTATAAGGAGCAGACAATTCGTGAGTAATACCAAGTTCATCAAGATAATCATCAAGACCATTGTTTTTGAACTCGGTTCCATTATCACTCCTAATATGTTTGATCTTGATGCCGAAGTTCGTCGAGGCCCTTGAAGAAAATCGTTTGAAGATTTCCTGCACTTCAGTTTTATACACTATGATATGTACCCAAGTGTATCTGGAATAATCATCAACTATGACAAAGCCATATAGCGATGCTGCATTGGTTAGTGTTGCATAGTGAGTAGGTCCAAACAAATCCATATGAAGCAATTCAAAAGGACGGGTAGTGGTCATGATGGTTTTGGAGGGATGCTTGGATCTGGTCATTTTCCCAGATTCACAAGCACCGCAGAGATGATCCTTGAGGAATTTGACTGATTCGATGCCAATGACATGCTTCTTCTTTGCAAGTGTGTGCAAATTCCTCATGCCTGCATGACCTAGTCTTCTGTGCCACAGCCATCCTTCTGAGGTTTTTTCTAGTAAGCAAGTGGCTGGTTGAGGACCTGTAGAGAAGTCAACAATGTACAAATCCCCTCTTCTTACACCTTCGAAGACTTTGGATCTGTCAGATTCCATGATGACTACACATCTATATCTACCAAAGATAACAACCATATCAAGATCACAAAGCATCGAGACTGACATGAGGTTAAAACCAAGGGATTCAACAAGCATCACTTTGTCCATATGCCTATCCTTGGAAATAGCTACTTTGCCAAGTCCCAATACCTTGCTTTTACCTTTATCAGCATATGTGATTTGCTTCAGAGGTGATGGAGTTAGTGGCATATTCATCAGTAGGCTTTTATCACCAGTCATGTGATGTGTGCAGCCACTATCCAGAACCCACTCAGTATTTTTGGGTTTGTCATCCTGCAGATGAATTAGTACAGCTTACCATCTCATATGCTTCAAATTTGAAGAATATGATACTAATTTCATCATAACAGAAATGTAAGGACGTGTGAAATATTTCTATTTCATCAATCATTAGCTTGCGTCCTATCAAGCATTTCCTCAGGTCTCCAGCAAATTCTTCACATGATGATATTCATCTGGAGACCTGACCTACAGAAGTGATTAGTTTGATTTCTTCACCACCCACATCTGAAGGGGTGGCAAAGCGTTCATCATCCTGCGAGCACCATATGAGAAAGGTGGCATTGAAGCTAATGTACTTCTCTTAACAGTAGGGGGTTAAAGTACTCATATGAGTATGCAGAGAACTGGTTTGAGGATTTATGAACAAAATGACTTGAAGAATAGAGCTCATAATCATATTCCTCGTAGTTTCCCTGCATGTTAGACGCATAAGCACGGGTATGAGCATAGTTTTGACCAGTTGAGGATTTTGATCCTCTTGAAGACTTTGGTCCTCCTGAGGAATTTGATCTGGGGTTCAGATTCTTCAGAGGTGATGTCATGAGGACATTTACTTGAAGATTTTCAAGACAACTTTTGGGAACCCAGATTTTCCTCAAAGGAGGGCCATTCCTGCAGTTAGTTCCAACATATCGAGCAAATACTTCACCAGATTGATCTTTGAACAGTTTATAGTTGGAATCAAATGACTCATCCGAGGAATAGGATAATTCACATGAGAAGCCAGTTAGATTAGATGGATCAAAAGGAGCCCCAGTAGCAGCAACCCATGAGGTTTTGGGATACTGCTCAGGTTTCCAATAAGATCCATCAGCATTCAATTTCCTCTCAAAGGCAATTCCTTCTTTCCTCGGGTTACTGTTCAAGATCTGCTTTTTGAGCACATCACAAAGGATTTGATGTCCTTTGAGGCTTTTGTACATGCCTGTTACGTACAATTCCTTCAACCCTGCATTTTCATCAGTGACATTTGTGTTTTCCTCAAGTGAGGAAATAGACACAACGGGTGCAGTTGAAGTATTTGTAGCAGTGGTAGCATTTGAAGATTCTGGTGAAGAATTAGCAGTTTCATGATCAATGCATTTAAGACATGGAGGAATAAATTCAACTTGACTAGCGCTGATCTGTTGAGCTAGTAATGAATCATTTTCCATACGAAGATCATCATAAGACATCCTCAGCTTCTCAAGATCAAGCTTCCTTTGAAGAAATTCGTAGGAAAGCTTCTCATGATCAGTGAGGAGTGTATCATAACGATCCTGAAGAATATCAAATCTAGACTGAAGATTTTTCATGTCATCAGCTAGGATTTGATTAAGATTCATTTCATCATTCAACAGATCATCACTTTTGTCTAGCAGTTTTTGAAGCTTTTCCAGAGCAGTTTGTTGTTTAGTGGCAATGATGGCAAGTTTACTGTAACTGGGTTTTTTGTAATCATCATGTTCACAGTCACTTGAATCAGATGAGGAGGCATTATGTGATACCTTTGAACCTTTTGCCATGAAGCAATAGGTTGGAGCGAAGTCATCAGCATAGTCATCAGTATGGATGGTGCACTCATTTTCTTCAAGATTGAAGATTGACTTGCTGACGAAATTGGTTGCTAGTGCAAGACTAGCCTGTCCGGATTCTGAATCTTCTCCAGAGCCTTCTTCATCATCACATTCTTCTGATTCTGCCTCGGAATCCATTTCCTTGCCAATAAGTGCCCGAGCCTTTCTGAAACTAGTCTTCTTATGTGAGGAGGACTTTGAAGATGAGGATTTTGAAGATTTCTTCTTCTTCTTTGAGTCATCAGAACTGTCATCCTTGTATTTCTTCTTCTTTGATTCCTTTCCCCAGCGAGGACAATCAACAATGTAATGACCTGATTTCTTGCACTTGTGACAGGTTCGTTTCTTGTACTCCTCAGATACAGATTCTAATTTCCTCATGTCTCTTCTTGATGATTTACCGAACTGGCCTCGTCGTGTAAATCTCTGGAATTTCCTCACAAGCATTGCAAGTTCCTGACCAAATTCTTCAGGGTCACAACTGCTGTGATCTGTGTCTTCTTCTTCAGATGAGGAAATTGCTCTTGCCTTTAGTGCACGTGGTCTGGAATAGCTTTGTCCATATAGATCTCTCTTTTCTTCTAGCTGGAATTCATGAGTATTTAGCCTTTCAAGGATATCAGCAG
The DNA here is from genome assembly GCF_904849725.1 of Hordeum vulgare subsp. vulgare. NCBI lineage: Eukaryota > Viridiplantae > Streptophyta > Magnoliopsida > Poales > Poaceae > Hordeum > Hordeum vulgare. Next base: position 64,801,858 of record NC_058522.1, read on the forward strand.
GATCTAGCATCTTGTAGTCTGGTCTTTCTTGGATCATCAGAACTAAAGTGTCAAATGAAGAATCCAAAGATCTCAGCAGTTTCTTCACAACTTCGTGATCAGTGATGTCTCGAGCTCCCAGTGCTTGTAGTTCATTTGATATGTCAGTGAGGCGATCAAAGGTGTCTTGGCAGCTTTCATTGTCATGTCTCTTGAAGCGATTGAAGAGATTGCAAATAATATCAACACGAGAGTCGCGTTGGGTTGATACTCCTTCATTTACCTTGCACAGTCTCTCCCAGATCAGTGTTGCAGAGCCTAAGGCACTTACTCTTCCAAACTGGCCAGGGCTCAGATGACCACAGATGGTGTTCTTCGCTTGAGAATCAAGTTGCTTGAATTTCTTCACATCAGCTGCAGTGACACTAGCAGAAATGAGGGGGACACCATTTTCCACAATATACCAGAGATCATTGTCAATAGCTTGTAGATGCATTTGCATTTTGTTCTTCCAGAAGGGAAAGTTCTTTCCCTCGTAGGTAGGACATGCTGCAGTCACCTTAAACATGCCTGCAGTCAACATAACTAAAACTCCAGGTGGTTAAACCAAAATCACACAGAACAAGGGAGTACCTTGCTCTGATACCAATTGAAAGTGCGTTATATCGACTAGAGGGGGGTGAATAGGAGATTTTTAGAATTTCATCACTCAGGAAGTTCCTTTTGAGGAAATTCCTCACTGATGACTAACTTACAGCGGAAACAGTTAAGGATCAGTCGTGCAATCGTTCACAACAGCAGTATTGCAGAGTGAAGATTATGAAAACAGATTGCACAGTAAGCAGGCACGCAGAATACAGATGATGATTAACTCAAGTGAAGAATTTGGGGTTGAGGAAATTCAGAGAAAGTCTTCAGCAAATTCTTCAAACAGTCACAGTGAATGTCATCAACACATAATACAGAGAATGTAAAGAGTTGAGGAATTAAAACCCGATTCTTGGTGAAGACTGTTGTTGATGACCCAGTTCCAACTGATGTGACAGTTGTACATCTGGTTTGGAGCGGCTTGGTATTGAAACCAAAGGACACCCAGTCCCGGGACACACAGTCCCTACCGTACTCTCCTTGAGCTAAGGACACACAGTCCTCGCCCAACACTCGTGGTAAATCTTCAGGGCAGACTTCCAAACCCTCACAAACTCGGTCACCCGGGGATCCACAATTGACTGCTGGATTGCTCTAGACCACGACGCCTAACCGTCTGGAGGACGCACAGTCCTCAAAGGTAAAAGGCTTCAGTCCCACACAGGAACAACTTCTTCAGTGATGCTCAATCACTAGGTTTGGTTTGTGGTTTCGGTGGGTGGTGTATTTCCTCACTGATGATTTACTCTCGAAAGCTCTGAGGAATTTGGGTTGCTCTTATGACAAGTGTCAGTTTCTAACGGAGCAGCCAACCAGCTAGTGGTTGTGGGGGGCGGCTATTTATAGCCTGGGAGCATCCCGACATGATTTGACATTAATGCCCTTAAATAATATGACCGTTGGAGTGGATAAGACCAGTGACTTGGCGTGGCTATCAAACGGTCGGGACCCTCAACTGTGAGAGTCCTCATGTCACTCATATTCCTCACTTGAGGCTTTTGGTAGGATTTGGCTTGGGTTGAGCATCATGAGGAAATCCATTCCATAGTGTTACTTTGACCCCCTTTAACAGAACGGTGTTCCGATTCATCAAATGCGAAGAAAGTAAAACAGAAAACGTAAATCTTCATGCTTCAATTTCTTCAGAATGATTTTCTTCAGGAACCACCGATCTTCTCAATATCAATATCTTCATGAGGAATATCAATTTCATCGCAGATTTCTCGCGATTCATTTCTTCAGCTTCAGACCAATTTCTTCAACTGAAGACATATATTTTTAGGGGTCGATATTCTTCAAATATCTCAAACTCCTCAATGACTTATAGATCCTGTGTACACTTATAAACACATTAGATACTTAACCTATAAGTCTTCAAACCACCAAAATCACTAAGGGGCACTAGATGCACTTACACTTGTGGGGCCCACGAGGCTCCACCGCCTCCAATCTCAGCTCTATATATTTCGTTTCGCCCGGAAAAAAATCGGAGAGAAGGATTCATTGTGTTTTATAATACGGAGGCGCCGCCACCTCCTGTTCTTCATCTGGAGGGCAGATCTCGAGTCCGTTCTGGGCTCCGGAGAGGGGAAATCGTTGTCACCATCATCATCAACCTTCCTCCATCGCCAATTCCATGATGCTCTTCACAGTTCGTGAGTAATCTCATCGTAGGCTTGTTGGACGGTGATGAGTTGGATGAGATCTATCATGTGATCAAGTTAGTTTTGACGGGGATGATCCCTAGTATCCACTATGTCCTGAGATTGATGTTGCTACTACTTTGCCATGCTTAATGCTTGTCACTAGAGCCCGAGTGCCATGATTTCAGATCTGAACCTATTATGTTGTCGCCAATATATGTGTGTTTTAGATCCCATCTTGCAAGTTGTAGTCACCTACTATGTGCTATGACCCGGCAACCCCGGGGTGACAATAGCCGAAACCACTCCCAGAGACGACCATAGTATGAGGAGTTCATGTATTCACCAAGTGTTAATGCGTTGGTCCGGTTCTTTATTAAAAGGAGAACCTTAATATCCCGTAGTTTCCATTAGGACCCCGCTGCCACGGGAGGGATGGACAATAGATGTCATGCAAGTTCTTTTCCCTAAGCACGTATGACTACATACGGAATACATGCCTACATTAGATTGACGAACAGGAGCTAGTTACATATCTCTCCGTGTTATAGCTGTTACTGATGAATCACATCCGGCATAATCATCCATCACCGATCCAATGCCTACGCGTCTTTTACTACTGGTCCTTGCTACGTTACTTTGCCGCTATTGCTGTCACTACTGTTGTTACTTGCTACTTTGCTGTTACCGGTTGCAAGAATTTTCTGGCGCCATTGATACAACAAGTCAGGAATAGCCTGCCGTCAACAGAGCTTTTTCTAGCACCGTTGCTATCATACCACTTTGCTACTGATACTTTTCTTGCAGGTACTAATCTTTCAGGTGTGGTTGAATTGACAACTCAGCTGCTAATACTTGTGAATATTCTTTCGCTTCCCCTTGAGTCGAATCAATAAAGTTGGGATGAATACTCTACCCTCGAAAACTGTTGCGATCCCCTAAACTTGTGGGTTATCAACCATCTCCTCCATTTTGCCTCACAACCTCCACCACACTCTATTCCACCTATAGTACTATATCCATGGCTCACGCTCATGTATTGCGTGAGAGTTGAAAAAGTTTGAGAAAGTAAGAGTGCGAAAACAATTAATTGGACAATACCGGGGTTGTGCATGATCTAAATTCGTTGTGTGGGGATGATGGAGCATAGCCAGACTATATGATTTTGTAGGGATAACTTTCTTTGGCCTTGTTATTTCAAAAGTTCATGATCACTTTGCTAGTATGCTTGAAGTATTATTGTTTTCATGTCAATAGTAAACTATTGTTTTGAATCTTACGGATCTGAACATTCATGTCACAAGAAAGAAATTACAAAGGACAAATATGTTAGGTAGCATTCCACATCAAAAATTCAGTCTTTATCACTTCCCTACTCGAGGACGAGCAGGATTTAAGCTTGGGGATGCTTGATACGTCTCCAACGTATCTATAATTTTTGATGGTTCCATGTTATTATATTGTCAACTTTGGATGTTTTGTATGCATGAATATGCTATTTTATATATTTTTTTGGACTAACCTATTAACTCAGTGCCAAGTTCCAGTTTCTGTTTTTTCCATGTTTTTGACCTTTTCAGGGAAGAATATTAAACGGAGTCCAAACGGAATAAAACCTGCGGAATGATTTTTTCCATAACAGAAGATACGCATTGGACTTGAGAATCAAGGCAAAGGACCCCGGGGGAGGTCACAAGCACCCTAGCCGCGGCCTGGGGGCGCGCCTAGGAGGCTCGTGCCCCCCCCCCCCCCGTGGCTCCTTTGCCCTACTTCTTCCGCCTATAAATTCTCTAAAAATCCAAAACTACCAGGGAGAGCCACGAAAATACTTTTCCACCGCCGCAAGCTTCTGTCTCTGCAAGATCCCATCTGGGGCACGTTCTGGTGCCCTGCCGGAGGGGGGATTCGGACACGGAGGGCTTCTTCATCAACACCATTGCCTCTTCGATGATGCGTGAGTAGTTCACCATAGACCTTCGGGTCCATATCTAGTAGCTAGATGGCTTCTTCTCTTTCTTGGATCTTCAATACAAAGTTCTCCATGATCTTCATGGAGATCTATCCGATGTAATCTTATTTTGCTGTGTGTTTGTCGAGATCCGATGAATTGTGGATTTATGATCAGATTATCTATGAATATTGTTTGAGACTCCTCTGATCTCTTATATGCATGATTTCGTATCCTTGTAATTCTCTTCGAGTTGTGGGTTTCGTTTGGCCAACTTGATCTATAATTCTTGCAATGGGAGAAGGGCTTGGTTTTGGGTTCATACCGTGCGGTGTCCTCACCCAGTGACAGAAGGGGTAGCGAGGCACACATCGTGTTGTTGCCATCAATGGTAAAAAGATGAGGTTTATATCTATTGCATGAATTTATCCCTCTACATCATGTCATCTTGCATAAGGTGTGACTCTGTTTGTTATGAACTCAATACACTAGATGCATGCTGGATAGCGGTCGATGTGTGGAGTAATAGTAGTAGATGTAGACAGTATTGGTCTATTTGTCTCGGACGTGATGCCTATATGTATGATCATTGCCTTAGATATCATCATGACTTTGCGCGGTTCTATCAATTGCTCGACAGTAATTCGTTCACCCACTGTAATACTTCTTATCATGAGAGAAGCCTCTAGTGAACACTATAGCCCCCGGGTCTACTTCACATTATATTTTCAGCTCTTCACTTTTACTTTGTTGCACTTTCCACCTTCAGATCTCACCTTGCAATTAATCATGAAGGGATTGACAACCCCTTTATAGCTATGGGTGCAAGTTTGTTTGTTTTTGCGTAGATACATTGGTGACTTGTCTTGATACTCCTACTGGATTGATACCTTGGTTCCTAAACTGAGGGAAATACTTACTGCTACTGTGCTGCATCACCCTTTCCTCTTCAAGGGAAAAACCAACGCAAGATCAAGAGGTAGCACCCCTCCCTTGGTCCTCATCGCCGGTCCCCAGCCCCGCCAGTAGTCCTCATTGGCGTTCGCCACCCTTGCTAGCCATCCTTGGTGGAAGCTGGAACCGCGTCGTGGCTTTGCTGCAACCGGTGCTCAGGAGAGTTGCCATCATTGACATCGAGCATGGTGACGCGAGCTGCGAGGATGGCGACGTTGTCTCGAGCAACACCGTAGACGCGTGTTTTTGTTGCATGCTACAATCGGTGTCATATTTTGCTACAACCGGCATCGTTGCGTGTTGCATGCTGCGACCGTGGTCCTTGCGTGAGCGACGTTTTCCTTGCAACCGTAGTTGTTTGCTACAACATGCAACAATTTTGCTACATCTATTTAAATGGCGTGTATTGGCAACCTCGTTCGTTCAACCTCGTGCAGCGAGCGTCCACGGTGGAAAAAATCTTCAAGCGACATGAAAAAAGCTTCAACGAGTTTGAAAAAGCTTTAACTGGATGCGAGCATGGCAGCCGCCATGATGTTCTTTTTCTACAATCGTGACCACGTTTTATTATGACCAGCTTTGGAATTTGTTGTCATGACCGCGTCAGTATTTTTGCGAACCTGCACGGCGAGCTACAACCGAGAGTAGACAACCACAATGTTTTTTTGCTATAAGGGCATGACCAACGCTCCAGCTTGGACCGCTGTCCCGTTGATCCACGTTGGACGAGCTACTGACGTGGAGGATAAAGGGAAAAAGACTAATGCTTGCAGACCGAGACGGGATCTTGCAGAAGAGGCTGCTTCCTCACCGTAATAAAGTGTTATAAAGGTTAAAAAAAGAAAGGAAAGGGCAAAAGAGAACTGGAGGACGGCGGTAGAACTGGAAAAGGCACAAGCTGGAAAGGACGTGGGGCACCCGAGGTGATGCTGCTTCAGTTGGATAGAAGTTGTTAGGAATAAAATATCTTTAGATTTAGGATAATTAGGCAATTAGCATATTTCTTGGAATATTCTATTTAGCAGTTAGGATATTGGTTTTGTCCATACGCTGTGTCTCTCAACCGTCGTCGTGCCTTTTCCAAACGACGCAACTATTGTCACCGGTATGTACTCACGACTGTTTAGGATATATAAATACCTGCAGTCACTATCAATGAAATCACTCCATTCACTTTAACCACTCTTTTTTCTTCACGTTATCATACACGTATCGCTCTAGTACACAGAGAGAATAGGCTACAGGAGAGAAGAAAGGTGAGAAGAAATGGATTCTCTGCCGGATCTTGCCTTTGCTTTTGCCAGGTTTGTGGCCAGGGAGCACCGTGGCTTCCGTTTTCCTCATCGGAACTTTGGTCTGGCCGCCGCTCGTCGCAGGAACTTTGGCCGCCGCTATCACCGTCGCCCGAATAGGAACGGTGGCCTCCATCACCGTGTGGCACCATACCGTGTTCCTCGTCGTCGATATGGACCGGGTGGTGGCCTCCGCCACCGCCATACCCATCGCCAACACTTCCACCATGTGCATCGCCGAGTGGTAGTCGAGCCAAGGGAAGAGGCCCCGGTCATAACCCAGGAAGTTGTTGCTGCTCCATTGGTGGTTGCTGCAGTGCCGGAAGTTGCTGCAGAGGTTGGCATCGATGAGGCATGTGCCTCCAACATCACCACTCAACTGCCGCCTCCTCCACCGGTGTACGCACCTATGGAATGGATGCTTGCTGGACCAAGCGTCGGATGGCTCGTTGATGACTCAGATCGCTCCTTCACCGACGAACTCGCGGCACCGCCTCCGCCTCCGCTGATGTATTCTTGCCCAGCCTACGGGTACGGATCGAGACTCCCGTCCCCGACGCCATCTGACGAGGACCCGGAGCACTTCAACCCGCCGGGCTATGATCCACTGCCGGAGTTCTCCTCGCCGCCGGCTACAGTCTCCCTGGACGCGCTCAAGCCCCGGCTTGTCATCAACCTTCTACCAAAGGTGAAGACGGAGGAGATCGAGGCCGCTGCACGGACAGTTGCTGTCGCGACGCTCCCCGACCTCAACCTCCCAGCGCTGGAAGTGGAGGAGGAGGAGCACCAGGAAGCAGCGCCCCATCCTCATTCCCGACACCCTCACCGGAAGCCCGTGTGATACTCCGCCGTCTTGCATCCGCCATGGCTGCTCGCCCCGCTGGAGTCCGCGTTGGCACCTGGTCGCCCGAGGCACTCGGCCTCACCAGCCGTGTCGAGGATCTCCGCCTCCACGAGGCCGCCCTCCCCTCCTCCTCTGCGGAGGGGATGCTCCGCCACTGAAGGAGCCGGCCATGGGCACGAGCATGAAGGAGAGCAAGTAGTACTCACGATCTGGGAGAGATAGCCATTTGGGAGAGAAAGTGATGTGGGGATATAATATTCACTCTTTCCCTCTCTCCTAGATTCCGGCCCTGTTTGGATACTCTAACCGGGTTAGAGGTTAGAGTTAGATTCTAACCCTCAACTAACCCTGAACTAACTCTAACCCAAGAGGTGTTTGGATGAGAGGGTTAGATTGGCAATAAATGCTCTTTCCCAATCATTTGGCTACTTTTGTCCATGTTCAGTGTCGGATTTGGTGTGGCCGGTCGTTGTGTGGTTGTGGCGGAACGGCGTGGGGTGGGGTGCTGCAGACGGCGGCTGGGGCGGGGCGGGGCGGTGCTGCAGCCGGCGGGGCGGGGTGCGGCGGGGCGGGGCGCGGCGCGGCGGTGCGGCGGCCGGCGGGCGGGGCGGGGCGCTGCAGCCGGCGGGGCGGGGCGCGGCAGCCGGCGGGCGGGGCGGGGTGCTGCAGCCGGCGGGGCGGGGCGCGGCGGCCGGCGGGCGGGGCGGGGTGCTGCAGCCGGCGGGGCGGGGCGCGGCGGCCGGCGGGCGGGGCGGGGTGCAGCCGGCGGGGGCGGGGCGCGGCGGCCGGCGGGCGGGGCGGGATGCTGCAACCGGCGGGGCGGGGCGAGGTGCTGCAGCCGGCGGGGCGGGGCGCGACGGCCGGCGGGCGGGGCGGGGTGCAGCCGGCGGGGGCGGGGCGGGGCGGTGCTGCAGCCGCGGGGCGGGGCGCTGCTGGGACGGGGCAGACGGGACGGTGAGGAGGGAGGGAGCGACGGGAGCGGGGTTGGTGGGAGGGATTGTTGGATGTGAATCTTTTTCTTTCTTTTTTGGTCCCCACCTAAGTCTAACCCAAAAAAGCACCTCTTGGGTGGGTTAGTGTTTTTGGGTGGGTTAGATGCATCTAACCAACTCTAACCCTACCTGTTTGGATTTTTGAAGGTTAGATAGCTCAACTCTAACCCAATCTAACTCTAACCCTAGAATCCAAAGAGGGCCTCCTTTTTTGACCATCTCAACCCTCCATGCATGCGGTGCCCACACTCCCATGTGTAATGACACAGGTCACGGGCCACAAAATACAAAACCGGCCATGTACTAATCGGTGTACTACTCTAGTGTGCTATAATCGTGATGTACCAGTGTGCTACTCCCATGTGCAATGACATAAGTCACCAGCAATGTAATAGTGTGCTATAATTGTGATGTACTAGTCTAGTAATTAGACGTACTTTTAATTTGTATGTCCCGTTAGAAATACTAATGTGTACTATAAATTATGTTTAGGACCCAGTTAGTCCTTTAGTCAGCTTATATGTGTTGTAAATATATTCTAGACCTGATGTCTATTAGAATTTCAAAATTTGTAACATGGCATGTTGTTAATAAATTTGTTTTAGTATATTATAACATGTTATTCGGTACAACAATTTTATTTTTGCATTTGAAATATATTTTTTTTTCTTGCAAAATTCTCTTTTTAATATAAGATAAAGGCCAAAAAAAAATATGAGATTATTTTTGAATTATATTTGTGCAATCACACAGTAATGGCATCTCTACTGTATATTACAGTTTGCCTATTACTCAGAGGTATTTTCTTTATGCCTCCATAAGTGCTCTTCCAAATATATCAAAATTCGATGATTCTCTCATATATGGCTTACAAATTATAAATGTTCCTCTAGAACATATTTGTTGTTTACCAAAATAAAGTTTACTATCAAGTAAAATTAATCAAATGCATGCTCATACATGCAGAAAATATGGCTAACATCAGTAAGAAAAAATTCCAAGAACTATAAATAGATGGAAGTAACTATCTATCATGGGCCATGGATATGAAAATATTCTTAAGTGGACGTAGCCTTGGTCCTTGCATTGCCGCACCCCCCGAAAATGCTCCAGAAATACCCCAAATGGCAAAGTATGCAGCATTGCACTACATAAGGCACCACCTCCATCCTGATTTAAAAACTGAATATTTGATGGAGAAGGACCCATTAGCTTTATGGGACTCCCTCAAGGAGAGATATGACCAACAAAGAGCAGTAATTTTGCCAAAAGCCCAAAGAGAATGGTCTCTTATAAGGTTTCAGGACTTCAAGTCTGTTGCTGCATATAATTCTGTCGTGCATAAAATTAACTCCAAACTGAGATTTTGTAATCAACAAGTTTCAGATACAGACTCAATAGAGAAAACCTTATGCACTTTCCATCCCTCGATGAGGATATTGCAACAGCAGTATCGTCAAAAGAAATACACAAAGTATTCTGAGCTCATATACACATTACTTCAGGCCGAGAAGCATGATGAACTTCTCATGAAGAATCGCAATGCTCGCCCAACAGGTGCCATGCCTATCCCTGAAGCATGTGATAATGCTCATTTTACTAGTAAATTTGGAAACCGTAAAAGGAACTTCCAGAAATTCAAAGGGAAATGGAAAAAGAACAATGGTCAAAAGACCAACGGTCAAACTAAGGGGAAAGGTCATTTCAGGAAAAATGATCAAAATGACAACTCTCAAACTTGTCAAAGGTGTGGATGCCTGAATCATTGTACTAACCAATGTCGAATTCCTAAGCACCTTGTGGATCCATACATGAAGTATGGAGGAAAAGGCAAACAAGTTCATGGAAATAAAGCTGAAGCTCACTTCAACGCTATTCAAGATAACTCTCAAGCTGGTTGTCGTGGGTATAAGTCTGACAGTAGATGTGTAGGGTACGTAAGGATGGGCAGAGCCTTAGCTACGGCGAGGTAGTATGAGTTCAGACCCCTCTACGGTGGAGGTAACAGTCCTACGTCTCAGTGCTCTTGGGAGCTTGTTGTCGAGTGGAATATGGATTACAGTGAATTGCTAACCCCTGCACTAGTGGGGAAGGGCGGCTTATATAGAGTTCGCTGCCCTTCACAATGGTTCAGTGCACAGGGGTGGAGTAGTGGCGAATAAATGCCTACGTTACAGGTAACGTATGTCTTAAATGCTAATAAAGGTACATGGAAACGTATGACCGTTGCCCTCCAGGGGGGTTACGATGCACAGAGTGGAATCCAGTCGGTAAGTTTGATACGCTCCGAATGCTCATCTTCGACTGGATGATGGAGGAATCGTCACCGACTGGATGATGGGAAGTCCTTAATTCAGTCGGAACTAACTAAGGGCCTAATCCCTTATGAAGGGTAGTCCTTGGGTAGGACCCATAGGGCAGGCCTATGACCCTACCCTAGGACTATAACCCCATCAGGTACTACTATCGTAATTCAGAATGCACTCTTGTATCCTGAATCTACACGTACCCTTATAAGTTTCAAAGATATCCGATCTAACAATTTCCATCTAAAAACAATAGAGGTGGATGACAAAGAATTTTTGCTTTTAACAAAAAGCAACGGATATGCGGAACAAACTTTTGAAAAATTCCCTTCATTTTCATCCGGATTATACTTTACATACATAAAACCCGTACCTTATGTTGCGTACAAAATATTTTTTCAAAATCTTGATAAATTCAAGACTTGGCATGATCGCCTTGGTCATCCCGGAATAGGTATGATGAAAAAAATTGTAAGTAATTCTGTTTGTCATAATTTACCAATTAAAAGATTTCTCAAATCATCAGATTTTGTATGCACCGCGTGTGCTACCGGGAAATTGACTATTAAGCCATCTTATCTTAAAGTTAAAAATGAGTCACTTAATTTTCTTGAAAGAATTCATGGAGATATATGTGGTCCAATACAACCTCTATCCGGACCATTTAGGTACTTCATGGTGCTAATCGATGCATCTACTAGATGGTCACATGTGTGTCTATTATCCACACGTAACCATGCCTTTGCCAAATTAATTGCTCAAATTATCAAATTGAGAGCGAATCATCCTAAACACGGGATAAAAATAATAAGAATGGATAATGCTGCTGAATTTAGTTCACGCGTATTTAATGATTATTGTATGACTTTAGGAATCCATCTAGAACATTCAGTACCCTATGTTCATACTCAAAATGGAATGGCTGAATCTTTAATCAAAAGAGTAAAATTAATTGCTAGACCACTATTACAGAATTACAATTTACCAACCTCTTGTTGGGGACATGCGGTTTTACACGCCGCAGATCTGATGCAAGTCAGACCAACTGCATATCATGAAACTTCCCCGTTTCAAATAGTATGTGGCAATCAGCCAAGTATTTCCCATCTGCGAAAATTCGGTTGCGCTGCATACGTACCGATATCACCACCGCAGTGTACATCTATGGGCCCTCATAGGAAACTAGGAATCTATGTGGGATATAATTCTTCGTCAATTATAAAATATTTAAAACCCCTAACAGGGGACCTGTTCACAGCCCGGTATGCTGACTCAATTTTTGATGAGGACCATTTCCCGACATTAGGGGAAGAAACAAACCACAAAGAATGCCAGAAAATAGATTGGAATGTTACAGGCATTCAGTCCTTAGATCCACGTACAAAAGAATCTGAATCTGAAGTTCAGAAAGTTATAGATTTGCAACACTTTGCGAATAACCTGCGAGACGCATTTACTGATCACAAAGGTGTCACTAAATCTTATATCTCCGCTGTGAATGCACCAGAACGAGTAGAGATACCAAATAAAACTATTCAACTCCCAATTACAAATAAAAGGGGGAGAAATCTGGTCACAGGGGAAAAAGCTTCTCTAAAGCCTTCGCGGAAACATAGAAAATCAAAATCTATGACAGTAAATGCAAATCAACTTCAAGTTGATGGACACCAAATAGATGTTCAACATCTAGAACCCAACATAAATGTGCACACAAATTATAATGTTGGGATATCGAAACAATCAGACTCCGTTGTTATGGGAAATCACACGGTGTGCCTGAAGAAATTAATGAAATATCCATAAATTATATTGATTCAGGAGAAACATACAGTAGAAGCACTACAATTGTCGACACAGATTTCTCCTCGAAAATTGCTGAAACCCTTCAACTGGATCCAGAGCCAAAATCTATGAAAGAGTGCCTCAAGCGCTCGGATTGGCCTAAATGGAAGGAAGCAATTGAGGCAGAATTACACTCGCTTAACAAAAGAGAGGTATTTTCTAAAATAATGCCTACTCCTCATAAAGTCTTCCTTGTGGGAGCTAAATGAGTTTTTGTTCGAAAAAGGAACAAAAACAATGAGGTGGTGAGATATAAAGCGAGACTAGTTGCTCAAGGGTTTACGCAGAGACCCAGTATCGACTACGACGATACATATTCTCCTGTAATGAGTGGAATTACATTTCGATACTTAATATCTTTGGCAGTACAAATGAATCTATTAATGCAGTTAATGGATGTGGTGACCGCTTATCTATATGGGCCACTTGATGCGGAAATTTATATGAAAGTCCCTGATGGACTTAAAATCCCGAATCCTAATATAAATCGCAACATGTATTGTGTAAAATTACAAAAGTCACTCTATGGCTTGAAGAAGTCGGGAAAAATGTGGTATAACCGACTTAGTGAGTTCCTTCTCAGTAAAGGATACTCGAATAACAATGATTGCTCATGCGTATTTATAAAGAAATCCTCAAATGGATTTTGCATCATCTGAGTATATGTTGATGATCTCAACATCATTGGCAACGCAACAGATATATTTGTAGCATGCAATCATTTAATGACGGAGTTTGAGATGAAAGATTTGGGGAAAACCAAATTCTGCTTAGGTTTACAACTTGAGCATTTCCCCTTAGGAATACTTGTTTATCAACCCGCTTATATTCAGAAAAATTTGGAAAAATTCAACATGGATAAATCATATCGGTCCAAAACACCTATGGTCGTCCGATCCCTTGATATGAATAAGGATCCTTTTAGACCTAGGGATGATAACGAGGAGGTATTGGGACCTGAGTTTCCATACCTGAGTGCCATAGGGGCACTAATGTACCTTGCAAATTGTACTAGACCAGACATTGCCTTTGCAGTAAATTTACTGGCTCGACATAGTGCAACTCCAACAAAACGTCATTGGACGGGAGTAAAGGAGTAAAGAATATCTTCAGATATTTACAAGGTACTAAAGATCTTGGTTTATTCTATCGGAAAAATCAAGACATGACCCTGATTGGTTATACTAACGCTGGATATCTTTCTGACCCCCATAATGCCAGGTCACAAACAGGGTTTGTATTTTTATATGGTGGAACTGCTATTTCATGGAAGTCAACAAAACAGACATTGGTAGCAACTTCCACTAATCATTCTGAAATAATTGCATTATTTGAAGCTTCACGAGAATGTGTATGGCTCTGCAGAATGATAAATCATATTCAGACATCATGTGGTATCGGTTCATTAGAATCACCTATTATTATCTATGAAGATAATGCTCCATGTGTTGCCCAAATGCATATGGGATATATTAAAAGTAATATCACAAAACACATCTCCCCAAAACTATTTTTCCCTCACGAGTTACAGAAAGATGGAAAAATTAATATTTTGCAAATAAAATCTTGTGACAATTTTGCAGATTTGTTCACTAAGTCTTTACCAACAACAACATTTGAAAAATGCATTCATGACATTGGTATGAGACGACTACGAAGTTTGCAAAATTCAGGGGGAGAAATTTCCTAGAAATAAACTTATGAGCTCTCCAACGGATTTCTCATGTAGTTTTGAATGAGATAATTAATTATCCTAAATGTATATATCGAATTCTATTTGTTTTCTTTATATTTTCATAGTTTTTTTTTTGAAAAACATAGACAATATAAGATCAAGGATTCTCAAAGTCACAAGATCAAGACAATCAAGAAAATGCAAGATTTTTCAGCACTCAAGACAATGAAGATTAATAACAGCGTTGTCCAAGGGGGAGTGTTAGGAATAAAATATCTTTAGATTTAGGCTAATTAGGCAATTAGCATATTCCTTGGAATATTCTATTTAGCAGTTAGGATATTGGCTTTGTCCATACGCTGTGTCTCTCAACCGTCGTTGTGTCTTTTCTAAACGACGTCTATTGTAACCGGCATGTACTCATAACTGTTCAGGACATATAAATACCTGCAATCACTATTAATGAAATCACTCCATTCACTTTAACCATTCTTTTCTCTTCAAGCTCGAAAGAATGTGGGGCACCCGAGGTGATGCTGCTTCAGTTGAATAGAAATTATCCATACGATGGCCCCGCAGTTTTTTTTTCATGCGTGGAGGCTGAAATCACACCATTCTAGCGCCTCCATAGTTCATGCCCTAACCATGTCTCCGGTTTGCTTCGGCCAGCAATGAAAATATTGCCACGACGACCGAGAGTTTTTTTAGAACCATGTCTCAGGTTGCGGGGTGGCCGTCAGTCGCGAACAAGTGTGAGATGGCGGCGCTGGGTGCGGGGCTCGATCCACGACGATAGCGACAAGCGCGGTGATGAGGGCGATCGGGAACAGGCCGGCTCCCGCCTTCCACGTGCCAGCGGGGGGATGTCGCCCTCATCGAGGCGGCGCCGCACGGAAGCCGAAGGGGCCCCCGTTACGCTGGCGCTGGGTTATCCGAGGCCGATACTGGCGCTGGCAGGAGGCGGGATCTTATCTTTTTCAGAAACGAGAGCATCCCTGAAAGATTCTTGCTGATTAGACCCGGCTTGCCCTGCTTCAGCAGATGAGTGGTGCCCTGCTCTGTTCACTCGATTCGACACTGTAAACAATAGGGTTCAATCCAGGTCAAGTTTCTGCTCTGTTTGTTATTTGCTGTTCTGTTCTTTGGAGTGATAAATGATGTACTTTTTCAGCTTATGAATCTAATATTGAAACATTGCCACTGAAGCTACAATGTAGAATTTCTTGTAACATCCCTGTTGTCGTTTTTGCTATGGAGGCTCGGCTGCACTGCACCACAAGATACTGACAGAATCTAACTTGTACTCCAACACTCTGGGTCTTTACTCCTTGGAATTGCTAAAAGAAGGAAAACTGATCCTAGCATATCTCACTAGATTCCTTCTGCTCAGATTCAAAAAGTTCTGGATTGGAGACAAGTGTCATGCTTTCATCTGCCTCTCTCTGAACAACTTTTTAAATGACTCTTTTTTTCAACCGAAGATATGATGGCACTGCAAGAACAAGACCCACAAGTGTCAGCTGGTATGGTGCGCATCTGCATATATGTATGCCCTTTTGCTCTGGGCTTGGGCATCCTTGCCATTGTGGCTGCTTCTCTGCCGAAGTATTGGCTCTTGCCAAAGGTAAGAGCCTTCTGGTCTTTCTACTCTCTACATCCTTAGAGTTAGAGCATAAACTTGCTGCAGCTTAAGATCATGTTTATGGTGGCACGCAGGATACTGAAGTGCATAGCTTATTTTCATTTATCAGGCATGAAATATGTGCATCCATGTGAAGTTGGAAGATACTGATGATATTAACACATATTACTACATCTTCCTATTTTACTCTGAAAGAAGTGTCTGCTGTTTGCAAAGATAAGAGAGCCTTCTTGTCTTTCTACTAGTAGATCATTAACTTGCTAAATCTATAGATCGCCTGAAGCACATACTTTACTTTCTGTTTGTTATGAAAAAACATGCTCCAGTATTGGACATCTTTCTTTGATTTATCTGACATCAAATAGATGCATCCATGTGAGGTTGAAACAGACTGCTCATAATAACACACAATACTACATCTTCATATTTTAGGCTGAGGTATATATATATATATATATTTTTGGAGGCTGAGGTATCTTGTTCCCTTGACTTCCCAGCATTTTAATTACATTTGTCATGCCGCCGGATCAAGACCATGAGCAAGGTAACAGGAGTGGTCACAACATCAGAAGCAAATCCTTTCAAAGATGTGAGGGCTGTGATTCACATTACTATTGGTGTCATATGGATGATACCCAGAAGTATTTCTTCAAGTGCATGGTTGGCAATTTCCAAGAAAAAATGGCAAGCCCTGATGCATCCATACCCTTTCTGTGCTTCAGATGGAATGCTATCCTGTCTCAGAATGATAATTTTGTTGTTTTCTTGTTCCTGTAGGCCATTCCGCAGAAGTTTGTGCAGAATTTCAAAGGTCAGATCTCTGAAGCTATCAAGCTAGAAGCTCCTGATGGAAACATATACAATGTTGAGGCTATCAAGGATTTAAACAAGATAGTCCTTGGGTCTGGATGGGGGGTATTTGTCCGCTTTTACAAACTAAAAGCGGGCTATTTCCTGGTCTTCCGGTACATTGGGGATTCTCACTTCAAAGTTCTGATATTTGATTTTGGAAGTTGTTGTGAGAAGGAGGTGTTCCACGTTCTCATGAACTGTGGTCCTAATGCCCAAGAAAAAGACTCTCGTCTTGATCGATCACTGCTGAGTGAAAGACAATGCCAGAATGCTGGATCAAGCAATGGTGAATCCCATCGAAGGTGCGAGCACTGCGATGTGCACTTCTATTGGCATCACATGGATGATAGGCAGAAGCATTTCTTGAGGCTCATGGTTAGCGATTTCCGTCACGAAATGGTAAGACCCTAGATGAACAATGCCCTTCCGGCTGTACTGATGAAATGTCTTCTTGATCAGACATATGTAATTTGCTGATTGCTTTGTTGTTTGTTTTTGCAGAACATACCAGAGAAATTTGTGAACAATTTCAGAAGCAGGATCTCTAAAGTTATGAAGCTAGAAGCTCCTGATGGAAACATATACAACATTCAGGTTACCAATGATCTGAACAAGATAGTCCTTAGATCTGGATGGACAGCATTTGCCAGTGCTTATGAACTAAAAGAGCATGACTTGCTGGTTTTCAGATACATTGGGGACTCTCACTTTAAAGTCCTAATATTTGATCCAAGTGGTCGTGAGAAACAATTATTCCACATTGTCATGAACCATGCTCCTAATGTACCAGACACGGGCATATGTCATGATCCGTCATTCTTTAGGGAAACAAGGCGTCGAGACTGTGAATCACGCGATAACAACACCAGGAAAACTAAAAAGATGACTCCTCTGGACTCTCCTTCACGGAGATCTGGTAAGGAATTGAAGGGTTGCATGTACATTTTCCTTGGTACCTATTCTGTAATTACTTACTGATGTCTTGATGATTAGCGTTGTGCAGCTGAAGGCGTCACATCTCCAGAGGACACCATGAATTCAGGTATCCCTCCGGAAACTACCGAGCCTCGCTATGTCCTAGCAACGGGGTGCAATCTGACTACAGCGCAGAAGGCACAAATCGACGCACTTGTGAAGAAAGTTAGGCCTGTAATTCCATTTTATATCACAGCCATAAACAAGACAAGTATGTCTGGAACTCTGGTACGTATGCAGTATGCTCTACAAATTCAGTGAGACTCCTGCAAAATTTGTTATTTAATGCTCAGGGTCAGATTCTCTTGTCTAAAATTTTGTTCAAATTTTTAAAATTATAGTAGCTCTCCGTAGATTATAATCTTTGATAATTTGAAAGCCATATGATTCATTCACTCTAACAGGTCATCTGCAAGGACTATGCTTCCAAATACCTTCCACATGAAGACCAATTCATCACACTCTGCCATCCTCGTAAGAGCAACATATGGTTAGACCATTTGAAGGTTACCACCGATGGTTCATGCATGCTTTCGGCTGGCTGGTCATACTTCGTTCTCCACAACAAGTTGCGGGAAAGTGATGTTTGTGTATTCGAAGTATCAAAAAGCGTTGGTGAAATGATAATGGTTGTTCATTCTCTTGAAGGAGACCATCACCTACAAGGTGAGTATGGGACACATTTATACCTGCACATATATCATGAAAAATCAACGCGCAGGATCGTCAGCTTGGAAATAGACTCCTTTTTTTTAATAGCCAGCTAACGCATAAACCTGAATCTCAAAACAAGTGCAATTATCCAGTGTCTCTGTACCTGATTATTTTGTAATGCCCATTTTGTTTGTTTTTTATAGAGAAAGAGCCTGAATCTCAAAACAAGTGCAATTATCCAGTTAAGGGCAAGGCAAACAAGGAAGAGGAGAGTGATAAAAAACATCCCAAATCCAAGTCCAACTACTACTACTCAAGGTATGCCGAGGGCCTGACCGGTGAGGAACAAGAGGTGATATTCAGGTCAGTGTTGATCCAACAGGGCAATGTGGTGTACGTCACCGTCCTGGGGAAGAATAACGTTAGAAGCAGGAGGAACTCGCTGGTCAGTTCAGTTGTTCTACTAATCACAGACTGGAATACCTAGATGGTTTAGATAACTGTCTTTGATAGACTTTCTGAACCGTCTGCGGCAAAACTTCCTGTACTAGTGTACTAATGTTCTGTACTATATATGCAGACGTTCCCTGGAAATTTCGCGGCTAAGCATCTCGTGGAGAGGTCCCATGACATCCTGCTCCTGAGGCCCAACCGGAGAGAGACGTGGTGCGCGAGGTACTACTACCACCCGAAAGAACAGGGTTTCAGCTACAGTCCCTGGACCAAGTTCCTCCGTGACAACAAGCTGTGTGAGGGCCATGTCTGCGTCTTCGAGCTGATGAAGGGCGTGAGTAAAGCGACGATGATTGTCCATGTGTTCACGAAGGTCGATGGCAGGTTCGTTCTGCTGGACTAACTACCTGTTACCACTGGGAGTGGGGGCTGAACTGGGAGTAGTTTGTGTACGAGGCAAGAGTGAACTGATATGGCTTCAGTAGAACTAGTTGTTTATCCGTCAGGCGTGACTGTGATTTCAGAACAGAGAGGAACATTTCAGCGCCATGCCAACAACTATAGCGCTAGCTCCACTAAAATTCTATTGAACCTAAGTTGGAGAGTCCCAGCTAGTGGATTGCAGTGTGCATATGTTACCCGAGGTCTGCTGCTCAGCTAATCGACGACGAGAAGTTGTAGCTTGTAACTTGTGTATTCTTAAGTGGTTATCGAGTAGGAGAATTAATTGATCGTTGCAGTGATCTGGTTCTGCCTATTTTATTGTAGCTTTTGTTAGAGCATCTCCAACAGCCGCGCTCCGCGTCGCGCGCAAAAAACTTGTTTGCCACGCGCGCTTTAGCTAGTTTAGCGCGGCCGTCAGCGCTGGCTCCAACAGCCGCGTTAAAATGCAGCGTGTGCGCTGCTTCAGCAGCGCATAAAAAATACATAGCGCGCGACTCGTCGGGCATTTCACATGTATGGCATTTTGGACACAAAATGAGTTTGAAACATTCATCAAAAGAAGAGGCTGCGCGCCAGGCCGATGCTCGGCGGAGCTCCGGTGGTGGCGAGGCCACCGCTCCTCGTGCTAGGGTTTTCGGCGGCGGCAGGGGAGGGGTCACGGCTGTACAGTGGGGTGAGCGGGGTGCCGGCGCATGCGTCCATGGGTGCAGTTCGCCGGCGCCGGCGCGCGCGGGGCGTAGGAGGTGGAGAGGAGAGAGTGCGGCGCGAGCGCTCGAGTGTGGAGCGCACGGAAGCGGACCCCTAAATGCACCGCGCGAGATAGCGAATCCGACCGCGCGCCCAACTCCTTATAGCGCGCGCGATTATTGCGCGCCCGCTGGAGCCACCCGTCGGGTTGCGCGCGCTAAAATGATCTAATTTTTGGCACGGTGTTTGTTTAGCGTGGTTGTTGGAGATGCTCTTAGACCTGTGATGATACGAAGTGTGTAGTTGCAAAATTCAGCAATAGCTTACGGTGATGCCTGCCGCTGGAAATCTTTTGATTCTTTTTCTATATACATAATAAGTTCAATGAACAACATCCACCGGTTTTGCAAAGTAAGAGTTAGTACCGGGGAGAGGTGTTTTGGCTCCCGGTGCATTTGCACCCGTGGATGAACAGTAACCCATAAATACTAGTAAATGTTTTGAAAAAAATCTAATTTTTTTTTAGATGTTCTTGTTACTATCTAAAGCATGCTTGACATTTTTCATGTGAAACGAAGCAGTGGTGTTATTTTTGCACAGACCAAAATGCTTAAACTTTTTGCCTAAAAAGTTTCAGGTAGCATTTGAATGTGACAAAGAACACATAATATTTTTACTGGATTTTTTTTGACATAACAAAATTCATTTTTCATGAACAGGAGCACATGCTCCCGGGAGCCGAATTGCAATTCCGTTTGTATTGGAAGAGGTGTTTTGGCTCTCGAAAGAGGTGTTCTTTCCAATTTCATAAGCACATCTGGTTTCGTAGATTTAGAAATATCTCAATCAAATTGGCAGGGGTGGGCGATAGCAAGAATCAAGCGCTAACATATTATGTTTTTCATCGAAAATGACTATCGCCCCGCTTTATATATAAAGAAACGAGCAACAATGTCTTGATACAAACTCACACCCACCAACACACATCCAAGGCAGATACAATGACGTTGTGCGCAGCAACACCAACCCTATCACTACAAGAGATGCCAGGGTTCTCAACTATGAACACGTCACCGCGGAGATACGAAACCGCATACGACAAACCGTGAGCTCCAAAGCGACGCCTTCAGGAAGGATACAACACCAGTACACCACCACCATCCGATCCAAGGATTGGAGTTTCCCTGGAGCACCGCGACGGGCAATGAGAGTCGTCGTCAGCCTATTCGAACATGTTTTCACCCCGGCCCACACACATCGCCTCCGGCATAGGTACACCGCCACCCACACGGCCATGGCCACTGGGCAACACCTGAACACGAGCTCTGCCCACGAGACCCGCGCTCCCACCGCCAGAGTCGTCGCCCCGGCATCCAAGACCACCCATCCCCCTCAACCTGGTCCACTGATGTTGTTGCCTAAAAATTGGACCCTTTTGGTAAGTACGGGGTCAAGCCGGTCGGAGCAGGCAAGGGGAAGGCCACACGCAGTTGCTGGTCGCGCGACGACCGCCGTGCCATTTCTCGAACCGAGGCCAGGTCGCCATCGCCACCCTTGACAAGAGCAGGACCCGATGGCACCCCCGCCAACCCCCAGAGCGCCCTTGACATCGCCTTTACCCACCGCGCTGTTGGAAATATGCCCTAGAAGCAATAATAAATTGGTTATTATTATATTTCCTTGTTCATGATAATAGTTTATTATCCATGCTAGAATTGTATTGATTGGAAACTCAAATGCATGTGTGGATACATAGATAACACACTGCCCCTAGTGAGCCTCTAGTTGACTAGCTCGTTGATCAAAGATGGTCAAGGTTTCCTGGCCATAGACAAGTTTTGTCACTTGATAACGGGATCACATCATTAGGAGAATGATGTGATGGACAAGACCCAAACTATAAACGTAGCATATGATCGTGTCAGTTTATTGCTACTGTTTTCTGCATGTCAATGTATTTGTTCCTATGACCATGAGATCATGCAACTCCCGGACACCGGAGGAATACCTTGAGTGTATCAAACGTTGCAACATAACTGGGTGACTATAAAGGTGCTCTACAGGTATCTCCAAAGGTGTGTGTTGAGTTGGCGTGGATCAAGACTGGGATTTGTCACTCTGTGTGACGGAGAGGTATCTCGGGGCCCACTCGGTAATACAACATCACAATAAGCCTTGCAAGCAATGTGACTAAGGAGTTAGTCACGTGATCTTGTATTACGAAATGACTAAAGAGACTTTCCGATAAAGATATTGAACTAGGTATGGAGATACCGACGATCGAATCTCGGGCAAGTAACATACCCCTGGACAAAGGGAACTGCACACGGGATTGATTGAATCCTTGACATCGTGGTTCGACTAATAAATATCTTTGTAGAATATGTAGGAAGCAATATGGGCATCCAGGTCCGGCTATTGGTTATTGACCGTAGAGGTGTCTCGGTCATGTCTGCATAGTTCTCGAACCCGCAGGGTCTGCACACTTAATGTTCGGTGACGCTAGAGTAGTATTAAGATATGTATGTTGGTGACCGAATGTTGTTCGGAGTCTCGGAGGAGATCCGGTCATTACTAGGAGCTCCGGAATGGTCGAGAGGTAAATATTTATATATGGGAAGTCCTATTTTGGCTACCGGAAAAGTTTCGAGTTTTATCGGTATTGTACCGGGAAGCTTCTGGCAGGTTTCAGAAGGTTCCAGAGGGTTCTGGAGGAGTCCGGAAGGGTCCCTCCATCCCCTAGGACGTGCATGGGTTGTAAGGGGGCGTCCAAGCCTTGTTGGGCCAGCCCCAAGGGCCCATGCGGTTGGGAGGGAAGAGTCCCTAAAGGGGAAGGCACCTCCTAGGTGCCCATGGGAGGGAGGAAGCCTCCCTAGGCCCACGCCCCCTCCTTGGAGGAGGGGCTAGGGATGCGACCCAACCCTCCTCCTAGCCTCCTATATATAGTGGGGGAGTGGGAGGTGCTGAACACATCAATTCCCACGCCCCGGTGGCAGCCCTACCTCTCCCATAACTCCGTTTTCTCCTCAGACCGGTTCCGGCAGCGCTTGGCGAAGCCCTGCTGGCACTGCTCCACCATCATCTCCACCATGCCATCATGCTGGTTGAGATCCCAACTACTTCTCCTTCTTCTCTTACTGGATCAAGAAGGAGGAGACGTCATCGAGCCGTACGTGTGCTGAACGCGGAGGTGTCGTCCGTTCGACGTTAGATCGGGAAGGATTGTGATGAGATTGCGGGATGGATCATGATGAGATCGCGGGACGGGCTGCGGTTTGGATCGCGAAGATGTTCCACTACATAAACCGTCTTATATATGCTTCCACTTAGCGATCTACAAGGGTATGTAGATTCACTCTCCCCTTTCGTAGATGATCATCACCATGGATAGATATGCGTCTGCGTAGGAATTTTTTTGTTTCCCATGCAACGTTCCCCAACAGTGGCATCATGAGCTAGGTCTATGCGTAGATGATATCTCAAGTAGAACACAAAAGAGTTTGTGGGCGTTGATGTTCAATTTGCTGCCATCCTTAGTCTTTTCTTGATTCGGCATCATTGTTGGATTGAAGTGGCCCGAACCAACATTACTCGTACGCTTACGAGAGACCGGTTTCATCGACTAACATGTAACTTGTTGCATAAAGAAGACTGACGGGTGTCTGTTTCTTCAACTTTAGTTGAATCAGATTTGACCGAGGCGGTCCTTGGAGAAGGTTAAATAGCAATTTGCATATCACCGTTGTGGCTTTGCGTAAGTAAGATGCGATCATACTAGATACCCATAGCAGCCAGGTAAAATTCGCAAGAACAAATTAGAGGAAGTCTAACTTGGTTTTGCAGGGTATGCATGTGATGTGATATGGACAAAAGACATGATATGATATATTGGATGTATGAGATGATGATGTTGTAATAGTTAAATATCGACTTTCACGTCGATGCTACGAAAACCGGCAAGAGCCATATGGTTGTCTTTAATTATTTTTGTGCTTGGTGATGCTTTGCTTTATCGCTAGTAGTAGCTTTAGTAGTAACAACATAGTTAGCGCAACGACCTCGATGACAGCACAATGATGGAGATCATGATGATGGAGATCATGGTGTGGCGCCGGTGACAATGGAGATCATGCCGGTGCTTTAGTGATGGAGATCAAGAAGCACAAGTTCATGGCCATATCATGTCACTTATGATTTTCATGTGACGTTAATCCTTTTATGCACCTTGTTTTTCTTAGGACGACGGTAGCATTATAAGGTGATCCCTCGCTAAAATTTCAAGATAAAATTGTGTTCTCCTCGACTGTGCACCGTTGCGACAGTTCGTCGTTTGAGACACCACGTAATGATCGGGTGTGATAGACTCAACGTTCACATACAACAGGTGCAAAACAGTTGCACACGCGGAACACTCAGATTAAACTTGACGAGCCTAGCATGTACATACATGGCCTCGGAACACAAGAGACCGAAAGGTCGAGCATGAATCATATAGTTGATATGATCAACATGGAGATGTTGACCATTGAAACTAATCTCAACTCACGTGATGATCGGACTTGAGTTAGTGGATTTGGATCATGCGCCACTCGAATGACTAGAGGGATGTCTATTTGAGTGGGAGTTCTTAAGTAATATGATTAATTGAACTTATTATCATGAACATAGTCAAAAGTTCTTTGCAAATTATGTTGTAGTTTGCGCTGTAGCTCTAATGTTTTTGATATGTTCCTAGAGAAAACTCAGTTGAAAGATGATAGTAGAAATTATGCGGACTGGGTCCGTAAACTGAGGATTATCCTCATTGCTGCACAAAAGGCTTATGTCCTTAATGCACCGCTCGGTGTGCTGAACCCCGAACGACATCTGTGGATGTTGCGAACATCTGACATACATGTTTTTGATGACTACGTGATAGCTCATTGCTTAATACTTAACTTCTTAGAATTGAGGCGCCGAAGAAGTTTTCAACGTCACGGAACATATGAGATGTTTCAAGAGATGAAATTGGAATTTCATGCTCATGCCCGTATTGAGGTATAAGACCTCCGACAAGATTCTTTGTCTACAAAGTAAGGGAGAAAATCTCAATCATTGAGCAAGTGCTACAATCACTTGAATCGAGTGGGAGTTGATCTTCTAGATGAGATAGTGTTGGTTCTCCAAAGTCACTGTTGTTAGAGCATATCTCTCCATATTTTTTTGGTAATTGATGACAATTCCTATGGACTAATGGTTGCCTTAAGTTATATTTATAGGATTTGTCCATAGGCACTTCTTGAAGTCCATGTGTTGGGTTCAAGGAGTTTATATGATGACCAAGGTGGTATTCAAGGTATTATCCAAAGAATGGTCATAGAGACACAAGGTTGATCAAGATCATCAGACAAAGAGTAAATCAAGATGATCAATACACAAAGCGTACAAGATGTACCGAGAGGGATCAAGTGATCCCATGGTATGGTAAGCATTGTCCATTACGTGTTTGTGTACTAACCCATGGTCTTTGTGAGAGTTCTATGTGGGTTTAGGTGTGTTTCCATGGGCTTGCGTCAAGAGGAAGATCTCATACAACCCATGGAGGATGACGTGAAGTGGTGATCGTCATCAAGATTGCGGTGTGCAAGTTCAAGTGGATCATCACGCAAATATGATGCTTGAAGCTTGCCATCCATTGTGGTGGCAATGGACTTGTGAAGATATGCTGAAGAGCGGCTCACCCATAGTGTGTATGGGGGAGCAATCAAATAGTCTTCTTCAAGCCAACACAATCAAGAAAGGTGGTCCATCTTGAGGAAGCCAATATCATCGTCATCTAGCTCAAGAGGACGAGGTGCAAGGTATAGGTTTGCCCTTGATAGGTTTTCTGTTTTAGGATAGATTGCCGTACTGTCAAGGGGGGCTCTCAAGTGAGTAGCTTGATAGTATCGTTCGTTGAGAGCTCAAACCATTTGCATCCTTGCAATATACTTCTTGGTTCTTGTTTGGCGTTTCTCTTTTTGACTTTTAGAGCTTATGTTCATCTTCATGACAAGCTCGAGTTCATAAAAAACGGAGTCCATATGCATCTTCTATGATGTTTTCGATGTTGAGAGTTTTTATTGGTCTTATTCGAGGAAGGGTTCTCACCATTTTCTTATGTGACTTCTCTCACTTGCTTATTATTTATATTTCTATCAATATTGTGTTAGCCCATGTCGTTAGCTTTCCAACAAACTTGGTTTCGTTGAATTCGGAGTCCGTATGCAAAAGTTAAGGCAGTTTCTGTGGCGAGCAGTAGTACCGCTTGTGCCAAGCGGTAGTACCGCTCCGTCGGACTTTATTTGCGCATCCTTTTTGCCTCGGCATGGTGATGTCAACTGTTCTTCCCCTTTGCAACGGCACCAGAAGAATGCTGTTAGCACTCTCCGGCAATCGAAACTAGAAGAATGTTGTTGACGCCCACCAGCGCGTGGGATCGTAGCAGTTTTCGAGGGTAGAGTATTCGACCCAAATTTGTTGATTCACACGACGGGAGGTGAGAGAATACTCTCAAGTATTAACATCTGAATTTATCAGATTCAACCACACCTGAAAGATTAGTATCTGCAAGCAAAGTAGTAACAACAAAGTAGCGAGTAACGGCAGTGGCAAGGAACAACGGTAGTGACAGCAGTAGCAAGTAGCAATAGTAGCAAGCGACAGTAGTAGCAACAGTAGCAGCAGAGCAAGACAAGTAACAGCAGTAGCAACAGTAGTAGCAGCAGCAGAGCAAGGCAAGTAACAACAGTAGCAACAGTAGTAGCAGCAGCAGTAGGACAAACTTGTAGGCAGGGGGTCCGTGATTTGTTTGGATGATATTCATCATGCAACAGTTATAACACGGAGAGATATGTGGCTAGCTCCCATTCGTCAATGTGATGTAGGCATTTATTCCGTGTGTCGTCGTACGTGCTTAGGGAAAAGAACTTGCATGACATCTATTGTCCATCCCTCCCGTGGCAGCGGGGTCCAAAAGGAAACTACGGGATATTAAGGTTCTCCTTTTAATAAAGAACCGGACCAACGCATTAGCACTTGGTGAACACATGAACTCCTCAAACTATGGTCATCACCGGGAGTGGTTCCGGTTATTTTCACTCCAGGGTTGCCGGATCATAACACATAGTAGGTAACTACAACTTGCAAGATCGGATCTAAAACACACATATATTGGTGAAAACATAATAATTTCAGATCTGAAATCATGGCACTCGGGCCCTAGTGACAAGCATTAAGCATGGCAAAGTAGTAGCAACATCAATCTCAGAACGTAGTGGATACTAGGGATCAATCCCCATCAAAACTAACTCGATTACATGATAGATCTCATCCTACTCATCACCGCCGAGCGAACCTACGAATAGATTACTCACGAACGACGAAGAGCTTCATGGAATTGGAGAGGGAAGAAGGTTGATGATGACGATGGCGACGATTTCCCCTCTTCGAAGCCCAAGACAGACTCAAGATCTGCCCTCCAGATGAAGAACAGGTGGTGGCGGCGGCTCCGTATCGCAAACGTGACGAGAACTTCTCTTCTTATTTTTTCTGGGACGAAAGTGAACTTATAGACCTGAGGTTGGGGGCAGCAGAGCCGTGTGGGCCCCACAAGCCTGCCCACCGCCACCAGGGGGTGGTGGCGGAGCTAGGGCTTGTGGCCCACTGGCCCACCCCCTCAGGTGGAACTTGGCGCAGATATTTTTTATATTTTCCAAAACTGCTCCTCGTAGATTTTCAGGACGTTTGGAGAACTTTGATTTCTGCACAAAAATAACACCAAGGCAATTCTGCTGAAAACAGCGTCAGTCCAGGTTAGTTCCATTCAAATCATGCAAATTAGAGTCCAAGACAAGGGCAAAAGAGTTTGGAAAAGTAGATACGATGGAGACGTATCAACTCCCCCAAGCTTAAAACCTTGCTTGTCCTCAAGCAACCCAGTTGACAAACTGAGAGAGAAAGAAAACTTTGACAAACTCTGTTTGATCTTGTTGTTGCAACTATGTCTAACTCATAACCAGAATTTCAGCAAGATCACAAGTTAACCACATAAGAAAATGACACAAAGGTCTCACGGTAAGCTAATATCAATGGCATAATGAGCTAACGAGCAAATAATAATGAGTTTCAAATACCAACTCTTCAATCAAAACAAGCATGAAGCAATATGAATAGGTGATATCTCGCTAGCTCTTTCTGAGACCGCAAAACATAAATGCAGAGCACTTTCAAAGATCAAGGGCTGACTAAACATTGTAATTCATAGCAACGAATCCAGTCATAGTCATACTCAATATAAATCAAAAGCAAAGCATAAAAATGACAGAGGTGCTCTCTAATTGGTGCTTATATAAGAGGAGGATGACTCAACAGGAAAATAAATAGACAGGCCCTTCCCAAAGGGAAGCATTGATTTGTAGAGGTGCAGAGCTCAAGCTTTGAAAACAGAGATAATAATTTTGGGTGGCATGCTTTCATTGTCAACACAATGACCAAGAGTTCTCAATATCTTCGATGCTACTCATGCTATAGGCGGTTCCCAAACACAAAGTAAAGTTTTAACTCCCCCACCACCAATCAATCACACTCCACGGCTAGCCGAATCCTTGGGTACCGTCCATACTAACATCAATTCGGGGGGAGTCTTGTTTTACAGTTATGTTTTCGATTTAAGCGTGGAACTGGGCATTCCAATTACCGGCCCCTTTCTCATGAATGACTGTGAATAAACACATGTCGAGGATAACACTCCTAGCATGGAAGATACCAATAGCCCCCTGTCACCACATGAGCGGTTCGGGCATGCAAAACAGATTATTTCTTGAAGGTTTAGAGAATGGCACATGCAAATTTACTTGGAACGGCAGGTAGATACCGCAAATAGGTAGTATGGTGGACTCTCATGGAAAAACTTTTGGGTTTATGGAAGTGGATGCACAAACAGTATTCCGCTTAGTACAAATGAAGGCTAGCAAAAGACTGGGAAGAGACCAACTAGAGAGCGACAACAGTCATCAAGATGCAGTGAGTTTGACTAACATTAAATGCAAGCATGAACAAGATATAAATCACCATGAACACGAACATCATAGAGGCTATGTTGATTTTGTTTCAACTACATGCATGAACATGCGCCAAGTCAAGCCACTTGAAACATTCAAAGGAGAATACCATCCTATCATACTACATCATAGTCATCTCAAAATCTATGTTGGCAATCAAGACAAACCATTATAAGCTCTCAGCTAAATAACCATGGCATCAGAAACTATGATCTCTAAGTTGTCATTGCAAACATGGTTCTCTCACAACAAAGCTAAATCTGGGTCGACAAGCTAGTCATATTTACAAAAACAAAATAGATAGAGTTCATACCAGCTTTTCAGTCTCAGTCACTTCATCATATATCATCATTGTTGCCTTTCATTTGCACGTTTGAACGATGTGAAAAATAATAAGAGTGCTCGTGCATTGGACTAAGCTGAATCTGCAGGCAAACACAAAGGAGAAGACAAAGTAATATGGCTCTTTGAAAGCTAAACAGGTATGCATGCAAGAAGCACTAAACATTGTAACCAATATCTTCTACCTTGACCCAAAGAAAAAGAAAACTATTTACACGGGAAAGCTCCCAACAAGCAAAAGAAGAAAGAAAAATATTTTTGGGTTTTCTCAAAAGGACACAAAATAGGAAACAAGAAAACGAAAATAAACTAGCATGGATAATACAGTGGCGAAGTGTAAACACCGGCTAACAAAGTGAAAGCATAAGCATGAATGTAAAGTCGGTGAGAACACGTACTCCCCCAAGCTTAGGCTTTTAGCCTAGCTTGGTCTACTCCCAAGGTGGGAAATAACCAGCTCCAGGATACTCCGGAGCAGACTGTGGATGCCACTGCTGTTTGAGCTCCTCTGGCTCCCACTGATAAACTGGCTTCTGGTACTCGACTGGCGGCTTGGGCACGGGCGCCTGTGGTTGGGCCAAGCCCCAATATGCGTAGATGTCCGAGGGCATAATAGTGTACCTGCCTGCATGAAGATCGAACAAAGAAGAAGCAGGCAAAGTAATAGTCTCTCGAGTACCCTGACTAAATACCAGGTTATAAATCATCAGTCTACTAGCATCTCTATCCAGAAAATCATGGCGAACCATGCTGTCATAATCCAGATATTTCTCAGGAAGAAGCATCTCTCCTTCCTCTCCCAGTCTAATGGGTATCTCAAAGTGTTTGGCAAGACGGGTAGCATAGATACCTCCATAGACGACACCCTTAGAACGGTTGATGTTCAACCGCTGGGCCACTATAGCACCTAGGTTGTAAGTCTTATCGTTATAAAGGCCCTCGCGCAAAACCGCAAGGTTTGGAGAACTTTTATTTTCGAGGTATTTTTCTCCGGGACGCTAAAACAGAAAACAGGAAAAACTAAACTAATTCTATCATTTTTCTTCTAAGCAAAAGAACATGAAATCTTTAAAACAGAGGTATGTGACTCTTTGATTCATCTGTTTCATGGTCATCGAAAGAAATCCGTCAATGGGATTGATCAAGTCCTCCTGACAAAACCTTCTCGAATCGCAAGAGAGAACAAAGAATTTTCAAATAGCCACTAAGTCACCTCAATGGGGATATGTATCTCCCCAACAAGAAAATCATACTTCATCTTGTCACGAGGAATAGGGCATTCAAAGCTCCCAATGAGAATCGATGAAGTCTTTTCGATAGCATTGATGCAATGTACTTGATATCGTTTCTTCGGAAAGTGCACGGTGTGCTCATTACCGTTGACATGGAAAGTGACATTGCCTTTGTTGCAATCTATAACAACCCCTGCAGTGTTTAAAAAGGGTCTTCCGAGGATGACAACCATAGCATCGTCCTCAGGAATATCCAAGATAACAAAGTCTGTTAAGATAGTGGTGTTAGCAACCACAACAGGCACATCCTCGCAAATGCCGATAGGGAAAGCAGTTGATTTGTCGTCCACTTGCAGAGAAATTTCAGTGGGTGTCAACTTATCCAACTCAAGTCTACGATAAAGAGAAAGCTACATAACACTAACACCAGCTCCAAGGTCGCATAAGGCAGTTCTTACGTAGTTTCCTTTAATGGAGCAAGGTATAGTGGGCACTCCGGGATCACCAAGTTTCTTAGGAGTTGCACCTTTGAAAGTGTAATTGGCAAGCATGGTGGAGATCTCAAGATCTGGTATCTTCCGTTTATTAGTGACGATATCTTTCATGTACTTGGCATATGGAGACATCTTGAGCATATCAGTTAACCGCATCTGCAGAAAGATGGGTCTTATCATCTCAACGAAGTGCTCAAAATCCTCATCATCCTTTTTCTTGGATGGCTTAGGAGGAAAGGGCATAGATCTCTGAACCCATGGCTCCCTTTCTTTACCATGCTTCCTAGCAGTGAAGTCATTCTTATCGTATTTCTTAGGTTGTGGGTCATCAGGATTAACCGTAGGTTCAATCTCCACATCCTCATCATTGCTAGGTTGAGCATTATTATGAACCTCACTGTCCATATTGTCACCAGGTTCATGTTCATCACCAGATTGTGTTTCTGCATCAGACGCAGAAATATCATTAGGTTCTTCCTGTGTGACAGTATTTGGTGAACTGGCATGTAGGTTTCCGTCATCCTTCTTCTTCTCCATAGGATGATTGGGTGTATCAGTATTGATTCCTTGAGAATCTTGATCAATTCTCTTAGGATGACCTTCAGGATACAAAGGTTCCTGAGTCATTTTGCCTCCTCTAGTAATGACTCTGACAGAGTTGTCATTTAATTCATTGATCAAGTCATTCCGAGCTTTAAGTACTTGTTCTACCTGAGTAGTAATCATAGAGGCATATTTTCTCAGAAGCTTCAGATCATTGACATTTCTGTCTACACAAGCACTTAAATGGCTAAGCATACGAGTGCTTTGCTCCAAATGTCTGCTAACATAATCATTGAAACTCTATTGTTTGACAACAAAGTTGTCAAATTCATCAACGCATAGGCTAGCAGGTTTATCAAAAGGAATATCACTCTCATCAAACCTACGCGGAGAATTCACTTCTACTACCTGTATCGGGTTATCGAGACCATGGATCTCTTCGATAGGTGGTAGATTTTTGACATCTTCAGATCTAATGCCTTTCTCTTGCATAGATTTCTTGGCTTCTTGCATATCTTCGGGACTAAGGAATAGAATACCTCTTTTCTTAGGAGTTGGCTTAGGAGGTGGTTCGGGAATAGTCCAAGCATTATCGTTGATCAAGATGCTATTCAGTAGGGTCTCAGCTTGTCCTACAGTTCGTTCCCTAACAACACAACCGACACAACTATCTAGGTGGTCTCTAGAGGCATCGGTAAGTCCGTTATAGAGGATATCAAGTATCTCGTTCTTCTTAAGAGGGTGATCAGGAAAAGCATTCTATAGCTGGACGAGCCTCCCCCAAGCTTGTGGAAGACTCTCTTCTTGGAGTTGAGAAAAGTTGTATATTTCCTGCAAGGCAGCTTGCTTCTTATGGGCAAGGAAATATTTCTCATAGAAGTAATAGACCATCTCCTGGGGACTACTCACACATCCAGGAGCAAGAGAGGTAAACCAGGGTTTCGCATCATCCTTTTGAGAGAAAGGAAACAGCTTACGGATATAGTAGTGGCGGATCTTCTCCTCATTAGTGAAAAGGGTGGCTATATCGTGTAGTTTAGCAAGATGGGCTACGACCGTCTCAGACTCATAACCGTGAAAAGGATCAGATTCGACTAGAGAGATTATCTCAGGATCGACAGAGAATTCATAATCCTTATCGGTGATAAAGATCGGTGAAGTGGCAAACTTCGGGTCGTATTTCATCTTAGCTTCCCGAGATGTTTTCCTTCCACTTGAGAAGTAATTTCTCAGCGTCATAGGCATCCTTACACGCAAGAAAATCCTCAGCTATCTCTCCCTCCATAACGTAACCCTCGGGTATATCAGGAAATTCATATCTAGGAGAGCTAGATCTAGCAGGAGCAAAAGCAGGTTCTATCTCAATAGAATCGGCAGTTTCAGAAGCATCACGAGCATTGGCAGTAACTCTAGCAATATGAGCATCAAGGAATACCCCTAGTGGAACATCAGGCAAAGTAGCATCTCTAGCAGTATCAAGCATAGCATCATCATGCAAAATAGCATCTCTAGCATCATCAGGCAAAGCAGTATCAAGTATAGCATCTCTAGCAGTATCAAGCATAACATCTCTAGCAGTATCACGCATAGTATCAAGCATAGTATCAAGCATAGCATCTCTAGCAGTATCAAGCATAGCATCTCTAGAAGTATCAGGCATAGCATCAGGCATAGTATCAAGCATAACATCTCTAGCAGTAGTATCACAAGCATCATCAAGCAGAGGCGACATATCAAGATTTCTAGCAGGAGGTGATGCCGCAAACTTACTCATAACTGAAGGTGAATCAAGTGGAGAGCTAGATGGAAATTCCTTACCTCCCCTCGTAGTTGAGGGAAAGACTTTGGTCTTAGGATCCTTCAGATTCTTCATAGTGATCAGCAGATATAAATCCCAAGTGACTCAGAGAATATAGCAATACCTCCCCGGCAACGGCGCCAGAAAAATGCTTGATGTCAACTGTTCTTCCCCTTTGCAACGGCACCAGAAGAATGCTATTAGCACTCTCCGGCAATCGAAACTAGAAGAATGTTGTTGACACCCACCAGCGCGTGGGATCGTAGCAGTTTTCGAGGGTAGAGTATTCGACCCAAATTTGTTGATTCGCACGACAGGAGGTGAGAGAATACTCCCAAGTATTAGCAGATGAATTTATCAGATTCAACCACACCTGAAAGATTAGTATCTGCAAGCAAAGTAGTAACAGCAAAGTAGCGAGTAACAGCAGTGGCAAGGAACAACGGTAGTGACAACAATAGCAAGTAGCAACAGTAGCAAGCGACAGTAGTAGCAACAGTAGCAGCAGAGCAAGACAAGTAACAGCAGTAGCAGCAGCAGAGCAAGACAAGTAACAGCAGTAGCAACAGTAGTAGCAGCAGCAGTAGGACAAACTCGTAGGCAATGGGTCGGTGATTTGTTTGGATGATATTCATCATGCAACAGTTATAACACGGAGAGATATGTGGCTAGCTCCCATTCGTCAATGTGATGTAGGCATGCATTCCCTGTGTCGTCATACGTGCTTAGGGAAAAGAACTTGCATGACATTTATTGTCCATCCCTCCCGTGGCAGCGGGGTCGAAAAGGAAACTATGGGATATTAAGGTTCTCCTTTTAACAAAGAACCGGACCAACGCATTAGCACTTGGTGAACACATGAACTCCTCAAACTACGGTCATCACCGGGAGTGGTTCCAGTTATTGTCACTCCGGGGTTGCCGGATCATAACACATAGTAGGTAACTACAACTTGCAAGATCGGATCTAAAACACACATATATTGGTGACAACATAATAATTTCAGATATGAAATCATGGCACTCGGGCCCTAGTTGCAAGCATTAAGCATGGCAAAGTAGTAGCAACATCAATCTCAGAACATAGTGGATACTAGGGATCAATCCCCATCAAAACTAACTCGATTACATGATAGATCTCATCCTACTCATCCCCGCCCAGCGAGCCTACAAATTGATTACTCACGAACGACGAAGAGCTTCATGGAATTGGACAGGGAAGAAGGTTGATGATGACGATGGCGATGATTTCCCCTCTGTGGAGCCCAAGACGGACTCCAGATCTGCCCTCGAGATGAAGAACAGGTGGTGGCGGCAGCTCCGTATCGCAAACGCGACGAAAACTTCTCTTCTTATTTTTTCTGGGACGAAAGTGAACTTATAGACCTGAGGTTGGGGGCGGCAGAGCCGTGTGGGCCCCACAAGCCTGCCCACCGCCACCAGGGGGTGGTGGCGGAGCCAGGGCTTGTGGCCCACTGGCCCACCCCCTGAGGTGGAACTTGGCATAGATATTTTTTATATTTTCCAAAACTGCTCCCCGTAGATTTTCAGGATGTCTGGAGAACTTTGATTTCTGCACAAAAATAACACCAAGTTAATTCTGCTGAAAACAACGTCAGTCCAGGTTAGTTCCATTCAAATCATGCAAATTAGAGTCCAAAACAAGGGCAAAAGAGTTTGGAAAAGTAGATACGATGGACACGTATCACATGGCTGGTGAACCTACCAAGTGGTAGTACCGCTCCGTCGGACTTTATTTGTGCATCCTTTTTGCCTTAGCATGGCTGGTGAACCTACCGAGCGGTAGTACCGCTCCCATGAGCGGTAGTACCGTTCTGTGCGGGCTGTGAAGCATAACTGTTGATTTTTTCCCCACCTATAAAAGGGGGTCTTCTTCCCCATTGAACCTTATCTCTTCACCTCATGTTCTTCCCCCATTGTTGACCTTCTTTGAGCTTGCTAACTCTCAATCCCTCCAATGATTCTTGCTAGTTCTTGAGGGAAAAGAGAGAGGAGATCTAGATCCACATCTCCACCAATCACTTTCTCCTCTATGTGAGGGGAACCCCTTGGATCTTCATCTTGGAGTTCTTTGTTTGAGTTCTCCACGGTGATACGTGGAAGTGAAGTTTCAGAAGCTTATTACCTTTTGGTACTTAGTACCCTAGAGATTGTTCTTCGTGGATGCTTTGGTGTCCTAGATGCTTGGTGGTGTTTCAGAGCTCAATCATTGTGGTGTAAAGCTTCGGGCAAGAGTCGGGGTCTCCAATTAGGTTGTGGAGATTGCCCCGAGCAATTTGTACGGGTACCGGTGACCGCCCCCAAGGGTTGACATTTGTACGGGTTCGGTGACCGCCCTCAAGGGTCCCTTAGTGGAATCACGACATCTTGCATTGTGCCAGGGCGTGAGGAGATTACGGTGGCCTTAGTGGCATCTTGGGGAGCATTGTGCCTCCACACTGCTCCAACGGAGATTAGCATCCGCACGGGTGTGAACTTCGGGATACATCGTTGTCTCCAAGTGCCTCGGTTATCTCTTACCCGAACCCTTTATATATGCACTTTACTCTGTGATAGCCATATTGTTTCTTGTCATATATCTTGCTATCACTTAGTTGTTTAATCTTGCTTAGCATAAGTTGTTGGTGCACATAGGTGAGCCTAGTTGTTTTAGGTTTTGTACTTGATAAATTAACCGTTAGTTTTATTCCGCATTTGTTCAAGCCTAAACCGTAATTATTTTAAAGCGCCTATTCATCCCCCCTCTAGTCAACATCCACGTCCTTTCAACTGCCACCAAGCTATAGAGCTTCATGATGAACTATAATATATCAGGGGTAGATATGATGATCCTTGAGATATTCACAATGTTTGGCACCGCAAAATTAGAAATCAAGTAGGAGCATCAATTGTTGATGGTTAGTAAAACCACTAGTTTCAAGAAGGGCAAGGGAAAGAAGGGATACTTCATGAAACGGCAAACCAGTCCCTGCTCTCATGAAGAAACCCAAGGTTGAACCAAACCCGAGACTAAGGGCTTCTGTAATGTGGGGAACGATCACTGAAGCGGAACTACCCTAGATACTTGGTAGATGAGAAGGCTAGCAAAGTCGACAAAAGTATATTGGATATACATGATATTGATGTGTACTTTACTAGTACTCCTAGCAGCACCAGGGTATTAGATACCGGTTCAGTTGCTAAGTGTTAGTAACTCGAAATAAAAGCTACACAATAAACATAGACTAGCTAAAGGCGAGGTGACAATGTGTGTTGGAAGTGTTTCCAAGGTTGATGTGATCACCATCGCACCCACCCTCTACTTTCGAGATTAGTGTTGAACATAAATGTTGTTTGGTGTTTTGCGTTGAGCATGAACTTGATTGATTATGTTTATTGCAATACGGTTATTCATTTAAAGAGAATAATGGTTATTCTGTTTACTTGAATAATACCTTCAATGGGCTTGCACCTAAAACGAATGGTTTATTGAATCTCGATCGTAGTGATACACATGTTCATAATATTTGATGCCAAAAGATACAAAGTAGTAACGATAGCACCACTTACTTGTGGCACTCCCGCTTAAGTCATATTGGTGTAAAACGCATGAAGAAGCTCCATACTGATGGATCTTTCGACTCACTCGTTTTTGAAACGTTTGAGACATGTGAACCATGTCTATTGGTGTAAACGCATGAAGAAACTCCATGCAGATGGATCGTTTGGACTCACTTGATTTTGAATCACTTGAGATATGCAAATCACGCCACATGGGCAATATGACTGAAGGCCTCGTTTTCCAATGAATGGAACAAGAAAGTAACTTATTGGAAGTAATACATTTTGATGTATGCAGTCCAATGAGTGCTGAGGCACGAGGTGGATATCGTTATGTTCTTAGTTTAGAGATGATTTGAGTAGATACTAGTATATTTACTTGATGAAACACAAGTCTTAATTATTGAAAGTTTTAAGTAAATTTAGAGTGAAGTTGAAGATCTCCATGACAAGAGGATAAAATGTCTACGATATGATCGTAGAGATGAATATCAGAGTTACAAGTTTGGTACACATTTAAGACAACGTGGAAATTGTTTCACAATGATTGCCACCTGGAACACCATGGTGTGATGGTGTGTCTGAACGTCATAGCCACGTCCTATGGGAAATGGTGCATACTATGATGTCTCTTATCGAACTACCACTATCGTTTTTGAGTTAGGCATTAGAGACAACCGCATTAACTTTAAATAGGGCACCATGTAATTCCGTTGAGATGACACCGTATGAACTTGGTTTAGAGAAACCTAAGCTGTCGTTTCTTAAAAGTTTGGGGCTATGACGCTTATGTGAAAAAGTTTCAAGCTGATAAGCTCGAACCCAAAGCGGATAAATGCATCTTCATAGGATACCCAAAATAGTTCGGTATACCTCCTATCTTAGATCCAAAAGCAAAGTGTTTGTTTCAGGAAGCGGGTCCTTTCTCGAGAAATAGTTTCTCTTGAAAGAATTGTGATGGAGGATTGTGGAAACTTGATGAGGTTATTGAACCGTCATTTCAACCAGTGTGTAGAAGGGCGCAGCAAGTTGTTCCTGTGGCTCCTACACCAATTGAAGTGGAAGCTGATGATATTGATCATGAAGCTTCGGATCAAGTTACTACAAACCTAGTAGGTCGACAAGGTCATGTACTGCTCCAGAGTGGTACGGTAACCCTGTCTTGGAGGTCATGTTGTTGGAAAACAATGAACCTACGAGCTATGGATAAGCAATGGTGGGACCGGATTCCAACAAATGGTTGGACGCCATGAAATCCGAGGTAGGATCCATGTATGAAGACAAAGTGTAGACTTTGGAAGAACTACTTGATTCTCGTAAGGCTTTTAGGTGCAGATGGATCTTTGAAAGGAAGACACACGATGATGGTGAAAAGTCACCATTAAGAAAGCTCGACTTATCGCAAAGATGTTTCCGACAAGTTCAAAGAGTTGACTATGATGAGACTTTCTCACTCGTAGCGATGCTAAAAGTCTGTTGGAATTATGTTAGCAGTTGCTGCATTATTTATGAAATCTTGTAGATAGGATGTCAAAACATTGTTTCCTCGACGCTTTCCTTGAGGAAAGGTTGTATGTGATACAACCAGAAGGTTTTGTCGATCCTAAGAATGCTAACAAGTATGCAAGCTCCAGCGATCCTTCTATGGACTGGAGCAATCATCTCGAAGTTGGAATATATGCTATGATGAGATGATCAAAGCTTTTGGGTTTATACAAGGTTTATGAGAAACTTGTATTTCCAAAGAAGTGAGTGGGAGCACTATAGAATTTCTTATTAGTATATATGGTTGACATATTGTTGATCGGAAATGATGTAGAATTTCTGGAAAGCATATAGGGTTGTTTGAAAGGTGTTTTTCAAAGCATAACCTAGATTGAGCTACTTGAACATTGAGCATCAAGATCTATGGAGATAGATCAAAACGTTTAATAGAACTTTCAACGGAATGCATGCCTTGACAAGTTTTTGATGGAGTTCAAAATAGATCGGTGAAGATGGAGTTATTGGATGTATTGTAAGGTGTGAATTTGAGTAAGACTCATAGCTCGACCACGACAGAAGAAAGAGAAAGGACGAATGTCGTCCCCTATGCATTAGCCGTAGGCTCTATAGTACGCTATGTTATGTACCGCACGAGATGTGTGCCTTGCCATGAATCTGTCAAGGGGTACAAAAGTGATCCAGGAATGGATTACTGGACAATAGTCAAAAATTATCCTTAGTAACTAGTGGACTAAGGAATATTTCTCGATTATGGAGGTGATAAAAGAGTTCGTCGTAAAGGGTTATGTCGATGCAAGCTTTGACACTAATCCGGATGACTCTGAGTAGTAAACCGGATTCGTATAGTGGAGCAGTCATTTGGAATAGTTACAAATGGCACGCGGTAGTAGCTTCTATAGGATGACATAGAGATTTGTAAGGCACACACGGATCTGAAAGGTTCATACCCATTGATTAAAACCTCTCTCACAAGCAAGACATGATCAAGCCCCATAACTGTATGGGTGTTAGATTCATTACAATCACATAGTGATGTGAACTAGATTATTGACTCTAGTGAAAGTGGGAGACTGTTGGAAATTTTCCCTAGAGGCAATAGTAAATTGGTTATTACTATATTTCCTTTTTCACGATAATTGTTCATTATCCATGCTATAATTGTATTGATTGGAAACTCAAATACATGTGTGGATACATAGACAACACACTGTCCCTAGTGAGCCTCTAGTTTACTAGCTCGTTGATCAAAGATGGTCAAGGTTTACTGGCCATAGACAAGTGTTGTCACTTGATAATGGGATCACATCATTAGGAGAATGATGTGATGGACAAGACCCAAACTATAAACGTAGCATGTGATCGTATCAGTTTATTCCTACTGTTTTCTGCATGTCAATGTATCTGTACCTATGACCATGAGATCATGCAACTCGCAGACACCGGAGGAATACCTTGAGTGTATCAAACGTCGCAACGTAACTGGGTGACTATAAAGATGATCTACAGGTATCTCCAAAGGTGTGTGTTGAGTTGGCGTGGATCAAGACTGGGATTTGTCACTCCGTGTGACGGAGAGGTATCTTGGGGCCCACTCGGTAATACAACATCACAATAAGCCTTGCAAGCAATGTGACTAAGGAGTTAGTCACGTGATCTTGTATTATGAAACGAGTAAAGAGACTTGCTGATAACTATATTGAACTAGGTATGGAGGTACCGACGATCGAATCTCGGGCAAGTAACATACCGATGGACAAAGGGAACTGCATACTGGATTGATTGAATCCTTGACACCGTGGTTCGACTGATAAATTTCTTTGTAGAATATGTAGGAAACAATATGGGCATCCAGGTCCCACTATTTTTTATTGACCCTAGAGGTGTCTCGGTCATGTCTGCATAGTTCTCGAACCTGCTGGGTCTGCACACTTAACGTTCGTTGACGCTAGAGTAGTATTGGGATATGTATGTTGGTGACAAAATGTTGTTCAGAGTCCCGGATGAGATCCCAGATGCCACGAGGAGCTTCGGAGTGGTCCGGAGGTAAAGATTTATATATGGGAAGTCATATTTTGGCTACCGAAAAAGTTTCGGGTTTTATCGGTATTGTATCGGGAAGCTTCTGGATGGTTCCAGAGGGCTCCGGAGGAGTCCGGAAGGGTCGCTCCAGCCCCTAGGACGTTAATGGGCTGTAAGGGGGCGTCCAAGCCTTGTTGGGCCAGCCCCAAGGGCCCATGCTGTTGGGAGGGAAGAGTCCCTAAAGGGGAAGGCACCTCCTAGGTGCCTTGGGGAGGGAGGAAACCTTTCTAGGCCCACGCCCCCTCCTTGGAGGAGGGGCTAGTGATGCGACTGATACTCCCAAACATATATATAATTGATGTTTGTTACATGATCTTTTGGGTGACATTGTTATATGTTTTGCTACACTTTTATATCTTTTTACACATATTTGGACTAACCTACTAACTCAGTGCACCCAGTGCAAGTTTCTATCTCCTGGTGTCTTTTTTGCAGGGACTTTTACCCAAATTTCCAGAGCCCCAAAAATCGCAAGAAAAATATATAAAAATAAGCGTGAGGTAAGCTTCCAGAGCACCAAAGGTGGGCCAGAGGGGAGCCAGGCGTCGCCCAGGCGGCCTCCCTGCGCGGCCTGGCCCCTGGTCGCGCACACAGGTCGCCTGGGTGGGGCCCACGCCCTGTGGTGCCCTCCTTCGGCCTATATTTACCTCTCCAATAGGAAACCCTTCGAGGATATCGAGAATCGTGAATTTCTCCATCGTTCCGCCGCCGCAGCAATTCCGAGATCGGGAGCATCAAAAGATATCTTCCTGGCACCCTGCCGGAGGGAGGATTGACCTCCGGGAGCTCCTCCACCACCATGGACGCTTCCCGGACGTGCCGTGAGTAGTCCTCCTTGGACCATGAGTCGATGACCATTATCTATGTGATGTCTTCTCTCCAATCTTGTGCTTCATTGTTTAACCCTTGTGAGCTGCCCTAGATGATCAAGGCATCTATGTAATTTTCCTGCTATTGCTATGCTTGGTTTGCTGGGATCCGATGGATTATGATATTATGTTCATATTGTGATAAGTTATATATTGGGTTCTACTTTTATATTATGTTCTTAGGTAATTCATGCATGTTCTCCATTGCTTTTTATTGCTTTGGGAGCCTTTTGTTAGAATTAGCATCCCTAACCAAGATTTCCTTGCTTATTGTGATATTAGATCCATGGTTTCTACAATGCCAAAAGTTGTTTATGACTCTCTAAGCTTTTTAAACATGGAATTTTTTCATCCTATCATGAACATGCTAATGGGGATATTTCTGGAATCCAGGGAAAGGTAAAAAATGTCCAGGTTACATTCTTTAAAAGGAGTGCAACGCTTGATTTCTTCATCATGAAGCCAAACCAAGGAAACATAGTGCTTGGAAGGGACTTCCTCCGAGCCATGAAAGGCTTCATTGATATAGGTAAAGGACACATACGCTTACATGGGAAAGCGAAAGGTACGTACCCATTCCCTAGGAAAAATAAGGATGAACTTGTTGAGGATCCGTTTGAAGGTTTTGATGATTCCAATGACTTTGGTGAATTTTGATCCTCCTTTTTGCATCATGCCTAACTCAAAGGCATAAAAGAAAGCACTTGTTGGGAGGCAACTCAATTTGTTTTTAGTTTTAGTTTTAGTGGTCTTGATGCTTGTTACTACTGTAGCAACATCATTGTATCTTTATTTTCAAGCTTTGTGCCAAGTTTTAGCCTCCGATTGCAAGAAAGTTCAAAAGTTGTGACATGCTGTCCATATACAGATTATGTCTGCTTGACAGAAAAATTTGCCAAAAATCACCAGATCATCTTTTTGATCTGAATTGTTTTGACATTATGATCTATATAATTCTCTTTCTGGCGTATGTTCTGGGTTTTTTGATTTGAGTTGCAGAAGTGCCCCGAAAAAAGTATTTACTACATGCTATTATGTTTTTCACAGATTCTGCCACGTTTTACGTTTTCATTGTTTGGTAAATCTTAAGCTTGCTTTTACTTTGCAAAAACCTTTTGGAAATCATGATAAACAATAGATTTTCATGAAAATATTTATTTCCAGTAGGGAATAAATTATTTTATCATGGGTACTAACCACTCTAATCAGCTTATGATGAGTTTCGTATGAAGGGAGTTTTCAAGTATGCAATGGAAGATGATGAAAGAAGATTCAAGAGTGGAAAGCGCTCAAGCTTGGGGATGCCCCCATGCACCCCCAAGAAATATTCAAGGAGACTCAAGCATCCAATCTTGGGGATGCCCCCGTGCATCCCCTTCTCTATCAACAATCATCAGTTCGTCCATCTCCATGCTATATTTTTATCATTTCATATGTTATGTGCTATGCTTGGAGCGTCCCGCTCTTTACTTGTTAGTTTGTTTTAGTTTTGCTTGATGTTCATAACAAGTCGGAACCTAGCCTTCTTTGTTTGGGAGAGAAACACGCTCCACTCCACCCTAGAACACAACATAGGTTTTCATGCTTATCTTTTTTTGTGTGTTCTTTATTTTTTCATAGGTGCTGTCATGCTTAGCTCTTAGTTTTCATGCTTTATCTTTTTAGGATCTTTTATTTAGGTTTCTTTTGGAACTCTCTTGAGTTATCATGCTTATCTTGTTTAGAGAGTTGGCTTGTTGCACTGAGTTGTGTGTCTTGCATGAGTAGGTAATTGAGGTTGCTATTTAAGTATAGTAGTAACTTGCAATAGTTTTGAGGTATTGATTTGAGTAATGTTTGGACTATTGGTGCCAAGAGCTTGAGCCTATTAGTGATAGGTGTCGTATTTTGGGAAATCCGTGTGCTTTTCAAAAACTAAAAATTACTTGAGAACTCTAGCTACTAGATTGATCGCTAACCTCTGGAGGGGTTGGAATATATAGAGTACCCTCACGTTACCATGGGTCGAGGATGCGCAAGGATAACCAAACCCCCAAACACTCCTCCTCGGGGTACTTGTCTCTTTGATAATTTCCTGACTAGATAGA
Source organism: Hordeum vulgare subsp. vulgare (assembly GCF_904849725.1). Classification (NCBI taxonomy): domain Eukaryota; kingdom Viridiplantae; phylum Streptophyta; class Magnoliopsida; order Poales; family Poaceae; genus Hordeum; species Hordeum vulgare. Next base: position 64,845,278 of record NC_058522.1, read on the forward strand.
GAGTTACCGATAATAAGTGTATGAGTTCTTCGGACTAATGCGAGTATTCAGTTGTTGGCACTTCCACCATCCATATTTTGCTAGCCTCTTCGGTACCGTGCATTGCCCTTTTTCACCTTGAGAGTTGGTGCAAACTTCGCCGGTGCATCCAAACCCTTGGCATGATACGCTCTGTCATCATAAGCCTCATTATATCTTTCCTCAAAACATCCACCATACCTACCTATTAGGTATTTCCATAGCCTTTCCGAGATACATTGCCATGCAACATCCACCATCTCATGACTTTATGTTCATGTGATACATGTTTTTGATTGATCGAGGAGCCGCATGCTAGTTGGGCCTTGCCCTTATTATTGCTACATGACGCGGTAGTTTCATTGCATATCCTGCTACACTAGCAGAGGCATACATTTGCATACACCATGATACTTTTCATTTGTCTTTATGTTGAGTACTTCTTATAAAGTGTGAAGATCTTATTTTTACTCTTGTAAAATATAGAGTGTTGCCCTTAAGTGAGGAAAATATCCCAAAGAGGACAAATTAAAATATCCGAAAGAGGACAAATTAAAGGATCCCAAAGAGGAAAAATGAGAGATAAATAGAAAGAGCCAAAGAGGCCACAAAAAAGAAAAAAAGAAAGAAAATAAAAAAAAAGAGAGAAAGGGGCAACACTACTATTCCTTTCGAAAGATCCACACTCGTACTCCATTGTTATATTTGTACTACATAGAGATTATCATTCATACATAAATATGTGGGTACCCTTACACTATAGAACTTGGCTTGTATATTCCAATTATGAGCATCCTCAAATGAGCTCTAGGTATTCATGATCAAGCAAGTTGGATGCACCCCCACTAGTTCCATTGGAGAGCTTACCTTAGCTCATATGTGCATCCGTTGCATGGCAATCCCTACTCCTTACATCATATCTATCATTTTTCTTTCTCTCTCCTGTGATTGTCCTCATTGATGTGAGCCTTTCACACCTTTTTGTCTTCCTTCCCCATCATTATTCTCTTTGCCATCCTAAGTGTCAACATATCTTGCTTGCGCTCATCCATTGCATGAGTGCTCAAAGTCGAAAGGGAGAGGATCATTTTGACTTGTGCCTGACTAGTGGTCTGGGGATGAGTCAAAATAAGATTTCAAAGGAGACCAAGTGTGAAATTTTAGTAGATTGAGTTCTAAATTTAAATATTTATATACTCTCAACCAATCTCCCACTTCTTGCACGCAAACACCATCTGGAGACATTCGAGTCACGGACAGCGATAGCCCTTGCACCTTTATGTTCTTACTTTGCTATTTTCAATACTAGATATAGACTCTTGCTTGTTATTGTCTTGACTTGAATTGCATATCTTACTTGATTTACTTTGAAGTTATTATATGTGTGTTAGCATGTCACCACAGGAATTATTTGTGTTACCATTTACCTACTCGAGGACGAGCAAGAATTAAGCTTGGGGATGTTGATACGTCCCGAACGTATCTATAATTTCTGTTTGTTCCATGATCTTTTGTGTGACATTGTTATATGTTTTGATACACTTTTATATCTTTTTACACATATTAGGACTAACCTACTAACTCAGTGCACCCAGTGTCAGTTCCTGTCTGCTGATGTCTTTTTTGAAGGGACTTTTACCCAAATTTCCAGAGCCCCAAAAATCCCGAGAAAAATATATAAAAATCAGCGTGACGGAAGCTTCCAGAGCACCAAAGGTGGGCCAGAGGGGAGCCAGGCGTCGCCGAGGCGGCCTCCCTGCGAGGCCTGGCCCCTGGTCGTGCCCACAAGTCGCCTGGGTGGGGCCCACGCCCTCTGGTGCCCTCCTTCGGCCAATATTTACCTCTCCGATAGGAAACCCTTCGAGGAGATCTAGAATCACGAATTTCTCCATCGTTCCACCGCCACAATGCTTTCGAGATTGGGAGCGTCAGAAGACCTCTTCCCAGCACCCCGCCGGAGGGAGGATTGACCTCCGGGAGCTTCTCCACCGTCATGGACGCTTCCCGGACGTGCCGTGACTAGTCCTCCTTGGACCATGAGTCTATGAACAATAGCTATGTGATGTCTTCTCTCCAATCTTGTGCTTCAATGTTTAGCCCTTGTGAGCTGCCCTACATGATCAAGGCATCTATGTAATTTTCCTGCTATTGCTATGCTTGGTTTGGTGGGATCCGCTGGATTATAAGATTATGTTCAGATTGTGATGAGTTATATATTGGGTTCTCCTTTTATATTATGTTCTTAGGTAATTCACTAGTACAAATGCCCGGGCGTTGCAACGGGCTAAAAATATCATGATGTTTGTTTCTTTTTTGTTTTCGTGTCCTAGTAGCCAATGAGTACGAGTTTGTGAGGGACGCAAATAAAGTCACATTCGATATTCAAAAGAATATGTAGCACCAATCCGACAACTGTGCATAGTTTTGGAGGTTTTTACCCGTCCATGAAGATCAACTAACACGTCCACGAGATGGAGATTTTTACCGTCCTGTGAAGATTTAAATTCCACCTTTTAAAAATATCATATACTTCGTCTGACGTCCAGGCATGCATTCTTCTTTTGTGTGTGTTAATCGTGAAGTCATTGTCGTATAGATGTTCTAGCTTCCTGTTCTCTTGCGATATAGGCATGATTCATCATCGCAATTGATTCTTTACTTAGTCTGTTGCGTCTCAGTTCACAAGTTAGATGTAATATGCTCTATTCTCCCTCTAGATGATTATCACTTGGTAAAGTCAATGTTATTATACATATAATTATTTATGTTTTTAAACCATGGTGGTAGGATAAAACAACTTCTGTAATCCTTCGTTTAAGAAAGTAGTAAGCTAGTTATAAAGTAGTTTACTTTTTTAATTTTATTTACTATATTTTTTGTTTAAATAAAAAAATGTACTCTCGTATCCCTAAACATAGTTTAAAATAAGCATGAGTGAGTTAATTAATGACGGTGCATGTGTGGCTAGTGTTATGTTTTTTATGAATACAATTTAGGAAGCAAAAAAATGTTACGACATTATGAATCAGATTGTCAATGGCTAGTGAACGGAAAATAAATGTGTAGCCAAAAAAGGATTGTGTGCACGCTAACACATCCTCCTGATGGATTCAGAGCTTTTTATCAGTTCGAGGACACAAAAAGAACGAGTCAACATGCGCGAGTAACACGTCAACTGGTCTAGAAGAAGCCAGTCGCCTCGTTGTGTCGTTGTGCTTCTCCAGCGGACTCGTAATCCTCTCAGCCTTATCTTCTCAACTTCTTTTATCCGAGTCCCGAACTCCCACGACTTCTACATGGATGTTGCCTCCCACCGACGGGATCCCCACGGCCCCGCCCACCCCTCACCCAAAGTTGCACACACTGGCGGGATCCCCCCCCCCACGCACCGTCTGCAGACCCGCATCCCCGGCGCCACCTAATCTCTCCCGCTCCACCTTCGGCGGGTCGCCATCATACCGTGCCATGGCGACGCCTCGCCTCCTATGGCGCCAGCAAATCGCTGCCTCGTCCAACCTTCTATGCTCCGAGGCTGCCAGAGCGCTGCCGCCTCTCCCGCTCCACCTCCAGCGGGTCGCCGTCATACCGCGCCCTGGCGACGCCTTGCCTCCTCCGGCGCGAGCAAGTCGCTGCCTCGTCTGGCCTTCTCTGCTTCTAGGCTGTCGACCTCGTTCCCTCGCCCGAGATCCCTAGTTGCTTCTGTTGTTTTTTGTTTTTGAGGAGGCTGATTGATATTACAGATAATCTTCAAATGTATATAAATTATTATGAATCAGTTGGAAGGAACGATGTGGGACAAAAATCGAACGCAATCAGCACAGGACCAGGAAGTGTTTGAGGGACGCGGACGTTGGACATGATTGCAGGTTGAATTCCGAAAACTGCAGGGTTGTTTCTGCAAAAATTAAAAAGTATCAGGCCACCCGAACGACGGACAAAAGAAACATACGAAAATCAGGGGTAAGAAGCGATCCATGCGTTGGAAAAAAATTAAAACGCGGGATGAAACCAAGACGAAAATCAGGGGTAAGAAGCAATCCGTGCGTCAGAAATTAAAACGCGGGACGAAAGCAAGAATACCACCTTGCTTTATTAGTTGGTATAGATGCATGTTCTCCGTTGCTTTTTATTGCTTTGGCCGAGTAGTAGATTGTAACTCCAAGAGCGAGCGTTATGCATGATTGTGGGTTCATGCCTCCTGATGTCTAGCTTGAGTGACAGAAACACGAGATAAGGGATGTGTTGTTGCCACTAGGGAGGAAACAACGGTGCTTGTGACCATGGTTGCAAGGATTGTTTACCTTACACAAAGTTTGTTAATGCAGTTGTCCATTGCTTTGAGTTTACACTTTGGGTGGGGTTCGCAACTTAATACCAGCGAGATGTTCTGGATAGATATCTCAAGGTGGATGATTAGTAAGTAGATGCTGATGAATAAACGGTCACTTTTGAGCCTCTAACTTTCTTGTAACATAATTAGCATTGCGGTGCGTTTATAATTCTGTCAGTTGCCCAGCTGTAATTTGTTTACCCCAGCATAGTTGTTTATCATCTTGCGGGAGAAAGACATCACTAGTAAACATCATGTGACTCAGGTCCATATTACCACCATTGCTTACACCTCCACCATTTACTGCTTTTATTTACTTTTCCGTTGCAATCACTATCACTATTCCCGCTTGTGTTTTGATCCTTTGCAAACTACAAGGCCGGAGAGACTGACAACCTCTCTATACTCGTTGGTAGCAAAGTTATTTGTTGTGTGTGTAGGTCCATGTCTTCTGCTAGTGCTAGAGCAGCGGACACCTACTTGTTGATCCTCAGAGTCCTCCTGGTTCGATAAACCTTACAGTCCCTGTGTAAGGGAAATGCGCTGCTGATTACATGTCCACCTTCCACTTGGGGTAACCAACGAGGGGCGACAAGTATATCCATCAACTCGTCATCAGCGACCGAACCCTTCTCCTAGCCTCCTATATATAGTGGGGGGAGAGGGAGGAGCTGAACACATCAATTCCCACACCCCGGTGGCAGCCTACCTCTCCCATAACTCTGTTTTCTCCTCAGATCGGTTCCGACAACGCTTGGCGAAACCCTGCTCGCACTGCTCCACCATGCCGTTGAGATCCGATCTACTTCTCCTTCCTATCTTGCTAGATCAAGAAGGAGGAGACATCATCGAGCCGTACGTGTGCTGAACGCGGAGGTGTCGTCCGTTCGGCGCTAGATCGGGAAGGTTCATGATGAGTATGTGGAACGAATCGTGATGAGATCGCAGGACAGATCGTGATGAGATTGCGGGACGGATCATGATGAGATCGCGGGACGGGCTGCGATTTGGATCGCGAAGATGTTCCACTACATCAACCACGTTATATATGCTTCCGCTTAGTGATCTATAAGGGTATGTGGATCCGATCTCCCTCTCGTAGATGATCATCACCATGATAGGTCTTCGTGTGCGTAGGAATTTTTTTGTTTCCCATGCAACGTTCCCCAACAGTGGTATCAAAGCAAGGTTCATGCGTAGATGATATCTCGAGTAGAACACAAAAGAGTTTGTGGGCGTTGATGTTCAATTTGCTTCCCTCCTTAGTCTTTTCTTGATTCAGAAGTATTGTTGGGTTGAAGTGGCCCGGACCAACTTTACTCATACGCTTACGAGAGAACGGTTTCATCGACTGACATGCAACTTGTTTCATAAAGATGACTGGCGGGTGTATGTTTCTTCAACCTAAGTTGAATCGGATTTGACCGAGGTGGTCCTTGGAGAAGGTTAAATAGAAATTTGCATAGAACCACTGTGGCTTTGCGTAAGTAAGATGCGATCATACTAGATACCAATAGCAGCCACATAAAACATGCAACAACAAATTAGAGGACGTCTAACTTGTTTTTGCACGGTATGCATGTGATGTGATATGGCCAAAGACATGATATGATGTATTGGATGTATGATATGATCATGTTGTAATAGTTAAATATCGACTTGCACGTCGATGCTACGGCAAGCGGCAGGAGCCATAGGGTTGTCTTTATTTATTTTTGCGCTTGGTGATGCTTTGCTTTATCGCTAGTAGAAGCTTTAGTAGTAACAATATAGTTAGCGCAACAACCTCGATGCCAGCTTAATGATGGAGATCATGATGATTGAGATCGTGGTGTGGCGCCGGTGCAATGGAGATCATGTCGGTGCTTTGGTGATGGAGATAAAGAAGCATAAGTTCATGGCCATATCATGTCACTTATGATTTGCATGTGACGTTAATCCTTTTATGTACCTTGTTTTTCTGAGGATGACAGTAGCATTATAAGGTGACGCCTCGCTAAAATTTCAAGATAAAATTGTGTTCTCCCCGACTATGCACCGTTGCGACAGTTTGTCGTTTCTAGTCTCAATGTTCACATACAACGGGTGCAAAACAGTTGCACACACGGAACACTCGGGTTAAACTTGACGAGCCTAGCATGTACATACATGGCCTGAAAACAGAAGAGACTGAAAGGTCGAGCATGAATCATATAGGTTATATGATCAACATGAAGATGTTGACCATTGAAACTAATCTCAACTCACGTGATGATCGGACTTGAGTTAGTGGATTCGAATCATGCGCCACTCGAATGATTAGAGGGATCTCTAATTGAGCGGGAGTTCTTAAGTAATATGATTAATTAAACTTGTTATCATGAACATAGTCAAAAGGTCTTTGCAAATTATGTTGTAGCTTGAGCTATAGCTCTACTATTTTTGATATGTTCCTAGAGAAAACTTAGTTGAAAGATGATAGTAGCAATTATGCGGTTGGGCCTGAACGACGTCTGTGGATGTTGCGAACATCTGACATACACGTTTTTTATGAGTACATGATAGTTGAGTGTGTAATACTTAACGTCTTAGAATTGAGGCGCCGAAGACGTCTTGAACGTCATAGAACATATGAGATGTTCCAAGAGATGAAATTGGAATTTCATGCTCGTGCCCGTATTGAGAGATATAAGACCTTCAACAATATTCTTTGTCTACAAAGTAAGGGAGAAAAGCTCAATCGTTGAGCATGTGCTCAGATTGTCTGAGTGCTACAATCTCTTGAATCGAGTGGGAGTTGATCTTCCAGATGAGATAGTGATGGTTCTCCAAAGTCACTGCCACCAAGCTACAGAGCTTCATGATGAACTATAATATAACAGGGATAGATATGATGATCCTTGAGCTATTCGCAATGTTTGACACCGCGGATGTAGAAATATAGTTGGAGCATCAATTGTTGATGGTTAGTAAAACCACTAGTTTCAAGAAGGGCAAGGGCAAGAAGGGATACTTCATGAAACGACAAACAAGTTGTTGCTCTAGTGAAGAAACCCAAGGTTGAACCCAAACTCGAGACTAAGTGCTTCTGTAATGAGGGGAGCGTTCACTGAAGCGGAACTACCCTAGATACTTGGTAGATGATAAGGTTAGCAAAGTCGACAAAAGTATATTGGATATACATGGTATTGATGTGTACTTTACTAGTAGTCCTAGTAGCACCAGGGTAATAGATACCGGTTCGGTTGCTAAGTTTTAATAACTCGAAATTAAAGCTACGGAATAAAAAGAGACTATCTAAAGGCGAGGTGACCATGTGTGTTGGAAATGTTTCCAAGGTTGATGTGATCACCATCGCACGCTCCCTCTACTTTCGAGATTAGTGTTGAACCTAAATGTTGTTTGGTGTTTTGCGTTGAGAATGAACTTGATTGGATTATGTTTATTGCAATATAGTTATTCATTTAAAGAGAATAATGGTTATTCTATTTACTTGAATAATACCTTCAATGGTCTTGCACCTATGAATGATTTATTGAATCTCGATCGTAGTGATACACATGTTCGTAATATTTGATGCCAAAAGATACAAAGTAGTAATGATAGTACCACTTACTTGTGGCACTGCCGCTTGAGTCATATTGGTGTAAAACGCATGAAGAAGCTCCATACGGATGGATCTTTGGACTCACTCGTTTTTGAAACATTTGAGACATGCGAACCAAGTCTATTGGTGTAAACGCATAAAGAAACGCGATGCAGATGGATCATTTGGACACACTTGATTCTGAATCACTTGAGATATGCAACTCATGCCACATGGGCAAGATGACCGAAGGCCTCGTTTTTCCAGTGATATGGAACAAGGAAGTAACTTATTGGAAGTCATACATTTTGATGTATGCAGTCCAATGAGTGCTGAGGCACGTGGTGGATATCGTTCTGTTCTTATTTCACAGATGATTTGAGTAGATACTAGTATATTTACTTGATTAAACACAAGTCCGAGTTGTTGAAAGGTTCAAGTAATTTCAGAGTGAAGTTGAAGATCGTCGTGACAAGAGGATAAAATGTCTATGATATGATCATAGAGATGAATATCAGAGTTGCGAGTTTGGTACACATTTAAGACAATGTGGAAATTGTTTCACAACGAATGCCACCCGGAACACCATGGTGTGATGGTGTGTCCGAACGTCATAGTCGCGCCCTATTGGATATGGTGCATACTATGATGTCTCTTATCGATTTACCACTATCGTTTTTGGGTTAGGCATTAGAGACAACCACATTCACTTTAAATAGGGCACCACGTAATTCCGTTGAGATGACAACATATGAACTTGGTTTAGGCAAACCTAAGGTGTCGTTTCTTCAAAGTTTGGGCTGCGACGCTTATGTGAAAAGTTTTCAGTCTGATAAGCTCGAACCCAAAGAGGATAAATGCATGTTCAAAGGATACCCAAAACAGTTGGCTATTCCTCCTATCTCAGATCCGAAGCAAAGTGTTTGTTTCAATTAGCGGGTCCTTTCTCGAGAAATAGTTTCTCTCGAAAGAATTGAGTGGGAGGATGGTCGAAACTTGATGAGGTTAATGAACCGTCACTTCAACCAGTGTGTAGCAGGGCACATGAAATTGTTCCCGTTGCTCCTACACCAATTGAAGTGGAAGCCGATGATAGTGATCATGAAGCTTCGGATCAAGTTACTACAAACCTAGTAGGTCGACAAGGTCACGTACTGCTCCAGAGTGGTACGATAACCCTGTCTTGGAGGTCATGTTGTTGGACAACAATGAACCTACGAGCTATGGATATGCGATGGTGGGCCCGAATTCCGACAAATGGATGGACACCATGAAATCCGAGGTAGGATCCATGTATGAAGACCAAGTGTAGACTTTGGAAGAACTACTTGATGGTCGTAAGGCTTTTAGGTGCAGATGGATATTTGAAAGGAAGACACACGATGATGGTGAATATTCACCATTAGGAAAGCTCGACTTATTGCAAAGATGTTTCCGGCAAGTTCAAAGAGTTGACTATGATGAGACTTTCTCACTCGTAGTGATGCTAAAAGTCTGTTGGAATTATGTTAGCAGTTGCTGCATTATTTATGAAATCTTATTGATAGGATGTCAAAACATTGTTTCCTTGAGGAAAGGTTATATGTGATACAGCCAGAAGGTTTTGTCGATCCTAAGAATGCTAACAAGTATGCAAGCTCCAGCGATCCTTCTATGGACTGGAGCAAGCATCTCGGAGTTGGAATATACGCTATGATGAGATGATCAAAGCTTTTGGGTTTATACACGGTTTATGAGAAACTTGTATTTCCAAAGAAGTGAGTGGAAGCACTATAGAATTTCTGATTAGTATATATGGTTGACATATTGTTGATCGGAAATGATCAATAATTTCTGGAAAGCATATAGGGTTGTTTGAAAGGTGTTTTTCAAAGGACGGCCTGGATTGAGCTACTTGAACATTGAGCATCAAGATCTATGGAGATAGATCAAAACACTTAATAGAACTTTCAACCAAATGCATGCCTTCATAAGTTTTTGAAGGAGTTCAAAATAGATCGTTGAAGAAGGAGTTCTTGGCTGTGTTGTAAGGTGTGAATTTGAGTAAGACTCATAGTTCGACCACGATAGAAGAAAGAGAAAGGACGAAGGTCGGCCCCTATGCATTAGCCGTAGGCTCTATAGTATGTTATGCTATGTACCGCACAAGATATGTGCCTTGCCATGAATCTGTCAAGGGGTACAAAAGTGATCCAGGAATGGATTACTGGACAACGGTCAAAAGTTATCCTTAGTAACTAGTGGACTAAGGAATTTTTCTCGATTATGGAGGTGATAAAAGAGTTCGTTGTAAAGGGTTATGTCGATGCAATCTTTGACACTAATCCGGATTACTTAGAGTAGTAAACTGGATTCGTATAGTGGAGCAGACATTTGTAATAGTTGCATATGGCTCGTGGTAGCAGCATCTATGGGATGACATAGAGATTTGTAAAGCACACATGGATCAGAAAGGTTCATACCCGTTGAATAAGACCTCTCTCACAAGCAAGACACGATCAAGCCCCAGAACTGTATGGGTGTTAGATTCATTACAATCACATAGTGCATGTGGGAGACCGTTGGAAATATGCCCTAGAGGCAATGATAAATTCGTTATTATTATTTCCTTTTTCATGATAATCGTTTATTATTCATGCTAGAATTGTATTGATTGGAAACTCAAATACATGTGTAGATACATAGACAACACACTGTCCCTAGTGAGCCTCTAGTTGACTAGCGATGGTTAAGGTTTCCTGGCCATAGACAAGTGTTGTCACTTGATAACGGGATCACATCATTAGGAGACCAATGTGATGGACAAGACCCAAACTATAAACGTAGCATATGATCGTGTCAGTTTATTGCTACTGTTTTCTGCATGTCAATGTATATGTTCCTATGACCATGAGACCATGCAACACCCAGACATCCAAGGAATACCTTGTGTGTATCAAACATCTCAACATAACTGGGTGACCATAAAGGTGCTCTACAGGTATCTACGGAGGTGTGTGTTGAGTTGGCGTGGATCAATACTGGGATTTTTCACTCCTGTGACGGAGAGGTATCTTGGGGCCCACTCGGTAATACAACATCAGAATAAGCCTTGCAAGCAACGTGACTAAGGAGTTAGTCACAAGATCTTGTATTACAAAACGAGTAAAGAGACTTGCCGGTAACGAGATTGAACTAGGTATGGAGATACCAACGATCGAATCTCGGGCAAGTAACATACCGATGGACAAAGGGAACTGCATACGGGATTGATTGAATCCTTGACATTGTGGTTCGACTGATAAAGATCTTCATAGAATATGTAGGAACCAATGTGGGCATCCAGGTCCCGCTATTGGTTATTTAACGTAAGGTGTATCGGTCATGTCTGCATAGTTCTCGAACCCGCAAGGTCTGCACACTTAACGTTCGGTGACGCCAGAGTAGTATTCAGATATGTATGTTGGTGATCGAATGTTTTTCGGAGTTCTGGATGAAATCCCGGATGTCACCAGGAGCTCCAGAATAGTCTGGAGGTAAAGATTTATATATGGGAAGTCCTGTTTTGGCTACCGGAAAAGTTCCGGGTTTTATCGGTATTGTAACGGGAAGCTTCTTGAAGGTTCCAGAGGAGTCCGGAAGGGTCCCTCCAGCCCCTAGGGCGTGCATGGGCTGTAAGGGGGCATCCAAGATGTCGAATTTTGGGCTCCGTAAAACCGTAAAGATTCGAATTCAGGGGCGTGTACGAAGATCTCTTGCTGGGGATGGCCCACATTTCACTCGATGGTGAGGAAGACACAGAACACCGCAGTTTACCCAGGTTTGGGCCGTTGAGAAGCGTAATACCCTACTCATGCGTTGGTGGATTGGCTCTCGTGGAGGTTGGTGATTGAACTACTACAATGTTCGAGGGCCTCCGGAGGCTGGGTGGCCTTTGTGTGGTGCAGGTGGGCGAATGAATGGATCGCCCCCTATGAAGTAACCTACTCTCTCTATATATAGTGGCGGCCCTGACCCTCTTCTCTTATCCCTTCGGCGGGAAGGGATCCCACAACGGCCCATTTTCCAAGGGGGGCAAGGGAACATGCTTCCCCTGTCCAAAAGTAGTCTTCGCGTGCAAAGTGGCTATCACCGCTGCTCGGACGGGTCCAGGGATGAGGTCCGTCCTACTAGCGGGCGGTGGTGGCCTTGTTGCGCCAGAATGGAAACCTTTGGAGGATGTCTTGGGAACCTGCGTTCGTCCTTGCTCCCTTTGCACTAAAGGGGAAACTGCACCGTCTTGTTGTGTGCTGCTCGCATGTCCTTCCACCGCTTCATCCTTGACTCCTGAGGCCGAGTCTCGCCACGGAATATGCCACTCCGGAGGGGTCCTGGCGAGCCCCCATGCGGGTCTTGATGCTGCTCCCCCTCGCGAGGCTTGGCCCCTCACGAGGACCTTGCCTTGAGTGGTGTCATGCCTGATTGTGCTTGCTTGATGAAGTGGGCCAGCCCTAGGCCACAGGCAGGCAGGTCTAGGTACCCCCGTTCCCAGAACGCCGATAGTAACCCCCAGGCCCATGGCGCACTCGGGTTGGCTTCTGGGCGAAGCCTCGTGGATGACCCGAGGCATCGCGGGCCCTAATTGCCTGCGGGCCAGGCAGCACACGTGTCCAGCCACCATGCGGTGACGCTCTCACTCCGGGGCGCACCAGACCACGATGGCACGATCTCCAAGAATCACGCCGACCATCATTGTTACTCATTGAATGGCATCGGCACGGCCGGCCCACGCCCAACGGCCCTCACGGACGTGACTGCTCGGTTGTCAGGTGAGGCGACGTGGGCGGCAATGCGCTTGCCGGCCCAGCTCATGACACCCGAGGGGCGCGCAACGCTCGCGCTCCCATGACGCTTGGTGGCCTCGGTTCGCCTATAAATCTGCCGTGCCCGTGGCAAGGGGGAGTCACTGCAATCTTGAGCTTCCTCTTTGCTTCCTTTGCTCCGCCGAGAAAAACATCTTCTCCCCTTCGTTTCTTCGTCTTCCATGGGGTCTCCAGGAGGCAATCCTCGCAGGGGGAACGCGCGCCTCCATCCGCCCCTTGGAGCACCGGTGGAGGGCCCTCAGGGTCGCCGCGCGTCCGCCGCCGCTGGGCTCTGATTGATGAGTAAGTCCCTCATCTGCACCTCCTTTTCTTGTTCTCCCGTCCGTTGCTTGGTGGTTGGTCTTCCCTTTTATCCAGAGCGCCCGCAGCCAAGAAGCTCAAGCTCGACGAGCTTTAGGAAGAGGTGGAGGGGCTGCAGTCTCAGCCCGAGAGTGCCGAGGCCGCCCGCCAGGGCGAAGCGAAGGCCAAGGCGGAGTAGGCGTCACTGCAGAGGCACGTCCAGGAGGCGGCCGACGCCGTTCAAGCTGCCCAGGACAAGGCGGCGTACGCCCTAATGATGGAGTACCAGCGTGCCAACCAGTTCGATGGCATCACCGGCCGGGCGATATGCGCGACGCGCCGATTCGTGGGGATGCCCCGGCACTGCCAAGGGCGAGCAGCGATGGGGGCTACCTCACCTTCTTTCAGAAGGTGGCGGAGATGCTGGAGGCCGGCATCTCCCGCGTGGAGAAGGACAACGCGTCCGACATGCGCGAGCTTTTGGGCCTTGCCTTGACGCTCGTCTTCTGCAACCTGCGCCCATCGTCCCGTAGCTTGATCTCCAGCGCGTCGTCGAGCGAGTGCCCGCTGAGTTCCGGTGTCTTCCCTGGGTCGACGTGCGCCTGCGCGTGGATGCCTTGGTGGAGCGGTACGTCCGGGTGCCCGTCTCTGGTGCGGAGGAGGGCTCCGACACCGAGCCTGCCAACGCTAAGGGCGGTGTCGGCGGCCTCTCCCCTAGGCGTCCCCCAACTTCTGATTTCCTGCCCCTGTAATGTTGGACCATGAACTCTACCCTGTCGGGCGTTAGACTTTTGTATGTTACCTTCGCCGTTCTCCCTTTTTCCATTCGCTCTTGAACCGATGGCTTGCTCGCTAGTAGTCATTGCGGCTTGGCTTCCTTGCATAGGGCTCGTCGCTGACCCAGCCGTTGCTCGGGGGCAATGGCGGCCAGGGGCCTCAGGAGGTCCCATCCTCCCGAGGCATCATTTGTGCCGCTGCACGCTTGGTCGATGGCCTCATTCCTTGCCGTAGCTTAGTCCTTAGGCCTTAGATCGTGGGTTTGCGCCGGTCCCTTCCGCATCTCCTCTTGAGTAGCTCCTGCTTTGTTGGTGGGACGGGGTGGAGAGCCTTTCGGCACTCTATGTCTATGGGTCCCGGTCCCGCACATTTCAATGCCGCCGTGAGGCGCAACCCATTACCAAGATTGTTCCTCACGGGGCAAAGCCCCGACGCCTGATAACCCACAAGTATATGGGATCAACTGTAGCCTTTCTCGATAAGTAAGAGTGTCGACCCCAACGAGGAGCTAAAGGTAGGGCAAATATTCCCTCAAGTTCTATCGACCATCGATACAACTCTACGCACACTTTACGTTCGCTTTACCTAGAACAAGTATGAAACTAGAAGTACTTTGTAGGTGTGATAGGATAGGTTTGCAAGATAATAAAGAACACACAAATAAAAACTAGGGGCTGTTTAGATAAAGAAACAATTACGTTAGTTTAACGGGTGTGGAAAAGTGGTGGTAGGAGTTGCGGAATTGTCCCTAAGCAATTGACTACGTTACTAGACCGATAGCAAGTTTTATGTGGGAGAGGTCACTGCTAGCATGTCATCCCTTACTTGGAATTCTATGCACTTATGATTGGAACTATTAGCAAGCATCCGCAACTACTAACGTTCATTAAGGTAAAACCCAACCATAGCAATAAGATATATTGGCCCCCTTCAATCCCGTATGCATCAATTTCTATGCTAGGCTGAAGCTTCTGTCACCCTTGCCCTCCAATACATAGTCCTATCAACATACTACTAACCCTATGATGTGATCCACGCGCTCTCTCATATGATGGGGACCAAAGGACAGCAACATAACCACAAGCAAATTAACCCAATCATAGCAATTCATCAATCACCGATAGGACAACGAAAATCTACTCAGACATCATAGGATGGCAACACATCATTGGATAATAATATGAAGCATAAAGCACCATGTTCAAGTAGAGGGTACAGGGGGTTGCGGGAGAGTGGACCGCTGAATATAGATGGGGGAAGGTGATGGAGGTGTTGGTGAAGATGACGGAGGTGTTGGTGTAGATCGCCGTCACACGGTGATGTCCCGGGCGGAGTTCCGGCGCCGCTGGGAGAGAGGGGGAGAGAGCCCCCTTCTTGTTCTTCTTATTCCTTGACCTCATCCCTAGATGGGAGAAGGTTTTTCCCTCTGGTCTATGGTCTCCATGGCCGCGGAGGGGCGAGAGTCCCTCCGAGATTGGATCTCTCTCTGTGTGTCCTTCTGTTTCTACGCTCCCCGATTCTGGCCTTTCACCGTTTCTTAAATTCCTGAAGATCCGTAACTCCGATTGAGGTGTCCTTTTAACATGATTTTCTTCCAGATATTAGCTTTCTTGCAGCGAAAGAAGGCCCCCAGCCGCCTTAGGGGTTGGTCACGAGCCTGCCAGGGGCGCCTGGGGGGTAGGGCGCGCCTCCTGGGCTCGTGACCCCCTCGGGCATCGTTTCGCGTTGATTCTTCTTCCCAAAAATCATAAATATTAAAAAAAATCCCCGTAGGTTTTTTTATTGCGTTTGGACTTCGTTTGGTATGGATACTCTGCGAAACAAAAAACATGCAACAGAAACTGGCATTGGGCACTGGATCAATATGTTAGTCCCAAAAATAGTATAAAAAGTTGCCAAAAGTATATGAAAGTTATAGAATATTGGCATGAAACAATTAAAATTATAGATATGGTGGAGACGTATCAGCATCCCCAAGCTTAATTCCTACTCGTCCTCGAGTAGGTAAATGATAAAAAAGACAATTTTTGATGTGGAATGCTACCTAGCATAATCTTGATCATATAATCTAATCATGGCATGAATACTAAAACACGAGTGATTCGAAGCAATAGTCTATCATTTGACATAAAGACAATAATATTTCAAGCATACTAACAAAGCAATCATGTCTTCTCAAAATATCATGGCCAAAGAAAGTTATACCTACAAAATCATATAGTCTGGCTATGCTCCATCTTCCCCACACAACGTATTTAAATCATGCACAACCCCGGTTTTAGCCAAGCAATTGTTTCATACTTTAGTGTTCTCAAACCTTTTCAACTTTCACGCAATACATGAGCGTGAGCCATGGACATAGCACTATAGGTGGAATAGAATATGGTGGTTGTGGAGAAGACAAAAAGGAGGAGATAGTCTCACATCAACTAGGCGTATCAACGGGCTATGGAGATGCCCATCAATAGATACCAATGTGAGTGAGTAGGGATTGCCATGCAACAGATGCACAAGAGCTATAAGCGTATGAAAGTTCAAAAAGAAACTAGTGGGTGTGCATCCAACTCGCTTGCTCACGAAGGCCTAGGGCAATTTGAGG
Organism: Hordeum vulgare subsp. vulgare; assembly: GCF_904849725.1. Lineage (NCBI taxonomy): Eukaryota > Viridiplantae > Streptophyta > Magnoliopsida > Poales > Poaceae > Hordeum > Hordeum vulgare. The sequence continues at coordinate 64,861,687 of NC_058522.1, forward strand.
AAGCCCATCATTGGAATATACAAGCCAAGTTCTATAATGAAAATTTCCCACTAGTATATGAAAGTGACAACATAGGAGACTCTATCATGAAGATCATGGTGCTACTTTGAAGAACAAGTGTGGTAAAGGATAGTAGCATTGTCCCTTCTCTCTTTTCTCTCATCATTTTATTTATTTATTTTTCTCCCTTTTTTGGTGGGCTTCTTTGGCCTTTTTTTATTTGGGCTTCATTGGCCTCTTTTATTACTTCCTTACATGGGACAATGCTCTAATAATGATGATCATCATACTTTTATTTACTTACAACTCGATATTTAGAACAAAACATGACTCTATATGAATGCCTTCGGTGGTGTACCGAGATGTGCAATGATCTAGCGTAGCAATGACATCAAAAAACGGACAAGCCATGAAAACATCATGCTAGCTATCTTACGATCATGCAAAGCAATATGACAATGATGGTACGTGTCATAATAAACGGAACGATGGAAGTTGCATGGCAATATATCTCGTAATAGCTATGGAAATGCCATAATAGGTAGGTATGGTGGCTATTTTGAGGAAGGGTATATGGTGGGTGTAATGCACCGGCGGAAGTTGCGCGGTACTAGAGAGGCTACAAATGGTGGAAGAGTGAGAGTGCGTATAATCCATGGACTCAACATTAGTCATAAAGAACTCACATACTTATTGCAAAAGTCTATTAGTCATCGAAACAAGGTACTACACGCATGCTCCTAGGGGATGGGTTGGTAGGAGTTAACCATCGTGTGATCCCGACCTCCACACAAAGGATGACAATCAATAAATAAATCATGCTCCGACCTCGTCACATAACGGTTCACCATACGTGCATGCTACGGGAATCACAAACCTTAACATAAGTATTTCTACGAATACACAATTACTCACTAGCATGACTCTAATATCACATCTTCATGTCTCAAAACTATTGCAAGGAATCAAACATATCATATTCAGTGATCTACAAGTTTTATGTAGGATTTTATGACTAACCATGTGAATGACCAACTCCTGTTAACTCTCTAAATAGGTATAAGTGAAGCATGAGAGTTTAATTCTTTCTACAAAAGATATGCCCTGCTCTCACAAATATAAGTGAAGCAAAATGCATTCTACAAATGGCGGTTTTCTATGTGTAGGGAAACAGGCAATCCAAACTTGAAATGATATACGTGAAGCACATGAAGCATTCTATAAAGTCATACTCAAAAGATATAAGTGAAGTGCAAAGAGCATTCTATAAATCAACCAAGGACTATCTCATACCAGCATGGTGCATAAGATAAAAAGGAAAATTAAACACAAAAGACGCTCCAAGCATTTGCACATATCATGTGACGAATAAAAATATAGCTCCGAGTAAAATTACCGATAGATTGTAGACGAAAGAGGGGATGCCTTCCGGGGCATCCCCAAGCTTAGACGCTTGAGTCTTCCTTGAATATTACCTTGTTGTGACTCGGGCATCCCCAAGCTTAGGCTCTTGCCTCTCCTTATTCCTTCATCCATCGTGGTCTCACCCAAAACTTGAAAACTTCAATCACACAAAACTCAAACAAACCTTCGTGAGATCCGTTAGTATAATAAAGTAAATCACCACTTTAAGTACTGTTGTAAACTCATTCCAAATTCATATTAGCATTATATCTACTGTAATCCAACTTCACCATGGTTCATACCCCCCAATGCTACCCATAGATTCATCAAAATAAGAGAACAATGCATAGAAAACAGAATCTGTCAAAAACAGAACAGTCTGTAGTAATCTGAACACATACCATACTTCTGATACTCCAAAAATTCTGAAATAATTATGATAATTAAGGAAATTTGTATATAAATCAGAAGAAAAAGGAATCAACTCTATAGCGCTCTCTGTATAGAAATAAGAAATGATTTCGTGAGTGCAAAGTTTTTGTCTTTTTCAGCATGACGAAACAACTATCACCCAAACTAATGATAAAGGCTTTACTTGGCACATTATTTTTATAATACAATGGAATTGTACAAGGGGATAATTATTTTTGCGAGAAACTTCCATGAAAAATTCTACATTGTTTCCATGAGCATGAACACAAGTGTTCAAGGTCGACCCTCACTTCCGTAGTGCATCATCTTTCAATCGCTTCTCTTTTTGAAAAAGTTTTAAGTTCCCCTCTATATTTTTTTTAAAACTATATAAAAGCACTCAACAGAAATAAATGACTCTCTAAAACTTCCGCGTTGTCTTCCAGGCAGCGCTTTCTTTAAAGCCATTAAGCTAGGCATAAAGTGCTCAAGTAATGGATCCACCCGGATCCCAAGGTATATCAAAGCCAAATTTAATTAACATTGATTTGTAATTTAGTAGTGAGCACAAGGTAACATATATCATGCAATGACGAAGTCTAACTCTCTTCCTATGCATTGGCATGTCATAAAAGAACAATTCATGCACATCAAGTAAAGGCCAATACATAGCATAAGCAGTTTCTTGCAATTTTATCGTATTGGAAACATAGGGAGGTGGAGATGTACTTCCTCTCTCATAATAATTGCAAGTAGGAGCAGAAATCACATGCATATTATATTCATCAAAATCATCATGTGTAATAGTAGAAGGCAACCCATCTATGTAATCCCTAATAAGAGCAAACTTCTCCGATATAGTGTAGTTGGGAGAGTTAAAAAAGATAATAGGACTATCATAAGTAGGTGCGATAGCAACAATTTCATGTTTAACATAAGGAACTATAGCAAGTTCATCTTCATAAGCATCATTCATATTGGCATCATGGCCACAAGCATAGCAAGCATCAAGTTCATCAAAAACGGATATTTCAAACGAATCCAAGGGATCATAGCAATCAACATACCATTCATCCTTCGGTAAGAACGAAGGGAAATTAAACAATGTATGAGTTGAAGAGTTACTCTCATTAGAAGCTGGCATGGGTAGCTAGTCCGCTCTTCCTCCTTCTGCTCTTCGCTCTCCTCGTCATCTTTTTCATCTAATGAGCTCACAGTTTCAACATTTTCTTCTTCCATAGTTTCCTGCAAAATATTAGTCTCTTCTTAGGCAGCAGAGAATTTCTCCATAAATCGATAAATATGGGCATTATATTCATAATTAGTATAATAATAATGAAGCATAACCAAATTTTTAGATCGGTAAACAGCATCATCATTATCATCACACTTTTTAAATAGAGCTTCAATTTCATAAGCACCCATAAAAGCAACAAACTCTTCTATTTGTTCCACATTGTAGTAATCATATATACCATTAGCATAAGAAGCCAAGGTTTCATTAGCATTAAATTTACAAGAAAAGGGAAGGTGTTTAGCCTTCATCCTAGAGCAACAAGTAATATCATATCTCAAGCATAGATCCCAAGCATACCATTTCAACATATGAATTTGATCCCATAATAGTTTCCCTTTTTGAGTCAAGCGATAATCCCTAAAGTATTCACGTTGATCCAACGTGTATCACATTATATAATTGAATGGGGTTTTCTCAAGATTATTAAAGAAGTGCATAATATTTTCCACATAACGAGCATCGAGGGTTTTAGGAGGTTCCCCATCTCCATGAGTAGCAAGTACACCTAATTTTTTTGGTATTTCGTGTTCCATATCCATAACTAAAGATAGAGAAGAACTTCGAACAACAAATAAATCTACTTAGTGGTAAAGCAAACAAGCACACACGAGAATATTCACCCCACGCTATCTCTCCCCGGAAACGGCGCCAGAAAAAGGTCTTGATAACCCACAAGTATAGGGGATCAATTTTAGCCTTTCTCGATAAGTAAGAGTGTCGAAACCAACGAGGAGCTAAAGGTAGGTCAAATATTCCCTCAAGTTCTATCGACCACCGATACAACTCTACGCACACTTTACGTTCACTTTACCTAGAACAAGTATGAAACTATAAGTACTTTGTAGGTGTGATAGGATAGATTTGCAAGATAATAAAGAACACGTAAATAAAAACTAGGGGCTGTTTAGATAAAGAAACAATTACGTTAGTTTAACGAATGTGGAGAAGTGGTGGTAGGAGTTGCGGAATTGTCCCTAAGCAATTGACTACGTTACTAGACCGATAGCAAGTTTTATGTAGGAGAGGCCACTGCTAGCATTCCATTCCTTACTTGGAATTCTATGCACTTATGATTGGAACTATTAGCAAGCATCCGCAACTACTAACGTTCATTAAGGTAAAACCAACCATAGCAATAAGATATATTGCTCCCCCTTCAATCCCGTATGCATCAATTTCTATGCTAGGTTGAAGCTTCTGTCAACCTTGCCCTCCAATACATAGTCCTATCAACATACTACTAACCCTATGGTGTGATCCACGCGCGCGCTCATATGATGGGCACCGAAGGACAACAACGTAACCACAAGCAAATTAAACCAATCATAGCAATTCATCAATCACTGACAGAACAACGAAAATCTACTCATACATCATAGGATGGCAACACATCATTGGATAATAATATGAAGCATAAAGCACCATGTTCAAGTAGAGGATACAACGGGTTGCGGGAGAGTGGCCGCTGAATATAGATGGGGGAAGGTGATGGTGGTGTTGGTGAAGATGACGAAGGTGTTGGCTTAGATCGCCGTCACACGGTGATGTCCCGGGCGGCGTTCCGGCGCCGCCGGGAGAGAGGGGGAGAGAGCCCCCCTTCTTTTTCTTCTTCCTTGACCTCCTCCCTAGATGGGAGAAGGGTTTCCCCTCTGGTCCATGGTCTCCATGGCGGCGGAGGGGCGAGAGCCCCTCCGAGATTGAATCTCTTTGTGTGTGTCCTTCTGTTTCTGCGCTCCCCGATTCTGGCCTTTCACCGTTTCTTAAATTCCCGGAGCTCGGTATCTCCGATTGAGGTGTCCTTTTAACATGATTTTCTTCCGGATATTAGCTTTTTTGCGGCAAAAGAAGGGCCCCAACCGCCTTAGGGGTTGGCCACGAGCCTGCCAGGCGCGCCTGGGGGGGTAGGGCGTGCCTCCTGGGTTCGTGACCCCCTCGGGCATCATTTCGCGTTGATTCTTCTTCCCAAAAATCATAAATATTCCAAAAAATCCCTGTAGGTTTTTTATTGCGTTTGGCCTTCGTTTGGTATGGATATTCTGCGAAACAAAAACATGCAACAAACAGGAACTGGCACTAGGCACTGGATCAATATGTTAGTCCCAAAAATAGTATAAAAAGTTGCCAAAAGTATATGAAAGTTGTAGAATATTGGCATGAAACAATAAAAAATTATAGATACGACGGAGACGTATCAACGCCCTAGGTGCCGACATGGGCGACACCTGGGTGGCCGAGTGGCTTTGCGACCAGTAAGGCCCATGAGGCATGATGCTGAGAAGCCCCCCTTGACACTCAAGCCGCTCTATGTCGATAGGCCCCGGTGCCGCACATTTCCCCACCGTTAGGTTCGACGCACTTCACGGGGCGGGGCCCCGCCGTCCTCGACGCAGGTCGGAGCTCCAGGACGGAACCAGGGGTGGCCAGTGGCCTTGTGACCGGTAAGGTTCGTAAAGCAGTGCCCAGGAGCCCCCTTTGGCGCTCGAGCGATTCCCCATTCCGTCCTTTTGGTCATCGCCCCAGAGCGCCCTGAGGCCACCCGAGACTCTTTCTGGTGGTATCGTGCTTTGATCCGGGCCCCCGAGCGGGGTTGACCGCTGAAAATGTTTGCCCCTGGGATGGCAGGTCCTTGCTTTCACGCTCCTTGGAGCCTAGGGGCGGTCCGGAGTGTTCAGCTCCTCACAAAATGTCATCCAGAAAAGGAGGCTTCAAAGTCGGCGAAACGAGAAAGGCAAGAGAAAATTCTCCCCCTTTTTGTTTTTCAGACATCAACTTTTGAAATCGACAAATTGAAGTCCAGCAAAGGATAATTCAATCTCGAGGAAGAAGCAAGCAAACACCGCGTCAGACACCTAGGATAATCTCCGCCGTCATCTCCCCCCAGCGCGGAGCATAGGGCTTCCACTAGGCGTGGGCGGGACCCCTCCGCATCCCCGCGCGCGGGGGGGGGGGGGGGGTCGTAGACAGCCGCAACTAGTTATTATGTGAGAGTGTCATGGGGGGTGTATCTGGGAGGTCACGAGGACGCTTTGGCCTCGCGAGTGTCCCTACCCCCGAGGCATAGGCGCCTGTTTCCATTTAGGTCTTCACCCAGCGCGGAGCATAGATCATCCACTTGGCATGGGAGGGACCTCTCCGCGTCCTCTGGGGGCCCTGGGCATATACAGCCGCAACTCATTATTACGTGATATTGTCACGGGATGAAGTAGGTTCCGGAAGGATTGAAGGACGATGCAGAGGTGCCACAGGTTGATGCAGGACCCATGGGGACTGTAGGGCGAACGTGAGGGCGCTCCGGCCTCGCGATGTTTCCTCCTTGGGGCGGTTTGCCCCTGATCCCTTTTGTACATGGGGCCCTTCGAGGCCCCGCCCGCTCCTCTCCTGAGACTGGTTGAGGGCTTTTATACTGATCTACGTCCGCAGGTCCCAGTCCCACGCATTTCCCGACTGCCATTGCATACGGCCGAATGACGGACGCAGCTACGGCATCAAGCCCTGCCACCCCTGATAATGACCGAATGTCCGTGGACGGCATCAAGGGTGTAAGGTGGCCTTATGACCGGTAAGGATCCTGAGGCTCGATGCTCAGGAGCCCCCTTTGATGTTTGAGCGGCTCTGCGTCGCCAAGACCAGGTCCGGCACATTTCCCAACTGCCGTTGCTTGTGACCAAATGGACAAACATAGCTATGGTGTCTAGCTCTGCCACCCGTGATAACGACCGAATGTTTGTGGAGGGCATGAAGGGTGGCAGGTGGCCTTATGACCGGTAAGGCCCGTGAGACTCGATGCTCAGAAGCCCCCTTTTGACGCTCAAGCGGTCCCCATTTCATCATGTTCATTGTGGCCTTGGGAAGCCGCGGGGCCTCCCCAGGTCACATGACGGGGCGATGCGCACCGGTCGGAGCCCTCGAGCGCGGGGGGGGGGGGGGGGGGTAGATCGCCCAAAGATGCAACCAAGGTAAGATGTCAGATCGCCGAATGGATGCAGCAAAAGTTATGGAAGCATGTGTAAATGATATGATGGGCAGAGGTGTGCCTTGAACACTTGAAGTTCATGCGGCCAGCAGACACCCCCTAGAGAAGTGAACCCCCAAAATCACCTCACATAGCTTCTTCGCGCCACAGGGGTGCCTTGTGAGGCCCGACCCTCGGTGCCCACACCAGCACCATAGTTTCTGCGGGTGACCCATGCCACTTGTGTCTCGTTGGTTTCTCTGACTCGTCCTCCTAAGGACGGGGACCCGGTTCTTCGCAGTTTCTCCACAGGGGCGGCGGCTGGCATCATGCCCCACGGCTTGGGGGGCGCCTCCCTGTCCGCGCCTCTTGGGCCCAGTGCTCTGCTAGTGGGAGCCCTAGGGTCCGACTCAAGGGGGACCACAGAGTGTTCCTTACTCCTCAGGAGGACTGGCGCCTGGGTGGACGCATGAGGCTCTTCGTCGACGGGAGGGTCAGGTGGTGTTATATAACATGGTAAGTAAGGCTTCACGTAGGTGTTCGATCGACCTCCAAGGCCGTTCAGCAACGCGACGGTGGTGGTCCCTCTCTGTGGCGGGGGGAGGTCCCCCCGGTCGCGTTGCTCGGAGATCTTCTTGCGATGGGCCTCCACACAAAGTCGCTTGCTCCTGCTGCCGCCGTTGGGTGGTCCCGACATTGCATGTTGCAGACTTCCCCCTTGGTACCCTGGCATGTCTCCATGGACCTAGTTCTCCTGAGGGAGCACTCCCACCTAGCCGCCCCGGGTAGTCGAGAGCCGACCTGGTCTTGATGATGCACGCCGGGGTGTGATACGTCCATTTGCATCATGCTTTCATGTTGATATTTATCGCTTTTTGGGCTGTTATTACACTTCAAGGTACAATACTTATGCCTTTTCTCTCTTATTTTGCAAGGTTTACATGAAGAGGGAGAATGCCGGCAACTGGAATTCTGGCCTGAAAAAGGAGCAAGTTTCAGATACCTATTCCGCGCAACTCCAAAAGCCGTGAAAATCAATGAGGATTTTTTTTGGGATTTATAGAAAATACTGGGCCGAAGAAGTGCCAGAGGGGCGCCAGCAGGGGGCCACAAGCCTGCTAGGCGCCACCCTGGCCACGCCTAGGGGGCTTGTGAGCTCCATGCTGGCCCACTGGCCCCCCTCTTTTGCTACAAGAAGGGTTTCGGTCTGAAAAAAAATCAAGAAGAGGCTTTTCGGAGGATTCGCCGCCGCCACGAGGCGGAACTTGAGCAGAACCAATCTAGAGCTCTGGCAGGACGATCCTGCCGCGGAAGTTCCCTCCCGGAGGGGGAAATCATCGCCATCATCATCAGCAACACTCCTCTCATCAGAGGGGACTCGTCACCATCAACATCTTCATTAGCACCATCTCATCTCCAAACCCTAGTTCACCTCTTGTAACCATTCTCCGTCTCGCGACTCCGATTGGTACTTGTAAGGTTGCTAGTAGTGTTGATTACTCTTTGTAGTTGATGCTAGTTGGATTACTTGGTGGAAGAGTTTATGTTCAGATCTTTGATGATACTCATTACCTCTCTGGTCATGAATATGCTTATGCTTTGTGAGTAGTTACTTTTGTTCCTGAGGACATGGGATAAGTCTTGCTATAAGTAGTCATGTGAATTTGGTATTCGTTCGAAATTTTTATGTGTTGTATGTTGTTTTTCCTCTAGTGGTGTTATGTGCACATCGACTACATAACACTTCACCATTATTTGGGCCTAGAGGAAGGCATTGGGAAGTAGTAAGTAGATGATGGGTTGCTAGAGTGATAGAAGCTTAAACCCTAGTTTATGCGTTGCTTCGTAAGGGGCTGATTTGGATCCACTAGTTTAATGCTATGGTTAGACATTGTCTTAATTCTTCTTTCGTAGTTGCGGATGCTTGCGAGAGGGGTTAATCATAAGTGGGATGCTTGTCCAAGTAAGGGCAGTACCCAAGTGCTGATCCACCCACATATCAAACTATCAAAGTAACGAACGCGAATCATATGAACATGACGAAAACTAGCTTGACAGAAATTCCCATGTGTCCTCGGGAGCGTTTTACCTCCTATAAGACTTTGTCCAGGCTTGTCCTTTGCTACAAAAGGGATTGGGCCACTTTGCTGCACCGTTGTTACTTTTGTTACTTGCTACTTGCTGCGAATCATCTCACCACACAACTACTTGTTACCGATAGTTTCAGTGCTTGTAGATATTACCTTGCTGAAAACCACTTGTCAGATCCTTCTGATCCTCGTTGGGTTCGACACTCTTACTTATCCAAAGGACTACGATAAATCCCCTACACTTGTGGGTCATCAAGACTCTTTTCTGGCGCCGTTGCCGGGGAGTGAAGCACCTTTGGTAAGTGGAACTTGGTAAGGAAACATTTATATAGTGTGCTGAAATTTATTGTCACTTGTTACTATGGAAACTAATCCTTTGAGGGGCTTGTTAGGGGTATATTCATCTCAAACGGAAGCACAAAGAGTTGCTCCTCAACCTGCTGCACCTACTGAAAATATTTGCTATGAATTTCCTTCGGGTATGCTTGAGAAACTGCTGGCTAATCCTTTTACAGGAGATGGAACATCACATCCAGACTTGCATCTAATCTATGTAGATGAAGTTTGTGGTTTATTTAAGCTTCCAGGTTTGCCCAAGGATGAGGTCAAGAAGAAGGCCTTTCCCTTATCTTTGAGGCATAATGCGTTGACATGCTATAGGTTATGTGATGATACTGGATCAAGGAACTACAATCGGTTGAAATTGGAATTTCATCAAAAGTTTTATCCTATGCATTTAGTACATCATGATCGGAATTATATTTATATTTTTTGGCCTCGTGATAGAGAAAGCATCGCTCAAGCTTGGGGGAGGCTTAAATCAATGTTATATTCATGCCCCAACCATGAGCTCTCGAGAGAAATTATCATTCAGAACTTCTATGCTCGCCTTTCTCATGATGATCGCACCATGCTTGACACTTCTTGTACCGGTTCTTTTATGAAAGAGATATTCACTTTAGATGTAATTTAGTGGAAAGAACTAAACACAACTCTGAAGATTGGGAGCTTGATGAAGGTAAGGAGTCTGGTATGAATTTCAAGTTTGATTGCGTTAAATCCTTTGTTGAAACAAATACCTTTTGTGATTTTAGCGCTAAGTATGGACTTCACTCTGAGATAGTAGATTCATTGTGTGAATCACTTGGTGCTCATATTGATCTCCCCAAAGAGAAGTGTTTTAAATATCATCCTCCCTTATAAGTTAATGTACTTACACCCAATCCAGTTGAAGAGAAAGTCATTGCCTATAATGATCCTATTGTTCCCAGTGCTTACATTGAGAAACCACCTTTCCCTGTTAGGATAAAGGATCATTCTAAAGCTTCAACTGTGATACGCAGGGGCTACATTAGAACACGTACACCCCCTGAGAAAATTAGAGTTGAACCTAGCATTGCTATTATCAAAGATCTCCTGTCCGACAATGTTGATGGCCATAATATTCACTTCCGTGAAGATGCTGCTAGAATTGCTAAACCACACGCTAGAGACAAACATAGGCCTCTTGTTGGCACGCCTGTTGTTTCTGTTAAGATAGGAGATCATTGTTATCATGGTTTATGTGACGTGGGTGCTAGTGTTAGTGCAATACCTCAATCCTTATATGATGAAATTAAAGACGAGATTGCACCTGTTGAGATAGAGCCTATTGATGTCACTATTCAGCTTGCCAATAGAGATACTATCTTCCCTGTGGGAATTGTTAGGGATGTTGAAGTCTTGTGTGGTAAAACGAAGTATCCTGCTGATTTCCTCGTTCTTGCTACCACACAAGATAGCTTTTGTCCCATCATATTTGGTAGACCTTTTCTCAATACTGTCAATGCTCATATTGACTGTGAGAAGCAAACTATCATTGTTGCCTTCGAAGGTGTGTCACACGAGTTCAATTTCTCCAAGTTTGGTAGACAACCTCATGAAAAAGAGTTTCCTAGTAAGGATGAAACTATTACCTTAGCTTCTATTGCCGTGCCTCCTACTAATCCCTTAGAGAAATACTTGCTTGAGCATGAAAATGATATGTATATGGATGAAAGGGATGAGATAGATAGAGTTGTCTTAGAACAATATCCTATCCTTAAGAATAACTTGCCTGTTGAACTGCTTGGGGATCCACCCCCACCGAAAGGTGATCCTGTGTTCGAGCTTAAATAGTTGCCTGATACTCTTAAGTATGCTTATCTTGATGAAAAAGAGATATATCCTGTCATAATTAGTGCTAGCCTCTGAGAGCATGAAGAAAAGAAGTTACTAAAAACTCTGAGGAAGCACCGTGCTGCTATTGGATATACTCTTGATGATCTCAAGGGCATTAGTGCCACTCTATGCCAGCACAAGATTATAAATGATCCTGATTCCAAACCAGTTGCTGATCGTCAACGGAGATTAAATCCTAAGATGAAAGAGGTAGTAAGAAAAGAAATACTAAAGCTCCTGGAAGCGGGTATTATCTATCATGTTGCTCATAGTGATTGGGTGAGTCCGGTGCATTGCGTCCCCTAAAAAGGGAGGTATTACCGTTGTTCCTAATGATAAGGATGAATTGATCCCACAGAGGATTATTACTGGCTATAGGATGGTGATCAATTTTAGAAAAATTGAATAAGGACAGTAGGAAAGATCATTACCCTTTGCCTTTTATCGACCAAATGCTAGAAAGACTGTCTAAACACACACACTTCTGCTTTCTAGATGGTTATTCTGGTTTCTCCCAAATACCTGTTGCACAATCTGATCAGGAGAAAACTACTTCACCTGCCCTTTTGGTACCTTTGCTTACATACGTATGCCTTTTGGCTTATGTAATGCACCTGCCACCTTTCAAAGATGTATGATGGCTATATTCTCTGACTTTTGTGAAAAGATTGTTGAGGTTTTCATGGATGACTTCTCCGTTTACGGGTCTTCTTTTGATGATTGCCTCAGCAACCTTGATCAGGTCTTGCAGAGTTGTAAAGACACCAATCTTGTCTTGAATTGGGAGAAGTGCCACTTTATGGTTAATGAAGGCATCGTCTTAGGACATAAAATTTCTGAAAGAGGTATTGAAGTCGATAAGGCTAAGGTTGATGCAATCGAGAAAATGCCATACCCCACAGATATCAAAGGTATAAGAAGTTTCCTTGGTCATGCTGGTTTCTATAATAGGTTCATTAAAGACTTCTCTAAGATTTCTTGGCCTCTAACCAATCTTTTGCAAAAGGATATTCCATTTGTTTTTGACGATGATTGTGAGGAAGCCTTCGAAATACTTAAGAAGGCCTTGCTAACTACGCCTATTGTTCAACCACCTGATTGGAACTTACCTTTTGAAATCATGTGTGATGCTAGTGATTATGCTGTTGGTGTTGTACTAGGGCAAAGAGTTGATAAGAAATTGAATGTTATTCACTATGCTAGTAAAACTCTAGACAGTGCCCAAAGAAACTATGCTACTACGGAAAAGGAATTTTTAGCAGTCGTGTTTGCATGTGAAAAGTTCAGATCTTACATAGTTGATTCCAAAGTCACTATTCACACTGATCATGTTGCTATTAAGTACCTCATGGAGAAGAAAGAGGCTAAACCTAGACTCATCAGATGGGTTCTCTTGCTACAAGAATTTGATTTACATGTTGTCGTCAGGAAGGGTGCTGATAACCCCGTAGCAGATAACTTGTCTAGGTTGGAGAATGTTCTTGATGACCCACAACCTATTGATGATAGCTTTCCTGATGAGCAATTGAATTTCATCAATACTTCACGTAGTGCACCGTGGTATGCTGATTATGCAAACTATATCGTTGCCAAATATATACCACCTAGTTTCACATACCATCAAAATAAGAAATTCTTCTTTGACTTGAGACATTAATTTTGGGATGATACTCACCTTTATAAGGAAGGAATAGATGGTGTTATTAGGCGTTGTCTACCTGAACATGAACAGGGACAGATCCTACAGAAGTGTCACTCCGAGGCCTACGGAGGACACCATGCGGGAGATAGAACTGCACACAAGGTATTGCAATTAGGTTTCTATTGGCTCACTCTCTTCAAGGATGCCCGTAAATTTGTCTTGTCTTGTGACGAATGTCAAAGAATAGGTAATATCTGTAAACATCAGGAAATGCCTATGAACTTTTCATTGAACCATTTGATATTCGGGGCTTTGATTATATGGGACCTTTTCTAAAATCCAACGGGTATACTCATATCCTAGTTGCTGTTTATTATGTCACTAAGTGGGTAGAAGCTATCCCCACTAGTAGTGCTGATCACAATACTTCTATCCGGATGCTTAAAGAAGTTATTTTCCCTAGATTTGGAGTCCCTAGATATCTAATGACCGACGGTGGTTCACATTTCATTCATGGTGCTTTCCGTAAAACGCTTGCTAAGTACGATGTCAACCATAGATATGCGTCTCCCTATCACCCTCAGTCCAGTGGTCAAGTAGAGCTAAGAAATAGAGAGATTAAACTAATTCTGCAAAAGACTGTCAATAGGTCTAGAAAGAATTGGTCTAAGAAGCTCGATGATGCAGTGTGGGCTTATAGAACTGCCTATAAGAATCCCATGGGCATGTCTCCGTACAAAATGGTGTACGGTAAAGCATGTCATTTACCTTTTGAGCTAGAGCATAAGGCTTATTGGGCAATCAAAGAGCTCAACTATGATTTCAAACTTGCTGGTGAGAAGAGGTTATTTGACATTAGCTCGCCTGATGAATGGATAACTCAGGCATATGAGAGTGCCAAGTTGTTCAAAGAAAAGGTTGAGAGGTGGCATGATAAAAGGATACAAAAGCGTGAGTTCAATGTAGGTGATTATGTCTTGCTATATAATTCTCGTTTAAGATTTTTTGCAGGCAAGCTTCTCTCTAAATGGGAAGGTCCCTATATTGTTGAGAAAGTATATCGTTCCGGTGCTATCAAGATCAACAACACGGAAGCTAATTGTCCGAGAGTGGTAAATGGGAAGAGAATCAAGCATTATATCTCAGGTACTCCCATAAATGTTGAAAGCAATATTATCAATACCATAACTCCGGAAGAATACCTAAGGGATATTTATCATCCTGTTTCAGGCTCCGAAAACGAAGAGGTATGTGATTCTGTAAGTAAACAGACTCCAAAACTTTTCCAGTAGGAATTTTTCTCCGTTTTGGAATTTTTAGAAAAATAGAAAAAATTGAAGTAGTCCGGAAAGCGCACGAGGAGGCCACAAGCCTGCCAGGCGCGGGCCACCCCCTGGCCACGCCTGGGGGGCTTGTGACCACCTCATGTGCCTCCCGGACTCCATTTTCTTGCGGAGTACTCCTTATGGTCTGGAAAAAATCATTATATATTTTCCCGTAAGGTCTGACCCTCGTATCACGCAAATTTCCTCTGTTTTCGTTTCGAGCCTGTTTCCTACCGGATATTTAGGGCAAGATGTCTTCTCAAGATTCAGAGGGGGAGAGCTATGTGGCTGATTACCTTGCTAACCCGAAGGTCTATGGGGACTTGGATCCTTATGGCTGGACCACTGATGAGGAAGAAGATTATGATCCCAAGGGGAAGGAACAAACAAGTTCCGATGAGGAGGAGGCTCCTCTACCTCAACTTGGACACACGCATGTGGAGTTCAAGAAGTCGAGCCTCCCTGACTCAAGGAACAAGCCTAAGACTTTTTTTATCCCTTCTTGTTTCTTGCAGGAGAGTAAGCAGGAATTATGCCAAAGGGTGTTGAGGCTTGAAGAGGAAAATGATGATCTGAGGGAGAAGAATTTTATGCTCAAGTGGAAATTAAACAAGTTCAAGACCTCTGCAACAACCCCACCACTATCGCCTCCAAAGGAAGACAACTAAGCATGGGTATGGGCAATCCCCTTGGCTTGTGCCAAGCTTGGGGGAGTTGCCCCGGTATCGTATCACCATCACATCTTCTGCCTTTACATTTTCAGTTTTCTCTTTCTCTAGTAGATTAAAGGTCTTAGTGTTTTAGGCTTGAGTTTTGCTTTGTGTCACCCCCGATGTATTCGAGCTCGTGAGCCATATAATAAAGAGTGTCTTAGTTAAGGGCCTTGCCTCATGCCATGATCAAAAGAATGAGAAAGAACAAAAGAATGAAAGATCATGTAATGATCTTATGGGAATTCATGGCTTCACATATAAAAAGAATGTTGATTGAAACTTGTTGAGGGTAGACAAACGTAGACCTTGGTCATTGTTGCAATTAATAGGAAGTGATAAAGAAGGAGAGGTTCACATATAAATATATCATCTTTGACACCATCTATGATTGTGAACACTCACTAAACTATTACATGCTTAGAAGTAGATGTTGGACAAGGAAGACAACATAATGAATTGTGTTTGCTTGGTTCCGAACGATGTTATATGACTAGAGATCCCTTAGCATGTGACGATTGCTTCCACCTCATATTAGCCAAAACTCCCGCACCAAGTAGAGATACTACTTGTGCATCCACAAACCTTCAACCCAGTTTTGCCATGAGAGTCCACCATACCTACCTATGTATTGAATAAGATCCTTCAAATAAGTTGTCATCGGTGCAAGCAATAAAAATTGCTCCCTAATATGTATGATCTATTAGTGTGTGGAAAATAAGCTTTGTACGAACCTGTGATGAGGAAGGCATAAAAGCGACAGACTGCATAATAAAGTTCTTTATCACAGGAGGCAATATAAAGTGACGTTCCTCCACACTAAGAGGACACACATCCAAACCTCAAAAGCGCATGACAACCTCTGCTTCCCTCTGCGAAGGGCCTATCTTGTACCTTTACTTTTTTCCCTTGAAAGAGTCATGGTGATCTTCACCAATTCCTTATTTCGCCTTTATCTTGGCCAACGTCATATGCTTGGGAAAGATCTATATTCATATGTCAACTTGGAAGTAAGTATTCATGAATTATTATTGTTGACATTACCCTTGAGGTAAATGGTTGGGAGACGAAACTATAAGCCCCTAGCTTTCTCTGTGTCCAGCTGAAACTTTGATCTCATGAGTGCCACGTGAGTTGTAGCAATTGTAGAGAACGAATGGATGATTGAGTATGTGGATTT
Source organism: Hordeum vulgare subsp. vulgare (assembly GCF_904849725.1). Lineage (NCBI taxonomy): Eukaryota > Viridiplantae > Streptophyta > Magnoliopsida > Poales > Poaceae > Hordeum > Hordeum vulgare. The sequence goes on from NC_058522.1 coordinate 64,877,897, forward strand.
GCTTTACAAGCTCTTATTTGACTCTTTCTGATGTTGTGATAAATTGCAATTGCTTCAATGACTAAAGGCCATCGTTGTTAATTCTCAGTAAGGTTCTTGATCCATGCTTTACTTTGTGAAGGAATTGTCATTTTAGCATGAGAGATTATATGTTGGTATTGTTGTTCTCATCATGATCATGATGCCTGCATGTTCGTATCTTGTTTTGTCGACACCTCCCTCTCTAAACATGTGGGCGTATTTATTGATCTCTTTTTTCGCTTGAGGACAAGCGAGGTCTAAGCTTGGGGGAGTTGATACGTCCATTTTGCATCATGCTTTCATGTTGATATTTATCGCTTTTTGGGCTTTTATTACACTTCACGGTACAATACTTATGCCTTTTCTCTCTTATTTTGCAAGGTTTACATGAAGAGGGAGAATGCCGGCAGCTGGAATTCTGGCCTGAAAAAGGAGCAAGTTTGAGATACCTATTATGCGCAACTCCAAAAGACATGAAAATCAACGAGGATTTTTTTTTGGGATTTATAAAAAATATTGGGCCAAACAAGTGCCACAGGGGCTCCAGCAGGAGGCCACAAGCCTGTTAGGCGCGGGCCCCCTGGCCGCGCCTAGGGGGCTTGTGAGCTCCCTGCTGGCCCACTGGCCCCCCTTTTTTGCTACAAGAAGGGTTTTGGTCTGAAAAAATCAAGAGGAGGATTTTAGGAGGATTCGCCGCCGCCACGAGGCGGAACTTGAGTGGAACCAATCTAGAGCTCCGGCAGGACGATCCTGCCGGAGAAACTTCCCTCTTAGCGGGGGAAATCGTCGCCATCGTCATCACCAACACTCCTCTCATCGGAGGGGACTCGTCACCATCAACATCTTCATCAGCACCATCTCATCTCCAAACCCTAGTTCATCTCTTGTAACCAATCTCCGTCTCGCGACTCCGATTGGTACTTGTAAGGTTGCTAGTAGTTTTGATTACTCTTTGTAGTTGATGCTAGTTTGATTACTTGGTGGAAGAGTTTATGTTCAGATATTTAATGCTACTCATTACCTCTCTAGTCATGAATAAGATTATGCTTTGTGAGTAGTTACTTTTGTTCCCGAGGACATGTTATAAGTCTTGCTATAAGTAGTCATGTGAATTTGGTATTCGTTCGAAATTTTTATGTGTTGTATGTTGTTTTTTCCTCCAGTGGTGTTATGTGCGCGTCAACTACATAACACTTCACCATTATTTGGGCCTAGAGGAAGGAATTGGGAAGTAGTAAGTAGATGATGGGTTGCTAGAGTGACAGAAGCTTAAACCCTAGTTTATGCGTTGCTTCGTAAGGGGCTGATTTGGATCCACTAGTTTAATGCTATGGTTAGACTTTGTCTTAATTCTTTTCTTAGTTGCAGATGCTTGCGAGAGGGGTTGATCATAAGTGGGATGCTTGTCCAAGTAAGGGAAGTACCCAAGCACCGGTCCACCCACATATCAAACTATCAAAGTAACGAACGCGAATCATATGAACATGACGAAAACTAGCTTGACAGAAATTCCCATGTGTCCTCGGGAGCGTTTTACCTCCTATAAGACTTTGTCCACGCTTGTCCCTTGCTACAAAAGGGATTGGGCCACTTTGCTGCATTGTTGTTACTTTTGTTACTTGCTACTTGCTGCGAATCATCTAACCACACAACTACTTGTTACCGATAATTTCAGTGTTTGCAAATATTAACTTGCTGAAAACCACTTGTCAGATCCTTCTGCTCCTCGTTGGGTTCGACACTCTTACTTATCGAAAGGACTACGATAGATCCCCTATACTTGTGGGTCATCAGTGTGTGCATCGAACATTCTGCCGTTCTCTTCGCGCCCCTGGTGGTTGCCGGCATGCTGCGCCTCGAGGCCGGCCACCGGAATCTGGAGGAGGAGGAGGGCAGCATGCGGCGCGTCTCTCTCCGCCCCGCCCAGCGCAGGAGGGGCCCCGTCGCTTGCAGGCCTGGGGACCGGCACGAGGTGCGAGCCCCTAGCGCCCGGCATCTGCGGACTTGAAGAAGAGTGGGGTAAGATGGCCTTCTGGGCGATGGCGATCAGCTCCGTGATTTGGTCCGCCCAAGCATTGTAGCCCCCTTGCATCAGTCAATGGCGGAGCATCTCGCTCGCCATCTGCAGCGCATCGTGCGCGCCGAGGTCCCCCAAGTTGATGCGGTTTGTCGTGGATGCGGGGGCGCCGCCCAGCCGCCGTGCACTTGGGTGGCGCGGGTGCTTGCAACGGTGGATATGATGTTGATGATCTGGTATGAGCCGCATGGTACCACAACGCCGGTACACGTGCTTTCGGTTGCTGTGGTATGACGGTTGGAAGCCAGCTCGACGAGCCTCAAAGAAGCTTGTTGCGCGCCGATCATTGGAGCAGCGGGGCTTAGGGAAGATGAAGCTTAGAGAATACCTTGACACGCCCCTACTTGGCGCACCAAATGTCGGATTTCGGGCTCCGCAAAACCCTAAAGATTCGAACTCAGGGGCACGTACGAAGATCTCTTGCTGGCTCGCCTCACCTAACTTGCTACTCACTCGCGATGGTCGAAAACTCACTCGATGGTGAGGAAGACACAGAACATGGCAGTTTACCTAGGTTCGAGCCGCTGAGAAGGGTAATACCCTACTCCTACTTTGGTGGATTGCCTCTCGTGGAGGTTGGTGGATGAACTAGTACAATGTTCGAGGGCCTCCGGAGGCTGGGTGGCCTTTGTGTGGTGCAGGTGGGCGAATGAATGGATCACCCCCAATGAAGTAACATACTCTCTCTATATATAATGGCGACCCTGGTCCTCTTCCCTTATCACTTCGGCGGGAAGGGATCGCATAACGACCCATTTTCCACGGGGGAGAGGGGAACCTGCTTCCCCTGTCCAAAAATAGTCTTCGCCTGCAAAGTGGCTATCAGCGCGGTAGGGATGGGTCCAGGGATGACGTTCGTCCTGCTGGCGGGTGGTGGTGGCCTTGTTGGGCCAGAATGGAAACCTTTGGAGGATGTCTTGGGAACCCACGTTCGTCCTTGCTCCCTTTGCACTAAAGGGGAAACTACATCGTCCCGCTGTCCGCTGCTCGCATGTCCTTCCTTCGTGTCATCCTTGACTAGTGAGGCCGCTTGCGGGTCTTGATGCTGCTCCCCCTCGCGAGGCTTCGCCCCCCGCGACGTCCTTGCCTTGAGTGGTGCCATGCCCGATTGTGCTTGCTTGATGAAGTGAGGCAGCCCTGGGCCACAAGTAGGCAGGTCGAGGTACCCCCATTCCCATAACGTCGACACAAGCCTTGTTGGGCAAGCCCCAAGGGCGCATGCGGTTGGGAGGAAAGAGTCCCTAAAGGGGAAGGCACCTCCTAGGTGCCTTGGGGAGGGAGGAAACCTCTCTAGGCCCATGCCCCCTCCTTGGAGGAGGGGCTAGGGCTGCGACCTAACCCTCCTCCTAACCTCTTATATATAGTGGGGGAGAGGGAGGGGCTGAACACATCAATTCCCATGCCCCGGTGGCAGCCCTACCTCTCCCATAACTCCTTTTTCTCCTCAGATCGGTTCCGACAGCGCTTGGCGAAGCCTTGCTGGCACTGCTCCACCATGCTGTCGTGTTGGTTGTGATCCCATCTACTTCTCCTTCCTCTCTTGCTGGATCAAGAAGGAGGAGATGTCATCAAGCCATACGTGTGCTGAACGTGGAGGTGCCGTCCATTCGGTGCTAGATTGGGAAGGATCGTTACGAGATTGCGGGACGAATCGTGATGAGATTGCGGGACAGATCATCATGAGATCGCGGGACGGGTTGCGATTTGGATCACAAAGATGTTCCACTATATCAACCGCGTTATATACGCTTCCGCTTAGCGATCTACAAGGGTATGTAGATTCGCTCTCCCCTCTCGTAGATGATCATCACCATGGATAGGTATTGCATGTGCGTAGGAATTTTTTTGTTTCTCATGCAATGTTCCCCAACACACGCTACCATGGCGCCTGGCCCTAGTGGCACGTTCCAGCCCAGGGAGTCGGTCTGTGCCTACCGAGCGGGAGGACATCGAGGCCCCGCCGTTGCCGGCGACAACCAGGCTTTGGCCGGCCATGCCCTCGGAAGGCGGTGAGGGAGGAGGAGGAGGGGGAGGAGGTAAGGGCAGCTTTGATTTAGAGTTTCCCCGACTGCATCGTGGGATCGATGCGGGGTGAGGAACGAGGATTTTTGTGTCATTGACAACCCATATTCTCTTTTTGAGATTGAGATCGAGGGGACAAGTACTTACAAATTAATACACATAGGTTATATGAGGGCTTACAAATTGATATGATCCTAGCATCTTGTATGCTACAATTGTTGTTCTTGTTGATGGCAATGAAAAGAAATTTAGAATTTCAAATAACATATTCTCTACTCACGAATAAGTTAGATCCATCTAATTAGGTTTTTAGGGGAAGATCCAATTTCCCCTGGACATAGGATTCCTCTACATTATTAAATTTTAATTATTCAAATCTATTAGTAAGAATCCTTTGTCTCAGGTGGCCCTACGGCTATGGGGATGATGACCCACAAGTATAGGGGATCAATTGTAGGCCTTTCGTAAGTAAGAGTGTCGAATCTAATGAGGAGCAAAAGAAAATGATAAGAAATTTCAGGAAGGTATTCTCCGTAAGTACTATGAGTAACGATGATAGATAGTTTTGTAGCAAGATATTTCGTAAAAAGTGACAACTAACAATAGTAGCAAGTGTGCAGCAAGATAGCCCAATCCTTCTTGTAGCAAAGGGCAAGCCTGAAAGTATTCTTATATGAAGCAAGCGCTCTCGGGGTCACATAGGAATTTCTGTCTACTCATGTTCATCATGTTGAGTTGATTCGCATTTGTTACTTTCATAATTTGATATGTGGGTGGAGCAGTGCTAAGTTGTTGTTCATACTTGAACAAGCAACCCACTTATGATTACCCCCTCTACAACCATCCGCAACTTCGAAAGAAGAATTAAGATAAATCTAACCATAGCATGAAACGTGTGGATCCAAATAAGCCCCTTATGAAATAATGCATAAAGTAGGGTTTAAGCTTCTGTTACTCTAACAACCCATCATCAACTTATTATTCCACAATGGCTTCTGTTAGATCATATTTCTCCATATGTGGTTTTGGTAATTGATGACAGTCCCTATGGACTAATGGTTTCTTAAGCTATATTCGAAGGATTTGTCCATAGGCACTTCTTGAAGTCCATATGTTGGTTTCAAGGAGTTTATATGATGACCAAGGTGATATACTTATTGTTTTATCTACTTGCTTGAAGTTGTTGTGTGTTTTTATTAATTTTGGGGGAGTAAAGTTCCTATTTTGAGCACTTGTATTAAATACAAAAAAAATCTTATTAGTGCACAAATCATGGGGAGCTTCTCTAGTTTTGATAAAACACTCCTTTGCTCTTATCATAATATCTTCTATTCAGGTGGCTCGAAGGACCATGTGATTGTTTGTTCCATTAGGTATCTTTTGATTGCTTGCTTCTATCTTTTGTATGTCTTTGTGGCATACGATCCTTTTTTTGCAAACTTTGGGTCCTCGATATAGTTCGTTTTCCTCCAACTACTTATCATTGTATATGTGTATTTCTTTGCACTTATTTGTTGAGAAGTACACACTTTTTGGAGGACCACCTACTATATTGGCTTTCTAAACTTTTTGTCCATTTTGGCAATCAATGCCAATGGCGGAGAGGTTTAGAGAGTATAATTTGGTGATGTTTAGAGGGTTTTGCTTGTATTTCTTAGTCATTTACATCTTGTACACATGCATTATTTCTTTGTATCTGTGCGCTTGGTTATGCTTATTTCCTTATATAAACTCTCGTGTAGTGATTGTCATCAATTACCAAAATGGTGGAGATTGTTAGAGCATATTTACCCATATGTGGTTTTGGCAATTGATGGCAATCCCTATGGACTAATGGTTGCCTTAAGCTATATTTGAATGATTTGTCCATAGGCAATTCTTGAATTCCATCTGTTGGTTTCAAGGAGCTTATATTATGAACAAGGTGGTATTCAAGGTATTATCCAAAGAATGGTCATAAAGACACAAGGTTGATCAAGACTAAGACAAAGAGTAAATCGAGTTGATCAACACACAAAGCTTACAAGATGTACCGAGACAGATCAAGTGATCCCATGGTATGGTAAGCATTGTCCATTACGCTTTTGTGTACTAATCCATGTCTACGTGAGAGTTCTATGTGGGGTTAGTTGTGTTTCCATGGGCTTGAGTCAAGAGGAATATGTCATACAGCCCATAGAGGATGACGTGAAGTGGTGATCATCATCAAGATTGCATTGTGCAAGTTCAAGTGGAGCATCATGAAGATATCATGCTTGAAGCTTGCCGTCCATTTGGTGGCAATTGATTTGTGAAGATGTATTGAAGAGTGGCTCACCCATAGTGGAGTATGGGGGAGAAATTTACAAGTCTTCATCGAGCCAACGCAATCAAGAAAGGTTGTCCATCTTGAGGAAGTCAAGATCATCATCATCTAGCTCAAGTGGACTATGTGCAAGGTATAGGTTTGTCCTTGGTAGGTTTTCTATTTTAGGATAGATTGTCATAGTGTCAAGGGGGGCTCTCAAGAGAGTAGCTTGATCGTATCATTCGTTGAGAGCTCAAACCATTTGCATCCTTGCATCATCTTTCTTCGTTCTTGTTTGGTGGTTCTATTTGTGAATATTAGAGCTTATGGTCATGTTTATGATAAGCTCAAATTCATTGTAAACGGACTTCATGTTTTCAATGTTGGAGTTTTTGCCGGTTCTTCATTCATAGAGGTCTCACATGTCTATATCATTGGCATTTTCATAACTGTTGGTTAGCTCTTGTCGTCATGAATCCAACAATCTTTAGTTTGCTCAATTCGGAGCTCGTATGCGAAAGTTATTGTAGTTCAAGGTAGGCTTTCACTCTCAAGCGGAAGTACCGCTTGGGCAGAACGGTAGTACCGCGCTGGCGGTTCTACCACCCTCCCCTGCCGGCCTCTCTTCCACTTATATTTTTCTCCTGGGATCAGCGGGGTCTTTTTCCATTTTGAGCAGTAGTACCGCTTGGGGGGAGCGGTAGTGCTGCTAGGGAGAACGATAGTACCGCTCCGACAGCACTACCGTCCTGAGATCTTTGCCATTTGCACGTTTTTCTTGAAACTTCCGTTCCAGCGAAAGTACCGCTCGCCTAGCGGTACTACCGCTTGTGCACTGACTGAGTGCATAATGGTTCGATTTGGGGAGGCCTGTAAAACGGGGTCTTCTTCCCCAATGGTTTTCTATCAGTTAAGCTCGCGTTCTTCCCGCATTGTTGATCTTCTTCAAGCTTGCTAACTCTCAATCCCCTCAATGATTCTTGCTTGTTCTTGAGGGAAAAGAGAGAGGATATCTAGATCCACATCTCCACCAATCACTTTCTCCTCTATGTCAGGGGAACCCCTTGGATCTTGATCTTGGAGTTCTCTGTGAGCTCCTTGTCCTTCCTCTCATATTTCTCCATAGCCTTTGTTGTTGTGGAGGGATTTGCGTGAGAGTGACTTGACCACTTCGTGTGTTCTTGCCATTGCATTAGTTGCATCGGATTGTGTTCTCCATGGTCATACATGGAAGTGGAAAGTTGAGAACCTTATTAATCTTGGGTACTTGGTACCTTACAACTTGTTCTTCTTGGGTGCTTTGGCATCCTAGAAGCTTGATGGTGCCCCAGATCTCAACAATTGTGGTGTAAAGTTCCGGGCAAGCGTCGGGGTCTCCAATTAGGTTGTGGACATTGCCCCGAGAATTTGAGGATACCTCAAAGCCATATTCCATTGTGGTGAAGCTTCATGGTGTTGTTGGGAGCCTCCAATTAAGTTGTGGAGATTGCCCCAACCTTGTTTGTACGGGTTCGGTGACCGCCCTCAAGGGTCCCTTAAGGGAATCACGGCATCTTGCGTTGTGCAAGGACGCGAGGAGATTACTGTGGGCTTAGTGGCATCTTGGGGATCATTGTGCCTCCACACCACTCCGAACGGAGATTAGCATCCGCAAGGGTGTGAAGTTCGGGATACATCACCGTCTCTGCGTGCCTCGGTTATCTCTTACCCAAGCCCTTTACTTATGCACTTTCCTTTGTGATAGCCATATTATTTCTTGTTATATATCTTGCTATCACTTAGTTGTTTATCTTGCTTAGCATAAGTTGTTGGTGCACATAGGTGATCCTAGTTGTTTTAGGTTTTGTTCTTGACAAATTGAACATTAGTTTTATTCCGCATTTGTTCAAGCCTAAATTGTAATTATTTTAAAGCACCTATTCACCCCTCTAGGCGACATCCATGATCGCTCAATTGGTATCAAAGCTAGGTCTCTCATTATTAGGTTTTACGCCTAGAGAGTAAGGATGTTGACTAGGGGATTAGGATGCACTCACACTCTTAGCTTCGATGACACAAATTTTGATGTTTGGCTAATTCGCATGCTTAATCTCTTCAGGGTCTTGGACCCAAATTTAGAGAGAATTGTAGATATGGGTTTTCCTCCTCCAAAGGATGCTCAAAATATATATTTAGATGATGAGAAACATTATTATCTCAATGCTCAAGCTTCTAATGTGCTTTTTGATTCTTTGAGCAATTAATTATATTTCAACTCATGCCATTTCGGAATGCTCATGAGTTGTGGACCAAGCTTCAAGATAAATATGGTGTGTCCAAGATTTGTAGGGATGATTGTTCTCCCTCCACCTTCGATCGTGTGGTCTTCTCAACGTCATCTACTTCACCTGCATGCGGATTGCCACAAGGTAATTATATGGTGAGTAGTGGTGATCATTGCAATGATGATAGTGGGCATATTGTTGATGATCCTTAAACACTATATTATTGCAGTGCCTCATCTTTGGGCGTTAACACTTCGAGCAATCTGAATGTTTTACATGCTTGTGTTGATAGTCCTTGCATATCATGTAAAAACTGTTTGACTAAATCTCATGATGATATGTTTTCTATATCTTGTTGCCATGATAAAAATGTATCTATTTCCTCGAGTTGTTGTGCTGACAATGTAGAGGAAATCCATCACTACATGGAACAAGATGTGGCCTTGAATGATGCTTCAAGAGATCCTACATCACCACATATTGTTTCTCACTTTTGCCTTATGGCTAAGGCTTCAAAGGTATCTCCTACTTTGAATCCCAATATATCTCATGATGATGATGTTGATGATGATGACGATGAGGATAATGATGAAGAGAGTGATAATATTGCATCCTTAAAACTTAAGGGTGGAATGATTTTTAAGCTCTTCATAAGAATAATCTTGCTCGTTCCAACTTCAAGGAAATAGTATCTATTGCCATTCAGGGCAAGAAATACATTGAGGAGTTGGAAGCTCATCTCGAGGAGCATGAGGCCACCATTGAGACAATGGAAGGTCATGGGCGTGATTACGCTAATGAGATCGCAGAGCTATCTCAAGCTCTTGAAAATGAACAAATCACCAAGGAATCTCTTGAGGAGACCTTTGCTCTAGAATTATCTAGATTAAAGGAAACCCATGATAGAGCTCTCGAGGTGGCTAATGATTTTAGAACTAAAAATGATAAGCTTGAAGTTGCACATGCTAAACTCCTTGAGGACTATGAGCACCTCGAAAATGGCTCAAGGGCTATTAAGAGTTCGCTCATCGAACTCACCGAGTCTCATGCTCAACTTGAAGCTTCTTATGCTAAAGTGCTTGGCAAGTTGCCTTATCCTCTTGTTGTTAATGATGATGCTTGTGCTACTAACCCTATTTCTTGTGAAGCATCCATATTAAAGGAGAATGTTGAGCTAAGGGCTCAACTTAAATTACTATCTAGCAATTATGGGAATCTCGAAGAAAGTCATGTAATTCTCACAAGCTCTCATGATGATTTTCTAGTATCCCATAATGTACTAAACTTAGCTCATGAGGCTATTACTACCAAGGTAACATCAAGTGAGCCTTATGTGGACATTAGCACTACTTCTAGTCAAAATTCTATATTGCCATGTGCTAGTCCTTTCGTAATTCATCTACTCATAATGCTGCTACATCTTGTGATGAGTTACTTTCCTTGCCTCGTTGCTCTAATGATGAAGCTCATACTTCCTCTAGTACATGTGTTTACACTAACCATGTAGAGGAAATCGAAGAGTTGAAGGCCCAAGTCACTTCTTTGAAGAAAGACTTAGAAAAGAGTCATGAAGGGAAGTCCACACTCGGCCATATCTTGTGTGGGCGAAAATCCTCAAATGACAAAGGTGGACTGGGATTCAACTCTAATAAGAAGAATAAGTCCAAGAGAAACAAGAAGAAGGGCCAAGAACAAGTCAAGAATTCGGCCAAGATTTTTTGCCTCAAGTGCAAAATTGAAGGGCACCATGTTAGATCTTGCCCATTAAAGAAGAAACCCCATAGTCGCAAGCAACAAGGGAAGCGGCCACAAGTTCAATCACATACTCAACTAAAAGTTGAAGAAAGGCCTCTTCCCAAGAAGACCCAAGCCAAAGCTCCTCAAGTTTAGATACCAATTGAGAAGAAAGTAAGGGATATATGTTGCTACATATGTCGTGAGAAGGGTCACTTCACTTCTTCTTGCACGAAAAGTAACTTATCCAACCCAATCATTGTTGATGATATCTATTCTCTTGGAAAGGATAAGGTTGGCAATGTGTTTGCCAAGTCTGTTGGTACTCAAAGTGGTGTCAAGAAAAGAACCATTTGGGTAGCCAAGCCTATTGTGACTAACCTCTTAGGACCCAACTTGGTTGGGGACCAATAAGCTCATACTTGATCAATAGGTAATGGTGGAGGGCATTGGAGACTCGGCTACATCATGAAGAATTAAGGGATCTTCATCATTCATACTATCTCAAGCCAAGCCATTTGGATTATCGAGTTTCTATATTATATCCAATGTGCCTCCTTACGATAACTTGTACTTAAATTGTTTCCATTATTAGTTACTTGCCACTTTGCATGTTGTGGTTTTGTACCTTGCATGTGCTTGTATATGTTGTGCTTCCAACTTTCTTATCTTGAGTTATCAAGTATGTGTATATTAGTTTGCACATCATGTACATGTGAGTCTTTTGTTGACCCTTTTTGCATCTTGCTTGTATCTTTGTTGGCTCTCATGAGAGATTAATGGATTATCCCATTTCGGGGGAGTGATGTGCTTAGTGCACTTCATGATCCTAAATATGTGTGTACATGAGGAATACCACTTAGTGTTTGTTTTTCAAGATGAGAGGAAATTTCTAATGCATGGTGGTAGCTACACACCCTTTGGTACAAGTACCTTTTTCGACATACGAGTTGTCGGGTTTCGATAGCATTGGCACAAGTGCATTTTTTTGTATATGAATAACCTTTTTCACATTTATTTGTCTTTTTCTTACCTTTTTGACACAAGTGTCTTTTCATTGTGTAGAAAGGGCGTATCTCACTTCTCTCTGTCTTTTTTCCTTGCCTTTTTGGCATAAATGCATGTTTCTTGCCTCGCTAGTCCAAAACCACGATATTTTTGCTATAGATTTATTTTTCATATTTCAAAAGAATTAATAAAATTAATTAGAAAAAAAATTGGGGCCATGTGTAGCTACCACCATGGGTAGCAAATTATTTCTCTTTTCAAGATTATCTAGTTTCTATGTGGTATGTATTCTCATGATAAATCGAAATTCTAAATGGTCCATTAATTATCTCTTGTTGGTTCATTTTCCACTAGTTAATAATGTTGAGGTTATCACATTATGGGGAGTAATATGCTACGTGCGTATTAGAAGCCTAGAGAAATGTGTATATTTGAGGTATTGCCACTTAGTGTTGATATTGTAAATTATCTTGTTCCTAGGTGGCTTGTTAGATCTACAAGTTTCATTTGCTTGTGTTTTAGGGGTAAAGATGATGCTGGATACTTTTGCAATCTACCAATAGGAATTGTTTCCAAATACTTCTTGTCCTTTGACAATTGGTATTTCCTTCATGTGGTAGAAATTGCTAATCATCTTTACATTGGATTTTACGTATCATTTGTCTTCCTTGCCTCTTGTGGATTGTTTTGAACATGTCTAGTGTTTCTATAGATATAGTGAAAGTGATCATACCATCTTGTTCATTTTTTATTCAAATACAAATTCTATATGATGCACATCCCTTGGGGGAGCTATCCTATTTTCTTTAGAACACTCTCTTTATACGTCTATCATAAAATTTTTGACCCCCATCAAGTGTGTGTTGATGGGAGGCAAGTCTTGCTCTTTATGATGCTCTGTGTCATCATGAAAATTTGTCGAGGGTTTGGTTTGTTTGGAACACTCTCTTTATACGTCTATCATAAAATCTCTCTGTTGGGAACTAGATACCTCGTATTTGCTTTCCTTCAATTGCTATCTTGTTTCCTTTTATTTGGAAGTCAATGAATTCCACACTTATTGATGTATCTTTTAATTGGTATCCTTCAAGTGATAATTTCTTGTTTGATATTTTATTTTCATTTGATACCTTGTCTTTTGATGTCTTATCAACTATGTGTTGATTTGATTTTTGAATGCCTTGAGCATGCATGTTTACTATATATATAGTTTCTTTTGCATGATTTCTTTGTTTGACCCAATATATAGGGGAAGCTCTACCTTGTCATAAATTGGCTAAAGTGTGCATGAAATTTATTTTCATATCTACTAGAACATATTTATGTGGAGTTTGTCCTATGTATTGTTGGTTTTCTAACTCTTTGCTCCTAGTGATTTTGGGCACCATTTTGTTTGTGTTGTTGTTCTAGGAACAATTGGAGATGCATTGGATGCTCGGCTCACCTACAAGGAAGGAGTTGACACCATGGACTTATTGAAGCCAAGCTAGGATCTACATCCTTCCATATGCTATCCCGGTAACAAGTATCTACTTCATGCATACATTTGTTGCATTCAACCTTTCGTAGGTTGCATCATGGCATGAATTTCTTGAATCGTTCTTGTGGTACTTGTTTCCCTTCTCAAAGCATCCCAACGATGATGTATTATTGCTAGTTAAGATGTCTTTGATGTTCGTGAGTTGGAAGTTAATTTATGTACAATAAGAAAATATTAGGCCATGTGCTATGCTTTCATGCAAAGATCTTATTGGTATGTTTATGACTTCCTTTTGGATATATTATTCGTTCCTTCTTGTAACAATTTCGTGTGTACATCCTTTTTTGTGGATATATATCATCATGATTGTCGTCTACCTAGAACCTTTTACACATGAGAGAAGTTACATCTCTAATTGATATCCTCTTTTCGTTCACGTCCATAGTTGCATTTTCTCTCTTAGTTTTTGGTGGTTTCGTGAAAGGATTTGTCTTGAGTGCGGATCTTATATCATTACATCTTGAAGCACTCATTGGTGGTGAAGATTGTTTTTCCTCGTGCTTGTCTTGACGAGGGCTTTGCCATTTCAATTGGTATCTCTCCTCTTGACAAGGTTATTATTTCCTATCTTCACCATGGGTTGTCACAAGTGTTGGTTGTTAATTTGTTTATTAGTAAGCTTGTGAACCCATTTGCTAGTAGTGTGTGTGTGTGGGAAGGATATGTATTGCACTTTGTTTCTCATTTCATCAAGAATATATTGATGAGTAATGCTCATCCTTATCTCAGTCTTCTCAAGTGCTTTGCCATAACTCACATACATTATTTTGGTTGAGCCTATTCTTAAGTTGCCTCTTTTACATGTTGCACAACCATTTGTTTTGTGCAAGTGACATACTTATTATCTTATCTACTTGCTTGCACTTGTTGTGTGTTTTTATTATTATTTTTGGGGCAGAAATGTTCCTATTTTGTGCACTTGTATCAAATACATAGAATTCTTATTAGTGCACAAATCATGGGGAGCTTCTCTAGTTTTGATAGAACACTCATTTGCTCTTATCATAATACATTTTATTCATGTGGCTCGAAGGACCATGTAATTGTTTGTTCCATTTGGTATCTTTTGATTGCTTGCTTCTCTCTTTTGTGTGTCTTTGTGGCATACGATCCTTTTTTTTGCAATCTTCGGGTCCTAGATATTGTTCGTTTTCCTCCGACTACTTATCCATGTATATGTGTATTTCTTTGCACTCATTTGTCTATAAGTACACGCTTTTTGGAGGACCACCTACTATATTGGCTTTCTAAACTTTTTGTCCATTTTAGCAATCGATGCCACTGGGGGAGAGGTTTAGAGAGTTTAATTTTGTGATGTTTAAAGGGTTTTGCTTGTATTGCTTAGGCATTTACATATTGTACGCATGCATTATTGCTTTGTATGTGTGCGCTTGGTTATGCTTATTTCCTTATAAAAACTCTCTTGTAGTGATTGTGAACAATTAGCAAAATGGGGGAGATTGTTAGAGCATGTTACTCCATATGTGGTTTTGGTAATTGATGGCTATCCCTATGGACTAATGGTTGCCTTAAGCTATATTTCAATGATTTGTCCATAGGCACTTATTGAAGTCCATATGTTGGTTTCAAGGAGTTTATATGATGACCAAGGTGGTATTCAAGGTATTATCCAAAGAATGGTCGTAAAGACACAAGGTTGATCAAGACTAAGACAAAGAGTAAATCCAGTTGATCAACACACAAAGCGTACAAGATGTACCAAGAGGGATCAAGTGATCCCATGGTATGGTAAGCATTGTACAATACGCTTTTGTGTACTAACCCATGTCTTCGTGAGAGTTCTATGTGGGGTTAGTTGTGTTTCCATGGGCTTGCGTCAAGAGGAAGATCTCATACAACCCATGGTGGATGACGTCGACTGGTGATCGTCATCAAGATTTCGGTGTGCAAGTTCAAGTGGAGCATCATGAAGATATCATGCTTGAAGCTTGTCGTCCATTGTGGTGGGAATGGACTTGTGAAGATGTGTTGAAGAGTGGCTCACCCATAGTGGAGTATGGGGGAGCAATTTACAAGTATTCATCGAGCTAGCGCAATCAATAAAGGTGGTCCATCTCGGGGAAGTCAAGATCATCTTCATCTAGCTCAAGTGGACTATGTGCAAGGTATAGGTTTGTCCTTGATAGGTTTTCTATTTTAGATAGATTGTCGTACTGTCAAGGGGGGCTCTCAAGTGCATATCTTGATCGTATCGTTCGTTGAGAGCTCAAACCATTTGCATCATTGCATCATCTTTCTTCTATCTTGTTTGGTGGTTCTCTTTGTGAATATTAGAGCTTATGGTCATCTTTATGACAAGCTCGAATTCAACGAAAACATAGTTCATGTGCATCTTCTATTAAGTTTTCAATGTTCGAGTTTTTGCTGGTTCTTCATTCATAGATGTCTCACATCTCTCTATAATTGACATTTTGATAACTCCATGTTATTAATATTTCCAGTCGATGTTAGATTGCTCTTGTCGTCGTGAATCCAAAAAGCTTGAGTTTCCTTAATTCGGAGCTCGTATTCGAAAAGAGAGAGGATATCTAGATCCACATCTCCACCAATCACTTTCTCCTCTATGTGAGGGGAACCCCTTGGATCTTAATCTTGGAGTTCTTTGTGAGCTCCTTGTTCTTCATGTCATATTTCTCCATAGCTTTTGTTGTTGTGGAGGGATTTGAATGTGGGGGACTTGAACACTTCATGTGTTCTTTCCATTGCATTAGTTGCATCGGTTTGAGTTCTCCACAGTGATATGTGGAAGTGGAAAGTTGAGAAGCTTATTACTCTTGGGTGTTTGGTACCTTAGAGCTTGTTCTTCTTGAGTGCTTTGGCGTCCTAGAAGGTTGGTGGTGCCTCAGAGCTCAACCATTGTGGTGTAAAGCTTCAGGCAAGCGTAGGGGTCTCCAATTAGGTTGTGGACATTGCCCCGAGCATTTGAGGATACCTCAAAGCTATATTCCATCGTGGTGAAGCTTCGTGGTATTGTTGGGAGCCTCCAATTAAGTTGTGGAGATTTCCCCAACCTTGTTTGTACGGGTTCGGTGACCATCCTCAAGAGTCCCGTAGTGGAATCATGGTATCTTGCATTGTGCGAGGGCGTGAGGAGATTATGGTGGCCTTAGTGGCATCTTTGGGAGTATTGTGCCTCCACACCGCTCCGAACTGAGATTAGCATCCGCACGGGTGTGAACTTAGGGATACATCATCGTCTCCACGTGCCTCGATTATCTCTTACCCGAGCCCTTTACTTATGCTCTTTCCTTTGTGATAGCCATATTATTTCTTGTTATATATCTTGCTATCACTTAGTTGTTTATTTTGCTTAGCATAAGTTGTTGGTACACATAGGTGATCCTAGTTATTTTAGGTTTTCTGCTTGACAAATTAAATGTTAGTTTTATTCCACATTTGTTCAAGCCTAAACCATAATTATTTTAAAGCGCCTATTCACCCCCCTCTAGGTGACATCCACGATCTTTCACCTTCCTTTAGGCCCATAACATGGTGAAGTGTCGTGTACTCGACATTCACACGACCCCACTAAGAGAAGCAACAACATACATATAATAGAAATATCAAACGAATACCAACTTCACATGATTACTCAAAGTTCAAAAAAAGCGCTAAGCGTTAATTATGCGGTTGGCCACCTACTTTTGCTTTTCCAGCTTAGGTGCAATTAAGTGTAATTAGGCGCATGATACGTCTCCATCGTATCTACTTTTCCTAAAGTTTTTCTCTTGTTTTGGACTCTATATTGCATGATTAGAATGAAACGAACCTGGACTGACGATGTTTTCAGCAGAACTACCATGGTGTTCTTTTTGCGTAGAAATAAAAGTTCTCGCAATTCAATGAAACTTTCTATGGATTTTTTTATTGAATAAAAAAATACTAGAACTAATACTCATTGGAGGTGGTCCTATGCGCCCACTAGGCACCAGGGCGCGCCACCCCCCCCCCCCGGCATGCCCTGCTGGGTAGTGGGGCCCTTGAGGCACCGTTGACCCTAACTCCAGTACTATAAAATCCTATTTTCGGAGAAAAAAATGAGAGAGGAAGTTTCATCACGTTTCACGATAAGGAGCTTGTCGGGGATATTTCCCACGACCAAGACCCGGCTCATGATGTTAAGCCATCTCTGGGGTTAAGTCGCCCTGATGTTAAGCCATCTCTAGGTTAGGTCACCCTGATGTGAATCCATCTCTAGGTTAAGTCACCATGATGTTAAGCCATCTCTAGGTTAAGTTATCGTGATGTTAAGCCATCTCTGGGGTTAAGTCGCCGTGATGTTAAGCCATCTCTGGGCTTGATTTGTCCTGATGTTAAGTCATCTCTGGGGTTAAGTCGCCTTGATGTTAAGTCATCTCTGGGGTTAAGTCGCCCTGACGTTAAGTCATCTCTAGACTTAAGCCACCCTGACGTTAAGCCATCTCCAGGCTTAAGTCGCCCTGACGTTAAGTCATCTCTAGGCTTAAGTTGCCCAAAGATAAGAAGGCCCCCAAAGATGAATCCTGAAGATGAGTCCCGAAGATGAGAAGCCCTCGGTAAGAAGCTCATGGTCAGCCGCCACTACTAGGGAAAACCCTAGTAGTAGCGCTAGAAATATGCATAGCAGTAGCACTAGGCCAAGCGCTACTGCTATCGCGCTACAGCTAAACACTAGTAGTAGCGCTGGTATGGGCAGCGCTACTGGTAAGTAGTGTTAGTAGTAGCGCTTCCTTGTCCAGCGCTACTGATAACTATAGTAGTAGCACTTGTTCATAACACTACAGGAATCTGAGACTTTGCCGTCTAGCATGGCGAACGACAAAGGGGGGCACCCCGGACGGCAAAGCCTTTGTCGTCCGTCAGAGGATGACAAACTAGAGGGTAAAGATTTATCCGGTGAAGAGGTTCTTTGTCGTCTGCCTTTGGAAGGCGGACGACAAAGAATCTTTGCCATGCGGGGGATGACGGCAAACAAAATGGGACGGCAGATCCGCAAGCGCTCCCGGTAAGTGCTAACGGCAGCCTGATGGGCCCACCCCCCCTTTGTCATCTGCCCTGCCCCCCCTTTGCCATCAGCCATGTTTGAGGCCGACGACAAAGGGGGGCACCCAACCGCTCTCTCCCTCCATCTTTCCTGTCTGCCCTCCCCCCTTTGTCGTCAGCCATGTTTGAGGCCGACGGCAAAGGGGGCACCCCAGCGTGTTTCAGCCCAGGCATGTTTGAGCCGTTGCCGTCTGCTGCAAGCCCTTTGCCGTTGGTGGGCGAACGGCAAAGGCTCAAAATAGCCCCTTTTTATTTTATTTTCTATAATATCCAGTAATTTTCACACAAATCAGGAATAATTTTCACAATAATCAGGATATATATATATATATATATTTGACAGAAATAATTTTTTTTTCCATACTCATAACCATATTAAAATAACTTTCATCCATAATACATACATATTATGCAAGTTGCACCCCTACCAAACCATATATTACACTAGTTTCATCCATGCATACAAAGTTTCATATATATCCATATACTACAATAGATTCAATCCAAGCTTCCGTGAACCATGGTAGAAGAAACCATATTCAAGCACTCCATCTATATAATCCAGGCTTCCTCTGAAGTGAATGGAATCTGCAAAATGGCAAATAAGAAAGTTAGAAGAAGAAGACTAGATGAAGAAGAGAAGTATAGGTCATTTCGGAGAGAACTTAGCTAAGTATTGGCCATTTAATAGCTAAGTTAGGGGGAATAAGTCATCTTGGAGCTACATAGCCTTATTATGTAATTTAGGAGAGAACTTAGCTAAGTATATGTCATTTTGGAGCTACTTAGGGAAAATATGTCATTTTGGAGCCAACTATGCTTATTAAGCCATTTTGGAGCTAGCTAAGCTAATTATAAGTCATTTAATAGCTAAGTTAGCTGGAATAGGTCATCTTGGAGCTACATAGCCTTATTATGTCTTTTAGGAGAGAACTTAGCTAAGTATAGGCCATTCTAGAGCTAACTTGGATAAAATATGTCATTTTGGAGCCAACTATGATTATTAAGCCATTTTGGAGCTAGCTAAGCTAATTATAGGCCATTTAATAGCTAAGTTAGGTGGAATAGGTCATCTTGGAGCTACATAGCCTTATTATGTCATTTAGAAGAGAACTTAGGTAAGTATAGGCCATTCTAGAGCTAACTTGGACAAAATATATCATTTTGGAGCCAACTATGATTATTAAGCCATTTTGGAGCTAGCTAAGCTAATTATATGCCATTCAATAGCTAAGTTAGGTGGAATAGGTCATCTTGGAGCTACATAGCCTTATTATGTCATTTAGAAGAGAACTTAGGTAAGTATAGGTTATTTTTTATTAAATAGGCCATTTTGGAGCTAAATGGGCTAATTATGTTATTTTAGAGGAAAACAAGCTAAGTATATAATATTCATGAGCTAACCAAGGTTCTTATGCCATTTTGAGCTTATTATGTCATTTTGGAGCTAAATTAGTCATTTTAATGAGCTAACCAAGGTTCTTATGATGTTTTTACCTAACTAAGCTAATTATGTCATTTTGGAGGATAATTAGCTAAGTATGTCTTTGTTGGGGAAAATAAGCTACATAGAAGAAGAAGCAAGAAGAGAAGAAGAAGGAGAAGAAAAACAAGAAGGTGGAGGAGGAGGAGGAGGAGGAGAAGGAGAAGGAGAAGGAAGAGGAGAAGAAGAAGAAAAGAAGAAGGAAAAGAAGAAGGAGAAGAAGGAGGAAAGAAGAAGAAGAAGGAGGGCTCCTTCTCCTTCTTCTCCTCCTTCTCCTTCTCCTTCTTCTTCTCTTCTTCTTCTTCTTCATTCTTTTCATTTTTCCTCTTTCTTCTCCTCTTGTCCTCTTCTTCGAGCTAAATTAGCTAATTATGCCTTTTTGGAGGTAATTATGTCATTTTGCAGGATATTTATCTAAGTATAGGTCATTTTTTATTAAATAGACCAGTTTGGAGCTAACTAAGCTAATTATGTCATTTAGGTGGAAGCCAAGCTAAGTATAGGCCATTCTAGAGCTAACTTGGGTAAAATATGTCATTTTGGAGCCAACTATGATTATTAAGGCATTTTGGAGCTAGCTAAGCTAATTATAGGCTATTTAATAGCTAAGTTAGGTGGAATAGGTCATTTTGGAGCTAGATAGCCTTAATATGTCATTTAGAAGAGAACTTCGGTAACTATAGGTCCTTTTTATTAAATAGGTCATTTTGGAGCTAACTAAGCTAATTATGTTATTTAGGTGGAAGCCAAGCTAACTATATGTCGTTTTGGAGCTAACTTGGCTTAAATATGTCATGTTGGACCTAAGTATGCTTAATAAACTATATTGGACCATTATGCGGTTGTTAAGCAA
Source organism: Hordeum vulgare subsp. vulgare (assembly GCF_904849725.1). NCBI lineage: Eukaryota > Viridiplantae > Streptophyta > Magnoliopsida > Poales > Poaceae > Hordeum > Hordeum vulgare. The sequence continues at coordinate 64,898,229 of NC_058522.1, forward strand.
AACACTAGAAATAACATACCATTATCGTCATCACGGCGGTGAAGCACAGTGGCTCTGGCTTGTTTCACCTGGAGAAGGCTGCCTGGAGAAGGCTCCACTGTAGAAGGGTCGCGCAATGCGTTTCGGGAGATATTCTAAACCAAACATTGTTTCCAATGTGTCGTTAGCATGATAACACTCTTGAGATCACTGCATTGAAATGAAACTCACCGTCCCCACCATGTTAATGACTGGCATCGCTGTAGGGACGTGGTCGGTCTTCTCGCACATAGACTGTACATTTGGTTTCGACAAGTCAAACTTTTTAGTTATTAATGAAACGGACATTAAAATGCAAGATTTGAAATAATATGAAGAAGAAACTTACCACGAAGAGCTCGTACATGGCCCTGTTAGACGCATCATTTCGTGCCCTCTCCGCCTCCACCAATGCAGCCATCCTCTCCTCCAGCTCCTGTATATCCTTGTCCTTCTCCGCCAAAAGCGCATGCATTGCCTCTCTCTCTTTCAGAATAGCAGCCTGCAACACAACTCATTGTTAGCATTGTAATCATATTGGTTCCCACGCACAACATAATGTGAAAACATAGTTGAGTCCATTAAACTAACCTCGATGGCGAGCTCGACTGGCCGTGGACGAGGTGTTATATATCTCAGGACAGGAGCTCGTTTGGCGTGCCTTTATCTGCCGGAGAATGCTAGGACAACGTATAAGGCCGTCTCCAATGGCGATCGAGCCATGAGGCCTCCCGTTGCCAGTTATCATCACCAGCTCTAGATCAATAGGCCCCTCGCTCGGATTAAAGTCCTCCCCTTTCTTCGCCTTCCCATGATCTCTCTACTTCAAGAGCTTGTGGTGGAAGGAGAAGTTGGTGAAGTTTTCTGGATGCTCGAGCTCAGACTCAGAGAATGCCTTCACCTTCTTGTACGAGGCAGTATGGGCCATCGTATACAGGTCGTACATTTGTGGCACCTCCGTCTTATTGTGACGCGCCTAAAAGAGAGAGAGAGGAAAAACGTATTAGTAAAGGGCTCAAGATAGCATTAAGAATGAATTGCATGAGGCATGAAGCAAACCACATACCCAGTTCTCGCCAAATTGGATTAAGTTGACGCTCCCTTGATGGTGTGGCACACCAACCATTTTGCCACGCCTCTCCTTGGCATTGTTGTGGCTGGCCTCCCACGTTTCGGAGCACCACTAATCCACCAAGCCCTCCCAACAATCCATCTTATCCACACACCATCTCGGGGGCACCTAAGTTAATAAAGAGAAATTTGAGCGCAACGCATAAGAATCAAATCAAGGAAACTAACTACAAGGCCTTAATAATATGTAATTACCTTCATGTAATGCTCCTTCTCCATCTTAGAATTGCGGCACTTCGCCTAGTCCTTCCTAATATGCCACGAGGCATAGTAGTCTCGAACAGCCTGCACCCGAGCCTCGTGCCAAAAGTTTTGAAGTAGGCGGTGACATTTGGTTTCGATAACCTTTGTCGCGTCCTCCTCGTATCCCTCCTCACACCTGTAGTAGGTCTGCAAACAAGACATCACCGATTAGTACAATAACTAGCTATGGTTGATTTATAATTGTGTAAAGAAAATTATCCAGAACTGTCGGATCACCATGTCGGCCCTCGTGTGGCACAAAACACCGGTGATCTCCACCTCCCGCGGGGCCGGGACACCCAAGTAGTGCTCCTAGGTCATTCCTACCTCTCACTCCCGACCGGGCAACGTAACAAACCCCAGGAAGTTTTGACTGCAAAGCACACCAAGGACGTTGTTGGGCTTGCGGACACCCACTACAAGAAATAAGCTCGTTTATGACAAAAAATAATGACGGCGGTTTTATTGGTCATAGAACTATGACTAATATTTACAAAAAGGTCATGAGGTGTCTAAGAGGGTCCAAACCCTTGAAAATTTTGACCATCTCTATCAGGAAGGTCATAATCCCAATGCACAAAATGGTCACTAACATGTGTAGCTCTATTTATGCCCGCATTGTAGGTCCTCCATGACAAAATTAAGAAGGTCATTGGCTTAAATAGAGGTGACTGGGCAGAAAACTCGACAATTTTGCCTACGTGTCTTGTATAGGTGTCGACAAGGCCACAAAGTATAAGTACGTTGACATGTCGGAATTTATATTGCCCTCCATATTTTTGCGCTCTCTTTCCTACCCAAACTATCACGCAACTGCAGTTCAAATTTGACAAGGTTCCACCTGAATCGGTGGAAATTTGTTTTTTTTTCACGAGAGGTGGATCAAAGATTTTAACACCCAACCATTTTGTCAATTGGACATGAAATATGACCTAGTGTTTTAGAAAAGTAATATGGTCTAATTTTACAAAAATATATGGTAGGACCTTCACGACAATGAAAACTCCTTTTAATAACATTGTTTGCCATTCCAATATGCACCCTTGTGCAACATTGTTTGACCGCTTTCCTTCTGATTCCTTCCGATTTCTCTCTGATTCGGTAGAAAACCGTTTACATGGCAAAAATAGCTTTAAAGATCAAATTCAAATAAGTTGGTTATCGTCCATTAAATGTGGTATTCTTGAGTGAAACACTTAGTGGTGTCATTTGGCAAAATATTTTTGCTAGATTTTTCGCAAACCCCCTCTATTTTTAGCACTTAGAAATTATTTTAGATTAGATAACACCTTTCTCCAACCAATTAGGACGCAGAATCCCTCTCCCACGGATCACACCACTGGACGTGATCTGAGCCGTTCACGCTATACATATCCAACGCCTTCCACGCCTCTCACCCCTAAAAAAACCAACCTCTCCCTCTTTCCCCTTCGTTTCCATGAACGCATGCCCCGCCGCCTCCCTCCCTCTCCCTCTCCTTGATCCAGATACATGATGCTGCCTCTCGCATCCGGCTAGAAGTTCCCTCCGCCACCACCCCCTCTACCAACCCCGGTCATCCTCCCTTCCGCCACCTGCTACTATCCCAGTCGGCCCCCTTCGTCCTCCCCGAGCAGAACAAGCATGGTCCTCAAAACTCACCGGCGACAGATGCACCACTGCCTACCCTTCCCTCCCATTCCAACACAGTCGCCCCTCCCCTTAAGCGCCGTCAACCAGCAGGGTGGCGCGAGCAGCGGCCAGTCCAGCCAGCGCATCAAGGCCCACACGCTCGCCCGCAGCTAGGGTTTCTTCGCCGGAACCCGCCACAACCGACGATGGCGAGGCCAGAGCTCGCCGGATCCGCAACCACCATTGCCTAGATACGCACTTCCCATTCTTAATCGCCCCGGGTCCACCCTCTCCTTCTCACCTCACCCTCTCCTAAGATCTGCCCCTTTGTTATAGGTCACCGAGGCGTGGAGACGACGATGACGATGGAAGGAATGTGCCGGCCTTTCCCTGCTTGAGGAGGAGGAGGAGCAGGAGACTCCTAGCCACCGGCCCTGCTGTGCTCAAGGAGGAGGGGCATGAGGGTTCTACTCCTAGGGCGACCAAGAGACCTTGCCCGGGATGAAGCATGGCCACGACAACCCATTGCAGCAGGTATCATCTCCCTCTCCCTCTTCCTCCGCTCTCTAATGATGTTAAGTTAAGGAATATTCGATGCAAATCCTGGTTGTGTCATGGAATTCAAGAGGAATTTGTATGAGCAAGCCCAGTTTTTTTATTTAGTTAGTTAGTACCACAAACAGAGAGAGAAGATGAGGTCTAGATTGGTCATTTTTGCTGCCACCACATGGATTTGTATCTACGCAACCATCTCCCTGCTGTTTGTACCGTTTGGATTGCAAGAAATTCAGTTTTGGATGACCTGCACTTAGTTTAACTTATCTGAATAATGAACCATCTTGTTAAAGTCCAGTTGGGTGAACTGTCTATAGCACCCAAGCTAGCAAGCTCATGAGTTGACTTGTTAAAGTTACGCTTATAATGCATTTAGGCATGAGATACGAGAGCTGGAGAAGACATCGAACATCACGGAATAAGACCCCTAGTGCAGCATCATCGAACACGGTACTAGTAGTGGCATGTTGGATATTCAGGCAATCTGTGAATAACATGGCCCATGCCGATATGTTCTACCACTCTAATTCCCTCAAAGAAGCCAAACATTCAGCATGCAAAGGACCTTGAACTTGGGTGCTATAGACAGTTCATCCAAGTTAGCATTATGTGCTTAATAAGACAGTCCTACACAAGCTCGATGTTTGTTATATGAATTTTGTTGATGTAGCGGCATGCAGTTTAGTGACCTATAATCTTAAGTTGCTAACTATGCTACAAATTTTACCTTTCCTGTCTGTTCATTAGTGTGGATTTAAAATTGTCAGTTCCTAACTACTAAACCTGCAATTTATTTGGTCCCTCCATTTTGTTCAGATCTAGCCGGCAGCAATGGCAAGTGAGAGAAGTGGTGACAGAGATCGAGTTTTGTGCCGTGTACTGCTATGTAGCTTTTCTTCTATTCCTCTTATTTGTATCATAATAACAAAGGAGATATGTTGTCGTTGGTTGTCATGTTTTCTGTGCAGCAATCACTATGTGTTTTGTTGGAGTTTGTATGTAAGAGGGAAAGGCAAATACAGTTGGACTGAGCTGGTTTTGACTTCTTGATGTCTGCAGTTTGTGACATACTTCTGCTACTGATGGACTGGTCTGAAGTCTGAACCTCATGGAGACCGCTTCGACGAATGAGGACACCGGCAAGGGGGCGATGTGGGAGCTGGAGAAAAGCCTTGATCAGCCCATGAACGCAGAGGCCGGGAGACTAAGGAACATGTACAGAGAAAAGGTGATTGATGTTATCATCATGCAAGTATTTGTCAGTTTTCTACTTATATCTGAAGCTTAGCTAATAGGATACATAACTAATGTGCTGTGTTAAGAACATAGCTTTAGCATTGAGCATCACAGTTTTGCTATTATCTACAAAAACTAGCAGGTGATCCGCGATTTTGTGCGGCTAGAATTTCAATATTTTTCTAAATTTGTTGATTTTATCTACCTATGTTTTGTCTTTTCATCCCTTGCTAGCTATATCATATATTAAATAAAGGCACTACAGAGAAACAATCATGTGATTTTTCTCTCGGAAGAGCTGATGTGTTTTCCGCTTCCCTTGGAACTTCAACGTGGATGTGTTTTTTGTTCATTGGTTGCACGTGGGGCTTTGATCTTTTTTCTTTTACTTGATCAATTTTGGACGTGGGGCTGATAATTATTTTTCTATGTGATCGTTTTCAAATTTATGTGTTGGAACTTGGCAGTGGGTGTGAAGGACTCTTCTTTGTACATATACGCAGTGTCTTTTATTTCTACTGTTATTGCACATGGGTGTTAAGGAGTTTTTTTAACTCACACATTACTTTTTTTGCATGATTTATTTTTTTATTTTTTGGGACTTGGACGGGGTGTAGGGGGTGTTTTCTGTACATGTATGCAACGTATTTACTCTTCAATTAGTGGGCGTGGATGCTGAGAATTTCTTTTACATGATGGATTTCATTTTTATTGATGCACCTTGGAGCGTGGGTGTGCAAGACTCCGCTTTTTTACATGTACCTAGTGTTTTGTTTATAAATACAGACTTGGTTCTGTTTTTTAGGGGGGAGGGTCATAGGTGTTGAGTACTTCTTTTTATTTACGTGATTGATTTTATTTTTATTTTTGCTTGAACTTTTTGCTGGAGTACATAGGTGTCGTGGACCTCTTTTTTTTTACTCGTAGATCTATTTCCTTTTAGTGTATGTATGTACGTGCTGATTATATTTACAAATAAATAAGTAACGTTGTTTTAATAGATCATAACCATTAAATTTCTAATCTAAGGACTCATCTAATCTTGCTGATGTGTCAGGCTCCTCTTTTCTGCTGCTTCCATGCAACGGTGGCGGCGACGGTGTTGTTTGGCATCGGCTACAAAAACAGCCACGGTGAGCTACTTCCCTTAATCTTATCCCTGCGTCTTGTGGTTGGTCTGAGCTTGTCGTTTTCACGGAACCACGACTATGGTGGTTGCTCTGCGTTCATGTCCATTGTGCCATGTGTATGTCTGGTTAGGCTGCTACAGTCCGTCCTTGCGTGATGCTGCTGTTCTTTTTGTCTGTATTTTCGTTTGTCTGCGTGGTTGGTAATTATCATGCTATCAATAAGCATGCTATCAATAAGCCTGCCTATGCAAACTTGCTGAATATAAAATTGAAATGCAAAAGAGAATATTGAAGAGAACGTTGAAGAGGTATATATTTTTTCCTAAATTGAAATGCATCACTCTATTTTTTCCGTGTGGGTCAAACTGACAAGATATACGTTGGTTATGTGGTGGTCATGAATCGCGCCTTCTTGCATGCGTCAATGGCAAATAATCATTTTCTTCTTGCAGGTGTCAATGACAAGAATGGCATATTGTGCACAGGAAGAGGATGAGAAGAAACTTGTGCTTCTTATTGAATCTTTGTCGAACTCTCTTTATGTGCGATTGTGCACTTGTTGGGTCCTTTTTCTGTAGAAGTTTCCTGATGTGCATTTGTAAAATTATTTTGATGTGTAGAGAAGCCGCTGGGTGATGTATTGTATTTCATGTGATGTACTACAGAAATGAAATATACAGTTTATCTGCAATCTTTTATTCTGTTATTGTACTTGTTTTTTAATGGGCCTATCTTGAAATTTGCGTGCTTCTAGCAAAATAATGCTTCAAACAAAACGAATCATACATTTTCAATTGTAAAAGAGGTATTGGGCCAAGCCCATGTAGGCTAGATTGGTCGAATGGGCTTTAAAATTTATGATGATTTCATTTGGTCACTGGCAATGCCACGTCAGCTTGGCCACGTCAGATCCTACGTGGCTCACACAAATGGGTAATGACCAAATTATTTTTTTGGTCAATAGAGACTTATGACCAAAATTTTAGAAAGGTCATGTTTGTTCATTCTTGACGGCCAACTGTTGACCTTGTAAATTTGGTCAAAAAAAGGTAAATAAATGACAACAATGACGAATCAACGACCAATATAGGGAGTCATAATCGATCTTATTTCTTGTAGTGACCCTTGGCAACAATCCAACCCCTGCAGCATGACAAAACATTAGATATTTGAGAAAACGTGAAGACAAAAGGTTAAATAAGAGTAAATTAACTTACTTGTCGCCATTTGGCTTAATCGACCACCTCTGCTCGTGGGTCGCCGGCACGAGCGGGAGCCCCGAACTACCACGCTGGTAGACGGTAGCCCCCTCACCCAGCTCCTCGTCGCTATCAGCATGGCCACTTGGCTCAAGCTAACCCAGATCAGCCCAGGTATCCCACTGGGTCTATAGGGACATACCCTCATCCCTGCTTTGCTCCGGAGTCGCCTGGAACGAAGCCGCTGGGACACGAGTCTCGTGGGTCGAAGGCTCGTCGACCTAAGGCTCGTCGACCTGAGGCGCGTCGACCTGAGGCTCTTGAACCAGAGACCGTGTAGCCTCCACCTCAGACGAATCCACCCTAGAAGTCACGTGCTCAGGTGAATCAACTTGGGGTGGCGGCGAGGAAGGTGTGGCAGCCACCGCCCTACCTCTTCCGCGGCCACGTGTACCTTTAGTACAACATAAATACCAACATGAGTAATAAAATGTATATAAATACCAACATGAGTACAACATAAATACCAACATGAGTAATACCTTTAGTACCTCTTGCCTTCGTGGGGGTCGACCTCCTCTCACGGGGGCCGCGAGAGTAGAAGAAGCGACCACTCCATGCAGATAGAGAGCAATGATATCTGAAGAGGCGAGGCAGGAATGGAAGTACCCATCCCACCACCCGTCGACAAACAAGGAGCCGCGGAGTGCTTTCGACCCTTTCCCACCATCTTTCAACACCTGTCGTGACAAAGAGTAAATGAAATTAGTACAACATAAATACCAACATGAGTAATAAAATATATATAATTTAAGTGTATCATCGTCATAAATACCAACATAACTATTAAAAATTGAATACCTAACATTAACTCAAAATTTATATATAGTAATAGTTGAATACCTGACATGAACTAATAAGAATCGTGGTCATCTATATATGCTTCGGGGTCAATAAATGCATCATGATCATCACTATCATCAATAAATGCATCATCATCATCACTATCAGGAAGAACATGTGGAAGGCCACCATTATGTAATCGGTCAAGAAGTTACAGGTCATCCGCAACAGTAACATCTTCTTCTTCCGGCTCTTCCTGTTAGGGCTCAGGGGTTAAGACGGATTCACTCTCGCTGTCTACTTCAATGTTCTAGGGTGAAGTAGAACGGTTCTTGAAACATTTCTTGGACATATGTGTTTCTTGGAAGAATTCTCCGTCATATGTGTCCGGGTTAATGTGAGGTTCGTAATACTCTTCATTGAGGGTAGGTGGTCTAAAATGTGGCGGCACTTCATAAATGACATCCCAACCTTTCAGATTTGGATCAGTTTGGCAGGCCCACGGTAGATAGAAAACTTGTGTCGCCTGTTGAGCCGTAATATAGACATCGGAAACATCTAAGTGGGTGTTTTGGTTGATTTAGACTAGTCCCATATGTTCATGAGTCCTTCTAGTCTCCCTCGGCTCAAACCAATAACATTTGAAGACTACGAGGTCGGTGGGTTTTCACCATAGAATAGAAGTTCATAAATTGCTTCAACTCTTCCATAATACTCGGTGCCTCCTTCTCCGATAGCAGAGACAGAACACTTTGTAGTCTTTAGGTCGGGCATAGATAGCTCTTTGCCAAAGGTACGAAAGTGATACCCGTTGATGTTTTACTTGTCAAATGAACGAACCTTATAGTCAAAACCATTAGCGACTTGTCTCAACTCGGCGTCCATAGACTCTGCATCAGCCTACAAGTTTAATATGAAAGAATGGATGCATTAGCCGCAAATTAGACTAAAAAATCAAATGGCCCATTAATGGTAATTAATTACCCTTTGTTTGAACCAAGAGGTGAAACCGGGATAGTTGCCTCCATGCTTTGCGAGAAGCTCATACACTTCGACGGAATCCTTTTCGATCACCGCTCCATCCGAGAATTCGGCGACGTATCGACTATATCAAATATCCGGGAATAAGAGTAGTTGAAAGGAATTAGAAGTTGCGGGACAATAATTTACCGAGAACTTACTCGATGTACGGCCGCACTTCTATTAGGTTGGTGAAGATATACAATGAAATGGTTCGCCATTCTTCGACATCCAACGGTTTCCCTTTTGAAGCACCAGATGGTTCGAGCTTCCCTTTGAATAGGCTGAGGTTGGTTCGACCTTTTTTTGGATCGCCATCATTGTACCGAGGCTTCGGGTTATGCAAATGATGATTTTTGGCTTCGTAGTGTGCTTTCATGAAGTTTGTCGCCTCCTCAATAATGAATGACTCGGCCATCGATGCTTCAATTCTACATTTATTTTTACACTTAGCTTGAAGCGTCTTCTGCATCCTCTCACTTGAGTAGCACCATCGATTTTGAACGGGCCCCCCAATCTTGCCTCGGTTGGGAGATGCAAAATCAAATGCTGCCTTGGATTAAAGAAGCCCGGTGGAAAGATCTTTTCTAATTTGAGATCAACTCCGCCGCCAACTCTTCCATTTCATCTAGCACGCCAGGCGATAGTTCTTTCGCACAAAGAGAATGGAAGAAATAGCTCAGCTCTGCCAATACTAGCCATTCATCCTTAGGTATAAAGCCACACAACATCACCGACATTACCCGCTCAATCCATATGTGCCAATCATGACTCTTGAGACCAAATATTTTCAACTTCTCAAGACTCGCTCCCCTCTTCAGATTCGCAGCATACCCATCAGGGAACATCAACTGCATTTTCACCCACAATAGCAATTCACTCATAGCTGGCCTTTCAAGATTGAACCATGCCTTTGGCTTCGCTATGCTTTGCTTTCCTTTCCGTTGTCGCAAGTTTTGTAACGGTCTATCACATAGAGCCTCCAGGTCGATTCTAGCCTTAGGATTTTCTTTTGACTTCCCCTCTATGCCAAACAATGTATCAAAAATGGCGTCCGCAATATTATTTTGGGTGTGCATCACGTCGATGTTGTGTGGGCAAAGGAGGTCTTTGAAGTAAGGCAGATCCCATAAGCGTGACTTGTGAGTCCACGCGTGTTCCGTATTATACCCTTTGAAGTAGCCTGGATGCAAAGGATCAGGCTCGAGAGCGTTTAAATGATCAAGGGTCTGTTGGCCTATCAATGCAGCTGGTGTAGTTTTTTTGACAACTCTACCTTTGATGAAATTCTTCTTGTCTTTTATGAACTTATGGTCAGGATCCAGGAACTGTCTATGCATGTCGAAGCAAGAAAACTTGCGACTAGCCTGCAACCAACGGAACTGAAGAGCTGCCTTGCATGTGGTGCACGGGAACCTTCCATGCACACACCAGCCAGCGAATAGCACAAACGCCGGATGATCATGCGAGTACATGTACCACACATGCATTTTGAAATTTGTTTTGGTAGCGGCGGCGTAGGTCTTGATCCCATTATCCTAGGCTTCTTGTAACTCATCCTTAAGCGGCTGCATGTACACATTCATATTCTTCCCCGAATAGTTGGGCCCTGGAATTATCAACGTCAGGAAAATGTTCTTTCTTTTCATAATCTCCGGGTGGGAAATTGAGTGGAACGACAAATACAGGCCAACAGCTGTATTGTGTTGCCGTCATACCATACACACTGAACCCATCCGTGCTGATGGCAACTCTCGGATGCCTTGGATCTTCCGATTTATCCTTATGTAATGCATCGAAGTGCCTCCACACAAAACCATCTGAAGTTTGTACCAGCATCTTGTTCCCATCCGCATCTAGTTCGGTTCTTTTGCCCAATTTGTACCATGTCATCTGTCTAGCCGTCTCTTCGACCATGAAAAGACGTTGAAGTCTTGGTACGATTGGCAGATACCGAAGAACACTAATGGGGATTTTGGTCTGATTCTTCTCACCCATACCGTTGTCTACCACAATATACCTGGAAGAATTGCAAATGGGACAATAGTTCAAGGCTGCATACTCAAGCCTAAATAAGGCACATCCATTCTCACAGGCATGTATCTTTTCATAGGGCATCTTAAGTACACGAAGGATTTTCTCTGACTGGTACAGGTTTGTAGGCAGTACATGGCCTTTGGGTTGAAAGCGTCCAAATATCGTCATCATCACGTCATAGCATTCTCTGCCTAGGTTGAATTGAGCCTTCAGAGCCATTACTTGCGCGATGGCATCCAGCTGACAAAGCTCAATCTGCTCGTGGAGAGGATGTTTTGAAGACTCCAACATTTCATAGAAGGCCTTTGCAGATTCCTCCATCTCATCTCCGAATCCCGAGCATCATCAAAGTCTTGCACCATGTCTTCGATCCCCGTACCATGCTCGTCGGTGCAACGATGAATCACCTCAGCTCTGGCACGTTGCTCAGACTCACCATGAAAAGTCCACACTGTATAATTAGGCGTAAAACCCCACTTCTGCAGGTGTTTACCCATTTCAAACTCTGACTGCTTTTTCCAGTTGTCGCAGTTGGGACAGGGGCACCATGTTTTTTGCTGGCCATTTGCAAATGCGGCTGTCACAACCCCCCTGGTTTTTGTTAACCATTCATGGGTCATGTCTTTCTGTGTAGGGTGACTAGTGTACATCCAAGCACGATCACTCATGTTGCCTAGCTACCTATAGGCACACAAGAAATAAATATATAATTCATCATCTATATTTATCCGGTAATCAAGTTTGTCAGTTTTATTACGTCCATGCAACCTACACGCTAATAGGTAAAGACAGGTCCTAATCCCACCCGAGTATGTGTAGATTGGGTTCGTTTTCCCATGCTCTGCTCCAGATGCGACGCAGAATTTCGGCAACACCTCCACGCAGTTGTCCTGATATACGTCTCGACAATAAGCAGAGAGGATGTGTACCCGGAGAACAACAGGGAGGCACTGACGAAATTCCGCATCGGATCCGGAGCACACCATACGGGAAAAAGAACCCAATCTACACTTACTCGGGTTGTCCATGGATAACGTTTGACAATTTGAAAGGATGGCGGTTATAAATATGCAAAGACATGCATATTTATAGATGTCGCCCTTTCGAACGGGAGACACATACTGGTCACGCATACTCATGATTGAAGAAACCTATAGCTAGCAAGTTTCATCCACACGAAGACCGGAACAGAGCAAATTAAGGGGGTAGGAGGAAAAGTCACTTGTGCTCACCAACAAACGCAGCGGCGGAGCTCGTCTAACGCACGTGGAGGTCGTCGAACAACTGCACATTGAAATTCACCCGATGAACACAAATATGATGTTTTTATAATTAACATAAACGGAAAATATGTGACCTAACTCATAATTTACAAAACTATGACCCCGTCGGCCTGTAGAAGGCCGAAAAGCACCTTCTCGTTCAACAGTAGGCAGAAGAGGTGTTGGGGGTGGGGGCTTAGTGGCGTCGAGGGTCGGTGGTGTCGGGTGTCGGTGGCGTCGGGGGTCAGAGGTTAGTTGCATCGGTGGTCGGGGGTCAGTGTCGTCGGGGGTCGAGGGTCACTGGCGTCGGGGGTTGGGGTCTTTTTGGTCAATAAGAGGCCGAAGAGGTGTCGGGGTCGGGGGTAGGGGGTCGGGGGTCGAGGGTCAGTGGCATCGGGGGTCGGGGTCGGGGGTCGAGGGTCAGTGGCGTCGGGAGTCAAGGGTCAGTGGCGTCGAGCGTCGGGGGTCGGGGGTCGAGGGTAAGTGGCGTCGGGAGTCGATGGTCAATGGCGTCGGGCGTCGGGAGTTGGGGGTTAGTTGCGTCGAGGGTCAGGGGTCGAGGCCCGGGAGTCGGATGTCAGTGGTGTCGGGCGTCGGGGGTTGGGAGTCGGGGGTCGGGGGTCATTGGTGTCGGGAGTCGGGGGTCGGGAGTTGGGTGTCAGTGGCGTCGGGGTCGGGGGTCGAGGGTCGGGGGTTTGTGGCGTCGAGAGTCGGGGGTCGTGGGCCGGGGGTCGGGGTCCTCTTCTTTCTTCTTCTCCTCTCTCGTCTTTTTCTTCTTCCTCTTCTTCTTGATCATCTTATTATTATTCTTCTTCTTCTTTCTCCTCCACCTCCTCCTCCTGCTCTTCTTCGTCTTCTTCTTCTTCTTCTCTCTTTTCTCTTTCTCCTCCTCTACTCTTTCTTCTTCTTCTTCTTCTTCTTCTTCTTCTTCTTTCTTCTAGTTTATTATTCTCTTATTTTCTTCTAAGTTTTTTTCTATCTATTTTTTTCTTTTCTATCTACTTTTCTACCTAATAAACTAACTATCTAATTTCACATAAAAAACAGAAAAAACTAACTATCCAATTTAACAGAAAACAGAAAATAAACTAACTATCTAATTTAAAAGAAAAAACAGGAAACAAAGCCAAAAAGGAAAAAAACTTACCTGTAGGGGTACTGGGTGTCGAGGGGTGGGGGCCTAGCCAGTGTGGCGTCGGGCGGGGGGAGGGCGCCGGCTGCGGTGGTGGTGGAGGAGAAGGGGTCGGGGCGGTGGTGGTGGAGGAGAGGGGGTCGGGGCGGTGGTGGAGGAGAGGGGATCGACGGCGGGGGTGGAGGAGAGGGGGTCGACGGTGAGGGCGGCTGTGGAGGGGGCGCGTCGAGCGGAGGTGCGGCAGGGGCGGCTGTGGAGGGGGAGCTCCGCGGCGGAGGTGCGGCAGGGGCGGCTGTGGAGGGGGCGTGCCGAGGCGGAGGAGGGGGTCGCGGCAGGGGCGGCTGTGGATGAGGCGCGCCGAGGCGGGGTGGTGGGCCACAGCAGCTCCGGTGGCGGCGGCGGAGGCGGGTGGGCCGGGCGAGATGAGAAAGAGGGGTCGGGCGCGGGGAGAGAGAGAGGGTGGTGGGTAGGGCGAGCCGTTAGGGGAGCGGGCGGGGGCAGGGCGAGCCGTTAGGGAAACATCCCCTTTGCCGTCTGCAAAGGCTGGGTGGCAGACGGCAAAGGGGTGGGGTGGGTGGGGGTGGGCTTCGGTCGTTGGGGGCGGGCTTTGCCGTCTACCCACCCTTTGTCGTCCGCCTTTGGGACCTTTGTCGTCTACTCGCAGACGGCAAAGAGGTGGCCGACGGCAAATAGAACCTTTGCCATCAGCCACCTCTTTGCCGTCAGCTTTATGCGAGCTGACGGCAAAGAGTATCTTTGCCATGCGTCCGCAGACGACAAATTTCTCAATTCCAGTAGTGTAAGGCGCGCTGCTGCTAACCGCGCTACAGGTAAGTATTTACCAGCACTACTACTAACTTTTACTGCTTTCACATATTTGCACCCTCTTATCTATTTGTGATGTATTTATACAGATTCTATACAATAGTTTCATCGCATCGTATTAAACATACACCATTCTCACATATCATAGACATACAGTAGTCTCATCATACCATCATCATCATCATTCAACACAATATATCATCACATAATCTCGAAAATAGCGATACATAAGTGCGATCATGTCATGTCTCGAATAAGTGCAACTGCATGGTCATGGCACACCAACAAGTTTCATCATCTCTATCTACAACATGATGTAGAAGAGAAGAGCGATCAGCATGAGGAAGAGCGCAACTATATAGTACAGGTGGTCCCGCCCCTGCTCATGCTGGAGTGTCCACCTCAAGTAACTACTTTCCGATGTCAGCTGTGCTTCCCTCGCAATGGCACCAGGAATAGTCATGTCGACGGGACTAGGAATCCTTCTGCTGCGGCTATACCTTAAGGGACTTCTAGGCAATATGCAAAGGATTTCCCCCGTGGCCTTGGAGCCATGCTTTTGTGTTCCCTCGAAGCGGAAAGGGTGATGTAGCACAGCGGTGGTAAGTATTTTGCTCAGTTTGAGAACCAAGGTATCGATCCAGTGGAGGAGCATCACAAGATCCTGCACAAACACAAAAAGCTTGCTCCCAACGCTATGAAGGGGTTTCCAATCCCTTATAGATTGTTCGCCAAGTGAGAACTGAAAGCAACAAACTAACAAAGCAAAGTAAAAGCGAAAGTGGAAACGATAGATGTGAATAGACCCGGGGGGGCGTAGTGTTTACTAGTGGCTTCTCTCATGAAAGCAAGTAGACGGTGGGTGAACAAATTACTGTCGAGCAATTGATAGAACCGCGCAAAGTCATGACGTCATCTATGGCAATGATTATAACAATAGGCATCACGTCCAAAACAAGTAGACCGATACTGTCTACATCTACTACTATTACTCCACACGTCGACCGCTATTCAGCATGCATCTAGTGTATTAAGTCCAAAAGAACAGAGTGACGCCTTAAGCAAGATGACATGATGTAGATGGACAATCTCATATCAACGACAAAGCCCATCTTGTTACCCTTGATGGCAACTACTTAATGTGTGCCTTGCTGCCCCTACTGTCACTGGGAAAGGTCACCACATGGTAGAACCCAAAACCAAGCACTTCTCCCATTGCAAGAATCATAGATCTAGTTGGCCAAACAAAACACAAGACTCGGAGAGACTTACAAGGATATCAAATCATGGATATAAGAAATCAGCAAAGACTAAAATATATATCATAGATAATCTCATCACAAATCCACAATTCATCAGATCTCGACAATCACACCACCAAAGAAGATTACATCGGATAGATCTCCATGAAGATCATGGAGAACTTTGTATTGAAGATCCAAGAGAGATAAGAAGCCATCTAGCTACTAACTACGGACCCGTAGGTCTGAAGTGAAATACTCATGAGTCATTGGAGGGGCGATGATGATGATGAAGAAGACCTCCAACTCCAAAGTCCCCTCCGACAGGGCGCCGGGTAGGGTCTCCAGATGAGATCTCGCGGAAACGGAAGCTTGCTGTATTTTAGGGAATCCCCAGATTTTTCGTGGATCCCTAGATTTTTTGTTGTATTTTAGGGAATCCCCAGAAAAAGTAAGGGCATCCAAGAAACCACTTTTCCGCCGCTGCAAGCTTCCGTTTCCGTGAGATCTCATGTGGAGACCCTTCCCGGTGCCCTGCCGGATGGGACTTTGGAGCGGGAGGGCTTCTACATCAACATCATTGCCTCTCCAATGACTCGTGAGTAGTCTACTTCAGACCTACGGGTCCGTATTTAGTAGCTAGATGGCTTCTTCTCTCTCTTGGATCTTCAATACAAAGTTCTCCATGATCTTCATGGAGATCTATCTGATGTAATCCTCTTTGGCGATGTGTTTGTCGAGATCCGATGAATTGTGGATTTGTGATCAGATTATCTATGAATTATATTTGAGTCTTTGCTGATTTCTTATATGCATGATTTGATATCCTTGTAAGTCTCTCCGAGTCTTGGGTTTTGTTTGGCCAACTGGATCTATGATTCTTGCAATGGGAGAAGTGCTTGGTTTTGGGTTCATACCGTGCGGTGACCTTTCCCAGTGACAGAAGGGGCAACAAGGCACGCATCATGTTGTTGCCATCAAGGGTAACAAGATGGGCTTTCATCATAGATTTGAGATTGTCCATCTACATCATGTCATCTTGCTTAAGGCGTTACTCTGTTCTTATGAACTCAATACACTAGATGCATGCTGGATAGGGGTCGACATGTGGAGTAATAGTAGTAGATGCAGAAAGTATCGGTCTACTTGTTTTGGACATGATGCCTATATGTATGATCATTGCCATAGATAACGTCATGACTTTGCGCGGTTTTATCAATTGCTCGACAGTAATTCGTTCACCCACCATCTACTTGCTTTCATGAGAGAAGCCACTAGTGAACACTACGACCCCCGGGTCTACTCACATTTATCATCTCAGCTGTTACTTTTACTTTGCTTTGTTTACTTTTTTCTTTCAGTTCTCACTTCGCAAACAATCTATAAGGGATTGACAACCCCTTCATAGCGTTGGGTGCAAGCTCTTTGTGTTTGTGCAGGTACATGTGACTTGACGCGATCCTCCTACTGGATTATACCTTGGTTCTCAAACTCAGGGAAATACTTACCGCCGCTGTGCTACATCACCCTTTCCTCTTCAAGGGAACACTAATGCAAGGCTCCAAGGCCGCGAGGGAATCCTTTGCATATTTGCCAAGTAAATCCCTATAGGCGTAGCCAGCAGTAGAAGGATTTCTGCCGCCGTTGCCGAGGAGAGATCAAGTCAAGATCTATCCAAGTAAGTGTCACAAACTTATCTCTTGCATTTACCTTTTTTGCCAGTTGCCTCTTGTTTTCCTCTCCCCCACTTCACATTTTCCGTTTTCATTTGCCTTTCTCCTTTGCCGTTTTCATTTGCCTTTTTGCCATTCTCTTTTGCCCGTTTCACTCGCTTACTTCCTGCTCGTTTGTGTGTGGGATAGTCCGTCAATGGCTAGACCCACCACTCCAAACGACACCCCTGAGAATGAAGTTCTCAATTTCAAGCAGAATGAGGAAGAAAATTTAAAGGACGATTGGTACAGGATTTGCAATGATCAAAGTAGATCTACTCGTAAGCAATCCACTACCGTTCTTCTTCACAGTTTTTATGTTGGAATCTCTCCTTGGAATAGGTATATTCTTGATACCATCGTAGGCGGGAATTTTTTGGGGAGCCATACTGTTGACTCCTATGGAGCTATCATGAATTTGGTAGGCTCACCCCCGCTCATGGTTAATGGAACTACCTTGACCTTGGAACACGTGATGCAAAGGCTTGACGACATTGAAAACAAAATTGCCACAATCGAGCTTATTGAGGATTTGGATAGAAAGATCCACAATCAAATTACTCAGTATGGATCCAAAGTGGGAATGGTTTTGAAAAATTTAAGGGAGAAGGAACCTGTAGTTAATGATTCCTCTAGAATTGGCAAACTAGAAGATGTCATAACCAACTTGGGTTCCTCTTTTGCCGCTGTGCAAAATACTCCAAATCTCACTCTCAAAAAGACCGCCAAGTCTGTTTTTGTTCCTAAAGCTAGTGGTGAGTCATCCAATAAAGATGAAGATCTTAAGATGATAAATGATCACGCTACTTATGGTTTGAGCACCAAAGATGACTACACGTGATTCCATCACCTTATGCCTAGCTAAGGGCGTTACACAATAGCGCTTGTTGGGAGGCAACCCAATGAATCTATCCTTTTTCTTTCTGTTTTGTGTTTTCCACACTTTCACAATTTTGTTATGATTGTGTTTTTTTGTGTTTCTTTTGCGTTTGTGCCAAGCAAAACCGTTATGATTAGTCTTGGGGATGATCGTTTGATCATGCTGGAAAAGACAGAAACTTTCTGCTCACGAAAAGAATTTCCATTTTTTGTGTGAGAGATTTTGAGTTGATTCTTTTTTCTGCTGATTGCTATGCAAATTCTTCAGATTGTCATAATTTTTCAGAATTTTTGAAGTACCATAAGTATACGAAGTATACAGATTTCTACAGACTGGTCTCCTGTTAACAGATTCTATTTTTGTTGAGTTGGTTGCTTATTTTGATGACACTATGGATAGTATCGGGGGGTATTAGCCATGGAAGATTGAAAAGACAGTAACCCAACATCAACATAAGTAGAAATTAAGTTTTCTACAGTACCTAAGGAAGTGGTGATTTGCTTTCTTATACTAATGATATCACGAGTTTCTGTTTAAGTTTCGTGTTGTGAAGTTTTCATGTTTTGGGTGAAGTTCTTATGGACAAAGAGTTAAAGAGTGGCAAGAGCTCAAGCTTGGGGATGCCCAAGGCACCCCAAGTTGATTCAAGGATGCCAAAAAAGCCTAAGCTTGGGGATGCCCCGCGAAGGCATCCCCTCTTTCGTCTTCAATCCATCGGTAACGTTACTTGGGGCTATATTTTTATTCACCACATGTTATGTGTTTTTCTTGGAGCGTCTTGTATCGTAGGAGTCTTTTATTTTTGTTGTGTCACAATCTTCCTTGCTGCACACCTAGAGAGAGAGACATGCACTCACCGTGATTTTGTCGAGCTTCACTTATATCCTTTGGTTAGAAAATCCAGCTCACATGTATTTCACTTATATCTTTTGAGCTAGTTGATTTTTCTCTATGTGTTTCACTTCTATCTTTTAGAGCACGGAAGTGTGTGGCGTGGTAGTTGATCTATGCTATGAAAGTAGTCTCAAAAGGGGTAGTTATCCAAAGGGATATGAAAACTTCCACCTTCATGTGCATTGAGTAGTTAGAGAAGTTTGATTCATCTCAATTAGTTTTGAATTGTGGTTGTGGTAATATTGAAGTTATACTAGTAAGGTGTTGTGGATCTAGAAATACTTGTGTTGAAGTTAGTGATTCTCGTAGCATGCACGTATGGTGAACCGCTATGTGATGAAGTTTGAGCATGATTAGTTTATTGATTGTCATCCTTTGTGTAGCGGTCGGGATCGCGCGATGGTTTATACCTACCAACCCTTCCCCTAGGAGTATGCGTTGAATGCTTTGTTTCGATTACTACTAAAACTTTTGCAACAATTATATGAGTTCTTCATGACTATTGTTGAGTCCATGGTTTATATGCACTTTCACCTTCCACCATCACTATCTTCTTTAGTGCCGTGCAACTTTCGCCGGTGCATAAAACCACCATTAGCCTCCCTCAAAACAGCCACCATACCTACCTACTATGGCTTTTTCAAAGCCATTCCGAGATATATTGTCGTGCAACTACCAGCATGACATGTGCCACAACTTCTACATTGCCATTGCATGATCATAAGATAGCTAGCATGATGTTTCCGTTGATGTGTACGCCATGCTAAATCATTGTCACGGTACACTACCGAAGGCATTTCATATAGAGTCATCATTGCTCTAAGTTTTGAGTTGTAAGTATGATGATCATCATTGATGGAGCATTGTCCCATGTGAGGAAATAAAAGAGGCCATCGAAGCCCATTTACAAAAAGAGGCCAAAGATGCCCACAAAAAAAAGAGGCCAAAGAGCCCACCAAAAAATGAAAGAAAAAGAGAGAAGGGACAATGCTACTATCTTTCCACACTTCTGCTTATTGAGCACCATGATCTTCATGATTGAGAGTCTCTCGTTTTGTCACCACCATATACCTAGTGGGAAATTTTCATTATATAACTTGGCTTGTATATTCCAATGATGGGATTCCTCAAAATTGCCTTAGGTCTTTGTGAGCAAGCAAGTTGGATGCACACCCACCAGTTTTGTTTAAGGGCTTTCACATACTCTTAGCTCTAGTGCATCATTTGTATGGCAATCCCTACTCATTCACATTGATATCTATTGATGAGCATCTCCATAGCTCATTGATATGCCTAGTCAATGTGACCATCTTCTCCTTGTTTTCCTTGCAACCTCCACCATACTCCATTCCACTTATAGTATTAAAACCATGGCTCGCGCTCATGTATTGCATGAGAGTTGAAAAGGTTTGGGAAAGTAAATGTGTGAAAACAATTACTTGGCCAATACCGAGGTTGTGCATGATTTAAATTCCTTGTGCAAGGATGATAGAGCATAGCCAGACTATATGATTTTGTAGGGATAAGTTTCTTTTGGCCTTGTTATTTTGAAAGTTCATGATTACCTTGCTAGTTGGCTTGAAGTATTATTGTCTCCACGTCAATAGAAAACTATTGTTTTGAATCTAACGGATCTGAACATTCATGTCACATAAGAGGAGTTACAAAAGACATCTATGCTAGGTAGCATGAAAGCATCAAAAATTCATTCTTTATCACTTCCCTACTCGAGGACGAGCATGAGTTAAGCTTGGGGATGCTTGATACGTCTCAAACGTATCTATAATTTTTTATGGTTTCATGCTGTTATCTTGTCAAATTTGGATGTTTTATATACCTTTTATATCTTTTTTGGGACTAACATATTAATTCAGTGCCAAGTGCCAGTTCCTTTTTTCTGTGTTTTTGACTCTTTTTAGATCTGATTTTGGAACAGAGTCCAAACGGAATAAAATTCCGGAAATGAATTTTTCCAGAGCAAAAGAAGATCGGGGGACTTGAGGGCCAAGGCAGGAGGCCCACAGGGAGCCCACAAGCCCTGTAGCCGCGGCCAGGGGGGCCCGCGGCTACCAGGCGTGTGGCCTCCCTAGAGCTCTCCTGCCCTAGCTCTTTGGCCTATATATTCCCTAAACTCCCAGAAAAAGTAAGGGCATCCACGAAACCAATTTTCCGCCGCCGCAAGCTTCCGTTTTCGCGAGATCTCATCTGGAGACCCTTCCCGGTGCCCTGCCGGAGGGGACTTTGGAGCTGGAGGGCTTCTACATCAACATCATTGCCTCTCCAATGACTTGTGAGTAGTCTACTTCAGACCTACGGGTCCATAGTTAGTAGCTAGATGGCTTCTTCTCTCTCTTGGATCTTCAATACAAAGTTCTCCATGATCTTCATGGAGATCTATCCGATGTAATCCTCTTTGGCGGTGAGTTTGTCGAGATCCGATGAATTGTGGATTTGTGATCAGATTATCTATGAATTATATTTGAGTCTTTGCTGATTTCTTATATGCATGATTTGATATCCTTGTAAGTCTCTCCGAGTCTTGGGTTTTGTTTGGCCAACTAGATCTATGATTCTTGCAATGGGAGAAGTGCTTGGTTTTGGGTTCATACTGTGCGGTGACCTTTCCCAGTGACAGAAGGGGCAACAAGGCACGCACCGTGTTGTTGCCATCAAGGGTAACAAGATGGGCTTTCATCATAGATTTGAGATTGTCCATCTACATCATGTCATCTTGCTTAAGGCGTTACTCTGTTCTTATGAACTCAATACACTAGATGCATGCTGTATAGCGGTCGACGTGTGAAGTAATAGTAGTAGATGCAGAAAGTATCGGTCTACTTGTTTTGGACATGATGCCTATATGTATGATCATTGCCATAGATAACGTCATGACTTTGCGCGGTTCTATCAATTGCTCGACAGTAATTCGTTCACCCACGGTCTACTTACTTTCATGAGAGAAGCCACTAGTGAACACTACGGCCCCCGGGTCTACTCACAATTATCATCTCAACTTTTGGTTTTACTTTGCTTGCTTTACTTTTTTCTTTCAGTTCTCACTTTGCAAACAATCTATAAGGGATTGACAACCCCTTCATAGCGTTGAGTGCAAGCTCTTTGTGTTTGTGCAGGTACTTGTGACTTGACGCGATCCTCCTATTGGATTGATACCTTGGTTCTCAAACTGAGGGAAATACTTACCGCCACTGTGCTACATCACCCTTTCCTATTCAAGGGAACACCAACACAAGGCTCCAAGGCCGCGATGGAATCCTTTGCATATTTGCCAAGGAAATCCCTATAGGCATAGCCAGCAGCACGTACTTGTCCGCCTTGGCCATGAGCATCACCAGAGAGGTGGGCTCAGAGCACATGAGCTTGTGCTTGAGGAGGGTGCCGTCTCGGCAACCGTCGATGAAGTACTGGATGGCATGTACCTCATGCACCCCCTCGCAGGAGTTGCGAAGCTCCGTCCAGCGAGTGACGTAGTCGCGAAGGGGTTCGTCGGGCCCCTAGACGCACATGGCCAGATCGCGAGGCCGGTCAGGGCGCTTGTAGGTGCCGGTGAAGTTGCGGAAGAATGCCTCCTCGAAGTCCACCCATGAGTTGACGCTGCCGGCTGGAAGGCTGCTGAGCCAAGTCCGAGCTGAGCCGGCCAACATTAGTGGCACGTAGCAAACTGCTACGCACTTGTTGCCCCTAGCAATGCCAACGGCGGTGGTGTAGTCGATCAGCCAGTCCTCTGGCTTGGCAGTGCCATTGTACTTGGGAGTATCCCGAGGCAAGGTGATGACTCGGGGAAACGGCTCCCCTCTGATCCGGGGGCCGAAGCAGGCCGGACCGATAGGACCGTCCTCCTCCATGAGGGTTGACTGGGCCAGGGCATTGAGACACTGGCGGGCGTCCAGGTCGCACTGGGGAACGCGAGCACCGATCTGAGCTGCGATCGGAGAGGCACCTTGCAAACCGGTGGCATGGGTCCTCCCCGGACGAGGAACCTCATACGCCAAGTCGCTCTCGTCGCCTCCGCGACGCCTTCTCGAAGTATGCTTGCTCTGGCACTGGGAGCGCCTGTCTTGACTTCCCTCGCCCCTTCGGCCGGAGCTGCGATGTGAGGAAGATCCCTCCGCATGGTGATGACTGCTAAGGTTGCAACGCGCTCCAGGGTTGGGTCCCAGAGACTCTGACTGGGCCTGACCAGGGTCAAGCCGCGTCTGTTGCTCGTTGGCAGCGTCAAGGAGATCCTTGACCCGCTTCTCATGGAAGGCGCGCTCCTCGCCCTCCAAGCTTGGCATTTCTTCCATGGCCGCCTGTGTCGCCCGCAAGTTGGCTGCAGGGGCCTCGTAGATGGGCTGGTTGCCGCCTAGGATCTCAGCAATGAACCGGCCGCGGCCGCGGACCGATCCAAGCCGGCTAGGGGCCTCGGAAATCGGAGTGAGCCCGTATGTGGAGTTATACTCGTGCTGTGTGGCCTCCATCCGACGCTTTGCCGAGGCGACGGCAATGCCTTCCTCCAAGATCTTCTTGCAAGCCTCCTCGAGCGAAGCTCGGGCGTCGTTAGGGTTTGTGGAAGCGGCGATGGGCGTCTTCAGGCTGACGAGTGCGTATTGAAGAGTGTCAGCGATGACAACGGCAGGCTCACCAGTGTCTGCTGACGCCTTGCCATGAGCCGTGCTGGTGCCAGCACCGATGACTATCACCTCCACGATGTTGGAGACGGGGCGACATGGTACGGGGTGAAGAACCCCACCGACGGCGGAGGGCTGTCGAAGACGAGTACGTTGCTGGGGTACACGTCATGCGCAGGCATCTCTGCAATAGAGAGCCTACTATATCTGGCGCACAACACCTCAACATCGAAGTCCTCGCCGAAGTAGCGAGGACCATCGTTGAGACGCAGGTCACTAAAGAGAACGCTGAGGTTCTCCATAGGAGCAACGACAACGCCAGGAGGCGCCTCCTCATCGGAATCTTCGTCCGAATCCGCATGGCGGACGGGGACGTCGATCATCATCGGTGTTGCCTCATTGAAAGCGGGCTCCACGGGCATGCAGATCGGTCCGGACGTGATGCATCCGGTGGTGTAGGTGCGGGGCCCCGCCCAGCGCGTAAAGCCAGCCGATGCCGCGATCGGCCCTACGGTGGGCGCCAAATGTCGGTGAATACTCACAACATATGCCATAGGTAGGCTAAAGTCGGTGAGAACCAAAGGGGCAACGGAGGGCGCTGGGGACGAGGTTGGTACAAGCCTGGAACGCACGATGTACCCAGGTTCGGGGCTCTCCATAGAGATAAGACCCCTAGTCCTGCCGGAGTGTATGATGTATATGGATGGATTACAAGGTTGCTCCTGGAGCTGTGTTGAGGAGGAGGAAGAGGGGAGCAGCCGGCTCATCTCTGCCTCTCTTTATGTGGTTGGGGAGTGTGATCTGTTGTTCGACCGACCGACCCTCTGCATGGAGGGTGACAGGGGGGTTTTATAGACGAACCCACCAGCCTACAATATGGATAAAGGGTACAAGAGTGGGGCCCGGCTGGCAGCCTCGTTGGCCGGCCAGGGGGCCACGAGGGTCTTGTCTTGTCGCTTGAGGGGCCCGCCGGCTGCGAGGTCCCGTCTGGCTATGGGACCCTCCGGCTAGCCAATGAAGCTCTCGCATAAGGTTGACGCCGAGCACGCACGGTACGTCCGGCGTCGTCCAGCAAGATTCGTCATGGGCAGATAGTACGGTCGTCTCCACTGTTCCCATGCCGAGTGTAGTAATGGAGTGGGAGTTTGATGGTCCGACACTATGCTGGGTGAGAGATAAGAGCCGGGGTAGGTCAGCGGCATGGCCGCCGACGCTCGTACCTGCCAGGCACTCCGATCCAGTACCTTTGCTGACGCACAGCCACCTTTAATCGTAGGGTCTCGTCATGACCTACGATCTGATGTGACATGAGATCCCCGGCCGGCTAGCTCGCTTGGCTAGCCGGCTGGGGCACGGCCGCCTCGTCCCTAGCCGTCTGGCTTGGCCAAGGCGGTCAGGGAGAGGTAGCCGTCTCGCCTCTAGACGGCAAGGGTTGCCTGGCCGGTCAGAGAGTTGGCCGTCTCGTCCTCCAGCCGGTAGGCGCAGCCTAGCCGGCCAGAGGACTTGGGCCTTGGAGAACTGTACTTGGTCATTCCTTTTGGGCAGGAGATGAAGGAGCAGGCTCGATGAGCCTACCCCGGGGTTATCCCCCCGACACCGGGCGTTCTTCTGAAAGATAAACTTCAACTCCTGGAACATCTCATATGCTCCATGACGCTCAAAACGACATTGAAGTCCCGGCTCTAAGCCATACAAGACTGCACATTGAACTACTGAGTAGTCCTCCTTACGTGTTAACCAAGCGTTCTTAACATCTTGGTCATCCGTAGCGGGTGGTTCATCTCCTAGTGCAGCATTTAGGACATAATCCTTCTTCCTAGCTTCCAGGAGAAACTTAAGATTACGAGCCCAGTGTACAAAGTAGCTTCCATCATCTTTCAACTTAGCTTTCTCTAGGAACGTATTAAAATTCAGGGTGACTGTCGTGTGAGCCATTGATCTACAACACAAGTATTTCAAAGTGGACTTAGACTATGTTCAAGATAATTAGAGTTTAACTAATAAAATTACTTGCTAAACTCCCACTCAAAAAGTACATCTCTCTAGTCATTTGAGTGGTACATGTCCAAATTCACTAACTCAAATCCGATCATCATGTGAGTTGAGAATAATTTCAGTGGTAAGCATCTCTATGATAATCATATCAACTATACGATTCATGCTCGACCTTCTGGTCTCATGTGTTCCGAGGCCATGTCTGCACATGCTAGGCTCGTCAAGCTTAACCCGAGTGTTCCGCGTGTGCAACTGTTTTGCACCTGTTGTATGGGAACGTCGAGTCTATCACACCCGAGCATCACGTGGTGTCTCAAAACGACAAACTGTCGCAACGGTGCATAGTCGAGGAGAACACAATTTCGTCTTGAAATTTTAGTGAGAGATCACCTTATAATGCTACCGTAATTCTAAGAAAAATAAGGTGCATAAAAGGATTAACATCACATGCAATTCATAAGTGACATGATATGGCCATCATCTTGTCCTTCTTGATCTCCATCCCAAATCCACCTATCATCGCCGGCATAACCATAAAAAAGATCATTACACCGACATGATCTTCTTGTCACCAGCGCCACACCATGATCTCCATCAATGTGTCACCATCGAGGTTGTCATGCTATCCCTGCTATTACTACTAAAGCTACGACCTGCCAATATAGTAAACGCATCTGCAAACACAAACGTTAGTTTAAAGACAACCCTATGGCTCCTGCCGGTTGCCGCAGCATCGACGTGCAAGTCGATATTAACTATTACAACATTATCATCTCATACATCCAATATATCACATCACGTCATTGGCCATATCATATCACAAGCATACCGTGCAAAAACAAGTTAGACGTCCTCTAATTTGTTGTTGCATGGTTTACATGGTTGTTATGGGTATCTAGTATGATCGCATCTTACTTACACGAAAAACACAACGAAGATGTGCAAATTGCTATTTAACCTCTCCAAGGACCGCCTCGGTCAAAACCAATTCAACTAAAGTTGAAGAAACAGGCACCCGCCAGTCATCTTTATGCAACTAGGTTGCATGTCAATCGATGAAACCAGTCTCTCGTAAGAGTACGAGTTATGTCGGTCCGGGCCGCTTCAATCCAACAATACCGCTGAATCGAGAAAAGACTAAGGAGGGCAGCAAATCGAATAGCTCCGTCCACAAAACCTTTTGTGTTCTACTCGAGATAACATCTACGCATGAACCTAGCTCATGATGCCACTGTTGGGGAACGTTGCATGGGAAACAAAAAATTTCCTATGCACACGAAGACCTATCATGGTCATGCCGATTTACGAGTGGAGATTTGGAGCTACGTACCCTTGTAGATCACACAGCAGGAAGCGTTAAGAAACGCGGTTGATGTAGTGGAACGTATTCACATCCCTTGAACCATCCCACGAACCGTCCCACGATCCGTTCCGATATAGCGCCGAACGAACATCACCTCCGTGTTCAGCACACATACAGCTCAACGATGATCTTAGCCTTCTTAATCCAGCAAGAAATACGGAGAAGTAGATGAGTTGTCGGGCAGCGCGAAGGCGCTCCGGTGGTGGTGATGATCTACTCCTGCACGGCTCCGCCCGAGCTCCGCAGAAATCCGATCTAGAGGTGAAACTGTGTGGTTTAGGGTAGAGTTGCACGTGGGAAAGTTGTGTCTCAAAAAGCCCTAAATCACCACTATATATAGGAGGGAGGGGGAGGGGCTAGCCTTGAGGCACAAGGCCTCAAGGGTGCGCCGGCCGCCACGGAGGAGGAGGACTCCTCCCCCAATTCGGTTTGGGAAGGAGGAGTCATCCTTTTCCTTCCCACCTCCCTCTTTCCTTTTTATTTTTCTTTTCTTTTGGTATTTTCTTTATGTGGCGCCATGGGCTCCTTGGGCTAACTCCACCAGCCCACTAAGGACTTGTGGCGCCACCCTGGGGCCTTGGGCTCACTCTCGGGTGGGTGGGCCCCTCCCGGTGAACTCCTGGAACCCATTCGTCACTCCCGGTACACTGCCGAAATTGCCCGAAACTTTCCGGTGACCAAACGAAACCATCCTATATATCAATCTTCATTTCCAGACCATTCCAGAAACCCTCGTGACGTCCGTGATCTCATCCGGGACTCCAAACAACATTCGGTAACCACACATATAACTCAACTATACTAAAACATCATCAAACCTTAAGTGTGCAGACCCTGCGGGTTCGAGAACTATGTAGACATGACCCGGGGAACTCCTCGGTCAATATCCAATAACGAGACCTGGATGCCCATATTGGATCCTACATATTCTCCGAAGATCTTATCGGTTGAACCTCAGTGTCAAGGATTCATATAATCCCATATGTCATTCCCTTTGTCCTTTGATATGTTACTTGCCCGAGATTCGATCGTCGGTATCCGCATACCTATTTCAATCTCGTTACCGGCAAGTCACTTTACTCGTCATGTAATACAAGATCTTGTGACTTACACTTAGTCACATTGCTTGCAAGGCTTGTGTGTGATGTTGTATTACCGAGTGGGCCCCAAGATACGTCTCCGTCACACGGAGTGACAAATCCCAGTCTTGATCCATACTAACTCAACGGACACCTTCGGAGATACCTGTAGAGCACCTTTATAGTCACCCAGTTACGTTGCGACATTTGATGCACACAAGGTTTTCCTCCGGTGCCAGTGAGTTATATGATCTCATGGTCATTGGAATAAATACATGACACGCAGAAAACAATAGCAATAAAACAACACGATCAATATGCTATGTTCATAGTTTGGGTCTAGTCCATCACATGATTCTCCTAATGATGTGATCCAGTTATCAAGCAACAACACTTGCACATAGTCAGAAAACCTTGATTATCCTTGAGCAACTGGCTAGCCAACTAGAGGCTTGCTAGGGACATTGTTTTGTCTATGTATCCACACATGTATCTAAGTTTTCATTCAATACGATTATAGCATGGATAATAAACGATTATCTTTAAATAGGAAATATAATAATAACTATTTATCATTGCCTCTAGGACATATTTCCAACACCGAGGTGTACCCGTAACAGAGATAGTCGTGCACCGTCGTCATCAACGCGGCTCTCATATGGAAATACTCTCCTTTGTTGGCGTCCCATATCCATGCCGGTGATTTCCATAATGTGTCTAGCTCCTCTTGCAGAAGCCCCATATACAAGTTAATACTATTTCCCAGTTGTTTCGGCCCTTGAATCAGCATGCACATGTGTATGTACTTTGTCTTCATGTACTTCCATGGGGGGAGGTTGTACATCCATACAAACACGGGCCATGTGTTGTGGTTGGTGTTCTGGTTTCCAAACGGATTCATGCCATCGATACTCGCACCAAGCACGATGTTCCTTGGATCTTCTTTAGCAAATCCATATATGGTGTTGAATGCTCTCCACTTGCTACCATCTACGAGGTGTCTCAGCCTTGGATCATCTCCATCGTCGGGCTTCTTCCTCTCCGCGTGCTAGCGCATGAGCTTTGCTTCCTTAGGATCTACGAAATACCGCTGCAGACGGGGAGTGATCGGAAAGTACCATACAACTTTCTGAGGAGCTTTTTTTCGTGCCTTCTTGTATCGAGAAGCATTGCACACTGGACAGTTGGTTTTTTCCGCATGCTCCCCCCGATAAATGATGCAATCATTGATGCATGCGTGGTACCTAATGTGCGGCAAATCAAAAGGGAAAATGATTTTCTTGGCCTCCTCGACACTACTAGGACACAGGTTCCCCGCGAGAAGAACTTTATTATGTAGATAATTCAAATGCTCATCGAGGCTTTTGTCTGTCCATTTGTTTTTGGCCTTCGTCTTTAGAAGTTCGAGCATGAAACTCAAGCGGGTCACCTCGGGATCGCAACCGTCATACAATGAAGTCCTCGAGTCCACTTGAAGTTGAGTCAGCTTGGCCTCCTCTCTAGAAGCAGCTCTCTCGCTAGTCGTACTCTTGCGAGTGAGATCTTTAACATGAGGGTCTTGCACGACTGCACTTAGTAGCATCGAAGACTGCGGCGTGACCACCGCCTCTTCTCCGCCATGTCCAGACTCTTCTTCATCGTGTCTGGAATCTTCTCCGCCGCCGTCATTTCCGGACTCTTCCCCGCCGCCATGTCCGACACCATCGTCTTCGTGTCGATCAGTCATCTCTTCGTCTAGCCCCATGTCGTTATTCCCTGCCATTTGGATGTCCTCATCATCATCATCATCTTCTTCACTTATCCACCGAGTATAGCCACCCATGAAACCATTCATCAGCAGGTGCACCTTCAAAGTGCCACGATCAGAAGGGTCCAAAAGGACTCCTTCCTTGCATCTTGCACACGGACATCTAATCCTAGTCCGATTATTTGCATACATGTCCATCACCGCGGATTGCATGTACCGCTCCACCATCCATCCACACGCCTTCATGACCGACTGCATGGTATAACAAGCAAAAGGGTTATAAAATAAATAATGCATGCATGCTTCAAAGTCATATAAATTTTGGCATGACCTTGCCTAAATATAGGATGATACGACCATTTTGCATCATGCTTTCATGTTGATATTTATCGCTTTATGGACTGTTATTATACTTTATGGTACCATACTTATGCCTTTTCTCTCTTATTTTGCAAGGTTTATTTGAAGAGGGAGAATACCGGCAGCTGGAATTCTGGACAGGAAAAGGAGCAAGTCTGAGTCCTCTATTCTACGCAACTCCAAATGCCCTGAAAATCAACGTGGAATTTTTTGGGAATATATAAAAAATATTGGGCGAAAGAAGTGCCAGAGGGGAGCTGCTAGGGGCCCACAAGCCTGGTAGCTGCGGCCTGGCCCCCTGGCCGCGGCTACAGGGCTTGTGGGCACATGCTACTGCAACAAAAGACCTTCCAACGGCGCCAGAAACACGTGCTGACAGGAGACTGTCTTGATTCTCCTAAGCAACGGCACCAGGAATCCTTCTGCTATGGCTACGGCTTAAGGGACTTCCTAGGCAAATATGCAAAGGATTTCCTCCGTGGCCTTGGAGCCTTGCGTTGGTGTTCCCTCGAAGCGGAAAGGGTGATGTAGCGCAGCGGTGGTAAGTATTTCCCTCAGTTTGAGAACCAAGGTATCGATCCAGTGAAGGAGTATCACAAGTGCCTGCACAAACACAAAGAACCTGCTCCCAACGCTATGAAGGGGTTGTCAATCCCTTATAGATTGTTTGCCAAGTGAGAACTGAAAGCAACAAAGTAACAAAGCAAAGTAAAAGCGGAGGTGTAAACGATAGATGTGAATAGACCCAGGGGCCGTAGTGTTTAC
Organism: Hordeum vulgare subsp. vulgare; assembly: GCF_904849725.1. Classification (NCBI taxonomy): domain Eukaryota; kingdom Viridiplantae; phylum Streptophyta; class Magnoliopsida; order Poales; family Poaceae; genus Hordeum; species Hordeum vulgare. Next base: position 64,929,135 of record NC_058522.1, read on the forward strand.
TAGTGGCTTCTCTCATGAAAGCAAGTAGACGGTGGGTGAACAAATTACTCACGAGCAATTGATAGAACCGCGCAAAGTCGTGATGTCATCTATGGCAATGATTATATCTATAGGCATCACGTCTAAAACAAGTAGACCGATACTTTCTGCATCTACTACTATTACTCCACACGTCGACCGCTATCCAGCATGCATCTAGTGTATTAAGTCCAAAAGAACAGACTAACGCCTTAAGCAAGATGACATGATGTAGATGGACAATCTCATATCTACGACAAAGCCCACCTTGTTACCCTTGATGGAAACTACACGATGTGTGCCTTGCTCCCCTACTGTCACTGGGAAAGGTCACCACACGGTAAGAACCCAAAACCAAGCACTTCTCCCATTGCAAGAATCATAGAACTAGTTGGCCAGACAAAACCCAAGACTCGGAGAGACTTACAAGGATATCAAATCATGCATATAAGAAATCAGCAAAGACTCAAATATATATCATAGATAATCTGATCACAAATCCACAATTCATCGGATCTCGACGAACACACCGCCAAAGAGGATTACATCGGATAGATCTCCATGAAGATCACGGAGAACTTTGTATTGAAGATCCAAGAGAGAGAAGAAGCCATCTAGCTACTAACTACGGACCCGCAGGTCTGAAGTGAACTACTCACGAGTCATTGGAGGGGCGATGATGATGATGAAGAAGCCCTCCAACTCCAAAGTCCCCTCCGGCAGGGCACCGGGAAGGGTCTCTAGATGAGATCTCACGGAAACGGAAGCTTGCGGCGGCGGAAAAGTATTTTCGTGGATCCCTTGATTTTTTTCTATATTTTAGGGAATATATAGGCGAAGGAGTTAGGTCTGGGGGCGCCAGGGAGGCCACAAGCCCGCTGGCCGCCGCCCCCCTGGTGGCGGATAGGGGGCTTGTGGGCCCCCTGTAGCCCTCCTAGCTTGGCCCTCAAGTCCCCTCATCTTCTTCCGTTCAGGAAAAATCATTTCGGGGATTTTATTCCGTTTGAACTCCGTTCCAAAATCAGATCTAAAAAGAGCCAAAAACACAGAAAAACAGGAACTGGCACTTGGCACTGAATTAATAAGTTAGTCCCAAAAAAGATATAAAAGGTACATAAAACATCCAAAGATGACAAGATAACAACATGAAACCATCAAAAATTATAGATACGTTTGAGACGTATCAGCACCCTGGTGACCCACTGGCCCCCCTCTTTTGCTATATGAAGTGTTTCGTCCGGAAAAAAATCAGGGCGGATCTTTTTCGTGGATTCTCCGCCGCCACGAGGCGGAACTTGAGCAGAACCAATCTAGAGCTCCGGCAGGACGATCCTGCCGGGGAAACTTCCCTCATGAAGGGGGAAATCGTCGCCATCGTCATCACCAACACTCCTCTCATCGGAGGGGACTCATCTCCATCAACATCTTCATCAGCACCATCTCATCTCCAAACCCTAGTTCATCTCTTGTAACCAATCTCCGTCTCGCGACTCCGATTGGTACTTGTAAGGTTGCTAGTAGTGTTGATTACTCTTTGTAGTTGATGCTAGTTGGATTACTTGGTGGAAGAGTTTATGTTCAGATCCTTGATGCTACTCATTACACCTCTGATCATGATTATGATTATGCTTTGTGATTAGTTACTTTTGTTTCCTGAGGACATGGGATAAGTCATGCTAATAATAGTCATGTGAATTTGGTATTCGTTCGGTATTTTGATATGATGTATGTTGTTTTTCCTCTATTGGTGGTATGTGAACGTCGACTACATAACACTTCACCATTATTTGGGCCTAGAGGAAGGCATTGGGAAGTAGTAAGTAGATGATGGGTTGCTAGAGTAACAGAAGCTTAAACCCTAGTTTATGCGTTACTTCGTAAGGGGCTGATTTGGATCCACTAGTTTAATGCTATGGTTAGACTTTGTCTTAATTCTTCTTTCGTAGTTGCGGATGCTTGCGAGAGGGGTTGATCATAAGTGGGATGCTTGTCCAAGTAAGGGCAGTACCCAAGCGCCGGTCCACCCACATATCAAACTATCAAAGTAACGAACGCGAATCATATGAACATGATGAAACTAGCATGACAGAAATTCCCGTGTGTCCTCGGGAGCGTTTTTCCTCCTATAAGACTTTGTTCAGGCTTGTCCCTTGATACAAAAGGGATTGGGCCACTTTGCTGCACCGTTTCTATTACTTGTTACTTGTTACTTTTCACCTGCTACGTTTCACCTCACCACACCATCACTTGTTACCGCTAATTTCAGTGCTTGCAGTTATTACCTTGTTGAAAATCGTTTATCAGAGCCTTCTGCTCCTCGTGGGGTTCGACACTCTTACTTATCAAAAGGACTACGATTGATCCCCTATACTTGTGGGTCATCAAGACTCTTTTCTGGCGCCGTTGCCAGGGAGTGAAGCGCCTTTGGTAAGTGGAATTTGGTAAGGAAACTTGTATATACAGTGCTGAAATTTATTGTCACTTATCACTATGGAAACTGTTCCTTTGAGGAATTTGTTCGGGGTATCTTCACCACGAACGGAAGCACGAGGAGTTGCTCCTCAACCTAAGGTACCTACTGAAAATATCTTTCATGAAATTCCTTCGGGTATGCTTGAGAAACTGCTGGCTAATCCTTTTACAGGAGATGGATCATCACATCGAGACTTGCATCTAATCTATGTAGATGAAGTTTGTGGTTTCTTTAATCTTGCAGGTTTTCCCGAGGATGAGGTAAAGAAGAAAGTCTTTCCTTTATCTTTGGAGGATAAGGCGTTGACATGGTATACGCTATGTGATGATACTATATCATGGGACTACAATCGGTTGAAATTGGAATTTCATCAAAAGTTTTATCCTATGCATTTAGTACATCGTGATCGGAACTATATTTATAACTTTTGGCCTTGTGACATGGAAAGCATAGCTCAAGCTTGGGGGAGGCTTAAATCAATGCTATATTCATGCCCCAATCATGAGCTCTCGAGAGAAATTATCACTCAAAACTTTTATGCTCGGCTTTCTCATGAAGATCGTACCATGCTTGACACTTCTTGTACCGGTTCTTTTATGAAGAAGGATATTGACCACAAGTGGAATTTATTAGAAAGAATCGAACGTAACTCTGAAGATTGGGAGCTTGAAGAATGTAAGGAGCCAGGCATGAATTTCCAGTTTGATTGCGTTAAATCTTTTGTTGAAACAAACACTTCTAGAGATTTTAGCGCTAAGTATGGACTTGACTCTGAGATAGTAGCTTCTCTATGTGAATCTTTTGCTGCTCATATTGATCTTCCCAAAGAGAAGTGGTTTAAGTATCATCCTCCCGTAGAAGTCAACATAGTTAAACCCAATCTAGTTGAAGAGAAAGCCATTGCCTATAATGATCCTATTGTTCCTTGTGCCTACACTCAGAAACTACCTTACCCTGCTAGGAAAAAGGATTATTCTAAAGCTCCAACTGTGATACGTATGGGTTACATTAGACCACTTGCACCCCCTGAGGAAATTAGAGTTGAAACTAGTGTTGCTATTATCAAAGATCTCTTAGCCGAAGACATAGACGGGCATGTTATCAAATTCTGTGAGGACTCCGCTAGAATTGCTAAACCTCACGCAAAAGACAAATACGGACCTGTAGTTGGCCTGCCCGTTGTTTCTGTCAAGATAGGATATCACTGTTATCATGGTTTATGTGATATGGGTGCTAGTGTTAGTGCAATACCCCGGTCCCTATATGATGAAATCAAAGATGAGATTGCACCTGCTGAGTTAGAACCCATCGATGTCATTATTACGCTAGCTAATAGAGACACTATCTGCCCTGTGGGAATTGTGAGAGACGTAGAATTCCTGTGTGGTAAGACGAAGTATCCTACTGATTTCCTCGTCCTTTCTACTGCACAAGATAGCTTTTGTCCCATCATATTTGGTAGACCCTTTCTCAACACTGTCAATGCTCATATTGATTGCATTAAACAGACTGTCACTGTTAGTTTCGAGGGTGTGTCTCATGAATTTAACTTCTCCAAGTTTGGAAGACAACCCCATGAAAAAGAGTCGTCTGGTAGGGATGAAATAATTGCTCTAGCCTCTATTGCCGTGCCTCCTACGGATCCTTTAGAGCAATATCTGCTTGAGCATGAAAATGATATGCATATGGATGAAAGAGATGAGATAGATAAAATTGTTTTAGAACAATATCCTATTCTTAAGAATAATCTGCATGTTGAACTTCTTGGGGATCCTCGCCCACCAAAGGGTGATCGTCTGTTCGAGCTAAAACAGTTACCAGATACACTTAAGTATGCCTATCTTGGTGACAAGGAGATATATCATGTTATTATTAGTGCTCACCTCTCGAATCACGAAGAGAAGAAGTTATTAAAAACTTTGAGGAAGCACCATGCTGCTATTGGATATACTCTTGATGATCTTAAGGGTATTAGTCCCACTCTATGTCAGCACAAGATTAAAACCGATCTTGATTCTAAGCCTGTCGCTGATCATCAACGGAGGTTAAATCCTAGGATGAAAGAGGTCGTGAGAAAAGAAATATTAAAGCTTCTGGAAGCAGGAACCATTTATCATGTTGCTCATAGTGATTGGGTAAGTCTGGTACATTGCGTACCTAAGAAGGGAGGTATCACCGTCGCTCCAAATGATAAGAATGAACTAATCCCACAGAGGATTATTACTGGCTATAGGTTGGTGATCGACTTCCGGAAACTGAACAAGGCAACCAGGAAAGACCATTATCCTTTGCCATTTATCGACCAAATGCTAGAAAGGCTATCTAAACACACACACTTCGGCTTACTAGACGGTTATTCAGGTTTCTCGCAAATACGTGTTGCACAATCTGATCAGGAGAAAACCACTTTCACCTGCCCCTTCGGCACCTTTGCTTATAGACGCATGCCTTTTGTCTTATGCAATGCACCTGCCACATTTCAAAGATGTATGATGGCAATATTCTCTAACTTTTGTGAAAAGATTGTTGTGGTTTTCATGGATGATTTCTCCGTTTACGGTTCTTCCTTTGACGATTGCCTCAGCAACCTTGATCGAGTCTTACAGAGATGCAAAGATACCAACCTCGTCTTAAACTGGGAGAAGTGCCACTTCATGGTTAATGAAGGCATCGTCTTAGGACACAAAATTTCTGAGAAAGGCATTGAAGTTGATAAGGCTAAGGTTGATGCAATTGAGAAAATGCCTTGCCCCACAGATATCAGACGTATACGAAGTTTCCTAGGTCATCCTGGTTTCTATAGAAGGTTCATTAAAGACTTCTCTAAGATTTCGAGGTCTCTTACCAACCTCTTGCAGAAGGATGTTCCTTTTGTTTTTGATGAGGATTGTGAGGAAGCTTTCGAAATACTTAAGAAGGCCTTGATAACCGCACCTATTGTTCAACCACCTGATTGGAACTTGCCCTTTGAAATCATGTGCGATGCTAGTGATTATGTTGTTGGTGTTGTTCTAGGACAAAGAGTTGACAAGAAGTTGAATGTCATTCACTACGCTAGTAAAACTCTAGACAATGCCCAAAGAAATTGTGCCACTACGGAGAAGGAATTTTTAGTAGTCGTGTTTGCATGTGAAAAGTTCAGATCTTATATAGTTGATTCCAAAGTTATTATTCACTCTGATCATGCTACTATTAAGTACCTTATGGAGAAGAAGGACGCTAAGCCTAGATTAATCAGATGGGTTCTCCTCCTACAGGAATTTGATTTGCACGTTGTTGACCGAAAGGGTGTTGATAACCCTGTAGCAGATAACTTGTCCAGGATAGAGAATGTCCTTGATGACCCACGACCTATTGATGACAGCTTTCTCGATGAGCAATTGAATGTCATTCGTACTTCACATAGTGCACCGTGGTATGATGATTACGCAAACTATATCGTAGCCAAATACATACCAACCAGTTTCACCTACCAGCAAAAGAAGACATTCTTCTTTGATTTGAGACACTACTTTTGGGATGATCCTCACCTTTATAAGGAAGGAGTAGATGGTGTTATTAGATGTTGTGTGCCAGAACATGAACAGGGACAGATCCTGCAGAAGAGTCATTCCGAAGCCTATGGAGGACACCATGCTGGAGATAGAACTGCTCATAAGGTATTGCAATCAGGTTTCTATTGGCCCACTCTCTTCAAGAATGCCCGTAAGTTTGTCTTGTCTTGTGACGAATGCCAAAGAATAGGGAACATCAGTAAACGTCAGGAAATGCCTATGAACTATTCACTTGTCATTGAACCATTTGATGTCTGGGGCCTTGATTATATGGGACCCTTCCCGAGTTCCAATGGGTATACTCACATCTTATTTGCTGTTGATTACATCACTAAGTGGGTAGAAGCTATCCCCACTAGAAATGTTGATCACCATACCTCTATTAAGATGCTTAAAATGTCATTTTCCCAAGATTTGGAGTCCCTAGATATCTGATGACTGATGGCGGTTCACACTTCATTCATGGTGTTTTCCGCAAGATGCTCGCTAAGTATGATGTCAACCATAGAGTTGCATCTCCTTATCATCCTCAGTCTAGTGGTCAAGTGGAGTTGAGTAATAGGGAGATCAAAATGATCTTACAAAAGACTATCAATAGATCTCGAAAGAATTGGTCTAGCAAACTTGACGATGCACTGTGGGCTTATAGGACTGCTTATAAGAATCCCATGGGCATGTCGCAATATAAAATGGTTTACGGTAAGGCATGTCATTTACCTCTTGAGCTAGAACACAAAGCTTATTGGGCAATCAAAGAGCTCAACTTCGATTTCAAACTTGCCGGTGAGAAGCGGTTGTTTGATATCAGCTCATTAGAAGAATAGAGGGCTCATGCATATGAGAATGCCAAGTTTTTCAAGGAAAAGGTTAAGAGATGGCACGATAAAAGAATACAAAAACGTGAGTTCAATGTAGGTGATTATGTCCTCCTATACAATTCTCGCTTAAGATTCTTCGCAGGCAAGCTTTTCTCTAAATGGGAAGGTCCCTACGTTGTCGAGGAAGTATATCGTTCCAGTGCCATCAAAATCAATAACACGGAAGGTAATTTTCCTAGAGTGGTAAATGGGAAAAGAATCAAGCATTATATCTCTGGTACTCCCATAAATGTTGAGAGCAATATCATCAATATCATAACTCCAAAGGAGTACATAAGGGATGTTTATCAGCCTGTTTCAGACTCTGAAAACGAAGAGGTATGTGTTTCGGTAAGTAATTGGACTCCAAAACTTTTTCAGTAGGAAATTCTCTCCGTTTTGGAATTTATGGAAAAATAGAAAAATAAAAAGCAGTCCGGAGAGCGGACGAGGCGGTCACAAGCTTGGTAGCCGCGGCCTCCCCCTTGCCGCGGCTACAGGGCTTGTGGGCACCTCGTGTGCCTCCCGGACTCCGTTTTCTTGCGGAGCACCGTCCAAAAAAAATCATTATAAATACTTCCATTTGGACTGACCCCGTATCGCGCAGTTTTCCCCTGTTTTCGTCTCGAGCCTGTTGTCTGCCGCAGATTTAGAGCAAAGATGTCTCAGGAATCTGTTGGGGAGAATAATCTCCCTCAAGTTCATGAAGAAGTAGATGCTGATCTGAAAAGAGTAGAAGTTACGGAAGCCAGGGATAAAGCTAAGTAGAAAACCCAAGCTAGGGAGGAAGTTCAATCTATGTTCAACATTGAAGACGTTGAAGGAGTGGATTTTCTCCAACCCTTCCTCCACATGTTGTCTCCATCCTTGATTGAACTCTTAAGGTTTTGTGAAACGACTCGTGCTCGCAATATTTCCCTTTCTCGTGAAGTTGTTTTGCTGGAGAATCATGTCGCAGATCTCCAAGGTATAAATCAAAGATTGATAGCTCTCTTGGAATCAAAGGCAAAGACTCCACCACCATCACCACCAAAGGAAGACAACTAAGCATTGGTATGGGCAATCCCCTTGGCCTTTGCCAAGATTGGGGGAGTTGCCCTGGTATCGTATCACTTTTATATCTTTTGCTTTTACCTTTGTTTTAGTTCTTTCCTTTTCAGTTTTTATTTCTTCTCTTAGTGGGATAAGTCTTTAGTGTTTAGTTTGAGTCTTTTCCCTTGTGCCTCCCCCAATGTATTCGAGCTTGCGAGCTATATAATAAAGAGTATCTTAGTCAAGGGCTTTGTTTTGTGCCGTGATCAAAAGTATGAAAAGAACGATAGCATGAAAGATCATGAGATGATCTTATGGAAAGTGATAGCTTCACATATAACAAGTATGATGATTGAAACTTGTTGAGAATAGACCAACATAGACCCCAGTCATTGTTGCAATTAATAAGAAGTAATAAGGAAAGAGAGGTTCACATATAAATATATCATCTTAGACACTTTCTATAATTGTGAGCACTCACTAAACTATTACATGCTTAGAAGTAGATGTTGGACAAGGAATACAACATAATGAATTGTGTTTGCTTGGTTCCAAACAATGTTATATGTCTAGAGATCCCTTAGCATGTGACGATTGCTTCCACCTCATATTAGCCAAAACTTCCGTACTAAGTAGAAATACTACTTGTGCATCCATAAACCTTCAACCCAGTTTTGCCATGAGAGTCCACCATACCTACCTATGGATTGCGTAAGATCCTTCAAGTAAGTTGTCATCGGTGCAAGCAATAAAAAGTTGCTACCTAAAGTATGTACGATTTATTAGTGTGTGGAAAATAAGCTTTGTATGAACCTGTGATGAGGAAGACATAAAAGCGACAGACTGCATAATAAAGTTCTTTATCACAGGGGGCAATATAAAGTGACTTTCCTTTACACTAAAAGGTCGTATATCCAAACCTTAAAAGCGCATGACAACATCTGCTTCCCTCTGCGAAGGGCCTATCTTGTGCCTTTACTTTTGTCCTTGTGAAAGTCATGGTGATCAACACCAATTCCCTATTCCGTCTTCATCTTGATGACCGTCATATGCTAGGGAAAGATCTATATTCATATAACAACTTGGAGATGAGTACGTATGCTTTATTATTGTTGACTTTACCCTTGAGGTAAATGGTTGGGAGGCAAAATTATAAGCCCCTATCTTTCTCGGTGTCCAACCAAAACTTTGATACATGAGTACCACGTGAGTTGTAACAATTGTGGAAAACAAAAGAGATGATTGAGTATGTGGATTTGCTTTACAAGCTCTTATTTGACTCTTTCTGATGTTATCATAAATTGCAATTTCTTCAATGACTATGGACTGTTGTTGGCTACTTCTCGGTAAGGTTTTTGATTCATACTTTGATTTGTGAAGGAATTGTTAATTTCCCATAAGAATATTTATGATGTATGGTTGTTCTATGTGTGATCATGATGCCCTCATGTATGTATTATGTTTTATCGACACCTTCATCCCTAAACATGTGGACATGTTTATGGATCTTGGTTTTCGCTTGAGGACAAGCGAGGTCTAAGCTTGGGGGAGTTGATACGTCCATTTTGCATCAGGCTTTCATGTTGATATTTATCGCTTTATGGATTGTTATTATACTTTGTGGTACCATACTTATGCCTTTTCTCTCTTATTTTGCAAGGTTTATTTGAAGAGGGAGAATACCGGCAGCTGGAATTCTGGACTCGAAAAGGAGCAAGTCTGAGTCCTCTATTCTACGCAACTCCAAATGCCGTGAAAATCAACGTGGAATTTTTTGGGAATATATAAAAAATATTGGGCGAAACAAGTGCGAGAGGGTAGCTGCCAGGGGCCCACAAGCCTGGTAGCCACGGCCTGCCCCCCGGCCGCGGCTACAGGGCTTGTGGGCACCAAGGTGGCCCACTGGCCCCCCCTCTTCTGCTATATGAAGGGTTTCGTCCAGAAAAAAATCAGGGCAGAACTTTTTCGTGGATTCTCCGCCTCCACGAGGCGGAACTCGAGCAGAACCAATCTAGAGCTCCGGCAGGACGATCGTGCCGGGGAAACTTCCCTCCCGAAGGGGGAAATCGTCGCCATCGTCATCACCAACACTCCTCTCATCGGAGGGGACTCATCTCCATCAACATCTTCATCAGCACCATCTCAACTCCAAACCCTAGTTCATCTCTTCTAACCAATCTCCGTCTCGCGACTCCGATTGGTACTTGTAAGGTTGCTAGTAGTGTTGATTACTCTTTATAGTTGATGCTAGTTGGATTACTTGGTGGAAGAGTTTATGTTCAGATCCTTGATGCTACTCATTACACCTCTGATCATGATTATGATTATGCTTTGTGAGTAGTTACTTTTGTTCCTGAGTACATGGGATAAGTCATGCTAATAATAGTCATGTGAATTTGGTATTCGTTCAGTATTTTGATATGTTGTATGTTGTTTTTCCTCTAGTGGTGTTATGTGAACGTCGACTACATAACACTTCACCATTATTTGGGCCTAGAGGAAGGCATTGGGAAGTAGTAAGTAGATGATGGGTTGCTAGAGTGACAGAAGCTTAAACCCTAGTTTGTGTGTTACTTCGTAAGGGGCTGATTTGGATCCATTAGTTTAATGCTATGGTTAGACTTTGTCTTAATTCTTCTTTCGTAGTTGCGGATGCTTGCGAGAGGGGTTAATCCTAAGTGGGATGCTTGTCCAAGTAAGGGCAGTACCAAAGCGCCGGTCCACCCACATATCAAACTATCAAAGTAATGAACGCGAATCATATGAACATGATGAAACTAGCATGACAGAAATTCCGTGTGTCCTTGGGAGCGTTTTTCCTCCTATAAGACTTTGTTCAGGCTTGTCCCTTGCTACAAAAGGGATTGGACCACTTTGTTGCACCGTTGCTATTACTTGTTACTTGTTACTTTTCACCTGCTACGTTTCACCTCACCACACCATCACTTGTTACCGCTAATTTCAGTGCTTGCAGTTATTACCTTGCTGAAAACCGTTTATCAGAGCCTTCTGCTCCTCGTTGGGTTTGGCACTCTTACTTATCGAAGGACTACGATTGACCCCCTATACTTGTGGGTCATGATAGGACATATTGAGTTTGCTCCAAATTCACCAAAACGGAAATAAATCGACATTTCGGCAAAACATAAGCAACTCGATCGGAGGGCATGTGACACTCGCACAAATCTCTCCATATATATATATATATATCCCAAATACACATATTCTCATTCACACGCATATTCCCATTCTTTAAATGAACAACTTTTTTTACTTACCTATATATCTCCCGGGAGAGACCGATCGAGAGAGATGATGAGAGAGACCGATTGAAAGAACACGCGTGGATGGCTAAATAGCTTGCTATATCTAGTTGTTGGGGAGGAGAGGTGAATCTAGATATCTAACTAATGTATAGGGAGTTATGGTGGAGGGGGGCATTGATATAATGGGGAGAGGAAGAGAGTTAAGACAAAGAGAGATGTGAGAGAGGCCATTTATGAAGGAGAGTTATGGTGAAGGGGACATTAATGAGGAGAGAAGAGAGGTAGGAGGAAGAGAGAAGAAGAGAAAAAACGGTGTGGAGAGTGTGGAGAGGGGAAAGGAGGGGGGAGAGATCAAAGTGGGGGACAGGAGGGGGAGGGGGTAAAAAGGTGGCACCAGCCGCAACTAGCAGTAGCGCTGCATACCAGAGAGCGCTGCTGCTATGCTATCAGTAGTACCGATTGTCACGTGCGAGCGCTACTACTAAGTGGGGCCAACTAGCAGCAGCGGTGCTGCAAAACAAAGCGCTACACTTAGCAGTAGCGCTGGATTTTGGACAACGCTGCTACTACAGCTACCGTCGGTGGCATCGTTTGGTCCCACAAAGTAGTAGCGCATTTTTAATAAGCAGCGCTACTGCTAAGGTGTTAGTAGTAGCGCTTAACTGGGACAGCGCTACTGCTAATTAGGAGCAGCGTTTTCTTTTTTCAGCGCTACCACTGAGGTCCTTTCTATAAGGTTTTTCCTAGTAGTGCGCCCGCGGTAAGAAGCCCTTGGTAAGAAGCCCGCGGTAAGAAGCCCGTGGTAAGAATCCAGAAGAGAAAAGATTTCGTCACAAGGGAAGCCTGTTCCAGATTGGGAGTCAAGAAAGATTATTCCTAGTCTGAGTAGGACTCTATATGTAAGACGACCCTTCACTTAGATAAGGAGGGGTAAGGCACCCCAAAAGGGACAAGTTCAAGTCATTAGAGACAGACAGATTAGAGGCTCTCGAGACTAGAGGTAGCAAAACAACACCCTTGTAATCGAGATCACCCTCATCATCAATACACACAAAGCAGGACGCGGGCTTTTACCTCCATCGGGGGGGTCGAACATGGGTAAACTCGCGTCTCTCGATTCTGACCTACCCCTCTCAAGCCGCTACCTAGCTGTGATGGCCTCACACCTAAGTTCTCTCACGAGGACATCTGTCGTGACAAAACCACGATAGTTGGCGCCCACCGTGGGACCAGTGCACGGTGGAATTGTGTTATTGAGGCTGACCATAGTGGGGGTAACTTAGGTAGTATCATATACTTGGGAGTAGCAAACATGCTGATGTGGCACACAATTAAAGATGAGAGAGAGGGTTAGAGTAACATAGGTAGATATGGTAACATGTTAAATGCTATGCTACTACTCCCTCCGTTCCTAAATATAAATCTTTGTAGAGATTTCCCTAGTGGACTACATACGGATGTATATCGACATACTTTAGAGTGTACATTCAATCATTTTGCTCCGTATGTAGACATCTAGTAAAATCGCTTAAAAGACTTATATTTAGGAACGGAGGGAGTATGTGTCATGCATGTCAATAAATGAGGTCGTCTATAATACTAGTTTATGATAATTTGCGTTATGAAGGTAGTATCATACAATAGTATCATATGTATGATTCTATTATATGATACTCTCCACTATAACCAGCCTGAAGGGATCTCTCTTAGGGATCGAGAAGCTTATGACTCACCGGATCCACAAGAGCCAGCTCGAAGATCTACATCGACTCCAAGTTCATCAGAATGAGATCGAAAATAATTTCATTAGATCACATTAGCATTAACTATACATCCTCCAATGTACGTGGAGGAATCAACCAAAGTGAATCCAGCAACCGATGTAGCTGTCGGTCGTATACGAAGACATGTCGTATTCAGATTGGAAGCAATAGAGCCTAAATTGGAACGGTGAAACAACAAGTCGTGTGCGGACAGTCCACACCAAGCCCACTTTCGCGTCCGCCTGCCTAACCCGGTGCGGACACGGAATACGCCGACTGCCACGGACCGACTGCCACTATCGTGCTGCTACAAGCGTGCCCACGCACTCAACCCGTGTTGTCTCCGGTGCACCTACGCAGCCGCCGCCTCGCTCCTTGGCCTGGCTCCCGCTGCTACGAGCACACCCGCGCACACGCCCGCCGCATGCTCCTTACCTTGAGCCTCTGCGTCCACCGCACAACCGTCTCCATGGTGTAAGGACTCGCCACGTACGACCTTCTCCGCCGTTTCTGCGGTCCCACTAGTAGAAAAATGGCATTAGCCCCGGTTCGGTTGGGCCATTAGTCCCGATTCGCGAACCGAGACTAATCAACCGGGACTAATGCTAGCCTCGGTTCGGTCCTGAACCGGGGCTAATGGCCTTCCACATGGTGGGCTGGGAGCGAGGGGGAGGGGTATTAGTCCCGGTTCGTATTACGAACAGGGGCTATTTCATCGTTGTTTTTTTAGCAATTTTTGGGTTTACGGTTTTGCACTAAATTGGATGGGCTATTTTGCTGCCCCCTATTTTCCCATTTATTTGTTACATATATATTGCACATCGTCACGAATATATTACACCATCTCATCCGTCGTGTTTTGTCGAACATATTTACAAAATGTAGATACGAGTTACATGCACATATATGCATCTTTTTTACACTATATCATTTCATATCATTTCCATCAAATGGCAATAGTATTCTAATCGATCATCTAACAACTCATCATCATTTTAATCATATACCAAGTTATCATATGATACACATCAAGTAAAATAGAGAAACATCACAATAGTCATCATATGCATGCATCCTAATCGATCATGTCAAGTAATAATATAAATCAGAATAACTTGTCTCTCATAAGACCTAGTCCTCGCTCTTAGGTATAATGTCATAAAATAAAATAACACCTATGTCTCCATGATGAAGCACAGAGATCCAACGGTTACCAACTTGTGGCTTGCGAACCTTCTTCATTTCTCTCCATGCTTCAGTTTGGAGCCTTTTTGATCTTGATTTGAGGTTACTCGAGTATGGCGCATCAAACTCAGCCCTCAGCGGGCTTCTAATTTTCATTTGACCATTTGGGTGCATCAACAGAGGCACTACATCATGTGGCAGTTTCTGTAGAAGAACGTAATAATAACCTAGTTAGCAATGTAATCAACACCATTTACACAATAGTAGAGCGTGCTTAATTAGGAAACTCTTACCAAGATATTTCGGCGAATGTCATCCGGCCTCAACCTATGCACTAGTGGCATGTAAAATGTATAATTTTGGTCAATTTCAAAATTATACGGAAAGGTATCCCTAGAAACCAGAACACCAGCAACAAGAAAGTGGAGAAGAACATCCTTCTCCTCCCAAGTTAGATATGATCCATACGTGTAGTGTGTCGTGTCAATTAATTTCCATAATTCACTCGAAGAAACGAATAAGCTGTAAATTATAATTTAACAAATTTAGTATATGGATGAACACCAACTGTTTGTAAATATAAATACAAATTACTTGACAAATATGGTTGAGAAACTCACATGGAGGTAAAACAGGAAGCATATCATCGACAACCACCCAAATGTCGATGTTGCTTGGCATATTATCTTCAGGACGAAGATCGAAGGTTATTTCCATACACTCTTGAAATCCATATGCCTTGCAAAGATCTTTCCACTTTGGGCACCCAAATTCTGTTTGAAAAACTGAATTAAATACTTTGATAACAAATGTGTGACCATGTATAGTCCTCAGGTTAGCGCTCCTCATCTTAATTCTCTCGTGGTATTCGAAACTGAGCCTCTCCAACACATATCTTCTTGCATGGCAAGGGAGGAACATATCTCCATTCTCGTCAAGCTTCATGCTGAAGAACCTATCGTCTCGCAGGTGAGGCGTGTCGCACATACCCCGACAGTCGCCGCAATATTCACACTCCCAATATTCATCGTCAGACATTTTCTGTTTTAATGTGGTAAATGTGTGTAAACAACAATCGTGACACTATATATATCGAAAGAATTGAACATCTATATATATATATAAACATAGCTAGCTAGGCCACTCGGACATTTCGACAAAACATAGCACAGTTTAGCAAGCAAAAGTGAGAAACTCACTACTGTTTTATGCATTATATTAACACCAACAAAAGGATGATATTTGTAGGTTGGTGAAATATGTATGTGCCCTTTTTCCTCTCTAAAGTTTAAATAAGTTGTTTAAAACCATTGATTGTCTAATTCAAACCTAATATGCCTACTTACATGAAATTTACAAACATGATTTTTCCTTCTTTCTGGTTAGCCCATCAAAAGATCTTCAACAAACATATATATCTTCATTTTCTTATTAACATATGCATCTCAATTTCCATTATTTCAATTTGTTCTAGCTTGAACCGATGGCCCTAAAATCTAAATGGCAGCAGCCTTGGGGTGCCTAGAGCGGGAGGGGAGGGGGCGGTGGCGCCTGGAGGGGGTGGGCTTACCAGAGCGGGATGGGGAGAGGGGGCCGGCCGGCTTACCGGAGCAGGAGAGGGGAAGGAGGCTTACCGCGGGAGGGGAGGGGCGGCGGCGACGAGGACCACAACGATAACGACAGCGAGGGAGGCGGCAGCGGGGAGGAGCACGGAGACGGCGATGGCGACGGCGTCGAGGGTTCGTCCGCGTCGCGCGCGAGAGGAGGAAGAACATGGAAACGGCGATTTGGACATCAAAAATTTCCAACTACCGCCTATATAGGTCTTTAGTCCCGGGTCGTGGCTCGACCTGAGACTAAAGGTGGTCTCTAGTCCCCTTTTTGGCAGGCGGAGTGGCGGGAAACGAGGGTCTTTAGTCCCGGGTCGTGGCTCGACCCGGGAATAAAGGTGGTCTCTAGTCCGGGTTCGAGCCACGACCCGGGACTAAAGACCTTGGGCTGTCGGCATTCCAAAGTTTAGTCCCACCTCGCTTCTCGAGAAGAGTCGCGACTGGTTTATAAGCCCCGCTGCCCCTACCGTGTCGAGCTCCTCTCTGCAGGCTTACGGGCCTAAACAAACTGTAAATTTAAAAATTGAAAATATATGTGCAATTAAAGACAAAATTCAACATAAATTCAAAGTGAGGTCACTTTGACTCTAGGTTGAATTTTCTCTATAAATTCTCATATAGTTTCATTTTTTTCCATTTTTTTGTTTTGTTCTTTGCTTTATTTTATTTTTTTTCTACTTACACCTAAATATTTAGTTTTCAAATTTGAATTCTTTAAAATTTGTGAATAACTTTACTTTCATTTTTTGCTATTAAAGATTTTATTTCTCTTCTATTTTAGTTTTCTATTAAAGATTTTAACCAAAAAACTTTATGAAAATTCTTTTGAGTTGATTTTCTTGTTTCTTTTTAGTTAATGTTTTACTTGATTCTTTTTAAAAAATAAGCACATTGATAATTTTAGTTCATTATTTTAATTCATTCATTTTAGTTAATATTTTAGTTGATTCTTTTTAGCTGACTCTTTTTTGGTTTTCTATTAAATATTTTCACAAATTTCAACAATTTCTGACTTCATTTGCTATCTTTCGTGCATTATTTTTGAGCTAGTTGACCTTGAAATTGAAAAGCACTACAAATGAACTCTGAAAATGTTGAAAGTTGGCATGGTATCATCATTTCACCCACATAGCATGTGCTAAAGAGTTGAGAGGGTTACGACAAAAACTGGATGCACTTAGTGTACAAAACAGACAATCTCTCTTTAAGTATGAGGGTTTCGAACGAGAACTCATCTGTTACAAAGGATTTCTTTTTTTGAACTTATTTGAACTCCATACTTTCTGTGTGTTCAACATGCACCATTCAAAGGCACATCACAAATTTTCAATAATTTCTGACTTCATTTGGTATTTTTCGTGCATTTACTTATTTTTTTTGAGCTAGTTGACCCTAGAATTGAAAAACACTACAAATGAACTCTGAAAATATTGAAAGTTGGCATGGTATCATCATTTCACCCACCTCATTTTTCGACCGTCGATGATGGTCGCTACTCCTTCTTCCCCTAGTGCATAACAAATATCTAGCACAAGGAGAAGAAGGAGAAGCGAACCCCACAACAACAGTCGGCATTCTTCTTCTCTCATATATGGTGGACACTCCCTCACCTGATTTTTCGACCGTCGATGATGGTTGCTATTCCTTCTTCCCCTAATGCATAACAAATATCTAGCACAAGGAGAAGAAGGAAAAGCGACCCCCACAACAATAGTCGGCATTCTTCTTCTGTCATATATGGTGGACACTCCCTCACCTGATTTTTCGACCGTCGATGATGGTCGCTACTCCTTCTTCCCCTAGTGCATAACAAATATCTAGCACAAGGAGAAGAAGGAGAAGCGACCCCCACAACAACAGTCGGAATTCTTCTTCTCTCATATATGGTGGACACTCCCTCACCTAAATTTTCGACCATCGATGATGGTCGCTATTCCTTCTTCCCCTAGTGCATAACAAATATCTAGCACAAGGAGAAGAAGGAAAAAGCGACCCCCACAACAACAGTCGGCATTCTTCTTCTCTCATATGTGGTGGACACTCCCTCACCTGATTTTTCGACCGTCGATGATGGTCGCTACTCCTTCTTCCCCTAGTGCATAACAAATATCTAGCACAAGGACAAGAAGGAGAAGCGACCCCCACAACAACAGTCGGCATTCTTCTTCTCTCATATATGGTGGACACTCCCTCACATGATTTTTCGACCGTCGATGATGGTCGCTACTCCTTCTTGCCCTAGTGCATAACAAATATCTAGCACAAGGAGAAGAAGGGAAAGTTGAGAGGGTTACGACAAAAACTAGGTGCACTTCGTGTACAAAACGGACAATCTCTCTCCAAGTATCAGGGTTTCGAACCAGAACTCATCTGTTACAAAGGGATTTCATTTTTTGAACTTATTTGAACTCCATACTTTTTATGTGTTGAAAATGCACTATTCAAAGGCACATCACAAATTTTCAACAATTTCTGACTTCCTTTGCTATTTTTCGTGCATTCTTTTTGAGCTAGTTGACCCTGAAATTGAAAAGCACTACAAATGAACTCTCAAAATGTTGAAACTTGGCATGGTATCATCATTTAACCCACATAGCATGTGCTAAAAAGTTGAGAGGGTTACGACAAAAACTGGATGCACTTCGTGTACAAAACGGACAATCTCTCTGTGACAGCTCGATGCCGACGTTCCAGAAGATTCCCCTTCTATTCCGTTTTCGTCGTGTGTCTATTTTTTTGTGTTGCATCATCATCACATCGTGCGCATCATATGCATTGCATCGGCATCCCATTGCCGCCAGTTTTCAAACTTGCATCCGTTGTTAGTTGCCGGTTCTCGTTGTTGTCCGTTCTGAGCCCGATCACACACGCACGCTCCCGCGGCAACGTTTATATCGTGTTTCCAAAAGTGTGTGTAAAACTTTCTCTGATTGGGTTGGAATTTGATGTGCGGTCTTATTTTAATATAGCTAGGCCGCCTGTCAAATTTCGTCGCGATCCGAGTCCGTCTGATACTCGAACGGTCGACCGTAGCGGCACCGTCTTCGGCTTATCGTGGAACGTTTTACGGTGTTTATAAAATACGTTGTCGGGTTGCCGTTTTCCCTCTCATCCCTGCCTAGCCCCTCTGCACAGTGCACCGACCCTACACGCAGCCCAGTCCGAAAACCTCCCGAAACCCAAACCGGGTGCCCGTGACCGTTGGGTCCGGATCAACCCTGTTTTACCGCAAAACGTCATCGGTTTGTCCATTGGACTCCCTAACCCAGCTATTTTCGATCGTCTGATTTAATTGAAGGGTCCATATGTCCCTAAACCTAACCCTCTAGCTATATATATTTAGACCATAGTCTAAAATACGCCAAACCCTAAATTTTAGGAGGATTGTCCCTCCTCCGCCGCCAGCCACGTCTCCCTCGGGATCTCCTCCTGATCAAGCCGCCACCCACCTCGTTTTCTCCGCTGGTCACATCGTTGCACCTCCACCCAGTAGACTAGGGATTGAATCCCAGTGGCTCCAATATATTTTTTCAGCGTTTTTTCCTTGTCTTTCACGAGCTTTGAGTATAGATATAACCAGGCGAATGCATTAAGTAGTACGAAGGACACATCTAGCCCACTGGCTAGCTCCAGCCTGTTTCATCCTATTGATCTGGGGTTCAAATTCCAGCGGCCCCTATTTATTTTGCCCTTTTGGCTGTTGTTTTGCAAACCAATGCTGGCTACTCTCAGTTCAATTAGTTCTAGCCTGCAGTTTGAACAGATTTGGTTGCAAGCCCCATTGGTTAGCCTACCATGGTTGCATCCACGAGGTTGTGGGATCAAATCCCATGGGTGCCTTATTCTTTTTGCTGACTGTGGTTTTTCTCTCTTGCACACAACTGTCTTGGGCCGAATTCAGCCCTCGGCCACTGCACAATAGTGCAATTCGGTCCATTGTGTTTTTTTTATTTAACATCGTGTGATTTTCCAATTTCTAGGGACTTTGCTAATTTCAGGAAAAGCTTTGTTTTTCAAACAAGCGTAGTTTCTAAACCGTGCATCGATTCGGAGTGATTCAAATTTGTAGCTTGACTAGAATTTCGCATAGGTTAATAATTTCCAGCCTATCATGCATAACTAGAACTGTTCAGTGTGTTGTTTACCTTGGTTTGCGTGTCGATGTGTTGAAAACGGTTTAGGTCATACCTATTTTCTCTTGCACACAGCTGTCTTGGGCCGAATTCAGCCCTGGGCCACTGCACAATAGTGCAATTCGGTCCATTGTGTTTTTTATTTAACATCCTGTGATTTTCCAATTTCTAGGGACTTTGCTAATTTCAGGAAAAGCTTTGTTTTTCAAACGAGATTAGTTTCTAAACCGTGCATCGGTTCGGAGTGATTCAAATTTGTAGCTTGACTAGAATTTCGCGTAGGTTAATAATTTCCAGCCTCTCATGCATAATTAGAATTGTTCAGTGTGCTGTTTACCTCGGTTTGCATGTCGATGTGTTGAAAACGGTTTAGGTCGTACCTATTTTCTCTTGCACACAACTGTCTTGGGCCGAATTCAGCCCTGGGCCACTGCACAATAGTGCAATTCGGTCCATTGTGTTTTTTTTCTTTAACATCGTGTGATTTTCCAGTTTCTAGGGACTTTGCTAATTTCAGGAAAAGCTTTGTTTTTCAAACGAGCGTAGTTTCTAAACCGTGCATCGGTTCGGAGTGATTCAAATTTGTAGCTTGACTAGAATTTCGCGTAGGTTAATAATTTCCAGCCTCTCATGCATAATTAGAACTGTTTAGTGTGCTCTTTACCTCGGTTTGCGTGTCGATGTGTTGAAAACGGTTTAGGTCGTACCTATTTTCTCTTGCACACAGCTGTCTTGGGCCGAATTCAGCCCTGGGCCACTGCACAATAGTGCAATTCGGTCCATTGTGTTTTTTTTCTTTAACATCGTGTGATTTTCCAATTTCTAGGGACTTTGCTAATTTCAGGAAAAGCTTTGTTTTTCAAACGAGCGTAGTTTCTAAAGCGTGCATCGGTTCGAGTGATTCACATTTGTAGCTTGACTAGAATTTCGCGTAGGTTAATAATTTCCAGCCTCTCATGCATAATTAGAATTGTTCAGTGTGCTGTTTACCTTGGTTTGCATGTCGATGTGTTGAAAACGGTTTAGGTCGTACCTATTTTCTCTTGCACACAGCTGTCTTGGGCCGAATTCAGCCCTGGGCCACTGCACAATAGTGCAATTCGGTCCATTGTGTTTTTTTCTTTAACATCGTGTGATTTTCCAATTTCTAGGGACTTTGCTAATTTCAGGAAAAGCTTTGTTTTTCAAACGAGCGTAGTTTCTAAACCGTGCATCGGTTCGGAGTGATTCAAATTTGTAGCTTGACTAGAATTTCGTGTAGGTTAATAATTTCCAGCCTCTCATGCATAATTAGAACTGTTCGGTGTGTTGTTTACCTCGGTTTGCGTGTCAATGTGTTGAAAACGGTTTAGGTCGTACCTATTTGTCCGTAGCTCCGTTGGAGTTGTGCCATATATGTAAATGGAGCAGAACGACGAGTAGAATCACGTGAACCACTTTGTTTTTCCGTTTAACAAACCTAAAATGTGATTAGGACAAATCTGGACAGAATTAGAATTTAACGCGTGGGGTCATTTCGGAGATGCTATATGTCGTTTTCGGACTCATTTAAAATGCCTAGCTAGGTAGATTAATTTGTGCTTCACCCCTTGCCATGTTAACAACATTTTAATATTGCCGTGTTCCTAAATGGGAGTGAACTAAACAATTAAATGTGGAGTTTCGTCGATATGCAACTCCTTGCATATCGAGCTACACTTAATGTGTAGTGTTTGTGTGAGGTGAATTGTCATTCCATGTCTTGCCTTGCATCTTTGAACTAATCATGCATCATATTAGGGTGTGCATCATGTCATACATTTGCCGTGGTGGATATCTGTGTTGATGTTTGTTTCCGGTTTCCTCTGTCTCCATAGAGTTCCGCAAACGGTCGGAATGTGAGGACCTGTTCGACTACGTTGGTTCGTCTACTTTACGGAGTTGTTCTTCTTCCAAGCGGGATCTCAGACAAGATGACCATTTCCCCAGATACCATTACTATCATTGCCATGCTAGTTTTACTGCTTCTATCGTTTATGTATCGTTGCCTACCACATGTTAAATATCAGCCTCTCTACAATGCCATGATAACCTTCAACCTGTTCGACCTACCAAACCACTGATTGGCTATGTTACTGCTTGCTTGTCCATGTTGTTAGCGTTGCTAGTGGCAGGTGTAGTTGCTTCCATGTGATAACATGGGTTCCTTGTTATATCACCATATTTAAATGATATTTAATTTAATGCACCTATATACTTGGTAAAAGGTGGAAGGCTCGGCCTTTCTATCCTGGTGCTTTGTTCCACCTTTGCCCCCTTAGTTTCGGCTACCGGTGTTATGTTCCATAAACGAGCGCTCCTAACACGGTCGGGGTTGTTATGGGGACCCCCTTGATAATTCGTTTTAGATTAAAGCTGATCTGGCAAGGCCCAACATTGGTACTATTTTCCCAACATAATAATTTTGTTAATATTGAGATGCATAGGGCGTCATGAACCCGAGGAGTAATTTTACATAAACACGAGGGGCCAGTGCTGATGGTGTTGGTCCCAAACGGTCTGCCTACGGGGCCACCACGGGGAAACTCGAGGTTTGGCACCCGTAGCTAGTTCCATCTGTCGTGTCCTGAGAACGAGATACGCGGCTCCTATCGGATCGTCGACACGTCGGGCGGCCTTGCTGGATTAGTTTTACCTTTGACGAGATATCTTGTGCATCGGGATTCCGGTGGTGCTTTGGGTAATCTAAGAGTTGAGGTTTTCCACTAGGGAATCCGACGAGATCGCGAGCTTCGTGATTGAGGATTTCTATGCGGCTTGTGGTAATTTGTGATGGACTAGTTGGAGCACCCGTGCAGGGTTAAATCTTTTTGGAAAGTCGTGCCCGCGGTTATGTGGCAACGTGGAAACTTTGTTTAACACTGGTTCTAGATAACTTGAAGTTAACTTAATTAACACTTGCCAACTGTGTGCATAACCGTGACTGTCTCTTCGTGAGTTCCTTCTCCGATCGAGGACACGGTGGGATTATGTCTGACGTAGGTAGGTGTTCAGGATCATTCATTTGATCCACCGTAGTTCACGTCCGCAGTAGATCTTCCCCCTCTTATTTCTTGTACTCATAAGTTTAGCCACCAAATATATGCTTAGCCATTGCTGCAACCTCACCACTTAAACTTGCCTCATCTATAAGCTTTGCTAGTCTTGATACCTTTGGAAATGAGATTGTTGAGTCCCCTTTGGCTCACAGATTACTACAACACCAGTTGCAGGTACAGGTAAAGGTTACTTGACGCGAGCGCGTTGATTGTTCGTTTGGAGTTGCTTCTTCTTCTTCTTCTTCTTCTTCTTCTTCTTCTTCTTCGATCTAGGACATGTTCCAGACCGGCAGCCTGGGATAGCAAGGATGGACGTCGTTCTTCTTTTCTCGTTTGTTTTCGTCCGTAGTCGGACCCTGCTCTTCTTCATGATGATTATGTAATGTACGGATGTGACTCTGATGTAGCTTGTGGAGAGTGTAAGCCAATTCTATTATATATCTCTTCTTTTCAGTACATGTACTTGTAACGATATCCATTCTTGCGACACGACGAGATGCGCTTCTATCCCTGACGAGGCCCCCGTGCCAAATTGAGGATAGGGTCGCATCTTGGGCGTGACACTCTCTCCAAGTATCAGGGTTTTGAACGAGAACTCATCTGTTACAAAGGGATTTCATTTTTTTGAACTTATTTGAACTCCATACTTTTGTGTGTTGAAAATGCACCATTCAAAGGCACATCACAAATTTTCAACAATTTCTGACTTCATTTGGTATTTTTTATGCATTTACATTTTTTTTGAGCTAGTTGACCCTGAAATTGAAAAAGGCACTACAAATGAACTCTGAAAATGTTGAAAGTTGACATGGTATCATCATTTCACCCACATAGCATGTGCTAAAAAGTTGACAGGGTTACGACAAAAACTGGATGCACTTAGTGTACAAAACAGACAATCTCTCTCCAATGTATGAGGGTTTCGAACGAGAACTCATGTGTTACAAAGGAATTTCTTTTTTTGAACTTATTTGAACTCCATACTTTTTGTGTGTTCAAAATGCACCATTCAAAGGCACATCATAAATTTTCAACAATTTCTGACTTCATTTGGTATTTTTCGTGCATTTACTTATTTTTTGAGCTAGTTGACCCTGGAATTGAAAAGCACTACAAATGAACTCTGAAAATATTGAAAGTTGGCATGGTATCATCATTTCACCCACCTCATTTTTCGACCGTCGATGATGGTCGCTACTCCTTCTTTCCCTAGTGCATAACAAATATCTAGCACAAGGAGAAGAAGGAGAAGCGAACCCCACAACAACAGTCGACATTCTTCTTCTCTCATATATGGTGGACACTCCCTCACCTGATTTTTCGACCGTCGATGATGGTTGCTATTCCTTCTTCCCCTAATGCATAACAAATATCTAGCACAAGGAGAAGAAGGAAAAGCGACCCCCACAACAACAGTCAGCATTCTTCTTCTCTCATATATGGTGGACACTTCCTCACCTGATTTTTCGACCGTCGATGATGGTCGCTACTCCTTCTTCCCCTAGTGCATAACAAATATCTAGCACAAGGAGAAGAAGGAGAAGTGACTCCCACAATAACAGTCGGCATTCTTCTTCTCTCATATATGGTGGACACTCCCTCACCTGATTTTTCGACCGTCGATGATGGTCGCTACTCCTTTTTCCCGTAGTCCATAACAAATATCTAGCACAAGGAGAAGAAGGAGAAGCGACTCTCACAATAACAGTCCGCATTCTTCTTCTCTCATATATGTTGGCTCGGGTATTTCATCGAACACCTCGTGTGCATGAACTAGAGTGGCAAGAGCATGGCATGCATGGTCACACATCAACGCCCAAAAATAGAGGAGAGTGTGGGCAGGGGCGACGGTATATATAGGCAGAACTTTAGTCCCGGTTTTTGTCTAAAACCGAGACTAATAGCCTACCCTTTAGTACCGGTTCGTGCGACAAACCGGAACTAATGCTCCGCGGCACGCCACATGGGAGTCGCTCAATCTTTAGTCCTGAATTTTACCTCGAACCGGGACTAGTGAGATGAACCGAACCAGGACATGATTTGAACCGGGACTAATGGTCTTTCGGCCATCGGTCGAAAGACTTTTTCTACTAGTGTCCGCTTCGCGTGGAGCTGCCGTGGCGTCGGCCTCCACTTGCTCGGCTTATGCTCTGCCCTCACCGCTCCTTCCCACAAGTTGACCAACCGACGCTCCCCCCTGGCCGCCCCGTCGCGTCGTTTTTCCCTGCCACACCTGCCTTCGCGCCTCGAGCCACCGCGTCGCCAACCTCCACTGCATCTTGAGCCGCCGCGGCGCCTGCTCCCGCGTGTCGTTGCACCGAGCCACTCCTGCCGCCACTCGCCTGCACCAGGCTGGTTCCTCTTAGCCCCTCTAGTTTCTCCGCCCCGGTCGGCCGGCTCGGCCTCAAGCCACCGCGCCCAAGCCTCATCATTTCTCGCCCTGCTACGCTGCTCCTCGGATGGCTACGGCGAGAAGTCCGGCCACGACATATCGTTGACCACATGGACTCTTCTGTCCAACCTGATAACTTGAAGGAGAGACAATCAGACAAGGTGTACCGCGCGAGAGATATCCTCGGCCGGCCTCACCCCCACTACGTGTGCGCCGGCTCAACACCACGCATTCGCAGCACATGCTCCTCCCGCCACCTTGCCGGCTCGCCGCACCTGCTTCCACCACGCTCCGCCTTGCTTCACACACGCCGTCCGCGACCCGCCTATGCTGTGCCGTGCCCAGCATCCCGCACCTGCTCACCTCACCTTGCTTCGCCGCGTCAAAACCGCCCTCAGCCGCCTCGCGTCCGAGCCGCCGCCACTTCACCTCGTCTTCATTCGCTGCATCCAAGCCACCGTGGCCTCGCCTCGCGCCTGCACTCGACAGCTTCGGGCCGGACTGCCCTCGCCTCGCCCGCCGCCTCGGCCATAGCTCGCCTTGCCCTGAGGCGCCTCGTCGCTTTCCCACAGCTACCGCCTCGTCTCGCCTCCTGGCTGCTTGCGTACGGCGCCTCCTCACCATGCCTCGGCCGGCTCGGCCGCCGCTCCGCCGCGTGCTGTTCCACTCTCCACCACGCTTGCCGGCTTACCGCGCCCACCTCACACGCTAAGTCACCGCGCCCCTAAAGAAAAGCCTGGCGCGTTCGTGCGTGCAGCCGCCGCGCGCGACCACAATCCACTCAATTCAATAGCCCGAGCACGAACAGAGGCGTCCTGATGCATTGGTTAGCGGCATGGGTGTTGTCCCGGCTGGTCCCTGGTTTGATTCTCACATGGAGCTCCTCGTATCCACCATGTCAGACTAAACGCCAGCCCAGCCGCTCCTCTTTCCACCTCCTCCGAACCGGACGCGGATTTATCCTAACCGGATTCGCGCGCAACTCCTATCCATGTCGTCCATCCGCACGTTGTCACATCAACCGGTCCCACTTCTTTACCTGTCATGGGACGTATTCTCGCGGGAGTGTGATATTCTGATGCACGTATAAAAGGATGTATTCTAGCTGTCTAAGGAATCCTCTGCCAACAAGTACAACTAGTACTGCTAGCCCACAAGTACATCTAGTACATGAATCATGTGCCTGTACTTGCCATGCATCGCGTGAGTGAGTTATTTTACCTTGAGACGAAGCAAATAGCAGCAGCCTGCTTTGTTTGTTTTTTAGTCTGATTAAACATCCGAAGATAATTAGTCGGTGTGTTATTCCACCAGCACTACCTAACAGCTTTTTTCTGGAGAGTTGAAAGGTAAAGTGCGGTGTAAGGCATCCACAAAGTTCCGACGCGCGTCTGAAAAGGCACCCACCCACCGCTCTCCTCTCCCCCGTTATCCATCCCTTCCCCAGCTCTTCTCCTTCACCGGGACCGACTCTTGTGCTTCTTCCCAACCTCCATGTCTACGAAATACGAATCTCAGGACGCCACAAAATAGGAATCTCACGACGCAGGCTCGACCTTGCTTGTGCTCCTTCCCAATCTCCATTTCTATGAAGCTATCCCGTTGATACAGAGGCGTCGCCGCCGGTTAGGCGGCATATCTATGATGAGCAAGACTCCCGGTCAGATCCGAGGTCAGAGTAACAGGTATCTTTGTCATTATAGTTCTAAATCTGAAATCCCTAAATCGTTATCCATATAAACTTTCCCCTTCCGTTTCATTCAATCGATCCCCAACCAAATACTATGGTTGGTGTTAGTGATTTTATCCTTTTCTCATATTAAAACGTCCGTTTGGTATTAATAATCTTTCTTTTCACATAATAACGCTTGCAGTTTCTGTGAACTGCTTTTGAAATCTGTTTCTCTTTCTGTATCCCTAACACAATGCTATGGTTGATGTACGACCAAAGAATAAAATATACGTACTTGATGCATCTTCATAATAAATTTCGTATCCGTCAGTGACCCTGCCAGATCCAGGTGACATGCAGTGCGTTCTTATTCTGTATCTTGTTCGTTATTAATGATTTTTTTATTACGAAATCATATCTATAAAGATTTTGACCTCGATTTATATATCGAATCATATATCAGACATGGCTCTCCCTGCCCTGAACTTATGGATAACTTGCAACATAAAGCTGCATTATATTTTGTTTTACTTGATGGTCTTCAGTTGTTTAGTTTGAAAGTTCCGTGTAATGCTACTGTATACGGAATTCGCAAATGGTTATCACCTGTTGTTATCTGTTATTTTAAGGAGCTGTCTGAGTATTCCTTCCTGTTGTTTTAGTAAAGTGATCTTACTGTCAAGAGTGTTGCTACAACTTACAAATGGTTAAATGGCTCATTATGCCTATAAATGTTGTTTAACACAAGCAGAAGCAATAAAAGAGTGGTCCTTCCCTTTTTCTGCCAAAGGTCTCACTTTGCCTAGGTTAGGTTGTTATCAGCTTATTGCATTTTTTTGTACTCATGAGAATCATTTATGATGCATACTATGCAAAATCTCAAAAAAGTATGAATATGTTTTCATTATACCAAAAATGGCAATGTGTGGTTTTTGAGTTGCAAGAGGTCCTAATTTGCTATTTAGGCTCATGAACACATTGCTTCATAACAGGGATCTACTCCATTTCGTCGCGGGGGGGATAATGATGTGCTGCCAGCTCATCCATATACTTAGCTATATAAAGTTATGCAGGAAAAACTATTTCACCATGCATCTTCTTTGGTGTGTTCTTTCTAAGCTTGCACTCTTAAGGTATTTGATGCAAAAACAGATTGCCATAACAAATAGATAGTATTGCCAAACCAGATTGTTCAAGCTTGAAATAACGAAATATTACATTCCCCAAATTTAAAGTATGATTGTCTGTCCGGATGCTTAAACATTGCAGATTAACTTGTACCATACATCCAATAGTTCAAACTGCGTCTTTGATGCTTGACCAAAATACCACACGATTTTTTAAAAAGCATCGTCCATCGTGCTTACTGATTTTTCCTAACGAGGAATTTCCTGTATCTCTCAGGCATGTGTCCAATGTTCCCCTCCAGTCCAAGTACATCTACCAGTATGTTCATCCTGGAATGGAGAACTCCATCATTTTGCTCGTAAGACATGAAACGTCATGCGTTATCACATATTCGTTGTTTTGCATTAGCGGTTAATTGAAAACGTTACAAGTCAGCTGCTTACGAACCGGGTTTAAGACCCTCTTGAATTTACTTCCCATCCAGTTGCGTCCGTAGTGTAGCGCATATACCCCACTGTCTGGCCTGAAAACATTAATATATATACTGTAAACACACATATCTACGTACTCATGCCATGTTTACAGCTGTTGAAATTACCCGTTGCATAGGCCAACATTGAGCCCTTTCGGGAAAACTGTATTCCATCTTGCCATGTCTGGAGCCCAACCTTGAAAGAATTGCTGAATGCAGCTTTGCAATGCAACATGAAGGTTATCTGCAACCTTATGGTGCCTGTTCTGGATTAATTTGTCAGACTCGTCCCCATTGTTAATGGTTGGGTCAAGGACAATTATCCTCTTTTTTGGAAA
Organism: Hordeum vulgare subsp. vulgare; assembly: GCF_904849725.1. Classification (NCBI taxonomy): domain Eukaryota; kingdom Viridiplantae; phylum Streptophyta; class Magnoliopsida; order Poales; family Poaceae; genus Hordeum; species Hordeum vulgare. The sequence goes on from NC_058522.1 coordinate 64,958,105, forward strand.
ATCCCATATGTATGTCGACCATGTGAAGTTGAACTTCACACGCAGTATGAACTAGACAATTAATCAGTAGTAAGATTGTATTCATATAACATTTTTCATACTATAGATAAGAGCGGTACTTAAAAAAGCGTTGTCTACTAAATACCTCTGTGCATCTGTGCACGTCATAATTAATATGTTCCCCGATTAACATATCCCGGACGTACCTCACGATCACGTCTCCTCTACTCACATGGTTCTGTTAAATACAACAGCCAATAAGCAGAGCTCGTTTATCTGGCATAAAATGATTCAATATATTTTGTCATCAATAGTTGTACTCACCATAAAGTCTGGCTCTAGCCAATGTCGCCAGCAACCTTCATCTTTATCCAATGCAAAGATAAAGTCCTTTTGCTGGTATCTTCTAACTGCTACTGTCATCAAATCATTCTCTATTACACCTCCTTCGGACAGGTTCATCCTGATACGATCAGCCGTGAGCTCCAGGTATTTTGGCTGCGTGCTGATAACCCAATTGCTGCAAATGTAAAATCCACATGTTAGCTTAAGAAGAATCAATGCCAAGCAACCAAAACCTTTTTGTGATGTATGTAAAAGGGTTACATACTATTTCCTTGCATCTGCAGGCTCTTTCATAAACATCCTAAAGACCTTTTTAACATTAGCTGGTGCTCTTACAGGAGGATCATACCCTAGGACGAAAGGGGATCGTGCAGCCCTCCCTGGCTTAACGGTCCTTTTTCTCTGTGGTTGTGTACTAAGCCCATCTTGTGTTTGTGTAACGTTTAGATTGATTGTTGCCTGCTCCATCTCCTCACGTATGTCTAGCTCTTGGGCGGCTATCTCCCTGTTCAGGCTGACATGTGTTGTTCCTGCCGCCTTGTTCGGTTGAACAACCTCGTGTGCAGGAGTGCATACTATCTCAAGTCCTGACCCTGCAATGCACATTATGCAAATTGTTATCATCTTCCAAAGATATGGGTGGTACGTAACTCGTGTTATGTTTAATTAGATTGTTCTATCACCTTGCAGGCCATCTCTTCCATCTGTTGACCCCGGTGTTGTGTTAGCTGATGGCACGGAACTCGCACCTGCAAACACTGACGAGACCGTGTTTAGTACTTCGTACGTAGATGATTATTGTTAGTTGGAGGAACTATACTAGTTCTTTCCAACTAAATACACATATGTACAGAGGGAATATACAACAATTGAAATATCAAACGACACAATGTATCTTTACCATGTGGCAAGACCGCTTTGCTGAAATCATCCATCAGGTCTATGCTCCTGAAGCCTGTGAAATCTATCTTAAATTTGCTTGGACCGCCCTGTTTTGTGTACTGCTCAGTGTGTTTATCTTGCTGTCTTGTATCCAAGGCTGTCATTTCCCTGCTTGATACCTGGACTGCTTCATCTTTGTCTACGCCAAGGTCAAATGAGGGGATCTCTGTGTTCAGCGACGAATGAGGTCCATAAATCCACTTCCTACCATCTGCTGATTGAGCCTGAATTGGCATTTGGTCATGCACTTATGTATCATCGTTGACTTCGTTATGTTGCTCCACTGCAGCAATTAGTTCATCTAGATTTTTTATTGCTGGGTCAGCCTCTGCAGTTGCATCTTTGACCCTTGCTCTTTTTGTTGAACAACCCTGTTGATTTTCATTTGCCCTATGGCTAACAGGTCCAGGATCTTCGTTAGTGTAACTTATTGGTATTTGGGTTACACATGGCTGAACCTGGTGACAATGGCGACTCTTCTCCGGACTCTTCAGTGGAGACATCACCTCCTTGATTGATATAAAGGTATTAGTCACAAACAAATCTTTCGGTATATGTAAATCTTTAAATTCACAGCATGAATTCCTTACCTTTATATTTATCTTCCCTAGGCCTTTTGTTGTTCTGCCTTACAGTACTTGATATTTCTTCTATATCTGCAATGATCTTTGAGGTCTCTTCTTCGATAAAGGTTTCTGTCTCACTTAATACCCCTTCCCACCCATGAGCGTGGCGTTTGTTTATCTTTTCACCTTTCTTATACGCCATTTGCAAAACTTCTCTGCATCTAGATGAGTATTGCCCCACTTTTTCCACAAGTATGGATGCAATCTGATATTTCACCCAAATATGCAAACATATGTTATACACCATGCCTCCTTCTGGATTAAAATCACATTTTTAAATGCATATTGGGATGTTAATAGTACCTCCTCGACCATCGGTCCTCTCTTGGTTTTGCTTGACCCTTCTCCGTGATTTGTGAAATTCCGTATTAACGACCTCGAATACATGTTCCTCTGTAACATACTGTGTGCGCTGGCCTCGGCTGAACATCAACACAAAAACCGCCACGTTAGAACAACATAATTGAACGCATAATAATTAACCAAAAATAAGTTAGTGTCAACTATCGTTATATGCTCATACCAGCAGCAGTCCGTATATCACAATTTCTGAATTTTTTCCTGTGCTCATATCCGCATCAATAATTCTGTTAATTGTCTTCTGCTCATAGACCTTGCATCTTGTAAATACATCGTGTGGTAGGTTGTCGTCCTCAAGATCGAGATGTCTAGATAGAACACTTGTGGCATTATGTATGTGTTTCATTAGACCGAAAAACACAACTTATAGTTTGTGTTACTCTCGAGCAATCACCCCGAAAGTCTTGCTTAACGATATGTTGTTGTTCCTAAGGTGCATGACAATATCTTTGGCATGGGCATCAATTTGCCTGTGAGATGCCCAATGCAACTTCTCTCCGCAAGTTTGTGCCATGTCGTGATTATGCTCATACTTCACATCATGGATGAACCAACCATGGTCCGGTGTGCGATGCAACCTTATAAATGCAGGGCATTGGCAGCATACTGAGTGGGAATTCACCCTGCGTGGTTTTCCCTGTTGGACAGGTGGTGACAAGAGCTAGTTAGACGTATTATATGACTTTTCAGATGAGAAATAAAAAAATCAGGGCACTACGTATTTATGCAAAACGAACAGGTGACAGAACTTGATGATATAACTCACCGCGCATCCACAAACTATGTCCTGGACAGTCTTGCATTTTTCAACATTCCTTCTGCATTGTCCATACTTGATGCCAAAGCCAATCTCCCAAGAGTATAGGTTGTAAAAGTGGTAAGCTTCGGCCAAGGAATCAAATTCCTGGCTGATCTCTGGCTTGACGACGAACTTTGATTTCTTATCTGCGTATTTCTTCACTGAATTCTCCAAAACACTGACCCTGCCCGACGATGTAGCACGGCGATCAGGTATCTTGCCAAGTCGGACCCTACATATGATGGATATGTTAACAACAAGTCACATGGAATTAAACAAAGATCCCGCGTAACCAGTTAGATAAATTCCACACATAATTTGAGTGGCATAAACATTAGTAAATGCATGACAGAATTTTCACATCCAATTGACTAAGATTCCGAAAATTTTGCTTTCAATGTATAAAAACATAAGGACTTCAGAATTTTTTTCTTTAAATTCTGTGTGCAGCAATGCGTTCAACTCAAATAAAAAATACACTGAGATTATTTGAGTGGCTAAAAGTTTGATATTCGAATAAGCTATCAATCAATGTAGCATAATATAATTTATTTGGATAAATTTTGCTACTACACCTATTGAAATAAGTTTGCTTGAGTACACGTAAATCTCAATCATTGTATAATACATTACTGGGATTATTGAAACCCACAACATCTCTTAAACAGCTCGTTATCTATTATACACTTTGCCAGACGGTTTTTTCAAACTACACGCAAGGACACATAAATCTGCGCCCACGGGCGAATATGGCTTTATACACAAGCAATGAAATATAATGCTCGGTGTATCAAATAGAATGCTCATTGTATCAACCGTTGGCAACAATCAACATTCTGCTCCCGGAATGCGTAATTTCGGGAGAAAAATACTGCAAACTGAAGAGGTGTTTTTCTTTGAATAACCAAACTGAATAAATGTCTTAGCACCAACGCTTTTTCTGAAGCAACAAGTTCACATAAAAAACATGCCACTGATTGTGGTCAAATCAACAGGGTCTGCTATGGGACTCTGATGCGCGAAGATCAACATTCTGCACCCGCTATGCATAATTTGGTCAGAAAAAAAACTGCAACCTGAATAAGTGTTTTTTTTAATAAGCAAACTGAAAAAATGTCTAAGCATCAACGAGTTTTCTGAAGCAACAAGTTCACACAAATAACATGCCACTGATTGTGGTCAAAACAACAGGTTCTGCTATAACACTCTGATGGTGAAAATAAACATTCTACTCCCGCTATGAACTAAATTCGCCAAAACAAAAAACTGCAACCTGAAGAAGTGTCAATGCACCTACTTGAATTTCTGAAGCAACAAGATCAGTACAAAAATGTGACAGTACCTTTGACGCCATGGAGATGGATTGGGCTGCACTTTAGTTCCATGCTCTTCGGTGTCATCCCCATCTGCGCCGTTGAAAAACTCGGGGATGGCCTTATTCTTAAAATCCCCATCTGAATGAGATCCTAAATCTGTGGCCATATTCTTCTCGTCATCTTGGCTTGAGGAAGGAGAGTCGCTCTGGGAATCAGGATGCTCTACCTCGTCTTCCTCGTCTGCCTCCTCTTCCTCTAGCTCGCTCAGATCTGAGGCGTTTTCTGCTGGGAAAGGTTGGAAAGAAAAGCTGCCAATATCTTAAATTTGAGGATTCAGAGCCGTCCAAATGTTAATAAATATCAAGAAGAATATCTGATAGGGGAAACCTGAACAAGAGATCGGTGAATGACCCGGGGCCAAGATCCATTGGTGAATTTCTAACAAATCTGATGATCCAGGTGAGGGGACGGGGAGGGCTTGGTTCCTCCGCTGGATGCAGCTGCGACTGCGTGAGTGGATTTCAAATTTGAATGGTGTCCGGGTTGGTGGATGGGCCAGCATGGTCACGAGGTAGTGGACGACGGGGCGATTTAGGTCAGGTACGAGCTATGGCGAGGCGTGCGTAGCTAGTACACCAGTACACTAGATACGATAAGACAGTATTTCTCTCGTATGCGCTTGAATAACCGAAGAAAAACGAATCAGGTGGGTCCAAGTGGGACAGGCTCGCGCTGATCCACAAGGCAACGCCACGGCACCGATTCGCGTTGCGCGCGTAACCAGAGAGAGAAAGCCATATTCGCTCCGAACCGGTCTCGACCCATGGCCTCGCCTCGCCGTTCGCTTCTGCCTTCGCAACCATGGGTCGACCTGCGCACTGCTCTGCCCCCTCCATGCGCTACCTCCCCCGGTCATCCCCTCGTCGTGCTCGCTGTACCGGTCGCCATAGCACCCACCAGCCGCCGCTGCCGCCAATGGCGAAGCGCCCGCGCTGGTCCTACTCCCTGCGAGCCGCCGCGCCATCCGTTGGCCTCTACTCGCCGGGTACCCCGTCGAGCCGCCGCTTTCCCTAATCTTCGGGACCTCATGCTCCGTCGCGCTCGAGAGCCGCCGTCTGGATCAGGTGCCCGCGAGGAGCCCCGTGCTGGAGACCCTGTAGGGGGGCGGTTCGTGAATAAAAAAGAAAGGTGATCTGGTTTTTTCTCTTCTTCAATGGCTTCGTCCACCCAAAACTATCAGGTGTTATTGTATTATAATTCTTTATTCCGCGTAAATTAAATTTTACCAAGACTTTTTATACCGTTTTACACTACTATGTACACTGGTTTATCAACTCATGGCATCTATAAGACATCGAGCAATCTATCCAATCTGAAGAAAGATATCTGCTCGAAGGATACGCGCGAATCGCCGTCACCACAGCCTGGTCTACATCAACTCACCGCGATTAACTCGCTGTCCGAGCCGGCTCATAAATGATGTGGCCAACTCGCCATTTGCATCGGCTCACAAATGATGCGGCCGACTCGTCGTCCCCGCTGGCTTACAACGCCACAGACGATCATGAAGCGATCGCAGTGGCTAGCTCCCTCGCTCTAATGGAGCCCGATCGTGAGTTCAAACGCTGCGGCTGACCTCCACATCAACATGATAGGGGGCGCATATACCGGTGTAGTGCTCGCCTATGCGAGCCACCCAACAAACGCGCGCAAGCTCTCGTCCCTACGGCCAGGTCCACATCAACATACCGGTGCAGTGCTCGCCTATACGAGCCGCCCAATAGACGTGTGAAAGACGACGTTCCTGTGGTCTGGTCTACATCAACACGCTGGTGTCGCGCTCGCTTATATGAGTCGTCCAACTGAAGCATGCAAACTGCCCACACGGTTCGTCTCCTCCAACAACATTGGAGCAAAAAAACAAAATGACATTAATGTCTTACACAACATCGTCAAAACACGGACAAACTCCCACTCGCGCCGAGTTGCTCAATGGATAGGCGCATTGGTCAATACTATCTACTTCAACATATCAAAATAAATAGAAAAGCTTGTCATGAAGGAAACATCCCTGATGAAGCTACAATTTGAGCCGGCCATCATTGAGCCAGCAATTCCAAGCAAGCGGTGGAGAAAAAGAAAAATGGCCCTGGAGGAGCCAAGAGATCCAGACTACATAAAGTATAATGCATGGTCCAAAGAGGCATATGCACTCAATTTGGCCACGATATTTGCCAAAGACATATGATGAGCGTCACAAAGATCATCAGCTCACTATGACGTCTCTAGTTTGGATAAAATCCATCGTTCAACCGTCAACCTTATGCCGGCTTATGCCACACTCAAGCATGGAGACTCTCAAGCCGCCTTCTTGAGTTGACCCAAGACTCAAGGGCTACAAAGACATGGCTCGGCAGATTCAACCGGGGTGAATAATACAAGAACCCCGGATCATTACATGAAAGATAACCCGGTCCCGGGGTTGCTGCCTCATTGGCGGGTAATTTAAAGTCGCTCAAGAGGATGAGACGTCATGATGCGGCCGTTCAAACATGGGTGCCCTGCCTCATTGGCTGGAGATTTCAAAGTCGCCCAAGAGGACGAGCCGCCATGATGCGACCGTTCAAACATGGGTGTCCTGCCTCATTGGCGGGTGATTTAAAAATCGCTCAAGAGGACGAGCCACCATGATGCTACTGATCAAACATAGGTGCTATAAAGCCAAAGAGGACCGGTTGCCATGCTGCATGGTTGAAACATAGGCGCCAATTGTGATTAGTGGAATCAAGCCGACTTTATCTGAACCCCAGATGTTTTGCAGTTGTAGCATTGTCTCCTGTAATCTTAGGCTGAGCTTTTCCCTGATCATGGGTCACTTGGGAGCTTACAACTCACTGAGTTTAGCTTTCTCACCCTCTTGGTCTACAAAAAAATACCGCTATACGATGGTTAGACCTGACTGTATGTTTGTGTGACTCCTATTAAAAGACCCCGTGTACTCTTGACAAGTCAATCCATTGTGGACCCTGAACTTGCCAAAGTTAAAACATCGAGTGCGTCATGTGAGAGCCGGCATATGGAAAAGGAGAAACCATAGGTTCACATACCCGCTTCACTGAAGCATGACTTGAGCCTGATCAGCCAATCTAAATCACCAAATCGCATTGAGTCGGCTTATTAAAAGTTTTTATCCTTATGGGTTTTCATATCCGCTTTCATTGAAGCAAGACTCGAGCCTCGAAAGCGGGTCTTTATGTCATGCCTCAAAAGCTAGCACTTTATATTCTATTATCATATACATACATAATCAGGCATTGCATCATGCATCATACTTCATACATACATATCATGTCGGTCTTCAAACTAGGTCAAAGCATATACTTCTGCAGGAGCAAATAGATCTTTGATAGCCAATATGGCTGGATCTTCATCATGGTTTATCATAACCAGTGTTAAATGATTGGGGGGGGGGGTTAAGCGAGCTCAGAAGAATTGACTATTTTTGAAAGATCTGCCATATCACATATAATGTTGGGTCATCTAATTGAACAACTCTTGGATTTTTTCAATTTGTGCTCTATAGTAAACTACAACGCTTATGGATTTCTCAAACATATATTTGTTGGGTTGCACCGCAACCACGAGCAGGGATTTCATTTCAAAGACAAAGGAATTATTCCAGGATATTCGTACTGAGTTACATTACAACCACGGTCAAGGATTCATTCAAATCAACATGACATCAAAGTATGAAAGTCACATGTCACTGCAAGCATGCACCATGACACTTGGGAGCTAATGCAAATTGTTTTTCAAATCATCACATTATCAGTAGACCTGCTAACTCAAAGAGATAAGCCAGCTCTTGGGGGCTACAAGTCACTCTTTATTCAAGTATGGATTCAAGGAAGAACTGGCTCATCATCTCATAATAACTCGGTCATTTGGGGCTACACATTGCTGCTCAAGATTACATAATTAGATCTGCAAAGTCCCTGCTCATTATTGCATAATGACCCGACCCTTGGAGGCTATACTAGCTGAAATTGTTATGAGCATAAGACAAATACAAAGTCCCAAGTCGCTGCAGGCATGCCTTTTCTTAGGCCCATAACCACTAGTGGAGAACGGGGATTTAGTCCCGGTTGGGAACAACCTTTAGTCCCGGGTCACCAACCAGGACTAAAGGCCCCCACCCTTTAGTCCCGGTTGGCCACAACCGGGGACTAAAGTCCGTCCACATTGCCGTGAGTGTGTGGTGGGGGCTGGAGGACCTTTAGTCCCGGTTGGTGACACCAGTCAGGACTAAGGATTTTGTGTTTTTTGTTGGGGTTTATGGTTTATGGTTTATTTTTCCTTTTCATTTTGTGTTGTTCATTCAATTATTTTTTATTTCAAACATATTTTACACTACTACATAATGTACACGTTGATCCATATATAATATAATTTCTCATACGACCATACATATATATATATATATATACAATTTCTCCTACAATTTGGTATATACATGGTGAAGTGTCATGTAGTCGACATTCACACGACACCACTAAGAGAAGCACAAACATACATATCATCAAAATATCGAACGAATACCAAATTCATATGATTACTTATAATAAGACTTCTCTCATGTCCTCGGGAACAAAAGTAACTACTCACACATCATCAACATGTTCAGGATGAGAGGTGTAATAATGATAAATAAGGATATGAACATAATATCTTCCACCAAGTAAGCCAATATGCATCAACTATGAGATGTAATCAACACTACTAGTAACCCACATATACCAATCTGAGGTTTTGAGACAAAGATTGAATATAAGAGATGAACTAGGGTTTGCGATGGGATGGTGCTGGTGAAGATGTTGATAAGGATTGGTCCTCCCATGAGGCTGTAAGCGTTGGTGATGACGATGGCTTCGATCTCACCCTCTCGGAGAGAAGTTTCCCTGGCAGAATCGCTCTGCCGGAGAGCAAAAGGGCCTATGCCCAGGTTTCTACCTTGAGACGACAGTGCTTCATCACGAAAGTATCTTCTTGATTTTTTCTAGGTCTGAACACACCTTATAAGAGAAGAGGGAGTCCTGGGGACCTGTGAGGGGCCCGCAAGATAATAGGGCGTGCCCGGGGGTGGGGCGTGCCCTGATGGATTGTGGCCAGCAGGTGGCCCCCCTCTGGAATTTTTTTTGGTCCAATAATTCACATATATTCCACAAAAAATCGCCATGAAGTTTCAGGCCATTTGGAGTCCAGTGATTTTTCAGCCTTTCTCTTGATTTTTAGGCCCAGAATTCTAGTTTACGGCAATTTTCCTCTTTATGATGTACCTCGTAAATTCAGAGAGAAGCGGCATACGAATTGTATGATAATGTGGAAGAATGGATAATAATAACATAAATATTAATAGAAAATCATGATCTAAAATGGACGTATCAGGGGACGCGGTGGATCCAGGCCCTTGCTGGTGGGAGGACTCCGTTTTTAGTTGTTTCTTTTGGTTTAGTTAGGGCTTGTGTCATACTTAGGAAGACGACATTGTGATGGCTCCGTGTAGATGTAGTAAAGTTTTCCCTGTCTAGTCCCCATTTTGGTGGTGTGTCTAGCATCGTCGGAGTGCGTGTGAAGGTGTGTCGTTGGTGGATCTTGTGGGACTCGACCGGTTATTGTGTTTGGTGGGTCTACTCAGATCTGTTCTTCGTTCGGCTAGGTTCGTGTGTCTTTTGATTGGATCCTTTCTATCTATGCGACTCTTCATCTATGGTGGTTGTTGTTCTGGTGCAGTGGTCCTATGAGGCCTTAACACGATAGATTTCTGATTGTCTACTACAACAAGTTTTGCCTAGCTCTGACGAGGGAGGGGCGATGATGACGGCGTGCCTTTTGCTTGCTTCGGTACATGTAGTCTAGATGGTCAGATTTGGATGTATTTTTTATTATTTTTTATGTTCGTCGTACGACCATAATTGCAAATGAATATATCAAAAGTTTTGACGTACGAAAAGTAAGAATATTCTTTAACTTTTTTATGCCATACAAATTTTTGGCATAAACAACAGACCCATTAGCTAGGGGGCGGCTGCGAACCAACATGGGTTGGATGCTTACAAGGGATTGTGGTATATATCCCCAGCCCACGAGAGTTCAAATCTTGATGCTTGCATTTATTTCTGAATTTATTTCAGGATTTTTGGCGATGCGCATTCAGTGGGAGGAGATGTTCCCGTCGACGACGAGGTGTCTATGGTGACTTTGTAAATTTCAAGATGGTACATTAGCTCAGTCTTTCGGGGATGCTCATAGTGATAGGATGTGCGTGTGTACGTTCATAATAATGAGTATATGCACGTGTATATGAACGCTTGCGTCTGTACTATGTTAAAAAAAATAGCTCGGAGGAAATCTCCACCGAACGTTTCTATAATGTTCGCAGGGTGGTGGAACTCCTAGTGAACGTCTCCCCATCGCTGATTGTTCGCTAGGGGACAAGCTAAGGCGCAAATCAGTCTATGATTGAATGGGCATGACAAGGCGCGAATCAATCTATGGCTAGATGGTTATTAAGGGTTCAAGTTCTAGGTTATACTGTGCTCGCATTTTTTTTAGATTTATTTCACGCGTTTTAGTGATGTGTGTTCAATAGGACACGTCGTCTATGAAAGTGTCTATGTCTCCTTCCTCAATTTGTGTCAGCTCAGTCTCTTAAAGGTGTTCATAGAGGTAAGATGTGTGAGTGTGTGTTCAAAGGAGTAAGTGAACGTGTGTGTATAAGCATTCGCTTTTGTACCAAAGAAAAGGGGACAGGCCAAGGCGAATCAATGATTGCCCCAAAGGCCTAGTCAAATGTTTTTTTATTTAAAAGAGGCCATGAACCAAATAGATTTATTCGAAAAGCATGGGGAAAACCTAAATTTTGAAAATGACATGCTCTTAGTTATGAAAAATGCCATGGTATTTTATTTAATTGCTATTTGTCTATTATATAAATTTACAAGGAGTACTCTAAAAAGGTCTTGTGATCTATAAAGTAAAATTGCGATGCTAAACTTTAGAACCGCCTTCCTCTAGATAGGGAATAAAATGAACAATAAATAGGCAATTTCTTATTTGAAAAAATACTGAAAACATACATTTATAAAATTCCATGCTCTGAAATATGAGAATTGCCATGCTACTTTATAAAACTACCTTTTGTCTAATTTATATACAAAAGTACTATGTTAATAAAAAATGGCATGCTAATAAAAATGAAATTGTCATCCTCTTAATAATAAAACTGCCATCCTCATGACGATAAAAATGTCATGGCAACAATAATGAAAATGTCACCGGTTCATTAAAATAAAACTACCATCATATTAAATATATTTTTAGAAGAACAGGGAGGCCTCTCCCCCGTTCCATTTCAACAATGAAACCAACCAAGTTATTACAATCAACCCACTCAAAGGGGTAGTTCCGCAAGAAAGCGAGACAATTACAGTACAAACTAGTTTATTACATCAGCTGATAGGGCGGGACGGCAGGGGAGAAAACTACAGAACATGGGTGTGATAGGGTTTTTATACTGTTCTGACCCTCTCAGCAATCTCTGTCACAAACTAAATTCGATCTGAAAGTATTTCATCTGACCTTTTTAAAAACGTAGAGCCCGTGACGTTGCTGCTGCACGTAGAAACGTCAGTCTATATTGACGTTTGTGCTTCACATTCAAATGCCGAACTTGCTCGTGTTGCAGACCACATGAAAACGCCATGGACCTTAGTGTTACTGCGCAGGCTGCAAACACCATGAAGCTTGCGTTTCCATGGCGTTTAGTGTTACTGAGCATGGCCGCTCACGTCGTCTATGAAAGTGTCTGTGTCTCCTTCGTCAATTTGTGTTAGCTCAGTATCTTAAAGGTGTTCATAGAGGTAAGATGTGTGAGGGTGTGTTCAAAGAAGTAAGTGAATGTGTGTATATAAGCATTCGCTTTTGTACCAAAGAAAAGGGGACAGGCCAAGGCGAACCAATGTTTGCCCCAAAGGCCTAGTCAAATATTTTTTTTATTTAAAAGAGGCCATGAACTAAATAGATTTATTCGAAAAGCATGGGGAAAACCTAAATTTTGAAAATGACATGCTCTTAGTTATGAAAAATGCCATGGTATTTTATTAAATTGCTATTTGTCTATTATATAAATTTACAAGGAGTACTCTAAAAAGGTCTTGTGATCTATAAATTAAAATTGCGATGCTAAACTTTAGAACTGCCTTCCTCTAGATAGGGAATACAATGAACAATAAATAGGCAATTCCTTATTTGAAAAAATACTGAAAACATACATTTATAAATTTCCATGCTCTGAAATATGAGAATTGCCATGCTACTTTATAAAACTACCTTTTGTCTAATTTATATACAAAAATACTATGTTAATAAAAAATGGCATGCTAATAAAAATGAAATTGTCATCCTCTTAATAATAAAACTGCCATCCTCACGATGATAAAAATGTCATGGCAACAATAATAAAAATGTCACCGGTTCATTAAAATAAAACTACCATCATATTGAATATTTTTTTTAGAAGAACAAGGAGGCCTCTCCCCCGTTCCATTTCAACAATGAAACCAACCAAGTTATTACAATCAACCCACTCAGAGGGATAGTTCCGCAAGAAAGCGAGACAATTACAGTACAAACTAGTTTATTACATCAGCTGATAGGGCGGGACGGCAGGGGAGAAAACTACAGAACACGGTGTGATAGGGTTTTTATATTGTTCTGACCCTCTCAGCAATCTCTATCACAAACTAAATTCGATCTGAAAGTATTTCATGATTTGATTTTTTTTAAAACGTAGAGCCCGTGACGTTGCTGCTGTACGTAGAAACGTCATTTTATATTAACGTTTGTGCTTTACATTCAAACGCCGAACTTGCTCGGGATGCAGACCACATGCAAACGTCATGGACCTTAGTGTTACTGGGCAGGCTGCAAACGTCCGTCCATCAGTCCCATGCATGCAGTAGCGGCCAGCTCACAGGTATATGTGCATAGGGTACTGGGTAGCGATGTCTTGTTTAGCGATGCTGCCAGCTGATGGTTGAATAGTCAAGGTACCGGCCTATAGAAGAGTACCTACTACCTGCCTAGCTTGCATGCTTCGCTCACTTGCGTGCATGTCGACCTTGCCATGCATAGTTAACAGAGAGAAGCATGCATGCATGCAGTGCATTGCCCTCTAGACTATGGCAAGCTGGCAAGGGTTGGACTATTCAGAGGCAAATGGCATGCACTAATCGAAGTAACGTCAAGATACATGGCGTATTGGCATGCACTAATCGAAGTAACGTCAAGATACATGGCGTATTGGCGGTTGCAGCCTGCACAGTAACGCCGAGGCCCATGGTTTCTCGTGTGGTCTGCAGCGAGCTACTTTGGTGTTTTTACGTGAGCAGCAATGCGAACTACTTGGACGTTTCTATATGAAGATGAAACGTCATGGTTTCTGGCGTTGTAAAAAAGATCAGATCGTGAAATAGTTTCATGTAAAGTTTATTTTATACTATAGTTTTCGATTAAGGTTAAAACAGTGATTTCGTCCGGTGTGATATGGGAGCGCCGATTTCACAGCCTTCAGCGGGGGCGTCATCGGAGCTTGCGGCGACCAACAGGCTCCCAGAGTAGTTGTCGGGTTGTGCAGCGCTAATTTATCTCCATCATCACATTTCTTTGGCGTAGAGTAGCCCTCATCAGAGACCTTGAGCTGGCGTAGCCTCACCAGCACACAATTTCAGCCACATTGAATTAACAGCGAGCGTTGGAGTAACTTTGGCTGGGCCGAGAAGGCCTCCGGCCTTGTTTTGCTATGTTCTTTCGACAGAACAGCCCGGACTTTACCATTCTTGAGATCAGCCTCAGGACCTGCTTAATAAAGACCCAAAGAGTATTGTCAAAGATTATCGGATTCCTAAATTTCCAAAGCCCCCAGAGAGCGGCAGAAGTAAGAGCGTTCAAAGCAGAGTTTTTGTTGTTGGAAACCCAGAATCTAGATACAGATTCAGAGTCCCTTCCTATCTCCATGTGAAATTATTCTCTAATAACAGTCCACACAGTTTTTGCAACCACACAATCAAAGAAAAGATGTGTGATGGATTCATGCTCCTCACAAAAAACACAATCAAGGGGCTTGATAATGTGCCTTTTCCTAAGGTTATCCCTGGTCATTAATTTGTTATGGGAAATTAACCACAGGAGAACATGAATTTTGGGGGAACTTTTAGCTTCGAGACATTAAGAATAAAAACTAACTACACACCAATGAAATGAAAGACATGGTACAAAGAACTAGTAGAATATTTACCATTATTTTCAAGTTGCCAGATCAAGGAATCAGGCTAGGCTCATCATTGAGGGTAATGCTACTAGCTACTTCAACTAGCTAGTACCACTGTTCCATCATCTTGCAATCAAAGTTTCTTCTAAAAGTATGTTTTAGCTAGTGGCCATCCCATACTTCATTAATACATTTAGTAGGTTCATTACAGATAACATAAATATGCCAGAATTGGATTGCTAGGGGAGTTGCCAAACCAAGTGTCCTCCCAAAATCTAACTTTGCTACCAGAACCAACCAACCATCTATACCCAAATTTCAGAGCTTGAAAGATGGATTTCAAGCCTTTCCAGAAAGTGGAGGTGGACTGGTCAGGGCTGGGGGAGAAGAGATTTGGTTTCCCAGCCATTTTGCATACAATCAACAATCTTTTTCCAAGGATTCCCTTCTCCATCATAGTATCTCTTAATCCAGGACCCTAGGAGACACATTTTGATATCTTGTAGGTTACCCAAACCTCCAAATTCTTTTTTCATACACACTAATTTCCATTTAGCAAGATGAAGCTCATTCCAGAGGCAGTGTGCCACTAGTGGAAAACGGGCCTTTGGCCTGGACCCTTTAGTCCGGGCCTCCCTCTGGGCCGGGACTAAAGGCCCGGCCACGTCGCCCCAAATCGCAATGCCGCCCACGAGGCTTTGGTCCCGGCCCGTAAGGAGCCTTTAGTCCCGGTTTGTGTCTCAAACCGGGACTAAAGGGCTACGCGGTGTGCAGCCCGCATGTGCGCCACCTTTAGTCCCGGTTTGTGTCTCAAACCGGGACTAAAGTCCTCTACCTATATATAGCACAGCCCCCTCTCCCCTCTCCTTGCATTTTTCTTGGATGGAAGAGTGTGGGTGTGTGCTAGCTCCCCATTTTTTTTGATGCACTATAGGTGTTTGTTGAAATGTGTGTTAGAGCGATGCCGCTTCAGTTCACCGAACACAACTACGATATGAGATGCCCGAGCCACGCTTAAACCTCTTCCTCTTTATTTCTACTTATTCTAAAAGGTTAGCAACTATATTTCCTCGTTTAGACCGTGCGGTACTAATTTTTAGGATCGTGATTGTATTTGATATACTGTCGTATAACGCAGATGAGCCATCCATGGATGTACCGTGATCGACGCACAGCCGCTTACAGAGAAGGCATGCATTCTTTTCGAGATGCAGCCGATGCGAACAAGCATGGTGATGGCTATATGTTTTGTCCATGTGTTGGATGTCGGAATGAGAAGGATTACACTTCCTCAAGAGTCATTCAGAGCCACCTGCTTCGGTCCGGTTTTATGTCGGGCTATAATGTTTGGACCAAGCACGGAGAAAGAGGGGTTATGATGGAAGACGACGATGAAGAAGAAGAGAACGATGATGACAACTACCGATCTATGTTCCCTGAGTATGCTGATACCGCAATGGAAGACAATGAAGAAGAAGATCAAGATGAAGAACGGGAACCGGATGAGCCCGCTGATGATCTTGGCCGGGTCATTTCTGATGCACGGCGAGGTTGCGACACAGAAAAGGAGAGGTTGCAGTTCGAGCAGATGTTACAGGACCACAACAAATTGTTGTACCCAACTTGTGAAGATGGCCAGAAGAAGCTGGGTAGCACAGTGGAATTGCTGAAGTGGAAGGCAGAGACCGGTGTGACTGACTCGTCATTCGAAAAGTTGCTGGTACTGATGAAGAAGATGCTTCCAAGAAAGAACGAATTGCCCGCCAGCACGTACGAAGCAAAGAAGCTTGTCTGCCCTCTAGGATTAGACGTGCAGAAGATACATGCATGCCCTAATGACTGCATCCTCTACCGCGGTGAGAAGTACGAGAATATGGATAAATGCCCGATATGCACTGCATTGCGGTATAAGATCAGAAAAGATGGCCCTGGTGATATTGAGGGCGAGCCACCCAGGAAGAGGGTTCCTGCCAAGGTGATGTGGTATGCTCCTATAATACCACGGTTGAAACATCTGTTCAGAAATAAAGATCATGCGAAGTTGTTGCGATGGCACATGGAAGATCGTATGAAAGACGATAAGTTGAGGCACACCGCTGATGGTCGGCGGTGGAGAAAAATCGAGAGATAGTTCCCGAGATTTGCAGCCGACGCAAGGAACTTATGGTTAGGTCTGAGTACAGATGGCATGAATCCTTTTGGGGAGCAGAGTTGCAGTCACAGCACCTGGCCCGTTACTCTATGTATCTACAACCTTCCTCCTTGGTTGTGCATGAAGCGGAAGTTCATTATGATGCCAGTGCTTATCCAAGGTCCAAAGCAACCCGGCAACGATATTGATGTGTACCTAAGGCCATTAGTTGATGAACTTTTACAGCTGTGGGCCGAACCAGGTGTACGTGTGTGGAAAGAGCACAAACAAGAGGAATTTGACCTTCGAGCGTTGCTTTTCGTAACCATCAATGATTGGCCTGCTCTTAGTAACATTTCAGGACAGTCAAACAAGGGATACAATGCATGCACGCACTGTTTGGATCAGACAGAAAGTATATATCTCGACAAATGTAGGAAGAATGTGTACCCGTACAATCGTCGTTTTCTTCCGCCCAAGCATCCCTTAAAGAAAAAAGGCAAGCATTTCAATGGCAAGGCAGAACCCCGGGGGAAGCCTGTCATCCGTACTGGTGCTGAAGTATTTGATATGGTCAAAGATTTAAAAGTAATCTTTGGAAAGGGTCCTGGCAGCCAACCTGTTCCTAACGGCCCTGATAAGCGCGTACCCATGTGGAAGAAGAAATCTATATTTTGGGAGCTACCCTACTGGGAAGTCCATGAGGTCCGCTCGGCAATCGACGTGATGCACCTGACGAAGAATCTCTGTGTGAATATTCTAGGCTTCTTGGGCTTGTATGGGAAGTCAAAAGATACACCAGAAGCACGGGAGGACCAGGAATGTCATAAAGGAAGAGATGACATGCATCCAGGGCAGTTTCAAGGGCGTGCCAGCTACGCTCTTACTAAAGAAGAGAAGGAAATCTTCTTTGAAGTCCTTTTCAGTATCAAGGTCCCGACTGGCTTCTCGTCGAATATAAAGGGAATCGTAAATATGAAAGACAAAAAATTCCAAAACCTAAAGTCTCATGACTACGACGTGCTTATGACACAATTTCTTCCGGTTTCATTGAGGGGAATTCTACCGGAAAATGTTTCCCTGGCAATTGTGAAGGTATGTGCATTCCTCAATGCAATTTCTCAGAAGGTAATCGATCGAGAAAGTCTATCAGGGTTACAGATTGATGTGGTCCAATGTCTGGTCAGCTTTGAGTTGTTGTTCCCGCCATCCTTCTTCAATATAATGACACACCTCCTAGTTCACCTAGTCGAAGAGATTAGAATTCTCGGTCCTGTGTTTCTACACAATATGTTCCCCTTCGAGAGGTTCATGGGAGTCTTAAAGAAATATGTTCGTAACCGTGCTAGGCCAGAAGGAAGCATCTCCAAGGGCTATGGAACAGAGGAGGTCATTGAGTTTTGTGTGGACTCTCTTCCTGACCTTAAGTCGATTGGTGTTCCTGAATCTCGGTATGAGGGTAGGCTGACAGGAAAAGGCACACTAGGAAGGAAAGCAAAAGTATGTATGGACGGGCATTCTTTCTCTCAAGCACACTACACGGTTCTACACAATTCCACCGTGGTGGCTCCGTATATCGTGAGACACAAGAATATTCTACGCTCCGAAAACCCGGTGAAGGCTGACTCTTGGATTAAAGGGGAACACGAAAGACTTTCGGCAGTTGGTTGCAGACACATCTCATGAATGACGACACCGTTGGAGATCAGCTGTACTGTTTGGCCAGGCCACCATCTTCGACTATATGTACTTTCCAAGGGTATGAGATAAATGGGAATAGATTTTACACGGTTGCCCAAGATAAAAAGAGCACCAACCAAAATAGTGGTGTCCGCTTTGATGCAACAGACGAGAATGGGCACTGTTTGGAAACATATTACGGGTACATAGAGGAGATATGGGAACTTGACTATGGACCTACTTTTAAGACCCTTTGTTTTGGTGCAAATGGGTGAAGCTGACAGGAGGCGGGGTAGTTGTAGACCAAAAGTACGGCATGACAACAGTGGATCTCAACAATCTTGCGTACATGGACGAACCATTTGTCCTAGCCAATGATGTCGCTCAGGTTTTCTATGTGAAGGACATGTCTACAAAAACGAGAAAAAGAAATCAGCAAAAGAAGATATCGTCCGATGAGCCAAAACGCCACATAGTTCTTTTAGGGAAAAGAAACATCGTGGGAGTAGATGACAAGACAGACATGTTAGTAGATTATAATAAGTTTCATGAAATTCCGCCCTTCAAAGTGAAAACTGACCCAAGCATCCTACTAAATGATGAAGATTCTCCATGGCTACGACCCAGAAGAAAACAGAAATAATAGATAGGAATATTGGTGCAATAATGTAATAATGTCGTAGCCCTCTCAACTTTTTAACACATGCTATGTGGGTGAAATGATGATAGCATGCCAACTTTCAACATTTTCAGAGTTCATTTGTAGTGCTTTTCAATTTCAGGGTCAACTAGCTCAAAAAGAATAAGTAAATGCACGAAGAATACCAAATGAAGTCAGAAATTGTTGAAATTTTGTGATGTGCCTTTGAATGGTGCATTTTGAACACACAAAAAGTATGGAGTTCAAGTAAGTTCAAAAAAATGAAATCCCTTTGTAAGAGATGAGTTCTCGTTCGAAACCCTGATACTTCGAGAGAGATTGTCTGTTTCATACACGAAGTGCATCCAGTTTTTGTCGTAGCCCTCTCAACTTTTTAACACATGCTATGTGGGTGAAATGATGATAGCATGTCAACTTTCAACATTTTCAGAATTCATTTGTAGTGCTTTTCAATTGAAAATAACAAAATAGTTCATAGTTTGGATAGTCAAAATAATTAATTTTGAAAATAGAAAATAGTTTTGAATTATTTATTCAATTTCAAACACTTTTCATTATCATAGTTTTGTCAAATTCTCAAATATGCAAAAATAATTTTAATAAACATAGTTTTTAATTGAAAATAACAAAATAGTTAATAGTTTGGATAGTCAAAATAATTAATTTTGAAAATAGAAAATAGTTTTGAATTATTTATTCAATTTCAAACACTTTTCATTATCATAGTTTTGTCAAATTCTCAAATATGCAAAAAGAATTTTAATAAACATAGTTTTTAATTGAAAATAACAAAATAGTTAATAGTTTGGATAGTCAAAATAATTAATTTTGAAAACAGAAAATAGTTTTGAATTATTTATTCAATTTCAAACACTTTTCATTATCTTAGTTTTGTCAAATTCTCAAATATGCAAAAAGAATTTTAATAAACATAGTTTTTAATTGAAAATAACAAAATAGTTAATTTTGAAAATAGAAAAAAATTGAAACTATATGAGAATTTATAGAGAAAATTAAACATAAATTCAAAGTGACCTCACTTTGAATTCAGGTTTAATTTTCTCCATAATTTCAAATATAGTTTCAATTTTTAAATTTACTGTCAGTTTAGGCCCGTAAGCCTGCTTTAGAGAGGAGCTCGATGGAGATGCTGCGACGGGGCTTATAAACTAGTGTTAGTCCCCCTCACTGGGCGAGATGGGACTAAACTTATAGTGCAGCCAGCGGAGGGGCTTTAGTCCCGGGTGGAGCCACGACCCGGGACTAAAGCCCCTCACCTGCCGCCTACCGAGCACGGGCCTTTAGTCCCGGGTCGTGGCTCCACCCGGGACTAAAGGGTGTCTTTAGTCCCGGCTCGAGCCCCGACCTGGGACTAAAGGCCCCTGCTTCCCGCCTTTTGGTCTGCCGAAAAAGGGCCTTTAGTCCCGGGTCGTGGCTCCACCCGGTACTAAAGGGTGTCTTCAGTCCCGGTTCG
Organism: Hordeum vulgare subsp. vulgare; assembly: GCF_904849725.1. Classification (NCBI taxonomy): domain Eukaryota; kingdom Viridiplantae; phylum Streptophyta; class Magnoliopsida; order Poales; family Poaceae; genus Hordeum; species Hordeum vulgare. Next base: position 64,978,766 of record NC_058522.1, read on the forward strand.
AGCCCCGAACCGGGACCAAAGATCCTACTATATAAGTGGGAGTTGGAAATTTCCAACCCAAATCGCCATTTCTCTTCTTCCTCGGACTCTCTCCTGCCCGGCGCGACACGAACTCGCGCGACGCCGCCAGGCTGCCCGCCGTCCTCCTCGCCGCCACCTGATGTCCTCCTTGCCGTCATCGCCGTCCTCCTCGCCGCCGCCGTCCTCCTCGCCGCCGCCTGTCGTCCTCCTCACCGTCGTCGACGCCCTCCCCTCCCACTCCGGCAGGTAAGCCCCCCGCCCCTCCTCCCCAACACTCCGGCCGGTAGAAGAAAAGAAGAAAAAGGAGATGAAAAGAAGAAAAAGGAGAAGAAAAGAAGAAAAAGGAGAAGAAAAGAAGAAAAAGGGAATAAAAGAAGAAAAAGGAGAAAAAAAGAAGAAAAAGGAGAAGAAAAGAAGAAAAGGAGAAGAAAAGAAGAAAAAGGAGAAGAAAATATTTTTTTTGTCATTTAATTCCTATTGTTATTAGGTTTGTGCTAGATTATTAGGGTTAGTAATATTTAGAATTAGGTTAGGGTTACAAGAAGAAGAAAGATGAACAAAAATAAGAAAATAAGATTAGGAAAAAGGAAAATAAGAAGAGGAGGAGAAGAAAAGAAGAAAAAGGAGAATAAGAAGAGGAGGAGAGGAGAAGAAGAGGAAAAATAGAAGAAGAGGAGAAGTAGAAGAAGAGAAGTTGAAGAAGAAGCGGAGAAGAAAATAAGAAAGAAGAAGAAGAAGAAGAAGAAGACATTTCTACGTATATAGATGCTTAATTAGTGTTTCTTAGATTATTGCTTAATTTTGCTATTGTATATGCTTAAGTGTTAATAGTTTATTTTACTATATATACAATTAGTTTATTTTTAGCAAGAAAATTAATAGAACTAGTTTATTTTTTTAGTAGATTTTACGATGCCTATCCCGCATCCTCGTCGTCGACTCGGCGGAGGACACCTGCTTGATCAGAGGGGCCATGTCCGGGACTGGGCTCCGCCCGGCTGGTATTGGGAGGTGCTACCTTCCGGGGGGCGTAGGTTGGTGAGGAGCCAGCTCGTTGTTGACCCGATCCTTGTTTGGTGGCGGTCGCGTGGGCCAGTGACGGTGCCGAGGCTTCCGGACACTGCGGAGGTGGTACGTCACCGTGTCAGCGAGGAGGATGCGCACGTCCGTCGCTACATGGTTGCGTTGGAGGGCAGGTTCGAGCATGCCTGGCAGGTTCTTCAGGGATCTCACTGGAGCTATGATCCTGTGATTGTTCCTTCTCTTTGGGTGTCCACCGCCCGCGACGATACCCGTCGGGCGCTACGGTTCTAGCTGTATTAGTGATGCTATATGTATGATAGTATTCGAGGAGTATTAGTGATAATATTCGATGATGTACGGACGAAAGAGATGATATCGTTTTGCTTATAATTGAATGCATGCTAATTTTAATACTACTTTATTTTACGATTTGGTTTTGCTTATTGAATGCTCAAGTTGGAAAACTACTCCTACTTTGAATACTATGCAGAAATCTAGGAGTCCCGGGTGGAGCCACGACCCGGGACTAAAGTTGTTTTGGAACGGAGTTCCTGATAGAATAATTCTTTTTTGGTACAAAGTTCAACAAAGTCCTTTGACACTAGACAATGTGACATATAGAAGGGTAGATGAGATCAGGAAAAATAGGATCATTTTCTACACATCTAGAATGTCGCCATTTTGTTAAATCCTTAAAGGTTAAGAGAATCCGTTAGACATATTTTAGAGTTTAGGTTCTAGCCAAGACCCGGGACTAAAGGTCCTCCTATATAAAACGACACTTCGAAGTTTCCAACCCCTCTTATATAGTTTGTTAGTTTATTAGTTAATCAAATGTCCGTTTTTTGCAGAACTATGGATCCACATATCAGGAACCTCAAAGAGGAAGAACTTCTCGAAGATATAATCAAAGACGGCCCCGACGTTGAACCAGCTGAATCTCCGTCGTCATATCTAAACCCCTCCGGATATGGAATGGAGGTCGACCGACACGAAGATGAAGCCAATGGGGCAGGAGATAGGTCCAATGACGGAGAAAGTGATAGCTCCACTGATGGAGAAGCCGATGGAGAAGCCGGTGGAGAAATAATAAAGTCCGGTGAGGTATACATATGAAGTTCGACAATAACTTGTAATATGTGAAAAATATTGGAGATAGCTCTATATTGTATACATATACATTCATTTGACGAATGTTTCTCCCTCTTAGGCCTCCACATCGAGCAAAGCTACGAAACGAGGCCCGACTAGAAAGTTGGATGCACGGACGCATTACACCTTCGAGGTGATATTGCCTACAGGCGAACCCAAGCTTCCTAAGAATGCTGCTGACACATTCAAGAAGCAATGCGGAGTTCTCGTTAGGGATCACGTCCCGATCAGCGTTCAGGAGTGGAACAAGCGCAAAGGGGCAGCCGATAGTGACTTTGTCGCCGAAAGGTACAAAGATAATCTTTGGAATGATCTCATGTCACATTTCAACCTGCCAGAATGTGAGAATGAAGACGCCGCAAAAAAACTAAGGGCCAAAGTCAAGCAGTGGACTCTAAAGAAGATGGCCGAACTGTCCCGTAGCTGGAAGAAGAAGCTATGGTAAAACTATCTGAAGACAAAGAAAGTGCCAGTATTCGAGGGGTATCTAGCCAAGCAGACGAATTGCTGAAAGGCATTTCAAGAGTACAAGGAGTCAGAAGATGCCCAGGCATTATCAGAAAAGAACAAGAAAAATGCCGACAAGAAGAAATATCACCACAAGCTGGGGCCATGGGGGCTATGAGACTGCCATCCCAAAGTGGGATAAGAAAGAGCAAGATCTGCTAGCTAAAGGCATCATACCTGAACCACTCCGTGATGAGTGGGAATTGAGAGCAAGAAATTGGTTCCTTGCGCATGGTGGTTCGTACGACGAAGAAACAGGGGACCTCATCTGCAGTGATGGTCTTAGGATACCCAGGGAGAATTGGAAAAGGATAGTGAAAGAAATTAAGGAGGGAAAAAGACAGTTCACTGCAGATAGAGAGAAAGATTTGCTCACACTGGTCCTCGGCAATGACGAACATGGAGAACGAACGCGAGGCTTCGGTCCTTCTTACCCGTGGTGGCTTGGGTTTGCCAGAGACCAAGACACTTACAGAAGCCGAGCGAGAGCAAAGAAGCGACAGCAGGATGAGGAGAATGACAAGTTCAACCAGTTGCTTGCCAGGATTAACGAGCAACAGAAGCAGATTGATGAGCTTAGAGGAGTAGCGCGCCAGGAAGATCCTGCACTCGATATTACCGACGCCCCATCTAAGCGGAAAAGCAGTGTGGCTGAATCTGAGGCCCCGCCTGACGATGCACGAAGAATGATAGAGGGCGGTCCCGGCTACCCCGTGGATGGAATCAAGGAGTCAACATCATGTGAACTCCATCAGAAATTCAAGAACATATCCATGAAGGTGGCCGTCAGACAAGCTTTACCTTCTGGCCCTGATGCACGCTGGCATGGCCGTGAGATTCCAGCTGGCTTTGCTAAAGTCGGGGTGGATGAAATCATGGTGGGGTTTCATGATATGGAGCTCGACATAGCTGGACCCGAAGATGAGAGGACACTCGGAGAAGTACTGGGTGGAGTCATCCTATGGGACAAGAACTACATCAAGCTTCCAGGCTCGGCCCCAAGGACAACACCGCCTCCGAGTCGTCGCAGGTCACCTACACCTACATCACCTCCAAGCCCTCCACATGACGACGGCCAGCACAACACGAGCCCATCTCGATCACCGCCGCCGGACTTGGGTCGTCCGTCTCCGCCGCCGCCCGCTCCGGATACTAAGCGGAAGCGTGCCAGCAAGAAGGCTCCGATGATGATTTCTAAGCGACGAAGCTCCCCAAAGCGCAAACTATCGCCCCTCCCAAAGGTACCTCATGCTAATCTTCCTATCAGACCTTATGATCGTACCACCGAGGAAAACGCCACGATAGCAAAGGAACATCATGATGCGCAGATGAAAAAGAAGGAACCCGAGCCCCGCCCGGAATACACCGAGAAGCAAATAGCATTTGCAAAATACTTCACGAACCTTCCATCACAGTATGACTTACACCATAAGCCTGATGACTATACACGCACATTGCAGAAGGAAGTGAAAAAGAGCAGATCACGTGCAAGTGCAAGTGGGAGCAAATCAAGTTCAACTACAAGCAAAAAAAGATCAGACGTTCCTCAGCTTGGACAACAGGCCAAACAGTCGATCCCACCCCTCAGGGTGTTACCCGAGAATGTCCCCCCTCTGGTGCAGGGGCAAGATTTGGAATTAGCAAAGAAGTGGGCGGATGAATGGGGTATCCCGGTTGAAGACGTTCTGGCTTCCCAAGACGACAGGTTACCCAAGGCTGTCGTAGCCCCTAAGCCACAGTTTGTCATGGGAGCGCCTTTAGTCAGCAAAGATGATCTCCCAACAAATATGCGTTACTTGCATACATGGTACTTAAGTGAATCAAAGAATGGGAGAACGATGATCGTGGTGAGTGTCCCACGGGAGTACTACGGCCGCCCCGAAGAAATCCATATCGACTTTGATGAACTCTTACAGATGTACAATGTCGACGCCCTCGACAAATCGCTTATGAGTTGCTATTGTCTGTAAGTTTTTCAATTCGTTGTCTACATATAACTTGTTTAGTTATTTCAATTCATTGTCTACATATAACTTGTACTCTATTATGCAGAATGAAGATTCTGGATTGTAAAAATAGGAACATCCTAAATATTGGGTTTATTGACCCAGATAAAATACATATAGCGACGCTAACTGATAAACCCAAGGAGACGGGGGAAAACCTTCTAAAGTTTCTAACAGATCAAAATTTCTGTGACCACATACTGTTTTCATACAACTTCAGGTGAGGGTCTTTACTCTGTTGTGTCCATTCACTTATAAGTGTAATTGATAAGTTACTGACATATATATATATATATATATATATATATATATATATACATGTGCAGCTTCCATTGGATTCTGTTGGACATTCAAATTGATAAGGGAAGAGTTGATGCCTTCGACCCATTATCGAGACCCTTGGAACAGTTCCAAAGCCTGCAGGACATGCTGCAAGGGTAATTTCAATCATTCTTGCGCTCTATCGGTCTCTTTCGATGATTTTCTGATATATCAATTAATGAAAAGCTTAGCAAATCATTTTCCTTGTCGGGCAGGGTTTGGAAGCGGTTCAAGTGCGTGACTCCCGGTATCGAGCCTGAGAAGCTGACCTTTAGAGCGGCTCAGGTAAGTAGTAGTATGATATACTTCTATTTTCAATACATTTATGATGCTAGATTATTATTTTGATTATATATATTCTATTCTCGTAAAGTGCGACCAGCAGCCATGGGGGACGCATCTATGCGGATACTATGTTTGCGAGACCATTCGCACGTTTACCTCTGAGCACAAGGATCACAGATACGACGTAAGCAATGAACATTGACACCTCTATTTTTACCCGTCATTCTTTGTTATCATGATTGATATTCATATTCATCTCCTCTTATTATATAGTACACGGCCATGAGGGAGAAGTCCCTACCAGAGCAACGCGCGATTGCTGTTGCAGAGGAGCTTGCGACCTTTCTGAGGACGGAAGCTATAGATGACAAAGGACGATTTAGTGTAGCTAGGGGCCATTACTGATGTTGGTCCATGTAATCGAATAGACAGGCTCTAGTCCCGATAATTCAGATCTCCATATAATTGTATATATATGCTCGCTTGTAAGATAAGTTAATCTTATATATATATGCATAATTATTTCTATTTAGAATTATATGAAAACTAATTCCCGAACACCAAACGAGGCATCACGTTAATCTCCCGAACACCTAAACCTTAAAACCCTAAAACCCAAAAATAAACAAAATCTGCAGAAACTCTTTAGTCCCGGTCCGTGTTAAGACCCGGGACTAAAGGGCCTGCCCCTGAGGGCGCTCCGAGGCGCCCACGTGGAGCACCTTTGGTCCCGGCTTCGAACAGGGTCGGGACTAAAGGTTAGGCCTTTAGTCCCGCCCCTTTAGTCCCGGTTGGTGAACCGGGACTAAAGCCCCTTACGGGTCGGGGCTATAGGCCCTGTCCCCACTAGTGTGCCATCTAAGAATTGATCATCCCAATGGCCCGCTTAGGGAATTTGAAGAAGGACAAGAGGTAGATAGGGATACTAGTGTCTCCTACAACTACCAGCGAGCTCAGCTCGGGTGTCAATGGCGAGAGAGGAGGTGTTTTATGCAACTCTGAAGTTCTGCTGCTTTTCGTTCTTCTTCTTATTAAGTGGAAAAACGGAAACGGTGTCGTGATCCCGACGCTCCTACAGAATCGTGCCATCCCACGATCGAGCACTCGGTCCACGACGTCGACTACTTCCCCCGCCGATCGCACAGACCGCGTCTCGCGGGGTTGAACGACTAACTGTCTGCTAACTGAACTTGACCTATTAACTAGCTAACTGAATTTGACTGAAACACAAATCCTAACAGACTAACGGGCTAGCTAGTCTAGCTTATTGTGCAACAAACTCCCCCTAAGCTAGCAATCACCCTAAACTCCCCCTAAACTCTGTCTCTATAAGAGAGGAGCTTTCCTCTCCAGCTAGCAATCCTCTTCATAATTTTGTTAATGAGCGGTTGAATATCCTCTCTTCTGAGCTTATCATAGCGTAGAACAATCCCTAGTAGGTATTTAATAGGGAAGGTCCCACCACTACAATATAGAGCACAGAGAAAGAGTTGGAACCTGTCCCCATCAATATTGATAGGCATTAGTGGCACGCCCAAGATGCGACCCTATCCTCAATTTGCCACGAGGGCCTCGTCAGGGATAGAAGCGCATCTCATCGTGTCGCAAGAATGGATATCGTTAAAAGTACATGTACACAAAAGAAGAGATATATAATAGAATTGGCTTACACTCGCCACAAGCTACATCAGAGTCACATCAGTACATTACATAATCATCATGACGAAGAACAGGGTCCGTCTACGGATGAAAACAAACGAGAAAAGAAGAACCACGTCCATCCTTGCTATCCCAGGCTGCCGGCCTGGAACCCATCCTAGATCGATGAAGAAGAAGAAGAAGCAACTCCAAATGAACAATCAACGCGCTCGCGTCAAGTAACCTTTACATGTACCTGCAACTGGTGTTATAGTAATCTATGAGCCACAGGGGACTCAGCAATCTCATTTCCAAAGGTATCAAGACTAGCAAAGCTTAATGGGTGAGATAGGGTTAAGTGGTGAGGTTGCAACAGCGGCTAAGCATATATGAGGTGGCTAAACTTAGGAGTACAAGAAAATAAGAGGGGAAAGATCTACGCATAACGGACGTGAACTACTGATGATCAATGAATGATCCTGAACACCTACCTACGTCAGACATAACCCCACCGTGTCCTCGATCGGAGAAGGAACTCACGAAAGAGACAGTCATGGTTACGCACACAGTTGGCATATTTTAATTAAGTTAACTTCAAGTTATCTAGAACCAGGTTAAACAAAGTTTCCACGTTGCCACATAACCGCGGGCACGGCTTTCCGAAAAGATTTAACCCTGTAGGGGTGCTCCAACAAGTCCATCACAAATTACCACAAGCCGCATAGAAATCCTCGATCACGACACTCGTGATCTCGTCGGATTCCTTAGTGGGAAACCTCAACTCTGAGGTTACCCAAAGCATCACCGGAATCCAGATGCACAAGATATTCCGTCAAAGGTAAAACTAATCCAGCAAGCCCGCCCGACGTGTCGACGATCCCGATAGGAGCCGCGTATCTCGTTCTCAGGACACGACGGGTGGGTCACACTAGGAGAACCAAACCTCAGGTTGCCCCGTGGTGGCACCGTAGTCTGTCAGTTTGGACCAACACTCATGAGGAGCACTGGCCCGGGGGTTGATTAAATTATCCTCGGGGTCCGGAAAGTCCCTATGCAATTTTATTAGGTGTTTAGGCAAATGTAGTACCAAATTTGGGCCTTGCCAGACTAGCTTTAATCTAAAACAAATTATCAAGGGGGTCCCCATAACAACCCCGATCGTGTTAGAAGCGCTCAATTATGGAACATAACACCGGCAGCCGAAACTAAGGGGGCAAAGGTGGAACAAAACACCAGGCTAGAAAGGCTGAGCCTTCCACCTTTTACCAAGTATATAGGTCCATTAAATTAAATAGCATTTAATAGGGTGATATAACAAGGAACCCATGTTTACACATGGAAGCAACTACACCTGCAACTAGCAACGCTAACAACATGGTTAAGCAAGCAGTAACATAGCCAATCAGTGCTTTGCTAGGTTTAACAGGTTGAAGGTTTTCATGGCATTGTTGAGAGGTTGATATTTGACATGTGGTAGGCAACGAGACATAATCGACAGAAGCGGTAAAACTAGCATGGCAATGATAGTAATGGTATCTGGGGAAATATTCATCTTGTCTAAGATCCCGCTTGGAAGAAGAACAACTTTGTGAAGTCGGCGAACCAACGTAGTCGAACGGGTCCTCACATTCCGACACGCTTGCGGAACTCTATCGAGACGGAGCAAACCGAAAACAAGCATCAACACAGATATTCACCACACGATGCACAACATGATGCACAACCTACTATGATGCATGAACAGTTCACTAATGCAAGGCATGGCATTGCAATTCACCTCACGCAACACTACACATTAAGTGAAGCTCGATATGCAACGAGTTGCATATCGACGAAACTCCACGTCTAATTATTTAGTTCACTCCCGTTTATTAACACGACAATATTAAAATGGTGTTAATATGGCAAGGGGTGAAGCGGTGACCCTACATGTCATCCTAGTCGGTTAACACACCGGACTTAGAACGGAGCTACGGTTACAAGAGACAAGCCACTCAAAATATCATGCCATGAATGTATCATGCATGCGAGTTACAACAACACGGGAAAGAAGAGAAAGAAGCATATGTCGCCACGGCGAGCGAAAGGGAAACATGGCAGCAAGACAGAATCGATGCCACGGCAACGTTCCTGTCCCGATAACTCGTCGAGATATCGGTGCCAACGAATAGGGAGCGCGCGGGAACGCTAAATAAAGATGGGGTGATCCCGGTTACCGGGTTCCCATGTGTCGAGGGCACGACGAAAAGGAAGACAACGTGCAACGAGCAAACATATGGCGCAAACATATGGTACATCTCATACAAAATTTGCATTCGGTACACGACACGTCCCATCGGTATACCTTCGAAGCGTGCGAATCGGAGGGGTTCGCATCGTTGCGGTGAAGGAGAACATGGGTCGTCGTGGTCGTCGAGGTACTCGGGTCTCGTCGACGGTAGTCGAACTCTTGGCGTCGGTACACGGTCTTCTCGTCGGAAGACGGGTCTTCGGCGACGGCAACCAGCGACAGCGGCAACACGACCACAACAGCTACAACATAGCAACAGCAACAGCAAAGCGACGACTAGCACTAGCGGCAACACTCTAGCAGCAGCAGGCTACAGCATCGCAAGCAAGAGCAACATCTAGCAGTAGCAAGCAACTAGGCAGCAGCAAGAGCAACAGCTAATAGCATGCCATCTAACAGCAACAACCTAACAGCAGCATCTAGCAGGCAAGCAAGCAGCATCCAGCAAGCTCGACAACTACTAGCTAGCAGCAACAGCAACTAAGCAACTAGCTACCTACAGGCAGCAGCAGCAAATCGGCAGCGCAGCAGGCAGCAGCACCAGTAGGCAAGCGGCAGGAGGCACAGCAGCAGGAGGCAAGCTCGGCAGCGGCATCCTACATGGCAACGTCAGGCAGAAGCAGCACGCGGCTACAGCGCGCAGCAGGCAAGCCAGCAGAACGGCGAGAGAGCGAGCACGGGGGCGCGCGGGACCAAGGCGGCTCGGCGACGAGGTGAGCAACCGGAGGAGGAGGTCGAGCACCGGCGGGCTGGGCGGCGCGCGGGCTGCGGCGACTGCGGAGGAGGCACGGGGCCAAGGCATGGCGGCGCCGGCGGAGGCCTCGGGCCGGCCGGGAGTTGGAGGCGGCGACCGGGGGGACGGCGCAGCGCAAAGGAGGCGACCACGAGGCGGCGCGGCGAGGCGGAGCAGCTCGGGAGGGACGAGGGGCGAGGCGAGCACGGCGGGGTAGGGAACCTGTAGGCAGGCGTCGAGCAGGGAGGCGGCCGGCGAGGGCTGCGCGCTCGGGACGAGCAGCGAGGTCGACGAGGGGCTAGGGATCGGGCCCTGGAGGTGGATCGGGCCTGGGAAACGGGGGATCGAGGAGGGAGAAGGGGAGGACGAGAGGAGGATGAGGACGGCACGAGGGGAAACAGAGGGAACGAGGAGGGGGCTCGGGCAGAGGGCGATGGCGCTAGGGTTGCGGCCAGCTGGGTCTGCTCGGCCTTGGCCGGCTGGCTCCCTCTCCCTTTTTTTAAAATCAGAAAACACACACAACAAAAAAAATAGAATTTAACAAAAAAATAAAAGAAATACTTTTTGACTCCTTTAAAACATACCCCAATTATAAAATAGATTGGGCATTTTTTAAGAAATAAAATGAAACCTTTTTGAAGAATAAAATAAAACCCTTTTAAAAATAGAAAGACACTCTAATTTTAAAATAAAAAAATAAAAAAAAATAAAGGAAACCCAAGGGGTTGCCCCACATTTAATAAAAGGATTTTTAAAGGAAGACAAACTTTTTAAAGGGGGTTAAAACTATAACTTTCACGCAGCCACAAAAAGAATAAGAGAGGAAAGAGAAGGGTTTTACGTCCTCGGTGCAACAGGGTTTTGAAGTGGCTCTGTTGCACCAACTCTCATCACTCCAACAAAACAACGCCACTCACAAGCATTAACACCCAACAACACGGAGCAACAAGCAACACCGACAAAAACAGTTGACATGATGTCATGCATGATGCCATGATGCGCAAGATGAATGCAACAAACAACAATAACCACACGACGGAAACGGAAATAAAGGAGAATCTTCTGGAACGTCGGCGTCGGGCTGTCACAACTCTCCTACACTACAAGAGGATCTCGCCCCGAGATCCAAGAATGAAAGGGGGAGAGGATGAGAAGGAACAAGAGGTAAAAACTTAGTCGCTTCTTTGACTAAACGAGTGACACCAACAATCCTTGAAAGATGCAAAGAGATGAGGAATGATATGAGAAACAAGCAAGAATTCACGGAAAATTTGGCAGCACTTCGGTAGGAAAATGGGACAAATTTTTTGATAAGAAGAGAGAACTAGACAATATACATAACAAACAACTAAATAGAATGAGGGAACACCACAATCTTGACAGAACAAGATGATAGACCCAAAAGAGCAACATCACGATGCCTCCAGAACAATAGAATAGGAACTAGCTCATATGGAAGAAGAGAATGAACAGAGAATGACAACTACTAACTCCAATGAACTTGGCAAGCATCCTTGCAAGAAGAATTGAACGGAGTTGTTGGAAAAACAACAACGAAAAGAACAAGATAGTAGTGGGCTTATGGGAACCTTTTCAAACTAATGAAGTGACAACCAGCCACTAACAGAAACAAGGATTGATTGGGAGAAACAAGATATGAAAAATTTCTTACACCAAGAGGATACATTGAGAACTTGGATTAATGACAAGCACCAAGATAGCAACAATCCATAGGAAAAGCTTTAGGTGAAATCCAAACCAAGATAGCTCAATGAAGAATCATGGGTTGAAAATATCTCATGATCATAGAATTGGTGGGTTTAATTATCTCATTCTTGAAAGGAAATCTCTTCGAAACTCCTACACTAACAAGAATGCTATAAAACCACATCAAAGGATAAAGGAAGAACAAATGCACTTGGAAATGCAAGATAAGAAAACTTGAGGTTCTCCAATAAGAATCTTGGAGAACACTTGAGAATGAATTGAAACCTTGATGAACCACCATGAAGGACCTCCGTATACAAATGAATGATGCAACGATATGAAGGTAGAAAATAATAAGATTATGACTTACCAAGATTTAGATGAAGCCTCACAAAGAGATACTTAAAAGAACTTGGAACTCCGGAAAAGAAAGATAAGCACACGAGAAAAGAATTGAAACCATGAGCCACTCCGGAAGAAGAATTCAGATTACTATGAACAAGAATAAGAATTATGTTATGCTCATCCTTTATCAAATTAAACTGATGACAAGCAAGGGATTTAGCACACAACTTATTATTCTAGAAATGATTGAGGAGATATATGAGCACAAACTAGACGAAGTCTTGAAGGAGACACCGGTAAGAATTGAAATGAACGAGGCAACCATGAATGAATGGAGATACATGAGAATGAAGAGATCATGAGCCACCCGAGAGAAAATTAGCACAAGGCACCGGAATAATTGAGAGACGAACGAAGAGACAACAACTGAGAAGAATTGAGGATGAAAGCTGAAAGCTGAGAACGAAGAATCTTCTAAAATGATGGCCTTCAGAGGATCGAGAATAAAAACAACTCAGAAATGCACCGGATAACAAGAAAGGGATACTCATGATTGGGAACAATTAAGATGATGGCACAAAGCTGAAATGATGAATCTGCAAGAGAATGAACCAAGATTCGAGAGAAACACTCCTTCTGTCATCAAAGCTGGAATGATGAGGAGAACACCACCAAGAATTAACTGAGACACTCCGGAATAATAAAGAATGAAAGGTTGAACCAAATAAGAGAATTAATTCAAATAGATCTTGAAGAAGTAATATGACTGATGGAAATCGTACTTACGTCATAGTTGAAAAGATTTAGAGATCTCCGGAAAAAGATTAAAAGAGCCAGGAAAGATCCTGGGAAAACCTGTGGGTTATGGGCCCACTCAAATAAACCACCGTTACAAAAGATTGCTAGAAAGATTGATATTGCACCGGTACAAATGAAGACTAGATGAGGTTAGCACCTCGAAATAATTGAAAAGATTGGAAACAAGAACTACTGAGATAACTTCAACGCTCCGGATAGAATAGAGAGAAGTGATAACAACATAGACTGATAAGAATTCCCAACATAGGAAAGAATTAACAAGGATGAAAAGGATATGATGAACACGGACAACTGAATTCAATTCACCGGAAAAGATGACAAGATTGTATAAAGATGAGCACGAAGCTCCTGAAAATCTTCACAATGAATCACCGGGTAAGAGAGAAAAGAACAGCCAGCGGAACCACAATGAAAAGAAAACTCTTGGAGGAAAATTGAATCACTGAAGAAAAAGGGTGGGAGGGCGGGGAAAAACAAAGACAACTTGGGACAGATGAGGTGAACTCCAGAATAAAATAGAGAATGATCTGCAAACATTGGAGAGGATTGAATTCAGATGAAAAGAAGCACACCGGTTGAACGGAATTGATACGGTGACTCCGGTTGAAAAGGAAATGACATGACAACTCCGATTGACAAGAATTGACATGACAATCTGATTAAGTCAAAGGATTAGTACTCTCATCAAAAATATGAGAACACCACTTAGGAAAGATCTGAAATCACCACTTGACATTGAAGCAACTCGAATTACCATATTCAACAAAACAAAGGGATGAGGCTTACAATTAGCCAGAACAAACTCATGAGAAAGATTTATGTTCGATATTTTCGTGGACAGGATCGCACGGGCTCGAACCTTACATTAGCCATCAAGTGCAAGGCAGTGGACCCGACATACGAAGCGTCCCCGAGTCGTAGCAAGCTACAAGGACTCTTTAAGACACAACGAGAACCGATGTAAGTCGACCGTCAACAAACGAATCCACTAGATGTCGAACCCCAACCTAACATCATGCATTTGTTGGAAGATTGTCCTATAAGTAAACTACTTGAATTCCCACCTAAGAATTCCCGAAATGTCTGGTCATGCAATCTGGTACATGGATACAAGGAGTAATATCACACAACTCCTATACTAACCCGTCACCTGTATCACATCCGTCAACACACAACCAGAATCTCGGACCTTCATCTACTACAGACCCTCGTGATCACCACGATACAAAGCATGACAGTATTCCCGAACAATCTGCACCAGTACTGGGGACATCGGGGTTATCTCGCCACTACTAGTATTGAAGCAATTACGAACATCCTTCGTTCTGAGATACTAAGAAATCTGAATGATAGCAATGTGCTCGAGAATCCCCTGGAGCTCAACTCCCCGGAAGAAATCAAGTCAGACAGGAGGCACCAAGACAGAACTCCGTCACATCGGCATCATATAGATTCCAAAAATATCCGCGTGATCCTAAAAAAATTGAGTGAGAAGAGGAGTAGAACAAATTATTACATAAAGATTCCTCACCAGAGCATAGAAGAGGAGAAAAAAGAATCCTACTCTCCGATATATAACTAGACTCAAATAGTTTTTTTACTAGACTCGACTCGGCCAAGTTCGATCAATCAAGGGGGCTCCTAGGTCGGTACGGCTCTGATACCAACTTGTCACGCCCAAGATGTGACCCTATCCTCAATTTGGCACGAGGGCCTCGTCAGGGATAGAAGCGCATCTCGTCGTGTCGCAAGAATGGATATCGTTACAAGTACATGTACTGAAAAGAAGAGATATATAATAGAATTGGCTTACACTCGCCACAAGCTACATCAGAGTCACATCAGTACGTTACATAATCATCATGACGAAGAGCAGGGTCCGTCTACGGACGAAAACAAACGAGAAAAGAAGAACGACGTCCATCCTTGCTATCCCAAGCTGCCGGCCTGGAACCCATCCTAGATCGATGAAGAAGAAGAAGAAGAAGAAGAAGAAGAAGAAGCAACTCCAAATGAACAATCAACGCGCTCGCGTCAAGTAACCTTTACCTGTACCTGCAACTAGTGTTGTAGCAATCTGTGAGCCACAGGGGACTCAGCAATCTCATTTCCAAAGGTATCAAGACTAGCAAAGCTTAATGGGTGAGATAGGGCTAAGTGGTGAGGTTGCAGCAGCGGCTAAGCATATATGAGGTGGCTAAACTTAGGAGTACAAGAAAATAAGAGGGCGAAGATCTACGCATAACGGACGTGAACTACTGATGATCAAATGAATGATCCTGAACACCTACCTACGCCAGACATAACCCCACCATGTCCTCGATCGGAGAAGGAACTCACGAAAGAGACAGTCACAGTTACGCACACAGTTGGCATATTTTAATTAAGTTAACTTCAAGTTATCTAGAACCAGTGTTAAACAAAGTTTCCACGTTGCCACATAACCGCGGGCACGGCTTTCCGAAAAGATTTAACCCTGCAGGGGTGCTCCAACTAGTCCATCACAAATTACCACAAGCCGCATAGAAATCCTCGATCACGACACTCGCCATCTCGTCGGATTCCTTAGTGGGAAACCTCAACTCTGAGGTTACCCAAAGCATCACCGGAATCCCGATGCACAAGATATACCGTAAAAGGTAAAACTAATCCAGCAAGCCTGCCTGACGTGTCGACGATCCCGATAGGAGCCGTGTATCTCGTTCTCAGGACACGACGGATGGGTCACACTAGGAGAACCAAACCTCGGGTTGCCCCGCGATGGCCCCGTAGTCTGCCAGTTTGGACCAACACTCATGAGAAGCACTGGCCCGGGGGTTGATTAAATTATCCTCGGGGTCCGGAAAGTCCCTATGCAATTTTATTAGGTGTTTAGGCAAATGTAGTACCAAATTTGGGCCTTGCCAGACCAGCTTTAATCTAAAACGAATTATCAAGGGGGTCCCCATAACAACCCCGATCGTGTTAGGAGCGCTCAATTATGGAACATAACACCGGTAGCCGAAACTAAGGGGGCAAAGGTGAAAGAAAACACCAGGCTAGAAAGGCCGAGCCTTCCATCTTTTACCAAGTATATAGGTCCATTAAATTAAATAGCATTTAATAGGGTGATATAACAAGGAACCCATGTTTTCACATGGAAGCAACTACACCTGCAACTAGCAACGCTAACAACATGGTTAAGCAAGCAGTAACATAGTCAATCAGTGGTTTGCTAGGTTGAACAGGTTGAAGGTTTTCATGGCATTGTTGAGAGGCTGATATTTGACATGTGGTAGGCAACGAGACATAATCGACAGAAGCGATAAAACTAGCATGGCAATGATATTAATGGTATCTGGGGAAATGTTCATCTTGCCTGAGATCCCGCCTGGAAGAAGAACAACTCCGTGAAGTCGGCGAACCAACGTAGCCGAACGGGTCCTCACTTTCCGACACGCTTGCGGAACTCTATCGAGACGGAGCAAACCGAAAACAAGCATCAACACAGATATTCACCACACGATGCACAACATGATGCAAAACCTACTATGATGCATGAACAGTTCACTGATGCAAGGCATGGCATTGCAATTCACCTCACGCAACACTACACATTAAGTGAAGCTCGTTATGCAACGAGTTGCATATCGACGAAACTCCACGTCTAATTATTTAGTTCACTCCCGTTTATTAACATGGCAATATTAAAATGTTGTTAACATGGCAAGGGGTGAAGCGGTGATCCTACATGTCATCCTAGTCGGTTAACACACCGGACTTAGAACGGAGCTACGATTACAAGAGACAAGCCACTCACAATATCATGCCATGAATGCGTCATGCATGCGAGTTACAACAACACAGACAAGAAGAGAAAGAAGCATGTGTCGCCACGGTGAGCGAAAGGGAAAATGGCAGCAAGATGGAAACGATGCCACCACAACGTTCCTATCCCGATAACTCGTCGAGATATCGGTGCCAACAAATAGGGAGCGCACGGGAACGCTAAATAAAGATGGGGTGAACCCGGTTACCGGGTTCCCATGTGTCGAGGGCACGACGAAAAGGAAGACAACGTGCAACGAGCAAACATACGGCCCAAACATACGGTACATCTCATACAACATTTGCATTCGGTACACGACACATCCCATCGGTATACCTTCGAAGCGTGCGAATCGGAGGGGTTCGGATTGTTGCGGTGAAGGAGAACATGGGTCGTCGTGGTCGTCGAGGTACTCGGGTCTCGTCGACGGTAGTCGAACTCTTGGCGTCGGTACACGGTCTTCTCGTCGGTAGTCGAACACTAGGCGTCGGAAGACGGGTCTTCGGCGACGGCAACCAGCGACAGCGGCAACACGACCACATCAGCTACAGCATAGCAACAGCAACAACAAAGCGGCGACTAGCACTAGCAGCAACACTCTGGCAGCAGCAGACTACAGCATCGCAAGCAAGAGCAACATCTAGCAGCAGCAAGCAACTAGGTAGCAGCAAGCGTAACAACTAATAGCATGCCATCTAACAGCAACAACCTAACATCAGCATCTAGCACGCAAGCAAGCAGCATCCAGCAAGCTCGGCAGCTACTAGCTAGCAGCAACAACAACTAAGCAACTAGCTACCTACAGGCAGCACGAGCAAATCGGCAGCGCAACAGGCAGCAGCACCAACGGGCAAGCGGCAGGAGGCACAGCAGCAGCAGGCAAGCTCAACAACGGCATCCTACATGGCAACGTCAGGCAGAAGCAGCACGCGGCTACAGCGCGCAGCAGGCAAGCCTGCAGAACGGCGACAGGGCGAGCACGGGGGCGCGCGGGACCAAGGCGGCTTGGCTACGGGGCGAGCAACCGGAGGAGGAGGTCGGGCACCGGCGGGGCTGGGCAGTGCGCGGGGCGCAGCGCGGACGCGGGCGCGGCAAATGCGGACGAGGCACGAGGCCAAGGCATGGCGGCGCCGGCGGAGGACTCGGCCGGCCGGGAGCTGGAGGCGGCGGCCGGGAAGCGGCGCAGCGCGGGGAGGCGACCACGAGGCGGCGCGGCGAGGCAGAGCAGCTCGGGAGGGACGAGGGGCGAGGCGAGCACGGGGGGGCAGGGAACCTGCAGGCAGGCGTCGAGCAGGGAGGCGGCCGGCAAGGGCTGCGCGCTCGGGACGAGCATCGAGGTCGACGAGGGGCTAGGGATCGGGCCCTGGGGGTGGATCGGGCCTGGGAAACGGGGGATCGAGGAGGGAGAAGGGGAGGACGAGAGGAGGATGAGGACGGCGTGAGGGGAAACAGAGGGAACAAGGAGGGGGCTCGGGCAAAGGGCGAGGGCGCTAGGGTTGGGGCCAGCTGGGCCTGCTGGGCCTTGGCCGGCTGGCTCCCTCTCCCTTTTTTTTTAATCAGAAAACACACACAACAAAAAAATAGAATTTAACAAAAAAATAAAAGAAATACTTTTTCACTCCTTTAAAACATACCCCAATTATAAATAGATTGGGCATTTTTTTAAGAAATGAAATGAAACCTTTTTAAAGAATAAAATAACACCCCTTTTAAAAATAGAGAAAGACTCTAATTTTAAAATAAAACAAAAGGAAAAAAGTAAATGAAACCCAAGGGGTTGCCCCCACATTTAATAAAAGGATTTTTAAAGGAAGACGGACTTTTTAAAGGGGGTTAAAACTGTAACTTTCACGCAGCCGCGAAAAGAATAAGAGAGGAAAGAGAAGGGTTTTACGTCCTCCGTGCAACAGGGTTTTGAAGTGGCTCTGTTGCACCCACTCTCATCACTCCAACAAAACAACGCCACTCAAAAGCATTAACACCCAACAACACGGAGCAACAAGCAACACCGACAAAACACAGTTGACATGATGCCATGCATGATGCCATGATGCGCAAGATGAATGCAACAAACAACAATAACCACACGACGGAAACGGAAATAAAGGGGAATTTTCTGAAACATCAACGTCGGGCTGTCACAATTAGTTCACTTTTAGCATAATTGATTCTCATGCCATAGACTTGTTGAAAGCAGGTCAAAGCTATTTTGAGGTTGTGAGCATGGAAGATATCATCATCGAGAAAGAGGATGGTATCATCAGCATATTGAAGGCAAATGATGCCCCGGGACAGACTTCAGGGCAAAGACCTGCAATTAGGTTGTTGTTTGCAGCTTTTGCAAGCATCCTCGTAAGAACACCTACTACTAAATTAAAGAGCAGGGGAAATAGGGTGTCCTTGCCTGATCCCTTTCCCTGGAAGGAAAAAAACTCACTTTCTACATTATTTAGTTTGACACCGACAGAACCACCTCGGGTGATTTCCTGTATCCATTGGCGCCATTTATCTTCAAAACCTCTTTTCTCTAGCAGATCGGCTTGGAAATCTAAACCTACTTTATCAAAGGCTTTTTCATAGTCAAGTTTTAGGACAAGGCCTTGTTTCTTCCTAGCATGGACTGAATGTAGCACTTCATGGGCAGTGACTACACTCTCCAGTATTACCTACCCTTAAGGAAGGCAGACTGGTTGCTAGCAATCAGCCTGTGCAAGATGGTAGCAAGCCTATTTGTCAGGACTTTGGAGAAAATTTGAAAGCTACAGTTGATAAGACTAATTGGCCTAAATTTCTTCATTGAAGTAGCATCAGGTTCTTTTGGAATGAGAGTAAGCATACCAAAGTTAAGCCTAAAAATATTTATTTCTCCCTCATGGGAAATCTTTAACATATCCAAGAGATCTCCCTTGACCAAGGCCCAGAAGTGTTGGTAGAAGAAAAAAGGAATTCCATCAGGACCAGGGGCCCCATCAGGAAAAGAGCCAAAGAGAGCTTGTTTAATTTCTTCCTCAGTAAAATAGTGAACATGTCATCATCCTAATAATAAAAATGCAAGTTATTAATTGTTAAAATGACATGCTCTTAATAATAAAAATGCCATTTTTTACTAACAAAAATGCCATGCTCTTAATAATAAAAATTATACGTGAGAAAGTAAAAACTACCATGTTTTGGAAGACAAAAAATGTCATGGTTTTAATAGATAACAGAAATTGCCATGCGACCTATAATAAAAATGCACATGGCAAGTTTAGAGAAAAGACCCCTCTAGAAAAATTGGTAATTTTGTTTTCTCAAGAAAATGAAAAAAAAGTATTTTCTAATTTCCTTTTTCAAATGAAAGAAAAAACAACTCACGATACATAAAATTTGTTTCAGCACAAAGTGTTCATAAATCCTGATTCAGCCCAAGTAGCGAGTGTGCATGTCTCTCATATAGGGGATCGGTATCCCCACTCTCCTGGCAAACAATCCCCTTTTTTATTTCTTCAAAAGAAGCATGCTTGGGAAAACTAATCGTCCAGTATTAGAATAAATTAAATTTGCAACCATGTGTTATTCCGTTGCGATCAAAGAAGTCATTAATATTTTCCATTTTTATTACTGGGAGGAAATTGACTATTTGTGTTTAAGTTCCTTGCCACATGATTATAAATGCAAAGCTGGTTTTTTTCTTGATAAAACATTAACTAAGGACTAGATTGTGGGAGATGATTAGTTCTTCGAAAATAGAAAAATATACACTTACAACAGACCGTATACTCGATTGTTAAGATCGCTATGGAGAAAATCCTCTTAGGACAGATAAACACCAGGTTTGTCAGGTAAAATTTCTTTGAAATTGCAACAGATTGAGGAGAAATACTCTTAAAGATGGGTTTTCAAGAATTTGGGTCAAACTTATTATGATGTGTGTGCTTTTAGTCCAATATAGAGTTTGATTTAACTTGGAGTTTTAAACCAACCAAGAAAGTCGGGTACTCATATACGCCGCATTCGCGCGGCAGAAAAGAAGAAAAGAAACGAGAGAAACATGATTCCATAGACCTAACGCAGCGCGGCTTACTGACCACAACCTATTAGCCAACAACAACTTCTTGTCATAAAAGGCGCAAAATAATATAAAACCATACAACAAGGGTTGAAATTTGGATTTAAATTTTTAATTTAAAATTAGGAGTAGTTTTGTAACGCTGCAATTATTTAATGTTCCGACCCTTTTTTCAAAAAAATGTTCCCTAATTTTTTTGATTCCTTTTTTGACAGTTCAAAAAGTTTAGAAATCAATTTTTTTTGAAAATTGCTTTCACTCTAAAAAATTGTTCAGACATAAAAAATGTTTGAAAATTTGAAAATATGTTCGGTGCTTACAAACAATGTTCACCAATTTGAAAAAGTGTTCGTGTTTTCAAAATGTTCCCGATTTAAAAAAATGTTTGCATTCTCGAAAACTATTCAGAACTTCAAAAATTGTTCGATATTTTCCAAAAATGGTATTGTTAATGCCAGAACAATTTCCGAATGCGAACACTTTTGTGACAAAGGGAACCGTTTTTAGAACTCCAATTCACGTGAACAATTAGAACTTGAAATATTTTTTAATCTTGACAAAAAATTTTGAAACCGAGAACAATTTTCAAAAATTGTGAATAAATTTGAAAGCGCGAACAAAATTTTAAAGCACGAACATTTTTTGAATCTTGAGAATTTTTTTGAAACAAAGAACAATTTTGGAAAATCATGAACAAATTTGGAAGCATGGAAAAAAAAAATAAAGCACAAACACTTTTAATTTTGAGAACAAATTTTGAAACTGAGAACAATTTTGTAAAATCGTGAACAGATTCGGAAGCATGAACAATTTTTTAAAGCACGAACATTTTTTGAATCTTGAGAATAAATTTGGAGAAGGAGAATAATTTTGAAAAGCGCCGAAGAAATTTGAAAGTGCAAACAAAATTTTAAAGTACTAACATTTTTCTGCATTATGAGAAAAAAAATCAAAACCGAGAACAATTTTGAAAAATCCTGAACAAATTTGGAAGCATGAACAATTTTTTAAAGCCAAAACATTTTTTGAATCTTGAGAACAAAATTTGGAAACAGAGAATAACTTTGAAATACCCCAAATAAATTTGGAAGCATGAACTATTTTGAACATTTTTTAAAACGGAGAACAAATTTGAAACCGTGAACAAATTTTTAAAGCATGAACATTTTTGGAATCTTGAAAACAAATTTTAAATACAAGAACAATTTTGAAAAAACAAAAACAAATTTGGAAGCCTGATTTTTTGAAATCAAGAATAATTTTTGAAAATCAAGAACATTTTTCATATTTGAAGAATATTTTTTGAAAATCCAGAATATTTTTTGAAAATCCAGAACATTTTCTGAAACAGAAACAGAAAATAAAAAAAACAGAAAAGTAAAAAATAGAAAATAAAACAAAAAAAACGGTTCATGAACTTTCTAGAAGTTTCGCAAATCAGAAATAACCGGCTGAAAACCTCTAGAAGGTTTCCAAAACCGGGATCAGTGAAGCGCTAAATGGGCTAACCCAATAAAACCATACGTGGCAATGTACAGTGCTTTAAGATTTGTGTTTTCCATCCGATGGCTGTTGGGTAGTTCGCTGGAAACCTCTAATATCTGACGGCAACCAGATAAGATTCCTGTTCTTTAAAGATGTACTCACTCCGTTCCTAAATATAAGTCTTTGTAGAGATTTCACTAGTGGACTACATACGGATGTATATAGACATACTTTAGAGTTTACATTCAATCATTTTGCTTCGTATGTAGACATCTAGTGAAATTGCTTAAAAGACTTATATTTAGGAACGGAGGGAGTATATGTATATCTACTCAAATCCGCCGCAATGGACGGGATATTTCTAGCTGTACTAAAAATACAGATACGTCGCAGGAGCTCATATATCTCTCCGCTTGGAATTATACATTTACTCCGCCACCAGCATGGATTTGGATTGTTGCAGTAGTTGTGTCATTCAGGAGAAGCTGCTGCCGGGCGATGGACTAATGATCGACCAAACCTTTCTGCTATTACCATTGGATTCAAAAGGGCATGCTGACGACGTATTCAGAGGAATAACCTGCAGGGCACAACCTCTTATTTCACCTATCGAGGTTGACCACCAGAGTCTCTCCGGTTTTCAGGTTTTCTCAATCATTTTCTTCCCATTTCGAAAAAAAGATCATTTTCTTAAAATTGAAAGGAAACTGAAGCATATTTCAGGATGAGCTGCTTTTGCTTCTTCTTTTTTGTCCCAAGAAAATGCAGGACATTATAACCTAATTTTTTCATATGGGTATCATTACATTCTTCATCGGTGACATTATAAAACAATTTGATGGGCTTCAACTCGCTATAAATCGATGTATTGGAAGTAAACCTATAAAATAAATTTAGTCGAGATCTTGCAAAGCATTAAAAATGCTGCTAAACTGGCTTCAGTCAAAAGCCAGTTGAGTATATCACTGTTTTTTATGCGAGGCCATTAAAACCAAACATGTACTTGTCAAATCTCAGTTCTACAGATTGCCGCAAAAAAAATCTCAGTTCTATAGGGTGCCCGGCACCTTTGTATCTTGCCATGGGTGTGTGCGTTGTGTGCATTGTTCGGTCTCTTGGATGTATTCGGTGATGTTTGTTTTATAATATAAAGCGGAGGAAACCCTTTTTGGGCATAGAGCAGCAAAATAGTGATAGCAGCTGCAGGTTCAGAAAAGGGTAATGGCTCTTGAGACCATATCACCAAACCATCATACAAACAGTACTTTTAACTGAGTGGGTCTGGAGACATGGTTGCTTTGCACAAGTAAACTTTGAACAAATCATACATGGAATCTTGTTGAAATGGAACTTGGGGTATGGAGCTAATTGGACATATTACATCACTCAGTTCTATTATCTAAAATAAATGTCACCGTCCAAGAAACTAAACAGAAGTAATTCAGTTAATTGTAAATATTTTATCAAGAATACATCAATAACTCTTATTTCAAAAAGTTACATAAGAAATATATATTCCATGTTTTATGCCCATAATACCGAACAAAGTCAGATACATCTGAGATGATCATGTAAAAACTTAGCTCTTCACCATATGCATGTCAGTGAACAATCCTATAATAAAGCTCTATTGATTCATAAATCTGACCACCTTCATACAAGACCACTTGTACTGTTGTACATAATGAAAACAAAATCGACAATTTCAAGATGGTAACTAAACCTACCAGTCTTCATGATATCTTCGTCCAGAGTCCGAGCTTTGAAGATGCCAAGTCGTAACTAAATAAGAAGAGTTTATATTTACACAATGAAGCCGGTGCAAAGGCCGATTTGGCTACTAGCGCAAATAGCATATTTATAGCATTCTCTCTCCAGTATCTACTCCCTCCGTTCATAATTATAAGTCTTTAAAGATTTCACTATGAAGTACATACAGATGTATATAGACATATTTTAGAGTGTGAATTTACTCATTTTACTTCGTATGTCGTCTGTAGTGAAATCTCTAGAAAGACTTATATTTAGGAACGGATGGAGTATAAGGCACTGGACATGGACATTCTGTTCTTCAAGATCCAGTGCTTGTACGTACCAAATTCCATATTTGGAGTCAATTTAAGTGATATGGCAGCTGTCAGAACTTATCTGCCCGTATCTACATCTCGGAAGTGAATATGCCGTTTTGCACACCCGATTTTTAAAATCCCTATGTATGTGAAGGCTTATTTGGTAAGCATTTCAAGCTCTCGCAGCTAACAATAGAGAGGGTTTCCAATGATGAGAAGTCTCCCTGGCATGACTCTAGTAAGCTCAACTTGTCACAGAATCTAATATCAAGATGCCCAAGTTTATCAAATTGCCCTGACAGGACCTCAAGTTTAGGGCAGTCTGAAATATTTATTTTCCTCACTGATGACGGGAGATCAAGAATTCCCAACAAGCCTTCACAATATGCTATCCGCAGATACTCTAAGCATGGTAGCAAATGATTCCTTGTTGATGGTAACGAACCTAGTACAGTTGTCGATGCAGTAAGTTCATTGGAAGATTCTAATATTTCAAGGTTGGTTGGCTGTTCAACATACTGGCTCTTCATTTTCTTATCCTGCTTCCCCCATACATACTCAAGCTTAGGACAACTCCAAATCTGTACCTCTTTGAGATACAAGGGAAAACTGAGAAGCTCTACCAAACTTTGACAACTTATTAGTGTTAGAGACTCCATACATGGTAGAGAATGAATTATTGCCTGTGATGAGGGATCTTGCGCAATTCCAGAGGCAGGAAGGGCACTACAAGATTCTGATAATGTCAATTCATCTTGGTGTTCAACATTCCAACTCTGACTTTCAGTACCCATCTTACCCCATATGAACTCAAGCTTACTGCATCTCTCGATATATAATTCCTTGAGTGATGGAGGAAGGCTGAGAACATCAACCACATTAGAACAACTTTTTATTTCCAAATATTCGAGACACGGTAGGAGCAGATTTCTTGCTGATGCTACTTCAGGAATCTTTGCAGATCCTGTAAGATTATTGCAACAATGAATTGTGAATCTCTTTAAGGATGCCAAGCATTGGAACTCTTTTAGTGGCCAGTAGACAAGCTCATCACAAGAAATGATCTCCAGATGTTCAAGGTTTACAAAATATTTCCAACTTGTGTGGAAGAAATAGCTTCCACGTAGCTCCATAGCTGCATGAGAAGCTCCATGATTGCATTTCCCCTTATCATCTACATGTTGAATGGAACATTGTACTTGTGAGGGAGAAGAAGGTGCGATTTTCATTCTCACATTGGACAATGTGGCCATATATCTTGCTATGGATAACCACATAAGTGGCCTGTCATCGGGAAACAATAATGCTTTAAGCCTGGGTGCTTCAGGTAGAGTTGATAGTTCTGGACAATCTGTAATATTGGTATTCTCAAGCTGTGGAAATGTTATTTGTTCTTCATGCCTTTCTTCCTTTGCTCCCCATCTACTGAAACTCTTCAAATCATGTAACATGAGGTTCTTCAATGATGGAAATGCTGAGAGTGTCTTATTACCACCGGAGCTAGAAAATTCTCCAAGTGTTTGTTGTTGCGGTAAGTTTGTCAGCTTAGTGCAACTCCCAATTGATAGTTCCTCCAGAAGGGGAAACAATAATTGGCATCGATGTTTCCCTTCTACTTCCCACCATCCATTCAAGCTCTTCAACTGAAATAACACAAGCTCCCTCAATTTTGGAAATGTTGAGGATATTAAAGCATCTCCATTATCAATGCATAAGGATTGCAACCTATCCAGCCTTTCCAAATGAAGAACTTGAAGAGTTGGTAATTGCCACAACTGAGGAAGTCTGTCACACATTGTGCAATTGACTAGGCACAACTTGACCAGATCTTGCATCACACTCAGATTTGTCATCCAAGTTGGAAACCGAATGCTTCTATAGGAATCCACCAATAGAACCTGCAGCCCGCGGTTAGGAGTAAAAGCATCTAGCACCTTATCATGAAAGTCAACCTCACCGCCGCCATTTTCCCATGCAAAAGACAGCTCGGTGAGATCCTTTTTATCCCCATGGTTACCAATTGTTATGTCTGCTTCTGTTACATTTTCTAGATGGCATAGATGTAGTTGACCTTGAAGGTTCAGATGCCTGAGTTCTCCAATACCACTACAACCGGAGCTGGAGCCAACAACAAAATATGTCAGCGTCTGTAGGGAAGTTAATTGTCCCAGATTTGGAGGCATGCACTTTAGGGAGAGACATCCATCTGTATATAGGTGCCGGAGGCCAGTCATGTATCTCATATCCTTTGGAAGTTCACCAAGACGTTCACAGCCAGAAAGATTCAACGTCTGCAGGTTGTACATGATGCAGATTTCTTCTGGAAGTGCTTTGATATGACTATTGCCTGAGAGGTCAAGATACCTAAGGTGCTTCAAGTGCTTTGGTCCAAATGGAAGTCCACTCGGTCTGTCGTAACAGAGCTGCAGTGCTCGAAGGGAAGTGCATTTTGATAAATGACGTATTGAACTAGTAGTATTTATACTGCCCAACAGTGTCTGGATACCTGGACATTTTTTCTTCGGCGAAACTCTCAAGAAGTTTCCAGGACCATAGGATGACAAGAACAAATGGCGAACAGTGTATGGCAAAATCTCCGTATAGTTCGGCCTCTCGTCTATAGTAACACATTCCTTTCCCATCACAGACAATGCAACATCATGCATGAGATCATGGACGGTACAAACAGTCATATACTTGTTTCCACTTCCGTCCTCCTCGACATGTACCCGGTTAACATCTTGAAAGAATGACCTTGAGGCCAGCTCGTTGAATATTTGTTTACCTTTTGTTTCTGGTCGGATTGCATCTTCTGATGGAATGAAATCATTTGCCATCCATAACTGTATCAGCTTTTCCACATGAATCACATAATTTTTTGGAAAGAGAGCACAAAAGGCAAAGCATTGCTTCATGTATGCGGGTAAATCATTGTAGCTGAGCTTGAGTATAGGTAAAATCCCACTCTCCTCGTCACATATACTGCTTTTCTTTAATACAGCTCGCCACTCTTCCACACTTTTCCGGGTGCTTAACACCGAGCCCAGGGCTTTTGCGGCTAATGGGGACCCACAACATCTGTCAACAATCTCCCTGCCAATCTGAGCCAGCTCATCAGGCTTTTGCTCTTCCGGTCCAAATGCTCTTTTTTCAAATATGGCAAGCAAATCACTTGTGTCCATCTTCACCAATTGATGGGTGTGGGCTGTTCCCATGATTTGAGCTACTCTTTCATCACGAGTTGTCATCAATACTGCACTCCCAGAACCACCACACTGTTGAAGACAGTATTTTAGCTTTGCCCACTTGTCAGCATCACGATTCCATACATCATCCAAGACAAGGAGGTACCTCCTTCCACTGACCTCTTGCTGGAGCTTCTCCAATGCACTTTCACAGTCTTTCTCAATTGACATGCTGATCTTATTAGCAATGTCTGTAACATCAAAATCATCCAGAACACACACCCATTTCCGGAGCTGGAAATGTTTCTTGATATCAGGATCATTGTAAATGATCTGTGCAAAAGTGGTCTTACCCAAACCACCCATTCCAACAATGGGAAGAACCATTAGGTCCTTGTTTGTAGAACGGGTAAGCAGCACGTCAACAATCTGCCACTTCTCTTCCTCTCTGCTCACTATACACTCATAGTCGATGATAATTGAATCTGTTTGTCGCCACTGCTTGGATGTTGGAATCTGTGGACGATATTTGAACCCGAAGGCATTCATCTCGGTAACAAGGACCTCGATAGTGTGCACAATCTTACGCAGCTTCTTGCCCATCCTGTAACGGAACAAAATAGAGTTGCGACCAGGAAGGAGCCTTACTACATCGGTGCTGAAATTGCTGTAGTGACCCTTCCTCTTGGCTTCACGACGGAGCGCTTCATACTTGAACTCATCAAGCACGTCGTTAGCTTTGTACGCAACAGCCTTGAGTGCTTTGAGCCAAGCACTCACCCCAGGCCGGTGAGTTCCCTGCTCCTCCGCGTCAATGATGACGTCCAATATGGCTGGGAGCTTGCGCTCCAGAACGGCGAGCTGCTCCTCCATACCATCCATCTCCCGATATTGTCGAAGAAGATAATTGGAAACCTTCTGGTTCACCATGGAGATCAGGGGGCCGAGCAGCACGGTTGTCGCCATGGACGCCAAATTTGCAGAGAGTAAACAAGCTCGCTCAGAGCATCAATAGAGGGATGCTCAATAATACTATGAGAATTGAGAGAGAGAGAGAGAGAGAGAGAGAGAGAGAGAGAGAGAGAGAGAGAGAGTGGGTTGTTGGATCTCAGAGTACCAATAGAGGGATGCTCAATGATATGAGAGAGAGAGAGGGTTGTTGGAGCTCAAAGCTGGTTCTTGGAAAGCTAATAGTGACACTGACGCAGAACAAAATATCTTGTCTCCAGCGTGTCTTGACTTAAGTCACTGTTTGAGCCAGTTTACTAGTAGTACTCTACCAAATACACGATGTCCCAGCTCCTAAGAACGTGCAATCTTACTTTCATAACTTTTTTTTGCGAAACAGGCACTTTCATAACTTTGACTAATTATATGTTAAAAGAATTATTTTGTTCATTCAGTCAAATGGAAAGAGTACAGTTTTTTCATCATCTTTTATAGCAATGTAGTTTAAAAAGTACACTAACATATTCATATGAAAAATAACGAATTTTTTGTAGCAATGTTGTTTTAAATTGTATTCACTAATATATCAATATGAAAAATAACACCAAAGTTGCTTCTGGTAGACTATGTCCCTAGTTCAATACGTTGATGCGCTAGTATTTGATATAAATAGCATTCAGGAATCCATATGTTTTTCCCTCTTGAACTGCAATATACTTTCTCAGTACTGTGGCATTTCAACAAACACCACATGCCCATGAAGATCCCCCCCCCCCCCCCCCGCACCCTTTTTTCAGTTGCGCCCATGAAGATGCCTTAGCCAGTGAACTAGATTTCGAACAGAATTAATAAAAACCTAGGACGAGAGGCCCTTGTATCAGTAAAAGAAATAAACAAGGTTTCCTTGTAAAAGAAAATTCTAGGATGTCAGTGAGTTCTTACCACTTCGACGTTCGATCCGAGCACTGCATCGCCACTTCCCCAAAGGGCAGATTGGTTGGTGCCTCGGTGGGTGCCTTGCCAAGGCGGAGCGGCCTCATCACCTGGCGGATGTCTAGCAAGTTGCAAGCATGTGGAGTCGCGGTGGGGGCGTAGGGCGTCAGAGAGATTGGCCGAAAATGCCCTGCTGCACACGGCGGCAACTGTGCAGAGCTATCAACGAACATGCGGCCGTCAAGATTCGCGTCGGGCCAAACGTTCCTCTACGTATAACGCGAGCAGTTTTTCGGAATCTCTACTCTAAAAGCAACTCCAACGGGCCGACCCAAACTACTGACGACGAATTTGTCCGTTTGGGTCGGCCGTTCATCCGACTTTCGTTCATCCGACGTCCGCCCTGTTTTAAGGCCCTGTTTGGGACCGCTCTGCTTCATCAAAAGCAGCTCCGCTCCATCAAATTCACTTTGGAGCAGTTTCATACAGAAGTTGTAGCTCTTTCAAAGGAAACGTTTGGCTTTTATCCAACTCCAGCTTCACGAATGAAAAATTTGGTGGAAAGGATCTATTTGATTGGATGAGAGGGGGAAAACGAAGGGGTATCCACTTACGGGTGGCAGTGGTGGGTAATTTCGCTCCAACTCCAGCTTCTACAATTTTATGGAGCACCTCATAGAGAGCTTCATAAAAAAACAGAAAGTTGGACCCTAGATTCTAGTTTTTTTGTGGAGCTGTATATCGTGAAGCTACCCCGTTTGGCTTATGTTTTCTAGAGTGAAGCTGAATTTTCTGGAGTAGAGCAGTCCCAAACAGGGCCTAAATTTGAACCGGTAGTGCGCCCAATGCGTCAACCCACACTCACCTCGGACGAGCACTTTCCCGAGAGGCGGGAGGCCTGCGGGTAGACGTGGAAGCCGGGTACCGGGTTGCAAGCCGATGCGCCGCGCGAGTTGGACAACACCGTCCGAGGGAAGGCGGATGAGACGGTGCTGATCACGGCGGCCATAACGGCGTTGACGAGGTCGTGCTAGCTAGGGTTTAACCCCAGCATGCAGAGCGCCTCCCTCATTGCTGCCGCGACACGAGCATTGGTGACCTGCTGCTGCGTGGCGGCCGCCGCGATGGCTTCATCCCTCGCGTCCGCGGCATGCCTCCGGCCCTTCCTCTTGGCGGGCTCCTTTGCTCGTTGTTCGGGCGTCAGCACCTTCTTCGGCTTCGGCGCGGCGGCCTTCCGGGGGGCGCGAGGCTTGCCTTTGTCGGACGAGCCGAGGGAGGCGAGGCCGGCGGCGGCGTCGAGGTCGAGGTCGTCGTCCATGGCGGGCGTGGGACGGGATTGCGCGCTGGCGGGACGGTTTTTGGGGGAAATGGTGGTGGATGCCACCGACCGGCGGGCCCGTGGAGAGGAGTAGGCGCGCGCGCGTCCGTCTCGTCTCCGCGCCGACGCAAATCATGTTCAAAATTGGACCGGGAATGGGTCGCGAGTATATATTTTCTCTATTTTTATTCCCTTTCTAATAATTCCTTCATTTCCTTTTAATTTAACTTTTTTAGAAATAAAAAATTCTTGAATATTGTTGAATTCATAAACATTTAATAAAATCCAGTACATCTTTCAATCCCGTGAACATTTTTTAATTGTCTTGAACCTATTTTTAATTCCTGAATTATTTTTGAATTCACGATCATTTTCCCTATTTTAGTGAAAAAAATTTGATTTCACAAACAATATTTGAGTTCTCAAAATTCAAATTCTAGAATATTTTTTGAATTTGTTTTTTAATTCATGAATATTTTCAAAATTCAACAATATTTTTAGATTTTGTGAATATTTTCCCAAGTTGTGACTATTTTTTCCACAGTACTAAAAAAAATCACATTCACAAACATTATTTGAGATCTGCGAACATTGATTGACATCCCGATCATTTTTAATTCTCGTGAACCTTTTCTGCATTTTATTGTAATTAGAATTCGTGAATATCATTTGGATTCGTAAATATTTATGAAAACCCCAAACATCTTTCAATGTTGTGAACATTTCTTTATTCTCGTGAAACTATTTTGAAATCCTGATTTGTATCTGAATTCATGAATATTTTTCTTAGTTTGGAGAACATTTATGAATTCATGATCATTTTTGAGTTCTCAATTTTTCAAATTCCTGAATTATTTTTGGAACTGTAAATATTTTGTGAAGGTATGAGCATTATTTTAATCAGGAAGATTTTTATTTATTTATTTTGAATTTGCGAGTATTTTTGCAGGAATCCTGAATATTTGTGTATTTTAAGATATGTGAACTCTTATTGAAATCCCAAACATCTTTCAAACTCAAGAATGTATTTTAGTAGTCTTGAAGCTTTTTTGAATTCATATTTTTTTATGATGTTCTAAACTTTTTCTAAACTTAGCGAACATTTTGAATTCACGAACATTTGTAAATATTAAAATTTGTGATTATTTTTAAAACTCATGAATATTCTAAATTCACGATTATGTTATCAAACATATGATTGATTTTCAAAGTTGTGAACATTTTTTCTGAAATCATGAAAAAAATGAATTTGCTAACATGTTTGCAATTTGTGAACATTTTTTATGGTTAACATGGTTCGGTTTTATTTTAATATGTTAACATATTTTTGCCATCATGAAAAATATTCTGAATTATTTTCCTAGTTCGGTTTTTGAAAGGTTCTATAAGGTTAACATGGTTTTTATTGGTTTTAGAAACCTTCTAGAAGGTACCTAGAAGACATTTTTCTTTTTTTGTTGTTTTTTTTTCTTCTTGGTTACTTATTTATTGTTGTTTTTCAAAAATCACAAAATATTTAAAAATTAAATATCTTGAAAAACTGTACATAATTTCAAAAAATTGGGAATTTCAAAAGTTTGCTCATTTAAAAAAATGTTTGCAGTTAAAAAAATGTTCATTCTTTTAGGGACAACCATTTCTGCCACAAACTCCAGCACACTACTAACATTTAGACCTTTTATTTAAGACCTACTCGGTTTTCCACCTATTTGTGTGGTGTTAGATATAACTCTGAGTTATGTTTTCTTCTAGTCTTTTCTATTTTCTAATCTTCATAACATTTCTTTGTAGCTGCCGGTGTTTTTTGTTATTTTGTAGCATCCCGGAGCATCTCCATGGACAACAGTTCCTATTTTTGGGTGTTTATTACTCCCTTTGTCCATAATGTAAAATGTTTTTAACACTAGTATGGTGTCAAAAAATCACTTACATTATGAGACAGAGGAAGTACGTTTGTAGAACAAAACTGTGTAGGTCTGAAAATCAGAGGTAAACATGAATAGTGAGATTTTAATTTTTTTTTCTTCACATGCTTCGAAAATCTTTTAAGATTTTCTAATTACATAATTTCAAAACACAATTTCTGTTTTAGAAATGTTCAAAACTTGCAAAAGAAAAACCAGAATTTCAAAATCTCTTCGAAACTTTTAAAAAATGTCCGGAAATTCAATTTTGTGTTCACGTTTTTCAAAAATTGTTCGTGTTTCTTTTAGAAACTGATCGCTTATCCCCCAAAGCTGTGCTGAATAAATTGTTCACAATTTTCACCGGTTCAAACAACAACGAAGGACCGGCAGAACGGGCGGGCCCACGCGGCAGGAGCGGGTGCGCGTTTGCTTGGTTTCCACCGCGCAGGTCGCGGAATAGGAGCTCCGGCGCTGGACCGACCGACGTTCACTCACAGCCGGCCCGTATAGGCCCAGGTCGTTGAGCAGAAGCGAAGCGGGTGCACTCACGGCCGACGTTCCCCAAACCCTCGCTTCGCCGCCTCCGCCACCACTAGCGATGGAGACTGCCGCCGTGCCCGAGGCGACTGAGGTCAGTATGCCTGCTCTCCCTTCTCCCACTCCTCCCCCCTCTGGTTGGAACCCTAATCGATCTTTGTTCATTATGGTTCCCAGTCATTCTTCCCATCAGTAACCATTGCGGCTCTGTCTTATATTTTAATTAATCTTCTAATCACGAAGGATGCGTCTCGTCTACGTTGTTTTGTTTTGCGTATGGCACACCATCTCCTAACATAAGCACGAACTATGTGCTGGCAGATTACTACTGTGGAATATTTCCATTTCTTGCATTATTCTTGTTCCGTTCCTGGGTGATTACATGCCAAGCGCTTCCCTGCAGGCCATGCTTCCTATGACAAACGATGAAAATCAGAAGCCATTTCCATTGAGCGGGCTGGTAAAATTTTCTGTTTCGTTAATTCTCAATACTATCCCATTTCTGTCCGACTGGGTTATTGATAAACTTACAATCCATTCCATTCCACGGGCGTTACTGGCGTTCCTAAAGGCAGTTTCAGATGCATTAGTCACAACAATCACAGTTCTCAATCTATACAGTGCCTCTTGCGTCGTCACGTGGGCAGAAAGTCCTGTGAACATCGTATTGAAGGCTGCATTTCTGGGACTTCCGTTCTCGATTCTACCAATTTTGTTGACCACACGCAGCATCATTAAGATGGTTGAGCGAGGTGGCTGTAGTCTGGATATTGGAGCCTTGCTCGTTTTATCTCAGTTTATATATATCTACTTGCTTGGGGGCACGACGATGATGACGATATTTCGGTGACCATTTGTACTCATTTGTATTGTCGTTGGGTTATGGGTTTGTGTTTCCAGCCATCCAAAGGTGCCACTTTGAACAACATTTTTTTTCATTGTTATAACTGTGATGTTGTTAGTTAACCTCTGCTCTTTCAATCTTAGTTTTTGATGGTCATCAGTTCCAACCGAGAAGATCTCAAGAACGGTCTTGACATGATTTCAGTTCAGAGCATCGCCAACGTGAGTACGTGACCAACACCAAGGATGTGACAGAGATGGACCCCGGGCACTCTATGTGGGCCAATTTAATCAATATCTCCCTTGTAAGTACCCTTCTCGTGTTCAATTCCATGTGTTAAGTTAAAAGAAAAAGCAAGAAAGAGCATAAATCTTGTCACCTAAGAAAGTTGATTCTTTGGAAGGCCTAAAGTGTGCTAGCTTTTGCAGCCCGAAATGACTGCATCCATTGAGCAGACTGTCGGCTAGCTAGCACTTCTTGTGCTGCATTTTTTTCCCTACCTGGCCTTGGGCCTCAGGTTGCGTCTGGACACAGGCATGGCTGGGCGTGCGTTTCAAGTAACACATTTGGTTTTGGAGAGAAAAGCTCTTGCACCATA
This sequence comes from Hordeum vulgare subsp. vulgare, assembly GCF_904849725.1. Taxonomy (NCBI): domain Eukaryota; kingdom Viridiplantae; phylum Streptophyta; class Magnoliopsida; order Poales; family Poaceae; genus Hordeum; species Hordeum vulgare. Next base: position 65,013,296 of record NC_058522.1, read on the forward strand.
TTACTGTTGAAGCCGTAGATCGACTAGGCATAGATAGATCCGGAATTACCATGTACTCACCTAATCCCGAGCCCGATGAACTCCCTGCTCCGGCCATCGGTGCCGGTGTAGTCGTCGGTGGCGTGGGGAAGGAGGTGTGGTCGTGGGTGGTGCTTCCCGTGAACACTGCGCTAACCCTAGATCGGAAAGGGATTTAGGTGGGGAGTCTGGCAGCGCGGTGAACCTCGTACCGTGCGCCCCGGCCCCACCACTTTATATATAGCGCAGGTCACAGGGGCCCACCAACCATAACGGGTTGGGCGCCCCCGATCAGGGCGCATAGATCAAGGGCCCGGTGGGCCGTTGGGCCCACGCGGAAGAGATCAACCTAACATTCTCCCCCTTGATCTCAACTTTCACTTTGACTTTGTACTTTTATTTATTCCATCACATATAGGCGTGTAGAGCATGTCTCATCGTCACAGCTTGATTGCCGATAGAATCATACAGCCACAACACACCTTTTGTTTTGAAACAAATTCATTTACTTCCTGGCCTCTTATTATCCAGGGATCATAGGCTTTCCATCAAACCCATGCCGGCTAAGTGTTCCTTGAACACACTGGGTGGTAAGCCTTTCGTTAGCGGATCCGCAAGCATATACTTCGTACTTATATGCTCGAGACTTATAGTTTGATCCTGGATTTTATCTTTCACAACATAATACTTTATATCTATTGTCTTGGCAGCATTGCTGGACTTGTTGTTGTGAGCATAGAATACTGCGGGCTGGTTGCCGCAGTATATCTTTAGTGGCTTGTGGATACAATCTACCACTTTCAAGTCGGGTATAAATTTCTTTAGCCATATCACCTGCCCGGTGGCTTCAAAACATGCTATGAACTCTGCTTGCATCGTAGACGATGCAACTATGGTCTGTTTAGAGCTTTTCCATGAAATAGCTCCCCCTGCGAGAGTAAACACGTACCCAGACGTGGATTTTCTATCATCTCTATCTCCCGCAAAATCGGCGTCGGAGTACCCTTTTATCTCTAGGGAATCAGATCGCCTATATGTCAGCATGATTTCCTTTGTGCCTTGCACATAACGCAAAGCTTTCTTTGCCATCTTCCAGTGCTCTTGGCCTGGATTTGCTTGATATCTACCGAGTACTCCGGTGATAAAAGCTAAGTCAGGGCATGTGCACACTTGTGCGTACTGTAAACTTCCAACAGCCGAAGTATACGGTACTGATTTCATATCATTGAGCTCATACTGATTCTTGGGACATTGATATTTCCCAAAACTATCGCCCTTGACTATGGGAGCAGGTGTGGCTTTGTTCTTATGCATATTATACTTTTGGAGAACTTTCTCTAAATATGCTTTCTGTGAGAGTCCTAAGACTCCATTCTTCCTGTCTCGGTGAATTTCAATGCCCAAAACATATGAAGCTTCACCAAGGTCTTTCATGTCGAAATGTGAGGATAAAAACTTCTTTGTCTCTTGTAGTAGACCAATACCATTGCTTGCAAGCAAGATATCATCCACATACAAGATTAGGAAAATATATTTCCCATGTTTAAACTTAGCATAAATGCAATTATCCTCAACATTTTCTTGGAATCCAAATCTTTTAATGGTATCATTGAACTTGATGTACCACTGTCTAGAGGCTTGCCTTAGCCCATAAATGGATTTCTTTAGACGGCAACCTAGATCTTCCTTGCCTTCCATGATAAAACCCTTGGGTTGTTTCATGTAGACATCTTCTTCTAAATCACCGTTTAGAAACGCCGTCTTTACATCCATTTGATGCAGCTCTAAATCAAAATGAGCAACTAGTGCCATTATGATTTTGAAGGAATCCTTACAAGAGACCGGAGAAAAGGTCTCGTTGTAATCTATCCCTTCTCTTTGTGTAAATCCTTTTGCCACAAGTCGGGCTTTATACTTGTCTACATTCCCATTAGAGTCGTACTTTGTTTTATAGACCCATTTGCAGCCTACTGTCTTTGCTCCTTTAGGAATAATCTCTAAGTCCCAAACATGATTGGAACTCATCGATTTCATCTCATCTTCCATTGCCTCTATCCATTTTGATGAGTGAGGGCTTTTAATGGCCTCCTCATATGTGGTGGGATCACCTTCCATGTGGGCCATTTCTATATTGTATACTTTATAATCAGTAGAAATAGCGGGTCTTCTTGTTCTATTAGACCTTCTAAGTGCCTCATTGTCGGGCACACTTTCTACTATTTCTTGCTGCACTTCCAATTCATGATCAACAACGGGTTCAGTCGGCTCCTGAAGGACAGGTTCCGGGTCTTCTCTCGCAGTTGTCATGGTTGGAGTTACATTGGGTAGTGAGAAAAATGGCTCTTGAATCATCGGAATGGGTGCATGCACCCTTTTCTCCTCAAGATCAATTGTCCGAGCTACCCGGCTCCCCCTCATCATCTCGTCCTCTAAGAAGACAGCATGTCTCGTTTCCACAAACTTTGTGTATCTTTCTGGACAGTAGAAACGAAAACCTTTTGACCTATCAGGGTAGCCAATGAAATGGCAACTCACTGTCTTCGGGTCTAACTTTCCAAGATTTGGATTAAACATTTTGGCCTCCGCAGGGCATCCCCACACTCTTAAGTGTTGTAGAGATGGCACTCTTCCTGTCCAGAGCTCGTGCGGTGTTTTGGGCACCGACTTGCTTGGAACTCTGTTGAGAATGTGAATGGCGGTTTTAAGCGCCTCCATCCACAATCCCAACGGAAGGTCTGAGTAGCTCATCATGCTGCGTACCATATCCATGAGAGTACGGTTACGCCTTTCAGCTACTCCATTTTGCTGAGGCTCGCCCGGCATGGAATACTGGGCAACAATGCCAGTCTCTTGCAAGAATTTTGCAAAAGGTCCAGGGACTTGGCCATATGGAGTGTGTCGACCGTAGTACTCCCCCCACGGTCAGACCTCACTATCTTAATCTTTTTATCAAGCTGATTTTCAACTTCAGCTTTGAATATCTTGAATTTATCCAATGCTTCATGTCGGTCTTTGATTGGATAAATGTAACCGAAGCGGGAGTAATCATCTGTGAACGTTATGAACGAATCATAACCGTCCACACTTTTCACCGGAAACGGTCCACAAATATCAGTGTGGACAATTTCCAGTGTTCCTGTGCTTCGGTTTGCTCCTTTCTTTATCTGTTTTACATATTTCCCTTTAATGCAATCCACGCATTGTTCTAAGTCAGAGAACTCCAACTTTGGAAGAATTTCATTTTTGATTAATCTTTCTATTCTCCCCCCTGGAAATATGGCCCAATCGACAGTGCCATAGTTTCGAGGAGTCGTGAGTTCTTTTTCTTTTCTTTTGATCGTTGTTCGACGAAGTACTTTGTTCATTCACATTCAACACATAGGGCGCTTTTTCACATAGCGATAATAAATAAAGCTCATCATGAAGAAATGCATCCCCAACATAATCATTATGAGACCAAATGGCGCATTTGCCATGTCCAAAGAAACATTGATAATCATCTTTGTCTAAACAGGAAACACTTATTAAGTTCCTATTACATGAAGGTACGAAAAGCACATCCCTAAGCAGAAGTTTGAAACCACCGGCTAGCTCCAAGGAGACGTCACCCACAGCTTCAACTTTGGCTTGGACACCGTTCGCAACTTCAATTCCTCTTGAATTTCTTGGCAAAGTTATCGTCGAACTGAATCCCTGTAAAGAATTTGCAACATGAACAGTTGCTCCTGAGTCAATCCACCAAGTAGATTTCATAAACTTTGTATACAAGGATTCATTAACAAAAGAAACTATATCTTTACCTCTCTTCGCCATGAAGGTCTTTAGAAAAACAGGGCAATCCTTCTTGTAGTGCCCTTTCTCCTTACAGTGGACGCAAGTTTCCCTGTCCATTGGAATGTGCCTATGCTGAAAATAGACAGGAGCTTTGCCATTGCCATTGCCATTGCCCTGTGGCTTGGAGGGAGAAGCTTTGTTGGGCGGAAAGCCCTTCTTCTTTTCCTTCACATAGTTGATAGATCCACCATGTGAGGCCTTAATCCTCTCCTCCTCCTGAGTGCACATTGCGATGACTTTATCTATGTCCCAAGTCTCGGGCTGCATGTTGTAGTTGACAACAAAAGTCTCGAACTCCTTGGGCAAAGATGCCATCACCAGGTGGACAAGGAGAGCTGGTTTTATCTCCAAGTCCGCATCCATAGGTTTGAGCTTAGCTGCCGTGTGGCTCATCCTAAGGATGTGCTCCCTTATGCCATGGCCACCACCATGGTAGCTCTCTGTCACCAGTTGTTTGATCAACTGGGTGGCATACGTCTTAGAAGAGCCAGTAAACTGACTCTTAATCTTATTCAGCATTTCTTTTGCCGTAGGGCAATCAGCAATTGATCCCACGATAGTGGTCTCAATGGTGTTCTTTATGAACGCCAAGCATTTCTTGTTGGCATTCAACCATAGCCTGTTGCTGATGGAGTGGGACATCACCTCCTTTTCATAGTTTCCTTTCTTTTTGTCCCAGCTCTCATCATCCTCATCAGCCTCTCTCACTGGGTCTGCAGGTGCAGCTGGCTGTGGTTCCTCCAGCACCTAGTCTACCTCTGCAATGCAGAGGGCCATGTCCACCTTCTTCCTCCACTCAGAGTAGTTGTCTCCCCTGAGTGTCGGAATTTCCTTGAGGCAGCTCATCAGATGGAAACCTCCTGAAATCACCAAATAAGCGAAGTCAGTACGACAATCATATGCATTAAATAACGTTGGTTAACATAATCATATAATTGCCTATGCATATTAACCTACATTACCGTTGGGCAAATGATAGAAATAAATGCATCATTTTGCAATATGCAATATGACCGTGTGATTAAACAACGTCGGTCAGAATAACAACATGATCATATTCCATATTGCTTTTAGCAGCGGAAAACGTGAAATAAAATTTCATGTGCCTCATAACTTAACAGAAAATAATTCTGACATTTAAAATAAAATTCATGAACTTTATTAATGCTTTTATAAAATTCATGAACTATTCCTTTTCTGAGAAAGCTATTTTATTCTCAAAAACCCTTTTACTTTTCTTTGCAGAAAAACAGTATATAACAATTTTGTATAAAATTACAGAAACTTTGAACATTTTTTACTTTCTATTTTTCTAAACATGTTTTCGTAGGAAAAAATTCCTAGAAAAAACCTTTTCAAATCTGCCTATTAAGACAGAAACTGAGAATGCTTTAAAATAAGGAAAAAGCCCGACTTGGGCCCATTTCCCCCTGCGCGCCCGCAAGACCAGGAGGCCTTCTGGCGGCCGAACCGGCGCACCTTCTGGCGGCCCAGTTACTCCTGCACGGCTCCCGCCGGCCCACTGGGGCGGCGCAGCCCCTCGCGCGGCCCAAAACGAGCCTGCTGCCAAGCTAGGTTATCGGCCTCGGCCGTCGGATGAGATCCGACGGTCGGGCGGGTCCATCGGTGCATCAAAAACGGCTGGAGCCGCACCCACCGAAAAACCCTAGCTCATTCTTCCCCCCTGGAGCCGCTCTCTCCTTTCAGCCCGACGGCTCGTCTCGGCGCAGTACCTGACGGCGCTGGCCATCGGCCTCTTTTCTTCTTTTCGAGCGGCAGTACCTCTCGGCGCCGGCCCCTTCTCTCCCAAGCATCCCGTGGCCAGGAGTGGAGCCGGCCGCCGGCGGTGAGATTCAACTCTCCTGCCGAGCGCGCCCTCTATCTACCTCCCGCGAGGTGCTTTGGAGGGGAGCAGCTGGCGCCACTCCTCTTCCCTTTGCTCTCCGCGGCGGCCGTGGCCTTCCCTCGCGTCGGTGGCATGCATGCCCCGCCGAGGAGGTCCCTGAGCCCCGCGTCATACCTCTCGGGCGGCCTTTTCATACCGGAGCCGTGGCCTTCCCCTCGCCGGCTGCGCACACGCCTTGCGGTGGGTGCGCCGCCGTCGAGCGGTCGGCTGCGGTTCGTTTTCTTTTAACTTAGACCACCACAACCGAGAACCATGGCCCTGGTTGCGTGATTCTACGGTGCCGCCTCCGTCCCCTTTGCCGGCTGCGCGAGCACCTCTAGGGTGAACGCGCCGCCGTCAAACGGTTCGATAGTGGCGCCCTTTGCCTTTGTTTTGCATCGTTCCCCCTTCTCTTTTTGTTGTCTTTTGTCGGTTTCAATCCGATCTTCTTTTTGTTTTTCCTTTCGGATCTTGATCCGTACTTAGCCCCCGAGGGGGTAGGTTCTTCTTCCCCGCACCTCGGCTTGCCGATGCGTGTGGGGATCGATAGGAACAGGCGCGGCCTTGCGGCGGCGCTTCTTTTCCGACGAGGCCGTAGCCATCCTCGGTGCCATGCCCATCTAGGGTTCGTAGGGGTGGGGAAACATGCTTTCTTTTCTTTGTACCGAATAAATCTCTGCCTAGTGGGTCATGATACCAATGTTGAAGCCGTAGATCGACTAGGCATAGATAGATCCGGAATTACCATGTACTCACCTAATCCCGAGCCCGATGAACTCCCTGCTCCGGCCATCGGTGCCGGTGTAGTCGTCGGTGGCGTGGGGAAGGAGGTGTGGTCGTGGGTGGTGCTTCCCGTGAGCACTGCGCTAACCCTAGATCGGAAGGGGATTTAGGTGGGGAGTCTGGCGGCGCGGTGAACCTCGTACCGTGCGCCCCGGCCCCCACCACTTTATATATAGCGCAGGTCACAGGGGCCCACCAACCATAACGGGTTGGGCGCCCCCGATCAGGGCGCATAGATCAAGGGCCCGGTGGGCCGTTGGGCCCACGCGGAAGAGATCAACCTAACAATTACTTCCTAGTAGGGCTAGAAGGCTCCACGAACAGATTACAACCCGCACATACAAGGTAGAGTAGAAGATATTCTCGTAGAAAGATTAGATTAGGCATTGCGGCACACACTTGTGTGCGCACCATGAGAGCTAGTTAGCAGTCATAAAGGATTCAGCTTGATGGATAAACAGATATAATAGGAGGATCTTGCCCCTCGCCCCGTCTTCTCATGCCGGCAGGGTGAACGGAGAAGAGAGGGAAAGAAGCGGCAGAGTGCACAGAAAGGGGAGCAGAAAGGGGCTAGAAAAGGAGTGTGTGTAGCTGGGAGTTCTAATCATCTTTGAGTAACACACTCTATGCCTTTCTCGTACACTCACACTTAGTATGCCTTAAGGAGGTTATAATTTTTTTAACATGATGGTTCATGCCTGTATTTATGAAAAGAAACCAAAAACCTTGAAGCCTTGGAAGAAATGCATTACAACAGTTTTATCTTTGTACTACTGCTTTCTCAATGCCGGCTGCAGTTAGTTATTTGAGTTGGACAAACTCTGGGAAGTTGTGTCCCGTTTAGAATTGCGATAGGGTACGGGCTCTCTTAGAGGTGTTCTCAATTTTGTTTGTCGACGGAATACACATTCCTCTGTCTGTGTTAGGTGCAAAGCTATATGCCTATGCCACCCTCTTCATTGCCAATCGAACGTTGCTATCTCTCCTAACCTAACCTTTTGCATTTGATAATACTGTTTTGCAGAACATTTGCTTCGTGCTGTATCTAGTGTTCTACATTGGCTTCATGCTTGTGTTGGACATTGTTGCCGAGAGCTGGTGGCATGTGCTGCTGGCTATCGCCGTCATGTCACCAATCCATATATGTGGCCTGTACTTGATATGCTATCTGAGAGATGGTCTTGGAAGGGTACACGCCATGCGGCGTCCAAAGAGCGACGATGATCTTGGTTGCAAACTGGTAGCATCTGCAAACGTGTAATCCAGTGCGTGAATGAAGGGCGTGCTTTTGCTAGATTATACTAATCCATCTTATGTAGTAAGCTACTAACCGTGCCACCTTGTAAACCGCTGGGCTTATATTGCACACTTATGCATTACTGAACCTATCCTAAGTTAACAACTGTAGCTTTCTTGGAAAGCAGCATGTACTTGTGCTGCGATGTGCTGCTTTTAAGATTTATAGTTTGGGAGCGAGGTGGTCTTTTTGTCGTTTTTGTTTTGAAGGAGTCTTTTTTGTCTCTTCAAGTTCAACACCAAAGCACCTCCTGCTTGGACCATGCTTTCTTGTTGCATCTGCCAGTAGAATATGATAGATCCCGTGGATCGCCAAGGCTAGATGTGTTCGGAGGCGGTAGTAGATTAATACCTTGTAGCTTCTCGATGAGTTCCCTCCGGCGACCGTCGTGAGATGGTGACGACGGTGGAAGGAGAGAGATCCGGTAGTGGCGGTGATGGACTTCCCATCGCTTCAGTGCATCCCTCTAGATCGGATTAGGGTTGGAGAGTGGGGAACCAGTGGCGGCGGCGAACCTCGTAACCCGTGCCATGGTCCCCACCTCCTCTACATATAGCACTGCGCGACAGGGGCCCACCAGCCTTGCTTGGGCTGGACGCCCCCGATCAGGGCGTGAGTCAAGTTCCAATGGGCCGTTGGGCCCATGGGGAAAGAGATCAACCTAACATTCTCCCCCTTGATCTCATCATATATATACTTTTAACTTTACCCGTTTCGCAACAGATCAATACATAGGGCATGTTTCATCGTCACAGCTTTATTGTCGATGGAATCAGACAGCCACAATGTACCTCTCTATTTTGAGACAAATTCTTTAACCTTGGGCCCTTTGTTGTCCGGAAATATTAGACTATAGCATAAAACCCATGTCGACTGTGTGTTCTCCGAACACACTGGGCGGTAGCCTTTGATAAGCAGATCTGCAAACACTTGTTTGTTGCTTTTATGCTTCAAGCATTTTTCCATAATTCCGGACTTTCTCCTTCACAACACGTAACTCTTTGTCAGTGTGTTTGGCATCAACACTTGACTCGTTGTGACAGGAGCGAAAGAACTTAAAATGGTAATCGTCGTTGTCAACCATTATCCACTCCGGGTATAGGTAGCCTTAACCATGTTGCCCGTCCCTCAGCCTCATATCAAGCTATAACATATCATTGCATCACATTGATGACAATCGTTTTACTCATTTGGAGATTTTCCACACAAAACTCCGAGTATGAAAGTTAGTGACAATTGTGGATTTCGCTATACATTTCACAAGTCCTGCCTTTGTACTCACAATCTTTTGAGAGCACTTATTTCTTTTAGCATGAGGCCGATATCTTTGACTCCATTCCATTGATTTATCTATGGACTGGAAATTGCCAAAACAACCCGGATATATACGTGAACCGTGTCAGGGTAATATCTTGAGCTTCCAACAACTGAAGCATATGGTATCATATTCGTTTACAATCTTTTCTTATTAACTTTTGAAACACCATAGTTTCCAGTTCCATTACCCTTGACTATAAGAACAGGCGTAGGTTTTCTCGTATGCATACTTTAGAAATCTTTCTTAGCATTTTCATGCGACATTCCTAATACCCCCTTTTATTCTTTTGAACTCTGAGGACAAGAACTTCTTCTCTCCTCCTGCACTAGAATTGACATCACCACTAGCAAGTAGGACGTCATCCCACATGCACAGGAATTGGGAAACGAATTTCCCATTCTATAACTTTGCACGAATGCAATTGTCGTCTCATTTTCTTTGCACAAAATCTTTCGATTTAAGTCATGTTTAACGCATTTACATATTTCCTTTGGAGTCACATTTGCCTTGTAGACCCTTCATAAAGTCTATGTTAGTGAAATTCAAATGATGGAATTTCACTAACATAGACTTTTTAGTAGTCACAAGTATCTGATTTTCACATTCCTAGAGACCATCAAAATCTCAGGTACTGGCACTTATTTCATATGGAGTTGTCGTTGCTTTATCATTGCCAAGAGGCAAATTCAGTCTATAGTCATCCATTTCCAAAAGGCAATAGGTTTTACAGGAACTTGTATCACAAGATCCCTTGTAGAGCTAACAACAGGTGTTGTATAGGTCATACAACATGCTCCCCCAGATTACTCCATCTTCACTGAAGAAATGGCGTATCTTTAAACTTTCTTCTTTATGGCACTTTAAGCACCACCGTTGTATTCCTTAGTCTGCTTTCGGAACTATAAAAGATCCGAAAATACAACTGTTTCTTTTCTTTAGGGGTATCATAATGACGGTATTCAGATGACTGTCGTACTCCCCTTGACAATCACATTCTTCATTAATGGATCACTTTAGATGCATAATGTGCATCACATCATCTAAAGTACAGAGGAGTCATGAAATACACTACAATGTATTTCATGTCTCTATCTCCCCCTCGAAATGTGGCAAGAACTTTTCTGTCACAATTTCGAAACCCATTCATAACTCTTGTGAAATGAGGAAACTTTGATTATCTAGCTCATTCATCTTATCACTTCATGTAAAATGAAGTTATAAGTTAACTAGTATGGGAGTACTTTTTCCTCATTTCATTTCGGAAACTCAATAGAGTTTTTTATAGTTGTCACTTTTGCAAGTCACACTTGCATATCATTCTTGTCTTTAGGTTCGTCTGTTACTTTTATCCTTTTTGGATTTAGTGATTGCATAATGACCGTTACACATCAAGTGTACGGTCGATAATAGGAAAGCTTAATAGCTACTCCATACTTTTCTCTCATAGTGGGACACATTAACCACACATGAGTCATCATAACTTTCTCCTGTCATACATGATAAGACCTTTGCCAAAATTTCTCCCGCCATACACGGATTGTTGACATAATACAATGTCAACTTTACCCGGTTACGCACGCATTCTTCCCAGACTTTTCCCGCCATGCGGGTAATTCCCTTTAAGGGACATCATAAATGCCATAATTGGCTCTTTTGACTGCATCAAATTCAGAAATAAATCTGAATTATCTTTGACACACATGTTTGATCCGACGTTGGTCAAATTAAACATGCATGTTGCTTGTTTCATTTCAATCATGTTGACTGAAAAAAAGGAGACTCCATCATAGAGAGTACATGAAAGACATTCGTCAACCAAGAATCTCAATGGTCTATCTCTTTTCTTTTCTTGAATTAATATCCAAGAGTTCTTTTCTTTTGAAGCCATTCTTTAGAGATAATTTATTCCCTCAAGTTATGACCTTTCTTTTCCATCTTTCGGGTCACTAGTGCCCAAACATTCGCTTTCATGAGTGAAAGCTTGAATAACTTTTAGTCTGAGAAAACTTAGCCAATAAACAACGATAATGAGCATAAAAATAACCCTACGTTGGTCTGATTAAAATCATGCACATTAAACCTTTTAAAACTTTCTGGAATATTCTAAAACACCGTTGTGGCAGAATTAGAATAAAACATCATTCTTCTGCATTAATTCCATATCACCGTTGGGCAGAAATGGAAATAATGCATATAACTCATAAACAATGTGATGATAGTATTTCTATTGAACAACTTTGCTAAGAAATAATAATCATCATCATTAACCATATGCATTTCTTTATCTGTGCTCCGAAAATTGATCACCTTGATACAAAATTTATCAGAGATTTAAGCTTTAAACATAAGATGACTCATACAATTATAGTATTGTTATCATCAACGTTGGTCAGAAAATAACAATACCATATTTTAACTTTAAAAAACAAACATCATTCTATTGTCATAGCGGAAACTTCTTAAATCTTATTTCACCCACAAGGGAAAAAACTTTGCTAATAACAGTTCTTCCAATTATATTTTCCCGTTGGTTCCAATTTAATTGGAGGATAAAATCTTTTTACTTTGGAGCGGAAATACGTGAATATAAAATTCATGCACCTTTACAGAAAAATATTCTGTCAAAATTAAAAATTCATGAACTTTACAATCCCTTCTTATAAAATCCATGAAATTTTCTTTTTCTGAAAATCTTCTTTTATTTTCAGAACCTTTTATTTTTCTTTTCAGAAAAATAATATTACAATTCTATCTACATTTACAGAAACTTTGAACTTTTTCGTTTGCTATTTTCTAAACATATTTTCGTAGGAAAAAATGCCTAGAAAAAAAAACTTTTAAATCTGCCTAAAAGACAGAAGCTGAAAATCCCTTTAAAATCGATAAATGGCCGGCTTGGGCCGGCCTGTGGCCTCGGCCTGCCAGCCAGACGCCTCGGCCTGGGGCCACCTGGCGCGGTGCGCCTCCATGCGGCCCGACGCCTCCCTACGCCAGCGCCACTTCGACGGGCCTTTGGGCCTTGCATCGGCCGGCCTGCCTGCCCTAGGGTTTCGTTGGCGTCGATCGGGGCCGTCGGATTGAATCCGACGGTTGCCTGTTCTCCTCGGTGAAACAAAAAGGGTGAGCCGGCAGTGGGGTGAAACCCTACCTTCATTTCCTCCCCCACAGCCGTTCGGTCTCTCCCTGTCCTCTCCTCGAGCGAGACGCGCTCCCGCAGGGCGCTCACCGCGGCGGCCGAGCCTCCCTCGCGCGGCGGTTATCTGCCCCGCCGGCGAGTCCCGCGGCGGTGGCCTGCGGTGTGCCGTTCGCCCTGTGCCTCCCGCCTGTGGGTCGCGCAGCCTCTGGCCTTTCCTCGCGCGGCGGCCAACTCGCCCCGCCGAGGAGGCTCAGATCTGGCCGGCCCTTCTCCTTTCCTCCTGCACATGCTCTTTGCTCCCGTCTCGGTCCTCTCCTCCCTCTCGAGAGAAAGGTCCACGGGACCGAGCGGCGACCGAGTCGTGCTCGCGCTGTGGCCGAGCCGCTCGCCGAGCGCCTTTCCTCTTTCCCCGTGGGGTGTTCTTCCTTCCTCGAGCAGTTCCTCAGGCCACCGGAGCAGGGTCTCCTCGTGGGTGGCAGAGCGACTGCGGGGGCTTCCCTTCGAGCGGTGGCTCTCATGCCCCGCCGAAGCTCCCGCGGCCCCTCTGCTGCTTACCCCGAGGCTCTTGTCTCTCTCGCAGCGGCCGGAAACCGCACCATATGTGGCCCTCGGCCGTTCCTCGCGTGGTGGCAGCCACGCCCCACCGAGGATCCCCTCTTCCTTTGCGCAGCGGCGGCCTCCTCCGCTCCTCTTGCCGGTGCGCGCCCTCTCCCGAGGGAGAGTGCGCCGCCGTCAAGGGGGGTGTTGGAGTGCCAACCACGCTGCCATGGTGTCAATTTGTCCGATACTCGGAATATAACTCCGTTGCCATCCCCCTCGTCGGTGGCGCGTCCGCCTTGCGGTGGGCGCGCCACCGTCGAGGGATTTGGTGATGAAGTCCTATGCCCCCGTGGGTGCCTTTGATTTTCTTTGCATGTTCCCCTCATCCCGTTTCTTTTTTCCTTTTCGGATCCGATCCGATTTATTTCTTTGTTTTTCTTTTAGATCTAGGTCCATTCTTTGCCTCCGAGGAGGTAGGTTCTTCTTCCCCACACCTCGGCTTGCCGATGCGTGTGGGGATCGAGAGGAACAGGCGCGGTCGAGGCGGCGCTTCTTTGCCGGAGAGAACTCCGCTGAAGCTTTCTTTATGCTTTGAACTTTGCCCTTCTAGTGTTCATATCGGGGAGGGGAAACTTTTTTTGCTTTCGTTATCTTCTTGCAACCGTAACAACATCTAAAGCCTCATGGCTCATGATACCATTGATAGATCCCGTGGATCGCCAAGGCTAGATGTGTTCGGAGGCGGTAGTAGATTAATACCTTGTAGCTTCTCGATGAGTTCCCTCCGGCGACCGTCGTGAGATGGTGACGACGGTGGGAAGGAGAGAGATCCGGTAGTGGCGGTGATGGACTTTCCATCGCTTCAGTGCATCCCTCTAGATCGGATTAGGGTTGGAGAGTGGGGAACCAATGGCGGCGGCGAACCTCGTAACCCGTGCCATGGTCCCCACCTCCTCTACATATAGCACTGCGCGACAGGGGCCCACCAGCCTTGCTTGGGCTGGACGCCCCCGATCAGGACGTGAGTCAAGTTCCAATGGGCCCTTGTGCCCATTGGAAAAGAGATCAACCTAACAGAATACACTCTATTTAGATCGCCGATGTAACAAGCACTTCGTGTCCGATTGAAGAATCAATGTCGGTTGCGTCATCATCTGCGCACGAAGTGCTTGTTACGTCGGCGATGTTGGATAAAAGAACGACAGTCAGGACTCCACAAAGTGGTACTAACTGAATAATTCAGCACTTGCCAGGTTTGGGTTCAGTTCAGGACCGTACCCCTTCCTTCAGATTGGATTTGCCCTCAAGCCCTGTGACATGATGAAGGTGGGCCACAAATGTCATAGCACATGGTTAAATTTAATCTGAATAGTCATCAGATTTTTCTTTGAAACTAAAAGAGTGGTGGATATCAGTCACATTTTAAGAAGCTGCTGTTTTTTTGGAACCCTAACCTGTAATGTGCTAGTTTTACTCCAAGTGCATCCACAAATAACCACCACTGCAACTACAGTTTACTTATACTAAGGCTCTGTTTGGTTTCAATAAGTCAGGTGACTTAAAACCAGTGACTTATAAGTCACGCCTGTTTGGTTGTCATCTGACTTATAAGTCACCTTCCCATGCAAAAGTGAATGACTTATAAGTTTTAAGTTGGGGTGAAACAACTTATGACTTGTAAGTTGGGGTGACTTATAAGTTGGGTCTGTTTGGCAAAATAAGTAACTCTTTGCATTTTTCAACTTATAAGTTGGTGACTTATTTGGAACCAAACAGGGCCTAATTTAGAAACATTCAGCACAGGGCTTATACCAGCAAGTTCAGGTTTAATACTACTAGGTACTTGCACATCTGCACTGCATATATTACTCCTACATACCAAAACATTCAGCACACATCTCACACGCCGCATGAACTCAGCCCACTAACGCAAACCGGCCGTTGGACTTCCTCCTACGGGCGACATGGACGGTCATTGTTGTCCTCGCCTTCTTCTTCTTCTCATTCCTTGCGTCTTTCATCAGCTCAAAGGTGCAGACATCGCCCTCACGCAGTTTGTTGTCGCAGACGAACTTTGCCCAAGATTGGCCCTTGAAGCTTCCTCCGCTGGATCCCCCCTCGTAGCAGTAGTACCTGACATGCCACCTCTCTTCTCTGTTTGGCCTGAGGAGGAGAACCTCATGTGATCTCATGTGGAGATGTTTGACAGCAAATTTAACGGGGATGTACTGCACAAGCCACCAAGAGAAATAATGTTAATTACTACAATGACTAGTGTTCAACCAGTTTAAACTTGAGTACTTCCTCCATTCCCTTATACAAGGCCACAAACTCATATTACAAGTACCAAGGTAAAATTTAATGATCGGTTGAAAAGTCAAGTTTTCTTTTCGGTTAACTGGAATCATTAATACGCTGCATGCATGCAACGAATGAGTGAGAAGAAAGTAGTCAAGTGTCATTATAAATACATGCATGCAATTATTAAACAAGTTGCTAGTAGGAGTATGAGGAAACATCATTAATGTTACCTCCATAACTGTTGGTGGCCTTATATAGATGCAAAATGTATTTTTTATAGTGGCCTTGTATAAGGAAATGGAGGGAGTATATGCCATAGTTCAGTTTAAACTTGAGTATAAACTGACCAGAAAGTTGACTTTTGGAGGCAGGTGGGCCCTCAGCAGAACCGTGATGAATGCTGGATTGCCCGGTTGGATCGAAGCCAGCCCGATTATTTCACGTTTTTCGTCGTCGGGTAGTTGCTTCGCAGCCCTCGAGTAGTAGCAGTCGAAATCAGCATATGTGTCATCATCATTCTCCTCTTCCTCGGTTGCTTCATGCTTAACATCACATGAGCTGCTACTGTTTGGTGATTCAAGAAGCTCTTTCCCTGTCACAGTGTGTACACCAGCTTATAAATTTAGCACGGTACTTAAAGTGGTCAACAAAAAAGAGCTATTGATCATGCATAGTTACATGGCCCTGTGTTAGCTGACTACAACAAGATCCCTCTCTCAAGAAAAGGATTTATTCAGGATATCATCTCACGTATTAGTTGGACTGTACGATCGTAGTGCCTTACTTGGTTTGCTTTTGCCACTGATTTTCTTTGAAGCGGAGACCTTCTGGCGGGACTCAATACTCTGAGACGGCACACTTGTATCATCGTCGGCGTTATCACCATAGTCATCATCATCATCATCACTCTGAGAGTATTGCTCAACCTGTTGACCCACCATACCATCAAAATGTTTGCGCATACTGTCAGCGCCAGCGAAGAGAGAAGACAGTTTTTCATAGCCACTCGCATCGAAGATGAGGACATCGAAAGAGGAGTTGCCGCTGAATGTGAAGACCAGGAGGTCATTCTCCTGCAGTTCATGAGCCTTGACAAAATCTCCCCATCCTGAACTGAAGAACAGACCATCTGCAACCTTGGTAACGCCCACATGCCACGTTTCGCCGCTGGGTGCTTTCAGGCGAAATCCCCGTGAGCTCTGCGTCTGCCCGATGAAGCTGCTCGCAAACTTGTCCGGTATCCGCTAAGTTGGAGGGGACAAAATTGGCAGGCGATTAGTCACATGGCTAGTTTCGGAGGATCGATGATGCTGCATTTTAAGTTCCATCTTCTAAGCCATTTTCTTTGTTTGGAGAAGACACAAATATCATACTGTATCTTAGACTGATGAGCCTTGTGAGACTTCTTTATGATTTTCTCAAGAGATCGTGGCTAATCTCCTCTCAATATCAAGATACTAGAAATTAAGTTTAGATTCACCAAGGATACATATAATCAAAGATCTGGTACGGCTTCCATGATTTAGTTTTGCAGCACATAATTCAGATAAGATTACAAACTACTACTAGCAACATAAGCCTAGTTTTGGAAAAATCAACAGTTCCAACTAGTACAAGCGGTCAACTATTGTTAGAGAATTCAACCGCTTGTGAGGGTATTGGATTATTGGATACTTACAATGCGCTCCTGGGAATCTTGTGTCATGAGCTTGAAGAACCTGGTCTTGCTCACATCCATGTGCTCCCAGTAGTAGTGCTCCTGCCACTTCTTGCACCTCTCACACCCTTTCTTACCCATCTGACATTCAGCATATATTTGTCAGTCACAACAGAAACATTGCAAACTCTGCGCACACACACACCCACCCACACCCACACGCCCACAGCTTGAGAAGTTGAGAGAGAGAGGGGGGAGAGAGTTATGCTTGCCTCGCTCTTCATGGATTCCCTGATTCTTCCTGGTGAGTGTGAGAGAGGGGGGGGGGGGGCTTATATATAATGACAAGACTAGCATAGGGCATTTTACAAAAACCAGGTTTTCTCAAAACGCTTAGGCGTATTTCATTAACTTCTCTCCTCGTTTCTCTCCCAGCCTCGTTCAGTGCCCAAGTACTCCATGGCCTGCATGGAGTTGCTAAAAAGACATCCACTTAAATGCTGTGATTGAATGCTGTGTTTAGGCTACTCATAGTAGGCCTTCCGTAATGCATTGTCTCTTAGCGCGGTATCCTAGGTAGTATACGATCGTTAGATACAACCATTCTAATGTATTGTATGTTAAGTGTCGTATCTTAGTAAGCATGTATTTAATGATTTTAGCCTCATACTAATATGTGATTGGTCTAACAAGTTATTTTGCCTATGATACCGTGCAAGAGCCGTATCCTAAATAAGATACAACAACCTCCTCTTTCCTCAATAAATATAATGCCACGTCAGCATTTTGCCTATGATATTGTGCCAAGATACTACCATTACGGAAGGCCGTAGAGAGTACTCCCTCCATCATGCATTTTTTTTTTGAGAAAACGCAAAAGAATTTTGCGTTTCATTTCATTGAAAAGATAGGGGTTTGAGTTACAATCCTCCTAGGAGGTAGTTACAGGGTCAGGAAAGAAAATCAATGGACATCCCAGATCTGCGAGATCAAGGCTTTAAGGCCTTGTGCGCCGGCTCTGGCCCAAAGCGTTGCTTCCTCCTTGATCTTCGCAATGAGGCTAGTGGTCAAGGGGCGGTCTCTGTCAAACACGCAGCCATTTCTGTGCTTCCATGTCATCCAAGGCACGAGCAGGGTCATGGATGCGAGGCCTTTGCGCATTAGCTTCGGCGTAGTTCGTCGCGCGGTGGTCCACCAAGCATTGAGTGAGTCCTCGCCATCAGGTGGGCGACAGGGTATCCTTAGCCAGGCCAGGGCCTCGTGCCAGACCTGTCGGGAGAATGGGGAGGCAAGGAGGAGGTGGTGCATGGTTTCTGGCTCCTGGTCAAATAGGGGGCACCGTGGGGGGTGCTGCAGCCCTCTTCTGGCTAGCCGGTCAGCTGTCCAGCAGCGACCGAGTCGGGCGAGCCAGTGGAAGAAGCGGACACGCAGCGGCGCCCAACACTTCCAGGTGAGTTTCCAGGCATCGCATGGGATGGAGACGTGGAAGGTAGCTTTGTAGGCCGATTGCGCGGTGTAAATGCCGCTAGCAGTCCACTTCCATAGCAGGCGATCACGCTCGGCGGAGAGCGTCGTGTGTTCGATCTTGTGCCAGAGCTGTAGGTATTGCCCAACCTCTTGGATCTCAAGCATGCCATGGATATCTCATGCCCATTTATGAGCTTGCAACCCGTCGGCCACAATGGGGCACCCCAGCAGGTCGACAACAGGCGCGGCTGCGACGGGGTCGCAGCGAATCAGCGTGGCGGAGCTCTTCAGGAAGTTAACCTAGAGTCCAGAGGCACGCCTGAAGAGTTGCAGGATGCTCTTTACCGCCTCGATGTCGCTGTGCGAGGGGTGGCAGAAGAGGATCACGTCGTCGGCGTAGAGCGAGACGACGGGAAGCGATCGACGGGGGTGTAGTTGTTGTAGGATGCCGAGCTCGGTGGCGCGGTGCAGCAGGCGCCCAAGGGTGTCCACCGCGAGGACGAAGAGGTGGGGCGACACGGGGTCGCCTTGTCGCAGGCCGCGGCGGTGCCAGATGGCGGGGCCAGGCGCGTCATTTAAGAGCACCTTGGTGGTGGCTGTTGAGAGGAGAATCGCCAGCCAATCTAGGAAGCGGTCGCCGAAGCCGTATTGCTGCAAGGCTTCGAAGAGGAACGCCCAGCTGATCGAGTCGAAGGCGTGTGCTAGGTCCAGTTTCAGGAGCACGCGCGGGGCTCCAAGTTGGTGTAGCAGGCGCGCAGATTGCCGGAAAAGGACGAAGTTGTCGTGCAGGCTGCGCCCTGGGATGAACGCGTTCTGGTTCGCGCTGACGAGGTCATTAATCTTGGGGGCGAGGCGTAGTGACAGGACCTTCGCGAAGACCTTGGCCACGAGGTGGATCAGGCTTATGGGCCTGTAGTCGGCAAGGTCGGCTGCATCCGCGCGCTTGGGGATCAGCGTGAGGAGTGCCTGGTTCATGGAGCTGAAACCTCATCCCCTTAGCGCGTATAGCTGCTGGAACACGTCGAGGAAGTCATGTCGAACAATGGGCCAGCAGGTGTGCAGGAATTCGGCGGTGTAGCCATCCGGCCCTGGCGCCTTGCGCGCCGGTAATCGCTTGACCGCCTGCCAAATCTCCTCTGCGCTAAATGGCGCATCGAGGTCGGCGAGGTCGGCCAGCGTGATGAGGGCTGACAGGTCGAGGGTGCGCTCTCGAGGTACCGTGGAGCCAAGCAGGTCGTCAAAATGTGCAAAGGCCGAAGCTGCCATGTCGCTTGGGTTGGTGATCACGCCATCGCCCACGGTGAGGTTGTGAATCATGTTCTTCTGCCGCCGGTACGTGCATTGGCGGTGAAAAAAGGATGTATTAGCGTCGCCGTCTTTGAGGAACGCGACGCGGGCTTGCTGGCGGGCGATGGAGCGCTCGAGGGAGGCGAGGCCAAGGTAGGATGCTTTGATCTGACGGCGGAGCCAATCCTCATGCGGGGATAGCATCCTGCTCTCCTGCGCAGTGTCGAGCTTGAGGAGGATCTCCCTGGAGACTGCAAGCTTTAGGCGCACGTTGCCCACTGTCTTGGAGCTACAGCTTGTCAACTTGCGTCCAGTAGCCTGCATGCGGAGCATGAGGCGTCGGAAGGGATCGTCGTCGTGGACGGAGACCCATGCTTCCGCAACTATGTCCTGGAAGCCGTCGAGCCGTGTCCAGAAGTCCTCAAAGCGGAATCGCCGATGGGTCGGTGCAACCGGGGAGCAGTCGAGCAAGAGGGGGCTATGGTCGGAGACGACCGAGGCGAGGCGGCGCAGGTGGCACTCGCCGTGGAGCTCCTCCCAGTCTGCAGTGCAGAGGATCCGGTCCAGATGGACAAGCGTCGGAGGCGATTGCCCGTTCGACCATGTGTAGCGGCGTCCATTGAGGTAAACCTCTTTGAGCGCTAGGTCGTTGAGCACGCGACGAAACCAGCCCATCATCCGGCAGTTGACGTTGCCATTGTTTTTGTCTTCGTCCCGGTAGATAAGGTTGAAGTCGCCACATAGCATCCACGGGCCAGGGCACTCGACGCGAGCGTCGCGGAGTTCCTGCAGGAAGGCGATTTTGCCAGCATCGTCTTGTGGGCCGTAGACGACAGTGATCCACTAGGGGACACTAGCTACGGCCATAGTGGAGACCCTAGTAGATAGTGTATTGGTGGTGAAAGAGGGATTAGTGATGGCCACCTCTCGACTTTTCCATGCTAGCAGGATGCCGCCGCGTGTACCAGTCGCAGGGAGGTAGATGTAGTCGTCGAATTCCGAGCCTAGGGTCTCGAGGACAATCGACGAACAGATCAATTTCATCTTTGTTTCTTGAAAGCAAACGATCGAGGCACTAGTGGTTACAATCAGTGATCTAATGGCAAGACGACGGGCGCGCATGTTCAGCTCGCGCACGTTCCACACAAGGATCTTGGGGCCGTAATTCATGGAACAAGATGTCGACGGGAGGGCGCAGGTTGCAGCTATGCCTTGATCGGGCTGCCCGCGATCACCGTGGTGATCGGCGCCGTTGTG
Source organism: Hordeum vulgare subsp. vulgare (assembly GCF_904849725.1). NCBI lineage: Eukaryota > Viridiplantae > Streptophyta > Magnoliopsida > Poales > Poaceae > Hordeum > Hordeum vulgare. The sequence continues at coordinate 65,034,076 of NC_058522.1, forward strand.
GGATCGGAGGGGAGCTCACGATCAACCAACGCGGCTATGGCGGCGAGGACGGTTGTGGGGAGCGGGGTGGCGAAGAGCCCGTCGTAGGTTTGCATCTCGGCGTCGGTGATCCTCTGGTTGATCCCGACGATTCCCAGTGTGCGTAGGATGTGGACTTGCGCACGTCGCTCGGTCGTGGGAGGACCGGCTGCTTTGCATGGTACTGATGAGGCAGAGCGCCCGCGCCGAGGGGTGGAAAAGCTTGGCGGGCGGCCTTGCTGCCTCTTTCCTGGGGTCGGCAGGGCTCCGCAGAGCTGCCTGGACGCGGCAGCCAGGAAGTCGCCAAGTGTCAGTGCCGTGATTGGCGCGGCACGCGGGCGGGAGCGGCGCATGGTGATCAGAGGGGATGCAAAATGTGTAGGGGATCCCAGAGTGGGCCTCCCGTTGGTGGGACCGGGCCGTGGGTCGTCCAGTGGAGGCGGCGTTGTGGGCCTGGCGCTCGGGCCGCTCTGGGCCGCTAGATGGGCCGTGGTGGGGCTACCCGTGCGCGTGTCCTTCCCAGCGGAAGCTTCCAGGAGTTCCTCGTGTGGTAGGGCGGAATTCACAGTTTGAAGTCCTTCCGCCTCTTCCCGCGATTCTTCCCCCGGGGGGCCAGTTGGTGTCGTAGGTTGGTCAGGGGTGGGCCACGCCTTGGCAGACGCTGACGCAGGGGAAGCAGGGGAGGCGTCACTTTGTCGGGCCAGCGGATTTGCCTCGGGGCCCAGCGGCAAAGAGAGGGACCCCACAAAAAGCGGCGGATCTGGCTGGGCAGGAGGAGTTGGTCCGTCGCGACGCGGTGTCTCGATGTCTCCGACTACCGCGTCGGGCAGCTGATGATTCGAATCCGTGCTCGGGCCCTGCCAATGACGGTGCTCTGCGAGCGATCCTGGCCCGCGGGGGTCACGAGGGTTGGCTCCACCTCTGCAGCTTCTGATCTTGTCGGCCTGGGGATCATAGGCAGCGCAGGTTTGACCGCTTTGTCCTGCGCTTTTGCATGGGGCTGGTGTGGGTGGCGGGTACCGCGGGCCCCGCGTAGGCCAGGCCAAGGCCGGATGATGCGGAACGGGCGGGGCGCCGCTGGCCGGGCGACCGTACGTCGGGCATCGCAGGTCGAGGTCCAACCAGCAACAATGGCGATGCCGTCAGCACGCTACTGGCGCGGGTTGCGCGGCCAGGGAAGGTCATCCATCTGCATGCCGTCGGCGCGGCCATCAGGGGTGGAGCCGGTGCGACGTCTCTTACGACCGTGGCGGCGCTGGCGGGCGCGCCTGGCGGGTCGTCGTCGCGGCGCTCATGGTCACCACCCTAACCGTCGTCGGGGTCGTCCGCAGGGGCGGGGCCGCACGGCACTGGGGTGTCGAGCTTGGCACGGGCGAGCGTGACGGACACCGGGTACGAGAGGGTGGAGATGGCTCGGGCGTCCGACTAGTGGCGCGAGGGGTGCAACTCGACGATCTCCAGGATGGCGTGGCGGCGGATGTGAGCCGGGTCCGCGGTGCGGGCACAGAGCCGAAACGTGGCGAGATCAGCGCGGGAGCGCGTGCTCGGGTGTAGCCTCTTGATCCAGCAGCTGCTGCCCAGGATGTGCTCCGCCGTGGAGAGGTGCCAGGCCTGGGCGGGGATCCTGCGGAGCTCAAGCTCAACGCGGTAGTCCAACCTACCGGAGCCGGCATGTGCGAGCTTGCACCATGGACGCAACGAGAGGGAGAAGCGGGGGCCGGAGATGAAGTGGTCGTCGGCGAGGCGATCCTTGAGCTCATGGGAGGCGAGGATGATGAGGAAGTCTTCCGGGCGGTGGAGGTGTACAGAGAAGTCACCGGGGTGTAGGGCGAGGGACGTGTGCAGAAGCTCGGACACCTCTTCTGCGGAGACGATGGGCCGCGTCCCAGTGATGGTGGCCACCATGGCCCGGTGCAGGACGCCCTCCGTCTCCTCCATCTCGACGGAGCGGGCGAGGATGACGTGCACCGGAGCGGACGAGGCCTCGGGGCGATCATGTGTCTCCATGGGGGGCAACAGTGGCGGTGTGAGGATCGCCACGGTGCGCAGCGTCGTCGGCGGCGCGGTCCTTGTCGCACGCGGCGCTGTCCTCGTCGCAGGCGCGTGTGGTGTGCGGGTCGCCACGGCGTGCGGCTTCACCAGCGGCACGGCTCTTGCCGCCGGCGCGCGCGGGGAGTGGTCGCGGGTGCCGGAGCGGCGGCGGCCTGGGCACTCCCTAGATTCATGGGCCGACACGAGGCAGCGGCGGCAGCGGACGTCCCCTGTGCAGTCGCGCACCCTGTGGTGCGAGTCCAGGCAGCGGAAGCAGATGCCCGCCGCCTCCTCAGGCGAAGGGCTGCGGTGGCAAGGTGGCGCAGGGTCCTGCGCAGCGGCACGTCGGGGACGGCGACGTCGGTCCTTGCATCGAGGGAGCTCGAACCCCTCCTGGTCGACCTTGGCCGCGGTTCCAGCGCGCTTCTCCTGGTGCACCTCCGAGCGTGGCCCAAGGCGAGCTGTAGCCGGCACCCGGCGCACACCAGCTGCCGGGGGGGGGGTCGGCACGGGGCGGCGTAGCAGCCTGCTGACGCGTCGTCGGAGCCGGGGAGCACGGGGAGGCGGCGACCTCGCTGTAGGAGCGCGCGGAGGACGAGCCGTCGAGGGAGACCTGCCAGCGGCGCGCGTGGCCGGAGGAGCTCGCCTCGCTGGAGCAAGAGAAGGCCATGGCGAGGGGAGGGTGCCGGCGGGGCTCGGCGGCGGCGGCGGGGGGGGGGGGGGGGGTAGGCTAGGGGGTGGGGAACGGAGCGGAGCCATCGGACAACATCCATCATGCATATATTACTATTGTATATGATACAATTTTTATAGTGCATAGTACTCCCTTTGTCTCGGTGCATTAGGCATCTTACGAAAATAAAATAATCCTAAAACATTAAGACACATTACAATATACTAGTTGCATGCATATTAATTAGACTCCATCTATTAATTGAAGGACCAATGCATGTAACTTATGCGGCACTCTTTTTGACTTTGAAGAGGTCTCCTAACTAATACTTCCTCTGTCACGGTTTAGAAGGCAGAGTTAAACTTGCCTGCGTTTTCTAAAATATACAAGGTTTAAGGCGTGAAAGCAATTACTCTCATTAATAAGTACTAGTATTACTCTTGCATGCGCCTTCCTAATTTGCTGCTCACGCATTAATACTAGTATTTTCTCAGTTGATTAGAGCATGGTTAATAGTATAGCCAACTGTTGGCTATAAGCAGTCTTATAGCCCACCTTATAGTCAGCTTGTACAATAGTTAGCTAGAAAAGAGTACTACTTTTATCATATATGGCCCACGTTTCATTCTCGCAAAGCACCTACGAGCACGTGCCTTCTCTCTCCTCTTCTCTCTCATCCAACTCAGCAGAAATATAATATTTTAATCCTTACAGCCTGCTGACTGGACCTTATTGTACTTGCTCTTAGGCGAATTAGCATATAGACCTACTATATCTCACAACCAATCGGTGACTACCTTGGTCCCAGAGATTTTCCAAACGTACCTTCTAAACCGTGACGAAGGGAGTAGCACATTTTTAGTTAAGAAAGGAATAATGTGATTGGCTTCCTCTGTAATTCAGTTTCTTCTTCTATCCAATTTTTGTATGCCTAGGTTGCAGTGCGCCTTCTAAGATGCCTAATGCACGGAGACGGAGGGAGTAGTATCATAAACTTGTATCATATGTGATCTCATTTATTGACATGCATGACACATAGTAGCATAACATTTAACATGATACTGTATCTAGTACCTATGTTAATCTAACTCTCTCTCTCTTCTTTACTTATTTACCACATCAACATGTTTGCTTGTCCCAAGACTATGATACTGGCTATGAGAGCATCTCCAACAGTTCGTATGTTCAATCGTTGGTATAAGTGTCCACATCAACAATCAACAACACATCATACAAGCTCTTCAATGGAGTGTATGTTAATCGTATGTAAAATAACTAAGCGGGTCCATTAAATATTGAAGAAATAACCATGCTTGCCTCGGAGCTTGTGCGTGAACCGTTGCTTCAAGTTCATACAATTTCATTCTCTCCCTTCTTTTATTATGCGTCATGTCATCAAAATCATCTACGTGGCAATTTTACCAACGATGATCATACGACCATTGGAGATGCTCTCTTACCCCCACTATGGCCAGGCTTAGAAGAGAGAAATCAGAAATTTTATTGGAAGAATAATCGGTTCAGTTCTTTCTTGTCCTCCAATCTGCTGCCACCTTGGTCGCGCTGCATCTCCTAAAGTGCCCTATGCACTGATACGGAAGGAGTAGTTTCTTGGTGAAGATATAGGAATGAATATGCTTTGCTGGCCGTGTAAATCTTTCATGCGGATTCCTTTAGTAATAAAAATTTACTAAATGCGTAGCGGCTCAACTGCCTACTTTATTAATCCCTCGGTATGCGCTGGCGTTCATGCCCAAGCATAATAATTCCTCAGATCATGCATGCATTGAATGAAAGATAGACATAGAGCCCGCCCTTTTTTTTGGAAAAATAACAATTCCTCTCCTTGAAAAAGAGTAGTAGTACTACGGTGGTGCCAGATTAGAAATTTGCGCGTAAAATTAGAGCGAAAAACAGTGAAGGGAAATGGCGCCATTTTCTCCTCTCCAAATTTATCGACATCTCTGAAATTTTTTATGATCATATTCTCCTTCACTGAGCTGCAGTAGGAAGACTAGTGGACTCTTGACATTCATGGACCATGCGCCCACCACCTCATCCGGGGAGATGTAAAGTTTTTCTTCTGACTTGGAATTAGGAGAGGTAAGTGGAGTGGGCAGTGTGCTCAGGATTTATTTCCTTCTAGTGATCCAGCCACTCATTCAAGTAACATTATACAATAATGTCAGAACCAAACTGTAACCAAATGCAGTGTGATCTTGTTTTTTTTCCTGAGAATTAACCATATGTGGAAGATGTGACAATCAAATCCATTGACAGCATGGTTAAACAGTATAGTCAGATGTTGGCTATATGTTGTTGTCATATCATATATAGTCAATTTCATAGCTAGCGCATATACTCCCTCCTATCCCATTTACTCTGCGTATAAGTTTTTGCCAAAATATTCGTAATAGTGTGCACATTCAGATATTTAGCAGATTCTTTCCAGCAATACTCTTCCACCTTCATTTTGGAGTAAATTGCACAGAAGTATTACAATTGGGCATACATTCAGATTGGTATCAAGATTGGTAATTTTTACATGACAGTATCAAGTCGGGGGCAAATCATTACAAAAAGATCTAAACTGTATATAAATACGTATTGATGGTGTATCTGACTGATGGGACACGCCTGTCACGTGCCGACGTGGCAAGTTTTTTTTAGAAAATTGTCTTGCTATATACTTAATCATATACATAAAATTTTAACACCAAATCAAATTTTTTTTTTTGAAAATTTCCGTCGAACCGTAAAGAAAAGAATAAAAATAGGGCCACGGGGCAAAACTCGGCCCGGGCCGGGCCAAAAAAGGCCGTGGTACCAAACACAGGCCCGAGCCCGGCCCGGTCCGACCGTCGGACCTAGCTTTTGGGCCCAATCCCGAAAAAACCCAACCCAATGTAGACGTAAAACCGGGTATTTTAGGCCCGAGCCCGGCCCGATGAGCCCGACGGGCTCAAAATCTAGGCCCGAGCCCGGCCCATGGACAAGGTCGTGTCGGGCCGGGTATCTCATGGCCCACGGTGCAAATCGAACCCGTAACCTATCGTCGCAAGGCACGGAGCATCGCCACCATGCCACACACGCGCTTACGTTAGACTACGTGCAGGATACCCTTTATGAAACCTTGGAGACGGCTACAGAGAATGGCGTTTTGGCTCCCGGAGCCATGGAGGCCGAAATATTTGAAAATTTTAAAATTCAAAAATTTTAGTTCCAAGAAATCTGAAAAAATACAACTAAACAAGGATGTGATTCATGTGCGTGTAAAATTTCAGGTCGAAATACTTTGAAACGCGATCTGTACAAAAAAGACAAATTTATGGTCTAAAATGATGAATAGTAACATGTGTTAAAAAGTTTCAGATTTGTCTTTTTTGCACAACCCTCGTTTCAACGTATTTTGTTCTGAAATTTTACACACTTGTGTATTATACCTTCATCTATCTATGCATTTTTTTCCAGAATTTTTTAAAATATTAAAATACAAATTTCATTGAATTTGAAGTTTGAATTTAAAGGCCTCCGGTGAGCTCGGGAGCCAAAAGCAATATTCGACGGCTGCATCCTTATCAGACCTTGTAAAAATCCTCACCTTGATATCTGAGACGAGTTTAAAAAAAAGGTGTAAACTTATTTGTATATGAGAAAAGGCAAGTGTGGAGTATTTCTAAAGGCCAAAGTCATTTATAAACTAAAACAATTTGAAACACAAGTCTTTATATCATAAGTACTCTGTTCTGCAGATGATAAACAAGGAAAATAATAGCTTAAGCAGAACTCGTGTCACCAATCACCCCCATGTCACCTCTTTGCACATATGCTTCGGCTCCAGTAGGTTTTCTTCACCTCTACCTCATTTCTCTCAGAGTTGCTCTGCCTCATTTCCTCCCCTGCGGCCAGACACAAGATTATCAGAATATACACACACAAATTACAGTGAGCATTGAGTCTAAATTAATTCACACTGAAACTAATGTTTTGAAAATAGATTGAAAAATCAGGCCATGAACATACAACTCTGAATTCAGAGCAGTACATCATCCAGTTTGGCACTACACACAACTCTAAATTCAGACTACATCAAATTTGCTCGTACCTCACCCGCCTCCTGGCGCCGCACGCCCACTGGGAGGGGCCACCAGCAGCTGGAAGCCCTTATGCCTGGCCACGAGCGCAAAGACCAGGCCGTAGATTCCCCCGGCGGGCGACCAGCACCCTCGCCTTGGGCCCCGGCCTCGGCGCTACAACACGTAGCCTTGAGCCGGCAAATCGAGCGCTTTGCAGAGAAGGGGATCGCTTTCCTCTTGATCTCCCCTCCCCTCCCCCCTCGTCGGTATCAGGCAACACGGACGAAGAAAAGCGGCGAGATGAGGGGGAGAAGGCAGCCGGAGCGCGGCGAGGCGACCGGGGGAGAGGATGCCACCGTCGTCGTCGCAAAATCAAGAGATGATGGAGGACGCGATGCGGACTGGATCGTTTGTCGGATTAAAGCGAAGGTTTTTTTGAAAAAATTATCGTCGGTGACAAGTTTTCTCGGACGAAGGGAGTATATGGTTAAGGGCATGTACAACAGTACCGACGCCTCCTATCTATAGTATACATACACATCATCTATAGACACCGTGAAAGAAAAAACGTACAACGGGACATTAGATGTAAACGCTTCAACCGTTAGTAAATATTGGACCCACAAATATGCAATCCATCAGCCCATGCACACGATGGACTCATACAATGAAAAACAGACGTCTATAAGCAGCGATTTACCTGGGAGTAGACCGTCGGTAATTCTACAGACAGGCTCCAGTGTTTCCCTCTTTCTCCCTCTTCCACGTCACTTATTTTTCATACATGGCATGTATTACAGACGGCTGACTAGATGCCCTTGTACATGCCCTAAGTAGGGATGCAAGCGGCGCGGGACATCCCGCTAAGCCGCCCCGCCGCCTCGCAAAAAGTCGTTGGGCTGTCCGCGTCGTCTCCAGCACGCTGAAGCGGTCACGCCGCTCTGTCCGCCGGGCGTCCCGCATATCCCGTGTAACGCTTTTCAGGCCCATTCTTTGAAGAAAAAAACCAATATCTCCTGACGAAGAAAGTTCCCACAACGCCATGTTGAGAGAAGGTGAGGAGTTCCGGGAGCTCGTGTTGGAGCCTCCGCATGGCCGTGCCGAGAAGCTCCTGCGTATGGATGAGGAAGAGCGAGCTGACAAAGGAGTCTTCGTCGGGGTGTCACTTCTCGAGGAGGATGGCGGCGGCTGCCATGGCGGGAGCGTGCGGCCAGGGGCAGGGGGCTCCGGCTGTCGGCGCACGTCATCGTTGCGTGCTGCCGACGACCGACGCTTGATGGACGGACGCTGCGTGCGAGGGAAAGAGACCGTGCGTGGCTTAGGGCTGACCTAGCTGAGCGCCCGAACATGGCAGGAAAGCCGGCGGAGCGCTTGGCTGAGCTAGCTTAGCGTGCCTTGGTTTGCAAGGAGGGAAAGAACATGGGCATGACTCATCTGGAGAAGTCGCTGCAGCTACTATCTTGTCTTTCTGTACCTTCACGTTGATGTGCTGATATTAGAGACAGACCGCTTGATTCGTTAAATTAGACAAGCATTGGCCGAACTGCATAATGTTTTTCCGTGTCTATTTGTCTTATGCGGGCTGATGCGGGATACCGCACTGCCCGCGCTGATTCTGGTGGTGTGTGGCGGCCAGCCGCAAGCGCCCGCAGACGCAACACTATCCCGCTTTACAGTTTGGCGAGCAGCCGCTTCCCGTCCCGCTTGCAACCCGGTGGTTAAGTATATTGCAAGGGGGGTTTCTACAAAAAATTTACCAGGTCGGCACCTGACAGGCAGGGCCCATCAGTCAGATACACCATCAATACGTATTTGTACGCGGTTTAGATCTTTTTGTAATGATTTGCCCCCCGACTTGATACTGACATGTAAAATTACCAATATTGATATCAATCTGCATGTAAAGCCCTAATTGTAGTATTTCTGTATAATTTACTCTTCGTTTTGCCTCATAGGCCATCACTACGGGGAGACATGCATGAAGTAAGAGTATGGAGTGCATGCATGCATAAGTGGGTTCCCGAGAACAAGGAGGATAGGGGAGGGGAGCCAATGAATGCATGTGGGATAGGATAGGCGCACGCGGCCATCACCTTCTACCTCCAACGAATCAGGTACGCATTCCTCTTCACTAGGTTTTGCAGATCCCTCCGTAGATTTTGTCGATGTTCATACCATGTTCATCGAGTTCACCTTGTAGATCCACAAGTTTTTCACCCCGCATGCATCCATAGGTTTGTCGTGGTCTCCTCTTTGTATTTTTTGTACACAGAGCACTTTTTAGGAGAACCTGTGCAAATGCCTTGAGCTTCGGTTGTTCCTCCGGCGTAGAACACTTATTCCTTTATTTTTCCCATATTATTTAGATCCATCATAGGAGATGTCGCTTGTAGCAACTTGTTTGCGGAGAATTCCTACTGAGTCTTCCAGAGAGGTGTAGTTTGCCTTGAAATCCCTTACTTACTATTGTCGGCTTAAACACCTTGCCGTAAAAATTGCCGGCTTAAAACACCGTTCTGTAGTAGTTGCCGGTTGAAACACCTCTTGAATAACAACCGTAATCAACGACATGTTTTATGCATCAGCTTAATTTCTTTTTATCATCCTTGTAGCTATTTCATATTGCCTAATGGCCCCTAAGAACTTCAAAGCTTGTAGCTGGGCCCGGTCCCAAGAGTCCAAACTCACTTTAGAAAATCTTATGAATCAAGGATTCTTGTTGGCTCGAAAGGATGTAAACTCGTGAGCTCCCAAAGAAGAGACTTATCTGCAACCTCGACAAGAAGAAGTTGTTATTTTTACTGACAACTAATGTAGAAGTTTTCGACCGCCCGGCTCAAAGTTCTTCAGGGACCTTCTCCACTTCTTCAATCTTAAGCCTCGGGATATCGGTCCCAATTCTATGACCAACGTTTGCCAATTTCAAGTTTTATGTGAAGTATATCTCCAGATTGAGCCATGAGTGACCCTGTTTAGGGAATTTTTCTACGCCAATCGTTAAACTGAAGTCAAGAATGGCCCTCCTTGTGAGCTTTACGGAATCTCCATTCAGAAAAGGAAAATAATCTCTTTCCTTAATCTAAACTCGTGAGTCATCCGAAAGGATGGAACAAGACCTGATTTTATTGTAAAAATATTGCCCCCGCGGGAGAAAATCTGTTGTTGGGTTATAGATTGGAGAGGATCAGCAACAACGTAGAATTCTCGGGTTGGCCAACGGATGAGGAGAGGGATATGATGGCTCCTATTCGCACAAAAGCGAGAGCCTTGGTTGCTCATGGCTTAACTGGGATCAACTTGATCCGTTGCTGGCTAAGGTGGCGCATCCAGCCTATCAGTGTGAGGAATGGTTTAATGTGCGACTACTCAGGTGACTCATCTCACACCCGACGCTTCTCCATCCACGACTTCACTAATGATGCCATCAACAAGGAAACCAAAAGGTTTTTCTCCGGCTCAAAGGAGAAATGCAGCGTTACTCGTATGGGTCCATTTTATCTGCTAAACCCTCCGCCTCCGCTGCTCATATTTTTTCCATGATGTATATTCTCTTCCTTTGTCGATTTCATTTTAACTTGCTATCCTCATCAGGCATTTTTGTTCGCACGAGGATTCTAGCTTTTGAGAGTCACACCTCAGATCCCTGTTTCTTCATCATGCCAAGGAAATGATCCGACTCATGATGACCCGGCTCGTGGCTCATCTCCAGGAGAACAATTTGAGGTAGAACTTGACTCACTTGGCAGTTTGTTTACTGAATTTGCTAACACGCCTTCCTCTCAGGGCGACTCTGAGTCCTTCCAAGCCGACGATGCTAAGGTAATTCGAATTTCTTCCAGTTCCTCAGAAATGGTTATTGCAAGAAAGATGAGGCAAGCCGTCCGGAAGGTTAAAATATGAAATCAAGACGCTCACTGAGCTCAAAATATTTTTTTGAAGAAAACACACTTCGCTGGTTAGTCAAAGCGCAAGACCTGAAGTGACGTGGACGAGTTAGACCCAGGCTTGTCTCATGCACCGTCGGCTCGTAAGCCACGTGTTGAGGTGACACATAATCTTACTGATTCTTTTTCTAAGACTGGTCTCTTCAAACAACATCTTAGCCCTTCAAACTCACTTTATCAAGAATCTCCTCCATCTTGAAGCGCCTCATCAGCAAATTCAACTTCCCGCCTTTAATATCAACCGCGATCATGACCCGATTGCCTATGGTTACCTTCTTTAGCATAATATTTGATTTCTGATCTTTGTAGGGCCAAATCTACTTTGTCTAGCCGCGCTGTCGGGTCATGTTCTCGTGCTGAACACCAATACATTTTGAACCTCAAAACTGAAAAGGCAGCCACCGAAGTTGACCCTCGTGAAGAAAACATACGAGATGATGCGACCAATCCGGTGACCATTGTTGAGACGCCTAAATCAGATGAACCGGCTTTAAAGGACAAACCAGTAGAGTTTACAGGCACTTCAGTTGATCCTCCTGCTCATACACCAAGTCTGGCTCGTCATTCTAGTTCAGCGACTCATGTGGATGACCCTATTCCACCAGCTAACCAGATGGTCCATATGTAAAAAAAAATGATTCTTTTGAGACAAAAAACACTGCTCCAACAAACGGTTCATATGTAAAAAAAAATTGGACAGCGGCCTCCGTTGATGTAAAATTAAAAACTTTGTGATGCAAATTTACATCACGAGATGCAACTGATGTAAAACCGCGGTCGCCTGCCAAACGCCCAACCGCCACTTCATTCCCCTTCCGCCTCGTGATCGCCTGCCCGTCCATCGCCCGCCGCCGCCCCGACGTAGCTCCCCGCTCGGCCGCCGCCCCGGCACATCTCTCCGACACCGCCCCGTCGTAGATCCAGACACCCGCTACCGATTCCACCCCGTGTGGGCTGCCGCCTGCCGCCTCGCCACCCCATCGCGTCCGCCTTCGCTCCGGACGCCTCCGCCCCGCCCCGACCCCGTCCGCCTCCTCTCCGTCTGCCTTCGCCTCTGGTCCATCCTCCGCCCGGCCCCGCTTCGTCCGCCTCCGCCTCCGGTCATTCTGCCGCCCCACTCCATCCGCCTCCGCACCGCGCCGCACGCTGCCGCCCCGCTCCAGCCGCCGCTGCCCAGCTCCCCGCTCGGCCGCCGCCCCGACTCGCGCTCGTCTGCCGCCCGCTCCCCGATGGCGCCGACGAAGACGTCGGAGGGCAAGTCCGGTTTCGTCGCGTGAGAGCGAAGCCCTCCAGGAACTTTGGAGTGGAGTTCTCCGATGCCGGGCGGTGTTGGTGGCTCGACAAGTATCCCATCGCTGATAAGGCCGCGCGTGCCTACTACGTGGCAGTGTGGCGTGCTAGACGACCGAAGACGGACCGCAACTTCCCGGAGGTCGAGTCCCAGGCGGTGGCGGAGTGGCTCGTGCCGCAGGGCATCCGGGTGAAGGAGATACCAACGAAGAAGGCAAAGAAGAGACCGGCAGTTGTTGTCGCTCCCGGCAAGAGCGACGAGGCGACTATGGCTCGGTTTCGCGAGAGCATCCGCAGTACGTCCAGGCCGAGATGGAGCACTACTGGAAGCGCGATGTCGAGGCGAAAAAGAAGGTGGTGAAGAAGGAGGACGAGGCCGGCCTCTCGACTGTGATCCCTATCGAGTCGTGGGATGAGGACTGGGGTGACTCCGAGGAGGAGGGCGAGGGGTGCAATGACCCGACCAAGGACGAGTTATGGGAGCAGTTTTGCAGCTCCGACGATGAGGAGTATTTCATCTAATATTTTGAATAAGTAGTAGATGAATTTGCGTATGAAACTATGTTGAAATTCATGTTTTAACTACTAGTACAAATGCCCGTGCGTTGCATCGGGCCAAAAAAAGCACAACGTGCTTCATGTGCCATTATGCATTATTTTTTATATCCAATAGCAAAAGAATATGTGCGTTGCACTGGGGACGCCCATGCTTTGCTTCATAGAAATCACAAAGGCTCCTGGTCCTCCACATGCGTCAGCAGATCGGGCAGACCGGAAATCGCAAGCTCCTCCTCGTCCCTTAAAATCGCAAGCTCCTCCTCATCCCTTGAAACGCCTTGCCGGTGTATCATCTACACACCATGGGTCGTCGGATCGTGGTTGGCTTCCAATCTATAGCAAGAAAGACGACCCTCGCAATGTATAGTAAAAATGATTGTGTCCATCAAAACATCCATCAGCGTAGCATGGCAGCGTCGTGGAGGCAGGGAGAGCATGCCTACATGTAGAAGAAATACGTATATTGATTTAATCTTTCTTAACTGTGTTAGATGCATGTCAAGATAATTGAGTAGGAATATTACAAGGTAATTTTCTTTTAATCTTTTGCTTGAAGAATTTAATGTATCCCATAATCTAACCGGACGAGGAAATGTAATAAACTTACAAACAAAAATAACAATGACATAGGCTCAACAAACCGCAATGAGGAGATCTCACAAAAAACCCCTGTAATGTAGAGCGTATGTGTTATACCGCACACTTATGTTATACTCCTTAAGAATGCATTATATCAAAATGGCTGGTGGTAAGAAGCACTTACATCCTCTATGTATTATACCCCACACTTATGTTATACTCCTTAAGAGCATCTCCAACAGCCCCGCGAAAAGGGGCGCGCGCGGTAAACCGTCATTTTAACGCGCGCGGGACGGAATGGCGCGCTTCAGCGGCGGCGGGAAAATAGCGCGCGTGGTAACCGGTTGCGCGCGCGCGAAAAGGCAGCAGCTCGCGCGCCATTTTTACCGCGCGCGAAGCGCTGCCGCTCCCTCGCGCCGTCACCGCTCCAGTCTCTCTCTCCCTCTGCCTCTCGCGCCACCGCCGCTCCAGCGCGCCGCCACCGCTCCAGCGCCCCGCCCCCGACGCACCACCATGCCGCCGCGCCGCCGTTCTGCGTCCGGCTACCGCGGCGTCCGCGAGCGCCCCAACGGCGGGTTCTACGCCGAGATACGCTCCGGCGATCTCCGGCTTAGCCTCGTCATGTACGACACGGCGCACGAGGCCGCGCGCGCGTTCGACGCGGCGGCGTGGCGCCTAGGCAGGCCGCGCCGCTAAATGAACTTCCTGGACGTCTACATGCTCCAGCAGGCGTTAGACGTCGCCCCGCCGCCTCGTGTAAACTTCGCACAAGACCGTGCGGAGCACACTGCGCGGCAGCGCCGCCTCCTCGTCGCCCAGGAGGACGAGCGGGTCATGGCGGAGTGGCACCGGCGCCACCCGGAGGACGTCGCCTACGAGCAGGAATATTGGGCAAGGCGCCGCGAGGAGGACACGCGCCGGCGCCGCGAGGAGCGGTTGGACAGGAGTCGGCGGAAGGCATTGGCGAGTGCGCAGGCCGACATCGTCAATGCACGCGGGAGCTCCTTCTTCACTGAAGAAGACGAGCGTTGGTTCGACATCTGGCTGTCAACCTCTAACGACACCAACGACGATGATGATGGTGCAGATGATTGGAGCGACTGAGATTTTAGTTTTTATGTTTTCGAACTATCTAGCACCGAGTTATCTATCTATGTTTTCGAACTACCTATCAAGTTGCAATCTATGTAAAATAACTTTGTATGCTTTTTATTTGAATGCAATCTATTTAAAACATGGTTTGCGCGCGCTGCATTTTTGGGCACTGCTGGAGCGGCGCGCGCGCTGCATTATAGCGCGGCTGCTGGAGCATGCGCCTAACCCCGCGCTAAACCAGCCAAAGCGCGCGCGGCAAACACATTTTTTAAGCGCGGCGCAAAGCGCGACTGTTGGAGATGCTCTAAGAATGCATTATATCGAAATGGCCGGTGATAAGGAGCACTTACATCCTCTACCTATATATATTTAGAAAATTGATGAAGTGCATGTACAATGAAATTTAGACTTAATACTTTAATATGCTATCATGCACTTCACAATCAATTTCAATTAATGGGCAAACACATTATACCATACATAACACATAATCAAAGCTTTTTTGATAGGAAAAAGATTACTAAAGTTGGCCGCTGTGTCGAGTGACAGCCATAAAAATTTAAAATACAACGTGAGCGAAGCCCACTCAGTTGAAAGCCTTGTTTGATCGATTAGTCTAAAATCTGATCGACAGAAACTACCACTCTCCTCTCGCTCGTTCCGTCCACCCTCGCGTCATCACCAGGACTCATACTGATCCCGAAATCGAGTGGGTTGTCAGGCCTCTGGCAATGCTTTATGGTTCTTTTCCTTGCCCTCATCCTGTGCAGATGTCTTGTGCGTGTGGCCAGGTGTTTCTTTTGCACAGATGTAAATAACTCACTGCCATTGTCATCGTGTTTTTGGTGAGATCTCTGTTGTCTCTTGTTGAATCATGAGTGGGTACACATATAAATCGGTGAGATTAGGCGTAAATAAACGATGTGGGATAAATATTTAGCCGAACGAGCACGGAAAACATCATATGTTTTATCGGCATGGTGGTGCAGATGCGTGTAAGACCCATATCATCAACAATACTTAATTATGATGCATGGGTTGCTAAATTTTTTTACGACGTACGGACAGAAGTGTACGGCTTTTATTAATATAGGTAATATAAGGATAGGAAAGGAAAAAGATCAAAATGAGAAAAGGCAAAAAAGGGGGAACTTGGGCTCGAACCCGCGTCTATGTGATAGAAGGTTCAGGCTCTAGCCATTGCGGCACCATGGGCTTACTTCAGAATATCGCTTCTAAGGTTCGATAGATCATCATCACGACTTGTGTACAGAAACGAACCGTTTTACCTCACTTACCGGTGGCATGGTGGGTAATTATTCATAATTTTGGGGGTAAATATTATGACGGATGAGAAAAACACTATCTGCTTTATTAGTAGGTATAGATGTTGAGATAAAGTAGTAGTTGGTCGTTTAAATCTTCATCTTGGATCATCTGTTGAAGTTTTTTTTACATCTTTATTTGGGACCATCTGTTGCAATTGAACATTTTTCGAAGATGTAAAAGCATTTTGTTGTGCTTTAAATTTGAACCATCATCGTTTTGCACTATCTATTAGAGATGCTATAAGGAATACTTCCTCCATCCATATATATAGGACCTAATGCATTTTCTAAGACTGTGTTTGCCTATTGATAAGATTAATATTATATGAGATGTATAATATAAAAATTATATCACTAAAAGCTCCTTTCACGTACGAATTTGACGGTATACTTTGTGTAACTTGCATGTCATATATTATTTGGTCTAACGTATGGTCAAAGTTAGCCTCGAAAAATGCATTAGGCCTTATATATATATATATATATCCCTAATAATAAAGCAAATTCGGTTTCTGGTCGTCCGTCTTATAAATTACTCCTAAGTTTTGCATTAATTACCCACCATGTCACCGGTAAGTAATAGAAACGTTTCACAAATCGAAAAATCTTAGACTGGTCCGGCCCATGTAAAAACCTCCTATATTACACTCTGCACGCTGGAGGAATATCCAGCACACCGTATGGGCCGGCCCATGCACAGGCGCCTACTTTTAGTTCCGTTTATTTATTTATTTTCAGCTCCGTTTTAATTTTTTATTTAAATAAATTAGAACTTTAAATAATTTTTAAAATTTTAATAAACTTAAAAATATAAATCAATATATTTAAAAAATTAAAATGTTTGTGACTTCAAAAACTGCTCGGAGTTTTGTAAAAAATACTCGCATATACAATAAAATGTTTGCTATTTTAGAAAAAATGTTTCCAAAACAATGTCCATGAATTTAATAAATATATGACTGATTTATAAAAATGTTTGTTTATTCAGAAAAGCTTCATGCGTTTCAAAAAATGTTTGTAAATTTAAAATAAAATCCTCCAACATCAAAAATTATGTTCGTCTTTTCTTGAATCGGTCGCCAATTCAAAAGAAAATATTTAAACCCGTTCAAAATATAAAAAAAATTCATGATTTTTAATAAATGTTTGTGAATTGTAAAAAATGTTCTCGATTTTAAAATTATTCCCATATTTGTAAAATTATTTACGAAAGATCTAATGTATGTAGTTAAACATTAATGCTTATAAGTCTTTGTGACAATATACCTGTGTGAATTTTGAAGAATTAGCTGTTGAATGGATCGGATTATTATTGTATGTTTTAAAAAAAAATTGAAATTCAGAATAAATCTTTGAGTTACCAAGATTTTTGACAACCATGATACTTATTTTTTGAAAATGTAAAGATTGCTTCAATTTTTGAATAAATTTAAAAGAAGAAACATTTTCTTGTATTTGTGCATAAAATTTCTAAATCAAACGATGATATGTGAACATAATATAGTCATCATCATTAAAGATTATGTTTTTTTTCTTTCGTGGCAACCTACGGGCCATTTTACTAGTATATATATATATATATATATATATATATATATATATATATATATATATATATATATATATATATATATAGAGGGAGTACTTGTTTGGAACTGTTGAATTGGAACGATTTGTATCGGAGGGAGTAGTGGACAGCTATTCTACCTTTCACGTCAAAAGGATAAAAACATACGCATCTAAAAGGAAAAAAAAACTCGAACATCTCATCTACACCGTTGGATCAGCAGGCAACGGGCGGGATGGGGCCTGTGCCGTGGGAAAGAAAGTGATCAGAAGTTGTCAATGAGCTTGGCGTAGGACGTGGTGACCCTGTTCGCATCCACCCGCCTACCGTCGATCTCCCTCCTCCGGCACCCCTCCACGCCGACACCGGCGCAGATGCTCTTGCGAGGATCGGCGATCCTGTCCCTCCAGTGCCCGTCGGAGAAGTTGGCCTTCCTGGCCTCGGCGACGTCCCACCGCAGCAGCGCCTTCTGCCTCTCGTCAAGGAGGCAGAACCGTTGGAGGCGCGGCGGCATGGCGTCGTGCGCCGACCACCAGCGCGCGTGCGCCTCGTCGCTGGCGAACTGTCTGAGCTCGGGCGCGTTCCAGTTGCAGTCGTAGTCCCTGAAGCAGAACCAGGGCTTCATCCCGACGAAGTGCACGGCGAGGACGGCCGGCGGGTCGGCGGCGAGGACGCGGCGCTTGGCGGCGGCGCGCTCCGCGGTGTCGCCCTCCCAGAAGTGCTTCATGTAGTTAGCGCGCGACGGCAGGCGGTGCCACCAGGAGAAGACCTCGTTGAGGTACCCCTGGTCGCCGCCGTTGTACGACTCGATGTCGCCGATGTGGTCCACGAGCAGGCGGAAGGTGCAGTTGCATGGCTCCACCACCATGACCCCCGAGTTGAATACCGTGCCGTGGTTCCCCGTGGCGCTCACCTCCGGCATGGCGAAGAGCGGCTCCATGGGGCGCTGCACCAGCAGGTCGGCGTCCAGGAACACCACCCGCTCGTACTCCGTCAGCGTCCACAGCCAGAACTTGCTGTAGTTCCACTCGTTGTAGGCGTCCCGCGACGCGCGCGGGTTCCGGATCCGCCGGATCGCCCGCACCTTCCATCCGGCCGCCTCCAGCGCGCTCCGGTGCCGCTCGCTGATGGTCTCGTCCACCAGGGCCACCATGTCCCGGTCCGACCCCGCCATCCTGATGCTCTGCGCTGCCACCATGGCGCCGCACGCGTACAGCTGCTCCGAGTGCAGGATCGTCGCGTACGCCTCTCGCCGCGGCGCCGCAGACACGTACGCCTCCCCTGTGCACATTAATTTTCTTCATTGCATGCAACACCAACGTGTTGTGGGTTGTGACAAAGACATGTGTTGGAGCGGATCGGTCACGTACCGAGTGCTCTGAGCGGCATGGCGAGCCTGCAGGATCCAACGGGGAGGGCGAGCTTCTGCCGGAGCGCGCCCAAGTCCGGCCGGTACAG
Organism: Hordeum vulgare subsp. vulgare; assembly: GCF_904849725.1. Classification (NCBI taxonomy): domain Eukaryota; kingdom Viridiplantae; phylum Streptophyta; class Magnoliopsida; order Poales; family Poaceae; genus Hordeum; species Hordeum vulgare. Next base: position 65,052,693 of record NC_058522.1, read on the forward strand.
CCACACGTCGCCGTCGCGCATGACCTCGTCCTTGCACCTGAACAGGTTCGGCGCCGGGAAGCACCGGCTGACGACGATCACGTGCGCGGCCCGCCGGCCATGCTCCTCCGGCCGGCCCGCGGCGAGCCGCGCGGCGGCCAGCTGCAGGTGCAACCGCGGCACGTCCTTGGACCAGCCCGCGGCGCCACTGCACGGGAGCTTCACCGCGACGACGTCGTACCCTCCCTCCGGGGCCGACGACGGCTCCGGCAGGTCCGGGCACGCCGGCGCGTGGTACAGCTCCTCCTCGTCGATCCACTCCGGGTAGAGGTGCGCCCATGTGACGTTCCCCGCGACGCGGTCCAGGTGCACCGACGAGGCCGCCGGCACCAGCGACCTCCATTGGTCCATCTCATCCCCGTCGAAGTTGAGGATCCCCACTCGCAATCCACCGTCTCCTTCTCCAGCGACGCGTCGCACCGCCATGGAGACTCTCGACCAGTCGACCCTCAGGTCCGACGTGTAGCCCGAGTCCGGCTCATCGGCGCCGGACGTCGTCCGCATCGCCGTTGACATCTCAGGCGACCTGGCAGGCGAGAAGAATTTAAGGAATGAATCCATGCGATGTGCACTTGTCACCAAGATGTTTTGCTCACTCACTGTGTGCTGCGTCGGTGGTTGTCGCCATGGTGGATCGACGGCGAGTGGAGGAGGCCCATGATGGAGCCGCACATGAGGATGAGGAGGACAAGCTTCACGTACAGCATCTTGCCGCTCAAACCTTCAGATAACAGGGCGCCGAAGCTGAATGGCTTGTACTTGGCGTCCTTGGCGTAGCAGCTTCCCACGTAGCCCTTCTTGCCAAGACCGTTCCTGGAATTATTGACAGGCATAGTCACACATGAGCACTTGAGTTTTCATCAGACTCAACAAACATATAAGGTAAGACGTTGAACAACATTATTGTCAAAAAAATGTTGAACAACATTTTTATTTTTATTTATTTTTTAGTCGGAGAAGTTGAACATCAACTAGTACATTTCTGCCTGTTATTTCCAGTTTCATGACCTGAAAGTCACATATGCAATCTTCAGTTCTTCACCAACTCCATCGATTACTCTCTGGTCATCAGGAACAGTTAGTACCATGCATACTCCTGACAGTCCAGGTTTTACGTCCAGCACGCGTCACACTTCTCGTCGTGATCGCTGACCTATATAATTGCTACATATCGACGGTAACATTCGCCATGTATCTTTGACTCCATCAATCTCCTGCCGTGTTGACGGTGTTGTCACTCATGTGTGTCCCTTCTGATTGTCCTGCTGCTGCTGCTGCTGCTGTTCTCAGAGGCCGGCTATTCTCCCTTTTACTTGGCAATTGGCAATTGGCAATTTGGCATGCATGCATGGAGAACGGAACAATTCATCAGAACTGGAAACAGTGTTCACCGTGACTTTGTCTTGGCCAAACTGCTCTGATAGGGTTGCTAGGTCAGAGCAGGTGAGCAAACGGTGATGTAACTCCTTACGTGATTCCGGTGACCGTGATGTAATCTATGTTACTAGTAGTTCAACTAGATGACCAAGAAGAAATCTGGTTATTAGACGCCAGCTTTGGAGGTATGGGTTTTGGTTGGATATGCACGCTACCCTTATTCATTGTGCAAAAATGTTACCACTCTGAAAGTTACTTGTGCCTACTTTCTGGGAAACAAAAACTGTTTTGTTTTACTTTGTAACCGCATAATCTGTGTTGCACAACATATGTGAAAATTGCAGGTAAGCTCGAAACCCGAACTAAAATCACCTGAAGCTGCATGACTTGTGAGAATATGATCAGCAAGGTGTTTGTGCTGATAAAACCACCGTAATAACAAGAAAAAAAGGGAAGTAGCAAGACTTGGAGAAGCATATCAAGACTTGAAGAAGCATATCATTGATGCATAAGACGGTAGGAAGAAGAAAAAAAACTCTAAATATGCAGGGAGATGACAGTGAAGTTTGCAGATGGAGGCAGAGGGTTGAGAGGAGAGCACCAAACTCACAAAGTTCTATCCAGGCGATGCCTCTTCTCTGCATGAGCGCAAGCAAAACCTCCCATCTTTGAAGCCAAACAATCTTCAGTATGCACTACCTATGCTTCAGGAAGCACAAAGGCACCGCACGGTCGCAATGAACTTTATCGACGATTCAAGGTAGCGATGCTTCACTCGCACCGTGATCGATCTTTCTTAGCGGTATGCCAACCCAAAAGATTTAACTCTTCGATACACGAAAACTGCAGGCGCGATATCACGAAGTAATATATGTGCAGAGAAGGTGCAGGGCTGTGATGAAGGGAGACTCTCAAGAGGCGAAATGAAAGTTCCGACCTAGGAAACAAGCAGACGAGCCTATATAGCGTTGGCAATTGGCAGGTGAGGAAGCAAGAGACCATGCTTGACAAGTTCCTGCAGGCAGGCGGACCCGGTCACTTTCACATAGGTTTGGAACACGTCGCATGCATGAACGCAGAGGATAATTATTATTAATCCTTGGTCCTGGGCCTGCATGCATATGCTTCATCTGGATCATCTTCCAAACCTAGGCCTGTTACACTACTTCCGTTGGTGCATTGACGTCTTCTTTGGTTACATGTCCGTGTTTCCGTTTCACTCACCCTGTCATTTCTTTGCTTCAGGGCAGGCGCCACCTTTGGTTACATAGACGCATCGATATTCTGCTTTGTGGTAAGTTCACCAAACCCAACCCATGACCCATCTGCCCGGGCATGCCATGCATGTTTGTGTCTTGTGTGTTGGTTGGACCTGAAGCAAAATCCTGAAGTGTCTTTTGAACCAAGGGATTTGATCTGATCTGCATGCATGGTTCTCTACTGTTGCTTTAGGTAAACTGCTAAACTTGAAAAGGGGCTTGCAAAGAAGGTTAGTACATAAGAAAGAGTACATGTGAGAGGGTGAAAGCACAGAGAATTGGAACAGGAGAAAGAGGGGGTCCAAGGTTGACTTGACAGTGATTCAAAGATTGAATTCAGGTTACCTGCCACCAAAGCAAGGCTTTCTTTTCTTTCTTGCTTAGGTGAGGTGTACGCGTAGAATACTTGCGATGTGGAATGTTCGCACACCAACTAAACTACCACCGCTAGTCTACTATCGAGTTTGTTATGTCAGAGCATCCAAAGACTATGTATGTATCTTAATATATGGATTATAATATGCGTCTGATGTGGGATTTTTAGGGTTAGACTATCCATAATAGAAGTAACATAGGTAGTAACATAGATGTCATCTAAGCAAAAAATATGATGTGACAACTAATTAATGAGAAGAGAGAAAAGTTAAGTAACTTACCATGTTACTCATGCTAAGAGTAATATAGCGGATATCAATGCAAGATGAGTCTATAGGGTAATAAATAAAAAATTCAATGTTACTACCCCTGTGTTACCATCCACTGTGAAGGTAGTAATTTAGACTAATAACATATGTATGTTACTACTCTATATTACTCTCAAGCAGTCTTAGAAATCCGACGCCCCCAGATACGTATTGTGTTTGTGTAGTACCGGAACACACAAAATAATAAACATTGTGCGTGCATGGGCGCCTTGGTGGTAACGGAACAGGTCTTGGTTTGCTTCCATTTGGAGGGAGTGATTGGCTAGAGCTCCTTTTGCTTACCTCAGTGGTCAGCTTATCTGCCAAATCTAACCACCTGCTCTCTTTTTTCCTTTTCTTTTGGGCGAATTAGCAATCTGCTTCCTTGACCTCCCTGCTCTGTTCCACGCGTGTTGGTTTACTTTTACTTCATGCCTTTCTTTCTCCCTCGTCTAATAATTGCCTGCCTGCGACGACACGTCCACGGACTTCCTGCTGACGTTGGAAGGTCTAGAAGTAGAACACCAAAAGGTTCTATGACCAACTAACACGCAAGAAAATGCATGGAAGAGACTTCAACCTGTTCTGTTCCGAAGAAAAACCTCGGATTTGCCTGCGTGCCGGTATAAAAGTCACGGTCCTTTTATGGTGACGAGATGTATTTGTGGGTTGTGGCTACGCTACACAATGATAGCTTGGCAAAGGTCAAGTAGTGATGACCACGAGGTTGGTCAGCAATAGCTAGAACAATGAAGATTGAAGGTTGACCACATTCCTTGAATTGCCAAAATGTAATACGCATCTTTTGTAAGTTAGAAAAACCTATTCCGATACCTAAGTGTTGTTAAGGTCAATTTCGACGCACGATCCCAAATGGTTCGGCCACGTCCGTTTGTGATAAACAGACATAAAATCTGACCCAACGTGCGGGAGCAAACGGACATTTGCTTGTTTTTCATCCGCTTTCATCACATCCCCACATCAAGTTTGGGCCACATTTGCACCGAAGCGAACAACACGTAGGCCGGCGGAGGCGGGATGCGCGCCCTTGTCCTCCCTTCGCCCGCCCGTCGAGGACACAAACACCTTCATTTTCCCGCTTCTCTCAACAACCCTCCCGCGCTACTCCTCCCCCTTCCTCCGCCATGGCCCCGAAGAAAACCCGAGACCCGGCCGCCATCACGAGTCCCGCAGTGAAGAAGAAGGTCCCGAAGAGGTTACGGTCGGTGCTCCCGTCAGAGGAGCTGGCGCACCTCGACCGTGAATAGGTCAAGCGGAGGGGACGGCGACCGCATCGGCCGAGTACGCTGTTGAGGTCGCAACCAAGAAGAAGGCCGTTCAGTACAAGGCCTACGTCGACAAGAACGAGGAGGTCATTGCCAAGGCCACATAGGCAGCTCAAATGCCCTCATGATGTTAGGGTTGTGTCGGTCGCCATCGGCCATTCTCTCCTCTACCGCAATGGTCGTGGCGAGCACAGGCTCATCGGTCGTTCACCCTCCGCATTGCTAGTCGTTCGCCTCCTCCGTAACCCGAAGACGCCCGGGTTCGCCACATCGCAGCTTCACGGTCAGACCCGGTTCTCCATGATGACAGGGAAATGGCGGGCGTGTAAAACACGCGTCCACGTCATTGATACAGAGTGAATAAATATAGCGCATACAATGCATAAAATAAAATGATGATCAAACATTGCAGGTACTTATTTCCAGAACTCTTATATTTATATACAAATTCTGTTAATTCCATCTCCAGAGAGAAAACCCCTGATTAAGAATCCCAACATGTCTATTACATAGGATTGCAACACATTTCTATTACAATATGCTACAAGAAAATCGTCCTCGTGGTCGTCGATAAACTCCTGCTTGGCGAACTTGAAGTTTGCTCTTATGTGAATACTCCTTCATGATTTCATGTGTCATGTTTTGGAATATGTTTTCCTAGCATACAACAAATTTAGTTGTGTTCAACCTCATTTATATGCAACATGAAATTGATTTTCGCTAGGCATGATTTTATCCTACATTCAACACATAGGATGTACATATATTGTCCGTGGGGATCGTATGTGATATATTTGGATCTAGTAGCATGAATGTATGTGACATGTCAATTTTAATAAGTTTTGCATCATCACGTTACTACTATCATTGCGTAACACAGATGTGGTGTTCGCGTGTAGCGTAATGGGTTATAGCTTTCTGACACAATCTTGATGCTTTTTTATGGTGCATGTGATATGTGTCCTATTTGTTTCTTTTGACTTCACACGGTATCAAAACCAACCACATGGGGCAATAATATGACACCTATGTGTAGCCTGACCCAAGTGGAGTCCGTCTATGATATTTTTGTTTGTTTAAAGCCTACACAGGATACATGAAATATGCTTGATCATATGTTTTTGCACGAATTTTGCATGCCTATATGGATGTGGCGTGAACATATTTTTATTGAGTTCATCCTTACTTGTATTACTACTAACACCACGTAGCACTAAGACAATGCCCGCGTGTAGCATAACCAAGTGAAGTTGTATGGAGAAATTTTAATATTGCATGAGTCATATAACAGTATCATTCTTTTTCTATTAGTACCTTACATGGTATTAAAACTAACTCCACGTAGCGTCATTCGATTGGTGCTCGTGTGTAGTATAACCCACGTAAAGCGAGTTTGTGATACACATTTGTGATTATGCTAATAGTTTAGGCTCGTATAGCATTGGAGCATTTTATAAATGTCTTTTATACAAATTTGATCAGAATTTGTGGCCCGGATATTTTGTTTAGGTTTTATCCCACTTGTATTACTACTAACATCGCGTAGCACTCATACTGTTAGAGCATATTTCTCTATATGTGGTTTTGGTAATTGATGACAATCCCTATGAACTAATGGTTGCCTTAAGTTATATTCGAAGGATTTGTCCATATGCACTTCTTGAAGTCCATCTGTTTGTGTCAAGGAGTTTATATGATAACCAAGGTGGTATTCAAGGTATTATCCAAAGATTGGTTATAAAGACACAAGGTTGATCAAGACTAAGCAAAGAGTAAATCAAGATGATCAATACACAAAGTGTACAACATGTACCGAGAGGGATCAAGTGATCCCATGGTATGGTAAGCATTGTCCATAACGCTTTTGTGTACTAACCCATGGTCCTTGTGAGAGTTCTATGTGGGGTTAGGTGTGTCTCCATGGGTTTGCGTCAAGAGCAATATCTCATTCAACCTATGAAGGATGACATCAAGTGGTGATCGTCATCAAGATTGCGGTGTGCAAGTTCAAGTGGAGCATCACGAAGATATCATGCTTGAAGCTTGCCGTCCATTGTGGTGGCAATGGACTTGTGAAGATGTGCTCAAGAGTGGCTCACCCATAGTGAGTATGGGGGAGCAATCAACTAGTCTTCGTCAAACCAAGGCAATCAAGAAAGGTGGTCCATCTTGAGGAAGCCAAGATCATCATCATCTAGCTCAAGAGGACTAGGTGCAAGGTATAGGTTTTCCCTCGATAGATTTTCTATTTTAGGATAGATTGTCATACTGTCAAGGGGGGTCTCAAGTGAGTAGCTTGATCGTATCGTTCGTTGAGAGCTCAAACCATTTGCATCCTTGCATCATACTTCTTATTTCTTGTTTGGTATTTCTCTTTGTTAGTTTTAGAGCTTATGGTCATCTTCATGACAAGCTCGAGTTCATCGAAAACGGAGTCCATATGCATATTTTATGATGTTTTCGATGTTGGGAGTTTTTACCGGTCTTATTCGAGGAAGGGTTCTCACCATTTTCTTACGGGCCTTTTCTCACTTGCTTCTTATTGATATTTCTATCAAGATTGTGTTATCCCATGTTGTTATATTTCTAACAAACTTGGTTTTGTTGAATTCGAAGTCCGTATGCGAAAGTTAAGGCCGTTTCTGTGGCGAGCGGTAGTACCGCTCCCACGAGTGGTAGTACCACTCCGTCGGACTTTATTTGTGCATCCTTTTTGCCTCGGCATGGCTGGTGAACCTACCGAGAGGTAGTACCGCTCTCACGAGCGGTAGTACCGCTCCGTCGGACATTATTTGCACATCCTTTTTGCCTTAGCATGGCTGGTGAACCTACCGAGCGGTAGTACCGCTCCCATGAGCGGTAGTACCGCTGTGTGCGGGCTGTGAAGCATAACGGTTGGATTTTTCCCCACCTAGAAAAGGGGGTCTTCTTCCCCATTGAACCTTATCTCTTTAGCTCATGTTCTTCCCCCATTGTTGTCCTTCTTCGAGTTTGCTAACTCTCAATCCCTCCAATGATTCTTGCTAGTTCTTGAGGGAAAAGAGAGAGGAGATCTAGATCCACATTTCCACCAATCACTTTCTCCTCTAAGTGAGGGGAACCCCTTGGGTCTAGATCTTGGAGTTCTTCGTGTTCTTCTTCGTTCTTCGTCTCATTTTCCTCCCTAGCATTATTTGCTTTGGTGGGATTTGGGAGAGAAGGACTTGGACACTACATGTGCCCTTGCCATTGCATTTGGTGCATAGGTTTGAGTTCTTCACGGTGATACGTGGAAGTGAGAAGTTGAGAAGCTTATTACCATTGGGTACTTGGTACGCCTAGAATCTTGGTGGTGCCTCGGAGCTCAATCATTGTGATGTAAAGCTCAGGGCAAGCGTTTGGGTATCCAATTAAGTTGTGGAGATTGCCCCGAGCATTTGTGGTCACCTCGAAGCCATATGCCATTGTGGTGAAGCTTTGTGGTGTTGTTGGGAGCCTCCAATTAAGTTGTGGAGATTTCCCCAACCTTGTTTGTACGGGTTCCGTGACCGCCCTCAAGGGTCCCTTAGTGGACTCATGACATCTTGCATTGTGCGAGGGCGTGAGGAGATTACGGTGGCCTTAGTGGCATCTTGGGGAGCATTGTGCCTCCACACCGCTCCAACGGAGATTAGCATCCGCAAGGGTGTGAACTTCGGGATACATCATCGTCTCCGCGTGCCTCGGTTATCTCTTACCCGAACCATTTAGTTATGCACTTTACTTTGTGATAGCCATATTGTTTCTTGTCATATATCTTGCTATCACTTAGTTGTTTATCTTGCTTAGCATAAGTTGTTGATGCACATAGTTGAGCCTAGTTGTTTTAGATTTTGTGCTTGACAAATTAAACGTTAGTTTTATTCTGCATTTGTTCAAGCCTAAACCGTAATTATTTTAAAGCGCCTATTCACCCCCCCTCTAGGCGACATCCACGTCCTTTCACATACCGTGTCCGCGTGTAGCATAACCAAGTACGATTGGTTTATGACATGTGATTTCGGTGATGCTAATAGTTTAGGCTCTTATAGCATCGGGGCATTTTATAAATATCTTTTATATAAATTTGACCAGAATTTGTGGCCCAAATATTTTGTTTAGGTTTATCTCACTTGTATTACTACTAACATCGTGTAACAGTCATACCGTGTCCGCGTGTAGCGTAACTAAGTAAGATTGGTTTATGACATGATATTTTGGTGATGCTAATAGTTTAGGCTCTTATAGATAGGGGAATTTTATAAATATGTTTTATATGACTTTGGCCAGAATTTGTGGCTTAACAACTATTTAGATTTTTATCTTACTTATATTACTACTAACACCGTGTGACAACTATATCATGTCCGTGTGTAGCGTAACCAAGTAAAATTAGTCTTTGTGCCGTGCAATTTGATGATGCTAATAGTTTAGGCTCTTATAGCATTGGAGCATTTTATAAACATCTTTTATATGAATTTTGCCAAAATGTGTGGCCCATATACTTTATTTAGGTTTATCTCACTTGTATTACTACTAAAAACGCGTAATATTCATATCATGTCCGCTTGTAGCGTAACCAAGTAAGATTGGTTTATGATGTGCAATTTGATTATGATAACAGTTTAGGCTCTTATAGCATTGGAGCATTTTATAAATGTGTTTTATATGAAGTTAGCCAGAATTTGTGGCTTTAACATTTTATTTGGATTTATCTTACTTGTATTACTACTAACATCGTGCAACATTAATATCATGTCCATGTGTAGCGTAACCAAGTAAAATCAGTTTTATATGATGTGCAATTTGATGATGCTACCAGTTTAGGCTCTTATAGCATTGGAGCATTTTGTAATCCTCTTTTGTGGTGTGTTTGTCGAGATCCGATGAATTGTGGATTTATGATCAGATTATCTATGAATCTTATTTGAGTCTCCTCTAATCTCTTATATGCATGATTTCATATCCTTGTAATTCTCTTGGAGTTGTGGGTTTCGTTTGGCCAACTTTATCTATAATTCTTGCAATGGGAGAAGTGCTTGGTTTTGGGTTCATACCGTGCGGTGACCTCACCCAGTGACATAAGGGGTAGCGAGGCACGCATCATGTTGTTGCCATCAAGGGTAAAAATATGGGCTTTATATATATTGCATGAATTTATCCCTCTACATCATGTCATCTTGCTTAAGGCGTTACTCCGTTTGTTATGAACTTAATACACTAGATGCATGCTCGATAACGGTCGATGTGTGGAGTAATAGTAGTAGATGCAGACAGTATCGGTCTACTTGTCTCGGACGTGATGCCTATATGTATGATCATTGCCTTAGATATCGTCATGACTTTGCGCGGTTCTATAAATTGCTCGAGAGTAATTCGTTCACCCACCGTAATACTTGCTATCATGAGAGAAGCCTCTAGTGAACACTATGGCCCCCGGGTCTACTTCACATCATATTTTCAGCTCTACACTTTTACTCAGTTGCACTTTCCGCCTTCAGATCTCACTTTATAATCAATCTTGAAGGGACTGACAACCCCTTTATAGCGTTGGGTGCAAGTTTGTTGTTTTTGTGTAGTTACTTTTGAGACTTGCCTTGATACTCCTACTGGATTGATACCTTGGTTCTCAAACTTAGGGAAATACTTACTGCTACTGTGCTGCATTACCCTTTCCTCTTCAAGGGAAAAACCAACGCAAGCTCAAGAGGTAGCAAGAATAATTTCTGGCGCCGTTTCTGGGGAGTATCAAGTCAAGAATAGTCTTCCTTCAACGTGTCAATTTCTGGCACCAGGGACTATTCTAAGTGAAGCTTATCCAAGTAACTGTCGCAAAATCATCTCTTGCATTTACTTTTTTGCCTCTCGTTTTCCTCTCCCCCACTTCTGAATAACAAAAATTACAAAAAAAAACATTTGCCTTTTTCGTTCGCCCTTTTCTTTCGCTTGCTTTTTGTTCTCTTGTGTGCTTGTGTGCTTGCTGAAGTCACCATGACTGAAAACACCAAACTTTGTGACTTCTCGAATACTAATAATAATGATTTTATTAGTACTCTGATTGCTCCCGCCACTAGTGTGGAATCATATGAAATCAATGCTGCTTTGCTGAATCTTGTTATGAAAGAGCAATTTTATGGCCTTCCTAGTGAAGATGCCTCATCCCATCTTAATACCTTCACTGAGTTATGTGATATGCAAAATAAGAAAGATGTGGATAATGATGTGATTAAATTGAATCTATTTCCGTTCTCATTGCGAGATCGAGCAAAAACTTGGTTTTCATCTTTGCCCAAAAATATTATTGATTCTTGGAACAAGTGCAAAGATGCTTATATATCCAAGTATTTTCCACCGGCTAAGATTATCTCTCTCAGTAATGATATCTTGAATTTTAAGCAACTAGATCATGAACATGTTGCACAATCTTGGGAGAGAATGAAATTGATGATTAGAAATTGTCCCGCTCATGGCTTGAGTCTTTGGATGATTATACAAATCTTCTATGCTGGTTTGAATTTTGCTTCTAGAAATATATTGGATTCCGCCTCCAGTGGAACTTTCATGGAAATCACATTAGGAGAAGCCACAAAACTCCTAGAAAATATCATGACAAACTATTCTCAATGGCACACTGAAAGGTCACCTACTAGTAAAAAAGTGCCTGCTATAGAAGAAATTAACTCTCTGAGTGCTAAGATGGATGAGTTAATGAAATTGTTTGCTAGTAAAGGTGCTCCTTTAGATCCAAATGATATGCCCTTATCTTCCTTGACTGAGAGTAGCAATGAGAGCTTGGATGTTAATTTTGTTGGTAGGAATAATTTTGGCCACAACAATGCTTGTAGAGGTAACTATATTCATAGGCCTTTTCCTAGTAATTCCTCTAATAACTTTGGCAATTCCTACAACAATGCTTATGGAAATTACAATAAATTACCCTCCGATCTAGAGAGTAATATCAAAGAGTTTATCAACTCGCAAAAGATTTTCAATGCATCCATAGAAGAAAAACTGCTCAAAATTGATGACTTGGCAAGGAGCGTTGATAGAATGTCTCTTGATATTGATGCTTTGAAAGTGAGATGTGCTCCTCCCAAGATAAATATGGATGAAACTTTGAAAGCTATGCGTGTTTCCATGAATGAGAGTAAAGAAATAACCGCCCAAATTTGTGCTAGACATGAATGGCTTAAAAAGGCGTGTTCTCGTGATGAGAATCACGAAGATCTTAAAGTGCTTGGTGTGACTCCCATTGAATCCTTGTTTTCTAGTGTCAAACCTAATGATGATGGGGCTGGATATGAATCCACTTTGGTTGAGAAACACCCCAATGATTCGGAGTCTATCTATCTCGATGCTAAAAGCATTGAAAGTGGAGTAGAGGATATCAAAACTTTGAGTAGTAATGAAATTACTACTTTGGATTTCAAGGAATTCAATTATGATAGTTGCTCTTTGATTGAATGTATTTCCTTGATGCAATCCATGCTAAACTCTCCACACTCTTATAGCCAAAACAAGGCCTTTACCGATTATATCGTTGATGCTATGATGAAATATCTTGAAGAGAAACTTGAGTTGGAAGTTTCTATCCCTAGAAAACTTCATGATGAGTGGGAACCTACTATCAAAATCAAGATCAAAAACTATGAATGCAATGCTTTGTGTGATTTGGGTGCTAGTGTTTCCGCTATTCCAAAGTCTTTATGTGATGTCCTAGGCTTCAATGAGATTGATGAGTGCTCTCTTAATTTGCATCTTGCAGATTCTACTGTTAAGAAACCTATGGGAAGGATCAATGATGTTCTTATTATTGTAAATAGGAACTATGTACCCGCAGATTTCACTGTGCTTGATATTGATTGCAATCCAACATGTCCCATCATTCTTGGTAGACCTTTCCTAAGGACTATTGGTGCTGTCATCGATATGAACGAAGGGAATATTAGATTTCAGTTTCCATTAAAGAAGGGCATGGAACATTTTCCTAGAAAGAAAATAAGATTGCCTTATGAATCTATGATGAGGGCTACTTATGGTTTGAGCACCAAAGACAACGATACATGATTCTATCGCCTTATGCCTAGCTAAGGGCGTTAAACAATAGCGCTTGTTGGGAGGCAACCCAATGAATATATCTTTGCTTTTTTGCTTTCTGTTTTGTTGTGTCCACACCATCATAATTATGTTATGATTGTGTATTTTGTGTTTCTTTTTGTCTTTGTGCCAAGTAAAACCTTTATGACTAGTTTTGGTGATGGTTGCTTGATCTTGCTGAAAAAGACAAACTTTTCGCTCAGGAAATTATTTTTTATTCCTACCAAGAATGATCTTTTGAGTTGATTCTTTTTGCTGCTAGTTGATATGCCAATTGCCCAAATTTTCATAATTGTTCAGAATTTATGAGATACCATAAGTATACGAAGTATACAGATTGCTACAGACTGGTCTGTTTTTGACAGATTCTGTTTTAGTTGTGTTGATTGCTTGTTTTGATGAAACTATGGATAGTATCGGGGGGGGGGTACTAGCCATGGGAAAGTGAGGATAAAGTAATCTAACACCAATATAAATAGAAATCAAGTTTGCTACAGTATCTAAAGAGGTGGTGGTTTGTTTTCTTATGCTAATGATATCACGAGTTTCTGTTAAAGTTTTGTGTTGTGAAGTTTTCAAGTTTTGGGTGATGTTCTCATGGAAAATGGGATAAAGAGTGGAAAGAGCTCAAGCTTGTTGATGCCCAAGGCATCCCAAGCTAAATTCAAGGACACCAAAAAGCCTAAGCTTGGGGATGCCCCGGGAAGGCATCCCCTCTTTCGTCTTCAATCCATCGGTAACGTTACTTGGAGCTATATTTTTATTCACCACATGATATGTGTTTTGCTTGGAGCGTCATGTATTATAGGAGTCTTTTCCTTTTTGTTGTGTCACAATCATCCTTGCTGCACACCTTTTTGAGAGAGACATGCACGCATCATGAATTTGCTAGAATACTCTTTGAGCTTCGCTTATATCTTTTGAGTTAGGCAATTTAGCTCGCATGTGCTTCACTTATATCTTTTGAGCTAGACAACTTTTCTCTAGTGCTTCACTTAGATCTTTTTAGAACACGGCGGTGTCATATTTTGGAGAAATAAGAACTCTCGATCTTCACTTATATCTTTTTGAGAGTGCTCTCTTTGAGTAACTTGGTAATTGGCTTGTGCTATGAAAGTAGTCCTAAAGTTGATAGGCATCCAAAGAGGATACAATAAAAACTTCCATATTCTTGTGCATTGATTAGTAAGAGAAGTTTGATTCCTCTCAATTAGTTTTGAGACATGGATTTGGTGATATTAGAGTTATGTTAGTAGGGTGTTGTGAATCTAGAAATACTTGTGTTGAAGTTAGTGATTCCCGTAGCATGCATGTATGGTGAACCGCTATGTTAGGAAGTTGGAGCATAATTGATTTATTTATTGACATCCTTTGTGTGGCGGTCGGGATCGCACGATGGTTTACAACTACCAACCCTTCCCCTAGGAGTATGAGTTTAGCATTTTTTTTCGATTACTAAGAAAACTTTCGCAATAAGTATATGAGTTCTTCATGACTAATGTGAGTCCATGGTATAGATGCACTTTCACCTTCCACCGTTGCGAGCTTCTCTAGTGCCGCGCAACTTTCGTCGGTACTCAAAACCACCATACACCTTCCTCAAAACAGCCACCATACCTACCTATTATGGCATTTTCATAGCCATTCCGAGATATATTGCCATGCAACTCCCACCGTTCCGTCTCATGACTTGTGCCGTCACTTTCAGATTGCCATTGCATGATCGTAAGATAGCTAGCAAGATGTTTCAACGTCATACGCTATGCTAGATCGTTGCACATCCCGGTACACTGCCGGAGGCATTTCCTATAGAGTCATCATTGCTCTAAGTGTTGAGTTGTGAGTAAATAAAAGTTTCATGATCATCATTATTAGAGCATTGTCCCATGTGAGGAAAAATGAAAACAAGCCAAAGATGCCCACCAAAAAAAGAAAGAAAGAGGCCAAAGAGCCCAAACAAAGGGGGGGGGGGGTGAGAGAAAAAGAGAGAAGGGACAATGCTACTATCTTTTTCCACACTTGTGCTTCATAATAGCACCATGTTCTTCACGATTGAGAGTCTCTTGTTTTGACACTTCCATATACTAGTGGGAATCTTCATTATATAACTTGGCTTGTATATTCCAATGATGGGCTTCCTCAAAATTGCCCTAGGTCTTCATGAGCAAGCAAGTTGGATGCACACCCACTAGTTCTCCTTTTGAGCTTTCACACACTTATATCTCTAAGTGCATCCGTTGCATGGTAATCCCTACTCATTCACATTGATATCTATTGATGGGCATCTCCATAGCCCGTTGATACGCCGAGTCGATGTGACCATCTCCTCCTTTTTGCCTCACAACCTCCACCACACTCTATTTCACTTATAGTGCTATATCCATGGCTCACGCTCATGTATTGCGTGAGAGTTGAAAAGGTTTGAGAAAGTAAGAGTGCGAAAACAATTACTTGGCCAATACCGGGGTTGTGCATGATTTAAATTCGTTGTGTGGGGATGATGGAGCATAGCCAAACTATATGATTTTGTAGGGATAACTTTCTTTGGCCTTGTTATTTCGAAAGTTCATGATCACCTTACTAGTTTGCTTGAAGTATTATTGTTTTCATGTCAATAGCAAACTATTGTTTTGAATCTTACGGATCTGAACATCCATGTCACATGAGAAAAGTTACAAAGGACAAATGTGTTAGGTAGCATTCCACATCAAAAGTTTAGTCTTTATCACTTCCCTACTCGTGGACGAGCAGGAGTTAAGCTTGGGGATGCTTGATACGTCTCCAATGTATCTATAATTTTTGATGGTTCCATGCTATTATCTTGTCAAACTTTGGATGTTTTGTATGCATTTTATATCTTTTTTGGGACTAACTTATTAACTCAGTGCCAAGTGCCAGTTCATGTTTTTTTTCCGTGTTTTTGACCTTTTTTAGAGGAGAATATCAAACAGAGTCCAAACGGAATAAAACCTCCAAAAAGATTTTTTCCGGAACAGAAGATACACAGGGAGCTTGAGAACCAAGGCAAAGGGTCCCGGGGGAGGCCACAAGCCCCCTAGCCACGGCCTGGGGGGGGGGGGGGCGCACCTAGCGGGCTTGTGGGCCCCCCGTGGCTCCTTTGCCCTACTTTTTCCGCCTATAAATCCCCGAAAAATCTGAAACCACGAGAGGGAGCCAAGAAAATACTTTTCCGCCGCCGCAAGCTTCTGTCTCCACAAGATCCCATCTGGGGCACGTTCTGGTGCCCTGCCGGAGGGGGGGGTTCAGACACGGAGGGCTTCTTCATCAACACCATTGCCTCTCCGATGATGCGTGAGTAGTTCACCATAGACCATCGGGTCCATAGCTAGTAGCTAGATGTCTTCTTCTCTCTCTTGGATCTTCAATACACAGTTCTCCATGATCTTCATGGAGATCTATCAGATGTAATCCTCTTTTGCGGTGTGTTTGTCGAGATCCGATGAATTGTGGATTTATGATCAGATTATCTATGAATCTTATTCGAGTCTCTTTTGATCTCTTATATGCATGATTTCATATCCTTGTAATTATCTTCGAGTCGTGGGTTTTGTTTGGCCAACTTGATCTATAATTCTTGCAATGGGAGAAGTGCTTGGTTTTGGGTTCATACCGTGCGGTGACCTCACCCAGTGACAGAAGGTGTAGCGAGGCACACATCATGTTGTTGCCATCAAGGGTAAAACGATGGGGTTTATATCTATTGCATGAATTTATCCCTCTACATCATGTCATCTTGCTTAAGGCATTACTCCATTTGTTATGAACTTAATACACTAGATGCATGCTGGATAGCGGTCGATGTGTGGAGTAATAGTAGTAGATGCAGACAATATCGGTGTACTTGTCTCAGACGTGATGCCTATATGTATGACCATTGCCTTAGATATCGTCATGACTTTGCGCGGTTCTATCAATTGCTCGACAGTAATTCGTTCACCCACCGTAATACTTGCTATCATGAGAGAAGCCTCTAGTGAACACTATGGCCCCCGAGTCTACTTCACATCATATTTTCAGCTCTACACTTTTACTCTGTTGCACTTTCCGCCTTCAGATCTCACTTTGCAATCAATCTTGAAGGGATTGACAACCCCTTTATAGCGCTGGGTGCAAGGTTGTTGTTTTTGTGCAGGTACTTTGGAGACTTGCCTTGATACTCCTACTGGATTGATACCTTGGTTCTCACACTAAGGGAAATACTTACTGCTACTGTGCTGCATCACCCTTTCCTCTTAAGGGGAAAAACCAACGCAAGCTCAAGAGGTAGCAATGACGTGCTCATCGGGTTCAACGGCGTGAAGTTGTGAAAGGCCTTTCTGTAATCGATCAAGCATTGACAGGTCATCCGTATCAGTAACCTCTTCTAGTTCCAGCTCTGCTGGTTCCGGCTCAGGGGTGAAGTCAGATTCATTGTCGTTGTCTACTTCCATGTTCTGGGGTGAAGCACGCGGTTCTTGAAACGTTTCTTGGAAAGATGTGTTTCTTGGAAGAATTCTCCATCATATGTGTCAGGGTTAATGTGAGGTTCATAATCCTGTTCATTTGGGAGAGGTGGTCTAAGATGTGGCGGCACATCATAAACAACATACCAACCTTCCAGATTCTTATCAGTTTGGCATGCCCACGGTAGATAGAAAAATTGGGTCGCCTGTTGAGCCATAATATAGACATCGGGAACATCTAAATGGGTGTTTGAATTGATTTCGACTAGTCCTATATGTTCACGAGTCCTTCTAGTCTCCTTCGGCTGGAACCAATAACATTTAAAGACTATGACGTTTGGTGGGTTTTCACCATAGAATTGAAGTTCATAAATTGCTTCAACTCTTCCATAATACTCGATAACACCTTCGCCGATAGCACAGACACCACAATTTGTAGATTTCCGGTCGGGCATAGATAGCTCTTTGCCAAAGGTACGAAAGAGATACCCGTTGATGTTGTATTTCTCAAATGAACGGACCTTATAGTCAAAACCATTAGCGGCTTGTCTCAATTCAGCGTCCATAGACTATAAATTAGCCTACAAGTTTAATACGAAACGATTGTTGCATTAGCCGCAAGTTAGACCAAGAAATGAAATGGTCCATTATTTATAATTACCGTTTGTTTGAACCAAGAGATGAAACCGGGATAGCCGCCTCCTGTCTTTGCCAGAAGCTCATACTCTTTGACGGAATCATTTTCGATCACCGCTCCATCCGAGAATTTGGCGACGTATCGGTTGTATGAAATATCCGGGAATAAGAGCAGTTGAAAGGAATTAGAAGTTACGGGAAAATGTGCCGAGAACTTACTCGATGTACGGCCACACTTCTGTTAGGTTGTTGAAGATATACAATGAAATGTTCCGCCATTCTTCGACATCCAACGTTATTGGTTTCGAAGCACCGGCTGGTGCGAGCTTCCCTTTGAATAGGCTGAAGTTGGACCCACCTTTTTTAGGGTCTGCATCATTGTGCCGAGGCTTCAGATTATGGAAATGATGATTTTTGGCTTCGTAATGTGCTATCACAAAGTTTGCCACCTCCTCATTAATGAATGCCTCAGCCATCGATGCTTTAATTCTACGCTTATTTTTACATTTAGCTCGAAGCGTCTTCTGCATCCTCTCAGTTGGATAGCAGCAACTATTTTGCACGGGCCCACCCAATCTTGCCTCGGTCAGTAGATGTAAAATCAAATGCTGCATTGGATTAAATAAGCCCGGCGAAAAGATCTTCTCTAACTTGCACAACAACTCCGATGCAAACTCCTCCATGTCATCCACCACGTGTAATGCCCCAGATGTAACCTTGCCATATTTGGAACCTTTCATGTTTGGATCCATGTGGTCATGCTATATGAGGGTGTCATTTCATGTGGCCATTCCATGTTTTCACTTTTGCATCATGGCATTCTTTGCATTCTTGTCTTTTCCTTTGTGTTGATTGTTGTGGTTGATCCATGATGGGTGTGGTGTGATGATGTGGTGGTTGCCAACTTTGATTCAAACTTGGGAGTTTTCAAACTAGAATTCAAATAAAGCCCTTCCCCTTTTACAGTGAGCTCATGTATGATTTGTTTTATTCCTGGTTTAAAAATGTAGTTCTTTTAATGCCTTTTCTTGTGGGTTTAGAGGTGTGACTAGCGATTTTCAAAACTTTACTTAAATGTGGTTTTATCTACAAAACAGATTTAAATAATTCTGTTTTGTGTTTCTTTTAGTTGCTCCAAAAATCTACTTTTCATTTTATTTAAATAGGGCATAATTTCCTTATGCCCAGGGATGTTTTATTTTTATTTTCGGAACCCCAGAATGTCCTAGGTGATTCATTTCGGTGTGGTTTTGTTTTAAATGGAAAAAACCTTTTGGTTTTTCCCTCTGTTTATCTGGTGCCAGCAGATGGGCCTCCTCCTGTCTCCTCGCCCATTCTCTCCTCTCCTCGCGCGCGCAGCCCACCCGCGACCATTCTTCCTCCTCGTTGTCGTCACTTTGTACGACCGCAGCACAGCCACAGATCCTCCCCCTCTCGATCTTGCGGATCCAAGCACGTGGCCCGAGGCCATTTAAGCAGCCAGAACCCTCCCTACAACCCTAGGGCATCTGTTTTTCCCCTCCTCTCCTCTCTGGCGCCATCAGGGGAGTTCCCGAGCAGAACATCCGCCATGGCCGGCCCCTGGTAAGCTCGCCGCCGGCAGATCATCGCCCCTTTTTCTTCCCCGACCGGTCCAGGAGCACGCGGTGGCTGCGGGAGTTCCATCCCCGACAAGATCGAGCGTAGGGAGCCTCGGCATCGACGGCGCGACGACGACCCTCTTCTTCCTTTCCGAGGAGATCCTTCTGCATCACCTCTTCGTCACCTTCTTCCTCTCCGATGAGCCCTTCCTCCTCGACACCCTAGGTGAGCATGCCCCACTCCCCTCCACATCCTCCTTCCCTCTGCAGCGCCCGGAGCTCGTCGCCGACGTTGTCTGGTCGCGCACGCAGCAGCAGAACCTGCCGTAGCTAGGTGATCGTGGAGCCGCCGTAGTAGTGCACCTCCCGGTGAGCTTAGGGCGGGAATGGAACCCCCCCTGTGGTTACCTCTTCTCCTCCGTAGCGTTTAGCCGTCATTTGGTCGCCGTGTTGTTGCCGCCGTCCTCCCCTGTTTCGGCCGCTGACATATTAAGTTCTAGCAGAGGGGATGCTCAATAGATCCACTTCCCCTTCTCTCTCAAGTCCTTGCGAGTAGCAGAGTGGTACATGCATGTTAACGCTTCGAGCAGATCGTGGGTTCGAATCCCCAAAGCCCCCCTTTTCATTCCTGTATTTTTCGTGGCGTTAGATACTTGGCAGTAGGGGTTAACCTGTCCCCTTCCCTTCTCTGGTCAGATCCAGCGCGCTAGTGCAGTGGTGTTTGCGTGTGAGTTGCACCAGGGGCTCCTGGGTTCAAGTCCAGGGGCTCCCCTTTTATTTTTTTGCTGCTTTGTGTTTGCATTTTTCCTATTCCTTTCTTGGGCAACAAGAAACCTTGTTTATTTTATCAAATCTAGTGGAATGCATCTCTTTTAGTGCCTAGGTTTACATATGTAGTGTGTGTGGTGCTCATGAGTGCATGAGTGTTCCATGTGGGTGTATGTGTGCACTTGTGGGTGTGTGTGTAGATGAAGATGTGTGTGTATGTGTGTGTGTTACACACAAATGCTTGTGCAAGTTTGCACAAACACATGAGTGGGTATATGTGATGATGATGTGTGTGTGTGCAAGTATATGTGTGTACATGTGCAAGAGTGTGTGTATGTGTGAGGTTGGTGTGTGTGTGCACATGAGTGTCATGTGCACATATGTGGTGGTGTGTGTCTGTGGGCATGAGTGCACATATGCACTTGTACATGAGGGATAACCCCTCATGCTTGCCACTATGGTGTTGATGTAGTGGTGTTTGGCCTTGTGTTTGTGCATATGTAGGAGTAGTGGATACTACAAGTGCTAAGTTGCATGTGATGTGATACGTCTCAAACGTATCTATAATTTTTGATGGTTTCACGCTGTTATCTTGTCAACTTTTGATGTTTTGTTTAACTTTTATATCTTTTTTGGGACTAACTTATTAATTCAGTGCGAAGTGCCAGTTCCTGTTTTTTCTGTGTTTTTGATTCTTTTCAGATCTGATTTTGGAACGGAGTCCAAACGGAATAAAATCCCCGAAATAATTTTTTCCAGAACGGAAGAAGATCGGGAGGCTTGAGGGCCAAGCAAGTGGGAGCACAGGGGGCCCACAAGCCCTGTTGCCGCGGCCAAGGGGAGGCCGCGGCAACCAAGCTTGTGGCCCCCCTGGCGCCCCCTGCCCTAGGTCTTTGGCCTATAAATTCCCTAAAAATCCAGAAAAAATCAGGGCATCCACGAAAACACTTTTCCACCGCCGCAAGCTTCCGTTTCTGCGAGATCTCATCTGGAGACCCTTCCCGGTGCCCTGCCGGAGGGGACTTTGGAGTTGGAGGGCTTCTACATAAACATCATCGCCCCTCCAATGACTCGTGAGTAGTTCACTTCAGACCTACGGGTCCGTAGTTAGTAGCTAGATGGCTTCTTCTCTCTCTTGGATCTTCAATACAAAGTTCTCCATGATCTTCATGGAGATCTATCCGATCTAATCATCTTTGGCGGTGTGTTTGTCGAGATCCGATGAATTGTGGATTTGTGACTAGATTCTCTATGATATATATTTGAGTCTTTGCTGATTTCTTATATGCATGATTTGATATCCTTGTAAGTCTCTCTGAGTCTTGGGTTTTGTTTGGCCAACTAGATATATGATTCTTGCAATGGGAGAAGTGCTTGGTTTTGGGTTCATACCGTGTGGTGACCTTTCCCAATGACAGAAGGGGCAGCAAGGCACGCATCGTGTTGTTGCCATCAAGGGTAACAAGATGGGCTTTTATCGTAGATATGAGATTGTCCATCTACATCATGTCATCTTGCTTAAGACGTTACTCTGTTCTCATGAACTTAATACACCAGATGCATGCTTGATAGTGGTCGACGTGTGGAGTAATAGTAGTAGATGCAGAAAGTATCGATCTACTTGTTTTGGACGTGATGCCAATAGATATAATCATTGCCGTAGATAACGTCACGACTTTGCGCGGTTCTATCAATTGCTCGACAGTAATTCGTTCACCCACCGTCTACTTGCTTTCATGAGAGAATCCACTAGTGAACACTACGGCCCTCGGGTCTATTCACACCTATCGGATCCACTTTCGCTTTTACTTTGCCTTGTTCCTTTTTGCTTTTGGTTCTCACTTGGCAAACAATCTATAAGGGATTGACAACCCCTTCATAGCGTTGGGTGCAAGCTCTTTGTGTTTGTGTAGGTACTTGTGATAATCCTTCACTGGATCGATACCTTGGTTCTCAAAACTGAGGTAAATACTTACCGGCACTATGCTACATCACCCTTTCCGCTTCGAGCGAACACCAACGCAAGGCTCCAAGGCCACAGGGGAATCCTTTGCATATTTCCAAGGAAGTCCCTAAAGGCGTAGCCGTAGCAGAAGGATTCCTGGTGCCGTTGCTGAGGAGTATCAAGACAAGAATAGTCTCCCGCCAGCACGCTTGTTTCTGGCGCTTTTGGAAGGTCTTTTGTTGCAGTAGCAAGATGATATTCCTATATGATCATATGGGATTCTATGTTGTTTTCGAGCTAGCTTTGTGCCTAGATGATACATGCAAGTACCCATGTATTACATATGCTTTTGGGGTAGAATCATCCCAGGAATCCACTGGTGAAATTAGATTTAACTTTAGAGCAACTTCATAAACTGTCATTTCTCTGTCTTGATGCCATGTTTAGAGCTTAGTATCATGTAGTGCTTTGACCCTATGAGGATGAATCCTTGATGCGGCAGCAGCGGGTGAACCCCTCTACAACATGGGGTCTTTGTTTTTTCATAGGAATTTGTATGTACTTGTTGTGCCTTGTCAAAGTTGATACTTGGCTGAAACTAAGAGCTTTGTGAAAATCTGAGATTTTCACGAAGTCCGAGAATCTGCTGTTATTTTCTTCCCTTGTTGTTTTGGTTTCACAAGCTCATGTGTTGGGAATCAGCCCATGCAACAAACTAAGGTTTGTGAGCTTTTGTGTTTGTCTAGCTCCCTGTTAAATTTCATGCCTATTTACTTCTTGTAGATATCATTTTGGAGGGTGACAAAATGCTTCATATCATAAGCAGCTGGTGAAAATCTAAGATTTTCACCAAGTCCCATAATCTGTTATTTTTGTCCAAGTTTGTGTCCATAGATCTTCTCATGTGTGATGCCTTTGCAGTAACTTCTTGCACATGCTTGTAGAGATTTTGAATGGCTTTTGACTCATATCTTGTTTGGCTCATTTGGGTGGCTGTAGGTACTTTGAATGTTGTAGACAAACTGCTATGATGCTGTTTAAAACAGATTGCATGTTTTAATTTTTTTGAAGCTTGTGTGGGCATTGTTGATGGTGTGGTGTGATTCCATGCACCACCCCACTTGTATTCGATTGTTTGATCATGTGGCAACCTGGTAACACCAGGAGAGTGCCATTGGAGTGTGCTTGTGGTGGATTTGAACCGTAGGACTCCATATCTTGTTTTGTAGTTTCCGGTTGATCCGTAGCTCCATTCTCTACGTTCTTTATATGTTTTTGCTTCATTTTATCGTGATGCACATGATTATGCCATCCTCATGCATTTCAAGATAAATTAATATGAAGTTCTGTCCAGAAGTTTATCAACTCATCTCATGCATCATATTGTTTGTTGCATCATGTTGTGTTGGTGTTCATTGGCTGTTATTTTATCTTGGGTAGCATCAGGATCAGAGAGCGAGTACGTAGTTTTGGGAGAGTACATGTAGGAAGATCAAGAGTTGTTCCAAGCTGAAGACAACACATGCAAGATGACCGTGACCTTGATACCGTATCTAGCTTTGTTATGCTAGAATCACGTTTCCTTTGATATACGCTCGCTGCCTACCACTTGATATAATGCCTCCTATTATTGCCATGAAACCCAAACACCTTCCTCTCATAGCAAAAGTTGTTGGGCTAAGTAGGCTTGCTCAACCTCTAATGAATAGCTTGGCTAGCTGCAGGTGCTAACTGTCTCATGTGATAACATGAGTATTTTGATAACATTATGATTAAACTGCTATTTAATTAATGCACCTATATACTTGGTAAATGACGGAAGGCCTAGCCTTTTTCCGGGTGATTTGTTCCGTTGTTGCCGCCTTAGTTTCGGCTACCGGTGTTTGAAACCATAACTGATCGCTCCTAACACGTTTGGGGTTGTTATGGGGACCCCCTTGATAAATCGTGTAGTGTTAAGGCTTGTCCGGCAGGACCCAACATTGGTTTTAGTTTGCTAATCACCTAATAATAACTTGCATAGGGAATAGCTACCCCGAGGATTTAATCAACAACCCAGGCCAGTGCTCCTCATGAGTGTTGGTCCAAATTGGGCAGTCTGCGGGGCCACCACAGGGAAACTTGAGGTTTAGTTCATGTAGGCTTTCCCATCCATCGTGTCCTGAGACTGAGATACGCAACTCTTATCGGGGTCGTCGACACGACGGGAGGTCCTGCTAGGTTCGTCTTACCTTAGCGATATATCTTGCGTATAGGAATCCCGGTGAAACTTTGGGTCTCCTCAAAGTTGAGGTTTTCCTCTAAGGAATCCGACGAGATCACGAGATTCGTGATAGAGGATTACTTTGCAACCCGTGGCAGTTTGTCATGGACTAGTTGGAGCACCCGTGCAGGGTTTAATCTTTCGGAAAGCCATGCCCGCGGTTATGTGGCAAACATGGATAATTTGTTAACATCTGGTTCTAGACAACTTAAAGTAACTCTAATAAAACTACCAACTGTGTGCGTAACCGTGACTGTCTCCTTCGAAGACCTCTCTTCGATCGGGGACACGGTGGAGTTATGTTTGACGTAAGTAGGTGTTCAGGACCACTTAGTGATCATCTAGTCTTCGATCGCTCGTGTAGACCACCATATCAAATACTCTGATTGTCGTAAGTTAGCCACCACAGAAGCTTGGGATGCTGCAACCTATACACTAAACCTTCCTCGCCAAATAACTTGACTAGTTTCGGTACCAAGGTCATCCGATTGCTCAGTCCCCGTGACTCATAGTTTACTGCAACACCCCCAACAGGTACAGGTACGCCCGACGCCGGAGATCCTGATGGCACCCAGCTAGCGTGGCAGTATGATGAGGAGTCTGACCGACTGTACGTGAACTATCCAGAGGACTGAGGCCGTGGTCGTGATCGTGGGCCAGCATGCGGGATATCATAGCTCTTTTACTTGTTTCATGTTGTCCGTAGCGGGACTAAACTTGTTCTGAATAATTGTGTGGTTGTAAACCTTATGTTATACTATGTTAGATGGCAAGTGTATGCCCTACTTGTCATTCTTTAGATATGTAATGTTATGATTATCTCGCTTGCGAAACATTTAGATGCGCCTCTTTCCCTTTTGGGGCATCGCCCCCAAAATAGGAAAGGGCCGCATCTTAGTCATTACAAGTTGGTAATCAGAGCCTTACGACCATAGGAGCCTTTGTGTGATCGAACTTGGCCGAGTCGAGTCTAGTAAAATGTTTTGAGTCTTAGTTATATCAGAGAGTAGGTTTCTTTTTCTCCTTTTCTATGCTCTGGTGAGGTTCTCGACTTAGGAAATCTTAATTCTACTCCTCTTCTCGCTCAATTTTTTTTTTTAGGATCATGCGGGTATTTTGAAATCTATATGATATTGATGTGACGGAGTTCTGTCTTGGTGCCTCCTGTCTGACTTGATTTCTTCCGGGGAGTTGAGCTCCAGGGGATTCTTGTGGACATCGCCATCATTCATATTTCTTAGTATCTCAAGACGGAGGATGTTCGTAATTACTTCAATACTAGTTGTGACGAGAGGAGTCCGGCTTCCCCAGTACTGGTGCAGAGAGTTCCGGATGTATCGCCACACTTTGTATCGTTGTGATCACGAGGGTGTGTAGTAGATCAAGGTCCAACATTCTGGTTATGTGTTGACGGATGTGATACATTGGACGGGTTAGTATAGGAGTTGTGTGAAATATTACTCCTTGTATCCGTATACCAGATTGCATGACCAGATATTTCGGGAATTCATAGGTGGGATATCAAGTAGTGACTTATAGGACAATATTCCTACAGATGCATGATGCAAGGTTGGGATTCGACATTCAGTGGGTACGTTTGTTCACGGTCGTCTTATAGCGGTTCTCGTTGTGTCTTAAAGAGTCCCTGTAGCTTTCTACGACTCGGGGATGCTTCGTAAGTCGTGTGCACTGCCTTGCACAAGATGGCTACTGTAAATTCGAGCCCGTGCGATCATATCCACGAAGATATCGGATGAAATCTGATCATACGTTTGTCCCGAGCAGTTCTAGCTCATACTTGGTTTGCAAGTGTTCTTTAATCATATTTTGTCGACAATCACTTTGAGGAAGCATTCTTACTATTTTGTTCGAGTGCAATTGCTAATATTCTTGTTCGAATATGTCACACCCAGTTTTTGGTGTCACCTGTCTGTATGAAATTCTGAGCTTGTTAAAACTTTTTCAAAAACTAATGTTGTGAATGCCATTGTATGCTTGTATGCTTGACCATGTGAGGATAAAACCCTAAATTCTTTTTGCATAACACTGATTTCCAAAGACCATTGCTTATTTCTGATCAAGGTAACCCCACCTTGAGTTGCACTACATGCCCTTGATAGCAAGCAGTGCATCTACTCATAGTTGGTAATCTGATTTTAACCTATCTTTATATTTCAAAACCACAAAGATAATTATTTTTGCAATTATTTTCCTGATTAAATAGCATGTCCATTTCTGAGGCCAGAAATGGTATTCCAACAGGGAAAAATACTTTTCTGCCTTAGAAAAATCTGATTAAATTTGGAGATAATCAGAAGGACATATATTTTCTGTACATAGGTTTTAAACCCCATTTTATATTATAATTATTGATTAAAACTATGAAAGCTATTTATGTCTGTTTTGGCATTTTGAAATATTTCCAAAGGAAATATTCTCAATAAATTCCTAAAAAATTCCAGTAATCTCCCTAAGCTCTATTTGGTGTCCACATAAAATTTCACCTTGATCCAAGGTGAATAAGGACCCCAAATAGCCCAATAACCCTTCATGTCGAGAATCAAGTTAGAGCAACTCTACATAGCAAGGTTTGCCCTTTTACGCTAAAACTTTGCAGGAGTGCCTAATACCTCAAATGAGGGTTCCACTCCAAAAATGGGATTTGGGGGACTTAGTTTGCTCACACTCCCTTTGGAAGGGACAGATCTTGTCACATTGGAGTATTTTCAAGGTTACAAAGCTAAACTTGTCCTTTGGAGCTCAAATTTGGGGAAACCCCATGGTTTACCACCAAACCCAAACCTGTTAAGTTGTAGCACCAGTGGTGGGGTGCAACCCCCTTAACCCACTGTCGAACACCTTTTGACAGTTAGGAAAAAGCCACCTTAGCCACAGCTAAACCAAACCCCTTTGCTTCAAACTCATAGATTAAGTGGCCAGCATCTGTGTCTAACCCCAGTCAACTCGCCCGTCACTGGTTCAAAGTGGAAAGGCCAAAAACCCCAATTTAGATTTCAGTTCATGACTGACAGCACTAGTATTTCTTGCCTCCCGTGACCAGCCGAAGCTCCCACTAGGACCAAACGGCTAGCTACACTCCCAGCCAGTGCCAGGACATGCTAGACACGTCCAAATTGTCTCACAGCGCGCCAGCATGCCGTGGCATGCCAAAACTGCGCTCTGGGCGTGCTACATGGAGTCACCGAGGTGGGGGCGACGTTCTCGGCCAGTTCCAGCCTCCCCCGAGATGTCCAACCTCCTTCCCGACAACTCTCCTGCGTTGAGCAAGCCTCAGGGACCCTCCTCTCCCGCGCTAGAGCTCGCGTGACACGTGCCCGCGCGCACCAGAACCGACCAAGGTTGCACCGCCACGAATGCTCGACTCCTCTCTCTCTCCCTCTGCTCCAGATAGTTCGTGCAGTCCAAAACTACGTCCTGCGATCGTGGTTTCGACCCCAGCCTTTCTCTGCACCCCCATGCGCGCCACGGTGAGTCACCGGCGCTCCCG
This sequence comes from Hordeum vulgare subsp. vulgare, assembly GCF_904849725.1. Taxonomy (NCBI): domain Eukaryota; kingdom Viridiplantae; phylum Streptophyta; class Magnoliopsida; order Poales; family Poaceae; genus Hordeum; species Hordeum vulgare. The sequence continues at coordinate 65,080,594 of NC_058522.1, forward strand.
AATCTGCTCACCGTCGCGGGCCTATAAATAGCCCTCCCCCTCGCTCGAGCACCCCTCAGATAGCTTCACCACGATCACCAGTACCTCCCTAGCCACCCCATCAAACCAGCAGAGCCCCGGTGCTCGAGATCGACCAAGGCCCCTCCGCCTCGGAGCTCCGGTCGATCTCCGGCTACACAATGGCTCCTGCGCCCCTCGACCCATCAAACTAACCCTCTCAACCCCAGGAAGCTTTCCCCCAACTCGCCAGAGCATTTCCGTGCCTCTAGCCAAACCCTCGACCACCTCCCGAAATTCCTCCACCATGACCTCCTCGTCGCCGGCGAACCCCTGCCTCCCCGTCGTTGTTCCGACCACCAGCAGGTAGGTGACAGTAAGGCGAACCCATTCCAGTCCTCGTTGGGGCATGAGAGCGTTGGCAACCACACCGGCGTCCTCCTCCTCCTCTCTGGCCAAAGGTAGGAGACGACCCCGACAGGTGTGCCCCACCTGTAGGTGGCCCAGCCTCCACCCCCGCGTTGTCCTCAACCGCTGACCGCAGGGCCTCGCACGTCAGGTTCAAACCTAACGGCGCGCGCCATGGGCCAGCCCAGCTCTGGGCCGAGCCAGGCCGGAAGTTTTAGCCGGTTTTCTTTTATTTTTAAAACCCTGGTTTCCAAGATTTTTATAAAAACATTTAACTAGTGTAAAAGTATAATTTTTCCACTGTTATTCTTCTAAAAATATGTAGTTTTTAATGATATGCTTGGATGAAATTCTTCAACAACTATTCTATTTTTCATTAACAAAAAGGACAAAAATGAAGTAGTTTTGCTTCTATTTGGTTGATTTCAAAAATATTCCTTCAAGGAAAATTAAGACAAATATTTTAAAAGGATACGTTAGATTTATCAGTAATAAAGAACATTTTTAAAATGACTTTGTGATCTATTTCTGTGTGAGCTATTTTCTTATTTATTGTTTTATCGATGATAGAAAATGCGTGTGACCAGGGAATCGGAGCGGAAGACCTTGAAGACCCCGGATACTTAGCTGACCAAGGCAAGCAGCCCTTTGACTATGACTGAGCATATGTTACTTTGCATGTTAAAATAACAAGTATTCCCGTTGCATACGATCATAAGCACCGGTAATCATTTAACATGATTGTACCGAAGGCTCCCCCGGAGCACATGCATTGAGCTTGACCCTATCCCTTGAGGGTCCTGCTAATACCATGTTGACAAGTAAAGATAGTAGTAGTATTATCATGAGCATGTTGTTGACATAAAGCAAGAGTTTATGAAAACCCCGTCGGGTGCAACTAATGCCCGAGCGTGATGATGAGTTAGGCGGTCACTTTCGGTGAAGTGATGCACCCAGTATTTGCGTGAGTATGGTTTCAGAAATGGGATTAGATTTATGATGTGTCGACCGTCCCAACATTACCAGTACGATCACGTTACCCCTTATGGGACGGGGCTATGTTAATTACTCTGGTCGGTGCTAGCAAAGAGCCACATTACTAGTGGCGGGAGTGATGTGTGATCACTCTAGTGATGGGGTCGTGCCAGGTAGGACGACTATGCCATTTTTATGAGTTCCAGTCACACCGTCAGTCCCCGCATGGTTGGTACTGTCCATAGTTGGTGCTCGTAAGACGTACAACATGTGGGCTGGGTACCAATCGAGTGGACCTCTTTGTCTAGTATCGTCAGGGGAAAGGCATTGATCGGGTACTTACCTCGGGTATGTGATATACCGCGAGTCGTGGATGACACGGAAGTTTCCCGGATCTCGTGGGTCCAGCGTACTACCTCTGTAGAGTGTAAACTATTCGAATAGTCGTGTCCACGGTCAAGGACAGTTGTAAAATCCTGCTTAAACTACGTCCAGTTATTTCCGCATAAACCAAGTGTGTGTGAGTGTGTGTGCCTGGTGTTGGAAAAAGGTGTTGATGTGACAGTAATGATATGACCAAGTTCGATGACTTGGCATATAGGGTGAACCCGGATGGTTTAGCCCTCAACAGACATATTGATATCTGTAACCTGTTCTTCAAAAGCAATTCTTTAACTTGATGCATAATCATGATCATTTCCACCAAGATGAGTTACACCAAAGATGCATGATATTGTTATCCTTTACTTTCATTGTTCTTGTCATGGGCTGTTTGCGAGTGCATTCAAAGTACTCATTGGCTTGCCACTGGTTATGTTATTGACCAGACATGGAAGGACCGGAGTTTGGAGATGAGTACGTCTTCGGAGATGCCCCTGCGAACTAGGACGCTTCCAAGTCAGAATGCATGTCGGTGTAGGCTTGATGGCATGGGCACCCACTTAGCCCCTTTGTTTTCCGCTATTAGTGTATCTGAGTGATTTGGCCTTAGGCAGTGTCTTGTGAACTTGACCCTTCGGTCATGTGTTGTAATAATCGGTACTTGGATGTAAGACTCTTTTATTCGGTATCTGTGTTCGGTGAGCATTGATCTCTGGGATCACTGAGCACGGCGATTCTCGACTAGTAAGTCGGGGTCTCCACAGGATATTCCTGCCTTTTGATTCAATTTTACCTTCAATATTATTCTTTGGTCTAATGTGTTGTTCGTCTTCAGGATGGATCCACCAACTCGTCAGAATCCGGGTCGTGAGGGTGCTGAGATGCCGCCACCACCCCCTCCTCCGCCTCCTCCACCACCGCGTCCTCCTGCAGAGGCTTGGCAAGCGGTGATGGCTGCAACAAATGCTAACACTCATATGTTAATCCAGCTATTGCAAGAGAGGACTAATCAGCAGCAGGGCAATTTTAACCATGGTGGTGTTCCGTTTGCTACTCTGAGTCAATTCCTGGCGAAGCAGCCGAAGACCTTCACGTCGTGTGACCAGCCGTTTGATGTTGAGGACTGGATTCGGGACATGAACAAGCATTTTAAGTGCAACAATGTCCGTCCAGAGAACTTCGTCAAGTTTGCAGCATTCCAGCTCAAGGGGCAGGCAACAGTTTGGTGGCAGTAGTTGAAGGACTCTAGGGGTGCCAGAGTGATCACTTGGGATGAGTTCTGCAGAGATTTCAGGTCCCACTATATCCCGTCTAGCTTTGTGGAGGAAATGCGTGAGAAGTTCACGCGCTTGAAGCAAGGTTGTTCCTCCGTGTACAAGTACAACGTCGAGTTCCAGGAGCTGGCCCGATATGCCTTGCAGGACATTCCAAATTAGAAGAGTAAGATCTATCAGTTCATAGGTGGTTTGAAAGAGGACTTGCAGCTGGCCCTCGCCTTGCACGATCCTGATGAGTTTGATAAGTTCTATAACTTGGCTCTCAGAGCTAAGGCAGCTTTGCTCAGGGTGGAGAATTCGAAGAAGTGTTTCAGAGATTCCATCTCGTCGTCCTCTACTCAGGTGGTCCAGAAGCAGCAGAAATATTGGGTGTCTCCTCTTCCTCCTCGGCACACTCAGGAGTTCAAGCAATCAGGTGGTCATCGTTCTTCCCACCCACCCAACCCAGCTTTTCAGCAGAGGTTTCAGCAACAGAAGCAAGGGAATCCTCAGACGCGGTTCCGTCAGCCGGTAGATGTTACTTGTCACAAGTGTGGGCAGAAGGGTCACTGTGCCAACAAGTGCACCTCTCAGCTGCGTCTTCCGCCTCCTCCTCCAGGCAAGCCTCCAAGAAATGCTATAGTGAAGTTCAACCCAGGTCTACGAGAGTCAATATGGTGAATGCAGCTGAAGCAGACAACTCCTTGGATGTGATTATGGGTAATCTTTCCGTTAATGATATTCCTGCTAAGGTTTTATTTGATTCTGGTGCTTCGCATTGCTTCATATCATATCCATTTGCATCCAAGCATAATCTGCGTCAGGAGCAGTTGTCTAAGCCGTTGGCAGTCGTTTCCCCTGGGAAGCATATGAGTTCTAGTTTGGTAGTTCCGGAGATAACTGTCAAGATGGGTGATTATGCTTTTCTGGCTTCTCCTATTGTCCTTGGCAATTCTGATATTGATTTGATCCTTGGTATGGACTGGCTGGCAATGAATAAGGCGTCTATTGATTGTGAAGCTAAATAAGTGAAGCCAACTCATTCTTCGGAGGACATGATTATCTTCGCAGCGCGTGATGACACGGTCCGTCTGTTTTCCTTGAATGAAAAGGGTGAGATATCTCCAATTTCGCAAGTCCCAGTGGTCTGCGAATATCAAGATGTTTTTCCGGAAGAACTGCCAGGAATGCCTCCGCACCGAGCAGTTGAGTTCGTAATTGAGCTTGAACCGGGTACTGATCCTGTGTGCAAACGGCCATACAAACTGGGTTCATAAGAGCTGAAGGAGCTGAAGAAACAACTTGATGAGCAAGAGTGTCTGGGTCTGATCAGACCAAGCTCATCTCCTTGGGGCTGTGGAGTTCTTTTTGTCAAGAAGAAGGATAGTACGGAATGACTCTGTGTCGATTACTGCCCATTGAATAAGAAGACGATTAAAAACAAGTATCCACTTCCTAACATCAATGAGTTGTTCGAGCAATTGAAAGGGGCTAAGATCTTCTCGAAGCTTGATCTCGGAATGGGTTATCATCAGATTCGCATTCGCAAAGAGGACATTCCAAAGACTGCTTTTAGGACAAGCTTTGGCTCATATGAGTATACAATTATGTCTTTTTGTCTGGCCAATGCTCCACTGACCTTCTGTCGGATGATGAATTATATCTTCTCCCCATTCAAGAATGAATTCGTCTTGTTGTATCTTGATGATATTCTGGTCTTTTCGGAAACTAAGGAAGAGCATGAAGAACATCTCAGGCTGGTGCTCGATAAGCTAAGAGAGCATAAGTTCTATGCTAAGTTTTCCAAATGTGAGTTCTGGTTGAAAGAAGTTGTCTACCTTGGGCACATCATCTCTGCCGAGGGCATCAAAGATGATCCGTCGAAGGTGCAGGCCATTGTTGAGTGGGAGCCTCCGCAAAATGTGAAGCAGCTCCGAAGCTTTCTCGGGCTTGCAAGCTATTGTAGAAGATTCGTTGAGAATTTCTCCAAGATTGCTAAGCCTCTCTCAAGTCTTCTTCAGAAGGGTGTGAAGTATGTCTGGTCTCCAGAGTGTCAGTTGGCTTTCGACACACTCTAAGGGAAGGTCACTTCTACTCTAGTCTTGGTTCCTCCTGATGACTCCAAACCTTATCAAGTGTTCTGCGACGCCTCTCTTCAAGGTCTTGGTGTAGTGTTGATGCAAGACAAGAAAGTGGTAGCTTATACCTCGAGGCAGTTGAAACCAAGTGAGAAGAATTACCCCACCCATGATCTTGAGTTGGCGGAAGTGGTACATGCTCTGATGACTTGGAGACACCTCTTCTTGGAATGAAAGTTTGAAGTGTTCATCGATCACAAGAGTCTCAAGTACATCTTCACCCAGCCTAACCTCAATCTTCGGCAAACTCGTTGGGTGGAAATGCTCCAAGATTTTAATCCGAGCGTTGAGTACACTCCAGGCAAAGCTAATGTCGTGGTAGATGCTTTGAGCAGGAAGCCTTACTGCAACAGTCTCATTCTGAAGCCTCTCCAGCCTGACCTTTGTGAATCTTTCAGAAAGCTCAAACTTGAGTTAGTACCTCTGGGATTTCTTGCAAATCTTCAGATCTCTCCTACCTTGGAAGACCAGGTCCGACAAGCTCAACTTCTTGATGCAATGGTGAAGAAAGTTAAGATTGGCTTGGCAAAGGGAGTTCCCAAATATAAGTGCTTTAGTGTTGATGCGAGAGATACATTATTCTTTGAGGATCGTCTTGTCGTTCTGAAAGGGGATCTCAGAAAGGTTATCATGGAAGAAGCTCATAACTCTCTTCTCTCCATACATCTAGGAAGTTCCAAGATGTATCAGGATTTGAAACAGACCTTCTGGTGGACTCGCATGAAGCGTGAAATTGCTCAGTTCGTAAATGAAAGTGATGTATGTCGAAGGGTGAAAGCAGAGTATCAACGTCCAGCAGGTCTTTAGCATCCATTGCCCATTCCCGAGTGGAAGTTCGACCATATTGAGATGGATTTCCTCACCGGGTTTTCGAAGTCCAAGAAGAGTAACGATGCCATCTTCGTCGTCATCGAAAAGTTGAGCAAAGTAGCTCATTTCCTTCGAGTCAAGGAGTCTATCTCGACATCTCAGCTTCAGAGATGTACACTTTGAGGATAGTCTCTTTGCATGGTGTTCCAATGCTGATTTCTTCGGATCGCGGAAGCATCTTCACTTCCAAGTTCTGGGACTCATTTCAGTGTGCGATGGGTACTAAGATTCGATTCAGCACATCCTTTCATCCTCAGACTAGTGGGCAAGTTGAGAGTCAATCAGGTCCTCGAGGATATGTTAAGAACCTGTGTCATTTCCTTTGGCATGAAGTGGGAAGACTGCCTACCTTTTACTGAGTTTTCTTATAGCAACAGCTATCGGGCAAGTTCAGTCAAAGCTCCATTTGAGATTCTCTATGCCAGAAAGTGTTGTACCCCGCTCAACTGGTCCGAGACAGGCGAGCGTCAGATTCTTGGGAATGACTTGATCGAAGAAGTAGAAGAAATGTGTTGGGTCATTCGGGATAATCTCGGAGTAGCGTAGTCCCGTCACAAGAGCTACTATGATAGCAAGCATCATGACATGTCTTATGAGCTCGATGACTTTGTCTATCTCAAAGTGTCTCCTATATATGAAGGGCACTCAGTGTTTTGGCATCAAAGGCAAGCTTGCTCCTCGTTTTGTTGGGCCTTTCAGAATTGTTGGCAAGAGAGGCGACCTTGCTTATCAACTTGAGCTCCCTTCAAACTTCGCAAATGTGCATGACGTGTTCCATGTCTCTCAGCTCCGTAGATGCTTCAAGACTCCCGAGCGCACAGTTGATCTTCAGGATATCGACCTTCAACCCGACCTATCCTATCATGAGCATCCATATGCAGTTCTTGAGACGACTGAGCAGAAGACCCGCAATAAGTCAATCAAGTTCCTCAAGGTGCAGTGGTCACATCATTTTGATAAAGAGGCCACCTGGGAGCGCGAGGATCACCTCCGTTCCGAATTCCCAGTGTTCTTTCAGTCCTAGATCTCGGGTCGAGATCTTCTTGTAGTGTGGGAGAGTTTGTAATGCCCCAGATGTAACCTTGCCATATTTGGAAACCTTTCATGTTTGGATCCATGTGGTCATGCTATATGAGGGTGTCATTTCATGTGGCCATTTCATGTTTTCACTTTTGCATCATGGCATTCTTTGCATTCTTGTCTTTTCCTTTGTGTTGATTGTTGTGGTTGATCCATGATGGGTGTGGTGTGATGATGCGGCGTGATGATGTGGTGGTTGCCAACTTGGATTCAAACTTGGGTGTTTTCAAACTAGAATTCAAATAAAGCCCTTCCCTTTTTTATAGTGAGCTCATGTATGATTTGTTTTATTCCTGGTTTAAAAACGTAGTTCTTTTAATGCCTTTTCTTGTGGGTTTAGAGATGTGATTAGGGATTTTCAAAACTATACTTAAATGTGGTTCTATCTACAAAACAGATTTAAATAATTCTGTTTTGTGTTTATTTTAGTTGCTCCAAAAATCTACTTTTCATTTTATTTAAATAGGGCATAATTTCCTTATGCCCAGGGATGTTTTATTTTTATTTTTGGAACCCCAGAATGTCCTAGGTGATTCATTTGGCCGTGGTTTTGTTTTAAATGGAAAAAACCTTTTGGTTTTTCCCTGTGTTTATCTGGCGCCAGCAGATGGGCCTCCTCCTGTCTCCTGGCCCATTCTCTCCTCTCCTCGCACGCGCAACCCTCCCCGCGACCCTTCTTCCTCCTCGTTGTCGTCACTGTGTACGACCGCAACACAGCCACAGATCCTCCCCTCTCTCGATCTTGCGGATCCAAACACGTGACCCGATGCCATTTAAGCAGCCAGAAACCTCCCCGCAACCCTAGGGCATCCGTTTTCCCCCTCCTCTCCTCTCTGGCACCGTCGGGGGCATTCCCGAGAAGAGCATCCGCCATGGACTGCCCCTGTTAAGCTCGCCGCCGGCAGATCATCGCCCCTTCTTCTTCCCCGACTGGTCCAGGAGCACGTGGTGGCTGCGGGAGTTTCATCCCCGACAAGATCGAGCGTGGAGCATCGGCATCGACGGTGTGACGACGGCCCTCTTCTTCCTCTCCGACGAGATCCTTCTGCAGGACCTCTTTGTCACCTTCTTCCTCTCGGACGAGCCCTTCCTCCTCGATACCCTAGGTGAGCGTGCCCCGCTCCCATCCGCCTCCTCCTTCCCTCTGCAGCACCCGGAGCTCGTCGCCGGCAGTTGTCTGGTCGCGCAGGCAGCAGCAACACCTGCCGTAGCTAGGTGATCGTGCAGCCGTCGTAGTAGTGCACCTCGCGGTGAGCTTACGGCGGGAATGGAACCCCCATGGTTACCTCTTCTCCCCCGTAGCGTTTAGCCGTCATTTTGTCGCCGTGTTGTCGCCGCCGTTCTCCCCTGTTTCGGCCGCCGGCATATTAGGTTGTAGCAGAGGGGATGCTCAATAGAGCCACTTCCCCTTCTCTGTCAAATCCGTGCGAGTAGCAGAGTGGTACATGCATGTTAACGCTTCGGGCAGATCGTGAGTTTGAATCCCCGAAGCCCACCTTTTTATTCCTGTATTTTTCGTGGCGTTAGATACTTGGCAGTAGGGGTTAACCTACCCCCTTCCCTTCTCTGGTCAGATCCAGTGCGCTAGTGCAATGGTGTTTGCGTGTGAGTTGCACCAGGGACTCCTGGATTCGAGTCCAGGGGCTCCCCTTTTTTTTTGTTGCTTTGTGTTTGTATTTTTCCTATTCCTTTCTTAGGCAACAAGAAACCTTGTTTGTTTTATCAAATATAGTGGAATGCATCTCTTGTAGTGCCTAGGTTTACATATGTAGTGTGTGTGGTGCTCATGAGTGTATGAGTGTTCCATGTGGGTGTATGTGTGCACTTGCGGGTGTGTGTTTGTAGATGAAGATGTGTGTGTATGTGTGTCTGTGTTACACACACATGCTTGTGCAAGTTTGCACTAACACATGAGTGTTGGGGAACGTCGCATGGGAAACAAAAATTTTCCTACGCGCACGAAGACCTATCATGGTGATGTCCATCTACGAGAGGGGATGAGTGATCTACGTACCCTTGTAGATCGCACAGCAGAAGCGTTAGAGAACGCGGTTGATGTAGTGGAACGTCCTCACGTCCCTCGATCCGCCCCGCGAACAATCCCGCGATCAGTCCCACGATCTAGTACCGAACGGACGGCACCTCCGCGTTCAGCACACGTACAGCTCGACGATGATCTCGGCCTTCTTGATCCAGCAAGAGAGACGGAGAGGTAGAAGAGTTCTCCGGCAGCGTGACGGCGCTCCGGAGGTTGGTGATGATCTCGTCTCAGCAGGGCTCCGCCCGAGCTCCGCAGAAACGCGATCTAGAGGAAAAACTATGGAGGTATGTGGTCGGGCAGCCGTGAGAAAGTCGTCTCAAATCAGCCCTAAAACCTCCGTATATATAGGTGGGAGGGAGGGGAGGAGGCAGCCTCAAAACCTAAAGGTTTGGCCGAAATTGGAGGTGGAGGAGTCCTACTCCAATCCTACTTGGAGTAGGATTCCACCTTCCCACTTGGAAACTCTTTCCACCTTGTGTTTTTTCCTTCTCAAACCTTATGGGCCTTAGTGGGAACTTATTCCAGCCCACTAGGGGCTGGTTTATCTCTTCCCATAGCCCATGAGACCCCTTGGGGCGTGACACCCCTCCCGATGGTCCCCGGCACCCCTCCCGGCACTCCCGGTACACTACCAATGAGCCCGAAACTTTTCCGGTAATGCACGAAAACCTTCCGGTAACCAAATGAGGTCATCCTATATATCAATCTTCGTTTCCGGACCATTCCGGAAACCCTCGTGACGTCCGTGATCTCATCCGGGACTCCGAACAACATTCGGTAACCAACCATGTAACTCAAATACGCATAAAACAACGTCGAACCTTAAGTGTGCAGACCCTGCGGGTTCGAGAACTATGTAGACATGACCCGAGAGACTCCTCGGTCAATATCCAATAGCAGGACCTGGATGCCCATATTGGATCCTACATATTCTACGAAGATCTTATCGTTTGAACCTCAGTGCCAAGGATTCATATAATCCCGTATGTCATTCCCTTTGTCCTTCGGTATGTTACTTGCCCGAGATTCGATCGTTAGTATCCGCATACCTATTTCAATCTCGTTTACCGGCAAGTCTCTTTACTCGTTCCGTAATACAAGATCCCGCAACTTACATTAAGTTACATTGCTTGCAAGGCTTGTGTGTGATGTTGTATTACCGAGTGGGCCCCGAGATACCTCTCCGTCACACGGAGTGACAAATCCCAGTCTCGATCTATACTAACTCAACGAACACCTTCGGAGATACCTGTAGAGCATCTTTATAGTCACCCAGTTACGTTGCGACGTTTGATACACACAAAGCATTCCTCCGGTGTCCGTGAGTTATATGATCTCATGGTCATAGGAACAAATACTTGACACGCAGAAAACAGTAGCAACAAAATGACACGATCAACATGCTACGTCTATTAGTTTGGGTCTAGTCCATCACATGATTCTCCTAATGATGTGATCCCGTTATCAAGTGACAACACTTGCCTATGGCCAGGAAACCTTGACCATCTTTGATCAACGAGCTAGTCAACTAGAGGCTTACTAGGGACAGTGTTTTGTCTATGTATCCACACAAGTATTGTGTTTCCAATCAATACAATTATAGCATGGATAATAAACGATTATCATGAACTAAGAAATATAATAATAACTAATTTATTATTGCCTCTAGGGCATATTTCCAACAATGAGTGGGTATATGAGATGATGATGTGTGTGTGTGCAAGTATATGTGTGTACATGTGCATGAGTGTGTGTATGTGTGATCTTGGTGTGTGTGTGCACATGAGTGCCATGTGCACATATGTGGTGGTGAGTGTGTGTGGGCATGAGTGCACATATGCACTTGTGCATGAGCGATAACCCCTCATGCTTGCCACTATGGTGTTGATGTAGTGATGTTTGGCCTTGTGTGTGTGCATTTGTAGGAATAGTCGATACTACAAGTGCTAAGTTGCATGTGATGATATTCCTATATGATCATATGGGATTCTATGTTGTTTTTGAGCTAGCTTTGTGCCTAGATGATACATGCAAGTACCCATGTATTATATATGATTTTGGGGTAGAATCATCCCAGGAATCCACTCGTGTAATCAGATTTCACTTTAGAGCAACTTCATAAACTGTCATTTTTCTCTCTTGATGCCATGTTTAGAGCTTAGTATCATGTAGTGCTTTGACCCTATGAGGATGAATCCTTGATGTGGCAGTAGTGGGTGAACCCCTCTACAAGATGGGGTCTTTGTTTTGTCCATAGGTATTTGTATGTACTTGTTGTGCCTTGTCAAAGTTGACACTTGGCTGAAACTGACAACTTTGTGAAAATCTGAGATTTTCACTAAGTCTGAGAATCTGCTGTTATTTTCTTCCCTTGTTGTTTTGGTTGCACAAGCTCATGTGTTGAGAATCAGCCAATGAAATAAACTAAGGTTTGTGAGCTTTTGTGTTTGTCTAGCTCCCTGTTAAATTTCATGCTTATTCACTTCCTTTAGATATCATTTTGGAGGCTGCCAAATGTTGGAATTATGCCCTAGAGGCAATAATAAATGTATAGTTATTATTATAATTCCTGTATCAAGATAATAGTTTATTATCCATGCTATAATTGTATTGAATGAAGACTCATTTACATGTGTGGATACATAGACAAAACACCGTCCCTAGCATGCCTCTAGTTGGCTAGCCAGTTGATCGATGATAGTCAGTGTCTTCTGATTATGAACAAGGTGTTGTTGCTTGATAACTGGATCACGTCATTGGGAGAATCACGTGATGGACTAGACCCAAACTAATAGACGTAGCATGTTGATCGTGTCATTTTGTTGCTACTGTTTTCTGCGTGTCAAGTATTTATTCCTATGACCATGAGATCATATGGCTCACTGACACCGGAGGAATGCTTTGTGTGTATCAAACGTCGCAACGTAACTGGGTGACTATAAAGATGCTCTACAGGTATCTCCGAAGGTGTTAGTTGAGTTAGTATGGATCAAGACTGGGATTTGTCACTCCGTGTGACGGAGAGGTATCTCGGGGCCCACTCGGTAATACAACATCACACACAAGCCTTGCAAGCAATGTAACTTAGTGTAAGTTGCGGGATCTTGTATTACGGAACGAGTAAAGAGACTTGCCGGTAAACGAGATTGAAATAGGTATGCGGATACTGACGATCGAATCTCGGGCAAGTAACATACCGAAGGACAAAGGGAATGACATACGGGATTATACGAATCCTTGGCACTGAGGTTCAAACGATAAGATCTTCGTAGAATATGTAGGATCCAATATGGGCATCCAGGTCCCGCTATTGGATATTGACCGAGGAGTCTCTCGGGTCATGTCTACATAGTTCTCGAACCCGCAGGGTCTGCACACTTAAGGTTCGACGTTGTTTTATGCGTATTTGAGTTATATGGTTGGTTACCGAATGTTGTTCGGAGTCCCGGATGAGATCACGGACGTCACGAGGGTTTCCGGAATGGTCCGGAAACGAAGATTGATATATAGGATGACCTCATTTGATTACCGGAAGGTTTTCGGAGTTACCGGGAATGTACCGGGAATGACGAATGGGTTCCGGGGGTTCACCGGAGGGGGGCAACCCACTCCGGGGAAGCCCATAGGTATTTGTGGGGGTCACACCAGCCCTTAGTGGGCTGGTGGGACAGCCCACCAAATCCTATGCGCCAAGGAACAAAAATCAAAGGAAGAAAGAAAAAAAAAGGAGGAAGTGGGAAGGGGGAAGGACTCCCTCCCACCAAACCAAGTAGGACTCGGTTTGGGGGGGGGGAGAGTCCTCCCCCCTGGCTCGTCCGACCCCCTTGGGGTCCCTTGGACCCCAAGGCAAGGTCCCCCTCCCTCCTCCTATATATATGGGGCTTTTAGGGCAGATTTGAGACGACTTTCTCACGGCTGCCCGACCACATACCTCCATAGTTTTTCCTCTAGATCGTGTTTCTGCGGAGCTCGGGCGGAGCCCTGCTGAGACAAGATCATCACCAACCTCCGGAGCACCGTCACGCTGCCGGAGAACTCTTCTACCTCTCCGTCTCTCTTGCTGGATCAAGAAGGCCGAGATCATCGTCGAGCTGCACGTGTGCTGAACGCGGAGGTGCCGTCCGTTCGGTACTAGATCGTGGGACTGATCGCGGGATTGTTCGCGGGGCGGATCGAGGGACGTGAGGACGTTCCACTACATCAACCGCGATCTCTAATCGCTTCTGCTGTACGATCTACAAGGGTACGTAGGTCACTCATCCCCTCTCGTAGATGGACATCACCATGATAGGTCTTCGTGCGCGTAGGAAAATTTTTGTTTCCCATGCGACGTTCCCCAACAGTGGCATCATGAGCTAGGTTCATGCGTAGATGTCTTCTCGAGTAGAACACAAAAGGTTTTGTGGGCGGTGATGTGCGTTTTGCTGCCCTCCTTAGTCTTTTCTTGATTCCGCGGTATTGTTGGATTGAAGCGGCTTGGACCGACATTACTCATACGCTTACGAGAGACTGGTTTCATCGTTACGAGTAACCCCCTTTGCTCAAAGATGACTGGCAAGTGACGGTTTCTCCAACTTTAGTTGAATCGGATTTGACCGAGGAGGTCCTTGGATGAGGTTAAATAGCAACTCATATATCTCCGTTGTGGTGTTTGCGTAAGTAAGATGCGATCCTACTAGATACCCTTGGTCACCACGTAAAACATGCAACAACAAAATTAGAGGACGTCTAACTTGTTTTTGCAGGGTATGATTGTGATGTGATATGGCCAAACGATGTGATGTGATATATTGGATGTATGAGATGATCATGTTGTAATAGAAATATCGACTTGCATGTCGATGGTACGGCAACCGGCAGGAGCCATAGGGTTGTCTTTATACTAACATATGTGCTTGCAGATGCGTTTACTATTTTGCTAGGATGTAGCTTTAGTAGTGATAGCATAAGTAGCACGACAACCCCGATGGCGACACGTTGATGGAGATCATGATGATGGAGATCATGCTGTGGCGCCGGTGACAAGAAGATCGTGCCGGTGCTTTGGTGATGGAGATCAAGAAGCACGTAATGATGGCCATATCATGTCACTTATGAATTGCATGTGATGTTAATCCTTTTATGCACCTTATTTTGCTTAGAACGACGGTAGCATTATGAGGTGATCTCTCACTAAAATTTCAAGACGAAATTGTGTTCTCCCCGACTGTGCACCGTTGCTACAGTTCGTCGTTTCGAGACACCACGTGATGATCGGGTGTGATAGACTCAACGTTCACATACAACGGGTGCAAAACAGTTGCGCACGCGGAACACTCGGGTTAAGCTTGACGAGCCTAGCATGTGCAGACATGGCCTCGGAACACATGAGACCGAAAGGTCGATCATGAATCATATAGTTGATATGATTAGCATAGGGATGCTTACCACCGAAACTACTCTCGACTCACGTGATGATCGGACTTGGGATAGTGTAAGTGGATCATGAACCACTCAAATGACTAGAGAGATGTACTTTTTGAGTGGGAGTTTAGCATATAATTTGATTAAGTTGAACTCTAATTATCTTGAACATAGTCTAAAGTCCACTTTGAATATATTTGTGTTGTAGATCATGGCTCACGCAAGTGTCATCCTCAATTTTAATACGTTCCTAGAGAAAGCTAAGTTGAAAGATGATGGAAGCAACTTTGTAGACTGGGCTCGTAATCTTAAGCTAATCTTACAAGCTGGAAAGAAGGATTATGTCCTTAATGCTGCGCTAGGAGATGAACCACCCGCTACGGCTGATCAGGATGTTAAGAACGCTTGGTTAGCACGTAAGGAGGACTATTCAATAGTTCAATGTGCAGTCTTGTATGGCTTAGAACCGGGACTTCAACGTCGCTTTGAGCGTCATGGAGCATTTGAGATGTTCCAGGAGTTGAAGTTCATCTTTCAGAAGAACGCCCGGATCGAGAGGTATGAGACCTCCGATAAATTCTATGCTTGCAAGATGGAGGAAAACTCGTCTGTCAGTGAACATGTGCTCAAAATGTCTGGGTACTCAAACCGTCTAGCTGAACTGGGGATTGAACTCCCGCAAGAAGCTATCACTGACAGAATCCTTCAATCACTGCCGCCAAGCTATAAAGGCTTTGTGTTGAACTACAACATGCAAGGGATGAACAAGTCTCCCGGCGAGTTGTTTGCGATGCTGAAAGTCGCAGAGTCTGAACTCCGTAAAGAACATCAAGTGTTGATGGTGAGCAAGACCACTAGTTTCAAGAGAAACGGCAAAGGCAAGAAGGGCAATTCGAAGAAGAGCGGCAAGCCTGTTGCCAATCCGCCGAAGAAACCCAAGGCTGGACCTAAGCCTGAAACAGAGTGCTTCTATTGCAAGGGTATGGGTCACTGGAAGCGCAATTGCCCCAAGTATCTGGCAGATAAGAAGGCGGGCAAAGAAAAATCAGGTATATTTGATATACATGTTATTGATGTGTACTTAACCAGCTCTCGTAGTAGTGCCTGGGTATTCGATACCGGTTCTGTTGCTCACATTTGCAACTCGAAGCAGGAACTGCGGAATAGACGAAGGCTGGCGAAAGACGAAGTGACGATGCGCGTAGGAAACGGTTCCAAGGTTGATGCAATCGCCGTCGGCACCGTGTCACTTCAACTACCATCGGGATTAGTGATGAACTTAAATCATTGTTATTTAGTGCCTGCGTTGAGCATGAACATTATATCTGGATCTTGTTTATTGCGAGACGGTTACTCTTTTAAGTCTGAGAATAATGGTTGTTCTATTTCTATGAGTAACATCTTTTATGGTCATGCACCGAATGTGAGAGGATTGTTCATATTGAATCTTGATAGAGATACGCATATACATAACATTGAGACCAAAAGAGTTAGAGTAAACAATGATAGCGCCATATTTTTGTGGCACTGCCGCTTGGGTCATATTGGTGTAAAGCGCATGAAGAAACTCCATGCTGATGGACTTTTGGAGTCACTTGACTTTGATTCACTTGACACGTGCGAACCATGCCTCATGGGCAAGATGACTAAGACTCCGTTCTCCGGAACAATGGAGCGTGCAAGTGACTTGTTGGAAATCATACATACCGATGTGTGTGATCCAATGAGCGTGGAGGCACGCGGCGGATATCGTTACTTTCTCACCTTCACTGACGATTTAAGTAGATATGGTTATGTCTACTTGATGAAGCACAAGTCTGAAACATTTGAAAAGTTCAAGCAATTTCAGAGTGAAGTGGAAAATCATCGTAACAAGAAGATCAAGTTCCTACGGTCTGATCGTGGGGGTGAATATCTGAGTTTCGAGTTTGGTACTCACTTAAAACAATGTGGAATTGTTTCACAGTTAACACCGCCTGGAACACCACAGCGTAATGGTGTGTCCGAACGTCGTAATCGTACTTTGTTAGAAATGGTGCGATCTATGATGTCTCTTACTGATTTGCCGTTATCATTTTGGGGTTATGCATTAGAAACAGCTGCATTCACTTTAAATAGGGCACCATCGAAATCCGTTGAGACGACACCATACGAACTGTGGTATGGCAAAAGGCCAAAGTTGTCGTTTCTTAAGGTTTGGGGATGTGATGCTTATGTCAAAAAGCTTCAGCCTGAAAAGCTGGAACCCAAAGCGGAAAAGTGCGTCTTCATAGGTTACCCAAAAGAGACAGTTGGGTACACCTTCTATCTCAAATCCGAGGGCAAAGTGTTTGTTGCTAAGAACGGAACTTTTCTCGAGAAGGAGTTTCTCTCGAGAGAATTGAGTGGGAGGAAGATAGAACTTGACGAGGTTGTGGAACCTCTCATCCCTGTGGATGGTGGCGCAGGGCAAGGGGAAACCTCTGTCATTGCGACGCCGGTTGAGGAGGGAGTTAATGATGATGATCATGAAACTCTAGTTCAAGTTTCTGTTGAACCACGCAGGTCGACGAGATCACGCGCTGCTCCAGAGTGGTACGGTAATCCCGTCTTATCAATCATGTTGTTAGACAACAATGAACCTGCAAATTATGAAGAAGCAATGGTGGGCCCAGATTCCAACAAATGGCTAGAAGCCATGAAATCCGAGATAGGATCCATGTATGAGAACAAAGTGTGGACTTTGGAGATGCTGCCTGAGGGCCGCAAGGCTATTCAGAACAAATGGATCTTTAAGAAGAAGACGGACGCTGACGGTAATGTGACCGTTTATAAAGCTCGACTTGTGGCAAAGGGTTTTTCACAAGTTCCAGGAATTGACTACGATGAGACTTTCTCTCCCGTAGCGATGCTTAAGTCCGTCAGAATCATGTTAGCAATAGCTGCATTTTTCGATTATGAAATCTGGCAGATGGATGTCAAAACGGCGTTCCTTAACGGTTTCCTTAAGGAAGAGTTGTATATGATGCAACCCGAAGGTTTTGTCGATCCTAAAAATGCTGACAAGGTGTGCAAGCTCCAGCGATCCATTTATGGACTGGTGCAAGCATCTCGGAGTTGGAACAAACGCTTTGATGAGGTGATCAAAGCATTTGGGTTTATACAAGTGGTTGGAGAATCTTGTATTTACAAGAAAGTGAGTGGGAGCTCTGTGGCGTTTCTAATATTATATGTGGATGACATATTACTGATTGGAAACAACGTAGAGCTTTTGGAGAGCATAAAAGGTTACTTGAATAAAAGTTTCTCTATGAAGGACCTAGGAGAAGCTGCTTACATTCTAGGCATTAAGATCTATAGGGATAGATCAAAACGCCTGATAGGACTTTCACAAAGCACATACCTTGACAAAGTTTTGAAGAGGTTCAAAATGGAACAGTCCAAGAAAGGGTTCTTGCCAGTGTTACAAGGTACGAGATTGAGTAAGACTCAGTGCCCAGCAACTGATGAAGATAGAGAGCATATGCGCTCCGTCCCCTATGCTTCAGCCATAGGCTCTATCATGTATGCAATGCTGTGCACTAGACCGGATGTTAGCCTGGCCATAAGTATGGCAGGTAGGTTCCAGAGTAATCCAGGAGTGGATCACTGGACGGCGGTCAAGAATATCCTGAAGTACCTGAAAAGGACTAAGGAGATGTTTCTCGTGTATGGTGGTGACGAAGAGCTCGCCGTAAAAGGTTACGTCGATGCAAGCTTTGACACAGATCCGGACGACTCTAAGTCGCAAACCGGATACGTATTTATTCTTAATGGGGGTGCAGTAAGCTGGTGCAGTTCCAAGCAGAGCGTCGTAGCAGATTCTACATGTGAAGCGGAGTACATGGCTGCCTCGGAGGCAGCTAAGGAAGGTGTCTGGATGAAGCAGTTCATGACGGATCTTGGAGTGGTGCCAAGTGCACTGGATCCAATAACCTTGTTCTGTGACAACACTGGTGCCATTGCCTTAGCAAAGGAACCAAGGTTTCACAAGAAGACCAGACACATCAAACGACGCTTCAACCTCATCCGCGACTACGTCGAGGAGGAGGACGTAAATATATGCAAAGTGCACACGGATCTGAATGTAGCAGACCCGCTGACTAAGCCTCTTCCACGGCCAAAACATGATCGACACCAGAACTGTATGGGTGTTAGATTTATTACAATGTAATTCACATGGTGATGTGAGGGCTAGATTATTGACTCTAGTGCAAGTGGGAGACTGTTGGAATTATGCCCTAGAGGCAATAATAAATGTATAGTTATTATTATAATTCCTGTATCAAGATAATAGTTTATTATCCATGCTATAATTGTATTGAATGAAGACTCATTTACATGTGTGGATACATAGACAAAACACCGTCCCTAGCATGCCTCTAGTTGGCTAGCCAGTTGATCGATGATAGTCAGTGTCTTCTGATTATGAACAAGGTGTTGTTGCTTGATAACTGGATCACGTCATTGGGAGAATCACGTGATGGACTAGACCCAAACTAATAGACGTAGCATGTTGATCGTGTCATTTTGTTGCTACTGTTTTCTGCGTGTCAAGTATTTATTCCTATGACCATGAGATCATATGGCTCACTGACACCGGAGGAATGCTTTGTGTGTATCAAACGTCGCAACGTAACTGGGTGACTATAAAGATGCTCTACAGGTATCTCCGAAGGTGTTAGTTGAGTTAGTATGGATCAAGACTGGGATTTGTCACTCCGTGTGACGGAGAGGTATCTCGGGGCCCACTCGGTAATACAACATCACACACAAGCCTTGCAAGCAATGTAACTTAGTGTAAGTTGCGGGATCTTGTATTACGGAACGAGTAAAGAGACTTGCCGGTAAACGAGATTGAAATAGGTATGCGGATACTGACGATCGAATCTCGGGCAAGTAACATACCGAAGGACAAAGGGAATGACATACGGGATTATACGAATCCTTGGCACTGAGGTTCAAACGATAAGATCTTCGTAGAATATGTAGGATCCAATATGGGCATCCAGGTCCCGCTATTGGATATTGACCGAGGAGTCTCTCGGGTCATGTCTACATAGTTCTCGAACCCGCAGGGTCTGCACACTTAAGGTTCGACGTTGTTTTATGCGTATTTGAGTTATATGGTTGGTTACCGAATGTTGTTCGGAGTCCCGGATGAGATCACGGACGTCACGAGGGTTTCCGGAATGGTCCAGAAACGAAGATTGATATATAGGATGACCTCATTTGATTACCGGAAGGTTTTCGGAGTTACCGGGAATGTACCGGGAATGACGAATGGGTTCCGGGGGTTCACCGGAGGGGGGCAACCCACTCCGGGGAAGCCCATAGGTATTTGTGGGGGTCACACCAGCCCTTAGTGGGCTGGTGGGACAGCCCACCAAATCCTATGCGCCAAGGAACAAAAATCAAAGGAAGAAAGAAAAAAAAAGGAGGAAGTGGGAAGGGGGAAGGACTCCCTCCCACCAAACCAAGTAGGACTCGGTTTGGGGGGGGGAGAGTCCTCCCCCCTGGCTCGTCCGACCCCCTTGGGGTCCCTTGGACCCCAAGGCAAGGTCCCCCTCCCTCCTCCTATATATATGGGGCTTTTAGGGCAGATTTGAGACGACTTTCTCACGGCTGCCCGACCACATACCTCCATAGTTTTTCCTCTAGATCGTGTTTCTGCGGAGCTCGGGCGGAGCCCTGCTGAGACAAGATCATCACCAACCTCCGGAGCACCGTCACGCTGCCGGAGAACTCTTCTACCTCTCCGTCTCTCTTGCTGGATCAAGAAGGCCGAGATCATCGTCGAGCTGCACGTGTGCTGAACGCGGAGGTGCCGTCCGTTCGGTACTAGATCGTGGGACTGATCGCGGGATTGTTCGCGGGGCGGATCGAGGGACGTGAGGACGTTCCACTACATCAACCGCGATCTCTAATCGCTTCTGCTGTACGATCTACAAGGGTACGTAGGTCACTCATCCCCTCTCGTAGATGGACATCACCATGATAGGTCTTCGTGCGCGTAGGAAAATTTTTGTTTCCCATGCGACGTTCCCCAACAGTGGCATCATGAGCTAGGTTCATGCGTAGATGTCTTCTCGAGTAGAACACAAAAGGTTTTGTGGGCGGTGATGTGCGTTTTGCTGCCCTCCTTAGTCTTTTCTTGATTCCGCGGTATTGTTGGATTGAAGCGGCTTGGACCGACATTACTCGTACGCTTACGAGAGACTGGTTTCATCGTTACGAGTAACCCCCTTTGCTCAAAGATGACTGGCAAGTGACGGTTTCTCCAACTTTAGTTGAATCGGATTTGACCGAGGAGGTCCTTGGATGAGGTTAAATAGCAACTCATATATCTCCGTTGTGGTGTTTGCGTAAGTAAGATGCGATCCTACTAGATACCCTTGGTCACCACGTAAAACATGCAACAACAAAATTAGAGGACGTCTAACTTGTTTTTGCAGGGTATGATTGTGATGTGATATGGCCAAACGATGTGATGTGATATATTGGATGTATGAGATGATCATGTTGTAATAGAAATATCGACTTGCATGTCGATGGTACGGCAACCGGCAGGAGCCATAGGGTTGTCTTTATACTAACATATGTGCTTGCAGATGCGTTTACTATTTTGCTAGGATGTAGCTTTAGTAGTGATAGCATAAGTAGCACGACAACCCCGATGGCGACACGTTGATGGAGATCATGATGATGGAGATCATGCTGTGGCGCCGGTGACAAGAAGATCGTGCCGGTGCTTTGGTGATGGAGATCAAGAAGCACGTAATGATGACCATATCATGTCACTTATGAATTGCATGTGATGTTAATCCTTTTATGCACCTTATTTTGCTTAGAACGACGGTAGCATTATGAGGTGATCTCTCACTAAAATTTCAAGACGAAATTGTGTTCTCCCCGACTGTGCACCGTTGCTACAGTTCGTCGTTTCGAGACACCACGTGATGATCGGGTGTGATAGACTCAACGTTCACATACAACGGGTGCAAAACAGTTGCGCACGCGGAACACTCGGGTTAAGCTTGACGAGCCTAGCATGTGCAGACATGGCCTCGGAACACATGAGACCGAAAGGTCGATCATGAATCATATAGTTGATATGATTAGCATAGGGATGCTTACCACCGAAACTACTCTCGACTCACGTGATGATCGGACTTGGGATAGTGTAAGTGGATCATGAACCACTCAAATGACTAGAGAGATGTACTTTTTGAGTGGGAGTTTAGCATATAATTTGATTAAGTTGAACTCTAATTATCTTGAACATAGTCTAAAGTCCACTTTGAATATATTTGTGTTGTAGATCATGGCTCACGCAAGTGTCATCCTCAATTTTAATACGTTCCTAGAGAAAGCTAAGTTGAAAGATGATGGAAGCAACTTTGTAGACTGGGCTCGTAATCTTAAGCTAATCTTACAAGCTGGAAAGAAGGATTATGTCCTTAATGCTGCGCTAGGAGATGAACCACCCGCTACGGCTGATCAGGATGTTAAGAACGCTTGGTTAGCACGTAAGGAGGACTATTCAATAGTTCAATGTGCAGTCTTGTATGGCTTAGAACCGGGACTTCAACGTCGCTTTGAGCGTCATGGAGCATTTGAGATGTTCCAGGAGTTGAAGTTCATCTTTCAGAAGAACGCCCGGATCGAGAGGTATGAGACCTCCGATAAATTCTATGCTTGCAAGATGGAGGAAAACTCGTCTGTCAGTGAACATGTGCTCAAAATGTCTGGGTACTCAAACCGTCTAGCTGAACTGGGGATTGAACTCCCGCAAGAAGCTATCACTGACAGAATCCTTCAATCACTGCCGCCAAGCTATAAAGGCTTTGTGTTGAACTACAACATGCAAGGGATGAACAAGTCTCCCGGCGAGTTGTTTGCGATGCTGAAAGTCGCAGAGTCTGAACTCCGTAAAGAACATCAAGTGTTGATGGTGAGCAAGACCACTAGTTTCAAGAGAAACGGCAAAGGCAAGAAGGGCAATTCGAAGAAGAGCGGCAAGCCTGTTGCCAATCCGCCGAAGAAACCCAAGGCTGGACCTAAGCCTGAAACAGAGTGCTTCTATTGCAAGGGTATGGGTCACTGGAAGCGCAATTGCCCCAAGTATCTGGCAGATAAGAAGGCGGGCAAAGAAAAATCAGGTATATTTGATATACATGTTATTGATGTGTACTTAACCAGCTCTCGTAGTAGTGCCTGGGTATTCGATACCGGTTCTGTTGCTCACATTTGCAACTCGAAGCAGGAACTGCGGAATAGACGAAGGCTGGCGAAAGACGAAGTGACGATGCGCGTAGGAAACGGTTCCAAGGTTGATGCAATCGCCGTCGGCACCGTGTCACTTCAACTACCATCGGGATTAGTGATGAACTTAAATCATTGTTATTTAGTGCCTGCGTTGAGCATGAACATTATATCTGGATCTTGTTTATTGCGAGACGGTTACTCTTTTAAGTCTGAGAATAATGGTTGTTCTATTTCTATGAGTAACATCTTTTATGGTCATGCACCGAATGTGAGAGGATTGTTCATATTGAATCTTGATAGAGATACGCATATACATAACATTGAGACCAAAAGAGTTAGAGTAAACAATGATAGCGCCATATTTTTGTGGCACTGCCGCTTGGGTCATATTGGTGTAAAGCGCATGAAGAAACTCCATGCTGATGGACTTTTGGAGTCACTTGACTTTGATTCACTTGACACGTGCGAACCATGCCTCATGGGCAAGATGACTAAGACTCCGTTCTCCGGAACAATGGAGCGTGCAAGTGACTTGTTGGAAATCATACATACCGATGTGTGTGATCCAATGAGCGTGGAGGCACGCGGCGGATATCGTTACTTTCTCACCTTCACTGACGATTTAAGTAGATATGGTTATGTCTACTTGATGAAGCACAAGTCTGAAACATTTGAAAAGTTCAAGCAATTTCAGAGTGAAGTGGAAAATCATCGTAACAAGAAGATCAAGTTCCTACGGTCTGATCGTGGGGGTGAATATCTGAGTTTCGAGTTTGGTACTCACTTAAAACAATGTGGAATTGTTTCACAGTTAACACCGCCTGGAACACCACAGCGTAATGGTGTGTCCGAACGTCGTAATCGTACTTTGTTAGAAATGGTGCGATCTATGATGTCTCTTACTGATTTGCCGTTATCATTTTGGGGTTATGCATTAGAAACAGCTGCATTCACTTTAAATAGGGCACCATCGAAATCCGTTGAGACGACACCATACGAACTGTGGTATGGCAAAAGGCCAAAGTTGTCGTTTCTTAAGGTTTGGGGATGTGATGCTTATGTCAAAAAGCTTCAGCCTGAAAAGCTGGAACCCAAAGCGGAAAAGTGCGTCTTCATAGGTTACCCAAAAGAGACAGTTGGGTACACCTTCTATCTCAAATCCGAGGGCAAAGTGTTTGTTGCTAAGAACGGAACTTTTCTCGAGAAGGAGTTTCTCTCGAGAGAATTGAGTGGGAGGAAGATAGAACTTGACGAGGTTGTGGAACCTCTCATCCCTGTGGATGGTGGCGCAGGGCAAGGGGAAACCTCTGTCATTGCGACGCCGGTTGAGGAGGGAGTTAATGATGATGATCATGAAACTCTAGTTCAAGTTTCTGTTGAACCACGCAGGTCGACGAGATCACGCGCTGCTCCAGAGTGGTACGGTAATCCCGTCTTATCAATCATGTTGTTAGACAACAATGAACCTGCAAATTATGAAGAAGCAATGGTGGGCCCAGATTCCAACAAATGGCTAGAAGCCATGAAATCCGAGATAGGATCCATGTATGAGAACAAAGTGTGGACTTTGGAGATGCTGCCTGAGGGCCGCAAGGCTATTCAGAACAAATGGATCTTTAAGAAGAAGACGGACGCTGACGGTAATGTGACCGTTTATAAAGCTCGACTTGTGGCAAAGGGTTTTTCACAAGTTCCAGGAATTGACTACGATGAGACTTTCTCTCCCGTAGCGATGCTTAAGTCCGTCAGAATCATGTTAGCAATAGCTGCATTTTTCGATTATGAAATCTGGCAGATGGATGTCAAAACGGCGTTCCTTAACGGTTTCCTTAAGGAAGAGTTGTATATGATGCAACCCGAAGGTTTTGTCGATCCTAAAAATGCTGACAAGGTGTGCAAGCTCCAGCGATCCATTTATGGACTGGTGCAAGCATCTCGGAGTTGGAACAAACGCTTTGATGAGGTGATCAAAGCATTTGGGTTTATACAAGTGGTTGGAGAATCTTGTATTTACAAGAAAGTGAGTGGGAGCTCTGTGGCGTTTCTAATATTATATGTGGATGACATATTACTGATTGGAAACAACGTAGAGCTTTTGGAGAGCATAAAAGGTTACTTGAATAAAAGTTTCTCTATGAAGGACCTAGGAGAAGCTGCTTACATTCTAGGCATTAAGATCTATAGGGATAGATCAAAACGCCTGATAGGACTTTCACAAAGCACATACCTTGACAAAGTTTTGAAGAGGTTCAAAATGGAACAGTCCAAGAAAGGGTTCTTGCCAGTGTTACAAGGTACGAGATTGAGTAAGACTCAGTGCCCAGCAACTGATGAAGATAGAGAGCATATGCGCTCCGTCCCCTATGCTTCAGCCATAGGCTCTATCATGTATGCAATGCTGTGCACTAGACCGGATGTTAGCCTGGCCATAAGTATGGCAGGTAGGTTCCAGAGTAATCCAGGAGTGGATCACTGGACGGCGGTCAAGAATATCCTGAAGTACCTGAAAAGGACTAAGGAGATGTTTCTCGTGTATGGTGGTGACGAAGAGCTCGCCGTAAAAGGTTACGTCGATGCAAGCTTTGACACAGATCCGGACGACTCTAAGTCGCAAACCGGATACGTATTTATTCTTAATGGGGGTGCAGTAAGCTGGTGCAGTTCCAAGCAGAGCGTCGTAGCAGATTCTACATGTGAAGCGGAGTACATGGCTGCCTCGGAGGCAGCTAAGGAAGGTGTCTGGATGAAGCAGTTCATGACGGATCTTGGAGTGGTGCCAAGTGCACTGGATCCAATAACCTTGTTCTGTGACAACACTGGTGCCATTGCCTTAGCAAAGGAACCAAGGTTTCACAAGAAGACCAGACACATCAAACGACGCTTCAACCTCATCCGCGACTACGTCGAGGAGGAGGACGTAAATATATGCAAAGTGCACACGGATCTGAATGTAGCAGACCCGCTGACTAAGCCTCTTCCACGGCCAAAACATGATCGACACCAGAACTGTATGGGTGTTAGATTTATTACAATGTAATTCACATGGTGATGTGAGGGCTAGATTATTGACTCTAGTGCAAGTGGGAGACTGTTGGAATTATGCCCTAGAGGCAATAATAAATGTATAGTTATTATTATAATTCCTGTATCAAGATAATAGTTTATTATCCATGCTATAATTGTATTGAATGAAGACTCATTTACATGTGTGGATACATAGACAAAACACCGTCCCTAGCATGCCTCTAGTTGGCTAGCCAGTTGATCGATGATAGTCAGTGTCTTCTGATTATGAACAAGGTGTTGTTGCTTGATAACTGGATCACGTCATTGGGAGAATCACGTGATGGACTAGACCCAAACTAATAGACGTAGCATGTTGATCGTGTCATTTTGTTGCTACTGTTTTCTGCGTGTCAAGTATTTATTCCTATGACCATGAGATCATATGGCTCACTGACACCGGAGGAATGCTTTGTGTGTATCAAACGTCGCAACGTAACTGGGTGACTATAAAGATGCTCTACAGGTATCTCCGAAGGTGTTAGTTGAGTTAGTATGGATCAAGACTGGGATTTGTCACTCCGTGTGACGGAGAGGTATCTCGGGGCCCACTCGGTAATACAACATCACACACAAGCCTTGCAAGCAATGTAACTTAGTGTAAGTTGCGGGATCTTGTATTACGGAACGAGTAAAGAGACTTGCCGGTAAACGAGATTGAAATAGGTATGCGGATACTGACGATCGAATCTCGGGCAAGTAACATACCGAAGGACAAAGGGAATGACATACGGGATTATACGAATCCTTGGCACTGAGGTTCAAACGATAAGATCTTCGTAGAATATGTAGGATCCAATATGGGCATCCAGGTCCCGCTATTGGATATTGACCGAGGAGTCTCTCGGGTCATGTCTACATAGTTCTCGAACCCGCAGGGTCTGCACACTTAAGGTTCGACGTTGTTTTATGCGTATTTGAGTTATATGGTTGGTTACCGAATGTTGTTCGGAGTCCCGGATGAGATCACGGACGTCACAAGGGTTTCCGGAATGGTCCGGAAACGAAGATTGATATATAGGATGACCTCATTTGATTACCGGAAGGTTTTCGGAGTTACCGGGAATGTACCGGGAATGACGAATGGGTTCCGGGGGTTCACCGGAGGGGGGCAACCCACTCCGGGGAAGCCCATAGGTATTTGTGGGGGTCACACCAGCCCTTAGTGGGCTGGTGGGACAGCCCACCAAATCCTATGCGCCAAGGAACAAAAATCAAAGGAAGAAAGAAAAAAAAAGGAGGAAGTGGGAAGGGGGAAGGACTCCCTCCCACCAAACCAAGTAGGACTCGGCTTGGGGGGGGGAGAGTCCTCCCCCCTGGCTCGGCCGACCCCCTTGGGGTCCCTTGGACCCCAAGGCAAGGTCCCCGTCCCTCCTCCTATATATATGGGGCTTTTAGGGCAGATTTGAGACGACTTTCTCACGGCTGCCCGACCACATACCTCCATAGTTTTTCCTCTAGATCGTGTTTCTGCGGAGCTCGGGCGGAGCCCTGCTGAGATAAGATCATCACCAACCTCCGGAGCACCGTCACGCTGCCGGAGAACTCTTCTACCTCTCCGTCTCTCTTGCTGGATCAAGAAGGCCGAGATCATCGTCGAGCTGCACGTGTGCTGAACGCGGAGGTGCCGTCCGTTCGGTACTAGATCGTGGGACTGATCGCGGGATTGTTCGCGGGGCGGATCGAGGGACGTGAGGACGTTCCACTACATCAACCGCGATCTCTAATCGCTTCTGCTGTACGATCTACAAGGGTACGTAGGTCACTCATCCCCTCTCGTAGATGGACATCACCATGATAGGTCTTCGTGCGCGTAGGAAATTTTTTGTTTCCCATGCGACGTTCCCCAACAGTGGCATCATGAGCTAGGTTCATGCGTAGATGTCTTCTCGAGTAGAACACAAAAGGTTTTGTGGGCGGTGATGTGCGTTTTGCTGCCCTCCTTAGTCTTTTCTTGATTCCGCGGTATTGTTGGATTGAAGCGGCTTGGACCGACATTACTCGTACGCTTACGAGAGACTGGTTTCATCGTTACGAGTAACCCCCTTTGCTCAAAGATGACTGGCAAGTGACGGTTTCTCCAACTTTAGTTGAATCGGATTTGACCGAGGAGGTCCTTGGATGAGGTTAAATAGCAACTCATATATCTCCGTTGTGGTGTTTGCGTAAGTAAGATGCGATCCTACTAGATACCCTTGGTCACCACGTAAAACATGCAACAACAAAATTAGAGGACGTCTAACTTGTTTTTGCAGGGTATGATTGTGATGTGATATGGCCAAACGATGTGATGTGATATATTGGATGTATGAGATGATCATGTTGTAATAGAAATATCGACTTGCATGTCGATGGTACGGCAACCGGCAGGAGCCATAGGGTTGTCTTTATACTAACATATGTGCTTGCAGATGCGTTTACTATTTTGCTAGGATGTAGCTTTAGTAGTGATAGCATAAGTAGCACGACAACCCCGATGGCGACACGTTGATGGAGATCATGATGATGGAGATCATGCTGTGGCGCCGGTGACAAGAAGATCGTGCCGGTGCTTTGGTGATGGAGATCAAGAAGCACGTAATGATGGCCATATCATGTCACTTATGAATTGCATGTGATGTTAATCCTTTTATGCACCTTATTTTGCTTAGAACGACGGTAGCATTATGAGGTGATCTCTCACTAAAATTTCAAGACGAAATTGTGTTCTCCCCGACTGTGCACCGTTGCTACAGTTCGTCGTTTCGAGACACCACGTGATGATCGGGTGTGATAGACTCAACGTTCACATACAACGGGTGCAAAACAGTTGCGCACGCGGAACACTCGGGTTAAGCTTGACGAGCCTAGCATGTGCAGACATGGCCTCGGAACACATGAGACCGAAAGGTCGATCATGAATCATATAGTTGATATGATTAGCATAGGGATGCTTACCACCGAAACTACTCTCGACTCACGTGATGATCGGACTTGGGATAGTGTAAGTGGATCATGAACCACTCAAATGACTAGAGAGATGTACTTTTTGAGTGGGAGTTTAGCATATAATTTGATTAAGTTGAACTCTAATTATCTTGAACATAGTCTAAAGTCCACTTTGAATATATTTGTGTTGTAGATCATGGCTCACGCAAGTGTCATCCTCAATTTTAATACGTTCCTAGAGAAAGCTAAGTTGAAAGATGATGGAAGCAACTTTGTAGACTGGGCTCGTAATCTTAAGCTAATCTTACAAGCTGGAAAGAAGGATTATGTCCTTAATGCTGCGCTAGGAGATGAACCACCCGCTACGGCTGATCAGGATGTTAAGAACGCTTGGTTAGCACGTAAGGAGGACTACTCAATAGTTCAATGTGCAGTCTTGTATGGCTTAGAACCGGGACTTCAACGTCGCTTTGAGCGTCATGGAGCATTTGAGATGTTCCAGGAGTTGAAGTTCATCTTTCAGAAGAACGCCCGGATCGAGAGGTATGAGACCTCCGATAAATTCTATGCTTGCAAGAT
The DNA here is from genome assembly GCF_904849725.1 of Hordeum vulgare subsp. vulgare. NCBI lineage: Eukaryota > Viridiplantae > Streptophyta > Magnoliopsida > Poales > Poaceae > Hordeum > Hordeum vulgare. The sequence goes on from NC_058522.1 coordinate 65,109,999, forward strand.
GGAGGAAAACTCGTCTGTCAGTGAACATGTGCTCAAAATGTCTGGGTACTCAAACCGTCTAGCTGAACTGGGGATTGAACTCCCGCAAGAAGCTATCACTGACAGAATCCTTCAATCACTGCCGCCAAGCTATAAAGGCTTTGTGTTGAACTACAACATGCAAGGGATGAACAAGTCTCCCGGCGAGTTGTTTGCGATGCTGAAAGTCGCAGAGTCTGAACTCCGTAAAGAACATCAAGTGTTGATGGTGAGCAAGACCACTAGTTTCAAGAGAAACGGCAAAGGCAAGAAGGGCAATTCGAAGAAGAGCGGCAAGCCTGTTGCCAATCCGCCGAAGAAACCCAAGGCTGGACCTAAGCCTGAAACAGAGTGCTTCTATTGCAAGGGTATGGGTCACTGGAAGCGCAATTGCCCCAAGTATCTGGCAGATAAGAAGGCGGGCAAAGAAAAATCAGGTATATTTGATATACATGTTATTGATGTGTACTTAACCAGCTCTCGTAGTAGTGCCTGGGTATTCGATACCGGTTCTGTTGCTCACATTTGCAACTCGAAGCAGGAACTGCGGAATAGACGAAGGCTGGCGAAAGACGAAGTGACGATGCGCGTAGGAAACGGTTCCAAGGTTGATGCAATCGCCGTCGGCACCGTGTCACTTCAACTACCATCGGGATTAGTGATGAACTTAAATCATTGTTATTTAGTGCCTGCGTTGAGCATGAACATTATATCTGGATCTTGTTTATTGCGAGACGGTTACTCTTTTAAGTCTGAGAATAATGGTTGTTCTATTTCTATGAGTAACATCTTTTATGGTCATGCACCGAATGTGAGAGGATTGTTCATATTGAATCTTGATAGAGATACGCATATACATAACATTGAGACCAAAAGAGTTAGAGTAAACAATGATAGCGCCATATTTTTGTGGCACTGCCGCTTGGGTCATATTGGTGTAAAGCGCATGAAGAAACTCCATGCTGATGGACTTTTGGAGTCACTTGACTTTGATTCACTTGACACGTGCGAACCATGCCTCATGGGCAAGATGACTAAGACTCCGTTCTCCGGAACAATGGAGCGTGCAAGTGACTTGTTGGAAATCATACATACCGATGTGTGTGATCCAATGAGCGTGGAGGCACGCGGCGGATATCGTTACTTTCTCACCTTCACTGACGATTTAAGTAGATATGGTTATGTCTACTTGATGAAGCACAAGTCTGAAACATTTGAAAAGTTCAAGCAATTTCAGAGTGAAGTGGAAAATCATCGTAACAAGAAGATCAAGTTCCTACGGTCTGATCGTGGGGGTGAATATCTGAGTTTCGAGTTTGGTACTCACTTAAAACAATGTGGAATTGTTTCACAGTTAACACCGCCTGGAACACCACAGCGTAATGGTGTGTCCGAACGTCGTAATCGTACTTTGTTAGAAATGGTGCGATCTATGATGTCTCTTACTGATTTGCCGTTATCATTTTGGGGTTATGCATTAGAAACAGCTGCATTCACTTTAAATAGGGCACCATCGAAATCCGTTGAGACGACACCATACGAACTGTGGTATGGCAAAAGGCCAAAGTTGTCGTTTCTTAAGGTTTGGGGATGTGATGCTTATGTCAAAAAGCTTCAGCCTGAAAAGCTGGAACCCAAAGCGGAAAAGTGCGTCTTCATAGGTTACCCAAAAGAGACAGTTGGGTACACCTTCTATCTCAAATCCGAGGGCAAAGTGTTTGTTGCTAAGAACGGAACTTTTCTCGAGAAGGAGTTTCTCTCGAGAGAATTGAGTGGGAGGAAGATAGAACTTGACGAGGTTGTGGAACCTCTCATCCCTGTGGATGGTGGCGCAGGGCAAGGGGAAACCTCTGTCATTGCGACGCCGGTTGAGGAGGGAGTTAATGATGATGATCATGAAACTCTAGTTCAAGTTTCTGTTGAACCACGCAGGTCGACGAGATCACGCGCTGCTCCAGAGTGGTACGGTAATCCCGTCTTATCAATCATGTTGTTAGACAACAATGAACCTGCAAATTATGAAGAAGCAATGGTGGGCCCAGATTCCAACAAATGGCTAGAAGCCATGAAATCCGAGATAGGATCCATGTATGAGAACAAAGTGTGGACTTTGGAGATGCTGCCTGAGGGCCGCAAGGCTATTCAGAACAAATGGATCTTTAAGAAGAAGACGGACGCTGACGGTAATGTGACCGTTTATAAAGCTCGACTTGTGGCAAAGGGTTTTTCACAAGTTCCAGGAATTGACTACGATGAGACTTTCTCTCCCGTAGCGATGCTTAAGTCCGTCAGAATCATGTTAGCAATAGCTGCATTTTTCGATTATGAAATCTGGCAGATGGATGTCAAAACGGCGTTCCTTAACGGTTTCCTTAAGGAAGAGTTGTATATGATGCAACCCGAAGGTTTTGTCGATCCTAAAAATGCTGACAAGGTGTGCAAGCTCCAGCGATCCATTTATGGACTGGTGCAAGCATCTCGGAGTTGGAACAAACGCTTTGATGAGGTGATCAAAGCATTTGGGTTTATACAAGTGGTTGGAGAATCTTGTATTTACAAGAAAGTGAGTGGGAGCTCTGTGGCGTTTCTAATATTATATGTGGATGACATATTACTGATTGGAAACAACGTAGAGCTTTTGGAGAGCATAAAAGGTTACTTGAATAAAAGTTTCTCTATGAAGGACCTAGGAGAAGCTGCTTACATTCTAGGCATTAAGATCTATAGGGATAGATCAAAACGCCTGATAGGACTTTCACAAAGCACATACCTTGACAAAGTTTTGAAGAGGTTCAAAATGGAACAGTCCAAGAAAGGGTTCTTGCCAGTGTTACAAGGTACGAGATTGAGTAAGACTCAGTGCCCAGCAACTGATGAAGATAGAGAGCATATGCGCTCCGTCCCCTATGCTTCAGCCATAGGCTCTATCATGTATGCAATGCTGTGCACTAGACCGGATGTTAGCCTGGCCATAAGTATGGCAGGTAGGTTCCAGAGTAATCCAGGAGTGGATCACTGGACGGCGGTCAAGAATATCCTGAAGTACCTGAAAAGGACTAAGGAGATGTTTCTCGTGTATGGTGGTGACGAAGAGCTCGCCGTAAAAGGTTACGTCGATGCAAGCTTTGACACAGATCCGGACGACTCTAAGTCGCAAACCGGATACGTATTTATTCTTAATGGGGGTGCAGTAAGCTGGTGCAGTTCCAAGCAGAGCGTCGTAGCAGATTCTACATGTGAAGCGGAGTACATGGCTGCCTCGGAGGCAGCTAAGGAAGGTGTCTGGATGAAGCAGTTCATGACGGATCTTGGAGTGGTGCCAAGTGCACTGGATCCAATAACCTTGTTCTGTGACAACACTGGTGCCATTGCCTTAGCAAAGGAACCAAGGTTTCACAAGAAGACCAGACACATCAAACGACGCTTCAACCTCATCCGCGACTACGTCGAGGAGGAGGACGTAAATATATGCAAAGTGCACACGGATCTGAATGTAGCAGACCCGCTGACTAAGCCTCTTCCACGGCCAAAACATGATCGACACCAGAACTGTATGGGTGTTAGATTTATTACAATGTAATTCACATGGTGATGTGAGGGCTAGATTATTGACTCTAGTGCAAGTGGGAGACTGTTGGAATTATGCCCTAGAGGCAATAATAAATGTATAGTTATTATTATAATTCCTGTATCAAGATAATAGTTTATTATCCATGCTATAATTGTATTGAATGAAGACTCATTTACATGTGTGGATACATAGACAAAACACCGTCCCTAGCATGCCTCTAGTTGGCTAGCCAGTTGATCGATGATAGTCAGTGTCTTCTGATTATGAACAAGGTGTTGTTGCTTGATAACTGGATCACGTCATTGGGAGAATCACGTGATGGACTAGACCCAAACTAATAGACGTAGCATGTTGATCGTGTCATTTTGTTGCTACTGTTTTCTGCGTGTCAAGTATTTATTCCTATGACCATGAGATCATATGGCTCACTGACACCGGAGGAATGCTTTGTGTGTATCAAACGTCGCAACGTAACTGGGTGACTATAAAGATGCTCTACAGGTATCTCCGAAGGTGTTAGTTGAGTTAGTATGGATCAAGACTGGGATTTGTCACTCCGTGTGACGGAGAGGTATCTCGGGGCCCACTCGGTAATACAACATCACACACAAGCCTTGCAAGCAATGTAACTTAGTGTAAGTTGCGGGATCTTGTATTACGGAACGAGTAAAGAGACTTGCCGGTAAACGAGATTGAAATAGGTATGCGGATACTGACGATCGAATCTCGGGCAAGTAACATACCGAAGGACAAAGGGAATGACATACGGGATTATACGAATCCTTGGCACTGAGGTTCAAACGATAAGATCTTCGTAGAATATGTAGGATCCAATATGGGCATCCAGGTCCCGCTATTGGATATTGACCGAGGAGTCTCTCGGGTCATGTCTACATAGTTCTCGAACCCGCAGGGTCTGCACACTTAAGGTTCGACGTTGTTTTATGCGTATTTGAGTTATATGGTTGGTTACCGAATGTTGTTCGGAGTCCCGGATGAGATCACGGACGTCACGAGGGTTTCCGGAATGGTCCGGAAACGAAGATTGATATATAGGATGACCTCATTTGATTACCGGAAGGTTTTCGGAGTTACCGGGAATGTACCGGGAATGACGAATGGGTTCCGGGGGTTCACCGGAGGGGGGCAACCCACTCCGGGGAAGCCCATAGGTATTTGTGGGGGTCACACCAGCCCTTAGTGGGCTGGTGGGACAGCCCACCAAATCCTATGCGCCAAGGAACAAAAATCAAAGGAAGAAAGAAAAAAAAAAGGAGGAAGTGGGAAGGGGGAAGGACTCCCTCCCACCAAACCAAGTAGGACTCGGCTTGGGGGGGGAGAGTCCTCCCCCCTGGCTCGGCCGACCCCCTTGGGGTCCCTTGGACCCCAAGGCAAGGTCCCCGTCCCTCCTCCTATATATATGGGGCTTTTAGGGCAGATTTGAGACGACTTTCTCACGGCTGCCCGACCACATACCTCCATAGTTTTTCCTCTAGATCGTGTTTCTGCGGAGCTCGGGCGGAGCCCTGCTGAGATAAGATCATCACCAACCTCCGGAGCACCGTCACGCTGCCGGAGAACTCTTCTACCTCTCCGTCTCTCTTGCTGGATCAAGAAGGCCGAGATCATCGTCGAGCTGCACGTGTGCTGAACGCGGAGGTGCCGTCCGTTCGGTACTAGATCGTGGGACTGATCGCGGGATTGTTCGCGGGGCGGATCGAGGGACGTGAGGACGTTCCACTACATCAACCGCGATCTCTAATCGCTTCTGCTGTACGATCTACAAGGGTACGTAGGTCACTCATCCCCTCTCGTAGATGGACATCACCATGATAGGTCTTCGTGCGCGTAGGAAATTTTTTGTTTCCCATGCGACGTTCCCCAACAGTGGCATCATGAGCTAGGTTCATGCGTAGATGTCTTCTCGAGTAGAACACAAAAGGTTTTGTGGGCGGTGATGTGCGTTTTGCTGCCCTCCTTAGTCTTTTCTTGATTCCGCGGTATTGTTGGATTGAAGCGGCTTGGACCGACATTACTCGTACGCTTACGAGAGACTGGTTTCATCGTTACGAGTAACCCCCTTTGCTCAAAGATGACTGGCAAGTGACGGTTTCTCCAACTTTAGTTGAATCGGATTTGACCGAGGAGGTCCTTGGATGAGGTTAAATAGCAACTCATATATCTCCGTTGTGGTGTTTGCGTAAGTAAGATGCGATCCTACTAGATACCCTTGGTCACCACGTAAAACATGCAACAACAAAATTAGAGGACGTCTAACTTGTTTTTGCAGGGTATGATTGTGATGTGATATGGCCAAACGATGTGATGTGATATATTGGATGTATGAGATGATCATGTTGTAATAGAAATATCGACTTGCATGTCGATGGTACGGCAACCGGCAGGAGCCATAGGGTTGTCTTTATACTAACATATGTGCTTGCAGATGCGTTTACTATTTTGCTAGGATGTAGCTTTAGTAGTGATAGCATAAGTAGCACGACAACCCCGATGGCGACACGTTGATGGAGATCATGATGATGGAGATCATGCTGTGGCGCCGGTGACAAGAAGATCGTGCCGGTGCTTTGGTGATGGAGATCAAGAAGCACGTAATGATGGCCATATCATGTCACTTATGAATTGCATGTGATGTTAATCCTTTTATGCACCTTATTTTGCTTAGAACGACGGTAGCATTATGAGGTGATCTCTCACTAAAATTTCAAGACGAAATTGTGTTCTCCCCGACTGTGCACCGTTGCTACAGTTCGTCGTTTCGAGACACCACGTGATGATCGGGTGTGATAGACTCAACGTTCACATACAACGGGTGCAAAACAGTTGCGCACGCGGAACACTCGGGTTAAGCTTGACGAGCCTAGCATGTGCAGACATGGCCTCGGAACACATGAGACCGAAAGGTCGATCATGAATCATATAGTTGATATGATTAGCATAGGGATGCTTACCACCGAAACTACTCTCGACTCACGTGATGATCGGACTTGGGATAGTGTAAGTGGATCATGAACCACTCAAATGACTAGAGAGATGTACTTTTTGAGTGGGAGTTTAGCATATAATTTGATTAAGTTGAACTCTAATTATCTTGAACATAGTCTAAAGTCCACTTTGAATATATTTGTGTTGTAGATCATGGCTCACGCAAGTGTCATCCTCAATTTTAATACGTTCCTAGAGAAAGCTAAGTTGAAAGATGATGGAAGCAACTTTGTAGACTGGGCTCGTAATCTTAAGCTAATCTTACAAGCTGGAAAGAAGGATTATGTCCTTAATGCTGCGCTAGGAGATGAACCACCCGCTACGGCTGATCAGGATGTTAAGAACGCTTGGTTAGCACGTAAGGAGGACTACTCAATAGTTCAATGTGCAGTCTTGTATGGCTTAGAACCGGGACTTCAACGTCGCTTTGAGCGTCATGGAGCATTTGAGATGTTCCAGGAGTTGAAGTTCATCTTTCAGAAGAACGCCCGGATCGAGAGGTATGAGACCTCCGATAAATTCTATGCTTGCAAGATGGAGGAAAACTCGTCTGTCAGTGAACATGTGCTCAAAATGTCTGGGTACTCAAACCGTCTAGCTGAACTGGGGATTGAACTCCCGCAAGAAGCTATCACTGACAGAATCCTTCAATCACTGCCGCCAAGCTATAAAGGCTTTGTGTTGAACTACAACATGCAAGGGATGAACAAGTCTCCCGGCGAGTTGTTTGCGATGCTGAAAGTCGCAGAGTCTGAACTCCGTAAAGAACATCAAGTGTTGATGGTGAGCAAGACCACTAGTTTCAAGAGAAACGGCAAAGGCAAGAAGGGCAATTCGAAGAAGAGCGGCAAGCCTGTTGCCAATCCGCCGAAGAAACCCAAGGCTGGACCTAAGCCTGAAACAGAGTGCTTCTATTGCAAGGGTATGGGTCACTGGAAGCGCAATTGCCCCAAGTATCTGGCAGATAAGAAGGCGGGCAAAGAAAAATCAGGTATATTTGATATACATGTTATTGATGTGTACTTAACCAGCTCTCGTAGTAGTGCCTGGGTATTCGATACCGGTTCTGTTGCTCACATTTGCAACTCGAAGCAGGAACTGCGGAATAGACGAAGGCTGGCGAAAGACGAAGTGACGATGCGCGTAGGAAACGGTTCCAAGGTTGATGCAATCGCCGTCGGCACCGTGTCACTTCAACTACCATCGGGATTAGTGATGAACTTAAATCATTGTTATTTAGTGCCTGCGTTGAGCATGAACATTATATCTGGATCTTGTTTATTGCGAGACGGTTACTCTTTTAAGTCTGAGAATAATGGTTGTTCTATTTCTATGAGTAACATCTTTTATGGTCATGCACCGAATGTGAGAGGATTGTTCATATTGAATCTTGATAGAGATACGCATATACATAACATTGAGACCAAAAGAGTTAGAGTAAACAATGATAGCGCCATATTTTTGTGGCACTGCCGCTTGGGTCATATTGGTGTAAAGCGCATGAAGAAACTCCATGCTGATGGACTTTTGGAGTCACTTGACTTTGATTCACTTGACACGTGCGAACCATGCCTCATGGGCAAGATGACTAAGACTCCGTTCTCCGGAACAATGGAGCGTGCAAGTGACTTGTTGGAAATCATACATACCGATGTGTGTGATCCAATGAGCGTGGAGGCACGCGGCGGATATCGTTACTTTCTCACCTTCACTGACGATTTAAGTAGATATGGTTATGTCTACTTGATGAAGCACAAGTCTGAAACATTTGAAAAGTTCAAGCAATTTCAGAGTGAAGTGGAAAATCATCGTAACAAGAAGATCAAGTTCCTACGGTCTGATCGTGGGGGTGAATATCTGAGTTTCGAGTTTGGTACTCACTTAAAACAATGTGGAATTGTTTCACAGTTAACACCGCCTGGAACACCACAGCGTAATGGTGTGTCCGAACGTCGTAATCGTACTTTGTTAGAAATGGTGCGATCTATGATGTCTCTTACTGATTTGCCGTTATCATTTTGGGGTTATGCATTAGAAACAGCTGCATTCACTTTAAATAGGGCACCATCGAAATCCGTTGAGACGACACCATACGAACTGTGGTATGGCAAAAGGCCAAAGTTGTCGTTTCTTAAGGTTTGGGGATGTGATGCTTATGTCAAAAAGCTTCAGCCTGAAAAGCTGGAACCCAAAGCGGAAAAGTGCGTCTTCATAGGTTACCCAAAAGAGACAGTTGGGTACACCTTCTATCTCAAATCCGAGGGCAAAGTGTTTGTTGCTAAGAACGGAACTTTTCTCGAGAAGGAGTTTCTCTCGAGAGAATTGAGTGGGAGGAAGATAGAACTTGACGAGGTTGTGGAACCTCTCATCCCTGTGGATGGTGGCGCAGGGCAAGGGGAAACCTCTGTCATTGCGACGCCGGTTGAGGAGGGAGTTAATGATGATGATCATGAAACTCCAGTTCAAGTTTCTGTTGAACCACGCAGGTCGACGAGATCACGCGCTGCTCCAGAGTGGTACGGTAATCCCGTCTTATCAATCATGTTGTTAGACAACAATGAACCTGCAAATTATGAAGAAGCAATGGTGGGCCCAGATTCCAACAAATGGCTAGAAGCCATGAAATCCGAGATAGGATCCATGTATGAGAACAAAGTGTGGACTTTGGAGATGCTGCCTGAGGGCCGCAAGGCTATTCAGAACAAATGGATCTTTAAGAAGAAGACGGACGCTGACGGTAATGTGACCGTTTATAAAGCTCGACTTGTGGCAAAGGGTTTTTCACAAGTTCCAGGAATTGACTACGATGAGACTTTCTCTCCCGTAGCGATGCTTAAGTCCGTCAGAATCATGTTAGCAATAGCTGCATTTTTCGATTATGAAATCTGGCAGATGGATGTCAAAACGGCGTTCCTTAACGGTTTCCTTAAGGAAGAGTTGTATATGATGCAACCCGAAGGTTTTGTCGATCCTAAAAATGCTGACAAGGTGTGCAAGCTCCAGCGATCCATTTATGGACTGGTGCAAGCATCTCGGAGTTGGAACAAACGCTTTGATGAGGTGATCAAAGCATTTGGGTTTATACAAGTGGTTGGAGAATCTTGTATTTACAAGAAAGTGAGTGGGAGCTCTGTGGCGTTTCTAATATTATATGTGGATGACATATTACTGATTGGAAACAACGTAGAGCTTTTGGAGAGCATAAAAGGTTACTTGAATAAAAGTTTCTCTATGAAGGACCTAGGAGAAGCTGCTTACATTCTAGGCATTAAGATCTATAGGGATAGATCAAAACGCCTGATAGGACTTTCACAAAGCACATACCTTGACAAAGTTTTGAAGAGGTTCAAAATGGAACAGTCCAAGAAAGGGTTCTTGCCAGTGTTACAAGGTACGAGATTGAGTAAGACTCAGTGCCCAGCAACTGATGAAGATAGAGAGCATATGCGCTCCGTCCCCTATGCTTCAGCCATAGGCTCTATCATGTATGCAATGCTGTGCACTAGACCGGATGTTAGCCTGGCCATAAGTATGGCAGGTAGGTTCCAGAGTAATCCAGGAGTGGATCACTGGACGGCGGTCAAGAATATCCTGAAGTACCTGAAAAGGACTAAGGAGATGTTTCTCGTGTATGGTGGTGACGAAGAGCTCGCCGTAAAAGGTTACGTCGATGCAAGCTTTGACACAGATCCGGACGACTCTAAGTCGCAAACCGGATACGTATTTATTCTTAATGGGGGTGCAGTAAGCTGGTGCAGTTCCAAGCAGAGCGTCGTAGCAGATTCTACATGTGAAGCGGAGTACATGGCTGCCTCGGAGGCAGCTAAGGAAGGTGTCTGGATGAAGCAGTTCATGACGGATCTTGGAGTGGTGCCAAGTGCACTGGATCCAATAACCTTGTTCTGTGACAACACTGGTGCCATTGCCTTAGCAAAGGAACCAAGGTTTCACAAGAAGACCAGACACATCAAACGACGCTTCAACCTCATCCGCGACTACGTCGAGGAGGAGGACGTAAATATATGCAAAGTGCACACGGATCTGAATGTAGCAGACCCGCTGACTAAGCCTCTTCCACGGCCAAAACATGATCGACACCAGAACTGTATGGGTGTTAGATTTATTACAATGTAATTCACATGGTGATGTGAGGGCTAGATTATTGACTCTAGTGCAAGTGGGAGACTGTTGGAATTATGCCCTAGAGGCAATAATAAATGTATAGTTATTATTATAATTCCTGTATCAAGATAATAGTTTATTATCCATGCTATAATTGTATTGAATGAAGACTCATTTACATGTGTGGATACATAGACAAAACACCGTCCCTAGCATGCCTCTAGTTGGCTAGCCAGTTGATCGATGATAGTCAGTGTCTTCTGATTATGAACAAGGTGTTGTTGCTTGATAACTGGATCACGTCATTGGGAGAATCACGTGATGGACTAGACCCAAACTAATAGACGTAGCATGTTGATCGTGTCATTTTGTTGCTACTGTTTTCTGCGTGTCAAGTATTTATTCCTATGACCATGAGATCATATGGCTCACTGACACCGGAGGAATGCTTTGTGTGTATCAAACGTCGCAACGTAACTGGGTGACTATAAAGATGCTCTACAGGTATCTCCGAAGGTGTTAGTTGAGTTAGTATGGATCAAGACTGGGATTTGTCACTCCGTGTGACGGAGAGGTATCTCGGGGCCCACTCGGTAATACAACATCACACACAAGCCTTGCAAGCAATGTAACTTAGTGTAAGTTGCGGGATCTTGTATTACGGAACGAGTAAAGAGACTTGCCGGTAAACGAGATTGAAATAGGTATGCGGATACTGACGATCGAATCTCGGGCAAGTAACATACCGAAGGACAAAGGGAATGACATACGGGATTATACGAATCCTTGGCACTAAGGTTCAAACGATAAGATCTTCGTAGAATATGTAGGATCCAATATGGGCATCCAGGTCCCGCTATTGGATATTGACCGAGGAGTCTCTCGGGTCATGTCTACATAGTTCTCGAACCCGCAGGGTCTGCACACTTAAGGTTCGACGTTGTTTTATGCGTATTTGAGTTATATGGTTGGTTACCGAATGTTGTTCGGAGTCCCGGATGAGATCACGGACGTCACGAGGGTTTCCGGAATGGTCCGGAAACGAAGATTGATATATAGGATGACCTCATTTGATTACCGGAAGGTTTTCGGAGTTACCGGGAATGTACCGGGAATGACGAATGGGTTCCGGGGGTTCACCGGAGGGGGGCAACCCACTCCGGGGAAGCCCATAGGTATTTGTGGGGGTCACACCAGCCCTTAGTGGGCTGGTGGGACAGCCCACCAAATCCTATGCGCCAAGGAACAAAAATCAAAGGAAGAAAGAAAAAAAAAGGAGGAAGTGGGAAGTGGGAAGGACTCCCTCCCACCAAACCAAGTAGGACTCGGTTTGGGGGGGGAGAGTCCTCCCCCCTGGCTCGGCCGACCCCCTTGGGGTCCCTTGGACCCCAAGGCAAGGTCCCCCTCCCTCCTCCTATATATATGGGGCTTTTAGGGCAGATTTGAGACGACTTTCTCACGGCTGCCCGACCACATACCTCCATAGTTTTTCCTCTAGATCGTGTTTCTGCGGAGCTCGGGCGGAGCCCTGCTGAGACAAGATCATCACCAACCTCCGGAGCGCCGTCACGCTGCCGGAGAACTCTTCTACCTCTCCGTCTCTCTTACTGGATCAAGAAGGCCGAGATCATCGTCGAGCTGCACGTGTGCTGAACGCGGAGGTGCCGTCCGTTCGGTACTAGATCGTGGGACTGATCGCGGGATTGTTCGCGGGGCGGATCGAGGGACGTGAGGACGTTCCACTACATCAACCGCGATCTCTAATCGCTTCTGCTGTACGATCTACAAGGGTACGTAGGTCACTCATCCCCTCTCGTAGATGGACATCACCATGATAGGTCTTCGTGCGCGTAGGAAATTTTTTGTTTCCCATGCGACGTTCCCCAACACCAAAATGCTTCACAGTATAAGCAACTGGTGAAAATATGAGATCTTCACTAAGTCCCAGAATCTGTTATTTTTGTCCAAGTTTGTGTCCATAGATCTTCTCATGAGTGATGCCTTTGCAGTAACTTCTTGCACAAGCTTGTAGAGATTTTGAATGGCTTTTGACTCATATCAATTTTTGCTCATTTGGGTGGCTGTAGGTACTTTGAATGTTGTAGACAAACTACTATGATGATGTTTAAAACAGATTGCTTGTTTTAGTTGTTTTGAAGCTTGTGTGGGCATTGTTGATGGTGTGGTGTGATTCCATGCACCACCCCACTTGTATTGGATTGTTTGATCATGTGGCAACCTGGTAACACCAGGAGAGTGCCATTGGAGTGTGCTTGTGGTGGATTTGAACCGTAGGACTCCATATCTTGTTTTGTAGTTTCCGGTTGATCCGTAGCTCCGTTCTCTACGTTCTTTATATGTTTTTGCTTCGCTTTCTCCTGATGCACATGTTCATGCCATCCTCATGCATGTCAAGATAACTTAGTATGAAGTTCTGTCCAGAAGTTTATCAACTCATCTCATGCATCATATTGTTTGTTGCATCATGTTGTGTTGGTGTTCATTGGATGTTATTTTATCTTGGGTAGCATCGGGATCGGAGAGCGAGTACGTGGATTCGGGAGAGTACGTGCAGGAAGATCAAGAGCTGTTCCAAGCTGAAGACTTCACACGCAAGATGAGCGTGACCTTGATATCGTATCTAGCTTTGTTATGCTAGAATCACGTTTCCTTCGATATATGCTCGCTGCCTACCACTTGATATAATGCCTCCTGTTATTGCCATGAAACCCAAACACCTTCCTCTCCTAGCAAAAGTTGTTTGGCTAAGTAGGCTTGCTCAACCTCTAATGAATAGCTTTGCTAGCTGCAGGTGCCAACTGTCTCATGTGATAACATGAGTATTTTGATAACATTATGATTAAACTGCTATTTAGTTAATGCACCTATATACTTGGTAAATGACGGAAGGCCTAGCCTTTTGCCGGGTGATTTGTTCAGTTATTACCGCCTTAGTTTTGGCTACCCGTGTTTGATTCCATAACTGATCGCTCCTAACACGTTCGGGGTTGTTATGGGGACCCCCTTAATAAATCGTGTAGTGTTAAGGCTTGTCCGGCAGGACGCAACATTGGTTTTAATTTGCTAATCACCTAATAATAACTTGCATAGGGAATAGCTACCCAGAGGATTTAATCAACAACCCAGGCCAGTGCTCCTCATGAGTGTTGGTCCAAATTGGGCAGACTGCGGGGCCACCACAGAGAAACTTGAGGATTGGTTCCTGTAGGCTTTCCCATCCGTCGTCTCGTGAGACTGAGATACGCGGCTCTTATGGGGGTTGTCGACACGACGGGAGGTCCTGCTAGGTTCGTCTTACCTTAGCGATATATCTTGCGTATAGGAATCCCGGTGAAACTTTGGGTCTCCTCAAAGTTGAGGTTTTCCTCTAAGGAATCTGACGAGATCACGACATTCGTGATAGAGGATTACTTTGCGGCCCGTGGCAGTTTGTGATGGATTAGTTGGAGCGCCCCTGCAGGGTTTAATCTTCCAGAAAGCCGTGTCCGTGGTTATGTGGCAAACGTGGATAATTTGTTAACATCTGGTTCTAGACAACTTAAAGTAACTCTAATAAAACTGCCAACTTTGTGTGTAATCGTGGCTGTCTCCTTCGAAGACATCTCTTCGTTCGGGAACACGGTGGGGTTATGTTTGATGTAAGTAGGTGTTCAGGATCACTTAGTGATCATCTAGTCTTCGACCGCTCGCGTAGACCACCATATCAAATACTCTGATCGTCGTAAGTTAGCCACCATATAAGCTTAGAATACTGCAACCTATACACTAAACCTTCCTCACCAAATAAATTGACTAGTTTCGGTATCATGGTCATCCGATTGCTAAGTCCCCGTGGCTCACAGTTTACTGCAACACCCCCAGCAGATATGTAATGTTATGATTATCTCGCTTGCGAAACGTTTAGATGCGCCTCTTTCCCTTTTGGGGCATCACCCCCAAAATAAGAAAGGGCCGCATCTTAGTCGTTACACCACGCCAGGTGACAATTCTTTCGCACAAAGAACACATAAGAAATAGCTCAGCTCCGCCAGTACTAACCATTTATCCTCAGGAATAAAGCCACATAACATCACCGGCATTTCCCGATCTAGCCATATGTGCCAATCATGACTCTTGAGACCAAAGATATTTTATTTTTCAAGACTCGCTCCCCTCTTTAGATTCGCTGCATACCCATCGGGGAACATCAAGTGCATTTTGACCCACAAGATAATTTCCCTCATAGCTGGCCTTCGAAGATTGAACCAGGCCTTTGGCTTCAACCACTTCTGCTTTCCTTTGCCTTCTCGCATGTTTTGCAACGGTCTATGACATAGTGTCTCTTGATCGACTCTAGCCTTAGTATTATCCTTTGTCTTCCCATCTATGTCAAACAATGTATCAAAAATAGCCTCTCCGATATTCTTTTCAGTGTGCATCATGTCGATATTGTGTGGAAGAAGGAGGTCTTAGAAATAAGGCAGACCCCAGAAGCATGGCTTGTGAGTCCAGACGTGTTTTGAATTATACCCCTTGAAATACCCTGTATGCTCTGGATCAGGCTCGAGGGCGTTTAACTGATCCAGGATCTGTTGGCTTGTCAATGCAGGTGGTTCCAAGTTTTTGACAACTTTACCTTTGGTAAAGTTCTTCTTGTCTTTTCTGAATTGATGGTCAGGATCCACGAATTGTCTATGCAAGTCAAAGCAAGAATACTTGTGACCCTCCCACAACCAATGAAAGTGAAGAGCTGCCTTGCATTGGGGGCACGAGAACCTTCCATGCACACACCATCTAGATAATAGCGCATACACCGGCAAGTCATGCATAGAGTACATGTACCACACATGCATTTTGAAGTTCTGTTTTCTAGCGGCATCGTATATCTTGACCCCATTATCCCAAGCTTCTTCCAATTCATCCTTAATCGGCTGCAGGTATACATTCATATTCTTCCCCGAATAATTGGGCCCTGGAATTATCAACGTCAGAAATATGTTCTTTCTTTGCATAATCTGCCCGGGGGAGATTGAGTGGAATGACAAATACAGGCCAACAACTGTATTGGGTTGCCGTCATGCCGAAGGGATTAAAACCATCCGTGGCAACGCAGACTCGAGGATTCCTTGGATCTGCCGCTTTATCCTGATGCAATCCATCAAAATATTTCCACGCTTCCCCATCCGATGTGTGTACCGCCAGCTTATTCCCATCCGCATCTAGTTCGGTTCTTTTGCCCAGTTTGTGCCATGTCATATGTCTGGTGGTTTCTTCGACCATGAAAAGACGTTGAAGCCTTGGTACGATTAGCATATACCGAAGAACACTAAGTGCGATTTTGGTCTACCTCTTCTCACCCATACCGTTGTCTACCACAAGATACCTGCAAGACTCGCAATTGGGACAATAGTCCTAGTGTGCATACTCCTTCCTAAATAATACACATCCTTTCTCACATGCATCTATCTTCTCATAGGGCATCTTAAGTACACGAAGTATTTTTTCCAACTGGTACATGTTTGCACGCATGAGATGGCCTTTGGGTAGGAAGCGTCCAAATAGTGTCATCATCGCGTCGTAGCATTCTCTTCCCAAGTTGAACTGAGCCTTCAGAGCCATTACTTGTGCAATTCATCCAGGTGACAAAGCTTAATGTGCTCATGGAGAGGACGTTTTGAAGACTCCAACATTTCATAGAAGGCATTTGCAGATTCCTCCATCTCATCTTCCAAATCCCGAGCATCATCGAAGTCTTGCACCATGTCTTCGATCCCGGTACCATGCTCGCCGGTGCGACGACGGACCACCTCAGCTCTGGTGCGTTGTATATACTCACCATGAAATGTCCACACCGTATAATTAGGCTTAAAACCCCTCCTCTGCAGGTGTTTAATCATTACAGCCTTTGTCGTCATTTTATAGTTGTCGCATCCAGGACAGGGGCAATAGTTCCTTTCCTGGCCATTTGCAAATGCGTCTTTCACAAATTCCTTAGTTTTTAGAAACCATTCTTTCGTCATCTCTTTCTGACTAGGGTGACCGGTATACATCCATGCACAATCACTCATCTTGCCTAGCTACTAAAGACACAAGAAATATATTTATATATAATTTAGCATATATATTCATGAGTTAATCAAGTTCGCCATTTTTATTACGTCCATGCAACCTACACGCTAATAGGTAAAGATAGGTCCTAATCCCACCCGAGTATGTGTAGATTGGGTTCGTTTTCCCATGCTCTACTCCGGATCCAACGCAAAATTTTGGCAGCACCTCCCCATTGTTCTCCTGATACACGTCTCCGCAATAAACAGAGAGGATGTGTATCCGGAGAACAACAGGGAGGCACTGATGAAATTATGCATAGGATCCGGAACAAAGCATATGGGAAAACCAACCCAATCTACACATACTCGGGCTGTCCATGGATAACGTTGGACAATTCGAACGAATCACGGTTATAAATATAAGCAAATGCATGCATATTTATAACTGTAACCCTTTCGAACGGGAGAGCCAACTGGTCACGCATACTGATAAATTAATTTAATTACCTAAATCTAGCAAGTTTCATCCGAAAACCGACCCACAGTAAATGAAGGGGCGAGGAGGAGATGACATTTGTACTGACCCACGAATGCAGGGGCAGAGCTCGTACACCGCACGGGAAGGTCTTCGCATAGCAGTCCTCACAGCGACGAGACAACTGTCACATGTAAATCCACCCGATCAGCAAAAATATGCTAATTATGTCTTGTTGGAGCTATATGGGCTAATTATGTCAGTTTAGAGGAAAACAAGCTAAGAATATAATATTCATTAGCTAACCAAGGTTTTTATGCCATTTTGAGCTTATTATGTCATTTTGGAGGATAATTAGCTAAGTTGTGAGCTAACCAAGGTTCTTATGATGTTTTTACCCTAACTAAGCTAATTATGTCATTTTGGAGGATAATTAGCTAAGTATGTCTTTGTTGGGGAAAATAAGATACGTAGAAGAAGAAAGAGAAGAAGCAAGAAGAGAATAAGAAGGAGAAGGAGGAGGAGGAGAATGAGAAGGAGGAGGAGGAGAAGAAGAAGAGAAAAAGGAGGAGAAGAAGAAGGAGAAGATGGAGGAGAGAAGAAGGAGAAGAAGAAGGAGAAGAAGGAGGGAGAAGAAGAAGGAGGAGAGAAGAAGGAGAAGAAGGAGGGCTCCTTCTCCTCCTCCTCGTTCTCCTACTTATTCTCTTCTTCTTCTCTTCTTCTTCTTCTTCTTCTTGCTTCTTTTCATTTTTCCTCTTTCTTCTCCTCTTCTCCTCTTCTTCTTCTTCTCCTCCTCCTCCTCTTCTCCTCTTCTTCTTCTTATTCCTCTTATTTCTATTTATAGATTTTTCTTTATCCTCTTCTTCCACTTATTCTTCTTTTCTTCTTTTTTCTCTTCTTCGCCTTCTTCTTTTTTCTTCTTCTCTTCTTTTGTTCTTCTTCTCCTCTTCTTTTCTTCTTCTCCTTCTTATTTTTTTATTCTCCTGTTCTTCTTATTCTTCTTCTTATTATTTTTCTTCTCTTCTTCTTCTTCTTCCTCTCCTCTTCCTCCTCCTCCTCCCCTTCTTCTCCTCTTCTCCTCCTCCTCTTCTTCTTCTTCTTCTTCCTCTTCTTTCTATTAAGCTAACTAACTAGTGGGAGATGGTCATTATATGAAAAGCTAAGAATATAGGGCTCATCAACCGGTACACCGACTACTACAACAACTACAATAACAACAACTACTACAACAACTACAATAACAACAACAACTACAATAACAAGAACAACTACTACAACAACAATAAAAAATCAACTTTGTAGTTATAATATAATTCCAAAAAACTAAATAGCAAATAGTGAATTTTCCTGTGGGTTGTGGGGGATCACTGGCAGGGGCGGTTGTGGCGTCGTGGGTGGCGGGGCCACGGGTGTTGGGGCGGCGGGGCGGCGCCGGGGGTGTTGGGGCTGCGGGGCGGCGCCGGGGCGGTGGGGCAGCGGTGCCGGGGGGCTGTGGTGCACCAGGGCGGCACCGAGGAGCCGTGGGGCACCGGGGCAGCGCCGGGGGCAGCGACGGTGTGGCTGTGGGGCACCAGGGTAGCGTCGGGGGTGGCGGCGGTGCAACGGTGGTGGCGGCAGTGGGCGTCGGGGAGAGGAGTGGAAGAGAGTGGGGGGTGTGGAGCCGTTACACAGTGGCCAGGGTAAGTGTGTGTGTGTGTGAGAGAGAGAGGGGCGGGGTGGGGGCAATGAGTCGTTACGGAGTTAGCTCTTTGCCATTTGCCGGCGGACGGCAAAGAGTCTAGACTCTTTCTAGTGTACATGTGGACTCTTTGTCGTCCGCTAGCAGACGACAAAGAAGGGACTCCAGTTTGACGTAACGTCCCCGCGGTCAGGTGGGCCCCACGTATATATTTGCCGTCTGTTGTGCGGCTCTTTGCCGTCAGCGGCTCACGGCAAAGATGTGACTGATGGCAAATACCTTCTATGCCATCAGCGAGTTCTTTGTCGTCTGCTTTCTGGTAACTGATGGTAAAGATACTCTTTGCCATCAGCCAGCAGACGACAAATATTTGGCAGATGGCAAAAAAGTGTATTCCAGTAGTGAAGATGATTGGAATACTAAAAGCACAATAGGCAAATTACCATACCCATCAGTATTGCTAGCAGTCACCATGTTGACTGTCTTGGAGCTGTTTTCCCCTCTGCGGTCTGCGCGTTCTGGGCATTCCTTGGAGAAGTGTCAGAGCTTCCCACAAGCGTAGCACTCTAGCTCAGCCCTGTTGAACTTCTTCTTCTTGAAGGTAGTAGTCTTTATAGGCTAGTTGAAAACAGGCTTGTTCTTTCCTTTTTTTCTTGTTCTATGGGAAGCTTTGTACCATGTTGGCAGTAGGTTGAACCTCACCTCCTTTCTCAGTAGTGTCTTTAGCCCGAGCTTTCTCTTCAACATCAAGAGATGCAATCAGAATTTCAACTGATATCTCCTGTCTCTTATGTTTTAGAGAAGTGGCGAAGTTTCTCCGTGAAGAAGGCAACTTTGCAATCATGCACCCAGCCACAAATTGATTGGGTAGATCACACTTAAGGAGTTCCAGTTCCTTCACAATACACTGTATCTCATGAGCTTGTTCAACCACAAAACGGTTATTCACCATCTTCTAGTCGTGAAAATTCTCCATGATGTACAATTCACTACATGCATCTGTAGCACCGAATTTGGCCTTCAGTGCATCCCACAATGTATTTCCATCTTGTATGTGCATGTACACATCACACAGACGGTCAGCAAGAACACTCAAAACGCATCCCACAAACATAGTGTTAGCTTCCTGGAACTTTCTCTGATCTTCATCAGAAGCTCCCTCTAGCATGCCAGCACTAACATGGAAAACTTTCAGAGCAGTAAGGCAGAGCGTGGATCTCACTTCCCACCTCTTAAAGTGCACACCGATAAACTTATCCAACCTCAGTGCATCAGAAAATCCAGCCATAGTTAACTCAGGAAATTGCCTACAATTAGGTTTTTGGATTGTTGAGTAATTAGGCACAATTTCCATGATAAATTCCAGAATATAAAGCATGATGATACTAGCTACTAACATGTGAAACTCTAACATAGTAGATGCAGTAGACAACATGAATAGCAGCAACATAGTATAGCAAAACATATACGCATCTAACATGTTCATCAGGTCAACAGGAACACGATGCACGTACCGAACGTTTGCAGATGAAGCAGATGTGTTCGGTGCAGCTATGTTGTTGACGATGATGGGATGAAGTAGACGATGCTTGAGGCGGCGGTACAAAGCACCGCCGACTTGCTAGGTAGACGACCTGTTGTGGAAGCAGCGAGAAGTCGCGCAGAGCGCTTCCCATAAACCTAATTCGCCCTCTCCCGTATAGGATCACAAAGGCAACTGGTTACGGAGACCTTCTCTCTCGTTTGCCGGTGGACGCCGGCGCTTGGGATGCGGTAGACTACGATGGCAGCGCAAGTTGTGAGACGAGGCAAAACCCTAGATGTCGGACCATTCGCGCGCACGTGTGGTTCTCTCCTTTCTCTTCTCGACACACACTTAGAGTGGTGGGGAGAACTCACTATATAAAGAGGTCTATCACTTCCTCCACTAGCGGTATGAGACTAAACTATAGCACCACCACACTACCACTTGCCATTTTATTCCTGGGCTCAATTTGAGATTTCAGAATTTTGTAGATGGGCCAAGCCCATTAATTCTAACAGGAGCGTGGCTGGCTCCCTTCCTTTTATTTATTTTTTAATCACTAATTAACCGGCAACGTCTCAATCAGCTAATGTGGGCTTGATTATTTTAACCAAAGTGTGGGCCTTGGGTGGCTGATGGATGGAACTATGCGTACTCAGCTTTGTACGTGATCCATGTGCATGTACGTAGCTAATTTGTTTAAATGGGCTAAGCGTAATTAGCTCTAATGATCCACTAAAGCAATTTCCTTAATGTAGGTCATTACAGACATGAGAAATGTTTTCTATTGATAATTCTACAATGGCATTTTATGTATGAACGGTAAGGAAATTTCATTACCCGATGTAGAATAAGATGCTCGCATCTATTCCGTAAAGCAGTATTCTGATGATATTGGTCTAGGACATGATAATTCGAATTTATGTCAAGATTAGAATTCTATCTTGATGATGGTACATGTGTATGCAAGCTATCTGTCCTATGTAGTTTTCTTAGGAGAAAAACTTGATGCATATTATTTGTTTCATCATATCTTAAGTATGGGCTCTTTTCAATGTCTACAAGGTTGAAGGTAAATCATATCATTATTTTTGTCAGCTGTCATTCTGAACGGTTGATTTTATTATTTTAAAATTGCTTATTTTCATTGTAAATGATAAACGGATTTTCTCTATTTTGCATTTATATTATATGTGGTTTATGCATTTTATTTTATCTTGGTCAAAATTCATGTCAACACTCGACGTTGTTAGAAGACATTGGGATCGCGTCGACCACCCCCTCCATCCCACCCGTCATCGACCTCGACATCACGTCCGTGGCTTGCTGGTCATCAGATGGGATGCCCGGAAGCAGGCCTGGTGCATTCCTACAACCACATTTTCCGGCGTGTGTAAGTTGTTCGAGGGAATGCCAGTCCCGACTACACCTGCCGAGGACCCTAATTACACCCAGTTCAGGCAAGATGTCATCTCCGAGGGCAATGGGCATGCTTTTCATGTCGACGGTTGATGTCCCACAAGCGTATGGGATCGCGGCAGTTTTCGAGGGTAGAGTATTCAACCCAAATTTATTGATTCACTCACAAGGGGAAGCTAAAGGATATTCTCAACTATTAGCAATTGAGTCGTCAATTCAATTACACCTGCAAGCTTAGTATCTGCAAGCAAAGTATCAGTAGCAAGGTAGTATGATAACAACGGAGCCAGAAACGATCTGGTGACAAGGCAGACTATTCCTAACTGTTGTATCAATGACGCCGTGAAAAGCTATGAAAACTCCCAGCAACTGCGCCAGAAAAGGCCCTGTTGACAGGATGTTAGTGCCAACAAAGTATTGCAAAAAGTAACAGCAGAGTAGCAAGGAACAGTAGCAGCAACAACAAAGTAACAAGTAACAGCAGTAGTGACAGTAGCAAAGTGACAGCAGTAGCAAAGTGGCCCAATCCCTCTTGTAGCAAGGGACATGCCTAGGCAAAGTAACGTAGCGAGAACCAGTAGTAAAAGACTCGTAGGGAGTGGATCGGTGATGGATGAGTGTGATGGATGTGATTCATCATGTAACAGCTATAACACGGAGAGATATGTGACTAGCTCCCGTTCATCAATCTAATGTTGGCATGTATTCCGTAAGTAGTCATACGTGCTTAGGGAAAAGAACTTGCATGACATCTATTGTCCATCCCTCCCGTGGCAGCGGCGTCCTAATGGAAACTACGAGATATTAAGGTTCTCCTTTTAATAAAGAACCGGACCAACGCATTAACACGCGGTGAATACATGAACTCCTCATACTATGGTCATCTCCGGGAGTGGTCCGTCTATTGTCACTCCGGGGTTGCCGGGTCATAACACATAGTAGGTGACTACAACTTGCAAGATAGGATCTAAAACACACATATATTGGCGACAACATAATAGGTTCAGATCTGAAATCATGGCACTCGGGCCCTAGTGACAAGCATTAAGCATAGCCAAGTAGTAGCAACATCAATCTAGAACATAGTGGATACTAGGGATCAATCCCCGTCAAGAACTAACTCGATTACATGATAGATCTCATCCAACTCATCACCGTCCAGCAAGCCTACGATGAGATTACTCATGAACGGTGAAGAGCATCATGGAATTGTCGATGGAGGAAGGTTGATGATGACGATGGCGATGATTTCCCCTCTCCGGAGCCCCAAACGGACTCCAGATCTGCCCTCCAGATGAAAAACAGGATGTGGCGGCGCCTCCGTATCGCAAAACGCGATGAAACCTTCTCTCTGAATTTTTTCTAGGCGAAACGGAAGATGTAGGACTGAGATTGGGGGCGGTGGTGCCACGTGGGCCCCACAAGCCCTCATGGCGCGACCATAGGGGGTGGCCGCGGCCCAGGGGCTTGTGGCCCACTGGCACGCCCCTCATGTGGAACTTTGCGCGGGTATTTTTCTTTTATCCAGAAAAAATCTCCGTAAATTTTCAGGACGTTCCGAGAACTTTCATTTCTGCACAAAAACAACAGCATGACAATTCTGCTGAAAACAACGTCAGTCCCGGTTAGTTCCATTCAAATCATGCAAATCAGAGTCCAAAACAAGGGCAAAAGAGTTCGGAAAAGTAGATACGACGGAGACGTATCAACTCCCCCAAGCTTAAAGCCTTGCTTGTCCTCAAGCAACTCAATTGACAAACTGAGAGAGACAAAAGAAAAACTTTGACGAACTCTGTTTGATCTTTTTGTTGCAACTATGTCTAACTCACAACCAAAATTTCAGCAACATCACAAGCAAACCACATAAGCAAATGACATCTAGGTCTCACGGTAAACTCATATGAATGGCATAAGCAACTGGCGAGCAAATAATAATAAACCTCAAACGTCAACACTTCAATCAAAACAACATGAAGAAGTACGAATAGATGGTATCTCGCTAGCTCTTTCTGAGACCAGAAAACATAAATGCAGAGCACCTTAAAAGACCAAGGGCTGACTAAACATTGTAATTCATGGCAATGAAGATCCAGTCATAGTCATACTCGACACAGTTAAAAGCAAAGCATAAAAACGACAGAGGTGCTCTCTAATTGGTGCTTTTGTAAGAGGATAATGACTCAACAGGAACATAAATAGACAGGCCCTTCGCAGAGGGAAGCATTGATTTGCAGAGGTGCCAGAGCTCAAGCTTTTAAAACAGAGATAATAATTTTGGGTGGCATGCTTTCATTGTCAACGCAATGACTACGAGTTCTCAATATCTTCCATGCTACACATGCTATAGGCGGTTCCCAAACAGAAAAGTAAATTTTGACTCCCGCACCACCAATCAATCACTCCACGGCTAGCCGAATCCTCGGGTACCGTCCATACTAACATCAATCCTGGGGGAGTTTTGTTTGCAATTATCTTTTCGATTTAAGCATGGAACTGGGAATTCCAATAACCAGCCCCTTTCTCGTGAATGATAGTGAATAAACACATATCGAGGATAACACGCCTATCATGGAAGATACCAATAGCCCCCTGTCACCACATGAGCGTTTCGGGCATGCAAAACAGATTATTTCTTGAAGATTTAAAGAGTGGCACATGCAAATTTACTTGGAACAGCAGGTAGATACCGCACATAGGTAGGTATGGTGGACTCATATGACACAACTTTGGGTTTATGGGAGGTGGATGCACAAGCAGTATTCCTGCTTAGTACAAGTGAAGGCTACCAAAAGACTAGGAAGCGACCAACTAGAGAGCGACAATAGTCATCAAAATGCATTGAGAGTAACTAACATTGAGTGCAAGCATGAGTAGGACATAAATCACCATGAACATGAACATCATAGAGGCTATGTTGATTTTGTTTCAACTACATGCGTGAACATGCGCCAAGTCAAGCCACTTGAAAATTCAAAGGAGGATACCATCCTATCATACTACATTATAGTCATCTCAACATTCATGTTGGCAACCAAGACGAACCATTATAAGCTCCTAGCTAAGTAAGCATGGCATAAGAAACTATGATCTCTAAGTTGTCATTGCAAACATGTTTCTCTCACAACAAAGTTGAGTCAGGCATGATGAGCTAGTCATATTTACAAAAACAAAATAGATCGAGTTCATACCTGCTTTTCCAGGCTCAGTCACTTCATCATATATCGTCATTATTGCCTTTCACTTGCACGACCGAACGATGTGAACAATAATAAGTGTGCTCGTGCATTGGACTAAAGCTGGAATCTGCAGGCAAAAACAAAGGAGAAGACAAAGTAATATGTCTCTTGAAAACTAAACATGTATGCATGCAAGAGCCACTAAACATTATAACCAATATCTTCTACCTTGACCCAAAGAAAAAGAAAACTATCTACACGGGAAAGCTCCCAACAAGCAAAAGAAGAAAAGAAAATATTTTTGGGTTTTCTCAAACTAGACAGACACACGAAAAGAAAATAAGAAAAAGAAAATAAACTAGCATGGATGATACACTGGCAAAGTGTTAACACCGGCTAACAAAGTGAAAGCATAAGCAAGAATGTAAAGTCGGTAAGAACACGTACTCCCCCAAGCTTAGGCTTTTGGCCTAACTTGGTCTACTCCCAAGGATGGTCCTGGCAAAACCCAAAATCATAGTCGGGGTTATACCGGAGCGCTGCAGCCACTGCTTGAATAGCTGCCTCACGGAGACGAGCGGCCGTCGCCTCCCTCTCATACTCCTCTGCCTCTCCTCTCGTTATGTAATATCCCTATTTTACCTAAAAGTCAAAGAAAGCAGGAGCAGGAAGGGTAATATGGAAAACATGCTGACGGTTAAATATCAAACGGTATAGGAGGGATTCATCATCCCTCTCAAGGAACTGGTAGCGTGTCATAGCGACGCGGTCAAGGAAAGATGTATGGAGCGGGGGATCTCCTACGCGGATGGGTACTCCAAGCAAATTTGCTATGCGAGTGGCATAGATGCTGCCAAAGAAATCCCCATCAATAGCATTCTTATTCAGCCTCCTTGCTATAATAGCTCCCATGTTGAAGCTTTTCTCACCCGTCACTGCGCTCTTAAGGATACTAAGGTCGGGTGCGCAGAGGTGACTATGCTCAATCTTGCCATTAATGCATCTGCCTATGAAGAGGGCAAAGTAATGCAAGGCAGGAAAAATAAATACTCCCCATGGTAGCTTGCGTAATGTCTGTAGTTTCTCCAACCGTAATACCAGCGCAAAAATCTCTAACCGAAGATTTAGGAAGAACACTGAGGCTACCCCAAGTGGGTATTTTGCAAATTCTATTGAAATCCTCTAAATCCATGGTATACGATTTATCATAGAGATCAAACAGTACCGATGGCTCACGGCGAGCTGAAAATTTGAATCTACGGACAAAAGAGGCAGTGAGAGCGACATACAGTTCACATTTATCGGAGATGAATTCTTCGAGTCTGACATTGCGAACAAATGCATCAAAATCATCTTTGAAGCCTGCCTCAATCAAAAATTCATCACAAGGCCATTCACATGGTTGAACATGCGCGTCCCTAGGTTGGTAAGGATCAGGCTCCCGAATCGCAAGACAGTGACCTCTCTTGCTTGAAGAACCACCATGAAAGTTTCTCCTGAACATCTTCCTTTTCTGAATTTTTCAGTGACCGAAAAGAAAGGTGAAGAAGGTTCAACTAAACTTGTAGCAACTACTCCCACAAGTGCCTAGAGACCATATTACGCATCAAAACTACTTGGGACCAGCTAGCATCAGCATACGAAGCTCAAGAACATGGTCACCAAGGCAGCAAAAATATGCGGAGTATAAGGCACTAGAGCAAAAACTAATTGGACGAATGGAGGAGTCACTTACCAAGGAGTAATTTCCCCAAAACAGTTCGGAGAACGGTGATTTAAGCAGAGAGATCGAAAATCCCAGCAAGAGGAGCAAGAACACGGGTTTGAGCTACGAAATGATTTTTTCTGGAGGTAGGAGAATAGGATGGGAGCAAGAATGAGTGGAGGGGGTTCCTGTGGGCCCCACAAGCCTGGGTGGCATGACCAGGGGGTGCCCGCGCCCCTAGGGCTTGTGGCCCACTCGTGTGGCCCCCATACAGACTCTTTGTCTGAGTATTTTTCAAAAAATCCAGAAAAAATCACTTGATTTTCACAGCGTTCGGAGAACTTTGATTTCGGGGTACTTTTCTACCGGACGCTAAAGCAGAAAACACGGAAAACTAAACTAAACCTATCATTTTTCTTCTAAGCAACCTAAAGTGAAAGCTTGGAACACAGGTTTGTGACTCCTGGATTCATCCATCTCATGGTCATCGAAAGAAATCCGTCAATGGGGTTGATCAAATCCCCTCGACAAAACTTTCTCGAATCGCAAAAGAAGACGGAGAATTTTTGAATAGTCACTAGGTCACCTCAATGGGGATGTGTATCTCCCCAACCAGCAAATCATACTTCATCTTGACACGAGGAATAGGGCATTCAAAGCTCCCAATAAGAATCGATGAAGTCTTTTCGATAACATTGATGCAATGTACTCGATATTGTTTCTTCAGAAAGTGCATCGTATTCTCATTACCGTTGACATGGAAAATGACATTGCCTTTGTTGCAATGTATAACAGCCCCTGCAGTGTTTAGAAAGGGTCTTTCGAGGATGACAGCCATGGCATCATCCTCGGGAATATCCAAGATAACAAAGTCTATTAAGATAGTTGTGTTAGCAACCACAACAGGCACATCCTCGCAAATGCCGATAGGGAAAGCAGTTGATTTGTCGGCCATTTGTAGAGAGATTTTAGTGGGTGTCAACTTATCCAGTTCATGTTGGGGAACGTCACATGGGAAACAAAAAATTTCCTACGCGCACGAAGACCTATCATGGTGATGTCCATCTACGAGAGAGGATGACTGATCTACGTACCCTTGTAGACCGTACAGCAGAAGCGTTAGTGAACGCGGTTGATGTAGTGGAACGTCCTCACGTCCCTCGATCCGCCCCGCGAACAATCCCGCGATCAGTCCCACGATCTAGTACCGAACGGACGACACCTCCGTGTTCAGCACACGTACAACTCGACGATGATCTCGGCCTTCTTGATCCAGCAAGAGAGACGGAGAGGTAGAAGAGTTCTCCGGCAGCATGATGACGCTCCGGAAGTTGGTGGTGACCTTGTCTCAGCAGGGCTCCGCCCGAGCTCCGCAGAAACGCGATCTAGAGGAAAAACCGTGGAGGTATGTGGTCGGGCTGCCGTGGAAAAGTCGTCTCAAATCAGCCCTAAAACCTCCGTATATATAGGTGGGAGAGAGGGGACCTTGCCTTGGGGCTCAACGAGCCCCAAGGGGGTCGGCCGAGCCAAGGGGGGAAGGTCTCCCCCCCAAAACGAGTTGGACTTGGTTTGGTGGGTGGGAGTCCTTCCTTCCCTTCCCACGTCCTCTTTTTTTTTCTTTATCTTTGATTTTTTCTTCCAATGCGCATAGGGTCCTTTTGGGCTGTCCCACCAGCCCACTAAGGGCTGGTGCGCCACCCTCAAGGCCTATGGGCTTCCCCGGGGTGGGTTGCCCCCCCGGTGAACTCCCGGAACCCATTCGTCATTCCCGGTACATTCGAAAACCTTCCGGTAATCAAATGAGGTCATCCTATATATCAATCTTCGTTTCCAGACCATTCCGGAAACCCTCGTGACGTCCGTGATCTCATCCGGGACTCCGAACAACATTCGGTAACCAACCATATAACTCAAATACGCATAAAACAACGTCGAACCTTAAGTGTGCAGACCCTGCGAGTTCGAGAACTATGTAGACATGACCCGAGAGACTCCTCGGTCAATATCCAATAGCGGGACCTGGATGCCCATATTGGATCCTACATATTCTACGAAGATCTTATCGTTTGAACCTCAGTGCCAAGGATTCATATAATCCCGTATGTCATTCACTTTGTCCTTCGGTATGTTACTTGCCCGAGATTCGATCGTCAGTATCCGCATACCTATTTCAATCTCGTTTACCGACAAGTCTCTTTACTCGTTCCGTAATACAAGATCCCGCAACTTACACTAAGCCACATTGCTTGCAAGGCTTGTGTGTGATGTTGTATTACCGAGTGGGCCCCGAGATACCTCTCCGTCGCACGGAGTGACAAATCCCAGTCTTGATCCATACTAACTCAACTAACACCTTCGAAGATACCTGTAGAGAATCTTTATAGTCACCCAGTTACGTTGCGACGTTTGATACACACAAAGAATTCCTCCGGTGTTAGTGAGTTATATGATCTCATGGTCATAGGAACAAATACTTGACACGCAGAAAACAGTAGCAACAAAATGACACGATCAACATGCTACGTCTATTAGTTTGGGTCTAGTCCATCACGTGATTCTCCTAATGACGTGATCCAGTTATCAAGCAACAACACCTTGTTCATAATCAGAAGACACTAACTATCTTTGATCAACTGGCTAGCCAACTAGAGGCTTGCTAGGGACGGTGTTTTGTCTATGTATCCACACATGTAAATGAGTCTTCATTCAATACAATTATAGCATGGATAATAAACGATTATCTTGATACAGGAATTATAATAATAAATATATTTATTATTGCCTCTAGGGCATAATTCCAACAGTCTCCCACTTGCACTAGAGTCAATAATCCAGCCCTCACATCATCATGCGAATTACATTGTAATAAATCTAACACCCATACAGTTCTGGTGTTGATCATGCTTTGCCCGTGGAAGAGGCTTAGTCAGCGGGTCTGCTACATTCAGATCCGTGTGCACTTTGCATATATTCACGTCCTCCTCTTCGACGTAGTCGCGGATGAGGTTGAAGCGTCGTTTGATGTGTCTGGTCTTCTTGTGAAACCGTGGTTCCTTTGCTAAGGCAATGGCACCCGTGTTGTCACAGAACAAGGTTATTGGATTCAGTGTGCTTGGCACCACTCCAAGATCCGTCATGAATTGCTTCATCCAGACACCCTCCTTAGCTGCCTCCGAGGCAGCCATGTACTCTGCTTCACATGTAGAATCTGCTACGACGCTTTGCTTGGAACTGCACCAGCTTACCGCACCCCCATTAAGAATAAATACGTATCCGGTTTGCGACTTAGAGTCGTCCGGATCTGTGTCAAAGCTTGCATCGACGTAACCTTTTACGGCGAGCTCTTCGTCACCTCCATACACGAGAAACATCTCCTTAGTCCTTTTCAGGTACTTCAGGATATTCTTGACCGCCGTCCAGTGATCCACTCCTGGATTACTCTGGAACCTACCTGTCATGCTTATGGCTAGGCTAACGTCCGGTCTAGTGCACATCATTGCATACATGATAGAACCTATGGCTGAAGCATAGGGGACGGAGCGCATATGCTCTCTATCTTCATCAGTTGCTGGGCACTGAGTCTTACTCACTCTCGTACCTTGTAAAACTGGCAAGAACCCCTTCTTGGACTGTTCCATTTTGAACCTCTTCAAAACTTTATCAAGGTATGTGCTTTGTGAAAGTCCTATCAGGCGTTTTGATCTATCCCTGTAGATCTTAATGCCTAGAATGTAAGCAGCTTCTCTTAGGTCCTTCATAGAGAAACTTTTATTTAAGTAATCCTTTATGCTCTCTAATAACTCTACGTTGTTTCCAATCAGTAATATGTCATCCACATATAATATTAGAAACGCCACAGAGCTCCCACTCACTTTCTTGTAAATACAAGATTCTCCAACCACTTGTATAAACCCAAATGCTTTGATCACCTCATCAAAGCGTTTGTTCCAACTCCGAGATGCCTGCACCAGTCCATAAATGGATCGCTGGAGCTTGCACACCTTGTTAGCATTCTTAGGATCGACAAAACCTTCGGGTTGCATCATATACAATTCTTCCTTAAGGAAACCGTTAAGGAACGCCGTTTTGACATCCATCTGCCAGATTTCATAATCGAAAAATGCAGCTATTGCTAACATAATTCTGACGGACTTCAGCATCGCTACGGGTGATAAAGTCTCATCGTAGTCAATTCCTTGAACTTGCGAAAAACCTTTTGCCACAAGTTGAGCTTTATAAACGGTCACATTGCCGTCAGCGTCCGTCTTCTTCTTAAAGATCCATTTGTTCTGAATAGCCTTGCAGCCCTCAGGCAGTACTTCCAAAGTCCACACTTTGTTCTCATACATGGATCCTATCTCGAACTCCATGGCTTCTAGCCATTTGTTGGAATCTGGGCCCACCATTGCTTCTTCATAATTTGCAGGTTCATTGTTGTCTAACAACAAGATCGTTAAGACGGGATTACCGTACCACTCTGGAGCAGCACGTGATCTCGTCGACCTGCGTGGTTCGATAGAAACTTGAACCGGAGTTTCATGATCATCATCATTAACTTCCTCCTCAACCGGCGTTGCAACGATAGAGGTTTCCCCTTGCCCCGCGCCACCATCCAGAGGGATGAGAGGTTCGACAACCTCGTCAAGTTCTATCCTCCTCCCACTCAATTCTCTCGAGAGAAACTCCTTCTCGAGAAAAGCTCCCTTTTTAGCAACAAACACTTTGCCCTCGGATTTGAGATAGAAGGTGTACCCAACTGTCTCTTTTGGGTAACCTATGAAGATGCACTTTTCCGCTTTGGGTTCCAGCTTTTCAGGCTGAAGCTTTTTGACATAAGCATCACATCCCCAAACTTTAAGAAACGACAACTTTGGCCTTTTGCCATACCACAGTTCATATGGTGTCATCTCAACGGATTTTGATGGTGCCCTATTTAAAGTGAATGCAGCTGTTTCTAATGCATAACCCCAAAACGATAACGACAAATCGGTAAGAGACATCATAGATCGCACCATATCTAATAAAGTACGATTACGACGTTCGGACACACCATTAACTGTGGTGTTCCAGGCGGTGTCAACTGTGAAACAATTCCACATTATCTTAAGTGAGCACCAAACTCGAAACTCAGATATTCACCCCCACGATCAGACCGTAGGAACTTGATCTTCTTGTTACGATGATTTTCAACTTCACTCTGAAATTGCTTGAACTTTTCAAATGTTTCAGACTTGTGCTTCATTAAGTAGACATAACCATATCTACTCAAATCGTCAGTGAAGGTGAGAAAATAACGATATCCGCCGCGTGCCTCTACGCTCATCGGACCACACACATCGGTATGTATGATTTCCAGCAAGTCACTTGCACGCTCCATTGTTCCGGAGAACAGAGTTTTAGTCATCTTGCCCATGACGCATGGTTCGCACGTGTCAAGTGAATAAAGTCAAGTGACTCCAAAAGTCCATCGGCATGGAGTTTCTTCATGCGCTTTACACCAATATGACCTAAGCGGCAGTGCCATAAAAATATGGCGCTATCATTGTTAACTCTAACTCTTTTGGTCTCAATGTTATGTATGTGTGTATCGCTATCAAGATTCAATATGAACAATCCTCTCACATTGGGTGCATGACCATAAAAGATGTTACTCATAGAAATAGAACAACCATTATTCTCTGACTTAAAAGAGTAACCGTCTCGCAATAAACAAGATCCAGATATAATGTTCATGCTCAACGCAGGCACTAAATAACAATGATTCAAGTTCATAACTAATCCTGACGGTAACTGAAGTGAAACTATGCCGACGACGATTGCATCAACCTTGGAACCATTTCCTACGCGCATCGTCACTTCATCTTTCGCAAGCCTTCGTCTATTCCGCAGTTCCTGTTTCGAGTTGCAAATATGAGCAACAGAACCGGTATCGAATACCCAGGCACTACTACGAGAGCCGGTTAAGTACACATCAACAACATGTATATCAAATATACCTGATTTTTCTTTGGCCGCCTTCTTATCTGCCAGATACTTGGGGCAATTGCGCTTCCAGTGACCCATACCCTTGCAATAGTAACACTCTGTTTCAGGCTTAGGTCCAGCTTTGGGTTTCTTCGTCGGATTGGCAACAGGCTTGCCGCTCTTCTTTGAATTACCCTTCTTGCCTTTGCCGTTTCTCTTGAAACTAGTGGTCTTATTCACCATCAACACTTGATGCTCTTTACGGAGTTCAGACTCTGCGACTTTCAGCATCGCAAACAACTCGCCGGGAGACTTGTTCATCCCTTGCATGTTGTAGTACAATACAAAGCCTTTATAGCTTGGCGGCAGTGATTGAAGGATTCTGTCAGTGATAGCTTCTTGCGGGAGTTCAATCCCCAGCTCAGCTAGACGGTTTGAGTACCCAGACATTTTGAGCACATGTTCACTGACAGACGAGTTCTCCTCCATCTTGCAAGCATAGAATTTATCGGAGGTCTCATACCTCTCGATCCGGGCGTTCTTCTGAAAGATAAACTTCAACTCCTGGAACATCTCAAATGCTCCATGACGCTCAAAGCGACGTTGAAGTCCCGGTTCTAAGCCATACAAGACTGCACATTGAACTAATGAGTACTCCTCCTTACGTGCTAACCAAGCGTTCCTAACATCCTGATCAGCCGTAGCGGGTGGTTCATCTCCTAGCGCAGCATTAAGGATATAATCCTTCATCCCAGCTTGTAAGATTAGCTTAAGATTACGAGCCCAGTCTACAAAGTTGCTTCCATCATCTTTCAACTTAGCTTTCTCTAGGAACGTATTAAAATTCAGGGTGACTGACGCGTGAGCCATGATCTACAACACAAATATATCCAAAGTGGACTTTAGACTATGTTCAAGATAATTAGAGTTTAACTTAATCAAATTATTCGCTAAACTCCCACTCAAAAAGTACATCTCTCTAGTCATTTGAGTGGTTCATGATCCACTTACACTAGCTCAAGTCCGATCATCACGTGAGTTGAGTATAGTTTCAGTGGTAAGCATCCCTATGCTAATCATATCATCTATATGATTCATGATCGACCTTTCGGTCTCATGTGTTCCGAGGCCATGTCTGCACATGCTAGGCTCGTCAAGCTTAACCCGAGTGTTCTGCGTGCGCAACTGTTTTGCACCCGTTGTATGTGAACGTTGAGTCTATCACACCCGATCATCACGTGGTGTCTCGAAACGACGAACTGTAGCAACGGTGCACAGTCGGGGAGAACACAATTTCGTCTTGAAATTTTAGTGAGAGATCACCTCATAATGCTACCGTCGTTCTAAGCAAAATAAGGTGCATAAAAGGATTAACATCACATGCAATTCATAAGTGACATGATATGGCCATCATCATGTGCTTCTTGATCTCCATCACCAAAAGCACCGGCACGATCTTCTTGTCACCGGCGCCACACCATGATCTCCATCAACGCGTCGCCATCGGGGTTGTCGTGCTACTCATGCTATTACTACTAAGGCTACATCCTAGCAAAATAGTAAACGCATCTGCAAGCACAAACGTTAGTATAAAGACAACCCTATGGCTCCTGCCGGTTGCCGTACCATCGACGTGCAAGTCGATATTAACTATTACAACATGATCATCTCATACATCCAATATATCACATCACATCGTTGGCCATATCACATCACAATCATACCCTGCAAAAACAAGTTAGACGTCCTCTAATTTTGTTGTTGCATGTTTTACGTGGTGACCACGGGTATCTAGTAGGATCGCATCTTACTTACGCAAACACCACAACGGAGATATATGAGTTGCTATTTAACCTCATCCAAGGACCTCCTCGGTCAAATCCGATTCAACTAAAGTTGGAGAAACCGACACTTGCCAGTCATCTTTGAGCAACGGGGTTACTCGTAGCGATGAAACCAGTCTCTCGTAAGCGTACGAGGAATGTCGATCCAAGCCGCTTCAATCCAACAATACAGCGGAATGAAGAAAAGACTAAGGAGGGCAGAAAAACGCACATCACCGCCCACAATAACTTTTGTATTCTACTCGAGAAGACATCTACGCATGAACCTAGCTCATGATGCCACTGTTGGGGAACGTCGCATGGGAAACAAAAATTTTCCTACGCGCACGAAGACCTATCATGGTGATGTCCATCTACGAGAGGGGATGAGTGATCTACGTACCCTTGTAGACCGTACAGCAGAAGCGTTAGTGAACGCGGTTGATATAGTGGAACGTCCTCACGTCCCTCGATCCGCCCCGCGAACAATCCCGCGATCAGTCCCACGATCTAGTACCGAACGGACGGCACCTCCGCGTTCAGCACACGTACAGCTCGACGATGATCTCGGCCTTCTTGATCCAGCAAGAGAGACGGAGAGGTAGAAGAGTTCTCCGGCAGCGTGACGGCGCTCCGGAGGTTGGTGGTGACCTTGTCTCAGCAGGGCTCCGCCCGAGCTCCGCAGAAACGCGATCTAGAGGAAAAACCGTGGAGGTATGTGGTCGGGCTGCCGTGGAAAAGTCGTCTCAAATCAGCCCTCAAACCTCCGTATATATAGGTGGGAGAGAGGGGACCTTGCCTTGGGGCTCAAGGAGCCCCAAGGGGGTTGGCCGAGCCAAGGGGGGAAGGTCTCCCCCCCAAACCGAGTTGGACTTGGTTTGGTGGGTGGGAGTCCTTCCTTCCCTTCCCACGTCCTCTTTTTTTCTCTTTGATTTTTTCTTCCAATGCGCATAGGGCCCTTTTGGGCTGTCCCACCAGCCCAGTAAGGGCTGGTGCGCCACCCTCAAGGCCTATGGGCTTCCCCGGGGTGGGTTGCCCCCCGGTGAACTCCCGGAACCCATTCGTCATTCCCGGTACATTCCCGGTAACTCTGAAAACCTTCCGGTAATCAAATGAGGTCATCCTATATATCAATCTTCATTTCCGGACCATTCCGGAAACCCTCGTGACGTCCGTGATATCATCCGGGACTCCGAACAACATTCGGTAACCAACCATATAACTCAAATACGCATAAAACAACGTCGAACCTTAAGTGTGCAGACCCTGCGGTTTCAAGAACTATGTAGACATGACCCGAGAGACTCCTCGGTCAATATCCAACAGCGGGACCTGGATGCCCATATTGGATCCTACATATTCTATGAAGATCTTATCGTTTGAACCTCAGTGCCAAGGATTCATATAATCCCGTATGTCATTACCTTTGTCCTTCGGTATGTTACTTGCCCGAGATTCGATCGTCAGTATCCGCATACCTATTTCAATCTCGTTTACCGGCAAGTCTCTTTACTCGTTCCGTAATACAAGATCCCGCAACTTACACTAAGTCACATTACTTGCAAGGCTTGTGTGTGATGTTGTATTACCGAGTGGGCCCCGAGATACCTCTCCGTCACACGGAGTGACAAATCCCAGTCTTGATCCATACTAACTCAACTAACACCTTCGGAGATACGTGTAGAGCATCTTTATAGTCACCCAGTTACGTTGCGACATTTGATACACACAAAGCATTCCTCCGGTGTCAGTGAGTTATATGATCTCATGGTCATAGGAACAAATACTTGACACGCAGAAAACACTAGCAACAAAATGACACGATCAACATGCTATGTCTATTAGTTTGGGTCTAGTCCATCACGTGATTCTCCTAATGACGTGATCCAGTTATCAAGCAACAACACCTTGTTCATAATCAGAAGACACTGACTATCTTTGATCAACTGGCTAGCCAACTAGAGGCTTGCTAGGGACGGTGTTTTGTCTATGTATCCACACATGTAAATGAGTCTTCATTCAATACAATTATAGCATGGATAATAAACGATTAT
This sequence comes from Hordeum vulgare subsp. vulgare, assembly GCF_904849725.1. Lineage (NCBI taxonomy): Eukaryota > Viridiplantae > Streptophyta > Magnoliopsida > Poales > Poaceae > Hordeum > Hordeum vulgare. Next base: position 65,146,585 of record NC_058522.1, read on the forward strand.
CTTGATACATGAATTATAATAATAACTATATTTATTATTGCCTCTAGGGCATAATTCCAACAGTTCAACTCTACGATAAAGAGAGGGAGGCATAACACTAACACCGACTCCAAGGTCGCACAACGCTGTTTTAACGTAGTTGCCTTTAACGGAGCAAGGTATAGTGGGCACACCGGGATCACCTAGTTTCTTCGGAGTTCCACCCTTGAAAGTGTAATTGGCAAGCATGGCGGAGATCTCAAGATCAGGTATCCTCCTCTTCTTAGTCACAATATCTTTCATGTACTTAGCATACAGAGACATCTTGAGCATATCCGGCAAACGCATTTGCAGAAAGACAGGTCAGATCATTTCAACGAAGCTCTCAAAATCCTCATCATCCTTTTCTTGGATGGTTTGGGAGGAAAGGGCATAGGTTTCTAAACCCATGGCTCCCTTTCTTTACCGTGCTTCCTAGCAGCGAACTCATTCTTATCGTATCTTCTAGTCTTAGGCTGTGGGTTATCAAGATCAACACTAGGTTCAATCTCCACATCCTTTTCATTGCTAGGTTGAGCATCAATATGAACATCATTATTGATATTATCATTAGGCTCATGTTCATCACCAGATTGTGTTTCAGCATCAGAGACAGAGGCATCGTTTGTACTCTCAGGTGTAGCAGCAATAGGGTTGCTAGCATGCAGGTTCCTATCATCTTTCTTCTTTTTTAGGATGACTAGGTGCATCCGTGCTAACTCCTTGAGAATCTTGTTCAATTCTCTTCAGATGACCCTCAAGATACAAAGGTTCCTGGGTCATTCTACCGCCTCTAGTAACGACTCTAACGGAATTGTCATTCAACTCATTGCGTAGGTCATTTTGAGCTTTAAGTACTTGTTCAACCAGAGTAGTAACCATAGAGGCATGCTTACTCAGAAGCTTAAGATCATCGACATTTCTGTCTGCACAAGCACTTAAATGACTAAGCATACGAGCATTCTTTTCCAATTGTCTGCTAACATAATCATTGACACTCTGTTGTTTGGCAACGAAGTTATCGAATTCATCCAGGCATAAGCTAGCAGGTTTATCAAAAGGAATATCACTCTCATCAAACCTACACAGAGAATTTACTTCTACTACCTGTATCGGGTTATCGAGACCATGGATCTCTTCGATAGGTGGTAGATTTTTGGCATCTTCAAATTTAATGCCTTTCTCTCGCATAGATTTCTTGGCTTCTTGCATATCTTTAGGACTGAGGAATAGAATACCTCTTTTCTTCGGAGTTGGCTTAGGAGGTGGTTCGGGAATAGTCCAAGCATTCTCATTGCACAAGATGTTATTCAACAGAATCTCAGCTTGTTCTACGGTTCGTTCCCTAAAAACACTACCGGCACAACTATCTAAGTGGTCTTCCGAAGCATCGGTAAGTCCATTATAGAAGATATCAAGTATTTCATTCTTCTCAAGAGGGTGATCAGGCAAAGCATTCAGTAGCTGGATCAGCCTCCCCCAAGCTTGTGGGAGACTCTCTTCTTCAGCTTGAGAAAAGTTGTATATTTCCTACAAGGCAGCTTGCTTCTTATGGGCAGGGAAATATTTTTCAAAGAAGTAGTAGACCATATCCTGGGGGCTACGCACACAACCAGGAGCAAGAGAAGTGAACCAGGTCTTAGCATCATCCTTTAGCGAGAAAGGAAATAGCTTGAGCATATAGTAGTGGCGGATCATTTCCTCACTAGTGAATAGGGTGGCTATATCGTGTAGTTTGGTAAGATGGGCTATAGCCGTCTCAGACACGTAACCGTGAAAGGGATCAGATTCGACTAGAGCGATTAACTCAGGGTCGACAGAGAATTCATAATCCTTATCGGTAACAAAGATAGGTGAAGTGGCAAATTTTGGGTCGTATTTCATCCTAGCATTCAAAGATTTTTCTTTCCACTTGTGCAGAAGTTTCTCAACATCATAGCTATCCTTACACGCAAGAAAATCCTCAGCTATCTCTCCCTCCATAACATAGCGCGTATCAGGCATAACAGGCAATTCAGGCATAGTAGCAGGTTCTACTTCAATAGTATCAGCAGTTTCAGAAGTAACATCACATCTAGCAGCAACCCTAGCAATTTGTGCATCAAGGGCACCAAGTGGCAAAGCAGTATCAGGCATAGCAGGCATAGTATCAAGCATAGCATCATCAGGCATAGTATCAAGCATAGCATCATCATAAGCATCATGGACATCAGAAGTAGCATCATCAAGCACAAGTGACATATCAAGATTTCTAGCAGGAGGAGAAGTCGCAAACTTACTCAAAACTAAGGGTGAATCAAGTGCACAACTAGATGACAGTTCCTTACCTCTCCTAGTAGTGGAAGGTAGGATTTTAGATCTTGGATCTTTCTGATTCCTCATAGTGATCAGCAGACGTCAATCCCAAGTGACTCAGAGAATATAGTTGTGCCTCCCCGGCAACGGCACCAGAAAAAGCCTTGATGTCCCACAAGCGTATGGGATCGCAACAATTTTCGAGGGTAGTGTATTCAACCCAAATTTATTGATTCGCTCACAAGGGGAAGCTACAAGATATTCTCAACTATTAGCAGCTGAGTCATCAATTCAACCACACCTGAAAGATTAGTGTCTGCAAGCAAAGTATCAGTAGCAAGGTAGTATGATAACAACGGAGCCAGAAATGATCTGGTGACAAGGCAAACTATTCCTAACTTTTGTATCAATGGCGTCGGTAAAAGCTTTGACAATTCCTAGCAACTGCGCCAGAAAAGGCACTATTGACGGGATGTTAGTGCCAACAAAGTCTTGCAACAAGTAACAACGGAGTAGCAAGGAACAGTAGTAGCTAAAGCAAAGTAACAAGTAGCAGCAGTAGTGACAGCAGCAAAGTGACAATAGCAACAAAGTGACAGCAGTAGCAAAGTGGCCCAATCCTTCTTGTAGCAAGGGACAAGCCTAGGTAAAGTAACGTAGCGAGAACCAGTAGTAAAATACTCGTAGGCAGTGGATCGGTGATGGATGAGTGTGATGGATGTGATTCATCATGTAATAGCTATAACACGGAGAGATCTGTGACTAGGTCCCGTTCATCAATCTAATGTAGGCATGTATTCCGTAAGTTGTCATACGTGCTTAGGGAAAAGAACTTGCATGACATCTATTGTCCATCCCTCCCGTGGCAGCGGGGTCCTAATGGAAACAACGGGATATTAAGGTTCTCCTTTTAATAAAGAACCGGACCAACGCATTAACATGCGGTGAATACATGAACTCCTCATACTATGGTCATCTGCGGGAGTGGTTCCGGCTATTGTCACTCCGAGGTTGCCGGGTCATAACACATAGTAGGTGACTACAACTTGCAAGATAGGATCTAAAACACACATATATTGGCGACAACATAATAGGTTCATATCTGAAATCATGGTACTCAGGCCCTAGTGACAAGCATTAAGCATAGCCAAGTAGTAGCAACATCAATCTAGAACATAGTGGATACTAGGGATCAATCCCCGTCAAGAACTAACTCGATTACATGATTGATCTCATCCAACTCATCACCGTCCAGCAAGCCTACGATGAGATTACTCACGAACAATGAAGAGCATCATGGAATTGTCGATGGAGGAAGGTTGATGATGACGATGGCGACGATTTCCCCTCTCCGGAGCCCCGAACGGACTCCAGATCTGCCCTCCAGATGTGGCGGTGCCTCCGTATTGCAAAACACGATGAAACCTTCTCTCTGATTTTTTTTCTAGGCGAAAAGAAAGATATAGGACTGAGATTGGGGGCGGTGGTGCCACGTGGGCCCCACAAGCCCTCATGGCGCGGCCACAGGGGGTGGCCGCGGCCCAGGGGCTTGTGTCCCACTAGCACGCCCCCTCAAATGGAACTTTGCGCAGGTATTTTTCTTTTATTCCAGAACTAATCTCCGTAAATTTTCAGGATGTTCCGAGAACTTTCATTTGTGCATGAAAACAACACCATGGCAATTCTGCTGAAAACAGCGTCAGTCCGGGTTAGTTCCACTCAAATCATGCAAATTAGAGTCCAAAATAAGGGCAAAAGAGTTCGGAAAAGTAGATACGACGGAGACGTATCAACGGTCAAGACAACACTTTCAATGAAGGCCATGCTTTCGATCCTGATGAGACACAAAGCCAAGATGGTCATGGCCAATATGGTGTCGATGAAGAAGAAGATGTTGACGACCATGGCAACTCATGGATGAGGATAATGAAGACATCTATTGCGATAGTGAGGAAGAAGAGGTTGACATTGCATATGACCCATTGATCTTCATTGATGAGCTCACCCAAAGAGACAAGGCGCGAAGAAGGGGGAAGAGCATTCACACCGGATCATACAACAAAAATGAGGACTCTTTAATTTGTGAGATTTGGATGAAGATGGGCAAAGATCCCAATACCGGTGTCGAGCAAAAAGGAGTCGTCTTTTGGACGAGAGTTGACAAAACTTTTCATGAAAGTAGGAAGTTTACGCCCTACAAGTTTGCGAGCACCAGTGGCATCAACTCCATCCAAAAGAGACGGGGATTCATCCAACAAGAATGCAACAAGTATTGTGTCATGCTTGAAAGCGCTGAAACCCGTCTCATGAGTGTCCTAGGCGTGGGAGACTTTGTATGACCACTCCTATGTGCATTTTCATGCCATGAACATGTTTGCATTATGTGTAATTTTGCTTGTTGTCTTGTTTTTTATTATGTAGGCATTCCATTGTTTGGAGGCCTTTAAGGCCCGCCACAAGAACAAACCATTCACTCTCATAGATTGTTGGTCGCTCATCAAAGATTGTCCCAAGTTTAGTGATCAATATGCCGCTCTAATGAAGAAGAAGAAGAAAGGGAAGGCATCCCTGGCTGGCAATGAAGAAGATATTCCCAAGAGTCCGAGGGGCAAGACCAACTCTAAGATCGACGAGAAGCGTGATGCGACATCCTATGCATCCTAAGAAACTTTACAAGTCATGATGACTCAAAAAGAAGTTCGTGAGGAGAGGATGAGCAAATGAATATATACTTGAAGCTCCGAATGAAGACGCTTAACATGGAGGAGGCCGTCAAGAGGAGGAAGCTTGACATGAAGGAGTCTGCCCAAGCGAAGAAACTCGCGATCGAGGCCACCATTGTCGACACCAAAGCAATAGATGTGGGGCTTACGATCATGAGCGTGGACTTGACAAACATGCCCCTAGAATATAGAGTTGGTTCACGAACCGACAAACGGGGATGTTCGACCAAGACAGAATAGACTAGGGAGGCCTCGGCCATGCGACCATGAACTATGGTCGTTCCTTTTTAAAGTTGGCTAGTGTGCGGCGTGCAAAAGTTGTTCATTTTGGAGGCTGGCTAGTGTGTCGTCCGTTGTTGTTGTTGCCGGCGTGAAACTTGAGGCTTGACCACTTTGTAGTCTGGCCTTTGTTTGGTGGCCGCTGCTTTGTTGCCAGCGTGAACTAGTGCAACTCGCATGGATCTACATACGCGTTTCAAATTTGCAAAATTTTCATGTGGACGAGATGTGTACACGTGTTGCGCGCATGGCCAACACACCCATAGAAGAGGTCGACCGCCGCCCCATTGTCCTACCCAAATGGAGGAAATCCAGACAATACAGACGTTCGTTTGGGGTCGTTTGTTTGAGTTGGCGTAAGTACTACAAAAATAATAAATAGGCAAAAATTGAAAATTGCAAATATGATAACAAAATTACGCTATGTTTACATCGTAAAAAGCTTTGAGGTAAGTGAAGGTTGGATGCATGTTATATTAACTTGTGACATAGAAGTTCAACTATATATTGCGGAAAAATGATAATGTGAAAAGCTTGCATGTGTTTGATGATGTAGATGACTAGCATATGTTTGATGATATGGATGGCTTGATGTAGGATCCTAAGTATTTCTAGAGGGGGGTGATTAGACTACTTGACCAAATAAAAACTTAGCCTTTTCCCAATTTTAGTTGTGGGCCACTTTTAGCAGTGGTAACTAGTCAAGCACACCCTACACATGCAATTCTAAGAGTATTGTAGCGTAAAGTAATGACATGCAAATGTAAGTAGAGGGTTGGGATAGGAAGATCAAACGCAAAGGTTGACACAACGATTTTTGGCGTGGTTTCGATAGGTGGTGCTATCGTACGTCAACGTTAGTGAAGACTTCAACCCACAAAGGGTAATGGTCGCGCGAGTCCATGGTGGGCTCAACCCACAGAGGGTCCATGAAGAAGCAACCTTGTATGTTCCATCATGGCTTACGTCCACGAAGGACTACCCTCACTCGGGGTAGATCTTCACGAAGTAGGCGATCTCCTTGCCCTTACAAACTTCTTGGTTCAACTCCACAACATGAAGTAGGAGGCTCCCAAGTGACACCTAACCAATCTAGGAGAAACCACCCTCCAAAAGGTAATAGATGCGGTAGAATGATGAACTCCTTGCTCTTGAGCTTCAAAAGATAGTCTCTTCAACACTCAATCACTCTGTCATAGATTTTGCATGGGTAGAAGAGATTGATTGGATGGAAAGCAACTTGGGGAGGCTAGAAATTAAATTTTAAATGGATGGATTGTAATATCTTGATTTCAACACATGAGTAGGTGGCTCTGTTGGAAATATGCCCTAGAGGCAATAATAAAGTGGTTATTATTATATTTCCTCGTTCATGGTAATTGTCTATTATTCATGCTATAATTGTATTAACCGGAAACCATAATACATGTGTGAATATATAGATCATAATGTGTCCCTAGGAAGCCTCTAGTTGGCTAGCTCGTTGATCAATAGATGATCATGGTTTCCTGATCATGGACATTAGATGTCATTGATAACAGGGTCACATCATTGGGGAATGATGTGATGGACAAGACCGAATCCTAAGCGTAGCACAAGATCGTGTTGTTCGTCTGCTAAAGCTTTTCTAACGTCAAGTATCATTTCCTTAGACCGTGAGATTTTGCAACTCCCAGATATCGTAGGAGTTCTTTGGGTGTACTAAACATCACAACATAACTAGGTGATTATAAAGGTGCACTACGGGTATCTCCGAAAGTGTCTGTTGGGTTGTACGAATCAAGACCGGGATTTGTCACTCCGTGTGACGGAGAGGTATCTCTGGGCCCACTCGGTAATCCATCATCATAATAAGCTCAGTGTGACTAACGAGTTAGCCACATGATTATGTGTTACGGAATGAGTAAAGGGACTTGTCGGTAACGAGATTGAACAAGGTATGGGGATACTGACGATCAAATCTCGGGTAAGTATCATACAGGTAGACAAAGGGAATTGCATACGGGATTGATTGAATCCTTGACACCGTGGTTCATCCGATGAGATCATCGTGGAACATGTGGGAGCTGCTACCTCTTGAGCTTGCGTTGGTTTTTCCGTTGAAGAGGAAACGGTGATGCAGCACACTAGCAGTAAGTATTTCCCTCGGTTTGAGAACCAAGGTATCAATCCAGTAGGAGTATCAAGGCAAGTCTCCAAAGTACCTACGCAAAAACAACAAACTTGCACCCAACACTATAAACGGGTTGTCAATCCCTTCACGATTGATTGCAAAGTGAGATCTGAAGGCGGAAAGTGCAACAAAGTAAAAGTGTAGATCTGAAAATATGAAGTGAAGTAGACCCGGGGGCCATAGTGTTCACTAGAGGCTTCTCTCATGATAGCAAGTATTACGGTGGGTGAACGAATTACTGTCGAGCAATTCATAGAACCGCGCAAAGTCATGACGATATCTAAGGCAATGATCATACATATATGCATCATGTCCGAGACAAGTAGACCGATACTGTCTGCATCTACTACTATTACTCCACACATCGACCGCTATCCTGCATGCATCTAGTGTATTAAGTTCATGAGAAACGGAGTAACGCCTTACGCAAGATGACATGATGTAGAGGGATAGATTCATGCAATAGATATAAACCCCATCTTTTTACCCTTGATGGCAACAACACGATGCGTGCCTTGCTACCCCTTCTGTCACTCGGTGAGGTCACCGCATGGTATGAACCCAAAACCAAGCACTTCTCCCATTGCAAGAATTATAGATCAAGTTGGCCAAACGAATCCCACAACTCGAAGAGAATTACAAGGATACAAAATCATGCATATAAGAGATCAGAGGAGACTCAAATAACATTCATAGATAATCTGATCATAAATCCACAATTCATAGGATCTTGACAAACACACCACAAAAGAAGATTACATCGGATAGATCTCCATGAAGATCATGGAGAACTTTGTATTGAAGATCCAAGAGAGAGAAGAAGCCATCTAGCTACTAGCTATGGACCCGAAGGTCTGTGGTGAACTACTCACGCATCATAGGAGAGGCAATGGTGTTGATGAAGAAGCCCTCCGTGTCTGAATCCCCCCTCCGGCAGGGCACCTGAACGTGCCCCGGATGGGATCTTGCAGAGACATAAGCTTGCGGCGGCGGAAAAGTATTTCCGTGGCTCTCTTCCATGGTTTCAGATTTTTAGGGAATTTATAGGCGAAAGAGGTAGGGCAAAGGAGCCACAGGGGGCCCACAAGGCTGCTAGGCGCCCCCAGGCCGCGGCTAGGGGGCTTGTGGCCTCCCCCGGGACCCTTTGCCTTGGTTCTCAAGTTCCCTGCGTATCTTCTGTTCCGGAAAAAATCCTTCCGAATATTTTATTCCATTTGGACTCCGTTTAATATTCTCCTCTGAAAAAGGTCAAAAACACGGAAAAAACAGGAACTGGCACTTGGCACTGAGTTAATAGGTTAGTCCCAAAAAAGATATAAAATGCATACAAAACATCCAAAGTTGACAAGATAATAGCATGCAACCATCAAAAATTATAGACACGTTGGAGACCTATCAGGAGCCAACATGGATATCCAGACCTCGTTGTTGGTTATTGTCCGGAGAGATGTCTCGGTCATGTCTGCATGTCTCTCGAACCCGTAGGGTCTACGCACTTAAGGTTCAATGACGCTAGAGTTGTAAAGGGAATGGTATGTGGTTACCGAAGGTTCCCGGACGTCACGAGGAGCTCTGGAATGGTCAGGAGGTAAAGATTGATATATAGGAAGTCCTGTTTGGTCACCAGAAAAGTTTCGGGCTCATCGGTAGTGTACCAGGAGTGTCGGGAGGGTGCCGGAGGACCCCCGGGAGGGGTGTGACGACCAAAGAGGTACATGGGCTGTTAGAGGAGGTGGACCAGCCCTTATTGGGCTGACCAAGGCCTTCCCTAAAGGCCTATGTGCATAGGGAAAGAGGAGATAAGGCAAAAGGCTTAAAAGGAAAAGGAGGAAGAGTCCTACCATGGTAGTCCACCTCCCTTGTGGGAGGTGGACTCCTCCCTAGCTTCGGCCGAAGCTCCTCCTCCTTGGAGGAGGGGCCAAGGCAGTCTCCCTCTCCATCCTCCTATATATAGTGGAGGGTTTTGGCCTTTTGGAGACACACAATTCATCTCTCCATGGCGCAGCCCTACTCCTCCTCCTCCACGTCCTCCGTAGCGCTTGGCGAAGCCCTGCCGAAGAATCACATAGTTCCACCGCCACCATGCCATCGTGCTGCCGGAGCTCTCCCTCAACTTCTCCTCTCTCCTTGCTGTATCAAGAAGGAGGATACGTTACCGGGCTGTACGTGTGTTGAACACGGAGGTGCCATGATTCGACACATAGATCGGAATCCACCGCGATGTGAATCGCTTCGAGTACGACTCCATCAACCGCGTTCATAGTAACGCTTCCGCTTAGCGATCTTCAAAGGTATGAAGATGCTCTACAACCCCTCTCGTTGCTGGTTTCTCCATAGATAGATCCTTGCATGGCGTAGGAAGTTTTTTGAAATTACTATGATCCCCAACAGTGGCATCCGAGCCAAGGTTCTATGCGTAGATTCTATGCACGAGTAGAACACAAAAGTTGTGGGTGCTGATTTGTTAATTTATTTGCCGTTACTAGTCTTATCTTGATTCGGCGGCATCGTGGGATGAAGCGGTCGAGACCGACTTTACACGTACCCTTACGTGAGACTGGTTCCACAAACTGACATACACTTGGTGCATAAGGTGGCTAGCGGGTGTCTGTCTCTCTCAATTTAGTCGGATCGGATTCGATGAAGAGGGTCCTTATGAAGGGTAAATAGCATTGGTATATCAACGTTGTGGCTGTCACGTAGGTAAGAAACATTATTGCTAGAAACCCTAACCAGCCACGTAAAACTTGCAATAACAATTAGAGGACGTGTAACTTGTTTTTGCAGGGTATGATATGTGATGTGATATGGCCAAAAGGATGTGATGTTACATGTGTGATGTATGAGATTGATCATGTTCTTGTAATAGGATTCACGACTTGCATGTCGATGAGTATGACAACCGGTAGGAGCCATAGGAGTTGTTTTAATTTATTGTATGAGATGCAACGCCATGTTGATTACTTTACTTTATCGCTAACGGTTAGCTATAGTAGTAGAAGTAATGGATTGGCGTGACGACTTCGCGATGACACAATGATGGAGATCATGCTGATGGAGATCATGGTTTCATGCCGGTGATGATGATGATCATGGTGCCCCGAAGATGGTGATCAAAGGAGCAAGATGATATTGGCCATATCATGTCGCTATATGATTGCATGTCATGTTTATCATGTTTTACATCTTATTGCTTAGAACGACGGTAGCAAAGATAAGATGATCCCTCATTAAAATTTTGAGATATGTATTCCCCTAAGTGTGCACCATTGCGAAGGTTCGTTGTTTCGAAGCACCATGTATTGATCGGGTGTGATAGATTCTAACGTTCGCATACAACAGGTGTAAGCCAGTTTACACACACAAAACACTTAGGTTGACTCGACGAGCCTAGCATGTACAGACATGGCCTCGAATACGAGAGACCGAAAGGTCGAACATGAGTCGTATGGTTGATACGATCAGCATAGAGATGCTCGCCATTGATGACTAGTCCATCTCACGTGATGATTGGACACGAGCTAGTTGACGTGGATCATGTGTCACTTGGATGACTAGATGGATGTCGATCTAAGTGGGAGTTCATTAGTAATTTGATTAGATGAAGTTATTTATCATGAACTTAGTCTAAGAGTGTCTTTACAAATATTGTAGATCCAATGGCCAACGCAATTGTCCCATTCAACTTCAATGCGTTCCTAGAGAAAACCAAGCTGAAAGACGATGGGAGCAACTATGCGGACTAGGCTCGTAACTTAAAGCTCATCCTCATGGCTTCCAAGAAGGCATATGTCCTTGATGCACCGCTAGGTGATCCTCCTGTTCCCGCGGCAGACCAGGACGCAAGGAACGCCTGGCAGTCACAGAGTGATGACTACTCTCTCGTTCAGTGCAGCATGCTTTGCAGTTTAGAACCGGGGCTCCAAAGGCGTTTTGACCAACACCGAGCATATGAGATGTTCGAGGAGCTGAAACTTGTTTTTCAAGCTCGTTGATATGTCCCAAACGTATCTATAATTTATGTTTGTTCCATGCTCTTTTGGGTGACATTGTTATGTGTTTTGCTACACTTTCATACTTTTTTACACATATTTGGACTAACCTACTAACTCAGTGCACCCAGTGCCAGTTTCTATCTGCTGATGTCTTTTAATTGCAGGGGCTTTACCCCAATTTTCAGAGCCTGAAAAATCCCGAGAAAAATATATAAAAATCAGCGTGACAGACGCTTCAGGAAGCATCAAGGTGGGACAGAGGGGAGCCAGGCCTCGCCTAGGCGGCCACCTGGCGCAAACCCCCTCCTGCCCACGCCACCAGTTCGCATGGGTGGCGGGTCCACCCCCTGGCGCCCTCCCTTGGCTTATATTTACTTCCCGAAGCGAAAACCCTAAATATATATCCTGCATCACGAATTTCACCACCGTTCCGCCGCCTTAGCGCTCCCGAGATCGGGAGCGCCAGGAGATCTCTTCCCGGCACCCTGCCAGAGGGAGGATTGACCTCCGGGAGCTTCTCCACCACCATGGACGCTTCCCGGATGTGCCGTGATTAGTCCTGCTTGGACGATGGCTCCATGACCAGCAGCTATGTGATGTTTTCTCTCCAATCTTGTGCTTCAATGCCTAGCCCTTGTGAGCTTCCCTACATGATCAAGGCATCTATGTAATTTACCTGCTGTTGCTATGCTGAGTTTGTTGGGATCTGATGGATTATGAGATTATGTTCAGATTGTGATGAGTTATATATTTGGTTCTCGTTTTATATTTTGTTTTTGAGTAATTCATGCATGTTCTTCATTGCTTTTTATTTCTTTGGCCAAGCAGTAGATTGTAACTCCAAGAGGGAGTGTTATGCATGATTGTGGGTTCATGCCCCCTGATGTCTAGCTTGAGTGACAGAAACATGAGACTAGGGGATGTGTTGTTGCCGCCAGGGAGAAAACAACGGTGCTTGTAACCACGGTTGTAAGGATTGTTTACCTTACACAAAGTTTGTTAATGCAGTTGTCCGTTGCTTTGAGTTTACACTTCGGGTGGGGCTCGCAACTTAATACCAGCGAGATGTTCTGGATAGATATCTCAAGGTGGATGATTAGTGAGTAGATGTCGATGGATAAATGGTCTACTTGTCTTGGCGTACCGCCCATACTTTTGAGCCTCTAATTTTCTTGTAGCATGATTAGCATTGTAGTGCGTTTATAATTCTGTCAATTGGCCAGTTGTAATTTGTTTACCCAGCATAGTTTTTATCGTCTTTTGGGAGAGAGACATCACTAGTGATCATCATGGGACACTGGTCCATATTTCCACCATTGTTTAGACCTCCACCATTTACTGCTTTTATTTCCTTTTCCGTTGCAATCACCATCGTTATTCCCTCTTGTGTTTGATCCTTTGCAAACGACAAGGCCGAAGAGATTGACAACCTCTCTGAACTCGTTGGGAGAAAAGTTATTTGTTGTGTGTGCAGGTCCACGTCTTCTGCTAGCGCCAGAGCAGCAGACACCTACTTGTTGATCCTTGGAGTCCTCCTGGTTCGATAAACCTTACAGTCCCCGTGTAAGGGAAATCTTCTGTTGACTACATCTCAACCTTCCACTTGGGGTAACCAACGAGGAGCGAGGAGTATAGTTTCATCAACTCGTCATTAAGCAAATTTCTGGTGCCATTGACGGGGACTCCAATCTTCAAGATAGGGGAGTTGCACACTATCTTTTACCTTTGCTTTTTAGTCTTGTTAGTTTGCTTTCTAGTTTTTTCTTTAGAGTCTTATACCAAAAACCACAAAAAATTAGTTGATTTGCTTTGAGTTGTCATTTCTGCTTAGTCAAGCATGTTAGGATTTGGTGCTTTGAGGGAATCTGAGGTCCTATATTTCCATCAAAGGAATGGAGAAAATATGAAGAAGGCTTGGGATAGAATTTCTCAAGCACATAAAAGAATTATGCCTTGGATGTCTATCAAAATTGTGCTGAGAAATTTTTATCATGGTCTTTTTTGGTGGTGTAAACACTCTCTTGATATTATAGCTGAAGGAGACATTTTAGAGTGTGATGAGGCTATAGCTCTTGATATTATACATGGTCTATCTAATTACTTTGTTTATGATCATGGCTTTGACACTATTATATATAGACTTGCTACCATTGAAAGAAGAATAGATGCTCTAGACTTGAGCGAAAGAGAGAAACCCATGGTTGATAAGAAAAATATTTTGAAAATAGATGATGACTAGGAGCCTTTTGTTAGAATTAGCATCTCTAACCAAGACTTCCTTGCTTATTGTGATATTGGATCCATGGTTTCTACAATGTCAAAAGTTGTTTATGATTCTCTAAGCCTTTTAAACATGGACAGTTTTTCATCTTATCACGAACATGATAATGGGGATATTTCTGAGATCCAGGGAAAGGTAAAAGATGTCCAGGTTACATTCTTTAAAAGGAATGCAACGGTTGATTTCTTCATCATGAAGCCAAACCAAGAAAACATAGTGCTTGGAAGGGACTTCCTCCGAGACATGAAAGGCTTCATTGATATAGGTAAAGGACACATGTGCTTACGTGGGAAAGCAAAAGGTACGTACCCGTTCCCTAGGAAAAATAAGGATGAACTTGTTGAGGATCCGTTTGAAGGTTTTGATGATTCTGATGACTTTGGTGAATTTTGATCCTTCTTTTTTGCATCATACCTAGCTCAAAGGCATAAAAGAAAGCGCTTATTGGGAGGCAACCCAATTTGTTTGTACTTTCAGTTTTAGTGGTCTTGATGTTCGTTACTACCGTAGCAACATTATTGTATGTTTATTTTCAAGCTTTGTGCCAAGTTTTAGCCTCCGATTGCAACAAAGTTCAAAAGTTGTGACATGTTGTCCAGAAACAGATTATGTCTGCTTGACGGAAAAATTAGCCAAAAATCACTAGATCATCTTTCTGATCTGAATACGTTTTACAGTATGCTCTATATAATTGACTTTCTGGCGTCTGTTCTGAATTTTTTGATTTGAGTAGCATAAGTGCCCCGAAAAAATTATTTACTACCTGCTGGTCTGATTTTCCCAGATTCTGCCCTGTTTTGCAAATCCTAAGTTTTGTTTTTCTTTGCAAAAACCTTTTGGCAATCTTGATAAATAGCAGGTCTTCCTGAAAATCTTTGTTTCCAGTAGAGAAAAATATATTTTATTATGGGCACTAACCACTCTAATCAGCTTATGACGAGTTTCGTATGAAGGGAGTTTTCAAGTATGCCATGGAAGATGATAAAAGAAGTTCCAGGAGTGTCAAGCGCTCAAGCTTGGGGATGCCCCCATACACCCCAAGGAATATTCATGGAGACTCAAGCGTCTAAGCTTGGGGATGCCCCCGTGCATCCCCTTCTCCATCAACAATCATCAATTCGTCCTTCTCCATGCTATATTTTTATCACTTCATATGTTATGTGCTATGCTTGGAGCGTCCCGCTCTTTATTTTTTTAGTTTGTTTTAGCTTTGCTTGCTGTTCATAACAAGTTGGACCCTAGCTTTCTTTGTTTGGGAGAGAAACACGCTCCACTCCACCCTAGAACACAACATAGGTTTTCATGTTTATATTTTTGTGTGTTCTTTATCTTTTCATAGCTGATGTCGTGCTTAGCTCTTAGTTTTCATGCTTTATCTTTTTAAGAGCTTCTATTTAGGTTGCTTTTGGAACTCTCTTGAGTTATCATGCTTATCTTGTTTAGAGAGTTGGCTTGTTTCACTGGGTTGTGTGTCTTGCATGAGTAGGTAATTGAGGTTGTTATTTAAGTGTAGTAGTAACTTGCAATAGTTTGAGGTATTGATTTGAGTAATGTTTGGACTCTTGATGTCAAGAGCTTGAGCCTATTAGTGATAGTGTTGTATTTTGGGCAACTTGTGTTTATTTTCAAAAATAATATATTTAGTTGAGAACTCTAGCTACTAGATGGATCGCTAACCTCTGGAGGGGTTGGAATATATAGAGTACCCTCACGTTACCGTGAGTCGAGGATGCACAAGGATAACCAAACCCCCAAACACTCCTCCTTGGGTACTTGTCTCTATGTGAGTATCCTGGCTAGATAATGAGTTACCGATAATAAGTGCATGAGTTCTTCGGACTAATGCGAGTATTCGATTGTTGGCGCTTCCACCATCCATATTTTGCTAGCCTCTTCGGTACCGTGCATTGCCCTTTCTCGTCTTGAGAGTTGGTGCATACTTCACCGGTGCATCCAAACCTTTGGCATGATATGCTCTGTCATCATAAGCCTCATTATATCCTTCCTCAAAACAGCCACCATACCTACCTATTAAGGCATTTCCATAGCCTTTCCGAGATACATTGCTATGCGACATCCACCATCTCATGACTTGATCTTCATGGCATACATGTTTTTGCTTGATCGAGGAGTGATACGTCCATTTTGCATCATGCTTTTATGTTGATATTTATCGCATTATGGGCTGTTATTACACATTACAGTACAATACTTATGCCTTTTCTCTCTTATTTTACAAGGTTTACATGAAGAGGGAGAATGCCGGCAGCTGGAATTCTGGGCTGAAAAAGGAGCAAGTTTGAGACACCTATTTTGCACAACTCCAAAAGCCGTGAAAATCAACAAGGAATTATTTTGGATTATATAAAAAATACTGGGCGGAATAAACACTGGAGGGGAGCCAATAGGAGGCCACAAGCCTTCCAAGCGCGCCCTACCCCCTGGTCATGCCTGGGTGGCTTGTGGGCCCCCTGTTACCCCTTCGGCTCCCATATTCTGCTATAAGGAGGGTTTTGTACCAGAAAAAAATAAGAGGAAGGCTTTCGGGAAGAGACGCCGCCACCATGAGGTGGAACTTGAGAAGAACCAATCTAGAGCTCCGGCACGGCCATCCTGCCGGGGAAACTTCCCTCCCGGAGGGGAAATCGTCGCCATTGTCATCACCAACACTCCTCTTATCGGAGGGGACTCATCTCCATCAACATCCTCATCAGCACCATCTCATATCCAAACCCTAGTTCATCTCTTGTAACCAATCTCCGTCTCACGACTCCGATTGGTACTTGTAAGGTTGCTAGTAGTGTTGATTACTCTTTGTAGTTGATGCTAGTTGGATTACTCGGTGGAAGATCATATGTTCAGATCCTTAATTCTATTCAATACCTCTATGGTCATGAACATAATTATGCTTTGTGAGTAGTTACGTTTGTTCCTGAGGACATGGGATAAGTCTTGCTATAAGTAGTCATGTGAATTTGGTATTCGTTCGATATTTTGATGCGTTGTATGTTGTCTTTCCTCTAGTGGTGTTATGTGAACGTCGACTACATAACACTTCACCATTATTTGGGCCTAGAATAAGGCAATGGAAAGTAATAAGTAGATGATGGGTTGCTAGAGTGACAGAAGCTTAAACCCTAGTTTATGCGTTGCTTCGTAAGGGGCTGATTTGAATCCACTAGTTTAATGTTATGGTTAGACTTAGTCTTAATTCTTCTTTCGTAGTTGCGGATGCTTGCGAGATGGGTTAATCATAAGTGGGATGTTTGTCCAAGTAAGGACAGCACCCAAGCACCGGTCCACCCACATATCAAACTATCAAAGTAGCGAACGTGAATCATATGAACATGATGAAAACTAGCTTGACAGAAATTCCCATGTGTCCTCGGGAGCGCTTTACCTCATATAAGAGTTCGTCCAGGCTTGTAACTTGCTACAAAAGGGATTGGGCCATCTTGCTGCACCTTTTTTACTATTGTTACTTGCTACTCGCTACGAATTATCTTATCACACAACTATCTGTTACCGATAATTTCAGTGCCTGCAGAGAATACCTTGTTGAAATCCACTTGTCAGTTCCTTCTGCTCCTCGTTGGGTTCGACACTCTTACTTATAGAAAGGACTACGATAGATCCCCTACACTTGTGGGTCATCAATACTCTTTTCTGGCACCGTTTCCGGGGAGTGAAGCGCCTTTGGTAAGTGGAATTTGGTAAGGAAACATTTATATAGTGCGCTGAAATTTATTATCACTTGTCACTATGGAAACTAATCCTTTGAGGAGCTTGTTCGGGGTATCTTCACCTCGACCGGAAGCACAAGGAGTTGCTCCTCAACCTACTGCACCTACTGAAAATATTTATTATGAAATTCCTTCGGGTATGCTAGAGAAACTGTTGGCTAATCCTTTCTCAGGAGATGGAACATCGCATCCCAACTTGCATCTAATCTATGTAGATGAAGTTTGTGGTTTATTTAAGCTTGCAGGTTTGCCTGAGGATGAGGTCAAGAAGAAGGTCTTTCCCTTATCTTTGAGGGATAAAGCATTGAGATGGTATAGGCTATGTGATGATACTGGACCATGGAACTACAACCGATTTAAATTGGAATTTCATCAAAAGTTTTATCCTATGCATTTGGTACATCGTGATCGGAATTATATCTATAATTTTTGGCCTCGTGATAGAGAAAGTATCGCTCAAGCTTGGGGGAGGCTTAAGTCAATGTTATATTCATGCTCCAACCATGAGCTCTTGAGAGAAATTGTTATTCAGAACTTCTATGCTCGACTTTCTCATGATAATCGCACCATGCTTGACACTTCTTGTACCGGTTCTTTTATGAAGAGAGATATTGACTTCAAATGGAATTTATTGGAAAGAATTAAACGCAATTCTGAAGATTGGGAGTTTGATGAAGGTAAGGAGTCAGGTATGAATCTTTAGTTCGATTGCGTTAAATCCTTTGTTGAAACAAATACTTTTTGTGATTTTAGCGCTAAACATGGACTTGACTGTGAGATAGTAGCTTTATTAGGTGAATCATTTGTTGCTCATAATAATCTCCCTAAAGAGAAGTGGTTTAAGTATCATCCTCCCATAAAAGTCAATGTAGTAAAACCCAATCTAGTTGAAGAGAAAGTCATTGATTATAATGATCCTATTGTTCCTAGTGCTTACATTGAGAAACCACCATTCCCTGTTAGAATAAAGGATCATGCTAAAGCTTCAACTATGATACGTAAGGGCTACATTATAACACCTACACCCCCTGAGCAAATTAAAGTTGAACCTAGCAATGCTATTATCAAAGATCTCTTGTCCGACAATGTTGATGGGCATGTTATTCACTTCTGTGAAGATGCTGCTAGAATTGCTAAACCTCATGCTAGAGACAAACATAAGCATGTTGTCGGCATGCATGTTGTTTCTGTTAAGATAGGATATCATTGTTATCATGGTTTATGTGACATGGGTTCTAGTGTTAGTGCAATACCTCAATCTTTATATAATGAAATTAAAGATGAGATTTCACCTATCGAGATGGAATTTATCGATGTTACTATTCAGCTTGCCAATAGAGATACTATCTGCCCTGTGGGAATTGTTAGAGATGTTGAAGTCTTGTGTGGTAAAACTAAGTATCCTACTGATTTTCTCGTTCTTGCTACCACACAAGATAGCTTTTGTCCCATCATATTTGGTAGACTTTTTCTCAATACTGTCAATGCTCAGATTAATTGTGACAAACAAACTGTCATTGTTGGCTTTGAAGGTGTGTCACATGAGTTTAATTTTTCCAAGTTTGGTAGACAACCTCATGAAAAAGAATTGTCTAGTAAGGATGAAATTATGGCTCTTGCTTCTATTGATGTGCCTCCTACTGATCCTTTAGAGCAATACTTGCTTGAGCATGAAAATGATATGCATAAGGATGAAAGGCATGAGATAGATAGAGTTATCTTTGAACAACATCCTATCCTCAAGAATAATTTGCCTGTTGAACTACTTGGAAATCCACCCCCACCAAAGGGTGATCCTGTGTTTGAGCTTAAACAGTTACCTGATACTCTTAAGTATGCTTATCTCAATGAAAAAGAGATATATCCTGTTATTATTAGTGCTAGCCTTTCAGAGCATGAAGAAAATAAATTATTGAAAACTCTGAGGAAGCACCGTGCTGCTATTGGATATACTCTTGATGATCTTAAGGGCATTAGTCCCACTCTATGCCAGCATAAAACTAAAACTAATCCTGATTCCAAACCAGTTGCCGATCATCAACAAAGATTAAATCCTAAGATGAAAGATGTGGTAAGAAAACAAATACTAAAGCTCCTGGAAGCAGGTATTATCTATCATGTTGCTCATAGTGATTGGGTAAGTCCGGTTCATTGCGTCCCTAAGAAGGGAGGTATTACCGTTGTCCCTAATGATAAAGATCAATTGATCCCATAGAGAATTGTTACTGGCTATAGGATGGTAATTGATTTTAGGAAATTGAATAAAGCCACTAGGAAAGATCATTGCCCTTTGCCTTTTATTGACCAAATGCTAGAAAGATTGTCTAAACACACACACTTTTGCTTTCTAGATGGTTATTCTGGTTTCTCCCAAATACCAGTTGCACAATCTGATCAGGAGAAAACCACTTTTACCTGCCCTTTCGGTACCTTTGCTTATAGACGTATGCCTTTTGGCTTATGTAATGCAACTGCTACCTTTCAAAGATGTATGATGGCTATATTCTCTGACTTTTGAGAAAAGATTGTTGAGGTTTTCATGGATCATTTCTCCGTTTACAGGTCTTCTTTTGATGATTGCCTGAGCAACCTTGATCGAGTTTTGCAGAGATGTAAAGATACCAACCTTGTCTTGAATTGGGAGAAGTGCCACTTTATGGTTAATGAAGGCATCATCTTAGGACATAAAATTCCTGAAAGAGGTATTGAAGTCGATAAGGCTAAAGTTGATGCGATCGAGAAAATGCCATGCCCTACAGACATTAAAGGTATAAGAAGTTTCCTTGGTCATGCTGGTTTCTATAGAAGGTTCATTAAAGACTTCTCTAAGATCTCTAGGCCTCTTACCAATCTCTTGTAAAAAGATATTCCTTTTGTTTTTGACGATGATTGTGAGGAAGCATCTGAAATACTTAAGAAGGCCTTGATAACTGCACCTATTGTTCAACCACCTGATTGGAACCTACCTTTTGAAATTATGTGTGATGCAAGTGATTATGCTGTTGGTGCTATTCTAGGACAAAGAGTTGATAAGAAATTGAATGTTGTTCATTATGCTAGTAAAACTCTAGGCAGTGCCCAAAGAAACTATGCTACTACTGAAAAAGATTTTTTAGCAGTCGTGTTTGCATGTGATAATTTCAGATCTTACATTGTTGATTCCAAAGTTACTATTCATACTGATCATGCTGCTATTAAGTATCTCATGGAAAAGAAAGAAGCTAAGCCTAGACTTATTAGATGGGTTCTCTTGCTACAAGAATTTGATTTGCATGTTGTTGATAGGAAGGGTGCCGAGAACCCCGTAGCAGATAACTTGTCTAGGTTGGAGAATGTTCTTGATGACCCACAACCTATTGATGATAGCTTTCCTGATGAACAATTGAATGTCATCAATGCTTCACGTAGTACACCTTGGTATGCTGATTATGCAACTTATATTGTTGCTAAATGTATACCACCTAGTTTCGCATACCAACAAAAGAAGAAATTCTTCTTTGATTTGAGACATTACTTTTGGGATGATCCTCACCTTTATAAAGAAGGAGTAGATGGTGTTATTAGACGTTGTGTACCTGAGCATGAACAGGAAAAAAATCCTACAGAAGTGTCACTCCAAGGCTTACAGAGGACACCATGCGGGAGATAGAACTGCACACAAGGTATTGCAATTCGGTTTCTATTGGCCTACTCTCTTCAAGGATGCCCGTAAGTTTGTCTTGTCTTGTGATGAATGTCAAAGAATAGATAATATCAGTAAATGTCAGGAAATGCCTATGAATTATTCACTTGTCATTGAACCATTTGATGTTTGGGGTTTTGATTATATGGGACCTTTTCCAAAGTCTAACGGGTATACTCATATTCTAGTTGTTGTTGATTACGTTACTAAGTGGGTAGAAGCTATCCCAACTAGTAGTGATGATCATAACACCTCTATTAAGATGCTTAAAGAAGTTATTTTCCCTAGATTTGGAGTCCCTAGATATTTAATGACTGATGGTGGTTCACATTTTATTCATGGTGCTTTCCGTAAAACGCTTGCTAAGTATGATGTCAACCATAGAATTGCATCTCCTTATCACCCTCAGTCCAGTGGTCAAGTAGAGTTAAGTAATAGAGAGATTAAACTAATTCTGCAAAAGACTATTAAGAGGTCTAGAAAGAATTGGTCTAAGAAGCTTGATGGTGCATTGTGGGCTTATAGAACTGCTTATAAGAATCCCATGGGCATGTCTTCATACAAAATGGTTTACGATAAAGCATGTCATTTACCTCTTGAGCTAGAGCATAAGGCTTATTGGGCAATCAAAGAGCTCAACTTTGATTTCAAACTTGCTGGTGAGTAGAGGTTATTTGATATTAGCTCACTTGATGAATGGAGAACTCGGGCATATGAAAATGTCAAGTTGTTTAAAGAAAAGGTTAAGAGGTGGCAAGATAAAAGGGTACAAATACGTGAGTTCAATGTAGGTGATTATGTCTTGCTATACAATTCTCGTTTAAGTTTGTTTGCACGCAAGCTTCTCTCTAAATGGGAAGGTCCTTACGTTGTCGAGGAAGTGTATCGTTCCGGTGCCATCAAAATGAACAATACGGAAGGGAATTTTCCGAGAGTTGTAAATGGGCAAAGAATCAAGCATTATATCTCAGGTACTCCCATAAATGTTGAAAGCAATATTATTAATACCATAACTCCGGAGGAGCACATAAGGGATATTTACCACCTCGTTTCAGACTCCAAAAACGAAGAGGTATGTGATTTGGTAAGTAAACTGACTCCAAAACTTTTCCAGTAGCAATTTTTCTCTGTTTTGGAATTTTTAGAAAAATAGAAAAATTTAAAGTAGTCCGGAAAGTGCACGAGGAGGCGACAAGCCTGCCAGGCGCGCCCTACCCCCGCTGGCCGCGCCTAGGTGGCTTGTGAGCACCTCGTGTGTCTCCCGGACTCTGTTTTCTTGTGGAATACTCCTTTTGGTCGGGAAAAATTCATTATATATTCTCCCGGAAGGTCTGACCCTCGTATCACGCAAATATCATGTGTTTTCGTTTCGATTTGTTGTGCAGACAGATCTAGATCGCTATGGCGTCCCCAAAAGTTCCGAAGGACAAGTTCTTCGAGAAGGTCATCAATCCCTACCTCGCGGGAGTGCTGCAACACCCTCAATCTATCAAGATGCATGAGGGGTTGCTGCACATCTGTGATGTTGAGGGGCCCAAGAAGACCGGAAGCGTAGAGGCGAGGCTCGAAGCAATCGAGCAGCAAGTCTTCAAGTGCCAAGGGATGGTGGAACACGGACTAAACGCCAACCACATGATGATCACGGAGCTCACCAACAAGCACAAGATCAATGCCAATGACATCGGGAAGCACCTCTCCAGGCTCTATGACAGAATTGATCACCTCCAAGCCCAGATCTACGACCTGCAGAACCAAAACTATGAGTATGAGTATATATTTAAATCAATATAGTTGGCTGCAGATTTGAGGATTCCGGAGACTCGATCATCTTTCCATGAAGGGGCACCTATGCCTTGGAAGACGGAGAATCAACCCTAGACTGCAGCAACTCCACCACCATCACCTTTGAAGGAAGACAATTAAGCACGGGTATGGGCACTCCCCTTAGCTTGTCCCAAGCTTGGGGGAGTTACCCCGGTATCGTATCACCATCACATCTTTTGCCTTTACCTTTTTATTAGTTCAATCCTTTCTGGTTTTATCTTTTTCTAGTAGAATAAAGTTCTTAGTATGATCTAGGCTTGAGTTTTTCTTTGTGTTTCCCTCAATGTAATCGAGTTCGTGAGTTATAATAAAGAGTGTTTTAGTTAAGGGTCTTGCTTCATGCCATGATCTAAAGAAAAGAACAATAAAAGAACAAAAGCATGAAAGATCATGTAATGATCTTATGGGAAGTGATGGCTTCACATATAAAAAGAATGTTGATTGAAACCTGTTGTGGGTGGACAAACATAGACCTTGGTCATTGCTGCAATTAATAGGAAGTAATAAAGAAAGAGAGGTTCACATATAAATATATCATCTTTGACACCGCCTATGATTGTGAACACTCATTAAACTATTTTATATGCTAAGAGGTAGATGTTGGACAAGGAAGACAACATAATGAATTATGTTTGCTTAGTTCCGAACAATGTTATATGACTAGAGATCCCTTAGCATATGATGATTGCTTCCACCTCATATTAGCCAAAACTTCCGCACTAAGTAGAGATACTACTTGTGCATCCATAAACCCTCAACCCAGTTTTGCCATGAGAGTCCACCATACCTATCTATGGATTGAATAAGATCCCTCAAGTAAGTTGTCATCGGTGCAAGCAATAAAAATTGCTCCCTAAATATGTATGATCTATTAGTGTGTGGAAAATAAGCTTTGTACGAACCTGTGATGAGGAAGACATAAAAGCGACAGACTGCATAATAAAGTTCTTTATCACAGGAGGCAATATAAAGTGACGTTCCTTCACACTAAGAGGTCACACATCCAAACCTCAAAAGTGCATGACAACCTCTGCTTCCCTCTGCGAAGGGCCTATCTTGTACCTTTACTTTTTATCTTGCAAAGAGTCATGGTGGTCGACACCAATTCCTTATTACGCCATTATCTTGGCTAACGTCATGTGCTAGGGAAAGATCTATATTCATATGTCAACTTGGAAGTAAGTATTCATGAATTATTATTGTTGACATTACCCTTGAGGTAAATAGTTGGGAGGCGAAACTATAAGCCCCTTTCTTTCTCAGTGTCCAACTGAAACTTTGATCTCATGAGTACCACGTGAGTTTTAGCAATTGTAGAAGACTAAAAGATGATTGAGTATGTGGATTTGCTTTACAAGCTCTTATTTGACTCTTTCCGATATTATGATAAATTGGAATTGCTTCAATGACTAAAGACTATTGGTTGCTAATTCTCAATAAGGTTCTTGATCCATACTTTACATTGTGAAGGAATTGTCACTTTAGCAT
Source organism: Hordeum vulgare subsp. vulgare (assembly GCF_904849725.1). Lineage (NCBI taxonomy): Eukaryota > Viridiplantae > Streptophyta > Magnoliopsida > Poales > Poaceae > Hordeum > Hordeum vulgare. The sequence continues at coordinate 65,171,086 of NC_058522.1, forward strand.
AAGAGATTATATGACGACATTGTTGTTCCAAATATGATCATGATGCTTGCATGTCCGTATTTTGTTTTATCAACACCTCTATCTCTAAACATGTGGCATATATATTGATCTCGGCTTCCGCTTGAGGACAAGCAAGGTCTAAGCTTGGGGGGGTTGATACGTCCATTTTGCATCATGCTTTTATGTTGATATTTATCGCATTATGGGTTGTTATTACACATTACGGTACAATACGTATGCCTTTTCTCTCTTATTTTATAAGGTTTACATGAAGAGGGAGAATGTCGGCAGCTGGAATTCTGGGCCGAAAAAGGAGCAAGTTTGAGATACCTATTTTGCACAACTCCAAAATCCATGAAAAACAACGAGGAATTATTTTGTATTATATAAAAAATACTGGGCAGAAGAAACACTGGAGGGGAGCCACCACGAAGCCACAAGCCTGCCAGGCGCGCCCTACCCCCTGGTCGCGCTTGGGTGGCTTGTGGGCCCCCTGTTACCCCTCCAGCTCCCATCTTATGCTATAAGGAGGGTTTCGTCCCAGAAAAAATGATAGGAAGGCTTTCGGGAAGAGACACCGTCGCCACGAGGCGGAACTTGAGCAGAACCAATCTAGAGTTCCGGCATGGCCGCCCTGCCGGGGAAACTTCCCTCCCAGAGGGGGAAATCATCGCCATCGTCATCATCAACACTCCTCTCATTGGCGGGAACTCATCTCCATCAACATCTTCATCAGCACCATCTCATCTCCAAACCCTAGTTCATCTCTTGCCACCAATCTCCATCTCACGACTCCGATTGGTACTTGTAAGGTTGCTAATAGTGTTAATTACTCTTTGTAGTTGATGCTAGTTGGATTACTCGGTGGAAGATCATATGTTCAGATCCTTAATGCTATTCAATACCTCTCTGGTCATGAACATAATTATGCTTTGTGAGTAGCTACGTTTGTTCCTGAGGACATGGGATAAGTCTTGCTATAAGTAATCATGCGAATTTGGTATTCGTTCGATATTTTGATGCGTTGTATGTTGTCTTTCCTCTAGTGGTGTTATGTGAACGTCAACTACATAACACTTCACCATTATTTGGGACTAGAAGAAGGCAATGGGAAATAAAAAGTAGATGATGGGTTGCTAGAGTGACAGAAGCTTAAACCCTAGTTTATGCGTTGCTTCATAAGGGGCTGATTTGGATCCACTAGTTTAATGCTATGGTTAGACTTAGTCTTAATTCTTCTTTCGTAGTTGCGGCTGCTTGCGAGAGGGGTTAATCATAAGTGGGATGTTTGTCCAAGTAAGGACAGCACCCAGGCACCGGTCCACCCACATATCAAACTGTCAAAGTAGCGAACGCGAATCATATGAACATGATGAAAACTAGCTTGACAGAAATTCCCATGTGTCCTCGGGAGCGCTTTACCTCATGTAAGAGTTCGTCCAGGCTTGTCCCTTGCTACAAAAGGGATTGGGACATCTTGCTGCACCTTTGTTACTATTGTTACTTGCTACTCGCTACGAATTATCTTATCACACAACTATCTCTTACTGATAATTTCAGTGCCTGCAGAGAATACCTTGCTGAAAACCACTTGTCAGTTCCTTCTGCTCCTCGTTGGGTTCGACACTCTTACTTATCGAAAGGACTACGATAGATCCCCTACACTTGTGGGTCATCAAGGAGACGCTTGCTAGTTGGGCTTTGCCCTTGTTATTGCGCTAGTATCATTGCATATCCTGCTACACTGACAGAGGCATACATTTGCATACATCATGATAGTTTTCATGTATCTTTATGTTGAGTACTTATTATAAAGTGTGAAGATCTTCTTTTTATTTCTTGTAAAATATAGAGTGTTTCCCTTAAGTGAGGAAAAGATCCCAAAGAGGACAAATTAAAAGATGCCAAAAGAGGACACATGAAAAGATCCCAAAGAGGACAAATGAGAGATAAATAGAAAGAGCCAAAGAGGCCACAAAATAAAAAAAGGGAAAGAAAAAAGAAAAAAAAGAAAAAAAAGAAGGGGGCAACACTACTATTCCTTTTGAAAGATCCACACTCGTACTCCATTGTTATATTTGTACTCCATAGAGATTATCATTCATGCATAACTATGTGGGGACCCTTAAACCACTACAGGAATCAACTTCTTTGCCATCTGCCATCACAGACGGCAAAGACAAAACAACAGACGGCAAAGACAAAACAACAGACGGCAAAGAATTTCACGGCCGGCAAAATTTCTGCGTCAGCCTACGACGGCATAGGACCTTCTTTGCCGTCTGTCCCCCCAAAGCGGACGACAAAGCTCTTTGCCGTCAGCTTTCCTTAGGAGCAGTCGGCAAAGTGCTCGAGACGGCAGCCAACAGGCGTTGCCTCCGTTAGGGGTTAACGGAGGCTTTGTCGTCTGCCTCCCCCTTATTCTTTGCCGTATGCCTCCCCCTTATTCTTTGTCGCCTGCCTCCTCCTCCCCCCCCTCCACTCTTTGTCGTCTACCTCCTCTTCCCCCCCTCCTCTGTGCCCTCTTCTTTGCCATCTGCCCACCCTGGAGGTAGACGGCAAAGAGCCTATATAGACACCCCAAGATGCACAGTTGGGTGCCATGTGGCACCTTTGCCATCTGCCAGCTGATGGCACAGGTCTTTGCCATCAGCTGGCAGACGGCAAAGAGCCCATATAGTACATGTTTTTTTTGTTTTATATTATTTCACAACGCATATATATATACATATTATATATATATATATTTTATATATATATATATATGACATCACATTTATATAATTCACCACACATATATGATATATAGTTCACCACACATATACTTGCCAACACATATATATAATTCACCACACATATATGATATACATATAAATCAATGTACATCCCCATATATCGAAAGAACCAACATACAAAGTATTGCACTATTTATCCATATATACATATACATATAGTTCGACATTGTTCATCAAATCAAATGAAAATTAGATGATATACATATAAAGTTCATCCATCGACATTGTTCAACTCCATGAATGCCAGCTTCCATGCATGTAGTATATCCAATCTGCAAAAATGTGAATAAGAAAGTCAGAAGAAGAACAAAATATGATGTTTTTTAGGTAATTATGTCATTTTTAGCGGAAAACAAGCTAAGAATATAATATTCATGAGCTAACTAAGGTTCTTATGCCATTTTTAGCTTATTATGGCATTTTGGAGCTAAATGGGTTAATTAAAGCAAGGATAATATGAAAGAGGAGGAGGAGGAGAAGAAGAAGAAATCAAGAAGAAGGAGGAGAAGGAGGAGAAGGACTAGAAGGTCCTTGGCCTTCTCCTCCTCCTCCTCCTCCTCCTCCTCCTCCTCCTTCTCCTTCTCCTTCTTCTCTTCTTCTTCTTCTTCTTCTTCTTTCTTTTCATTTTGCCTATTTCTTCTCCTCTTCTCCTCTTGTTGGAGCTAAATTACCTAATTATGTCTTTTTGGAGCTAAATGGGTTAATTATCCCATTTTAGAGGAAAACGGGCTAAGTATATAATATTCATGAGCTAACCAAGGTTCTTATGCCATTTTGAGCTTATTATGGTATTTTGGAGCTAAATGGGCTAATTATGTCATTGTTGGGGAAATTAAAGCAAGGATAATATGAAAGATGAGAAGAAAGAGGAGGAGGAGGAGAGCAAATCAAGAAGAATGAGGAGAAGGAGGAGAAGGAGGAGGAGGAGAAGGACTAGAAGGTCCTTGGCCTTCTCCTTCTCCTCCTCCTCCTCCTCCTCCTTCTCCTTCTTCTCTTCTTCTTCTTCTTTCTTTTCATTTTGCCTATTTCTTCTCCTCTTCTCCTCTTGTTGGAGCTAAATTACCTAATTTTGTCTTTTTGGAGCTAAATGGGTTAATTATCCCATTTTAGAGGAAAACAAGATAAGTATATAATATTCATGAGCTAACCAAGGTTCTTATGCCATTTTGAGCTTATTATGGTATTTTGGAGCTAAATGGGCTAATTATGTCATTGTTGGGGAAATTAAAGCAAGGATAATATGAAAGAGGAGAAGAAAGAGGAGGAGGAGGAGAAGAAGAAGAAATCAAGAAGAAGGAGGAGAACGAGGAGGAGGAGAAGGACTAGAAGGTCCTTGGCCTTCTCCTTCTCCTCCTCCTCCTCCTTCTCCTTCTTCTCTTCTTCTTTTTCTTCTTCTTCTTCTTTCTTTTCATTTTGCCTATTTCTTCTCCTCTTCTCCTCTTGTTGGAGCTAAATTACCTAATTATGTCTTTTTGGAGCTAAATGGTTTAATTATCCCATTTTAGATGAAAACAAGCTAAGTATATAATATTCATGAGCTAACCAAGGTTCTTATGCCATTTTGAGCTTATTATGGTATTTTGGAGCTAAATGTGCTAATTATGTCATTGTTGGGGAAATTAAAGAAAGGATAATATGAAAGAGGAGAAGAAAGAGGAGGAGGAGGAGAAGAATAAGAAATCAAGAAGGAGGAGAAGGAGGAGGAGGAGAAGGACTAGAAGGTCCTTGGCCTTGTCCTTCTCCTCCTCCTCCTCCTTCTCCTTCTTCTCTTCTTCTTCTTCTTCTTCTTCTTTCTTTTCATTTTTCCTATTTCTTCTTCTCTTCTCCTTTTGTTGGAGATAAATTACCTAATTATGTCTTTTTGGAGCTAAATGGGCTAATTATCCCATTTTAGAGGAAAACAAGCTAAGTATATAATATTCATGAGCTAACCAAGGTTCTTATGCCATTTTGAGCTTATTATGGTATTTTGGAGCTAAATGGGCTAATTATGTCATTGTTGGGGAAATTAATGCAAGGATAATATGAAATAGGAGAAGAAAGAGGAGGAGGAGGAGAAGAAGAAGAAATCAAGAAGAAGGAGGAGAAGGAGGAGGAGGAGGAGGAGCAGGACTAGAAGGTCCTTGGCCTTGTCCTTCTCCTCCTCCTCCTCCTCCTTCTCCTTCTTCTCTTCTTCTTCTTCTTCTTCTTTATTTTAATTTTTCCTATTTCTTCTCCTCTTATCCTCTTGTTGGAGCTAAATTACCTAATTATGTCTTTTTGGAGCTAAATGGGCTAATTATCCCATTTTAGAGGAAAACAAGCTAAGTATATAATATTCATGAGCTAACCAAGGTTCTTATGCTATTTTGACCTTATTATGGTATTTTGGAGCTAAATGGGCTAATTATGTCATTGTTGGGGAAATTAAAGCAAGGATAATATGAAAGAGGAGAAGAAAGAGGAGGAGGAGGAGAAGAAGAAGAAATCAAGAAGAAGGAGGAGAAGGAGGAGGAGGAGGAGGAGGAGGAGAAGGACTAGAAGGTCCTTGGCCTTCTCCATCTCCTCCTCCTCCTCCTCCTTCTCCTTCTTCTCTTCTTCTTCTTCTTCTTCTTCTTTCTTTTCATTTTTCCTATTTCTTCTCCTCTTCTCCTCTTGTTGGAGCTAAATTACCTAATTATGTCTTTTTGGAGCTAAATGGGCTAATTATCCCATTTTAGAGGAAAACAAGCTAAGTATATAATATTCATGAGCTAACCAAGGTTCTTATGCCATTTTGAGCTTATTATGGTATTTTGGAGCTAAATGGGCTAATTATGTATTTTTGGGTAAATTAAAGCAAGGATAATATGAAAGAGGAGAAGAGAAACTTACCGTAGTGGTCATCAAGGAGGAGAAACACCACGGTTGCTCACGACGGCTTCGTTTGGAGACAGTTGCCCTGGAGAAGGGTCGTGCGATGCCACTCGGGAGTTGTTCTGCAGAAAAGATATTCTGCAATGTCTCAGTTAGCATGATGACACTCAATTATTAATACTAGTTTATAATGAAACTCACAGTGCCAATCGAAGAGAAGACGAGCATCGGCGGAGGGACTTGACCGCTCTTCTCGCACAGACCCTGAAGAGTGGGTCGTATTAGTTAGTAATGAAACAGACATTACACACATGACTTGGCTAAAGTGAAAAAAATCATACCACAAAAAGCTCGTATAGGGCCCATTGACCCGCCTCATTCCGGTCCCTCTCCTCCTCAATCAATCGTGCCGTGGTCTGGTCCCTCTCATCAAGAGCAGCCTGAAGAGCAGCCTGGCTTGCCAATCTCTCTTTCTCAAGAGCAGCCTAGTTTGCCGCTCTCTCTTTCTGAAGAGCAGCTTGAAACACCATTCCTCATTACCACAGTAATGATCTATGGTGACACACATAATGAAATGGAGGAAAGTGTTCTCAGTCCGTACAACTAACCTCGATGGAAAGTTCGACTGGCCGTGGACGACGCGTTATCTCAGGACAGCTGCTCGACTGGCGCGCCTTGATCTCCGGAAGAGTGAGTGGACAACGTACTATCCCATCTCCAATGGCTATCGAGCCATGGGGCCCCCCACCACCAGATATCATCACCAGCTCTGGATCCAAAGGTTCCTGGCTAGGGTTAAAGTCATCCCCTTTCGTAGCCTTCCCTGCGTCCCTGTATGCCACGAGCTTCTGGTGGGATGATATGTTGGTGAAGTTATTGGGATCATCCAGGTCAGACTCAGAGAATGCCTTCGCCTTCTTGTACGAGGCAGTATGGGCCATGCCATAAAGGTCGTACAAGTGTGGCACCTCCATCTTATTGTGATGCGCCTAAAAGAGAGGAACAAAATATTAGCATCAAGAATGAATTGCATGAATCATGAAGAAAATCACATACCCAGTTTCATCCAAACTGAAGTAAGTTGGCGCTGCCTTGACAATGTAGCACACCAACCATTTGGCTACGCCGATCCTTCGCATTCTCGTGGACGGCTCGCCAGCTGCCTGTGCACCACTCATCAACCAACGCCTCCCAACAATCCATCTTATCCGCACACCATCTCGGGGGCACCAATAAGTTATTAGAAAGAATTTTCAGCGCTACGCCTATGAATGAAATCAAGAAAAATACATAGAAGGACTTAAGAATAGGTAATTACCTTCATGTATTGCTCCTACTTCAGAAACTTTCCGCGGCAATCCTTCTTCTGCTTCTTAATACCACGCATGGCGTAGTAATCTCGAATAGCCTGCGGCCGAGCCTCGGGGCGCAAGTTCTGTAGTAACCGCCTACACTCGGCCTCGAGAACCCTGTCCGCCTCCTCCTCATATCCATCCTCACACCTATAGAAGGTCTGCAATCAAACGTGAAAACACCGATTAGTATAATAATTAGCTATATTGTTAATTTTAGATTCTGTAAAAGGATAATTTATCCAAAAGCTCTTGATCACCATCTCGGCCCTCGTGTGGCACAAGACACCATCTATAATCTCCTCTGGCGGGGCCTGCGCAGCCTGGTAGTGCTCCCAGGAAAATTCTAGTGTAGGAACCTGACCCTCCCCAGGCAACGTGACAAACCCCGGGAAATTTGTCCGGCAAAGCACACCAAGGACGGAGTTCGGCCTGCGGACTCCAAGAGGGTGTACCCATCCCCTGCAGTATGATAAGGTCAACACATTAGATATTTGAACAAACTTGAAGGCAAAAGCTAAAAAAAGAGTAAATGTACTTACCTATCTCCTTCAGGTTTAATCACCGACCTCTGCTCGCGGGTAGCCGGCGCGACCGGGAGACGTGTACTACCACGCTTGTACACGGTGGCCCTCACTATCCGTAAGCTCATCCCCGCCATCCCCGCCCCCTGAGCCACCCGAACCCTTGGTCCAATCCGGCAACTCGGTACGATCCGGCCAGGTCTCCCATCCGGGCCTCTCCACGTCGGGTGAAGCCTCCGGAACCATAGTCTCCTCCGGCTGCTCCTGGGCCGAATGCACCTCGACCCGAGGCTGCTCCTAGACCGGAGTCTCATGGGACGAATGCCCGTCAACAACAGGCTCCTGGAACGGAGTCCCCATAGCCTCCTGCGCAAACGGGTCGACCATACTAGTCCTATGCTCGGGTGAATGAGCTGGTGGTGGTGGCGAGGACGGCTCAACAATCCTCCTGGATCTTCCGCGGCCACCACCTCTCCCTGTACCCTTCCCCTTCTTCCCTACCCGACCAGCACCTCTCCCAGTGGGAAATGTCGCCGACGAAGAAGAACCCACAGATGGTGTCGACAGATTGTCTGCCAAGGCTCTACGGAGAGATAGGGGTGGACGGGAAGTACCACCCCTCGTGCGGGGCGCGTGGGAAGAACCCGTCGAGCGATCTGGACCAGCGCCCACCATCTTTCCACACCTGGTGACCTGCCATGATAAAGATTAAAATAAATTAGTACAACATAAAAAAATTGAATAACTGACATGAATAATAATATGTACATGAATAATAAAGATATAACTATATATAATTTAAGTTGTGAATCTTACAAACTAATAATCATCAACAATAAATGCATCATCGTCATCACTATCACGCATGTCTTCATGAATGACATGCTCGTCGGGTTCAACGGCGTGAACTTGTGAAAGGCCTTCCTTTAATCATTGAAGCATTGACAGGTCATCCGCATCAGTAACCTCTACGAGTTCCAGGTCTTCTGGTTCTGGCTCAGGGCTGGAGTCGGATTCATTGTCCCTGTCTACTTCCATGTTCTTGGGTGAAGCACGGCGGTTCTTGAAATTTTTCTTGGAAAGACGTGTTTCTTGGAAGAATTCTCCATCATATGTGTCTGGGTTAATGTGAGGTTCATAATCCTGTTCATTTGGGACAGGTGGTCTGACATGTGGCGGCACTTCATAAACAACATACCAACCTTCCAGATTCTTATCCGTTTGGCATGCCCATGGTAGATAGAAAACTTGGGTCACCTATTGAGCCGTAATATAGACATCGGGAACATCTAACTGGGTGTTTGGATTGATTTTGACTAGTCCTATATGTTCATGAGTCCTTCTAGTCTTTTTTGGCTGGAACCAATAACATTTGAAGACTACGACGTTCGGTGGGTGTTCACCATAGAATTGAAGTTCATAAATTGCTTCAACTCTTCCATAATACTCGATAACACCTTCGCCGATAGGAGAGACACCACAATTTGTAGATTTCCGGTTGGGCATAGATAGCTCTTTGCCAAAAGTACGAAAGAGATACCCGTTGATGTTGTATTTCTCAAATGAACGAACCTTATAGTCAAAACCATTAGCGACTTGTCTCAATTCGGCGTCCATAGACTCTGAATTAGCCTACAAGTTTAATACGAAACGGTTTTTGCATTAGCCACAAGTTAGACCAAGAATGAAATGGTCCATTATTGATAATTACCGTTTGTTTGAACCAAGATATGAAACCGGGATAGCAGCCTCCTGTCTTTGACAGAAGCTCATACTCTTCGACGGAATCATTTTCGATCACCGCTCCATCTGAGAATTTGACGACGTAACGGCTGTTTGAAATATCCGGGAATAAGAGCAGCTTAAATGAATTAGAAGTTACGGGAAAATGTGCCGAGAACTCACTCGATGTACGGCCGCACTTCTGTTAGGTTGTTGAAGATATACAACGAAATGTTCCGCCATTCTTCGACATCCAACGTTATTGGTTTCGAAGCACCGGCTGGAGCGAGCTTCCCTTTGAATAGGCTGAGGTTGGACCCACCTTTTTTAGGGTCTGCATCATTGTGCCGAGGCTTCGGATTATGCAAATGATGATTTTTGGCTTCGTAGTGTGCTATCACAAAGTTTGCCACCTCCTCAGTAATGAATGCCTCAGCCATCGATGCTTCAATTCTACGCTTATTTTTACATTTAGCTCGAAGGGTCTTGTGCATCCTCTCAGTTGCATAGCACCAACGATCTTGCACGGGCCCACCCAATCTTGCCTCGGTGGGTAGATGTAAAATCAAATGCTGCATTGGATTAAAGAAGCCCGGTGGAAAGATCTTCTCTAACTTGCAAAACAACTCCGGTGCAAACTCCTCCATGTCTTCTACCACGCCAGGCGACAATTCTTTCGCACAAAGAACACGGAAGAAATAGCTCAGCTCCACCAGTACTAGCCATTCATCCTCAGGAATAAAGCCACGTAACATCACCGGCATTACCCGCTCTAGCCATATGTGCCAATCATGACTCTTGAGACCAAAGATTTTTAATTTTTCAAGATTCGCTCCCCTCTTTAGATTCGCTGCATACCCATCAGGGAACATCAAGTGCATTTTGACCCACAAGATAATTTCCCTCATAGCTGGCCTTCCAAGATTGAACCAGGCCTTTAGCTTCGACCACTTGTGCTTTCCTTTGCCTTCTCGCATGTTTTGTAACGGTCTATGACATAGTGTCTCTTGATCGACTCTAGCGTTAATATTATCCTTTGTCTGCCCATCTATGTCGAACAATGTACCAAAAATAGCCTCTCCGATATTCTTTTCAGTGTGCATCATGTTGATATTGTGTGGAAGAAGGATGTCTTTGAAGTAAGGCAGATCCCAGAAGCATGGCTTGTGAGTCCAGGCGTGTTTTGAATTATACCCCTTGAAATACCCTGGACGCTCTGGATCTGGCTCGAGGGCGTTTAACTGATCCAGGATCTGTTGGCCTGTGAACGCAGGTGGTGCCAAGTTTTTGACAACTTTACCTTTCGTAAAGTTCTTCTTGTCTTTTTTGCACTGATGGTCAGGATGCAGGAACTGTCTATGCAAGTCAAAGCAAGAATACTTCCGACCCTCCTGCAACCAATGAAACTGAAGAGCTGCCTTGCATTGGGGGCACGGGAACCTTCCATGCACACACCATCCAGAGCATAGCGCATACGCTGGCAAGTCATGCATAGAGTACATGTACCACACATGCATTTTGAAGTTTTCTTTTCTAGCGGCATCGTATGTCTTGACCCCATTATCCCAAGATTCTTCCAATTCATCCTTAAGCGGTTGCAAGTACACATTCATATTCATCCCCGGATAATTGGGCCCTGGAATTATCAACGTCAGAAATAAGTTCTTTCTTTGCATAATCTGCCCGGGGGGGAGATTGAGTGGAATGACAAATACAGGCCAAGAACTGTATTCGGTTGCCGTCATGCCGAAGGGATTAAAACCATCCGTGGCAGCGCAGACTCGAGGATTCCTTGGATCTGCCGCTTTATCCTGATGCAATCCATCGAAATGTTTCCACGCTTCCCCATCCGATGTGTGTACCATCATCTTATTCCCATCCGCATCTAGTTCGGTTCTTTTGCCCAATTTGTGCCATGTCATCTGTCTGGCTGTCTCTTCGACCATGAAAAGACATTGAAGTCTTGGTACGATTGGCATATACCAAAGAACACTAACTGCGATTTTGGTCTGCCTCTTCTCACCCATACCGTTGTCTACCACAAGATACCTACAAGGCTCGCAATTGGGACAATAGTCCAAGTGTGCATACTCCTTCCTAAATAAGACACATCCTTTCTCACATGCATCTATGTTCTCATAGGGCATCTTAAGTACACGAAGTATTTTGTCCGACTGGTACAGGTTTGCAGGCATGACAAGGCCTTTGGGTAGGAAACGTCCAAATAGTGTCAACATCGCGTCATAGCATTCTCTTCCCAAGTTGAACTAAGCCTTCAGAGCCATTACTTGTGCAATTGCATCCAGCTGACAGAGCTCAGTGTGCTCATGGAGAGGACGTTTTGAAGACTCCAACATTTCATAAAAGGCCTTTGGAGATTCCTCCATCTCATCTTCTAAATCCCGAGCATCATCAAAGTCTTGCACCATGTCTTCGATCCCGGTACCATGCTCGTCCATGCGACGACGGACCACCTCAGCTCTTGTCCGTTGTATAGACTCACCATGAAATGTGCACACCATATAATTAGGCTTAAAACCCCTCCTCTGCAGGTGTTTAATCATTACAGCCTATGTCGTCTTTTTATAGTTGTCGCATCCAGGACAGGGGCAATAGTTTCTTTCCTGGCCATTTGCGAATGCGGCTTTCACAAATTCCTTTGTTTTTACAAACCATTCTTTCGTCATCTCTTTCTGACTAGGGTGACCGATATACATCCATGCACGATCACTCATCTTGCGTAGCTACTAAAGACAGAAGAAATATATTTATATATAATTTAGCATTTATATTCATTGGTTAATCAGGTTCGCCATTTTTATACGTCCAGGAAACCTACACGCTAATAGGTAAAATAGGTCCTAATCCCACCCGAGTATGTGTAGATTGGTTCGTTTTCCCATGCTCTGCTCCGGATCCAACGCAAAATTTCGGCAGCACCTCCCCGCTGTTCTCCTGATACACGTCTCTGCAATAAACAGAGAGGATGTGCATCCGGAGAACATAGGGAGGCACTGACGAAATTCCGCATCGGATCCAGAGCACAACATACGGGAAAACGAACCCAATCTACACATACTCGGGCTGTCCATGGATAATGTTGTACAATTCGAAAGGATGGCGGTTATAAATATGCAAAGACATGCATATTTATAGATGTCGCCCTTTCGAACGGGAGACGCATACTGGTCACGCATACTGATAAATTAATTGAATTACCTAAATCTAGAAGTTTCATCCGGAAACCAAGCCACGGTAAATGAAGGGGCAAGGAGGAGATGAAATTTGTACTGACCCACGAATGCAGGGGCGAAGCTCGTACAACGCACGGGCAGGTCTTCGCACACCAGACCTCACAGCGACAAGACAACTATCACATGTAAATCCACCCGATCAAGACAAATGTTCTAATTACGTCATTTTAGAGGAAAACAAGTTAAGAATATAATATTCATGATCTAACCAAGGTTTTTATGCCATTTTGTAGCTAAATGGGCTAATTATCTCATTGTTGGGGAAAATAAGGTCAGGAGAATAAGATAGAGGAGAAGAAAGAGGAGGAGGAGGAGAAGAAGAAGAAGTCGAGAAGAAGGAGAAGGAGGAGGAGGAGAAGAAGGAGGAGAAGAAGGAGGAGGAGAAGGTATTCTTCTTCTCTTCTTATTTTCTTCTTCTCTTCTTTTCTTCTTCTTTTCTGCTTCTCCTTCTTATTTTTGTCTTCTCCTCCTCCTATTCTTCTTCTTCTTATTATTCTTATTCTTCTCCTCCTCTTCTCCTCTTCTCCTCCTCATCCTCTTCTTCTTCCTATTCTTTCTATTAAGCTAACTAATTAACTAACCTAACTAACCAAGCTAACTAAACCTATCGCTAAACCTAGATAGCACTAAACAACAGAAAAATAACAAAAACAGAATCTACCACTATAACAAAAACAGAATCTACCACTAAGTAACTAAAAAAGAATCTAGCTAGCACTAAATACCAAACAATAAAAAATCAACTTCTTCTTCTTTTTTCTCTTCTTCTCCTTCTTATTTTTTCCTTATTCTCTTCTTCTTCTCTTCTTCTTTACTTCTTCTCCTTCTTATTTTTTTTCTTCTCTTCTTCTTCTTCTTCTTCTTCTTCTTCTCCTTCTTATTTTTTTCTTCTCTTCTTCTTCTTCTTCTTCTTCTTTTTCTTCTCCTCCGCCTCCTCCTCCTACTCCTCTTCTTCTTCTCCTCTTCTTGTCCTCCTCCTCCTCCTCTTCTCCTCTTCTCCTCCTCCACCTAACTAACCAAGCTAACTAACTAACCTAACTAAAACTACTAACCTAACTAGATCTACCACTAAAACTACTAACAATAACAACTACTAAAACTACTAAAACTACTAAAAAATAATAAAACTACTAAAAAATAATGCGGGTGGGGGGTGGGGGTGGGGGTGTGGGGGCTCACCGGGAGGGGCGGTTGTGGAGGGGACGGGGTGTTAGGGGTGGCAGGGCGGCGCCGGGGGCGCCAGGGGCGGCGGCGCGATGGTGGTGGGGCAACGGCAGCGGGGGCGAGGTGGGGAGAGAGAGAGGGGCGGCGGCGGGGGCGACAGGGGCGGCGACGCGATGGGGGCGGCGGCGCGACGGTGGTGGCGGCGGCCGTTACAGAGAGAGGGGCGCGCGGGGTGGGGATAGAGAGAGAGGGGCGCGCGGGGTGACCGTTACAGAGAGAGAGAGAGAGGGGCGGGGTGGGGGGAAGGAGCCGTTAACAGTGTTAGAGCATTGCCGTCTGCCTCCGGACTCTTTTTCGTCCGCTAGCAGACGGCAAAGGTCCGACTCCAGTTTCACCTAGCCACCCCGCGGTCAGGTGGGCCTATCTATATGTTTGTCGTGTGTCTCTAGACTCTTTGCCCTCCGCTAGCAGACGGCAAAGATGTTACAGATGGAAAAATGAGTTTATGCCATCAGCATGTGCTTTGCCGTCTGTTTTGCTGAAGCTCACGGCAAAGACACTCTTTGCCATGAGCTAGCAGACGGCAAAGACTAGGCAGATGGCAAAAAACTGTTTTCCAGTAGTGAACTATAGAACTTGGCTTGTATATTCCAATGATGAGCCTCCTCAAATGAGCTCTAGGTCTTCATGAGCAAGCAAGTTGGATGCACCCCACTAGTTCCATTGGAGAGCTTACCTTAGCTCATATGTGCATCCGTTGCATGGCAATCCCTACTCCTCATATCATATCTTTCATTTGGCTTTCTCTCGCCTATGATTGTCCTCATTGATGTGAGGCTTTCACACATTTTTTGTCTTCCTTCCCCATCATTATTCTCTTTGCCATCCTAAGTGCCAATATATCTTTGTCGCACTCATCCATTGCATGAGTGCTCAAAGTCGAAAGGGAGAGGACCATTTTGACTTGTGTCTGACTAGTGGTATGGGGATGAGTCAAAATAAGATTCCGAAGGAGACCAAGTGTGAAGTTTTAGGAGACTGAGTTCTCAATTAAAATATATAATATTTTTTATGCTCTAAACCCATCTCCCACTACTTACACGCAAACACAATTTGGAGAGATTCGAGTCACGGACAATGAGAGCTCTTGCACCTTTATGTTCTTACTTTGCTAATTTCAATACTAGATATAGACTCTTGCTTGTTATTGTCTTGACTTGAATTGCATATCTTACTTTCTTTACTTTGAAGTTCTTATATGTGTGTTAGCATGTCACCACAGAAATTATTTGTTCTATCATTTACCTACTCGAGGACGAGCAGGAATTAAGCTTGGGGATGTTGCTATGTCCCAAATGTATCTATAATTTAGGTTTGTTCCATGCTCTTTTGGGTGACATTGTTATGTGTTTTGCTACACTTTCATGCCTTTTTACACATATTTGGACTAACCTACTAACTCAGCGCACCAGTGTCAGTTTCTGTCTGTTGATGTATTTTAACTGCACGGACTTTACCCCAATTTTCACAGCTCAAAAAATCCAAAGAAAAATATATAAAAATCAGCGTGGCAGAAGCTTCAGGAAGCACCGAGGTGGGCCAGAGGGGAGCCAGGCCACGCCCATGCAACCACCTGGTACGGGGCCCCTCCTGGCCGCGCCACCAGGTCGCCTGGGTGGCGGGTCCATCCCGTGGCGCCCTCCTTTGGCCTATATTTACTTACCGAAGCGAAAACCCTAAAGATATATGCCACATCACAAATTTCACCACCGTTCCGTCATCGTAGCGCTCCCGAGATCGGGAGCGCCAGGAGACCTCTTCCGGGCACCCTGCCGGAGGGAGGATTGACCTCCGGGAGCTTCTCCACCACCATGGACGCTTCCCGGACGTGTCGTGAGTAGTCCTCCTTGGATCTTGGGTCCATGACCAGTAGCTATGTGATGTCTTCTCTCCAATCTTGTGCTTCAATGCTTAGCCCTTGTGAGCTGCCCTACATGATCAAGGCATCTATGTAATTTACCTGTTGTTGCTATGCTGAGTTTGCTGGGATCCGATGGATTATGAGATTATGTTTAGATTGTGATGAGTTATATATTTGGTTCTCGTTTTATATTTTCTTCTTCAGTAATTCATGCATGTTCTCCGTTGCTTTTTATTGCTTTGGCCAAGTAGTAGATTGTAACTCCAAGAGGGAGCGTTATGCATGATTGTGGGTTCATGCCCCCTGATGTCTAGCTTGAGTGACAGAAACATAAGACTAGGTGTAATGCCCCAAGAGTGTATCTTTCCCTTTTTGGAACCTTCCCCATGTGGGTCCACCTTGTCATGATATGAGAGCGATCCTATGCTTATGATTTCATGTGATGTCACCTTGTATACTCTTCCTTTGCATGCATGCATGCCATATTATTTCATGTCCATGTCATTGTGTTGCTGCATTGTGATCATATGAGGTGATGTGATGCCTTGTGATCTTATGTGGTTGTGTGATCCATGGTGGTGTGGTGATGTGATGTGTTAGCTTGTGTGGAGTATGCATGTGATAGTAGGAATAACCTTGTGATTTCCATAGGTTTCAAAACCATCTCCCCCCTCTCTATTTCATCTCAAGGTCAAGTTTCACTTGATCCTTTTCTGATTTTAAAATGCCCAAGGTTTAGCAAATTGTTGTGGTGAATTCGAGATGTGGTATTGCTGTTTTGAATAGGTGTGCAAATGGTGCAAATAGATACAAAACAGATCCAACAATTCCTGTTTTGTAAATATTTAGTGGCTCCTAAAATCATTTTTTCTATTTTTATTACATAGGGCATAATTTCTTATGCCCAGGGGTACCTTTGTTTTATTTTTAGCTTTATACATTTAGCTTGTGCTTTTATTTCTTTTCTCTGGTTTATTTCTATTGGAAAAGCCCCTGGGATATTTTTTTGGTTCTATCTTGCGCCGCAGGTGGGCTTTCTCCCTCCTGTGTGGCCCATTCCCTCTCTCCTCGCGCGATAGCCCAGCAGCGCGACCTCCCTTCTCCTACCTGACGCCGTCTGCAACCCCCGCTTGCTTTCCGTCCTGTTTCAGAGAGAGAGCGAGCCGCCGTGAGCATCATAGATGTCAAGGCCCCCATAAATGCGTTGGCGTCCGTGCCCCTCTTCCCTAGGGTTCCTCCTCTTCCCATCCGCCGCCGCCACTCCTTCCCCATCTCTCTTTCTCCCCCAAGGTAGGCTCCGTAGCTAGGTTGCAGAGAGAGAGAGAACGACCTCGCCGGCGTCTACCCCGCTCCCGTCGTCGTCCGACGCCGCCGCCATGTCTAGGGGCTCGGGGATGCACCCCGCACTCCATTCCCGCCGTCGCTGAGGTCGAGGAGCAGCCTCACCGACGGGCAGGAGCTCGCCAAAGGCTCGGTCCCAGCGTTCTCCTTCCTCTTCCTCGGTTCTGCGTCAGGGCTACTTCAAGTCTTCTTCACCTCTGATCCGGCTTCTTCCCCTTCAGATCGTCCCCGTCTTCCTTCCCTAGGTGAGAGAAAGCCTCTCCTCCCTCCTTCCCCGTCGGTAGATGCGCGTAGGACCTCCGGCCGGCGATCTTGCATGCCTCTGTTCCTAGACTAGGCCGACAGCATCTGTGTGTGTTCTGTGTTGTGTGTAGTTGCTAGCTTGATAGATGCAGAGCAGCGGCTCTACCTCGTAGTAGCAGTGCGTAGCGTAGTGGATCCCCCCTCGTGTGGAGCTGCAGTAGAGGAGAACAGCCCCGGCGGCCTCTGTGTCGCCGGCAACTCTCTGTAGGCAGAGCAGGGCATACCTGTAGGTTACCTTGTAGGCTACGCCCTCTCTGTCAGATTCCGAAGTATAGCATAGTGGTAGATGTGTGTGTGTGTTCGGGTGAGATGCTGGATTCAAATCCTAGAGAGAGCACCCCCTTTTGCATATTATTTGTTTGCACAGTAGCTTAGCGCAGCACAACAATTTAACATGTTTAGCTGTCGTTCTCTGTCAATAGAGCACCTCTAGCAGAGTGGTAGTGTTGTGTGTGGTGTAGCAGGAGGTGCAGGGTTCGATTCCTCTCCCCCCCCCTCATTTTATTTTTGTTGTGTAGTTATTTTTTTTCTTGTGATGTTTTCACTTTGCCTAGATATGCTCCTTGCTGTGGTGTGATAAGCAGCAATGGTGGTATTTTTATTTGCCTCCCACAAGTGGGTATACTCCTATGCTTGAGATGGTGATAGGTATATCATGTGTAGGTGATGTTTTGGTCATGTGGAAGTTTGGGCTTTGGAGCTTATGTGCATGTGCTGATCTAGATTATATGTGTGTGGTTGCACTAGTAGTGCATGTATAGGATGTGGGTGTATGTATATAAATGTTGGCTAGATTATATGTGTGTGGTATGTGTGTGTGTGGGTTCCTCCCCCCCCCCACATACCTTGTGAGCGTGCTTTTGTAGTTGTTCATGTTAGGATGTGTGTGTATGATGTTGTGTCGGTGAATACTCACAACATATGCCATAGGTAGGCTAAAGTTGGTGAGAACCGAAGGGACAACGGAGGGCGCTGGGAACGAGGTTGGTACTAGCATGGAACGCACGATGTACCCAGGTTCAGGGCTCTCCGTAGAGATAAGACCCCTAGTCCTGTCGGAGTGTTTGATGTGTATGAAGGGATTACAATGTCGCTCCTGGAGCTGTGTTGGGAGGAGGAAGAGGGGAGCAGCCGGCTCGTCTTTGCCTCTCTCTATGTGGTTGGTGGGTGTGAAGTGTTGTTCGACCGTCCTCCTGCATGGAGGGTGACCGGGGGGTTTTATAGACGAACCCTCCGTCCTATAATATGGATAAAGGGTACAAGAGTGGGACCCGGCTGGCAGCCTCGCCGGCTGACCAGAGGCCCACGGGAGTCTTGTCCTGTCACTTGAGGGGTCCGCCGGCTGCATGGTCTCGATTGGCTGTGGGACCCGCCGGCTGGCCAATGAAGCTCTCGCGTAAGGTTGACGCCGAGCACATGATGTACGTCGAGCATCATCCAGCGAGATTCATCATGGGCATGTAGTATGACCGCCTCCACTGTTCCCCACGCCGAGTGCAGTAATGGAGTGGGAGTGGGATGATCCGACAGTATGCTAGGTGATGGATCAGATCCGGGGTAGGTTAGCGGCATGGCCGCCGACGCTCGTACCTACCGGACGCCCCGATCTAGTAGCTTTGCTGACACGTAGCTACCTTTAATCATGAGGTCTCATCCTCACCTACGATCTGATGTGACTTGTGATCCCCGACCGGCTAGCCTGCTTGGCTAGTCAGCTTGGGCACGACCGCCTCGTTCCTAGCCGGCTGGCCTAACCAAGCCGGTCAGGGAGAGGTAACCGTCTCGACTCTAGCCGACAGAGGTTGCCTGGCCGGCCAGAGAGATGGCCGCCTCGTCCTCCAGCCGGTAGGCACGGCCTAGCCGGACAGAAGACTTGGGCCTTGGGAAACTTTGTTTGTTCATATCCTTTGGGTAGGAAATGAAGGAGCAGGCTTGATGAGCCTACCCCGGGGTTATCCCCTTACAGTAGTCCCCGAAGCTGGAGAGGCATGCCTTCTGCGGGCGGGCGGCCTCACCAGCTTGATGATTTGTCTTGGTATTTCTGCTGCCACTCGTGACGGGGAGCGCCGGCTCCGAAACTGGCTGGCTTTGAAGCGATGCCTCGGCTTCGTCATAGGTCGCCCGGAAGATGCCATGTGTCAGGCCCCGCCTGACGTAATGATGGTGATTACTGGTGACGGGACCGGGCGTGAGCCCTGGGTCCCACCACGACGCCCCCTCGGCCTCCGCGTGAGAGATCCTTTGCGGATTTACTCCGCGATGGTTGGGCTTAGGGAAGCGTTACCGCCCGCAATACACAGGTTTAGTGGGGGTCCCGTGTACACCGGATCCCCTCCCCACGACGCTTCGTGGGGGTTTAAATGGCATGCAGGGGTTCCGAGGAGGCCATTCGCCCCCCCCCCCTTCTCACCCCGCATCAATGCTCTTTTCCTCCCTGAGCCCACAGAGAAAGAGCTCACCCTCTTCGCCTTCGTCGCCGCAGAGCCACCAGCCCTTTCGAGTTTAGCCGCCGGCAGCCATGGCCGGCGGCTCCGCCTCAAAAAAGTCCTCGTCGCAGAAGGCCTCGTCGCAGGGAGCCTGGCTAGGCAGCGAGATCTGCGAAAGCCACATCGAGGCGCTTCGCCATCACCAGCTGCTGCCCCGGGCCTCCCAGGTGCTAGTGCGAATCCCCGGCGCCAAGACTGCTCCCACACCTGCCGTGGGAGAGGTCGTGGTATTCAACGAGCACTTCTATCGGGGCTTCGGGCTTCCGGCCAGCGCCTTCTTCTCCGAGTGGCTTCGCTTCTTTGGCCTGCAGCCGCATCACCTGGCGCCGAACGCCATACTGCAGTTGTCGGCCTATGTGATCCTGTACGAGGGCTTTGTGGGGATCGAGCCCCGCGTCGATCTCTGGCGCAGCTTGTTCTTCTTCAAGCAGCAATCCATCGCCATGGAGAAGTCCGAGGTGGAGAAGCTCGCCGGACCGCGCCTGATGACGTCGTGCGGAGCCGCGCTGGTGCATCACCGCTCGAAGTCGGGCTTCCCCCAGATGCCGCTTCAGGAGTCCATCAAGCAGTGGCAAGGGGCTTTTTCTACATGAAAAATGCCGACCCCGCCCACGACGCCCTCAACATGCCGCCGTTCAACGTCGACCCACCGACGAAGTTGAACTGGGCGGTGAGGACCCCCAAGCCAATTCCCGAGGTGGCGCTGATCTGTGCCCACCTCGAGATCCTGGAGAAGAGCGGCCTCCTCGGCCGTGACCTGCTCACCACCATGGTGACACACCGGATCCTGCCGCTGCAGAGGCGGCCACATCTGGTCTGCCAGATGAGCGGCCGGCATGATCCCTGCAGGCTGTCCACCAAGAGGTTCACCCTCGGCGCGGTAGTGCGAAGGGTGAACCTGATCTCCACCGCCCGCATGGACGACAGCAGGAACTGGTCGTGGGGGATGACCCCCTTCAACAGGTCCCGTCCGCCTCCAATGGTTAGTGGTTTCTTTGTTCTTTGTTGTTTGTTTTGCAACCGACCGTCTCGCTGAGCCGGCGGTCGAATCCTTTTTCGTAGATGTTCGAGAAGCTGCAGGGATCCCTCCGTCCGCCTGCTCCCGACGTGGATGTGTCCGATGCCTCGGAGATTGAGGACGAGGGCGTGATTGAGTCCCGCTCGGACTCCTCTGCAGGCTCAAAGAACGCCCTGGAGTCATAAGGGACAGAGCCATCTGGTGAGTACGCTCGGCCCTCCGTTGCAGACAGGACGGATGACGACGAGACTCCCTCATTCTTCTCTAATGCAGCCTTTGAGGAGGACTCCGACGGGGTGGATGAGGTTACCAGCCCACCACTAACGCGCGGTCGGTGCAAAGGGCCGGGGCAACCGCCACTGACGAGGCGGCAGGGAGGAAGGGCAAGGGTGCCACAGCATCCAGGTCGGCTCCTAAGCGGCCGGCGCCGGGTCCTCCATCCGGAGCACGGGCAGGCGGCGCCAAGAAGAGCCGTGGTGCCGGCAGGAGGAAGGTGCCCATGGTCACGGGGTAAGATTTCCTCCCCTTTTTCTTTGTTTATCCCCTGGGAAGCTTTGTTCCCTAAGGATGTCGCTCGACAGGGAGGCGGAGGACGTGGAAGAAGACACCGCCTCCGCTGCCGAGCGCGATGGCTGGGCGGCAGCCGATGCTGCCCAGAGGGAGCTTGAGGAGCAGTCCAAGCGCCGGTGGGACGCGGCTGCGGAGAAGACGACCGAGGGCCAGTCTCGCCCCAGGCGGGGCGAGAAGCCGGTGGAGAAGCGCGCGAAGGCTAGACATGACCCCTCCGTGCATGCTCGCACGGAGGAGCCAGCTAGCGAGGCGGCTCTGAGGCGCGCCCCGAGGGCTGAGGGGGCCCAACCCTCCAAGCCGGACGCTTCGGCGCCGGTGGACTTGGAGACGATCCCCGACTCCCCCACGGCCGAGGCGGCGCCCAACGCACAGGAACTGATCCTGGACATGCCGGACGCGGCCCCTGATGTGCCAGGGGTGGCCATGGATGCGCTGTATACGGCCCATCCACCTCCCGTTGAGGAGGCAGCGTCGGCCGGGATAATGGCAGAGCCGGCCGCCTAGCGGGCACCCGGAGCCGGCGCCATCGTCGTTCCCCACCACGGTTCAGCCACGTCGGGAGCTGGAGGCCGGGTCGGGAGCCAGCCCATGAAGTCGTGGCGGGCGGCTAAGTCGGCGCGTGCGCGACTGCCCGTCGGCACTGCGGTCACGGGTGTCCCGGAGCTGGTGTCGCTATTTTCCAGCAGTCGGTCCAAGGTGGAGCAGTCGGCCCGCGTGGTGTGCAGCGACTTGGAGCACCTGGAGGCCCGCACCAGGGTAAGTGCCTCATCTTGGGTTTGAATTTCTCCTGTTTCTTCTTCTTGCGTCAGTGGGGGCGCGACAGCGCACCCACTAGGTGTAGCCCCCGAGAATCGGGTCGGCCGATCATCGGCCGGGCCGAATCTCTTTGAGCTTCTTTTCTTGTTTTGCTTCTTTAGTGGGGGCGCGCCAGCGCACCCACTGGGTGTAGCCCCCGAGAATCGGGCTGGTTATGTCTTAACCAGGCCGAATCTTATTCTTGCTTCTTCTTTGCTTTTTGGCACGAGCTTTATGATGCTCAGGCGCAGGCTTATAATGAGCTGTGGACTCAGCACCAGGCAGCTGATGGCCAGATTGCCGAGCTCGAAGTTCGGCTGGGTGAGGTCGCCATGGAGCGGGACGCTCTGCGAGGCACTGGCGACCGGCACCAAGAGCAGCTGGCTCTTCTCCAGTCGGAGAAGAAGGAGCTCGAGGAGGCCTGCCGGGTCGAGCTGGAGGAGCTGCGCGGCACGCTGTAGGAGAAGGAATCCTCCTATTCTGCCGACGTGGATCGCCTTGCGTCGGTTCATCTCAAGGAGATGGAGCTCAAGGACGCCGCCTTGAGGGAGAAGGAGGGGGCCCTTGTCCAGATGCAGTCGCAGCTGGCCAAGGCCCTGGAGTCTGCGGCGACTCTCCAGGAGGAGGTTGCCCTCCTTACTCATGCGAGCAAGGTGCGGGAGCTGGAGGTCCTAGAGAGCACCCATGAGACCGATGGCGCCTTCCATCGTGAGTCTCTCTCTTTTGTTTTGTCTTTAGCTTTCTTGGCCGTCTCCTCCTCTTACTCGCTTATGCGCCCTTGTTTTCCTGTCTCAGGCCTCTTCCCTGCGACCCAGGTCGCAGCCGACACGACCGTCCAGGTGAGCCGTGAGGAGCGTCGCGCGGCTGGCTAGGAGGTAGATACTACCTCCGGCTGGAGCGGGGAGGAGATCGGGATGGGGCTTCGGGCCCGCCTGCACACCATGGGCGAGTCTGTGGCTCAGCTCCAGGTTGCAGGCTCGTCGATGGTTGCGGTCGTGTGGCCGGAAGGCGTGGAGCCGGCGTTGATGAGCCGACTCGCCCGCTGGCTTGCAGCTGGCGAGGAACGCTTGGATGCCTGGCGCGCCTCTGCCGCGCGCGCTGGAGCCTACATGGCCCTGCGCTTGGCCAAGTCCTGGTATCGAAACCTGGACTTGGACAAGCTCGTCGCTCAGTGCGACGGCTCAGAGGCGGACCTGCAGGATGTGGAGGAGGCGCTGCGCGTGAGGGCCAGCAGTATTGATGAGTACGCCGCTTGGGACGAGCTCGTTTTGGAGCGGGCTGAAGACGGCGGTGTGATCCCTGAAGATCTGCACGACCTTCAGCCCTATGACCCCAATGGCAGCTCTGACGAGGCGGCCCACGGTGTGGACTCTGCTGCCGCCTCTAGCGGTGCGGCGTACGCCGACTCCGGTTTGGATGGAGCCGGGAGCCCTCGTGAAGGAGACGGCGCAACCGCCTCGGGAGCAGCCGGGGATGGTGAAGCCACCACTTCAGGAGCAGCGGCCGGGGCGACCGATGAGGCCGCAGCCCCGTAGCCGGTGTCCTGTTTGTTGTCTCCAATTTTCTTGTCAGTCCAACAGTTCCACCCACTGGGGGGTGTAATGAACCTCGGCCGTGGGCCGATGCATTTTGAATGTATGTATTCAGCATTATATTCGTATTACCATGCGTGTTGTTTTATATGTTTATCTTTTGATTCCTGGTTGACTTCTTTTTCTCCAATCCCTGTATTCCCAAGTTTCCACCCCGCCAGCCCGACAGCCGAGAGCCGGTCTGTGACTGGGTCAAGGTTTCTGGCCTTAGAACACAAGACTTAGATTTTTCGAAGCGATCAGGACTTAAAGAATTAGACATAAACCAGCAGAGGCCGGCCTGAATAAGATCGTAAATTTGATCGAGCCAACCCGAGCCGGCAACCCTTTTGTAGTCGAACTTTGCATGCATCCGGCCTTACCTGGCGTCGCCTCGCAAGCCGGATGGCCGGAGCCGGTCTGCAAGCTGATACGAGGTGACCAAGGATCGGTCCGGCTTACACTATGTGTTCTTCTACAACATAGGGAAGGCGTCCAGGCGGCTAGCAATCCCCCGAGCTTATTGAAGCCAGCAAGGGGCGTACGCAGTGTAGCCCCCGAGCTTATTAAAGCCAGCAAGGGGCGTACGCAGAGTGAGCACTCTAGATATGAATTCTAAAAAGAAGCATGAGGCATGCTCTTTCTATTGCATTCATTGAGGATCCCTGAAGAGGGAGAAAGATACATATGCATGCTCTTTCAATTGTTTGATACTTGCCTTCTAGCAATAGAACGGGCGAAGCAACACCGCGTTCCATGGACGTTCCGTCTCCTGGCCGGAGTCATCCCTCTTGCGCTTCCTTGGCTTTTGGGCATCAATCAAGTAGTAAGCATTGTTGTGCAACGCCCTACAGATGATGAAGGGTCCCTCCCATGGGGATGAGAGCTTTTGCTGGCCGGCAGTGCGCTGGATTCTTCGGAGAACCAAGTCTCCCTCCCAGAAAGAGAGAGGCTTGATCTTTTTACTGTGGTAGTATCTCAGCTTCTGTTGATAGATGGCCGTCCGGCTCAAGGCCAAGTCCCTTGCTTCTTCGAGGAGGTCCGCATCGTCTTCTCTTGCCTCCTTCGCCACCGTTTCCGTGTATAGGGTGACCCGAGGCTAGTCGAACTTGATATCCGTGGGAATAATAGCCTCGGACCCTTATACGAGGAAGAACGGAGTGAAGCCGGTCGACCGGTTGGGCATGGTGCGGAGGCTCCATAACACAGCCGGCAGTTCTTTGATCCAGCAGCCGGCCGGTCTGACAAGTGGTGCCATGAGTCTTGGCTTGATGTTAGCCAGAATCAGGCTGTTGGCCCTCTCCGCTTGGCCATTCGACTTGGGATGTGCCACTGATGCCAAATCGAGCCGGATGCCTACCTTGGAACAGTAGAGCGCCAGAGCGCCTTTGGCGAAGTTGGTGTCATTGTCGGTGATGATGCTGTGGGGGATGCCATATCGAACAGAGATGTCCGTGATGAACTTGACGGTCGTGGGGCCATCAAGCTTCTTGATAGGTCTGGCTTCAATCCACTTGGTGAATTTGTCGACGGCTACCAAGAGATGAGTCATTCCACCACGAGCCGTCTTGAAGGGTCCTACCATGTCCAGCCCCCAGACGACGAACGGCCATGACAGGGGGATGGTTTTGAGGGCCGAAGGCGGCATGTGGCTCTTTGCGCTTAAGAACTGGCAACCTTCGCATTTGTCGACCAGATCCACAGCCTACTCGAGGGCCGTGGGCCAGTAGAATCCATGGCAGAACGCCTTGGCCACCAGGGTTCTAGAGGCGGCATGATGCCCGCACTCCCCCTGGTGAATGTCTCTGAGGATCTCATATCCCTTTTCTGATTCGGCGCAGCGTTGGAACACGTCGGTCACACTGCGCCGTACCAGCTCGCGATTGATGATGGCGTAGGCTGCAGACCTGTGCTGGATCTGCCTCGCCTCCGCCTCGTCTTGAGGAAGCTCGCCGACACAAGGAGGAAGGCCAGGATAGTTTGAGCCCATGACGGAGCCGACACAAGGGATGGTTCCGCCTCGACCTGACTGTTAGGGGCTTCTGCAGCCCCTGAGCTTGGTGGAGCGGCGGTTCTGGACTCGAGACGAGGTGTCTCTGGTGCTGCTGTGGCAGCTGGCTCGCCGTCTACCTCCATGACGTCCACCCACTGGGTGTCGAGACGACAGGATTCGAGGCAGGGCGGAGCCGGGGTCATTGTTGTAGCCGGTGCCGCTGTTGGAGTCGGCATGGCCAGTGTAGCCGGCACAGGAGCTGTAGCCGGCGTAGCTGGTGGATCCAGCGGCGCTTGCACCATGGACTCAGCCGGTGCCGCTATTGGAGTCGGCATGGCCAGCATAGCCGGCACAGGAGCTGTAGCCGGCGTAGCTGGTGGAGCCGACGGCGCTTGCACCATAGAATCAGCCGGCACGAAGATCGATGCCGACTCAGGAGACGGCCTGATAGACGACTTATGGAGTTGCTTGAGGGAGACGACGGTTGGGATAACCTGTCTCATGGAGCCAATCTTTGCCAGTGTATCAGCCGCCTCATTGTCTGCTCTGGGAACGTGGTGGAACTCACAGCCCTCGAAGGGGCCGTTGAGCTGCTGGATGAGGAAGCGGTAGCTTGCCATGTTGGCGTCCCCGGCGTCCCATTCGCCAGAAACTTGCTGTACCACCAAGTCTGAGTCGCCGAAGCATATGAGACACCGGATGCCAATCACCTTGGCGAGCCGGAGGCCGTGAGCCAGTGCTTCGTACTCGGCGACGTTGTTGGAGGCGGCGACATAGATATGGAGAGCATACTTGAGCTAGTCTCCTTTTGGAGACGTCAAGACGATGCCGGCTCCCAGACCCATCCGCATCTTCGAGCCGTCGAAGTGCATCCGCCAATGCGTAGAGTCTGGAGGCGGCGGCTCAAACTAGGTCTCAGCCCAGTCGACTAAGAAGTCAGCCACCACCTGAGATTTGATGGCGGTGCGAGGCTCGTACCGAATATCATGGTCCGCCATGGCGATGGATGATACGTCCATTTTGCATGATGCTTTCATGTTGATATTTATCGCTTTATGGACTGTTATTGCACTTTGTGGTACCATACTTATGCCTTTTCTCTCTTATTTTGCAAGGTTTATTTGAAGAGGGAGAATACCGCAGCTGGAATTCTAGACTGGAAAAGGAGCGAGTCTGAGTCCTCTATTCTGCGCAACTCCAAATGCCCTGAAAATCAACGTGGAATTTTTTGGGAATATATTAAAAATACTGGGCGAAAGAAGTGTCAAAGGGGAGCTGTCAGGGGCCCACAAGCCTCGTGGTCGCGGCCTCCCCCCTGGTCGCGGCAACAGGGCTTGTGGGCACCCTGGTGGCCCACTGGCCCCCCTCTTTTGCTATATGAAGGGTTTCGTCCGGAAAAAAATCAGGGCGGAGCTTTTTCGTGGATTCTCCGCCGCCATGAGGCGGAACTTGAGCAGAACCAATCTAGAGCTCCGGCAGGACGATCTTGCCGGGGAAACTTCCCTCCTGGAGGGGGAAATTGTCGCCATCGTCATCACCAACACTCCTCTCATCGGAGGGGACTCGTCTCCATCAATATCTTCATCAGGACCATCTCATCTCCAAACCCTAGTTCATCTCTTGTAACCAATCTCCGTCTCGCGACTCCGATTGGTACTTGTAAGGTTGCTAGTAGTGTTGATTACTCTTTGTAGTTGATGCTAGTTGGATTACTTGGTGGAAGAGTTTATGTTCAGATCCTTGATGCTATTCATTACACCTCTGATCATGATTATGATTATGCTTTGTGAGTAGTTACTTTTGTTCCTGAGGACATGGGATAAGTCTTGCTATTAATAGTCATGTGAATTTGGTATTCGTTCGGTATTTTGATATGTTGTATGTTGTCTTTTCCTCTAGTGGTGTTATGTGAATGTCGACTAGATAGCACTTCACCATACTTGGGCCTAGAGGAAGGCATTGGGGAGTAGTAAGTAGATGATGGGTTGCTTGAGTGACAGAAGCTTAAACCCCAGTCTATGTGTTGCTTCGTAAGGGGCTGATTTGGATCCACTAGTTTAATGTTATGGTAAGACGTTGTCTTAATTCTTCTTTCGTAGTTGCGGATGCTTGCGAGAGGGGTTAATCATAAGTGGGATGCTTGTCCAAGTAAGGGAAGTACCCAAGCGCCGGTTCACCCACATATCAAACTATCAAAGTAACAAATGTGAATCATATGAACATGATGAAACTAGCATGACAGAAATTCCCGTGTGTCCTCGGGAGCGTTTTTCCTCTTATAAGACTTTCTTCAGGCTTGTCCCTTGCTACAAAAGGGATTGGGCCAGTTTGCTGCACCGTTGCTACTACTTGTTACTTGTTGCTTTTCACTTGCTATGTTTCACCTCACTACACCATCACATGTTACCGCTACTTTCAGTGCTTGCAGTTATTACCTTGCTGAAAACCGTTTATCAGAGCCTTCTGCTCCTCGTTGGGTTCGACACTCTTACTTATCGAAAGGACTACGATTGATCCCCTATACTTGTGGGTCATCAATGGACCATTTGGCAATCCTGCCCGTTGCATCACGGTTTCCCATGATCTCTGAAAGTGGAGTAGTGCTCACCACGGTGATGGCATGCTCTTGGAAGTATTGCTTGAACTTCTTTGCAGCAAGGTAAACACCATAACACATTTTTTGGTAATGTGGGTAGTTCTGCTTGGAGGCGGACAAGACCTCACTGAGGTAGTAGACAGGGCTCTGCACTAACAATACCTTGCCCTCCTCCTTGCGTTGAACTACCAACACAACACTAACCACGCGAGTGGTCGCGACAATGTATATGAGTATGGGCTCCCTTTCAGTCGGCGCTGCCAAGATTGGCAGGCTCGAGATGACCCGCTTGAGGTCGCGGAAGGCTTCGTCCGCCTGGTCATTCCACTCGAATTTTGTCGTCTTCTTCATGAGCTGGTAGAGTGGAAGGGCCTTCTCGCCGAGCCGGCTGACGAACCGGCTAAGGGACACCAGGCAGCTGGCGAACTTCTGGACGTCTAGGATTCGAGTCGGCCGCACCATCCGCTCGATGGTGCCGATCTTCTCGGGGTTCGCCTCGATGCCGCGACTGGGCACGAAGAACCCCAAGAGTTTGCTGCCTGGAACCCCAAAAACGCACTTCTCCGGGTTGAGTCGGATCTTGTACTCGCGCAGGTTGGCGAACGTCTCCCGCAGGTCATTGAGGAGACTGAAGTGTTGCTTCATCTTGACGACGATGTCATCCACATAGACGTGGATGTTTCTGCCGATCTGTGGCAGTAGGCACTCCTGCATGCATCGTTGGAACGTCGCACCAGCGTTCTTCAGACCGAACGTCATGGTGGTGTAGCAGTAGGACCCGAAGGGCGTGATGAAGGAGGTCTTCAGGCGATCAGCTGGGTCCAGCTTGATTTGATGGTAGCCTGAATCAGCATCCAGAAACGACAGCAACTCGCAGCCTGCAGTGGAGTCGATCACTTGATCTATCCTAGGCAACGCAAAAGGGTCTTTCGGACAGGCCTTATTCAGGCTAATGTAGTCGATACACATTTGCCAGGTGTTGTTCTTCTTCAGCACCAGGACTGGATTAGCCAACCAGTCCGGGTGGAAATCCTCCATGATGAAACCGGCTGCAAGGAGTCGGGTGATCTTTCTCCGATTGTGCGCCGCTTCCCCTCGGCGAAGTGGCGCAAAGGTTGTTTCATAGGCTTTGCATCCGGTCGCACGTGAAGTTTGTGATCGGCGTACTTCCTCGGAACACCCGGCATGTCGTTGGGGGACCATGCAAAGACGTCCCGATTCTCATGGAGGAAGTCAACGAGCTCGCCTTCCTATTTGGGGCTGAGGCCAGCCCCGATGGTGATGCACTGCTTGGGGTTGGCAGGGTCGACTGGGACCTGCTTGGTCTCTTTGGCGGGCTTGAAAGAGCCCTCGCCGGCCGACTGGGGCGGAGGAGAAGGAATCGCCGGCTGCTCGGTGGCTTGGTCCACGAGCCGGTCGATCTGCCGCTTCTCCTCAGTGATCACCAGGGCGTCGGCGATGCGGCTGCTATCTTGGGCACACTCGAGCGACTTCTTGTAGTCTCCAGCAACAGTGATGATGCCCTTGGGACCTGACATCTTCATCTTCAGGTAGGCATAGTGCGGAATAGCCGTGAATTTGGCCAGAGCCAGTCTGCCCAGCAGCGCGTGATACGGGTTGCTCAGGTCCACTACCTCGAACCATATGGACTCTCGGCGGAAGTGAGCTTTGTCGCCGAAGAGGACGTCCAGCTAGATTTTGCCAATGGTCGAGCAGGACTGCCCAGGCACGATGCCGTGGAAGACAGTACTGGTCAGCAGGACGTCCGTCTCTTTGAGCCCGAGCTTGAGGAGAGTGTCGAGGTAGAGGATGTTGCTGCTGCTGCCGCCATCCACCAGCACCCGGGAGAACCAGTAGGTGAGCCTCTTGGAGGCGAAGGTGGGGTCGAGGATGAGCGCGTATGAGCCCAGGTTGGGCATCACTGCAGGATGGTCCACGCAGCTCCATGTAATTGGTTTGTCAGACCAATGCATGTACTGGGGAACCGGGGGAACCGTGGCATTCACCTCGCGCCGTCTCTGGCACAGGCTGTGCTTGTCGTCGCCTTCACTGGTGAAGACGACGAATGCTCCGTCTTGATGAGGGTAGTCGTCATGGAGGTGGCCGTCATCGCGAGGCGGCGGTGGTGGAGCCAGAGCAGGACCAGGAGCCGGTGCACGAGGCGCCGCCTGCGCACGTGGGGGAGCCGGCAGGCCATCCCTTTGCGACAGCCGGCGTGCGAAGCTGCACTGTCGAAGGGTGTGGTTGGACGGATGCGCCCCAGAATGTATCTTGCAGGGGGCGTCGAGCAGTTGCTCGAAGGACTGCTTGGGCAGCCAGTTGGCGTTGTTCCTGTTGGAACGCTTCCGCGGAGGGCCCGCTTGAGGAGCCGACGTCTCGCCCTCCACGCTGGCTACCAACTTGTTGTTGGAGCGCGAATCCATCTGATCCGCCTTGCGCTTGTTGTTGTTCTGGCCGCCTCGATTGTCTCCAGCCGGCTTGGGAGTAGCTGGCGTGGGGACAGCCTTGTCCGAGGCGGTCACCTTGACGCGCATCGCCGAGTCGGCCGTGGTGTACTTGTCCGCCTTGGCCATGAGCACCGCCAGAGAGGTGGGCTCGGCGCACATAAGCTTGTGCTTGAGGAGGGTGCCGTCTCGGCAACCGTCGATGAAGTATTGGATGGCTTGTACCTCATGCACCCCCTCGCAGGAGTTGCGGAGCTCTGTCCACCCGGTGATGTAGTCGCGAAGCGGTTCGTCGGGCCTTCGGACGCACATGGCCAGCTCGCGAGGCCGGCCAGGGCGCTTGTAGGTGCCAGTGAAGTTGTGAACGAACGCCTCCTCGAAGTCCACCCAGTTGTTGACGCTGCCGGCCGGAAAGCTGTTAAACCAAGTTCGAGCCGAGCCGGCCAACATGAGCGGCACATAGCGGACTGCTACACGCTTGTTGCCCCTGGCCATGCCGACGGCCGTGGTATAGTCGATCAGCCAGTCCTCTGGCTTGGCAGTGCCGTTGTACTTAGGCGTGTCCCACAGCAAGGTGAAGCCTCGGGGGAATGGCTCCCCTTGGATCCGGGGGCCGAAGCAAGCCGGACCGATGGGGCCGTCTTCCTCCAGGAGGGCTGACTGGGCCAGGACGATGAGACGCTTGCGGGTGTCCCGATCATCCTGGGGAGTGCGAGCGCCAATCCGAGTAGCGAGAGGGGAGGCACCTCGCGAACCAGAGACATGAGTTCTTCTCGGGTGAAGAACCTCACACTCTGAATCGCCCTCGTCGCCTCTACGACGCTTGCTCGAAGTGTGCTCGCTCTGGCGTTGGGAGCGACGGTCTTGGCTTCCCTCGCCCCTCCGACCGGAGGTGCGATGCAAGGAAGATCCTTCTGCGTGATGTTGACAGCTAAGCTTGCGGCATGCCCCGGAGTTGGGTCCCGGAGACTCTGACTGGGCCTGACCAGGGTCAAGCCGAGTCTATTGTTTGCTGGCGGCTTCAAGGAGATCCTTGACCTGCTTCTCCGGGAAAGCATGCTCCTCGCCATCCAGGCTCGCCATCTCCTCCATGGCCGCATGCGCTGCCCGCAAGTTGGCTGCATGGGTCTCGTACGTGGGCTGATCGCCGCCTAGGACCTCGGCAATGAACCGGCCGCGGCTGCGGACCGATCCAAACCGGCTAGGGGCCTCGGAAATCGGAGTGAGGCCGTATGCGGAGTTATACTCGCGCTGCGTGGCCTCCATCCGACGTTTTTCCGAGGCGACGGCGATGCCCTCCTCCAAGATAAGCTTGCGAGCCTCCTCCAGTGATGCCCTGGCGTCGCTAGGGTTCGCAGAAGCGGCGACGGGTGTCTTCGGGCCGGCGATGGCGTCCTGAAGAGTATCAGCAGTGGCAACAGCGGGCTCACCAGCGTCCGCTGACGCCTTGCCATGACTCGCGCTGGTGCCAGCGCCGATAACCATCACCTCCACGACGTTGGAGACGGCGGCGACATGGTATGGGGTGAAGAACCCCACCAACGACGGAGGGCCGTTGAAGACGAGGACGTTGATGGGGTACACGTCATGGGCAAGTGTCTCAGCGATGGAGAGCGTGCTGAAGCTGGCGCAGAGCGCCTCAACGTCAAAGTCCTCGCCGAAGTAGCGAGGACCGTCGTTGAGACGTAAGTCATTGAAGAGAACGCTCAGGTTCTCCATAGCAGCGACGACGACGCTAGGAAGCGCCTCGTCATCGGAATCTTCGTTTGAATCCGCATGGCGGACGGGGACGTCGATCATCATCGGTGTTGCCTCCTCGAAAGCGGGCTCCACGGGCATGCAGACCGATCCGGACACGATCCATCCGGTGGCATAGGTGTGGGGCCCCGCCCAATGCATAAAGCCAGCCGATGCCGCGATCGGCCCCATGGTGGGCGCCAAATGTCGGTGAATACTCACAACATATGCCATAGGTAGGCTAAAGTCAGTGAGAACCGAAGGGACAACGGAGGGCGCTGGGAACGAGGTTCGTACTAGCATGGAACGCACGATGTACCCAGGTTCAGGGCTCTCCGTAGAGATAAGACCCCTAGTCCTGCCGGAGTGTTTGATGTGTATGAAGGGATTAGAATGTTGCTCCTCAAGCTGTGTTGGGAGGAGCAAGAGGGGAGCAGCCGGCTCGTCTCTGCCTCTCTCTATGTGGTTGGTGGGTGTGAAGTGTTTTTGACCGTCCTCCTACATGGAGGGTGACCGGGGGGTTTTATAAACGAACCCTCCGGCCTACGATATGGATAAAGGGTACAAGAGTGGGACCCGGCTGGCAGCCTCGCCGGCTGACCAGGGGCCCATGGGAGTCTTGTCCTGTCGCTTGAGGGGCCCGCCGGCTGCATGGTCTTGATCGGCTGTGGGACCCGCCGGCTGGCCAATGAAGCTCTCGCGTAAGGTTGACACCGAGAACACGTTGTATGTCGAGCGTCGTCCAGCGAGATTCGTCATGGGCACGTAGTACGACTGCATCCACTGTTCCCCACGCCGACTTCAGTAATGGAGTGGGAGTGGGACGATCCGACACTATGCTAGGTGATGGATCAGAGCCGGGGTAGGTCAGCGGCGTGGCCGCTGACGCTTGTACCTGTCGGATGCCCCGATCCAGTACCTTTGCTGATGCGTAGCTACCTTTAATCCTAAGGTCTCATCCTGACCTACGATCTGATGTGACTTGTGATCCCCGGCCGGCTAGCCTGCTTGGCTAGTCGGCTTGGGCACGGCCACCTCGTTCCTAGCTGGCTGGCCTGACCAAGCCGGTCACGGAGAGGTAACCGTCTCGACTCTAGCCAACAGGGGTTGCCTGGCCGGCCAGAGAGATGGTTGCCTCGTCCTCGAGCCAGTAGGCGCGGCCTAGCCGGCCAGAAGACTTGGGACTTGGGAAACTGTGTTTGTTCATATCCTTTGGGCAGGACATGAAGGAGCAGGCTTGATGAGCCTACCCTGGGGTTATCCCCCTGACATGTTGTGTAAGTTGTGTGTGTGTGTCCCACACATGCTCAAGGCATGTGGAGCCTTGATGGGCTCATGTGCATGTCAGTGTAGGTAGTGTGTGTGGCCTAACTAGCATGAGTAGGAATGCATGTTTGTAGTGTATGTATGTGGGTAGTGGTGCTTGTTGTATGTGAGTGTGTGGGTGGTGTGCTAAGGCACAAGAGCATGAGGTCTACCCCTCATGTGCACCAATGTGGAGTTAAGAGTGTGCATATTCTTAAGTGGGTGTTGTTCTAGTGAATAGCACATGTGATGATGCACTATTCACTATATGTGATTCTATGCAAGATTTCTTTTCCTAGATTGTGCCCATTTGTTCTATACAAGTGCATAGGTATTATATATGTTTTTGGGGTAGAATCATCCCAGGAATCCATTGGTGAAGTCAGTTTTGCCATTGGAACACTTTCTGGAGTTGACTTATTTCAGTTTTGTTCTATGTTTGGAGCTTGGTTCCATGAGATGTGGTGTGCACAAGAGGTTGATTCCTTGATGTGGCATTAGAGGGTAACCCCCTCTATGGCATGTTGGTTTTGTTTCATGCTTAGTAGTTCATATGTGCAAGTTGTGCCCAATCAAAGTAGGCATGTGGCTGAAATTCCAGATTAGTGAAAATCTGTGATTTTCACTAAGTCTGAGAATCTGTTTATATTTTCTTCTCCTGTTGCTGAGCTTGTGCAGGTCCATGAGTTGTGATTCAGCCTTTGCTTTCAACTGGGAAGTTGTAGCTTTTTTGTTTGTCTAGATCTTTGTAAATTTTCATTCCATTTGGAGTCATGTAGATATTTTTTTGGGTGCTGTCAAAATGCTTCAGAGCATAAACAGCTAATGAGAATCTGGAATTTTCACTAATTCCGTGAAAACTGATATTTTTGGCCAAGTTAGCAGTTGTGTAACTTTCTGTGTGAAACTCCTTTGCATTATCTTTTTTCTTGTGCTTGTAGTACTCTTGGATAGCTTCTGCCACATATCTTATTTGGTATGTTTGGATGGTTGTAGGTGCCTTGCATGTAGCCCTCAAACTACTATGATGCTGTTTATGGCAGATCATGTAGTTTAGGTGTTTTCATGATTGTGAGTGCATAGATGATGGTGTGGTGATATTCTTTGTACCACCCCATCCATGTTGATTTTTTTATGTATTGGCAACCTGGAAACACCAGAGTTATGCCAATTGAGTGTGTGGTGATGTATTTGACACGTAGCACTTCATTTCTTGTTTCGTTGTTTCCCGTTGATCCG
This sequence comes from Hordeum vulgare subsp. vulgare, assembly GCF_904849725.1. NCBI lineage: Eukaryota > Viridiplantae > Streptophyta > Magnoliopsida > Poales > Poaceae > Hordeum > Hordeum vulgare. The sequence goes on from NC_058522.1 coordinate 65,206,051, forward strand.
TAGCTCCGTTTGTAATGTTCTTTATATGCTTTTGCATCGTTTTCAAGTGATGCATCTGATCATGTCATTCTCATGCATGTAAAGATAGCTTAGGGTGCAGTTCTGTCCAGGAACATGTATTTACATCTGATGCTTGTGCTAGTGAGTAGAATAGGGATGCATGCTCATATTCATCTCATGCATCATGTGCTTGTTGCATCTTGAGGTGTTGTTGTTCATTGGATGCTATTTTTATGATGGGTAGCACCGGGATCAGAGAATGAGTACGTGGATTCGCGAGACTACGTGCAGGACGAACAAGAGCAGTTCCAAGCTGAGGATATCACAGGCAAGATAATATGACCTTGATTCCATCTCTAGACTTGTTATGCTAGATTATGTTTCTTCCATCATATGCTCGCTGCCTACCACTGAAACAATTGCCTCCTGAATTGCCATGAAACCCAAACACTTATCCCTTCCTAGCAAATCTTCAATGGCTAAGTAGGCTTTGCTAAGCTTCTAATGTTAGTGTTGCTAGTTGCATGTGCAATTGTCTCATGTGATAACATGAGTTTGATATCATTATGCTAAATTTGTTATTTTATTAATGCACCTATATACTTGGTAAATAACGGAAGGCCTAGCCTTTTGCCGGGTGTTTTGTTCCGTTATTGCCGCCATAGTTACCGGCTACCGGTGTTTGATTCCATAATGATCGCTCCTAACACGTTCGGGGTTGTTATGGGGACCCCCTTGATAAATCGCGTAGTGCTAAGACTTGTCCGGCAGGACCCAACATTGGTGTTAATTTGTTAATCACTTAATAATAATCTGGATAGGGAATAGCTACCCCGAGGAATTTAATCAACAACCCGGGCGAGTGCTCCTCATGAGTGTTGGTCCAAACTGGGCAGACTATGGGGCCACCACAGGGCAACCTGAGGTCTGGTATACCTGTAGTGTGACTCATCCGTCGTATCCTAAGACTGAGATACGCTGCTCTTATCAGGGTCGTCGACACGACGGGAGGTCCTGCTAGTCTTGTCTTACCTTAGCAATATATCTTGCGTATAGGAATCCCGAAGAAGCTTTGGTTCTCCCCAGAGTTGAGGTTTTCCTCTAAGGAATCCGACGAGATCACGAGATTTGTGATAGAGGATTACTTTGCGGCCCGTGTACGTTTGTAATGGACTAGTTGGAGCACCCCTGCAGGGTTTAAATCTTTCGGAAAGCCGTGCCCACGGTTATGTGGCAACTTGGAAAATTTGTTAACATCCGGTAATAGACAACTTAAACATAAGCTAATAAAATTGCCACGGCGGGGTTACGATTGTCGTAAGTAGGTGTTCAGGATCACTTAGTGATCATCTATCATCGACCGCTAGTATAGACCACCTTCAATACATATTCTACGTAAGTTAACCACCATATAAAGCTTAGGATGCTGCAACCGAAACACTCCACCTTTCCAACCTAATAACTTGACTAGTTCTAGCACCGAGGTCATAGATTGTTGAGTCCCCGTGACTCACAGATTCCTTCACAACAGCAACAGGTTCAGGTACTCCCGAGACAGGTGATCCCGACGGCATGCAACTGGCGTGGCAGTACGACGAGGAGAACGACCGCATGTACGTGAACTATCCAGAAGACTGAGGCGTGGTCGTGATCATGGGCAAGCTCGCAGGGTAGCATAGTCATTTCTCATGTTTTGTAGTCCGTAGCGGAACTACCTTGTTTGGATGGGTGATGTACTCTCATATATTTATGATATGACATTTGAATCCCTTATTGTCATTCTGGTATTATTATGTATGTGCTATGTTACCGTGCTTGCGAAACGCTTAGATGCGCTTCTTTCCAATTCGGGGCCTCGTTCCCCAAATCGGAAAGGACCGCATCTTAGTCGTTACAAGTTGGTAATCAGAGCCGTACGACCATAGGAGCTTTTGTGTGATCGTACTTGGCCGAGTCGAGTCTAGTAAAATGTTTTGAGTCTTAGTTATATCGGAGAGTAGGATTCTTTTTTCTCCTCTTCCATGCTCTGGTGAGGTTCCCGACTTAGGAAATCTTAATTCTACTCCTCTCCTCGCGCAAAAAAAATTAGGATCACGCGGGTATTTGTGAAATCTATATGATTTCGATGTGACGGAGTTCTGTCTTGGTGCCTCCTGTCTGCCTTGATTTCTTCCGGGGAGTTGAGCTCCAGGGGATTCTTGCGCACATCGCCAACATTCAGATTTCTGAGTATCTAAGAACGAAGGATGTTCGTAATTGCTTCAATACTAGTAGTGGCGAGATAACCCCGATGTCCCCAGTACTGGTGCAGATTGTTCGGGAGTACTGCCATACTTTGTATCGTTGTTATCACGAGGGTCTGTTGTAGATGGAGGTCCGAGATTCTAGTTGTGTGTTGACGGATGTGATATAGGTGACGGGTTAGTATAGGAGTTGTGTGATATTACTCCTTGTATCCGTGTACCAGATTGCATGACCAGATATTTCGGGAATTCATAGGTGGGATATCAAGTAGTAACTTATAGGACAATCTTCCTACAGATGCATGATGTGAGGTTGGGATTCGATGTTCAGTGGGTGCCTTTGTTCACGATCGTCTTACAGCGGTTCTCGTTGTGTCTTAAACAGTCCTTGTAGCTCGCTACGACTCGGGGACACTTCGTAAGCCGTGTGCACTACCTTGCACAGGATGGCTACTGTAAATTCGAGCCCGTGTGATCTTATCCACGAAGATATCGGATGAAATCTCAATCATATGTTTGTTCTGAGCAGTTCTAGCTCATACTGGTTTGCAAGTGGTCTTAATCAGAATTTTGTCGACCGTCACTTTGAGAAAGCATTCTTACTATTTTGTTCGAGTGCAATTGCTATATTCCTGTTCAGATATTCCTGTCATTTTGATTCAGCTATATCTTCAATTTGTTATGTGGGCTAATGTGGTGTCCGTCTTCAGGATGGCTCCACCAACTCGTCAGAATCCAGGGCGTGAGGATGTGCCGCCACCACCTCCTCCTCTGGAGAATCCTCCTCCGCCGCCTCCTCCTGCAGAGGCTTGGCAAGAGGTGATGGCTGCTACAAATGCAAACACTCAGATGCGCTACACTTGTTGCAAGAGAGGGCTAATCAGCAGCCAGGCAATTTCCAGCATGGTGGCAATCAGTTTGCTAATCTGAGTCAGTTCCTGTCGAATCAGCCGAAGACTTTCACTTCCTGTGGCCAGCCATTTGATGCTGAGGATTGGATCCGCGACATGAAGAAGCATTTCGAGTGTAGCAGTGTTCGTCGTGAGGATTTCGTCAAATTTGCAACTTTCCAGCTGAAGGGGCAAGCATCTATCTGGTGGCAACTGCAGAAGGATTCCAGAGGCGCTAGAGTGATAACTTGGGATGAGTTCTGCCGTGACTTTAGATCCCACTACATTCCTTCCAGCTTCATGGAGGAAATGTGTGAGAAGTTCAGGCGCTTGAATCAGGGTGGTAATTCCGTGTACAGGTACAACATTGATTTCCACAAGCTAGCCCGATACGCCTTGCAGGATATCCCTGATCAGAAGAGCCAGATTTATCAGTTCAGAGGTGGCTTGAGAGAAGATTTGTAGTTAGCTCTTGCCTTGCACGATCCTGAGGAGTTCGACAAGTTCTACAACTTAGCTCTCAGGGCAGAGGCAGCCTTGCTCACGGTGGAGAATGTTGGAAATATGCCCAAGAGGCAATAATAAAATGGTTATTATCATATTTCCTTGTTCATGATAATCGTCTATTGTTCATGCTATAATTGTATTAACAGGAAACAGTAATACATGTGTGAATAAATAGATCACAATGTGTCCCAAGCAAGCCTCTAGTTGGCTAGCTCGTTAGTCAATAGATGATCATGGTTTCCTATTCATGGGCATTAGATGTCATTGATAACAGGATCACATCATTGGGAGAATGATGTGATGGAAAAGACCCAATCCTAAGCGTAGCACTAGATCGTATTGTTCGTCTGCTAAAGCTTTTCTAATGTCAAGTGTCTTTTCCTTCGACCGTGAGATTGTGCAACTCCCGTATACCGTATGAGTGCTTTGGGTGTATCAAACGTCACAACGTAACTGGGTGACTATAAAGGTGCACTAGGGTACCTCTGAAAGTCTTTGTTGGGTTGGTATGAATCGAGATCGGGATTTGTCACTCCGCGTGACGGAGAGGTAACTCTGGGCCCACTCGGTAGAACATCATCATGAGCTCAATATGACTAACGAGTTAGTCACACGATGACGTGCTACAGAATGAGTAAAGAGACTTACCGGTAACGAGATTGAACAAGGTATAGGTATACCGACGATCGAATCTCGGGCAAGTTCTATACCGACACACAAAGGGAATTGTGTACGGGATTGATTGAATCCTTGACATCGTGGTTCATCCGATGAGATCATCATGGAGCAAGTGGGAGCCACCATGGGTATCCAGACCCCGCTGATGGTTATTGGCCGGAGAGGTGTCTCGGTCATGTCTGCATGTCTCCCGAACCCGTAGGGTCTACACACTTAAGGTTCGATGATGCTAGGGTTATAGGGAATTGTTATACGAGGTTATCGAAAGTTGTTCGGAGTCCCGGATAAGATCCCGAACGTCACGAGGAGCTCCGTAATGTTCTTGAGGTAAAGATTGATATATAGGACGGATGGTTTCGGACACCGGAAGTGTTTCGGGCGTCACCGGTAGCGTACCGGGACCACCGGAAAGGGTTCCGGAGGTCCACCGGGAGGGGCCACGAGCCCCAAAAGGTGACATGGGCCAAAAGGTGGAAGGGAACCAACCCAAAGTGGGCTGGTGCGCCTCCCACCAGGGGCCCAAGGCGTGGGGGAGAGGGAAGGGGTCAAACCCTAAGCGAGGTGAGCCTAAGGCCCACCAGGGGTGCGCCACACCACTCCTCCCCTCCTGGCCGCCACCTCCTGGCGCAGATCGGGGCTGCCGCACCCCTTGGGGTGGGAACCCTAAGGGTTGTGCCCCCTCCCTCTCCCCCTATATATAGTTGAGGTTTGCGGCTGTTTTGAGACACGGTTTTCCCTCTCCCTCGGCGCAGCCCTGCTCTTCTTTCTTCTCCTCTCTGCCGGTGCTTGGCAAACCCCTGCCGGGAGACCTCGTCTCTCCATCGACACCACGCTGTCGTGTTGCTGGAGATCTTCCCCAACCTCTCCCTCCTCCTTGCTGGATCAAGGTGCGAAAGACGTCACCGGGCTGCACGTGTGTTGAACGCGGAGGTGCCGTAGTTCGGCACTAGATCGGAATCACACCACGATCTGAATCGCCGCGAGTACGACTCCATCAACCGCGTTCTAGTAACGCTTCCGCTTAGCGATCTTCAAAGGTATGAAGATGCACTCACCCCTCTCTCGTTGCTGGTCTCTCCATAGGAAGATCTGAATATGGTGTAGGAAAATTTTGAATTTATGCTACGTTACCCAACAGTGGCATCCGAGCCAGGTTTTCTATGCGTAGATTCTATGCACGAGTAGAACACAAAAGGTTGTGGGCGATGATTTGTCAATTGCTTGCCGCTACTAGTCTTATTCTTTTTCGGCGGTATTGTGGGATGAAGCGTCCCGGACCGACATTACACGTACGCTTACGTGAGACTGGTCCACTGACAGACATGCACACCGTGCATAAACGTGGCTAGCGGGTGTCTGTCTCTCCTACTCTAGTCGGATTGGATTTGATGAAAAGGGTCCTTATGAAGGGTAAATAGCTTTGGCATATCATCGTTGTGGCTGTCACGTAGGTCAGAAAGCATTCTTTCTAGAAACCCAAATCAGCCACGTAAAACTTGCAACAACAATTAGAGGACGTCTAACTTGTTTTTGCAGGGTTTGACATGTGATGTGATATGGACAAAGTTGTGATGTTGCATGTATTATGTATGAGACGATCATGTTATTGTAATAGGTTTCACGACTTGCATGTCGATGAGTATGACAACCGGCAGGAGCCATAGGAGTTGTCTTAATTTATTGTATGAGATGCAATGCCATGTGCTTACTACTTTTACTTCACTGCTAACGGTTAGCTATAGTAGTAGTGATAGTAGTAGTTGGCGTGACGAATTCACGGAGACACGATGATGGAGATCATGGTGCCACGCCGGTGACAATGATGATCATGCGATGCCTGAAGATGGAGATCGAAAGAGCAAAGATGATAATGGCCATATCATGTCACTATATGATTGCATTGTGATGTTTATCATGTTTTCCATCTTATTGCTTAGAACGACGGTAGCATAATAAGATGATCCCTCTTAAAATTTCGAGAACGTATTCCCCTAAGTGTGCACCTTTCCGAAGGATCGTTGTCTCGAAGCACCACGTGATGATCGTGTGTGATAGATTCTAACGTTCGCATACAACGGGTGTAAGCCAGATTTACACACGCGAAACACCTAGGTTGACTCGACGAGCTTAGCATGTACAGACATGACCTCAAATACAAGAGACTGAAAGGTAGAACATGAGTCGTATGGTTGAATACGATCAGCATGAAGTTGCTCACCATGGTGACTAGTCCGTCTCACGTGATGATCGGACACAGGTTAGTCAACATGGATCATGTATCACTTAGATGACTAGAGGGATGTCAATTTAAGTGGGAGTTCATACTTAATTTGATTAAATGAACTTAGTTGTCATGAACTTAGTCTAAAAGTTGTCTTTATAAATATTGTAGATGGCCAACATCAACCTCAATTTCAACGTGTTCCTAGAGAAAAACAAGTTGAAAGATGATGGTAGCAACTATGCGGACTGGGTTTGCAACTTGAAGCTCATCCTTGAAGCAGCCAAAAATGCTTATGTCCTTGATGCGCCACTAGGTGACCCTCCCGCTCCCGCAGCAGCCCAGGACATTCTGAACGTCTGGCAAACGCGGAGTGATGACTACTCTCTGGTTAGGTGTGGCATGTTATACAGTTTAGAAACGGGGCTCCAAAGGCGTTTTGAGCAACACGGTGCATATGAGATGTTCCAAGAGTTGAAGCTAGTTTTTCAAGCTCATGCCCGTGTCGAGAGATATGAAGTATCTGACAAGTACTTTAGCTGTAAGATGGAGGAGAACAGTTCTGTCTGTGAGCACATACTCAAAATGTCTGGGTTACACGGTCGTCTGACTTCACTTGGAGTCAAACTTCCGGATGATGCTATAATTGACAGAATCCTCCAGTATCTCCCACCAAGCTACAAAGGTTTTGTGTTGAACTACAACATGCAAGGGATGGAGAAGACCATTCCCGAGTTGTACTCGATGCTCAAGTCTGCAGAAGTAGAAATCAAGAAAGAGCATCAAGTGTTGATGGTCAACAAGACCACTAGTTTCAAGAAGGGCAAGGGTAAGAAGAACTTCAAGAAAGACGGCAAAGCCGTTGCCGCGCCCGGTAAGCCAGATGCCGGGAAGAAGAAAAAGAATGGACCCAGGCCTGAGACTGAGTGCTTCTATTGCAAGGGAAAGGGTCACTGGAAGCAGAACTCCCCCAAATACTTAGCGGACAAGAAGGCCGGCAATGTTAAAGGTATATGTGATATACATGTTATTGATGTGTACCTTACCAGCGCTCGTAGTAGCTCCTGGGTATTTGATACCGGTATTGTTGCTCACATTTGCAACTCAAAGCAGGAACTGCGGAATAAGCGGAGACTGGCAAAGGACAAGGTGACGATGCGCGTCGGGAATGGCTCCAAGGTCGATGTGATCGCCGTCGGCACGCTACCTCTATATCTACCATCGGGATTAGTTTTAAACCTTAATAATTGTTATTTAGTACCATCTTTGAGCATGAATATTGTATCAGGGTCTTGCTTAATGCGACATGGCTACTCATTTAAGTCAGAGAATAATGGTTGTTCTATTTATATGAGTGATATGTTTTATGGTCATGCTCCGCTGGTGAATGGTTTATTCTTGATGAATCTCGATCGTGATGTTACGCATATTCATAGTGTGAGTACCAAAAGATGTAAAGTTGACAATGATAGTCCCACATACTTGTGGCACTGCCGCCTTGGTCATATCGGCGTTAAGCGCATGAAGAAGCTCCATATTGATGGACTACTAGAGTCTCTTCACTTTGAATCATTTGACACACGCGAACCATGCCTCATGGGCAAGATGCCTAAGACTCCATTCTCAGGAATAATGGAGAGAGCAACCGACCTATTGGAAATAATACATACTGATGTGTGTGGTCCAATGAACGTTGAAGCTCGCGGTGGCTATCGTTATGTTCTCACTCTCACCGACGATTTGAGTAGGTATGGGTATATCTACTTGATGAAGCACAAATCTGAAACATTTTAAAATTTCAAGGAATTCCAGAGTGAGGTCGAGAATCAACGTGACAGAAAAATTAAGTGTCTACGATCTGATCGTGGAGGAGAACATTTGAGTCACGAGTTTGGCACACACCTAAGGAAGTGTGGAATCGTTTCACAACTGACGCCGCCTGGCACACCGCAACGTAACGGAGTGTCTGAACGTCATAATCGCACTTTATTAGATATGGTACGATCGATGATGTCTCTTACCGGCTTACCGCTGTCATTTTGGGGATACGCATTAGAAACTGCAGCATTCACTTTAAATAGGGCACTGTCTAAATCCGTTGAGACGACACCGTATGAACTATGGTTTGGCAAGAAACCTAAGTTGTCGTTTCTTAAAGTTTGGGGCTGCGATGCTTATGTGAAGAAACTTCAACCAGAAAAGCTCGAACCCAAAGCGCAGAAATGCTTATTCATAGGATACCCTAAGGAAACTATTGGGTATACCTTCTATCTTAGATCTGAAGGTAAAACCTTTGTTGCCAAGAACGGATCCTTTCTAGAGAAAGGGTTTCTCTCGAAAGAAGTAAGTGGGAGGAAGGTAGAACTTGATGAGGTAATTACACCCCCTCTCGAACAGGATAGCAGCGCAGCGCGGGAAGTTGTTCATGTGGCGCCTACACCAACTGAAGAGGAAGTTAATGATAATGATCATGAAGCTTCGGATCAAGTTACTACTGAGCCATGAAGGTCCACAAGGGGACGCTCCGCACCAGAGTGGTACGGCAACCCTGTAATGGAAATCATGTTGTTAGACAACGGTGAACCTTCGAACTATGAAGAAGCGATGGCGGGCCCGGATTCTAACAAATGGCTTGAAGCTATGAAATCCGAGATAGGATCCATGTATGAGAACAAAGTATGGACTTTGGTGGACTTGCCCGATGACCGGCAAGCCATAGAAAATAAATGGATCTTCAAGAAGAAGACTGATGCAAACTGTAATGTAACCGTTTATAAAGCTCGACTTGTCGCAAAGGGTTTTCGACAAATTCAAGGAATTGACTACGAGGAGACTTTCTCTCCCGTAGTGAAGCTAAAATCAGTCCGAATCATGTTAGCAATTGCCGCCTTTTATGATTATGAAATTTGGCAAATGGATGTCAAAACAGCGTTCCTTAACGGGAACCTTAAGGAAGAGTTTTATATGATACAACCAGAAGGTTTTGTCGACCCTAAGGGTGCTAACAAAGTGTGCAAGCTCCAGCGCTCCATCTATGGGCTGGTGCAAGCATCTCGGAGTTGGAACATTCGCTTTAATGAGATGATTAAAGCGTTTGGGTTCATACAGGTTTACGGAGAAGCCTGTCTGTACAAGAAAGTGAGTGGGAGCTCTGTAGCTTTCCTCATACTGTATGTGGATGACATATTATTGATGGGGAATAATATAGAGATGTTGGAGAGCATAAAGGCCTATTTGAACAAGAGTTTTTCAATGAAGGCCCTTGGAGAAGTTGCATACATATTAGGCATCAAGGTCTATAGAGATAGATCGAGACGCCTCATAGGTATTTCGCAAAGTACATACCTTGACAAGATATTGAAGAAGTTTAATATGGAAAACTCAAAGAAAGGGTTCTTGCCAGTTTTGCAAGGTATGAGATTGAGTAAGACTCAGTCACCGACCACGGCAGCAGATAAAGAGAAGATGAGTACTGTCCCCTACGCTTCAGCCGTAGGCTCTCTAATGTATGCCATGATGTGTACTAGACCTGATATAAACCTTGTCATAAGTTTGGTAGGGAGGTACCAAAGTGATCCCGTTATGGAACACTGGACAGCGGTCAAGAATATCCTTAAGTACCTGAAAAGGACTAAGGAAATGTTTCTCGTTTATGGAGGTGACGAAGAGCTCGTCGTAAAGGGTTACGTCGACGCTAGCTTCGACACAGATCCGGATGACTCTAAGTCACAGACCGGATACGTATATGTTTTGAATGGTGGGGCAGTGAGCTGGTGCAGCAGCAAGCAAGAAGTCGTGGCAGCATCTACATGTGAAGCGGAGTACATAGCTGCTTCAGAAGCAGCTCATGAAGGAATTTGGATGAAGGAGCTCATCACCGACCTTGGAGTGGTTCCAAGCTCGTCGGGTCCAATGACACTCTTCTGTGATAACACTGGGGCCATTGCCATAGCCAAGGAGCCCAGGTTTCACCAGAAGACGAAGCACATCAAACGCCGCTACAACTCCATCCAGGACCATGTCCAGAGCGGAGTAATAGAGATTTGTAAAGTACACACGGATCTGAATGTTGCAGACCCGTTGACTAAACCTCTTCCACGAGAAAAACATGATCAACACCATAATGCTATGGGTGTTCGATACATCACAATGTAACTAGATTATTGACTCTAGTGCAAGTGGGAGAGTGTTGGAAATATGCCCTAGAGGCAATAATAAAATGGTTATTATCATATTTCCCTGTTCATGATAATCGTCTATTGTTCATGCTATAATTGTATTAACAGGAAACAGTAATACATGTGTGAATAAATAGATCACAATGTGTCCCTAGCAAGCCTCTAGTTGGCTAGCTCGTTAGTCAATATATGATCATGGTTTCCTGGTCATGGGCATTAGATGTCATTGATAACGGGATCACATCATTGGGAGAATGATGTGATGGAAAAGACCCAATCCTAAGCGTAGCACTAGATCGTATTGTTCGTATGCTAAAGCTTTTCTAATGTCAAGTGTCTTTTCCTTCGACTCTGAGATTGTGCAACTCTCGTATACCGTATGAGTGCTTTGGGTGTATCAAACGTCACAACGTAACTAGCTGACTATAAAGGAGCACTACGGGTACCTCTGAAAGTCTCTGTTGGGTTGGTACGAATCGAGATCGGGATTTGTCACTCCGCGTGACGGAGAGGTAACTCTGGGCCCACTCGGTAGAACATCATCATGAGCTCAATGTGACTAAGGAGTTAGTCACACGATGACGTGCTACGGAACGAGTAAAGAGACTTACCGGTAACGAGATTGAACAAGGTATAGGTATACCGACGATCGAATCTCGGGCAAGTTCTATACCGACACACAAAGGGAATTGTATACGGGATTGATTGAATCCTTGACATCGTGGTTCATCTGATGAGATCATCATGGAGCAAGTGGGAGCCACCATGGGTATCCAGACCCCGCTGATGGTTATTGGTCGGAGAGGTGTCTCGGTCATGTCTACCTGTCTCCCAAACCCGTAGGGTCTACACACTTAAGGTTCGATGACGCTAGGGTTATAGGGAATTGTTATACGAGGTTATCGAAAGTTGTTTGGAGTCCCGGATGAGATCCCGGATGTCGCGAGGAGCTCCGGAATGGTCCGGAGGTAAATATTTATATATAGGACGGATGGTTTCGGACACCGGAAGTGTTTCGAGCGTCACCGGTAGCGTACCGGGACCACCGGAAAGGGTTCCGGAGGTCCACCGGGAGGGGCCACCAGCCCCAAAAGGTGACATAGGACAAAAGGTGGAAGGGAACCAGCCTAGAGTGGGCTGGTGCACCTCCCACCAGGGGCCCAAGGCGCAGGGGAGAGGGAAGGGGGGGCAAACCCTAAGCCAGGTGGGCCTAAGGCCCACCAGGGGTACGCCACACCCCTCCTCCCCTCCTGGCCGCCACCTCCTGGCGCAGATGGGGGCTGCCGCACCCCTTGGGGTGGGAACCCTAAGGGTTGCGCCCCCTCCCTCTCCCCCTATATATAGTTGAGGTTTGGGGCTGTTTTGAGACACAGTTTTCCCTCTCCCTCGATGCAGCCCTGCTCTTCTTTCTCCTCCTCTCTGTCGGTGCTTGGCAAAGCCCTGCCGGGAGACCTCGTCTCTCCATCGACACCACGCCGTCGTGCTGCTGGAGATCTTCCCCAACCTCTCCCTCCTCCTTGCTGGATCAAGGTGCGGGAGACGTCACCGGGCTGCACGTGTGTTGAACGCGGAGGTGCCGTAGTTCGGCACTAGATCGGAATCACACCGCGATCTGAATCGCCGCGAGTACGACTCCATCAACCGCATTCTAGTGAGGCTTCCGCTTAGCGATCTTCAAAGGTATGAAGATGCACTCACCCCTCTCTCGTTGCTGGTCTCTCCATAGGAAGATCTGAATATGGCGTAGGAAAATGTTGAATTTATGCTACGTTACCCAACAGAGAATTCTAAGAAGCGCTTCACAGATTCCAGCTCTTCCTCTACTCAGGTGGTTCAGAAGAAACAGAAGTTTTGGGTATCTCATCCTCCTCCTCGGCACTCGCAGCAGCTCAAGCATTCTGGTGGCCATGGTTCTTCCCACCCACCCAACCCAGTCTTTCAGCAGAGATTCCAGCATCAGAAGCAAGGGCCTTCTAAGACTCAGTACCGGCAGCCAGCAGAGGTTACTTGTCACAAGTGTGGGTGGAAGGGTCATTATGCCAACAAGTGCACTTCTCAGCTCCGTCTGCCGCCTGCTCCTCCAGGCAAACCTCCAAGCAATGCTCTTCTCAAGTTCAACCCCAGATCAGCTCGAGTCAACATGGTGAATGTAGCTGAGGCAGAAAACTCGTCAGATGTGATCATGGGTAACCTCCTCGTCAATGATATTCCTGCTAAAGTGTTATTCGATTTTGGTGCATCGCATTCTTTCTTGTCATATCCTTTTGCGGCAAAGCATGATTTCCATCTTCAAGAGTTGGCTAAGTCTTTGGAAATTGTTTCTCCAGGTATGCTTATGATTTCTCGTTGGGTTGTTCCGGATGCTTCTGTCAAGATAGGCAGTTATTCTTTTATGGCTTCTCTATATGTCTTTGGCAATTCCTACATTGACTTGATCCTTGGTATGGACTGGCTGGCCATGAACAAGGCATCGATTGATTGTGAAGCTAAAGAAGTGAGGCTTACCCACTCTTCGGAGGACGTGATTATATTCACGACGCGCGATGATACAATCCGTCTGTTCTCTTTGAATGAAAAGGCTGAGATTAATCCTATTTTGCAAGTCCCAGTAGTCTGCGAATATGAAGATGTGTTTCTAGAAGAGCTGCCAGGCATGCCTCCGCATCGAGAAGTTGAATTTGTGATTTAGCTTGAGCCAGGTACCGAGCCGGTGTGCAAACGGCCGTACAAGTTGGGTCCAGAAGAGTTGAAGGAACTTAAGAGGCAACTCGATGAGCAGGAGCGTTTGGGTTTGATCAGACCGAGCTCGTCTCCGTGGGGCTATGTTGTTCTGTTTGTCAAGAAGAAGGATGGCACGGACCGGCTGTGTGTCGATTACCGTCCATTGAACAAGAAGACAATCAGGAACAAATATCCACTTCCGAACATAACTGAGTTGTTCCAACAGTTGAAAGGGGCTAAGTGTTGGGGAAGTCGCATGGGAAACAAAAAATTTCCTACGCGCACGAAGACCTATCATGGTGATGTCCATCTACGAGAGGGGATGAGTGATCTACGTACCCTTGTAGACCGTACAGCAGAAGCGTTACTGAACGCGGTTGATGTAGTGGAACGTCCTCACGTCCCTCGATCCGCCCCGCGAACAATCCCGCGATCAGTCCCATGATCTAGTACCGAACGGACGGAACCTCCGTGTTCAGCACACGTACAGCTCGACGATGATCTCGGCCCTCTTGATCCAGCAAGAGAGACGGAGAGGTAGAAGAGTTCTCCGGCAGCGTGACGGCGCTCCGGAGGTTGGTGATGACCTTGTCTCAGCAGGGCTCCGCCCGAGCTCCGCAGAAACGCGATCTAGAGGAAAAACCGTGGAGGTATGTGGTCGGGCTGCCGTGGAAAAGTCGTCTCAAATCAGCCCTAAAACCTCTGTATATATAGGTGGGAGGGAGGGGACCTTGCCTTGGGGCTCAAGGAGCCCCAAGGGGGTCGGCCGAGCCAAGGGGGGGAAGGTCTCCCCCCCCCCCCCAAACCGAGTTGGACTTGGTTTGGTGGGTGGGAGTCCTTCCTTCCCTTCCCACCTCCTCCTTTTTTTTCTCTTTGATTTTTCTTCCAATGCGCATAGGGCCCTTTTGGGCTGTCCCACCAGCCCACTAAGGGCTGGTGCGCCACCCTCAAGGCCTATGGGCTTCCCCAGGGGGGTTCCCCCCCCCCCCCCCCCCGGTGAACTCCCGGAACCCATTCGTCATTCCCGGTACATTCCCGGTAACTCCGAAAACCTTCCGGTAATCAAATGAGGTCATCCTATATATCAATCTTCGTTTCCGGACCATTCCGGAAACCCTCGTGACGTCCGTGATCTCATCCGGGACTCCGAACAACATTAGGTAACCAACCATATAACTCAAATACGCATAAAACAACGTCGAACCTTAAGTGTGCAGACCCTGCGGGTTCGAGAACTATGTAGACATGACCCGAGAGACTCCTGGGTCAATATCCAACAGCGGGACCTGGATGCCCATATTGGATCCTACATATTCTAGAAGATCTTATCGTTTGAACCTCAGTGCCAAGGATTCATATAATCCCGTATGTCATTCCCTTTGTCCTTCGGTATGTTACTTGCCCGAGATTCGATCGTCAGTATCCGCATACCTATTTCAATCTCGTTTACCGGCAAGTCTCTTTACTCATTCCGTAATACAAGATCCCGCAACTTACACTAAGTCACATTGCTTGCAAGGCTTGTGTGTGATGTTGTATTACCGAGTGGGCCCCGAGATACCTCTCCGTCACATGGAGTGACAAATCCCAGTCTTGATCCATACTAACTCAACTAACACCTTTGGAGATACCTGTAGAGCATCTTTATAGTCACCCAGTTACGTTGCGACGTTTGATACACACAAAGCATTCCTCCGGTGTCAGTGAGTTATATGATCTCATGGTCATAGGAACAAATACTTGACACGCAGAAAACAGTAGCAATAAAATGACACGATCAACATGCTACGTCTATTAGTTTGGGTCTAGTCCATCACGTGATTCTTCTAATGACGTGATCCAGTTATCAAGCAACAACACCTTGTTCATAATCAGAAGACACTGACTATCTTTGATCAACTGGCTAGCCAACTAGAGGCTTGCTAGGGACGGTGTTTTGTCTATGTATCCACACATGTAAATGAGTCTTCATTCAATACAATTATAGCATGGATAATAAACGATTATCTTGATACAGGAATTATAATAATAACTATATTTATTATTGCCTCTAGGGCATAATTCCAACACTAAGATCTTCTCCAAGCACAATCTCAGAATGGGCTATCATCAAATTCGCATTCGCGAAGAAGATATTCCGAAGACTGCTTTGAGGACTAGTTTTGGATCGTATGAGTACACGGTCATGTCTTTTGGTCTGGCAAATGCCCCTCCGACATTCTGTCGATTGATGAACTACATATTCTCTCCGTTCAAGAATGACTTCACCTTGCTCTATCTTGACGACATTCTAGTCTTTTCTGAAACTGAGGAAGAACATCTCAGATTGGTGCTTGATAAGCTGAGGGAGTACAAATTGTATGCCAAGTTTTCCAAGTGTGAGTTCTGGCTGAAAGAAGTCATCTATCTTGGTCACATTATCTCTGTCGAGGGCATCAAAGTTGATCCGTCCAAGGTGCAGGCCATTGTTGAATGGGAGCCTCCGCAGAATGTGAAGCAGCTTCGAAGCTTTCTCGGGCTTGCAAGCTATTGCAGAAGGTTCGTTGAGAACTTCTCCAAGATTGCTAAGCCGCTCTCAAGTCTTCTTCAGAAAGGTGTGAAGTATGCTTGGTCTCCAGAGTGTTAGTTGGCCTTCGACACACTCAAAGAGAAGCTCACCTCCACTCCAGTCTTTATTCCTCCGGATGATTCCAAGCCTTACCAGGTGTTCTGCGATGCTTCTCTCCAGGGTCTTGGTGCAGTTCTAATGCAAGAGAAGAAAGTGGTCGCTTATACCTCCAGGCAGTTGAAGCCAGCGGAGAAGAATTATCCTGTGCATGATCTTGAGCTAGCAGCTGTGGCACACGCTCTGATGACTTGGAGACACCTCTTGTTGGAACGAAAGATTGAAGTGTTCACCGATCACAAGAGTCTCAAGTACATCTTCACTCAGCCTAACCTGAATCTTCGGCAAAATCGTTGGGTGGAAATGCTCCAAGATTTTAATCCGAGTGTTGAGTACATGACAGGCAAAGCTAATGTTGTGGAAAATACCTTGAGCAGGAAGGCGTACTGCAACAGTCTCATTCTGAAACCTCTCCAGCCTGACCTTTGTGAGTCTTTCAGGAAGCTCAACCTTCATTTAGTACCTCAGGGATTTCTTGCAAACCTTCAGATCTCTCCTACCTTGGAAGATCAGGTCCGAGCAGCACAGCTTCTTGATGCAATGGTGAAGAAAGTCAAGATTGGCGTGGCAAAGAGTCTTCCCAAGTATAAGTGCTTCAGTGTTGATGCCAAAGACACGTTGTTCTTCGAGGATCGTCTTGTCGTTCCAAAAGGTGATCTCAGAAAAGTAATCATGGAAGAAGCTCATAACTCTCTACTCTCTATTCATCCTGGAAGCTCCAAGATGTATCAGGACTTGAAACAGACCTTCTGGTGGACTCGCATGAAGCGTGAGATTGCTCAGTTCGTAAAGAATATGATGTATGTCAAAGGGTGAAAGCAGAGCATCAACGTCCAGCAGGTCTTTTGCATCCTTTGCCCATTCCCGAGTGGAAGTTCGATCATATTCAGAGGGATTTCGTCACCGGGTTTCCGAAGTCCAAGAAGGGTAATGATGCCATCTTCGTTGTCATTGACAAGTTGAGTAAAGTGGCTCATTTTCTTCCAGTCAAGGAATCCATTTCCGCAACTCAGCTTGCAGAGTTGTACACTTCCAGGATTGTGTCTTTGCACGGCGTGCCTATGATGATCTCTTCGGATCGCGGAAGTATCTTCACTTCCAAGTTTTGGGACTCTTTTCAGTCTGCGATGGGCACGAAGATCCGCTTCAGCACAGCTTTTCATCCTCAGACTAGTGGTCAAGTGGAGCGAGTCAATCAAGTTCTTGAGGATATGTTGAGAGCTTGTGTTATCTATTTTGGCATGAAGTGGGAGGATTGTCTGCCTTTTGCTGAGTTCTCGTATAACAACAGTTATCAACCTAGTTCTCGCAAGGCTCCGTTTGAAATTCTCTATGGCAAGAAGTGTCGTACCCCGCTCAACTGGTCCGAGACCGGCGAGCGTCAGATCCTTGGGAATGATTTGATAGAAGAAGCTGAGGAGATGTGTTGGGTCATTCGCGACAACCTCAGAGCAGCTCAGTCCCGTCAGAAGAGCTATTATGATAGCAAGCATCGTGACATGTCTTATGAGCTTGATGACTTCGTCTATCTCAAGGTGTCGCCTATGAAGGGTAGCAGCGCTTTGGCATCAAAGGCAAGCTTGCGCCTCATTTCGTGGGCCCGTTCAGAGTTGTTGGCAAGAGAGGCAACCTTGCGTACCAGCTTGAGCTCCCGTCAAACTTTGCAAATGTGCATGATGTGTTCCATGTTTCTCAGCTCCGGTGGTGCTTCAAGACCCCTGAGCGCACTGTTCATCTTCAAGACATTGACCTTCAGCCTGACCTATCTTATCGTGAGCATCCAGTTGCGGTTCTCGAGGCGACTGAGCACAAGACCCGCAACAAGACTGTCAAATTTCTCAAAGTGCAATGGTCACACCATTCCGATAAAGAGGCTACTTGGGAACGCAAGGATCACCTCCGTTCTGAATTTCCGGAGTTCTTTCAGGCGTAGATCTCGGGGCGAGATCTTTTTGTAGTGTGGGAGAGTTTTCAATGCCCCAAGAGTGTATCTTTCCCTTTTTGGAACCCTCCCCATGTGGTTCCACCTTGTCATGATATGAGATCTATCCTATGCTTATGATTTCATGTCATGTCACCTTGTATACTCTTCCTTTGCATGCATGCATGCCATATTATTTCATGTCCATGTCATTGTGTTGTTGCATTGTGATCATATGAGGTGATGTGATGCCTTGTGATCTTATGTGGTTGTGTGATCCATGGTGGTGTGGTGATGTGATGTGTTAGCTTGTGTGGAGTATGCATGTGATAGTAGGAATAACCTTGTGATTTCCATAGGTTTCAAAACCATCTCCCCCCCTCTCTATTTTATCTCAAGGTCAAGTTTCACTTGATCCTTCTCTGATTTTAAAATGCCCAAGGTTTAGCATATTGTTGTGGTGAATTTGAGATGTGGTATTGCTGTTTTGAATAGGTGTGCAAATGGTGCAAATAGATACAAAACAGATCCAACAATTCCTGTTTTGTAAATATTTAGTGGCTCCTAAAATCTTTTTTCTGTTTTTATTAAATAGGGCATAATTTCTTATGCCCAGGGGTACCTTTGTTTTATTTTTAGCTTTATACATTTAGCTTATGCTTTTATTTCTTTTCTCTGGTTTATTTCTATTGGAAAAGCCCCACGGATATTTTTTGCTTCTATCTTGCACCACAGGTGGGCTTTCTCCCTCATGTGTGGCCCATTCCCTCTCTCCTCGTGCGATAGCCCAGCAGCGCGACCTCCCTTCTCCTACTTGACGCCGCCTGCAACCCCCGCTTGCTTTCCGTCCTGTTTCAGAGAGAGAGCGAGCCGCCGTGAGCATCACAGACGTCGAGGCTGATGACCCACAAGTATAGGGGATCAATCGTAGTCCTTTCAATAAGTAAGAGTGTCGAACCCAATGAGGAGGAGAAGGCTCTGATAAACGGTTTTCAGTAATGTAATAACTGCAAGCACTGAAGGTAGCGGTAACAAGTGATGGTGTAGTGAGGTGAAACGTAGCAAGCGAAAAGTAACAAGTAACAAGTAGTAGCAATGGTGCAGCAAGTGGCCCAATCCCTTTTGTAGCAAGGGACAAGCCTAAACAAATTCTTAGAAGAGGAAAAGCGCTCCCGAGGACACACGGGAATTTCTGTCATGCTAGTTTCATCATGTTCATATGATTCGCGTTCGTTACTTTGATAGTTTGATATGTGAGTGGACCGGCGCTTGGGTACTGCCCTTACTTGGACAACCATCCCACTTATGATTAACCCCTCTCGCAAGCATCCGCAACTACAAAAGAAGAATTAAGACAACGTCTAACCATAGCATTAAACTAGTGGATCCAAATCAGCCCCTTACGAAGCAACGCATAGACTGGGGTGTAAGCTTTTGTCACTCCAGCAACCCATCATCTACTTACTACTCCCCAATTCCTTCCTCTAGGCCCAAATATGGTGAAGTGTTATGTAGTCGACGTTCACATAACACCACTAGAGGAAAAACAACATACAGCATATCAAAATACCGAACGAATATCAAATTCACATGACTATTATTAGCATGACTTATCCCATGTCCTCAGGAACAAAAGTAACTACTCACAAAGCATAATCATAATCATGATCAGAGGTGTAATGAATAGCATCAAGGATCTGAACATAAACTCTTCCACCAAGTAATCCAACTAGCATCTACTACAAAGAGTAATCAACACTACTAGCAACCTTACAAGTACCAATCGGAGTCGCGAGACGGAGATTGGTTACAAGAGATGAACTAGGGATTGGAGAGGAGATGGTGCTGATGAAGATGTTGATGGAGGTGCCTCCCCTCTAACGATAGGAGTGTTCGTGATGACGATGGTGACGATTTCCCCTTCCGGGAGGGAAGTTTCCCCGGAAGGATCGTCCTGCCGGAGCTCTAGATTGGATCTGCTCAAGTTCTGCCTCATGGCGGCGGAGAATCCACGAAAAATCTCCACCCTGATTTTTTTTCAGACGAAACCCTTCATATAGCAAAAGAGGGGGGCCAGTGGGCTGCCAGGGTGCCCACAAGCTCTGTTGCCGCGGCTAGGGGGGTAGGCCGCGGCAACCAGGCTTGTGGGCCCCTGGTTGCTCCCCTCTGACACTTCTTTCGCCCAGTATTTTTTATAAAATCCAAAAAAATCCACGTTGATTTTCAGGGCGTTTGGAGTTGCGCGGAATAGAGGACTCAGACTTGCTCCTTTTCAAGTCCAGAATTCCAGCTGCCGGTATTCTCCCTCTTCAAATAAACCTTGCAAAATAAGAGAGAAAAGGCATAAGTAAGGTTCCACAAATTATAATAACAGTCCATAAAGCGATAAATATCAACATGAAAGCATGATGCAAAATGGACGTATCAACTCCCCCAAGCTTAGACCTCGCTTGTCCTCAAGCGAAAACCAAGACCCAAAACATGTCCACTTGTTTAGGGATGAAGGTGTTGATAAAACAAAATACGGACATGAGGGCATCATGATCACACATAAAACAGCAATGCATCATAGAGATTCTTATGGGAAAGTAACAATTCCTTCACAAAGCAAAGTATGAAACAAAAACCTTACCAAGAAGTAGCCAACAACAGTCCATAGTCATTGGAGCAATTGCAATTTATCATATTATCAGAAAGAGTCTAATAAGAGCTTGTAAAGCAAATCCACATACTCAATCATCTCTTTTGTTTTTCCACAATTGTTACAACTCACGTGGTACTCATGATATCAAAGTTTCAATTGGACACAGAGAAAGATAGGGGCTTATAATTTTGCCTCCCAACCATTTACCTCAAGGGTAAAGTCAACAATAATAAAGCCTAAGTACCCAGCGCCAAGTTGATATATGAATATAGATCTTTCCCAAGCATATGACGTTCACCAAGAAAAAGGCTAAATAAGGAATAGGTGAAGATCATTATGACTCTTACAAGGGAAAAAAGTAAAGGTACAAGATAGGCCCTTCGCAGAGGGAAGCAGAGGTTGTCATGTGCTTTTGAGGTTTGGATGTGTGTCCTCTTAGTGCGGAGGAACGTCACTTTATATTGCCCCCTGTGATAAAGAACTTTATTATGCAGTATGTCACTTTTATGTCTTCCTCATCACAGGTTCGTATAAAGCTTATTTTCCACACACTAATAGATCATACATATTAGAGAGCAATTTTTATTGCTTGCACCGATGACAACTTACTTGAGGGATCTTATTCAATCCATAGGTAGGTATGGTGGACACTCATGGCAAAACTGGGTTGAAAGTTTATGGATGCACAAGTAGTATCTCTACTTGGTGCGGGAGTTTTGGCTAATATGAGGTGGAAGCAATCGTCACATGCTAAGGGATCTCTAATCATATAACATTGGTTGGAACTAAGCAAATACAATTCATTATGTTGTCTTCCTTGTCCAACATCTACTTCTAAGCATGTAATAGTTTGGTGGGTGCTCACAATTATAGAAAGTGTCTAAGATGGTATATTTATATGTGAACCTCTCTTTCCTTATTACTTCTTATTAATTGCAACAATGACTGGGGTCTATGTTGGTCTATTCTCAACAAGTTTCAATCATCATACTTGTTATATGTGAAGCTATCACTTTCCATAGGATCATCTGATGATCTCTCATGCTATCGTTCTTTTCATACTTTTGATCATGGCACAAAACAAAGCCCTTGAATAAGATAATCTTTATTATATAGCTTGCAAGCTCGAATACATCGGGGGAGACACAAGGCAAAAGACTCAAACCAAACACTAAAGACTTATTCCACTAAGAGAAGAAATAAAAACGGAAAAGGAAAGAACTAAAACAAAGGTAAAAGCAAAAGATATAAAGGTGATACGATACCAGGGAAACTCCCCCAAGCTTGGCAAAAGCCAAGGGGATTTCCCATACCAATGCTTAGTTATCCTCCTTTGGTGGTGATGGTGGTGGTGTTGTTGGAGTAGTCTGATCCTCCGTCTTCCAAGGCATTGGTGCTCCATCATGGCAGGATGAATGAGTTGCCGGAATCCTCAAATCTGTAGCCAACCGTATTGATTTAAATCTATACTCATACTCACAGTTTTGATTTTGCAGGTCATAGATCTGGCCCTGGAGTTGATCAACCCTGTCATAGAGCTTGGAGAGGTGCTTCCCAATATCAATGGCATCCATCTTGTGATTGCTGGTGAACTCTGTGATCATCATGTGGTTGGCGTTGAGTCCACGCTCCACCATCCCTTGGCACTTGAAGACTTGTTGCTCCATTGCTTCGAGCCTCGTCTCCATGCTTCCGGTCTTCTTAGGCCCCTCAACATCACGGATGTGCAACATCCCCTCGCTCATCTTGATAGATTGGGGGTGCTGCAACACTTCCGTGAGGTAAGGATTGATGACCTTCTCGAAGATCTTGTCCTTAGGAACTTTTGGGGAAGTCATGACAATCTAGATCTGCAGCAGAAACAGGCTCGAAACGAAAATAGAGGAAAACTGCGCGGAACGGAGATCAAAACCCTCGGGCATATATATAATGATTTTTTCTGGACCAGAAGGAGTGCTCCGCAAGAAAACGGAGTCCGGGAGGCACACCAGCTGCCCACAAGCCGTGTTGCCGTGGCCAGGGGGAGGCCACGGCAACCAAGCTTGTGGCCGCCTCGTGCGCTCTCCGGACTGCTTTTTATTTTTCTAATTTTCCATAAATTCCAAAACGAAGAAAATTTCCTATTGGAAAAGTTTTGGCGTCCAATTACTTACCGAAACAGATACCTCTTGGTTTTCAGGGTCTAAAACAGGTTGATAAACATCCCTTATGTACTCCTCTGGAGTTATGATATTGATGATATTGGTCTCAACATTTATGGGAGTACCAGAGATATAATGCTTGATTCTTTGCATGTTTACCACCCTAGGAAAATTACCTTCCGTGTTATTGATTTTGATGGCACCGGAACGATATACTTCCTCGACAACGTAAGGACCTTACCATTTAGAGAGAAGCTTTCCTGCGAAGAATCTTAAACGAGAATTGTATAGCACGACATAATCACCTACATTGAACTCTCGTTTCTGTATTCTTTTATCGTGCCACCTCTTAACCTTTTCCTTGAACAACTTGGCATTCTCATATGCATGGGCCCTCCATTCATCTAATGAGCTGATATCAAACAACCGCTTCTCACCGGCAAGTTTGAAATCAAAGTTGAGCTCTTTGATTGCCCAATAAGCTTTGTGTCCCAGCTCAAGAGGTAAATGACAGGCCTTACCGTAAACCATTTTATACGGCGACATGCCCATGGGATTCTTATAAGCAGTCCTATAAGCCCATAGTGCATCGTCAAGTTTGCTAGACCAATTCTTTCGAGATCTATTGACGGTCTTTTGTAAGATCAATTTGATCTCCCTATTATTCAACTCCACTTGACCACTAGACTGAGGATGATAAGGAGATGCAACGCTATGGTTGACATCATACTTAGCGAGCATCTTGCGGAAAACACCATGAATGAAGTGTGAACCGCCATCAATCATCAGATATCTAGGGACTCCAAATCTTGGGAAAATGACTTCTTTAAGCATCTTAATAGAAGTGTGGTGATCAGCATTTTTTGTGGGGATAGCTTCTACCCACTTACTGACGTAATCCACAGCAACTAAGATGTGAGTGTACCCATTGGAACTCGGGAAGGGTCCCATATAATCAAGGCCCCAGACATCAAATGGTTCAATGACAAGTGAATAGTTCATAGGCATTTCCTGACGCTTACTGATATTCCCTATTCTTTGGCATTCGTAACAAGACAAGACAAACTTACGGGCATCCTTGAAGAGAGTATGCCAATAGAAACCTGATTGCAATACCTTATGAGCAGTTCTATCTCCAGCATGGTGTCCTCCGTAAGCCTCGGAATGACAGTTATGCAGGATTTGTCCCTGTCCATGTTCAGGCACACAACATCTAATAACACCATCTACTCCTTCCTTATAAAGGTGAGGATCATCCCAAAAGTAGTGTCTCAAATCAAAGAAGAATTTCTTCTTTTGCTGGTAGGTGAAACTGGGTGGTATCTATTTGGCTACGATATAGTTTGCGTAGTCATCATACCATGGTGCACTATGTGAAGTGCGGATGACATTCAATTACTCATCAGGAAAGCTGTCATCAATAGGTAGTGGGTCATCAAGGACATTCTCTAGCCTAGACAAGTTATCTGTTATAGGGTTATCAGCACCCTTTCGGTCAACAACATGCAAATTAAATTCCTGTAGCAGGAGAACCCATCTGATTAGCCTAGGCTTAGCGTCCTTCTTCTCCATGAGGTACTTAATAGCAGCATGATCAGAGTGAATAGTGACTTTGGAGTCAACTATATAAGATCTGAACTTTTCACATGCAAACACGACTGCTAAAAACTCCTTCTCCGTAGTGGCATAGTTTCTTTGGGCACTGTCTAGAGTTTTACTAGCGTAGTGAATGACATTCAACTTCTTGTCAACTCTTTGTCCTAGAACAGCACCAGCAACATAATCACTAGCATCGCACATGATTTCAAAGGGCAAGTTCCAATCAGGTGGTTGAACAATAGGTGCGGTTATTAAGGCCTTCTTACGTATTTCGAAAGCTTCCTCACAATCCTCATCAAAAGCAAAAGGAACATCTTTATGCAAGAGGTTGGTAAGAGGCCTAGAAATCTTAGAGAAGTCTTTAATGAACCTTCTATAGAAACCAGCATGACCTAGGAAACTTCGTATACCTCTGATATCTGTGGGGAAAGGCATTTTCTCAATTGCATCAACCTTAGCTTTATCAACTTCAATGCCTCTCTCAGAGATTTTGTGCCCTAAGATGATGCCTTCATTAATCATGAAGTGGCACTTCTCCCAGTTCAAGACGAGGTTGGTATCTTTGCATCTTTGTAAGACTCGATCAAGGTTGCTGAGGCAATCGTCAAAGGAAGAACCGTAGACGGAGAAGTCATCCATGAAAACCTCAACAATATTTTCATAAAAGTCAGAGAATATAGCCATCATACATCTTTGAAAGGTGGCAGGTGCATTGCACAAGCCAAAAGGCATGCGTCTATAAGTGAAGGTACCGATGGGGCATGTGAAGGTGGTTTTCTCTTGATTAGATTGTGCAACAGGTATTTGCGAGAAACCTGAATAACCGTCTAGAAAGCAGAAGTGTGTGTGTTTAGATAGCCTTTCTAGCATCTTGTCGATAAACGGCAAAGGATAATGGTCCTTCCTGGTTGCCTTGTTCAGTTTCCAAAAGTCTATCACCATCCTATAGCCAGTAATAATCCTCTGCGGGATTAGTTCATCCTTATCATTAGGGACGACGGTGATACCTCCCTTCTTAGGTACACAATGTACTAGACTTACCCAATCACTATGAGCAACAGGATAAATAATTCCTGCTTCCAGAAGCTTTAATATTTCTTTTCTCACGACCTCTTTCATCCTCGGATTTAATCTCCGTTGATGATCAGCAACTGGCTTAGAATCAGGATCGGTTTTAATATTGTGCTGACATAGAGTGGGACTAATACCTTTTAGATCATCAAGAGTATATCCAATAGTAGCACGGTGCTTCCTCAAAGTTTTTAATAACTTCTTCTCTTCGTGATTCGAGAGGTGAGCACAAATAATAACAGGATATATCTCCTTCTCATAAAGATAGGCATACTTAAGAGTATCTGGTAACTGTTTTAGCTCAAACACAGGATCACCCTTTGGTGGGGGAGGATCCCAAGCAGATCAACAGGCAAATTATTCCTGAGAATAGGATATTGTTCTAAGACAATTTTATCTATCTCATCTCTTTCATCCATATGCATATCATTTTCATGCTCAAGCAGATATTGCTCTAAAGGATCCGTAGGAGGTACGGCAATAGAGGCAAGAGCAATGATTTCATCCCTACCAGACGACTCTTTTTCATGGGGTTGTCTTCCAAACTTGGAGAAGTTAAATTCATGAGACACACCCTCGAAACTAACAGTGACAGTCTATTTAATGCAATCAATGTGAGCATTGACAGTGTTGAGAAAGGGTCTACCAAATATGATGGGACAAAAGCTATCTTGTGCAGTAGCACGGACGAGGAAATCAGTAGGATACTTCATCTTACCACACACGACTTCTACGTCTCTCACAATTCCCAGAGGGCAGATAGTGTCTCTATTAGCTAGTGTAATAGTGACATTAATGGGTTCTAACTCAGCAGGTGCAATCTCATCTTTGATTTCATCATACAGGGAACGGGGTATTGCACTAACACTAGCACCCATATCACATAAACCATGGTAACAATGATCTCCTATCTTGACAGAAACAACGGGCAGGCCAACTACAGGTCCGTATTTGTCTTTCGCGTGAGGTTTAGCTATTCTAGCGGAGTCCTCACAGAATTTGATAGCATGCCCATCTATGTCCTCGGCTAAGAGATCTTTGATAATAGCAACACTAGGTTCAACTCTAATTTCCTCAGGGGGTACAAGTGGTCTAATGTAACCCCTACGTATCACAGTTGGAGCTTTAGAATAATCCTTTTTCCTAGCAGGGTAAGGTGGTTTCTCAGCGTAGGCACAAGGTGTTGGGTAACATATCATAAATTCAAAATTTTCCTACGCATATTCAGATCTTCCTATGGAGAGACCAGCAACGAGAGAGGGGTAAGAGCATCTTCATACCTTTGAAGATCGCTAAGCGGAAGCGTTGCTAGAACGTGGTTGATGGAGTCGTACTTGCAGCGATTCCGATCTAGTGCCGAACTACGGCACCTCCGCGTTCAACACACGTGCAGCCCGGTGACGTCTCCCGCACCTTGATCCAGCAAGGAGGAGGGAGAGGTTGGGGAAGAACTCCAGCAGCACGACGGCGTGGTGTCGATGGAGAGACGAGGTCTCCCGGCAGGGCTTCGCCAAGCACCGGCAAAGAGGAGGAGGAAGAAGAGCAGGACTGCGCCGAGAGAGAGGGAAAAACAGTGTGTCTCAATGGCCAAAAGTGCCCGATATATATAGGGGGAGGGGAGACGGGGTGCCACCCCTAGGGTTCCCACCCTAGGGGGTGCGGCAGCCCCCCCAGATGGGAGGTGCGGCGGCCAGAGGGGGGAGGAGGGGGTGGCGCACCATCTGGTAGGCCTTAGGCCCACCTGGCCTAGGGTTTGCCCCCCCCCCTTTTCTCTCCCCTGCGCAATGGGCTGAGTGGGGAGGCGCACCAGCCCACCTAGGAGCTGGTTCCCACCCCCACATGGCCCACCTTATCTCCCGGGGTCGTTGCCCCGTTCGGTGGTACCCCGGGGCCACCTCTGGTGGTCCCGGTGGTCCCGGTACGTTACCGGTGATGCCCGAAACACTTCCGGTATCCGAAACCATCCGTGCTATATATCAATCTTTACCTCCGGACCATTCCGGAGCTCCTCGTGACGTCCGGGATCTCATCCGGGACTCCGAACAACTTTCGGTAACCTTGTATAACAATTCCCTATAACCCTAGCGTCATCGAACCTTAAGTGTCTAGACCCTATGGGTTCGGGAGACAGGCAGACATAACCGAGACACCTCTCTGGCCAATAACCATCAGCGGGGTCTGGATACCCATGGTGGCTCCCACTTGCTCCACGATGATCTCA
The DNA here is from genome assembly GCF_904849725.1 of Hordeum vulgare subsp. vulgare. NCBI lineage: Eukaryota > Viridiplantae > Streptophyta > Magnoliopsida > Poales > Poaceae > Hordeum > Hordeum vulgare. The sequence continues at coordinate 65,233,751 of NC_058522.1, forward strand.
TCGGATGAACCATGATGTCAAGGATTCAATCAATCCCGTATACGATTCCCTTTGTCTGTCGGTATAGAACTTGCCCGAGATTCGATCGTCGGTATACCTATACCTTGTTCAATCTCGTTACCGGTAAGTCTCTTTACTCGTTCCGTAGCACGTCATCGTGTGACTAACTCCTTAGTCACATTGAGCTCATGATGATGTTCTACCGAGTGGGCCTAGAGATACCTCTCCGTCACACGGAGTGACAAATCCCGATCTCGATTCGTACCAACCCAAGAGACACTTTCGGAGGTACCCGTAGTGCACCTTTATAGTCACCCAGTTACGTTGTGACGTTTGATACACCCAAAGCACTCCTACTGTATCGGGGAGTTGCACAATCTCACGGTCGAAGGAAAAGATACTTGACATTAGAAAAGCAATAGCATACGAACAATACGATCTAGTGCTAGGCTTAGGATTGGGTCTTGTCCATCACATCATTCTCCCAATGATGTGATCCCGTTATCAATGACATCTAATGCCCATGATCAGGAAACCATGATCATCTATTGACTAACGAGCTAGCCAACTAGAGGCTTGCTAGGGACACATTGTGATCTATTTATTCACACATGTATTACTGTTTCCTGTTAATACAATTATAGCATGAACAATAGACGATTATCATGAACAAGGAAATATGATAATAACCATTTTATTATTGCCTCTAGGGCATATTTCCAACACTCTCCCACTTGCACTAGAGTCAATAATCTAGTTACATTGTGATGTATCGAACACCCATAGCATTATGGTGTTGATCATGTTTAGCTCGTGGAAGAGGTTTAGTCAACGGGTCTGCAATATTCAGATCTGTGTGTACTTTACAAATATCTATCACTCCACTCTGTACATGGTCCTGGATGTAGTTGTAGCGGCGCTTGATGTGCTTCGTCTTCCGGTGAAACCTGGGCTCCTTGGCTTTGGCAATGGCTCCAGTGTTATCACAGAAGAGTGTCATAGGACCCGACGCGCTTGGAACCACTCCAAGGTCGGTGATGAGCTCCTTCATCCAAATTCCTTCATGAGCCTCTTCTGAAGCAGCTATGTACTCCGCTTCACATGTAGATGCTGCCACGACTTCTTGCTTGCTGCTGCACCAGCTCACTGCCCCACCATTCAACACATATACGTATCCGGTCTGTGACTTAGAGTCATACGGATCTGTGTCGAAGCTAGCGTCGACGTAACCCTTTACGACGAGCTCTTCGTCACCTCCGTAAACGAGAAACATTTCCTTAGTCCTTTTCAGGTACTTAAGGATATTCTTGACCGCTGTCCAGTGTTCCGTACCGGGATCACTTTGGTACCTCCCTACCAAACTTATGGCAAGGTTTATATCAGGTCTGGTACACAGCATGGCATACATTAGAGAGCCCACGGCTGAAGCGTAGGGGACAGAACTCATCTTCTCTCTATCTGCTGCCGTGGTCGGCGACTGAGTCTTACTCAATCTCATACCTTGCAAAACTGGCAAGAACCCTTTCTTTGAGTTTTCCATATTGAACTTCTTCAATATCTTGTCAAGGTATGTACTTTGCGAAAGACCTATGAGGCATCTCGATCTATCTCTATAGATCTTGATGCCTAATATGTATGCAGCTTCTCCAAGGTCCTTCATTGAAAAACTCTTGTTCAAATAGGCCTTTATGCTCTCCAACATCTCTATATTATTCCCCATCAATAATATGTCATCCACATACAGTATGAGGAAAGCTACAGAGCTCCCACTCACTTTCTTGTACAGACAGGCTTCTCCGTAAACCTGTATGAACCCCAAACGCTTTAATCACCACATTAAAGCGAATGTTCCAACTCCGAGATGCTTGCACCAGCCCATAGATGGAGCGCTGGAGCTTGCACACTTTGTTAGCACCCTTAGGGTTGACAAAACCTTCTGGTTGCATCATATACAACTCTTCCTTAAGGTTCCCGTTAAGGAACGCTATTTTGACGTCCATTTGCCAAATTTCATAATCATAAAAGGCGGCAATTGCTAACATGATTCGGACTGATTTCAGCTTCGCTACGGGACAGAAAGTATCTTCGTAGTCAACTCTTTGAATTTGTCGAAAACCCTTTACGAGAAGTCGAGCTTTGTAAATGGTTACATTACCGTTTGCATCAGTCTTCTTCTTGAAGATCCATTTATTTTCTATGGCTCGCCGGTCATCGGGAAAATCCACCAAAGTCCATACTTTGTTCTCATACATGGATCCTATCTCGGATTTCATGGCCTCAAGCCATTTGTTGGAATCCGGGCCCGCCATCGCTTCTTCGTAGTTCGAAGGTTCACCGTTGTCTAACAACATGATTTCCATCACAGGGTTGCCGTACCACTCTGGTGCGGAGCGTGCCCTTGTGGACCTTCGCGGTTCAGTAGTAACTTGATCCGAAGCTTCATGATCATCATCATTAACTTCCTCTTCAGTCGGTGTAGGCGCCACAGGAACAACTTCCCGCGCTGTGCTACTATCCTGTTCGAGAGGGGGTGCAATTACCTCATCAAGTTCTACCTTCCTCCCACTTACTTCTTTTGAGAGAAACTCTTTCTCTAGAAAGGATCCGTTCTTGGCAACAAAGGTTTTACCTTCGGATCTAAGATAGAAGGTATACCCAATAGTTTCCTTAGGGTATCCTATGAATACGCATTTCTCCGCTTTGGGTTCGAGCTTTTCTGGTTGAAGTTTCTTCACATAAGCATCGCAGCCCCAAACTTTAAGAAACGACAACTTAGGTTTCTTGCCAAACCATAGTTCATACGGTGTCGTCTCAACGGATTTAGACGGTGCCCTATTTAAAGTGAATGCTGCAGTTTCTAATGCGTATCCCCAAAATGATAGCGGTAAGTCGGTGAGAGACATCATAGATCGTACCATATCTAATAAAGTGCGATTACGACGTTCAGACACTCCGTTGCGCTGCGGTGTGCCAGGCGGCGTCAGTTGTGAAACGATTCCACACTTCCTTAGGTGTGTGCCAAACTCGTGACTCAAATATTCTCCTCCACGATCAGATCGTAGACATTTAATTTTTCTGTCACGTTGATTCTCAACCTCACTCTGAAATTCTTTGAACTTTTCAAACGTCTCAGATTTGTGCTTCATCAAGTAGATATACCCATACCTACTCAAATCATCGGTGAGAGTGAGAACGTAACGATAACCACCACGAGCTTCAACGTTCATTGGACCACACACATCAGTATGTATTATTTCCAATAAGTCGGTTGCTCTCTCCATTATTCCTGAGAATGGAGTCTTAGTCATCTTGCCCATGAGGCACGGTTCGCATGTGTCAAATGATTCAAAGTCAAGAGACTCTAATAGTCCATCAGTATGGAGCTTCTTCATGCGCTTAACGCCGATATGACCAAGGCGGCAGTGCCACAAGTATGTGGGACTATCATTATCAACTTTGCATCTTTTGGTACTCACACTATGAATATGTGTAACATCACGATCGAGATTCATCAAGAATAAACCATTCACCAGCGGAGCATGACCATAAAACATATCACTCATATAAATAGAACAACCATTATTCTCTGACTTAAATGAGTAGTCGTCTCGCATTAGGAAAGACCCTGATACAATGTTCATGCTTAAAGCTGGTACTAAATAACAATTATTAAGGTTTAAAACTAATCCCGATGGTAGATGTAGAGGTAGCGTGCCGACGGCGATCACATCGACCTTTGAACCATTCCCGACGCGCATCGTCACCTCGTCCTTGGCCAGTCTCCGCTTATTCTGCAGTTCCTGCTTTGAGTTGCAAATGTGAGCAACGGAACCGGTATCAAACACCTAGGAGCTACTACGAGCGCGGGTAAGGTACACATCAATAACATGTATATCACATATACCTTTAACGTTGCCGGCCTTCTTGTCCGCTAAGTATTTGGGGTAGTTCCGCTTCCAGTGACCCTTTCCCTTGCAATAGAAGCACTCAGTCTTAGGCTTGGGTCCGTTCTTTTTCTTCTTCCCGGCATCTGGCTTACCGGGTGCGGCAACAGCTTTGCCGTCTTTCTTGAAGTTCTTCTTACCCTTGCCTTTCTTGAAACTAGTGGTCTTGTTGACCATCAACACTTGATGCTCTTTCTTGATTTCTACTTCTGCAGACTTGAGCATCGAGTACAACTCGGGAATGGTCTTCTCCATCCCTTGCATGTTGTAGTTAAGCACAAAGCCTTTGTAGCTTGGTGGGAGAGACTGGAGGATTCTGTCAATTATAGCATCATCCGGAAGTTCGACTCCAAGTGAAGTCAGACGACCGTGTAACCCAGACATTTTGAGTATGTGCTCACTGACAGAACTGTTCTCCTCCATCTTACAGCTGAAGAACTTGACGGAGACTTCATATCTCTCGACACGGGCATGAGCTTGAAAAACTAGCTTCAGCTCCTGGAACATCTCATATGCCCCGTGTTGCTCAAAACGCCTTTGGAGCCCCGTTTCTAGACTGTATAACATGCCACACCTAACCAGATAGTAGTCATCACTCCGCGTTTGCGAGACATTCAGAATGTCCTAGGCTGCTGCGGGAGCGGGAGGGTCACCTAGCGGCGCATCAAGGACATAAGCCTTTTTAGCTGCTTCAAGGATGAGCTTCAAGTTGCGAACCCAGTCCGCATAGTTGCTACCATCATCTTTCACCTTGTTTTTCTCTAGGAATGCGTTGAAATTGAGGTTGACGTTGGACATCTACAATATTTATAAAGACAACTTTTAGACTAAGTTCATGACAATTAAGTTCATTTAATCAAATTAAGTATGAACTCCCACTTAAATCGACATCCCTCTAGTCATCTAAGTCATAGATGATCCATGTTGACTGACCCGTGTCCAATCATCACGTGAGACGGACTAGTCACCATGGTGAGCAACTTCATACTGATCGTATTCAACCATACGACTCATGTTCGACCTTTTGGTTCTTGTATTCGAGGTCATGTCTGTACATGCTAAGCTCGCCGAGTCAACCTAGGTGTTTCGCGTGTGTAAATCTGGCTTACACCCGTTGTATGCGAACGTTAGAATCTATCACACCCGATCATCACGTGGTGCTTCGAGACAACGAACCTTCGCAACGGTCCACACTTAGGGGAATACGTTCTCGAAATTTTAAGAGGGATCATCTTATTATGCTACCGTTGTTCTAAGCAATAAGATGTAAAACATGATAAACATCACAATGCAATCATATAGTGACATGATATGGCCATTATCATCTTTGCTCTTTCGATCTCCATCTTCAGGCATCGCATGATCATCATCGTCACCGGCGTGACACCATGATCTCCATCATCATGATCTCCATCATCGTGTCTCCGTGAAGTCGTCACACCAACTACTACTATCACTACTACTATAGCTAACCGTTAGCAATGAAGTAAAAGTAGTAAGCACATGGCGTTGCATCTCATACAATAAAATAAGACAACTCCTATGGCTCCTGCCGGTTGTCATACTCATCGACATGCAAGTCGTGAAACCTATTACAATAACATGATCATCTCATACATCATACATGCAACATCACAACTTTGGCCATATCACATCACATGTCAAACCCTGCAAAAACAAGTTAGACGTCCTCTAATTGTTGTTGCAAGTTTTATGTGGCTGATTTGGGTTTCTAGCAAGAACGCCTTCTTACCTATGTGACAGCCACAACGATGATATGCCAAAGCTATTTACCCTTCATAAGGACCCTTTTCATCAAATCCAATCCGACTAGAGTAGGAGAGACAAACACCCGCTAGCCACCTTTATGCACAGTGTGCATGTCTGTCGGTGGAACCAGTCTCATGTAAGCGTACGTGTAAAGTCGGTCCGGGCCGCTTCATCCCACAATACCACCGAAAAAGAATAAGACTAGTAGCGGCAAGCAAATTGACAAATCATCGCCCACAACTTTTGTGTTCTACTCGTGCATAGAATCTACGCATAGAAAATCTGGCTCTGATGCCACTGTTGGGTAACGTAGCATAAATTCAAAATTTTCCTACGCATATTCAGATCTTCCTATGGAGAGACCAGCAACGAGAGAGGGGTAAGAGCATCCATCTTCATACCTTTGAAGATCGCTAAGCGGAAGCGTTGCTAGAACGCGGTTGATGGAGTCGTACTTGCAGCGATTCCGATCTAGTGCCGAACTACGGCACCTCCGCGTTCAACACACGTGCAGCCCGGTGACGTCTCCCGCACCTTGATCCAGCAAGGAGGAGGGAGAGGTTGGGGAAGAACTCCAGCAGCACGACGGCATGGTGTCGATGGAGAGACGAGGTCTCCCGGCAGGGCTTCGCCAAGCACCGGCAGAGAGGAGGAGGAAGAAAAGCAGGACTCCGCCGAGAGAGAGGGAAAAACCGTGTGTCTCAATGGCCAAAAGTGCCCGATATATATAGGGGGAGGGGAGAGGGGGTGCCACCCCTAGGGTTCCCACCCTAGGGGGTGCGGCAGCCCCCCCAGATGGGAGGTGCGGCGGCCAGAGGGGGGAGGAGGGGGTGGCGCACCATCTGGTGGGCCTTAGGCCCACCTGGCCTAGGGTTTGCCCCCCCCCCTTTCTCTCCCCTGCGCAATGGGCTGAGTGGGGAGGCGCACCAGCCCACCTAGGGGCTGGTTCCCACCCCCACTTGGCCCACCTTATCTCCCGGGGTCGTTGCCCCCTTCGGTGGTCCCCCGGGGCCTCCTCTCGTGGTCCCGGTGGTCCCGGTACGTTACCGGTGATGCCCGAAACACTTCCGGTATCCGAAACCATCCGTCCTATATATCAATCTTTACCTCTGGACCATTACGGAGCTCCTCGTGACGTCCGGGATCTCATCCGGGACTCCGAACAACTTTCAGTAACCTTGTATAACAATTCCCTATAACCCTAGCGTCATCGAACCTTAAGTGTCTAGACCCTACGGGTTCGGGAGACAGGCAGACATGACCGAGACACCTCTCTGGCCAATAACCATCAACGGGGTCTGGATACCCATGGTGGCTCCCACTTGCTCCACGATGATCTCATCGGATGAACCACGATGTCAAGGATTCAATCAATCCTGTATACGATTCCCTTTGTCTGTCGGTATAGAACTTGCCCGAGATTCGATCGTTGGTATACCTATACCTTGTTCAATCTCGTTACCGGTAAGTCTCTTTACTCGTTCCGTAGCACGTCATCGTGTGACTAACTCCTTAGTCACATTGAGCTCATGATGATGTTCTACCGAGTGGGCCTAGAGATACCTCTCCGTCACACGGAGTGACAAATCCCGATCTCGATTCGTACCAACCCAACAGACACTTTCGGAGGTACCCGTAGTGCACCTTTATAGTCACCCAGTTACGTTGTGACGTTTGATACACCCAAAGCACTCCTACGGTATCCGGGAGTTGCACAATCTCACGGTCGAAGGAAAAGATACTTGACATTAGAAAAGCATTAGCATACGAACAATACGATCTAGTGCTAGGCTTAGGATTGGGTCTTGTCCATCACATCATTCTCCCAATGATGTGATACCGTTATCAATGACATCTAATGCCCATGATCAGGAAACCATGATTATCTATTAACTAACGAGCTAGCCAACTAGAGGCTTGCTAGGGACACATTGTGATCTATTTATTCATACATGTATTACTGTTTCCTGTTAATACAATTATAGCATGAACAATAGACGATTATCATGAACAAGGAAATATGATAATAACCATTTCATTATTGCCTCTAGGGCAAATTTCCAACACAAGGAACAATAGGGTCACTAAAAGCAATGACTTTCTCCTCAACTAGATTGGGTTTGGCTATGTTGATTTCTACAGGAGGATGATACTTAAACCACTTCTCTTTGGGAAGATCAACATGAGCAGCAAAAGATTCACATAGAGAAGCTACTATCTTAGAGTCAAGTCCATACTTAGCGCTAAAATCTCTAGAAGTGTTTGTTTCAACAAAAGATTTAACGCAATCAAACTGGAAATTCATACCTAACTCCTTACCTTCTTCAAGCTCCCAATCTTTAGAGTTACGTTTGATTCTTTCCAATAAATTCCACTTGTGGTCAATATCCTTCTTCATAAAAGAACGAGTACAATAAGTGTCAAGCATGGTACGATCTTCATGAGAAAGCCGAGCATAAAAGTTTTGAGTGATAATTTCTCTCGAGAGCTCATGATTGGGGCATGAATATAGCATTGATTTAAGCCTCCCCCAAGCTTGAGCTATGCTTTCCCTGTCACGAGGCCAAAGGTTATAAATATAATTCCGATCACGATGTACTAAATGCATAGGATAAAACTTTTGATGAAAGTCCAATTTCAACCGATTGTAGTTCCATGATCCAGCATCATCACATAGCCTATACCATGTCAACGCCTTATCCTTCAAACATAAAGGAAAGGCTTTCTTCTTTACCTCATCCTCGGGCAAACCTGCAAGCTTAAATAAACCACAAACTTCATCTACATAGATTAGATGCAAGTCTAGATGTGAAGATCCATCTCCTGTAAAAGGATTAGCCAGCAGTTTCTCAAGCATACCCGAAGGAATTTCATAAAAGATATTTTTAGTAGGTACCTCAGGTTGAGGAACAACTCCTCGTGATTTCGTTCGTGGTGAAGATACCCCGAACAAACTCCTCAAAGGAACAGTCTCCATAGTGACAAGTGACAATAAATTTCAGCACAGTATATAAATGTTTCCTTACCAAATTCCACTTACCAAAGGTGCTTCCTCCCCGGCAACGGCGCCAGAAAAGAGTCTTGATGACCCACAAGTATAGGGGATCAATCGTAGTCCTTTCGATAAGTAAGAGTGTCAAACCCAACGAGGAGGAGAAGGCTCTCATAAACGGTTTTCAGTAAGGTAATAACTGCAAGCACTGAAAGTAGCGGTAACAAGTGATGGTGTAGTGAGGTGAAACGTAGCAAGCAAAAAGTAACAAGTAACAAGTAGTAGCAACGGTGCAGCAAGAGGCCCAATCCCTTTTGTAGCAAGGGACAAGCCTGAACAAAGTCTTATAAGAGGAAAAGTGCTCCCAAGGACACGCGGGAATTTTTGTCATGCTAGTTTCATCATGTTCATATGATTCGCGTTCGTTACTTTGATAGTTTGATATGTGGGTGGACCGGCACTTGGGTAGTGCCCTTACTTGGACAACCATCCCACTTATGATTAACCCCTCTCGCAAGCATCCGCAACTACGAAAGAAGAATTAAGACAACGTCTAACCATAGCATTAAACTAGTGGATCCAAATCAGCCCCTTACGAAGCAACGCATAGACTAGGGTTTAAGCTTTTGTCACTCCAGCAACCCATCATCTACTTACTACTTCCCAATTCCTTCCTCTGGGCCCAAATATGGTGAAGTGTTATGTAGTCGACGTTCACATAACACCACTAGAGGAAAAACAACATACAGCATATCAAAATACCGAACGAATATCAAATTCACATGACTATTATTAGCATGACTTATCCCATGTCCTCAAGAACAAAAGTAACTACTCACAAAGCATAATCATAATCATGATCAGAGGTGTAATGAATAGCATCAAGGATCTGAACATAAACTCTTCCACCAAGTAATCCAACTAGCATCTACTACAAAGAGTAATCAACACTACTAGCAACCTTACAAGTACCAATCGGAGTCGCGAGACGGAGATTGGTTACAAGAGATGAACTAGGGATTGGAGAGGAGATGGTGCTGATTAAGATGTTGATGGAGATGCCTCCCCTCTGACGAGAGGAGTGATGACGATGGCGACGATTTCCCCCTCCGGGAGGGAAGTTTCTCCAGTAGGATCGTCCTGCCGGAGCTCTAGATTGGATCTGCTCAAGTTCCGCCTCGTGGCGGTGGAGAATCCACGAAAAAGCTCCACCCTGATTTTTTTCGGACGAAACCCTTCATATAGAAAAAGAGAGGGGGCAGTGGGCCGCCAGGGTGCCCACAAGCCCTGTTGCCCCGGCCAGGGGGGTAGGTCGCGGAAACCAGGCTTGTGGGCCCCTGGTTGCTCCCTCTGACACTTCTTTCGCCCAGTATTTTTTATAAAATCCAAAAAAAATCCACGTTGATTTTCAGGGCGTTTGGAGTTGCGCAGAATAGAGGACTCAGACTTGCTCCTTTTCCAGTCCAGAATTCCAGCTACCGTTATTCTCCCTCTTCAAATAAACCTTGCAAAATAAGAGAGAAAAGGCATAAGTAAGGTTCCACAAAGTATAATAACATTCCATAAAGCGATAAATATCAACATGAAAGCATGATGCAAAATGGACGTATCAGAGGCCCCCATAAATGCGTTGGCGTCCGTGCCCCCTCTTCCCTAGGGTTCCTCCTCTTCCCATCCGCCGTCGCCACTCCTTCCCCATCTCTCTTTCTCCCCCCAAGGTAGGCTCTGTAGCTGGGTTGCAAAGAGAGAGAGAGAGAAGGACCTCGCCGGCGTCTACCCTGCTCCCGTCGTCGTCTGGCGCCGCCGCCATGTCCAGGGGCTCAGGGATGCACCCCGCGCTCCATTCCCGCCGTCGCTGAGGTCGAGGAGCAGCCTCGCGGTGGGCAGGAGCTCGCCAATGGCTCGGTCCCGGCGTTCTCCTTCCTCTTCCTCAGTTCTGCGTCAGGGCTACTTCAAGTCTTCTTCACCTCCGATCCGGCTTCTTCCCCTTCAGATCGCCCCGTCTTCCTTCCCTAGGTGAGAGCAAGCCTCTCCTCCCTCCTTCCCCGTCGGTAGATGCACGTAGGAGCTCCGGCCGGCGATCTTGCATGCCTCTGTTCGTAGACTAGGCCGACAGCACCTGTGTGTGTTTTGTGTTGTGTGTAGTTGCAGGGCTCGGTAGATGCAGAGCAGCAGCTCTCCCTCGTAGTAGCAGCACGTAGTGTAGTGGATCCCCCTCGTGTGGAGCAGCAGTAGAGGAGAACAGCCCCGGCGGCCTCTCTGTCGCCGGCAACTCTCTGTAGGCAGAGCAGGGCATACCTGCAGGTTACCTTGTAGGTTGCCCCCTCTCTGTCAGATTCCGAAGTATAGCGTAGTGGTAGATGTGTGTGTGTGTTCGGGTGAGATGCTGGGTTCGAATCCTAGAGAGAGCACCCCCTTTTGCATATTATTTGTTTGCACAGTAGCTTAGCGCAGCAGAGCAGTTTAACCTGTTTAGCTGCCCTTCTCTGTCAACAGAGCACCTCTAGCAGAGTGGTAGTGTTGTGTGTGGTGTAGCAGGAGGTGCGGGGTTCGATCCCTCCCCCCCCTGCTCATTTTATTTTTGTTGTGTAGTTTTTTTTCTTGTGTTGTTTTCGCTTTGCCTAGATATGCTCCTTGCTGTGGTGTGATAAGCAGCAAGGGTGGTATTTTTATTTGCCTCCCACAAGTGGGTATACTCCTATGCTTGAGATGGTGATAGGTATATCATGTGTAGGTGATGTTTTGGTCATGTGGATGTGTGGGCTTTGGAGCTTATGTGCATGTGCTGATCTAGATTATATGTGTGTGGTTGCACTAGTAGTGCATGTATAGGATGTGGGTGTATGTATATAAATGTTGGCTAGATTATATGTGTGTGTGGGTTCCTCCCCCCCCCCCACATACCTTGTGAGTGTGCTTTTGTAGTTGTTCATGTTAGGATGTGTGTGTATGATGTTGTGTGAGTTGTCTGCGTGTGTGGGTCCCACACATGCTCGAGGCATGTGGATCCTTGATGGGCTCATGTGCATGTGAGTGTAGGTAGTGTGTGTGGCCTAACTAGCATGAGTAGGAATGCATGTTTGTAGTGTATGTATGTGGGTAGTGGTGCTTGTTGTATGTGAGTGTGTGGGTGGTGTGCTAAGGCACAAGAGCATGAGGTATACCCCTCATGTGCACCAATGTGGAGTTAAGAGTGTGCATATGCTTAAGTGGGTGTTGTTCTAGTGAATAGCACATGTGATGATGCACTATTCACTATATGTGATTCTATGCAAGATTTCTTTTCCTAGTTTGTGCCTATTTGTTCTATACAAGTGCATAGGTATTATATATGTTTTTGGGATAGAAACATCCCAGGAATCCATTGGTGAAGTCAGTTTTGCCATTGGAACACTTTCTGGAGTTGACTTATTCAGTTTTGTTCTATGTTTGGAGCTTGGTTCCATGAGATGTGGTGTGCACAAGAGGTCGATTCCTTGATGTGGCATTAGAGGGCAACACCCTCTATGGCATGTTGGTTTTGTTTCATGCTTAGTAGTTCATATGTGCAAGTTGTGCCCAATCAAAGTAGGCATGTGGCTGAAATTCCAGATTAGTGAAAATATGTGATTTTCACTAAGTCTGAGAATCTGTTTATATTTTCTTCTCCTGTTGATGAGCTTGTGCAGGTCCATGAGTTGTGATTCAACCTTAGATTTCAAATGGGAAGTTGTAGCGTTTATGTTTGTCTAGCTCTCTGTAAATTTTCATTCCATTTGGAGACCTGTAGATATTGTTTCGGGTGCCGTCAAAATGCTTCAGAGCATAAACACCTAGTGAGAATTTGGAATTTTCACTAAGTCCGTGAAAACTGATATTTTTGGCCAAGTTAGCAGCTGCGTAACTTCGTGTGTGAAACTCCTTTGCATTATATTTTTGCTTGTGCTTGTAGTACTCTTGGATAGCTTCTGCCAAATATCTTATTTGGCATGTTTGGGTGGTTGTAGGTGCCTTGCATGTAGCCCTCAAAGTGCTATGATGTTCTTTATGGCAGATTGTGTAGTTTAGGTCTTTTGATGATTGTGAGTGCATAGATGATGGTGTGGTGATATTCTTTGCATCACCCCATCCATGTTGGTTTGTTTTATGTCTTGGCAACCTGGAAACACCAGAGTTATGCCAATGCAGTGTGTGGTGATGTATTTGACACGTAGCACTTCATTTCTTGTTTCGTTGTTTCCCGTTGATCCGTAGCTCCGTTTGTAATATTCTTTATATGCTTTTGCATCGTTTTCACGTGACGCATATGATCATGTCATTCTCATGCATGTAGAAATAGATTAGGGTGCAGTTCTGTCGAGGAACATGTATTTCATCTCATGCTTGTGCTAGTGAGTAGAATAGGGATGAATGCTCATATTCATCTCATGCATCATGTGCTTGTTGCATCTTGAGGTGTTGTTGTTCATTGTATGCTATTTTTATGTTGGGTAGCACGGGGATCAGAGAACAAGTACGTGGATTCGGGAGAGTATGTGTAGGACGAACAAGAGCAGTTCCAAGCTAAGGATATCACAGGCAAGATGATATGACCTTGATTCCATCTCTAGACTTGTTATGCTAGATTACGTTTCTTCCATCATATGTTCGCTGCCTACCACTGAAACAATTGCCTCCTGAATTGCCATAAAACCCAAACACTTATCCCTTCCTAGCAAATCTTGAATGGCTAAGTAGGCTTTGCTAAGATTCTAATGTTAGTGTTGCTAATTGCAGGTGCAATTGTCTCATGTGATAACAAGAGCTTGATATCATTATGCTAAATATGTTATTTAATTAATGCACCTATATACTTGGTAAATAACGGAAGGCCTGGCCTTTTGCCGGGTGTTTTGTTCCATTATTGCCGCCATAGTTACCGGCTACCGGTGTTTGATTCCATAATGATCGCTCCTAACACGTTCGGGGTTGTTATGGGGACCCCCTTTATAAATCTCGTAGTGCTAAGACTTGTCCGGCAGGACCCAACATTGGTGTTAATTTGCTAATCACTTAATAATAATTTGCATAGGGAATAGCTACCCCGAGGAATTTAATCAACAACCCGGGCCAGTGCTCCTCGTGAGTGTTGGTCCAAACTGGGCAGACTATGGGGCCACCACAGGGCAACCTGAGGTTTGGTATACCTGTAGTGTGACTCATCCATCGTGTCCTGAGACTGAGATACGCGGCTCTTATCAGGGTCGTCGACATGACGGGAGGTCCTGCTAGTCTTGTCTTACCTTAGCGATATATCTTGCGTATAGGAATCCCGGTGAAGCTTTGGTTCTCCCCACTGTTGAGGTTTTCCTCTAAGGAATCCGATGAGATCACGAGATTCGTGATAGAGGATTACTTTGCGGCCCGTGTACATTTGTAATGGACTAGTTGGAGCACCCCTGCAGGGTTGAAATCTTTCGGAAATCCGTGCCCGCGGTTATGTGGAAACTTGGAATGTTTGTTAACATCCGGTAATAGATAACTTAAACATAAGCTAATAAAATTGCCAACTGTGTGTGTAACCGTGACTATCCCCTTCGAAAATCTCTCTTCGATCGGGAACACGGCAGGGTATTGTTTGACGTAACTAGGTGTTCAGGATCACTTAGTGATCATCTACCATCGACCGCTAGTATAGACCACCTTCAATACATGTTCTACGTAAGTTAACCACCATATAAAGCTTAGGATGCTGCAACCGAAATACTCCACCTTTCCAACCTAATAACTTGACTAGTTCTGGCACCAAGGTCATAGATTGCTGAGTCCCCGTGGCTCATAGATTCCTTCACAACACCAACAGGTTCAGGTACTCCCGAGACAGGTGATCCAGACGGTACGCAGCTGGTGTGGCAGTACGATGAGGAGAACGACCGCCTGTACGTGAACTATCCAGAAGACTGAGGCGTGGTCGTGATCATGGGCAAGCTTGCAGGGTAGCATAGTCATTTCTCATGTTTTGTAGTCCGTAGCGGAACTACCTTGTTTGGATGCGTGATGTACTCTCATATATTTATGAGATGACAGTTGAATCCCTTATTGTCATTCTGGTATTATTATGTATGTGCTATGTTACCGTGCTTGTGAAACGCTTAGATGCGCTTCTTTCCAATTCGGGGCCTTGTTCCCCAAATCGGAAAGGACCACATCTTAGTCGTTACACTAGGGGATGTGTTGTTGCCACCAGGGAGAAAACAACGGTGCTTGTAACAACGGTTGCAAGGATTGTTTACCTTACGCAAAGTTTGTTAATGCAGTTGTCCGTTGCTTTGAGTTCACACTTTGGTTGGGGCTCGCAACTTAATACCAGCGAGATGTTCTGGATAGATATCTCAAGGTGGATGATTAGTGAGTAGATGCTGATGGATAAACGGTCTACTTGTCTTGGCGTACTGCCCATACTTTTGAGTCTCTAACTTTCTTGTAGCATGATTAGCATTGCGGTGCGTTTATAATTCTGTCACTGGCCAGCTATAATTTGTTTACCCAGCTGTGACAACCCGAGACCGACGTTCCAGAAGATTCCCCTTTTATTCCATTTTTGCCGTGTGATTATTTTATTTGTCGCATCATCATCGCATCATTCGCATCATCTGCATTGCATCGGCACTCCCTTGCCGCCAGTTTCCAAACTTGCATCTGTTATTAGTTGTCGGTCCTCTCCGTGTTCGTCGTTGCCCGTTCTGAGCCCGAACGCGACATTGTTCCACACGCCAGTTTCCAAACATGCATCTGTTCCACACTCCCGCGACATTGTTTAAATCTTGTTTTTTAAAAGTGTGTGTAAAACTTTCTCTGATTGGGTCGAAACTTGCCGTGCGGTCTTACCTAGTTATAGGTAGGTCGCCTGCCAAATTTCGTCGCAATCGGAGTCCGTATGGTACCCGAACGGTCGATCGTAGCGGCACCGTCTTCGGTTATTCGTCGGACGTTTTTCGGTGTTTAAATATCGCGTTGCCGGGTCGCCCGTTTTCCCTCTCATCCCTACACAGCCCACTAGACCCATCTAGCTACTTCCTTCGTTCGTGGTCGTCGGATCACGATCGGACGGACGAGGTCCAACCCACCATAGCCCAACCCTATATAAGAACCACCCCATGGATAGACCTCTCTCACTCTACTAGGGTTTCCCCCTAGCTATTTTGCAGCCACCCCCTAGAAAATCCCACCTGCTAGCCCAAACCCATCAAATCCCGCAGCCCTAGCCTCATAGCCATTTCAGCCATCAGATTTCGATCCAATGGCCCCAATTCGTCCAAAACCCCACCTACCGGACATGTTCGTGGCCAACTCGAACATGTCCGGGCGACCACAGTGCAACCGAGCCATGCCCTCAGCGCACCGCGCCCGAGCCGCCCGTCGTCGGTGTGCCACCGCCTGGGGTACCGCTGCAGCTCGACGGGGTCGGTCCCGTGTCGTGCCTCGCCTCTTCCCGCGCCGTCCTCCGCCATGGCCGCCGCCGCCAAGCTTCACTAGCGCATGGGGCCTCGCCGCCAGGCCGCCTGTGGCCAATTTCTGGCCGCCTCGACCTCGTCTTTGCAAGATCCAGCCACCGGGGGGCAATCCGCCTCTCCCTCGCGTCCCTGTCTCGTCAGGATTCGCCTGTGCCTTCGCCCCGCCTGCCCTGCTCCCCGCCGCCGCCTCCTATTGAGGTCAGGACGAGGAGCACGACGAGGCGTTCGCCCGTTGACTCGCTCGAGCCGCCTGGGCCGCAGTGCCCCAGGCCAGCTGGGCCTCCCACGCCCGCCGAGGCCTCGTGGCACAGCTGGCCGAGCTAGGCCCAACTCCAGGCCGGCCACCTTCCCCGCTGAAACAGGCCTCACGCCCGCGAGGTGAGCACCCCCTCCAGCCCGCCTATCCCCCACCTAGGCGTTTCCTAGCTATCCGGCGCCCACCAAATTCGGCTCGTGGGTGATTTTCTAATTAACCGGAGATTTAGTTAATTTCAGAATATATTAGATATTTCAAACGCCCGTATAATTTTACTCGTGCATTGGATCGGAATAATTTATATATGAAACCTGATTAGTTTCCCGTGTAGATTAATATTTTGCAACCTACATGCATGTTTGAAGTGGATTGACCCGTCGTATGCCTAGATTTGCGTGCCGTCCTAATAGGTTGCTTATCCCGTATTTATTTTGTGCGTGCCCGGTTTTCTCAAACCCCGTAGTTTAAATGCTCATGTTTTTAGGGACCTTTTTCCATGTTTTTTAGAGTAGTTGTTTGTATTTTTGCATGTAGGATTCCGTCGCTAGTTCATTAAATCGTGTTTACGACATATTCTCGCATATACGTGTGGCAATATTTCAATTTAGCAACCCTTCATATTATACATGTTTTCGAGGTAGAAAAATCCATAGAATCTAAATGTGCGTTTAGTTTTAGCTTTTGAGCAAGTTAGTGCACGTGATATTTTGCCATGTTGCCTTTTGTTTATTTTGTGGGATTTAATCCGTGCATGATATGGATGAGTTGTCAACATGAGATATGCCCTTGGATGTGTATGCTAGCCTCTGGTAATTTTGGTTGGAATAGAAATTCATGTTTAGGTGTTATTTGCTTGCTCTCAATATGCTAGAAATAGTGCTGATTTTGAGATGCTGAAATATTTCTAAGTCTGAAATCTATTATAATTTGTTGTTGTCTTTCCATGAGTTTATCTGGTGATCTATAGCTCTTTTGAGGTTGGTGCAATGGAGTTAGTTGTAGTCCTTCAGATTCTCTAGCATGTTGTGAATTTTCATGCCATTTGGAGTCCTATAGAATATAGTTTTGCTGCTGTCAATAAGCCTTCAGATCGAAAACTGCACTATCATAAACTGATTTTTTCACTAAGTCTCAAATTGTGTGTCAGATGCCATTTTGTGAATTCTTTTCCTAGTGATCCATGCTTCCATGCTAAATGTTATTAGTAGTATGTTGTAGTGCATCTTGCCCTCTACTGTCTCATGCATTGTTTGAGCATTTTGGATTTGTGTAGCTAGTTGTTCGAGGGCGTAGAAAATGCTATGTAGCTGATTTTGGCAGATTATGTCTATTTCTTGTTTAGCTCGTAGTTGTTGAACCGTTGCTCCGTTTTGATCGTGTTCTATATGGAACTTGCTTAGAATCTCGTGTAGTTTCGTATTATCTTGCTGGTTGTATGTTTTGAAATGCTTGTGACTGTCGTTACACACATATTGCATTCATGCCATCATATCTTGCGGTGTTTGTATCTTTTGAACGGTAGCTCCGTTGGAGATGTTCGTTATGTGTAAATTGATTGGAACGACAAGTAGAATCACGTGAACCTATTTATTTTGATGTTTAACAATTATTTAAAAGTGTTAGTTCAGATCTGGACAGATTTATAAATTGACTTATGAGGTCATCTCGGAGATGCTATATGTCGTTTCCAACCTCATTTAAAAAGCCTAGATAGGTACGTTAATTACGCTTCATCTTTTGCCATGTTTAACCACATTTAATACTGCCGTGTATCTAATCGGGATAGAACTAAATAATTCGTATGTGGAGTTTGGTCAATATGCAACTCGTTGCATATTGAACCTCACTTAATGTGTAGTGTTTGATTGTTGTGAATTGCCATGCCATGTCTTGCATATATTCATTTGTTCATGCATCATATGTGATGTGCATCGTGTGGTGAATATCGTGTGTTGATGCTTGTTTCCGGTGTGCTTCTTCTCGATAGAGTTCCGCAAGCGTGTCGGAATGTGAGGACCCGTTCGACTACATTGGTTCGTCTGCTTCACGGAGTCATTCTTCTTCCAAGCGGGATCTCGGGCAAGATGACCATTTCCCCAGATACCATTACTATCATTGCCATGCTAGTTGTTCGTTTATGTCGCTATGTCTCGCTACCTACCACATGTTAAATATCAGCCTCTCAAAATTGCCATGAAAACCTTCAATCTGTTCACAACCTAGCAAACCACTGATTGGCTATGTTACCGCTTGCTTAACCATGTGTTAGTGTTGCTACTTGCAGGTGCAGTTGCTTCCATGTGATAACATGGGTTCCTTGTTATGTCATCCTATTAATTGCTATTTAATTTATTGCACCTATATACTTGGTAAAGGTGGAAGGCTCGGCCTTTCTAGCCTAGTGTTTTGTTCCACCTTTGCCCCCTTAATTTCGGCTACCGGTGTTATGTTCCATAATTGAGCGCTCCTAACACGATCAGGGTTGTTATGGGTACCCCCTTGATAATTAGTTTTAGATTAAGACTGGTCTGGCAAGGCCCAACATTGGTACTATATTTTCCCAACATAATAATTTTGTTAATACTGAAATGCATAGGGAGTTAGCGCTACCCGAGGAGTAATTCGACATAATACAGGGGGGCAGTGTTGACGGTGTTGGTCCCAAACAGAGCAGCTTATTAACGCTACACGGGGTAACTCGGTGTTTGGCGTGGTAACCATCACTCATCCGGTGTGCCCTGAGAGCGAGATACGTGGCTCCTATCGGGATTGTCGGCACATCGGACTGCCTTGCTGGATTAGTTTTACTATTGACGAATGGCTTGTGCATCGGGATTCGATGATGCTTTGGGTAATCTCAGAGTTGAGGTTTTCCACTAAGGAGTCCGACGAGATCGCGAGCTTCGTGATCGAGGATTTCTATGCGGCTTGTGGTAATTTGTGATGGACTAGTTGGAGCACCCGTGTAGGGTTAAATCTTTCGGAAAGCCGTGCCTGCGGTTATGTGGCAACATGGAAACTTTGTTTAACATCCGATTCTAGATAACTTGAAGTAATCTTAATTAAAATATGCCAACTGAGTGCGTAACCATGATTGTCTCTTTCGTGAGCTCCTTCTCCGATCGAGGACACGGTGGGGTTATGTCTGACGTAGGTAGGTGTTCAAGATCATTCATTTGATCATTATTAGTTCGTGTCCGCTATGCGTAGATCATCTCCCTCTTATTCTTGTACTCTTAAGTTAGCCACCTCATACAATGCTTAGTCGCTTGCTGCAGCCTCACCACTTAACCTTACCTCACCCATTAAGCTTTGCTAGTCTTGATACCTTTGCAAATGAGATTGCTAAGTCCCCTGTGGCTCGCAGTTTACTACAACACCAGTTGCAGGTACAGGTAAATGTTACTTGACGAGAGCGCGATGATTGTTCATTTGGAGTTTCTTCTTCTTCATCATCATCGATCTAGGATG
Source organism: Hordeum vulgare subsp. vulgare (assembly GCF_904849725.1). NCBI lineage: Eukaryota > Viridiplantae > Streptophyta > Magnoliopsida > Poales > Poaceae > Hordeum > Hordeum vulgare. The sequence goes on from NC_058522.1 coordinate 65,253,656, forward strand.
GGTTCCAGGCCGGCAGCCTAGGATAGCAAGGATGGACGTCGTTTTCTTTTCTTGTTTGTTTTCGTTCATAGTCGTACCCTGCTCTTCTTCGTGATATTTATGTATTGTACTGATGTGACTCTGATGTAGCTTGTGGCGAGTGTAAGCCAATTCCATATACTCTTCTCTTTAGTACATGTACTTGTAACGATACCCATTCTTGCGAAACGACGAGATGTGCTTCTATCGCTGTCGAGGCCCTCGCGCCAAAATAAGGATAGGATCGCATCTTGGGCGTTACAAGTTGGTATGAGAGTAGTACCGACCTAGGAGCCCCCTTGATTGATCGAACTTGGCGGAGTCGAGTCTAGTGAAAAACTATTTTGAGTCTTAGTTATATCGGAGAGTAGGTTTCTTTTTTCTCCTCTTCTATGCTATGGTGAGGTCATGACTTAGGAATTTTTATTCTACTCCTCTTCTCACTCAAAAAAAATTAGGATCACGCGGATATTTTTAGAATCTATATGATGTCGATGTGACGCAGTTCTATCTTGGTGCCTCCTCTCTGTCTTTAATTCTTCGGGGGAGTTGAGCTCTAGGGGATTCTTGAGCACATCGTTATCATTCAGACTTCTTAGTATATCAGGATGAAGGATGTTCGAAATTGCTTCAATACTGGTAGTGGCGATAGGAGTCCGGCTTCCCCAGTACTGGTGCAGAGAGTTCTGGATGTATCGCCATACTTTGTATCGTTGGGATTACGACTGTCTGAGATAGATGAAGTTCCGAGATTCTGGTTATGTGTTGACGGATGTGATACACTGGACGGGTTAGTATAGGAGTTGAGTGATATATTGCTCCTCGTATCCGTGGACCAGATTGCATGACCAGAAATTTCGGAAGTTCTTAGGTGGGAATTCAAGTAGTTACTTATAGGACAATCTTCCAACAAATGCATGATGTTAGGTTGGGGTTCGACATCTAGTGGATTCGTTTTTTCACGGTCGACTTACAGCGGTTCTCGTTGTGTCTTAAAGAGTCCTTGTAGCTTGCTACGACTTGGGGACACTTCGTATGTTGTGTGCACTCCCTTGCCCAGGATGGCTACTGTAAGGATCGAGCCCGTGCGATCCTGTCCATGAAAATATCGGACGAAATCTCTCTCATGAATTTGTTCTGGCTTGTTTCATAAGCCTCACCCTTTGTTTTGTTGGAATATGGTAATTCAAGTTGCTCTGATGTCAAATGGTGATTTCATATCTTTCCAAGAGTTGTTCTCATATTTCTATGGGAATGCTCATTAATTTTGTTTCTCAAATCAACTTGTCTTTTCAATTTCCTGTCAACCGGAGTCGTCATGTCAATTCCTTTTCCACCGGTGTGCTTCTCTTCAATGAATTCAATCCTCTACAATTTTTGCAAGATCATTCTCTCATTATATTCCGGAGTTCATCTCATATGTCCCAAGTTGTCTTTGTTTTCCCCGCCCTCCCACCCTTTTCTTCAGTTATTAGATTATCATCCTTGTGCCTTCCTTTTCAGTGTTGTTTCCGTTATCTTTTCTTCCGAGTCCTATTCGATGATTCCTTTTCATCCTTTAAATTCTTTCCAATGTTGGAGATCCTTATCAGCCTATCTTGTCATTCATTCCTCTCTTCTCTATCCAGAGTGTTGAAGACATTTCAAAAGTTCTGGGTTTCAATCCTTCAATTATTTCGAGGGCCTCACCTCATCTATCATTTCTACTGGTGCAATATCTCTCTTTCCGAGAAATCTTTTCAACGGTGGTTTCTTTGAGTGGGCCCATAACCCACAGGTTATTTCCCAGGATCTTTTCTGGATCTTGTAATCTATCTGGAGTCCTCTAATTCTTTTCAACTATGACATAAGTATGAATTTCATCAGTCATATTCCCTCTTCAAGGTCGCTTCAAAAATTTATTCTCATCCTTGGCTCAACCTTTCATACTTCTTTATTCCGGAGTGTCTCAGTTATTCTTGGTGGTGTTCTCCTCATCATTTTCAGCTTCAAGACCGAAGGAGTGTTTCTCAAGTCTTCCTCCATTCTTGTGAAGCTTGTCATTTCAGCTTTGTGGCATCATCTTGGAATGTTCCTAATCATGAGTATTTCTTTCTTGCTATCCGGTGCATTTCTGAGTTGTTTTCATTCTTGATCCTTCGAAGGACATCATTTCAGAAGATCCTTCGTTCTCAGCTTTCAGCTTTCATCCTCAATTCTTCTCAATTGTTGCCTCTTCGTTCATCTCAATTATTCCGGTGCCTCATTCAAGTTTTCTGTTAGGTGGTTTATGATCTTTTCGTTCTCTTGTATCTCCATTCATTCTTCTTATATCCCCATTCAATCCAATTCTTACCGGTGTCTCCTTCAAGACTTCTTCAAGTTTGTGCTCATATCTCTCCTCAATCATTTCTAGAAGAATAAGTGGTACGCTAATTCGGTTGCTTGTCATCAATTAAACTTGGTGAAGGATAAGCATAACATAATTCGTATTTTTGTTCATAGTGATCTGAATTCTTCTTTCGGAGTGTCTCATGACAGCAATTCTTTGTCTCAAGATGTTCTTCAAGATTCTTGTGGTAGTAGTTCTCAATTTCTTCTTCGTTCTTTTCTTCCCAAGAGCTAGTTTACATTCTTTCTAACGAAGGCCTCGTGATGTTGCTTTCTTCAATCTACCATCTTGTTCTTTCAAGATCATGTTATTCCCTTGTTCAATTTAGTTGTTTGTTGTCAATCTTGTCCAGTTCTCCTATCTTATCGAATTTTTGTCCCCTTTTCCTACCGAAGTGCTGCCGAAATTTTGAGTGAATTCTTGCTAGTCCTCATATCATTCCTCATCTCTTTGCAACCTTCAAGGATTGTTGGTTTCACTCGTTTGTCAAGGAAGCGACTAAGTTTTACCTCCTGCTTTCTTATCCTCTACCCCTTTCATTCATGGATCTCGGGTCGAGATCCTCTTGTAGTGTAGGAGAGTTGTGACAGCCCGAGACCAATGTTCCAGAAGATTCCCCTTTTATTCCGTTTTCATCGTGTGATTATTTTATTTGTCGCGTCATCATCGCATCATCCGCATCATCCGCATTGCATCGGCACTCCGTTGTCGCCAGTTTTCAAACTTGCATCAGTTATTAGTTGCCAGTCCTCTCCATGTTCGTCGTTGCCCGTTCTGAGCCGGATCACACTCGCACGCGCCCGCGGCATCGTTTAAATCTTGTTTTTTAAAAGTGTGTGTAAAACTTTCTATGATTGGGTCGAAACTTGGCGTGCGGCCTTATTTAGTTATAGGTAGGCCGCCTGCCAAATTTCATCGCAATCGGAGTCCATCTGGTACCCGAACGGTCGACCGTAGCGGCACTGTCTTCGGTTATTCGTCGGACGTTTTCAGTGTTTAAAAATCGCGTTGCCGGGTCGCCCGTTTTCCCTCTTATCCCTACATAGCCCATCTACACAGCCCACTAGACCCATCTAGCTACTTCCTTCTTTCGTGGTCGTCGGATCGTGATCGAACGGACGAGGTCCAACCCACCATAGCCCAACCCTATATAAGAACCACCCCATGGAGAGACCTCTCTCACTCCATTAGGGTTTCCCCCTAGCTATTTTGTAGCCACACCCCCCCCCCTAGAAAATCCCACCTGCTAGCCCAAACCCTTCAAAACCCGTAGCCCTAGCCCCATAGCCATTTCAGCCATCAGATTTCGATCCAATGGCCCCAGTTCGTCCAAAACCCCACCTACCGGACATGTTCGTGGCCAACTCGGACATGTCTGAGTGACCACAGTGCAACCGAGCCATGCCCGCACCGCGCCCGAGCCGCCCGTCGTCGGCGCGCCACCGCCCGGGGCACCGCTGCAGCTCGACGGGGTCGGTCCCGCGCCGTGCCTCGCCTCTTCTTGTGCCGTCCTCCGCCATGGCCGCCGTTGCCAAGCTTCACCAACGCGTGGGGCCTCACTGCCAGCCCGCCTATCGCCAATTTCTGGCCGCCTCGACCTCGTCTTTGCCAGATCCGGCCACCGGGGGGGGCAATCCGCCTCTCCCCCGTGTCCCTGCCTCGTCAGGATTCGCCTGCACCTTCGCCCCGCCTACCCTGGTCCCCGCCGCCGCCTCCTGTCCATGTCAGGACGAGGATCATGACAAGGCGTTCGCCCGTTGACTCGCTCGAGCTGCCTGGGCCGCAGCACCCTAGGCCAGCTCGGCCTCCCACGCCCGCCCAGGCCTCGTGGCCCAGCTGGCCGAGCTAGGCCCAGCTCCAGGCCGGCCTCCTTCCCTGCCGAACCAGGCCTCAAGCCCGCGAGGTGAGCACCCCCTCCAGCGTGCCTATCCCCCGCCTAGGCGTTTCCTAGCTATCCTGCACCCACCAAATTCGGCCCGTGGGCGATTTTCTAATTAACCGGAGATTTAGTTAATTTCAGAATATATTAGATATTTCAAATGCCCGTATATTTTTACTCATGCATCGGATCGGAATAATTTATATATGAAACTTGATTAATTTTCTGCGTAGATTAATATTTTGCAACATGCATGCATGTTTGAAGTGGATTGACCCATCGTATGCCTAGATTTGCGCGCTGTCCTAATAGGTTGCTTATCCCGTATTTATTTTGCGCGTGTCCGGTTTGCTCAAACCCCGTAGTTTAAATGATCATGTTTTTAGGGACCTTTTTCCATGTTTTTTAGAGTAGGTGTTTGTATTTTTGCATGTAGGATTCCGTCGCTAGTTTATTAAATCGTGTTTAAGATATATTCTCGCATATACGTGTGGCGATATTTGTATTTAGCAACCCCTCATATTATACATGTTTTCGGGGTAGAAAAATCCATAGAATCTAAGTGTGCATTTAGTTTTAGCTTTTGAGCAAGTTAGTGCGCGTGATATTTTGCCATGTTGCATTTTGTTTATTTTGTGGGATTTAATCCGCGCATGATATGGATGAGTTGTCAACATGAGATATGCCCTTGGATGTGTATGCTAGCCTCTGGTAATTTTGGTTGGAATAAAAATACACGTTTAGGTGTTATTTGCTTGCTCTCAATATGCTAGAAATAGTACTGATTTGGAGATGCTGAAATATTTCTAAGTTTGAAATCTGTTATAATTTGTTGTTGTCTTTCCATGAGTTTATCTGGTGATCTGTAGCGCTTTTGAGGTTGGTGCAATGGAGTTAGTTGTAGTACTTAAGATTCTCTAGCATGCTGTGAATTTTCATGCCATTTGGAGTCCTGTAGAATATAGTTTTGTTGTTGTCAATAAGCCTTCAGATCGAAAATTGCACTGTCATAAACTGATTTTTTCACTAAGTCTGAAATTGTGTGTGGGCTGCCATTTTGTGAGTTCTTTTCCTAGTGATCCATGCTTCCATGCTAAATGTTATTACTAGTATGTTGTAGTGCATCTTTCCCTCTACTGTCTCATGCATTGTTTGAGCATTTTGGATTTGTGTAGCTAGTTGTTCGAGGGCGTAGAAAATGCTATGTGGCTGATTTTGGCAGATTATGTCTATTTCTTGTTTAGCTCGTAGTTGTTGAACCGTTGCTCCGTTTTGATCATGTTCTATATGGAACTTGCTTAGAATATCGTGTAGTTTCATATTATCTTGCTGGTTGTATGTTTTGAAATGCTTGTGACTGTTGTTGCACACATATTGCATTCATGCCATCATATCTTGCGGTGTTCGTATCTTTTGAACCGTAGCTTCGTTGGAGATGTTCGTTATGTATAAATTGATTGGAATGACGCGTAGAATCACGTGAACCTATTTATTTTTCTGTTTAACAAATATTTAAAAGTGTTAGTTCAGATCTGGACAGATTTATAAATTGACGTATGAGGTCATCTCGGAGATGCTATATGTCGTTTCCGACCTCATTTAAAAAGCCTAGATAGGTAGGTTAATTACGCTTCACCTTTTTGCCATGTTTAACCACATTTAATAGGTAGGTTAATTACGCTTCACCTTTTTGCCATGTTGCATATTGAACCTCACTTAATGTGTAGTGTTTGATTGTTGTGAATTGCCATGCCATGTCTTGCATATATTCATTTGTGCATGCATCATATGTGATGTGCATCGTGTGGTGAATATCGTGTGTTGATGCTTGTTTCTGGTGTGCTTCGTCTCGATACAGTTCCGCAAGCGTGTCAGAATGTGAGGACCCGTTCGACTACATCGGTTCGTCTGCTTCACGGAGTCATTCTTCTTCCAAGCGGGATCTCAGGCAAGATGACTATTTGCCCAGATACCATTACTATCATTGCCATGCTAGTTGTTTGTTTCTATCGCTATGTCTCGCTACCTACCACACGTTAAATATCAGCCTCTCAACATTGCCACGAAAACCTTCAATCTGTTCACAACCTATCAAACCATAGATTGGCTATGTTACCACTTGCTTAAGCAAGTGTTATGGTTGCTAGTTGCAGGTGCAGTTGCTTCCATGTGATAACATGGGTTCCTTGTTATATCATCGTATTAATTGCTATTTAATTTATTGCACCTATATACTTGGTAAAGGTGGAAGGCTCGGCCTTTCTAGCCTAGTGTTTTGTTCCACCTTTGCCCCCTTAGTTTCGGCTACCGGTGTTATGTTCCATAATTGAGTGCTCCTAACACGATCGGGGTTGTTATGGGGACCCCCTTGATAATTTTTTCTAGATTAAGACTCGTCTGGCAAGGCCCAACATTGGTACTATACTTGCCCAACATAATAATTCTGTTAATACTGAAATGCATAGGGAGTTTGTCGGGACCCCGATCCTGAGTCAGAAGAACCTAGCCTGTAACACATCACATCACTTTGCGGCCTCACACATGGTAAACTCCACGGCTGCAACCTTACCTTGGCCGGGACCGTTTGCGTCTTTTGGCTCACGTATATGAATATGTTGCTCGCGTTCAAACGACAAAGAACCCGGGTCGACATGACTAGTTATAAACCCCAGCGGTACAACTGTACAGGGACAGGCATACATAACCCAGCAAAGCAGGTGTCGGTCATCAGCATGTGTAGACGAGTCCTAGCAAGCTACAAGGACTCCATTACACCGCGTGACATTTCCCCGAGGGGACAAACACAGCAGCAAAGAATGATACATGTCGGTCAATCAATGTGTTCCGAGGAGTAGCAAACTACAAAGGCTCGATGGAATCACAAAGAGGCATTTCCCTGTAAAGAGTACTACTAAAGGCAAACAACTAGGTGTCGAATCCCACACATATAATGCATTTCAAACATACACACATTATGCACGATATGTGTAGATACAACATGGCATCACAACATAACTCTATGACTCAAGCATTTATTTAAGACTCATAAGAGTCAACATAGTATGATATTACAAGCAGGGGTCTAGTGACCCGACACTCAAGTCATACAAACAACAAGGAGAAGAAAATCATGTCTGGGTACAGACATCTACTAAAAGTGGCTGGAAGAGCCTGAAAAGCTACTACGACCCTACCAAAGGAGCCAGACCTCTGTCTGGGATTCCCAAGCTATTCCGGTCAACATCAAACACATCGTGTAGAACCTTTAATGAGTCTAAGTCTTCTCTGCAAAAACATAAATAAAGCAACCGTGAGTACAAAGGTACTCAGCAAGTCTTACATCAGAACTATCTACATATGCATCATGTTTCAATGAAAGGATTGTGGGGTTTGATTGCAGCAAGCCAGCTTTGACTCTTGGCTAACCTGTACTACGACTACAGGTCCTTTCTTTGAGGTGGGATAGCGCACACGAGTCCACATATTCACCAATTCAATACACCACTATGGATCCACTCTCGTCTCCCTATGAGAAGGCCTTCCATAGCACTCACACTTATCTTGCATGTTTTAGAGTATCCATTTACATTGTCTATGTACCATGTAATGTTTCCAAGTAGTCCATAACCGAGGACGCGGCTATTCGAACAGATTAAATCACCCTGCAGGGGTATACTTCTTCACACATGCTCCCACCACTTAGCACCATATGCACGTCATGCATCTCGGCAACCTTCAAGCGGAAGCACTGGCGTGGGTGTCGGCCACGACCGTTAACCACACAAGACCCTAGTCCAGGTTTATCGCCTATTTGAGACTGAACCCGCAAGGAAGTCCGGCCGAGGTTTCCTCTACGGCCCCAGACGATGCGTGCAGGGTTCCCAAGCCCACCATTCGGGTGCCACTTGGTACACCGTGCCACTGTGTATCTACCGCCGAGAAGCCTACCCCGTCGGGCAGAGCTAAACACGGCCGCCAACACTTTTCCTACAAACACCAGAAACTAATTGCAACTCCTGGACAGGGATCTAGGCAATTAATAAGCCGAGCGGGGTCATATTTCAGGGCCCAATGCATGGTAGTATCTTGTCTTGGATAACATACACAGAACTCAGTTCTTAAGGATAGTCCCAATGAGACAACCCACCATGTACTCCTACATGGCCTCTCATCGCTACCTTTACCAAATCGGATTCACACTTTTACTCTCACACTGTAGGACATGAACACAACCATTCTAATTCATTATCCAGATGGATCAGACCCGACACGACTCTAAGCATAGCAGGCATTGTAAACAAGCATGGATAAGTAAGCACATCAAGGCTCAAGCAGTTGCTACTCATGCTAAATGGTTTCAACTATTTACTGTGACAAAATCAGGTCATGCAAAGGAATGGGTTCAACTACCGATAACATGTACAGTTGAACCGTGTTTGTCCTAATGCAGTAAAAGAGAGCAGGAGCGAGAGAGTGGGTTTATTTCAATATGCTCAAGGGGGTTTGCTTGCCTCACACGTCTGAAGATAGCAATGAGTCTTCATCAATGTCAACGGTCACATCGTCGGAAACATCGTTTAGCGAGGGGGAACAACACCGACAAACAAGAAAGAACAACAATTACTTCACGGAAATGCAACACTATGATGCATCCTCAAGACATGAAATGAAAGGTGGCAGGGCTAATGTGGCTATCATTTCTTAAGTTGAAGTTGGTTTGAATTAGGATCCAAACATCACTTCAAGACGGGTATCTTTCCAAGTACCCTTATAATTGATTCGACCTGATGCTCATAACAAATTATTTCAACATGTATGGAGTTAGTATTTTGAGGTACTGATTTGCATTGACCAATGTGTGGTCATAACAATTGAAGTGGAATTCAAATAAGTATCAAATTCCATCTCCAAACTAATTATGAAATTTATCCTATTCACCATTTTTCCTATTTGGTGATGTTAACTTTCTCAAACATGCATGAAAACGCCATAATCAGATTCCTTGGATTTTTCTGATACTTTTTCATATATAAATTATTTTCATCCGAGTTATATTTTAATTTCTATGATTTTTACAAGTTTTAGCAATTTCCTGGATTTATTTTATAATAGGAAATCAATTACTGCGTCAGCACTGCATCAGCATTGCGTCAGCAGTAAACTACGCCTCGGCCAGGTCAAACCTGACCAGTGGGGTCCACTGGTCAGTGACCCAAGTGCTAATCCAGCGCTGACCCGCACTAAGTGGGGTTTGACCCATGCGTGGGGCCCTGTGTCAGTGGCTCTGGGTGGGGGGGGGGGTTAGTGCTGGCTAATGGCTGGCCACGTCAGGGTTACCGGAACCTGGCCGGCAGCGACCACGGGCGCGGCGGAGGCTCGCCGGAGATGCTCTAAAACGGCCTATGGGGCTCGGTTAGATGCGCTGAAGGCACTGGGGTGAAGCCCAGGCTCGACCGCATCATGCAGGGGGCTCGAAGGGGGGGCTAGGTCGCCGGAGTAGCCCCGGCGACGAGCCATGGCGGCTGCCGAAGCTCGGCCATGGCGAGGCTAGTGCTAGTAGGCACGGGAGGAAGAGATTAGGATGGCTATGGCTTCAGGAGAGCTCACTGAGCACGCCGGGGTGCTCGGCAGTGGCTCTCGGGGTTGCTAACCACGACGACACCATGGCCGGCGGCAGGGGCTTCTGCTCCGGCAGCTAGCATGGTGGGAGGAAGGGGAGATCGACAAGGGGAGGGGGAATGCGTCCGGTGGCTCACAGGGATTCGATTGGAGCAGACGGCGAGCTCGGGGACAGCCTGAGTCGAGCGAATCGACGGCGAGGTCGTCCGGTGGCCGGCGGAGAGGATGACGATGGCAGCGGCGATACAGGGGGCTTCGGCTTGGATCGTTCGACGGGGAGGGGCGGCACGTCATGGCGAAGGGGGTGGGCTGCTCGGGGAGGCCTAGCAGGGGTCAGGGAAGCGCCAGTGAGCTCAAGCCGAGCTCGGCCATGGCGGAAGGAGAAGAGCAGAGGGGGAGATAAGGGAGAGAGAGAGGCTCGGGGGAGCAAGGAAAACAAGGCACGGGGGAGGCATCGCGCTGGCTAGGAGGGACAGGCACGCAGGGAGGAGGTGGCGCCCTGGCCTCGGCGCCGTGCTCATTCCCTCCCCTGCCTTCTGGCAGGAGGAGGGAGACGACAGGGGAAAACCCCCTTGGTGGTTGGGCCAGCACGTGAGCACAGGTTAGTTTCTCTCTCTCCTTTTTTCTATTTTTGTTTTATTTTCTTTCTGGCATTTAGATTTGGGATTTTAATAAAACATTTAATCATTTTATAAAATCCTAAAATAGTATTATGTGACAGTAATAAAAATAAGCAATGCCACAAAATAGTTTCAACATTTTTGAAACCTTTATTTTAAAGAAAACAAAATAACTCCATTCCAAACAGTTATTTAATCCAATCAAAATTCATGTTCATAAGTTCGTGTGACTTAGAAATTTGGTTTGACAAAGTTATTCCCTGTCACTATTTTCCCAAATGTTTGGAACATTTTTCTGGTTCCTTTTAAGGTAATATTTTTATTGCCTTTTTGTCAATTTCAACTCATTTGGCTTGATCACTTCCATTTCCAGATTCAATGCAATTTGAATGCATTCATGAAATGCAATGGCAAGCAAGGCAAACTTGGGTTGTGACAACTCACCCCCACTAAACAAGAATCTCGTCCCGAGATTCAAACGTAGTCGGGAAGAGGAAGAGGGAACACTAAACTATCACAATCTTCATGATCCATTTGCTCCTCCCGAGGACGTTGATTCATCGCACCATGTTGATCCTGACATTTTTGTCCTTGAGGTCTTCATCTAGCTTGACGTTGAAAGAACAGGGAGACGACTTAAGATTCGATCTCCTCGAAGATCGAGCAACTCAAGATCAACTCATAGAATGAGACGTAGGAATGTCCCTTGAGCTGAGACACAACACACATAACACGGACGAGGAAATGAGACATATGACAGAGGTTCAATGGGTAGGCAACAAATCCAGACTTAAAACAAATGCTGGCGAGGTTTCAAAGTAGCGAGGATTAGGTTGCCCTTCATACCACAACGGGGCACCTTAGGAAGGTGACTCTTAGAGTTATTCCCCTTAAGTGGCAAAAAGAATACTTTTGATCCTAAGATCATTGAAACTCTTCCAATCAGGAAAGACAATTCACGAATGATTGTTTGAAGGAATTTGAAAGAATGGCATACTCAGGTTGGAAAGAAACTAGGGTTATAGAACAACTAGGTGAACGGATGGCACATTCCAAATATTACCGAGGATATAACCTAGTGTCTGAGCATGCTCTCAAGAACTTGAGCATTTCCATATTCATCAAGGTTTACCAACATCCGTGCCAAGGATCCTGGTGACACAACATACTACCATGATGAACAGTGATGGAGGATGCAGATGCAAAGGAAGACAACACCTCCTCAGATTTCACCTTAACTGTGCCAAGGGAACGACATCTGGTTGATCGACCGAGAGACATTTAGCACTCCGCTTCTAATGTTCTCCTTGATGTACTGGCACAACCCAATTATAGATCGTGCTTGATATCTAGCGCATCAAGTATAGGTCAGACTTCGGGACCAAAGGGGATCCATGAGGAACAACTTATAAAATAGGTCATACAAAACCACACGGAAGATGGCTAAGATTGCTGATACAAGATATTATAATATCAAGTCTTCCGGCTAGGTGTGTTAGCCATTTCACCACTTTACCGGGTTACATAGAGACCAATATTATAATTCTTGGGGAAGTTCCAACCATTATAACTGCCTGAGATTCAGCTTCGGTTGGTGCCACGATGCTTCAGACTCAGCATGTCCAAAAAGAAAGTTTGCAATACAAATCGACGAGATAACGTTGCGAGATTCTCAGGAAATGAACTGCGGAAGACAACTCCAAAACATGAGCTGGATCGCAAGACCCACGCGAACACACTGCCCAAGACAATTGTGAACACATGAAAGTCTTACAACAAAACACTACCGAGTTCTGGATGGGAACCATCATTGCGGATAACGAAGCCATGTGCAAGTCCGTCTGGTACCTTCAGGAATGGCACTTAACTTCTTTTCCTTGAACAAATCAATCAGTGGCTTGGTGTGCTAGGAGATACATATGGAGTGAAGATGATCAGTCTATACAACCATAGAATACTTCGCACTTGCATGACTGACTTGGGATGATTCCGAAGAAACAAATTAACTTTTCTCGAATTCACAGCGACAACTTGCATCAGATACACATGAATTAGAGGAAGTCACTTCTTACACCTAACATATACCTCGTGTTCGAGACGCGAAGACAATGTCTACAAAGTTTCCAGCAGTAGCTTAATGTCCAACATAGATCATGGAACAAATTAGAATGTTGCCGATGGGCTCAACAACAATTCATCAAGATACCCATATAAATGGATTTCCACAACTATGTGAGCAAGATAATAGCATTGGTAAGATCAAAGAGTATAATGGTGTATGCTCAGAGAAATCCATGAGTAAAACACCGCTACGAAAATCTTTGGTTCTGAGTTTGATTTGATGATAGCCCATGCTCAAATCAAAATTGAACAAGATAATATATGCAACAATTGATCACACGACTCAACTGATGAAAATATCATCTTTCTTCAGACTCACACAACAGAAAGATATCCCTTTTAAATGAGCTGAGTTTAGGCGAAGCTTTTATCTTCCAACTCTCCAAGTTGTTGTTTAGCTTAACCAACTAGCTCGGGGTATCCAATACGGATTCTTGGAGAAGATGGCTTATAAAGAAACCAACTTGATCACGAGCTCTATCATAACAGTCAGGAAACAACCTGGTAATACTTCTGAGAAGATATTTGAAAAATCACGAACCACCGATATATTATTAAGCTCGGGAACAATCTTGCTTTTCAGGGCAAGATGATGTGATCAATAGAGCGAGGGATTGACACAATCCTAACCCATCGATTGAAAAGTGCACCATGAAACATGGACTAGGTTGCACACTCAATCATAGGATGACGATTCAATCACCATCACCATAAGAGTGAAATTATTGTCCATTAGCTACCAAGCAATAGCATTGCTAGGAGTATTGATTTCACACATCATGGTTCACTTGTCGATATTCCGGTTACAACCAACACGAAAACCGAGGGATGAACAATGATAGAGAGAAGTATCGCTACATCAAGAGCTCATAAGAGATGGTGCAATTCTCATAACACTCTTGACAAAAAGAGGGTAATACTCCAAGATAGAACAGAACAAAAGCTGGTTTAGCATTTTGATCTGCGGAATACAACTATGAAAGGATCGATATGGTTGGCTAGAGGGGGGTGAATAGACAACAACCACTTTTTAATTAATCTTAGCAAGTTAAGGTAAACACCATACGGGTTCACAAATAAAACGATAATGAGGTGAACCCTATAGAAGCTAACAACGAGAGCTATTAAGACAAGTAAGATATAGTCACAAGCATAAGCAAATACAAAGTAAAGGATAGAGATAACCACAAGTGGAACCGATGGAGATGAGGATGTGTTACCGAAGTTCCTTCCCTTTGACAGGAAGTACGTCTCCGTTGGAGCGGTGTGGAGGCACAATGCTCCCCAAAAAGCCACTAAGGCCACCGTATTCTCCTCACGCCCTCGCACGATGCAAGGTACCGTGATTCCACTATAGGTGCCCTTGAAGGCGGCGACCGAACCTTTACAAACAAGGTTGGGGCAACTCCACACAAAGCTTGGAGGCTCCCAACTAAACCACGAAGCTTCACCACAATGGAATATGGCTTCGAGGTGACCTCAACCGTCTAGGATGCTCAAACACCCAAGAGTAACAAGATCCGCAAGGGATTGGTGGGGGAATCAACTTTTCTCTTGGTGGAAGTGTGGATCTAGGCCTTCTCAACCAATCCCTAAAGAATCAACAAGTTTGATTGGCTAGGGAGAGAGATCGGGCACTTTTGAGCTTGGGGAGCAACAATGGAGCTTAGAGAGGTAAGAGATAGGGTTCCTCGGCTAGAAGAACCCTTTATATAGTGGGGGGGAATCAGACCGTTTTCCCACTCTCTGCCCGAGCTCCAGCGGTACTACCGCTGAACAGGGGCGGTACTACCGTCGCTTGGTGGTACTACCGCTGGATGCAGCGGTACTACCGCTGGATGCAGCGGTACTACCGTCTAGAGCGCTGTGCTTCCGTTCCATGAGAGAGGAGATGTGTCGTCTTGTGCCGTTGACGTGTGTTATCTGAAACCTTAACACACATGGTTAGTCTTGTACGGTACTGTCATCAATCACCAAAATTACTTAGGCATAAACTATGCCCCAACAATCTCCCCCTTTTTGGTGGATTGATGACAATACCGGATTTGCATAGAGAAAAATATGAGAACAAAAAGATAGAGATATATGACAATACGGGGCATATGACTCACAGCATATGATGGAAATAAATCTCACATAAGTTCATGTCTCACAAAAGATAGCAAACTAGAAGCAAACCAAGTTCGAAGCAAACCACACGAAATAAAGCAAAGCAACGCAAAGTTCGAATATGAAAGCAAATCCTAGACTCTCTCCCCCTTTGGCACAAGACACCAAAAAGGGGCACACCTAATGCCACAGGTAGCTACTCCTCATCTTCAGCATCACCAGACTCATCGGTCCCCTCCTGATCGGTCTGATCCTCCTCTTCCGCCTCATCGCCAGACCACTGGTATCCTTGAGCCTGCATCCAAGTAGCCTCAGGAGTGATGTCGTCCTCTGAGCCGCTGGAGATGTCCACATCCAGGGTCCTGAGAACACGCTTATGCCTCTGGCGGCTCTCCTTCTGAGCCACGTGCGTCTGGTACTGACCCTTGTCCTGCATACAGAAAAGAGTCTTCATCTTGTCCTGCAGTTTGATAGCCCAAGATGGCATGGCAGACGAGCGGGACTGAGAGGCGGTTCCTCTGTCAGCAGCAGTCTCTGTATCAGTATCCATGTGCTGAGAGGAAGTAGATGGGTTGGCCCATTTGTCCTTGACGCGAAGCTTGATCGGGTCGTGCACAATGTAGTCAGACTGGGCGTAGAGCAGCTCCTCCGGAAAAGCCTCTTGCCACTTATGGCGAATGTATGCGAACAGATAAGGCCCGTAGATGGGAACCTTACGCATGATGATGCAGTTCCAGAGCTCCGTGAACATCACATCAGAAATACCCAGCTGAGCAGACTCCTGAGACATAGCCTCCTCACAAAGTAGCAGCATCTCAGCCAAGGAGCCATGAACCTCGTCGAAGTTACCACTGCGAGGGAAGAGAGTGTTGCTAAAGATCCGATGCATGATGTCCAGGTGCTTGGGAAGCACCCCCTTCCTCAGATAAAGTTTCTGCAGTCTGTCCTTTGCGGGGGGCCTATCGGCGGGGGCTGCAGCATGAGGACGCAGCCCAAGAGGAGTGTCAGCACCCTGGAAGTCAATGTGAAGGAATTGCATGAACTCATGCCAGGTACCGGTCATCTTCCTTGACCCAGTCATCCACACCATGGAGCGCTCAGCATCAGGAGAGAAGTGGACCGTGACATAGAACTGAGCAACAGCAGTGGGATCAAAATCTGTCTTGTAAGTGATGATGTCCTTGATCCCCAGTTTGTCAATCAGAGAGAGGGCATCACCAAAATAGTCCATGTTCCTCTCAAGATGTGCCAGGTCAATCCACTGAACAGAGACATAGTTTTTCTTGAAATGTGCGACAACATCACGGTAGATCCTGCACTGGTCCCTTGCCCAGACATGGTCAACATCCTTGATCACAGCCCTCTCGTTGAGATAGTGGTTCTGAGTGCGAAACTGCAGAAAGTCCTTGGGGGACATAGTTTGGACATTGACCCTCTTATCCTTGTGTGCGACCTTCTTGAAGGACTGCTTCTTGGGTTGCAGGCCTGAGGTGGCAGACCCCTCGGGCGCCTCTTGGTTGCGATACTGTTTGGACTGCGTGTCCCGTGGGGGGTTCGAAAGGCGAGAAGAGCCACCTGTGACACAGAACACACAGCGAAAAAGATGCGACAAGAAGAGTCAAGGCAATGAATCTTGAAAACGCAGAACAAGTAAACACGCATTGCTAAGCACAAAACACACAAAAAAATACACAGTGAATGCTCCTGGCAGTAGTACCGTCACCCCTGGCGGTAGTACCGCTGGGGCCTAGCGGTAGTACCCCTACCCCTGGCGGTAGTACCGCTGGGGGTCATAGCGGTAGTACCGCTGGGGATTTGACTTTCAGATCTGACAGATAAAAAAACCGTTACGAGGGCATGGGCTGTATATGAATACTAAGAACTACATTCCAGCCCTACTTACATGAAGAACACTAGTAACACCGGAATAAGTACATGCCTAGGCAAGAGAGAGCAAGTTTTAGATCTAATCCAAACATAGTTCAAGTGCTAGATCTAAAACGAGTAAATCCTAGGGCATGGCAACAAAATCAACAACAATCCATAGGACCTATACTCCCCTCAAATATCTCCTTCATGCCATCCAAGAACTAGCCATAAGATCAAAGATATGGATCCAATCCCCAATGCTCCTAACCCTAGAACAAGAACATCAACCAAATAGAAGAAGGGAGGAGATTTACCAGGATTCATGGCTCTTGGAGGAGGAAGGAGAGATGGAGCAACCCTTCCAAACCAACGGGGTGAAGGAGCTCCACGAAACGAGATCCAAACAGGGAGTTTTCGGGCTAGGGGAGGGAGGAGCCGTGAGGAAGAAGAAACAGGCTGAGAAAACGGGCTCCCCTCCTTTATATAGCCCAAGGGGTACGGGCCAGCGGTAGTACCGCTGAGGGCCTAGCGGTAGTACCGCTGACTGGCGGTAGTACCGCCAGATGCAGCGGTAGTACCGCTGGGGTCCTGGCGGTAGTACCGCTCCCCTTGGCGGTAGTACCGCTCCCCCTTGAGGCAGCCCTAAAAATTTCCAAGCCGGTCGTGTCAGATGGGAATCCTGGCGGTAGTACCGCCATACCAGGCGGTAGTACCGTTGGGGTCCTGGCGGTAGTACCGCTATCCCTAGCGGTAGTACCGCTGGGGTCCTAGCGGTAGTACCGCTACCCTGGCGGTAGTACCGCTGTAAATGACGCAACGCGGCTAAGGAAAAGAGATGAACTTGGGCACATGACAAGTGAGTAAGAACAGATATCATCTAGGAAAATGTACTGACTTGTCATTGTATATCCTTTCTTCTATACGCAAGAAAGGATGGAGGGGCGGTGGCCGAGGCCACCTATGTTTGAGACAATGATATGACACCGCGAAGAATTATCCTTGGGTTCATGACCAATGCTCGTCTTTGAAGCACAAGTACCATTTGACAATGGCTAAAGTGAAAGACTAGATTGATTTATGCATAATGGGGGGAGGGAAAGTTCATTGAGAGAACAACACTCCCCCTATGTCCATGCCTACATCTAGACCAAGATGGAATGCAAAGTGAGGTGCAATATGCCTAGTTTCAATCCACATTACTTGAATCAATGATATTTAGCTCATGCCTTAACTCCCGGAACCTTGCTTCATCTAGAGGCTTAGTGAAAATATCTGCAAGTTGCTCTTCAGTGTGGATGAAGTGAACCTCGATATCACCTAGCTTGATATATTCACGAATGAAGTGATGACGAATATCAATATGTTTGGTTTTGCTATGTTGCACTGGGTTGAGGGAAATCTTGATGGCGCTTTGATTGTCACATAGAAGAGGCACTTTGTCACAAGTGACACCATAATCCTTTAAAGTTTGCCTCATCCATAGCAATTGTGCACAACAGCTTGCAGCTGCCACATACTCAGCTTCGGTGGATGATAAGGAGACGCAGTTCTGCTTCTTTGAAGACCAACTTACCAAAGAGCGACCAAGGAATTGGCATCCTCCAGACGTTGACTTCCTCTCCACACAATCTCCAGCCCAATCTGAGTCAGAATAGCCAACTAGATTGAAGTTTGCTCCTTTGGGATACCAGAGGCCAAAGTTTGGGGTATGAGCCAAATATCGAAAGATTCGTTTGACAGCCATGTAATGACTTTCTTTTGGTGCGGATTGAAACCGTGCACATATCCCTACACTCAACATAATATCCGGTCTAGATGCACACAGGTAAAGGAGGGATCCAATCATGGAGCGGTATACCTTTTGATCCACTGCTTTACCATTGGGATCACTGACAAGCTTGCATCTGGTTGGCATGGGGAACTTGACCGGTTTGACATCTTCGAGCTCGAACCGTTTGAGCATGTCTTGAGTGTACTTGGCTTGTTTGATGAATGTCCCTTCTAGACCTTGTTTAATCTCGAACCCGAGGAAGAACTTCAACTCTCCCATCATGGACATCTCAAACTTCTCAGTCATTAGTGCAGCAAATTCTTCATTGAATGAAATGTTAGGAGAGCCAAAGATAATATCATCAACATATAGTTGGCATATGAACAAATCCCCTTTAACCCTCTTAGTAAAAAGAGTGGGATCAATCTTCCCAATTTCAAACCCACGATCTTGTAACAACTCAGTAAGATACTCATACCACGCGCGTGGGGCTTGTTTAAGGCCATAGAGTGCCTTATTGAGTTTGTACACATGATTGGGGAGCTTGGGATGTTCGAATCCTGGGGGTTGTTTGACATAGACCAACTCATTCAAAGGACCATTAAGAAATGCACTTTTCACATCCATTTGCTGTAATTTGAAGTTATGATGAGAAGCAAATGCAAGTAACATGCGAATAGATTCTAGACGAGCAACAGGGGCAAAGGTTTCACCGTAGTCGATACCCTCGACTTGGGAGTATCCTTGAGCCACCAATCTTGCCTTGTTTCGAATCACAATTCCATTTGCATCTTGCTTGTTCTTAAATATCCATTTGGTCCCGATGACATTATGTTCCTCCGTTGGCCGAGGCACTAAATCCCAGACTTGGTTGCGCTCGAAGTTGTTAAGTTCATCGTGCATGGCCATAAGCCAATCCTCATCATCGAGCGCTTCCTGTACCTGTTGAGGTTCACAATACGAGACAAACGCGTGATGCTCACAATAATTCCAAAGCTGTTGACGGGTGGATACTCCCCTTTTTAAACTGCCAAGAACATTCTTCATAAGATGTGACTTGACTCTCAGCTTGTTCGCATTCTTGGCTGCTCGACGCTCCAAGAGTTCTTCATTAGATAACGGGGGAGCATCGACTTGTTTCTTTTGCTTGCCCTTGCGTCTTGAGCCAGTTGTTGGAGCTCCAGACGGGAATTGTGAGACAGTCTCCTGATCATCTTGTCCTTCGACTTGAGCAGGTTCACTAGTTTGATCTTGTATTAGTGGTTGCTCTTGATCTTGATCTTGTGCTTCTACTTGGTCTGGATCTCGGGGTTGCACTTGATCTTGATCATGAGTAGGTTCGGGGTCTTGGGGTAGTGCTTGAATATCATGGGGCACATCACCATTGTTAGGCAATTGATCTTGACCGTGAGCTTGATCAACTTGTTGAGAGTCTTCTCCTTGTTCATCGGAAGCGTGTGGGGCTTGTGGGGGTGATGGCTCCACTTGAGTAGAGCATTTTCCTTCTACTTCGGCCACAAGGGGTTCCTCAATGGGGAGTATTTGACCAATCCCCATTCTTCTTATGGCTTCGGGAGGAATTTCATCACCTATATCACAAAGACCACTTTGCTCCACTTGGGAGCCATTATTTTCGTCAAACTCTACGTTACACGTATCCTCAATTAGTCCGGTGGACTTGTTGAGGACACGGTAAGCATGAGAGTTTGTAACATAACCAACAAAGATACCCTCATGTGCTCTAGAATCAAATTTAGCTAACCGAGCTCCTTTTTTGAGAATGAAACACTTACAACCGAATACCCGGAAGTACTTGAGATTGGGTTTGTTTCCAGTTAGAATCTCATACGGAGTCTTGTTCAAGCCTTTGCGGATGTAGAGCCGATTGGATGCATGACATGCTGTGTTGATGGCCTCTGCCCAGAAGTTATATGGAGATTTGAATTCTGCCATCATTGTTCTTGCAGCGTCTATCAAGGTCCGGTTCTTCCTTTCTGCCATGCCGTTTTGCTGAGGGGTATATGGTGCAGAATATTGGTGCTTTATTCCCTCATCACCTAGAAACTCATCTAGGGTGTAGTTCTTGAACTCGGTGCCGTTGTCACTCCTAATCATCAAGATCTTTGCTTCATGTTGACGTTGCGCTTCATTAGCAAAGTTGATGACCGTTTGTTGAGTTTCACTCTTCCTTTTAAAGAAATATACCCAGGTATATCTTGAGTAGTCGTCAACAATCACTAAGCAATATTTTCTGCCTCCAAGACTATCAAATGTTGGAGGACCAAACAGATCCATATGGAGAAGTTCCAATGGCCTCTTAGTGTAGATAAGAGTCGTTGGACGATGAGCAGTTTCATGAATCTTTCCTTCAATGCAAGCACTGCAAACACGATCTTTAGCAAAGCTCACATTTGTTAGTCCACGAACATGGTCCCCTGTCAGAAGACTTTGCAAAGATCTCATATTGACATGAGCTAAACGGCGATGCCAAAGCCAGCCCACGTCAACTTTAGCCATTAAACATGTCGCAGTCTTAGTGGGTCGCTTTGAGAAGTTCACCACATAGAGACCATTTTCGACATGTCCAACATAGGCTACTTTAAGAGTCTTGCTCCTTAGAGGACCACATTGTCAATATTAAAGAATGTGGAAAAACCCATGATTGCAAGTTGACGAACCGAAAGTAAATTGTAGGCAAGTGACTGAACAAGCATGACCTTCTCAATAGATAAATCTTGAGAGACGATCACCTTACCAAATCCCAATACCTTTGACGAGGATGCATCGGCGAATTGGACATGGGTGGGCATAGATGGAGAAGGATGCACATCCACCACTAAGTCCTTGCTTCTGGTCATATGATTTGTTGCTCCACTATCGAGCAACCATGACACCCCACCGGAAGCAAACTCCTGCAATAGATCAAGGCTTGGTTTTAGGTACCCATTTTTTAATGGGTCCTTTCATGTTAGAGACAAGGGTCTTAGGAACCCAGATAGCCCATTCAATATCTTCATCGTAGGAACCAACAAATCTGGCATAAACATGCCCATCACTAGCACAACATAAAACATAAGAAGAGTTGAGTTTGCCGGCTGTGTTAGTAGGAACGGTTTTGCCCTTCTTGGGGTTCCCATAGTCCACCTTGTTCCTGTTCACCTTCTGAGTCCCCTCACCCACTTTGACAAAGATATCCATGAGGGTGAGAGATCGTTTGTTCTTGTTCTTCCTTTTACCTTTTGACTTGGAGGTAAGTCCAAGTCCTTCCTTTCCTACAACACCCTTTTGAGTGCTCAAGAGATCGTTCAGACTCTTCTCACCTTGTCTGCATGCCACAAGGCCCTTCTCAAGTTTCTCCTTTAACTTGGCATTTTCCTCCACAAGATGAACATGATCACAGCAGGGGTTAGTTGCACAAGTATTATCAATTAACACAAAGGGAGGACAAGTAGAGATCTCCTTGGTAAGCTTTGCTTGGAGTTGATCATGAGACTCTTTCAGAGAGAAATGAGCACCTTTCAAGGCTTTGTGGGCCTTGTCAAGTATGTCAAACTCCTCTTTGAGTCTGTCACGGCCAACCTCAAGAGCATACTTTTCAGATTTAAGCATGCGAGTAAGAACAACATCATGATCTAGTTTCTTTTGCATTTTAGCGCAGTCATCGTTATATGACTCCTCAAGAGCCAAACGAAGAGTGCGCTCTTCTTCTAGAGCACTAGATAATTCGGAAATTTCATCGGCATAGTCACGACTATGTCCCTGAAGCTCGAAGATGGTCTCCTCATGAGACTCAATGAGGTCAGTGGCCTCACCCAGTTGTTCCAAGAGAGCAACAAAGTGCTTCTTGGGTTCTCCCTTAATAGTGCACAGAAACTTATCAAGATCATGCTCATTAAGTTCTCCAACATCACTATCTTCAACACAATTTAACAATGAAGGAGCAGAAGCAATGTTGGTCTTAATGATGGGAGTTACCTGATTGGTACCTTTTTCCATGAGGCACTTGGTGATGTGGTTCTCGTTGAGGGCGTTGAAGAGAGACACCTTCTGGGAAGAGGTAGTGGCAATAGCAACAGTTGTCGTTGCCACTGTATCATCATCATCACCATCATCATCGGAAGGATACTCCTCCAGGGCCACCATCCCTTTTGGGTGAGGTTTCTTCACAAAGTTGTTCTTGATTGGAAATGATTTGGTTTTGTCTTTGCGAATGAGCTTGCCTCTGTTGTCTTCCCTTTTCTCATAGGGACATTCTGCCACGAAGTGACTCACGTTGCCACAGTTATAACATGTCCTTACTCGTTGTTTGGGTTTTAATCCACTCGAGTTGTTCTTGGTGAAGGTGGGTCTTGAGTTCCTTTTATTTCCCTAGAATTGCCTTGATGCAAGAGCCATGTGCTCATGATAGGCATACTTTGTGTCTTCAGGGCAGCTCTCCTCTTCCTCATCTTCTTCTTATTCTTCAAGCATTGCTCTTGCTTTCAACGCAAGGTTGGGTGAAGTTGTCTTTGATCGAACACGAGCAAGTGCATTGTCGGCTGTTTCGTTCATGATTGACATTGCAATGAACTCATCCAACACTTCACTGGAAGACAAGGAGTGGAAGTCTGGCCGCTGACGAATGACAGATGACATAGCTTTATTGAAAGGCATGATGGCTTTGAGAAACTTGCGCTTGACCCATGTATCATCCACATCCTTATTCCCATGATCCTTTAGTGCCACAGCAATAGCAGTCACCCTCCGATAGAGATCACGAGGGTCCTCGTCTTCCTTCATCACAAACTCATCGGCCTTATCAAGTATCACTTCATAGTTGGATCGTTGAATACTTGAGCTTCCCTTGTACAGCACCATAATATGCTCCCAACAATCCTTGGCCAATGTGAAGGGACGTAAGTGGGGAAGATCTTCAGGTGGCATAGCAGACTGGAGAATAAACAACGCAGAGTGATTATATTGATTGTCTCCATCTTCTCTTGGAGTGAGGTTGCTTGGGTCATGGGGATAATATCCTTGCTCGATAATTCTCCACAAGTTTGTTGAGCTGTGATTCAAATGAGACTTAATAGAAAATACCCAGTTAGCAAAGTCACCTTTCACAAGTTTAGGAGGAGGACCAACAGGATTTAGACGAGGTGCGAGAACGGGTCCTCCATAGACCATGGGGGGTGGAACTGAGGCATATGTTCCAGTCCCATCCTTTTCGTGAGGTGAAGCAGGTCGCATACCTTTAGCCGATTCCTTAGAGGAGTTGGCCTCTGAATCGGAAATGGTGGGTTTAACCACTAAAGCCGGTTCGGGTGAACTTTTAAGACCCTCAATTAATTCTTTAAGCATGGTTTTGACTTCGCTCGTCAAGGACGTCTTGAGGGCTTCCATAGCCATATTCAAGTCGTCCCTTGTGACCGAAGTCAAGTCCATGTCCTCGGGTTGCCCATGGTTAACTTCCTCTCCGCCCTCCATACTCTTCGGGTGGTTAAACCCTTAATAAAGAGACGTGGCTCTGATACCAATTGAAAGGATCGATATGGTTGGCTAGAGGGGGTGAATAGACAACGACCACTTTTTAATTAATCTTAGCAAGTTAAGGTAAACACCATACGGGTTCACAAATAAAACGATAATGAGGTGAACCCTATAGAAGCTAACAACGAGAGCTATTAAGACAAGTAAGATATAGTCACAAGCATAAGCAAATACAAAGTAAAGGATAGAGATAACCACAAGTGGAACCGATGGAGACGAGGATGTGTTACCGAAGTTCCTTCCCTTTGACAGGAAGTACGTCTCCGTTGGAGCGGTGTGGAGGCACAATGCTCCCCAAAAGCCACTAAGGCCACCGTATTCTCCTCACGCCCTCGCACGATGCAAGGTACCGTGATTCCACTATAGGTGCCCTTGAAGGCGGCGACCGAACCTTTACAAACAAGGTTGGGGCAACTCCACACAAAGCTTGGAGGCTCCCAACTAAACCACGAAGCTTCACCACAATGGAATATGGCTTCGAGGTGACCTCAACCGTCTAGGATGCTCAAACACCCAAGAGTAACAAGATCCGCAAGAGATTGGTGGGGGGATCAACTTTTCTCTTGGTGGAAGTGTGGATCTAGGCCTTCTCAACCAATCCCTAAAGAATCAACAAGTTTGATTGGCTAGGGAGAGAGACCGGGCACTTTTGAGCTTGGGGAGCAACAATGGAGCTTAGAGAGGTAAGAGATAGGGTTCCTCAGCTAGAAGAACCCTTTATATAGTGGGGGGGGGGAATCAGACCGTTTTCCCACTCTCTGCCCGAGCTCCAGCGGTACTACCGCTGAACAGGGGCGGTACTACCGCTCCCTGGCGGTACTACCGCTGGATGCAGCGGTACTACCGCTGGGACTGCAGCGGTACTACCGCTGGCCCCTTGGTAGTGCAAAAGCACTACTACCGCCAAGAAAGTCTTCGCAAAAAGGTCCGTCCACGAACTACCGCTAGGCAGGTGGAACAAAGCACGTGGAGCGGTACTACCACTGGCGAGTTGCGGTACTACCGCTGGCTGCAGCGGTACTACCGCTAGCAGTCCAGCGGTACTACCGTTGGGGACCATTTTGCAAAGATGCGACAAACACAGTGGCGAGGGCCGCTCCAAAGATAAAGGAAAGGGAGAATGTGAAGTGTGCGTGTGCAAAGATAGATTCCACCCAAACCTTTCCACTACGGATCCCCTCTTAATAGTACGGCTTTCCTATGACTCAAATAACAAGAATCGTAGAGAGCGACGTGCTTCCGTTCCATGAGAGAGGAGACGTGTCGTCTTGTGCCGTTGACGTGTGTTATCTGAAACCTTAACACACACGGTTAGTCCTGTACGGTACTGTCATCAATCACCAAAATTACTTAGGCATAAACTATGCCCCAACAAACTACTTTGACGCAATCCAAGAAATGGATAAAGTACTGGAGTTTGCTTCTCCCAGTCATTCGAGAATAGAACAACTTGATAGACTAAAAGAATAATAGGCATCGATGACATGGATGCACAACTACTCTTAACTATCCTCTCATAGATGAAGGTCAGAATCCAACTAAAGAGGGGCAACTCAAAGGCACATGATTTTCGGAGTTGTGGATGCATAGATTAGCATGTCGAACGAGTTCAACATAATTCTTCCAGATAACCCATGCAGAAAGGTGGAGTTGACAGAGTCACAATATGGAGTGGGGAACTCATCATGAGCACTCTTATTATGATCTTTAGTTCACGAAGAACTTTTGACAGAGATGGTCCATGGTATTGGAAGAATGATATACCACGCACCTTAAGGATTACAACAAGGTTACTAATCATTCTAAATGAACTAGCAACACTATCAACAGAAGTGAGCAGAATGATCCTTGGATTC
This sequence comes from Hordeum vulgare subsp. vulgare, assembly GCF_904849725.1. Lineage (NCBI taxonomy): Eukaryota > Viridiplantae > Streptophyta > Magnoliopsida > Poales > Poaceae > Hordeum > Hordeum vulgare. The sequence continues at coordinate 65,279,418 of NC_058522.1, forward strand.
AAAGACCCAGAAATAGAATACCTACAAGCTATTTAACAGCACGAGATGTTTTTTTTTTGAAGATGATGGCCAGAACTATCACACTGGAAACCAAAACACATCTAGACTATTGGGTAGTTATCGGAGTAACATGGTTTCCTAATACTTCACAAAACGTCGAGGTAATAGAATACCTCATCACGATGATTATTGTGCTTTGTCTGGCCAAAGACATTAGCTCAGGAGGAGGGAATTTGCAATTGCATCAGACTATTTGGGAACTTTGGAAAACTCGGACAACATAACGGCTGTACGGGCATGAATTATGAGGCAACCTGCAAGAAAACTAACACCATAACAATTGAATTCTTATGGAGACACTGATCCTTGAAGATATCAACTTTCCTATAAGTCTCCAACATAGTAACTCGTCATCCTAATGAATAGATGGGAAAGCCTAATTCTTAAACCCCGTAGAATAAAGAAGAGGGTGACTCGGAATAAGAATGACACAAGGAAAGGAGTAAAAAGAGCCTTACGTTCCCTTTCACAAACAATTCCCTTATATAACTAAAGAGTTGCTAGACTCAACATCGACCAGTTTGGCTTGGTTATCCTACAGGCAGTCAGGCTCTGATACCAAAGCTGTCGGGACCCCGATCCTGAGTCAGAAGAACCTAGCCTGTAACACATCACATCACTTTGCAGCCTCACGCACGGTAAACTCCACGGCTGCCACCTTACCTTGGCCGAGACCGTTTGCGTCTTTTGGCTCACATATATGAATATGTTGCTAGCGTTCAAACAACAAAGAACCCGGGTCGACATGACTAGTTATAAACCCCAGCGGTACAACCGTACAGGGACAGGCATACATAACCCAGCAAAGCAGGTGTCGGTCATCAACGTGTGTAGACGAGTCGTAGCAAGCTACAAGGACTCCATTACACCGCGTGACATTTCCCCGAGGGGACAGACACAGCAGCAAAGAAGGATACATGTCGGTCAATCAATGTGTTCCGAGCAGTAGCAAACTACCAAGGCTCAATGGAATCACAAAGAGGCATTTCCCTGTAAAGAGTACTACTAAAGGCAAACAACTAGGTGTCGAATCCCACACATATAATGCATTTCAAACATACACACATTATGCACGATATGTGTAGATACAACATGGCATCACAACATAACTCTATGACTCAAGCATTTATTTAAGACTCATAAGAGTCAACATAGTATGATATTACAAGCAGGGGTCTAGTGACCCGACACTCAAGTCATACAAACAACAAGCGGAAGCAAATCATGTCTAGGTACAGACATCTACTAAAAGTGGCTGGAAGAGCCTGAAAAGCTACTACGACCCTACAAAAGGAGCCAAACCTCTGTCTGGGATTCCCAAGCTATTCCGGTCAACATCAAACACATCGCGTAGAACCTTTAGTGAGTCTAAATCTTCTCTGCAAAAACATAAATAAAGCAACCGTGAGTAAAAAGGTACTCAGCAAGTCTTACATCAGAACTATCTACATATGCATCATGTTTCAATGAAAGTATTGTGGGGTTTGATTGCAGCAAGCCAGCTTTGACTCTTGGCTAACTTGTACTACGACTACAGGTTCTTTCTTTGAGGTGGGATAGCGCACACGAGTCCACATATTCACCAATTCAATACACCACTATGGATCCACTCTCGTCTCCCTACGAGAAGGCCTTCCATAGCACTCACACTTATCTTGCATGTTTTAGAGTATCCATTTACATTGTCTATGTACCACGTAATGTTTCCAAGTAGTCCATAACCGAGGACGCGGCTATTCGAACAGATTAAATCACCCTGCAGGGGTATACTTCTTCACACATGCTCCCACCACTTAGCACCATATGCACGTCATGCATCTCGGCAACCTTCAAGCGGAAGCACTGGCGTGGGTGTCGGCCACGGCCGTTAACCACACAAGACCCTAGTCCAGGTTTATCGCCTATTTGAGACTGAACCCGCAAGGAAGTCCAGCCGAGGTTTCCTCTACGGCCCCAAACAATGCGCGCAGGGTTCCCAAGCCCACCATCCGGGTGCCACTTGGTACACCGTGCCACTTTGTATCTACTGCCGAGAAGCCTACCCCGTCGGGTAGAGCTAAACACGGCCGCCAACACTTTTCCTACAAACACCAGAAACTAATTGCAACTCCTGGACAGGGATCTAGGCAATTAATAAGCCGAGCGGGTCATATTTCAGGGCCCAATGCATGGTAGTATCTTGTCTTGGATAACATACACAGAACTCAGTTCTTAAGAACGGTCCCAATGAGACAACCCACCATGTACTCCTACATGGCCTCTCATCGCTACCTTTACCAAATCGGATTCACACTTTTACTCTCACACTGTAGGACATGAACACAACCATTATAATTCATCATCCAGATGGATCAGACCCGACACGACTCTAAGCATAGTAGGCATTGTAAACAAGCATGGATGAGTAAGCACATCAAGGCTCAAGCAGTTGCTACTCATGCTAAATGGTTTCAACTATTTACTCTGACAAAATCAGGTCATGCAAAGGAATGGGTTCAACTACCGATAACATGTACAGTTGAACCGTGTTTGTCCTAATGCAGTAAAAGAGAGCAGGAGCAAGAGAGTGGGTTTATTTCAATATGCTCAAGGGGGTTTGCTTGCCTGACACGTCTGAAGATAGCAATGAGTCTTCGTCAATGTCAACGATCACATCGTCGGAAACATCGTTTAGCGAGGGGGAACAACACCGACAAACAAGAAAGAACAACAATTACTTCACGAAAATGCAACACTATGATGCATGCTCAAGACATGAAATGAAAGGTGGCAGGGCTAATGTGGCTATCATTTCTTAAGTTGAAGTTGGTTTGAATTAGGATCCAAACATCACTTCAAGCCAGGTATCTTTCCAAGTACCCTTATAATTGATTCGACCTGATGCTCATAACAAATTATTTCAACATGTATGGAGTTAGTATTTTGAGGTACTGATTTGCATTGACCAATGTTTGGTCATAACAATTGAAGTCGAATTCAAATAAGTATCAAATTCCATCTCCAAACTAATTATGAAATTTATCCTATTCACCATTTTTCCTATTTGGTGATGTTAACTTTTTCAAACATGCATGAAAATGCCGTAATCAGATTCCTTGGATTTTTCTGATACTTTTTCATATATAAATTATTTTCATCCGAGTTATATTTTAATTTCTATGATTTTTACAAGTTTTAGCAATTTCCTGTATTTATTTCATAATAGGAAATCAATTACTACGTCAGCACTGCATCAGCATTGCGTCAGCAGTAAACTACGCCTGGGCCAGGTCAAACCTGACCAGTGGGGTCCACTGGTCAGTGACCCAGGTGCTAATCCCGCGCTGACCCGCACTAAGTGGGGTTTGACCCACGCGTGGGGCCGTGTGTCAGTGGCTCTGGGGGGTGTTAGTGTTGGCTAATGGCTGGCCACGTCAGGGCTACCGGAGCCTGGCCGGCGGCGACCACGGGCGCGGCAGAGGCTCGCCGGAGATGCTCTCAAACGGCCTATGGGGCTCGGTTAGATGCGCTGAAGGCACTGGGGTGAAGCCCAGGCTCGACCGCATCGTGCACGGGGCTCGAAGGGGGGGCTAGGTCGCCGGAGTAGCCCTGGCGACGAGCCACGGCGGCTGCGGAAGCTCGGCCACGGCGAGGATAGTGCTAGGAGGCACGGGAGGAAGAGATTAGGACGGCTACGGCTTCAGGAGAGCTCACTGAGCACGCCGGGGTGCTCGGCAGTGGCTCTCAGGGTTGCTAACCACGACGACACCATGGCCGGCGGCAGGGGCTTTGGCTCTGGCAGCTAGCATGGTGGGAGGAAGGGAGATCGACAAGGGGAGGGGGAATGCGTCTGGTGGCTCATAGGGATACGATTGGAGTAGACGGCGAGCTCGGGGACAGCCTGAGTTGAGCGAATCGACGGCGAGGTCGTCCGGTGGCCGGCGGTGAGGATGACGATGGCAGCGGCGATACAGGGGGCTTTGGCTCGGATCGTTCGACGGGGAGGGGCGGCATGTCATGGCGAAGGGGATGGGCTGCTCGGGGAGGCCTAGCAGGGGTCAGGGAGGCGCTAGTGAGCTCGAGCCGAGCTCGGCCATGGCGGAAGGAGAAGAGCAGAGGGGGGGAGATAAGGGAGAGAGAGAGAGAGAGAGAGAGAGAGAGGCTCGGGGGAGGAAGGAAAACAAGGCACGAGGGAGGCATCGCGCTGGCTAGGAGGGACAGGCAGGCAGGGAGGAGGTGGCGCCCCTGGCCTCGGCGCCGTGCTCATCTTCTCCCCTGCCTTCTGGCAGGAGGAGGGAGATGGCAGGCGAAAACCCCCTTGGTGGCTGGGCCAGCAGGTGAGCACAGGTTAGTTTCTCTCTCTCCTTTTTTCTATTTTTGTTTTATTTTCTTTCTGGCATTTAGATTTAGGATTTTAATAAAACATGTAATCATTTTATAAAATCCTAAAATAGTATTATGTGACAGTAATAAAAATAATCAATGCCACAAAATAGTTTCAACATTTTTGAAACTTTTATTTTAAAGAAAACAAAATAACTCCATTCCAAACAGTTATTTAATCCAATCAAAATTCATGTTCATAAGTTCGTGTGACTTAGAAATTTGGTTTGACAAAGTTATTCCCTGTCACTATTTTCCCAAATGTTTGGAACATTTTTCTGGTTCCTTTTAAGGTAATACTTTTATTGCCTTTTTGTCAATTTCAACTCATTTGGCTTGATCACTTCCATTTCCAGATTCAATTCAATTTGAATGCATGCATGAAATGCAATGGCAAGCAAGGCAAACTTGGGCTGTGACAGAGTTAGCGCTACCCGAGGAGTAATTCTGCATAATACAGGTGTGCAGTGCTGACGGTGTTGGTCCCAAACAGAGCAGCTTATTAACGTTACCCGGGGCAACTTGGCGTTTGGCATAGTAACCATCGCTCATCCCATGTGCCCTGAGAACGAGATACGCGGCTCCTATCGGGATTGTCGGCACGTCGGGCTGTCTTGCTGGATTAGTTTTACCTTTGACGAATTTCTTGTGCATCGGGATTCCGGTGATGCTTTGGGTAATCTCAGAGTTGAGGTTTTCCACTAAGGAGTCCGACGAGATCGCGAGCTTCGTGATCGAGGATTTCTATGCGGCTTGTGGTAATTTGTGATGGACTAGTTGGAGCACCCCTGCAGGATTAAATCTTTCGGAAAGCCCTGCCCGCGGTCATGTGGCAACGTGGAAACTTTGTTTAACATCCGGTTCTAGATAACTTGAAGTAATCTTAATTAAAATATGCCAACTAAGTACGTAACCGTGACTGTCTCTTTTGTGAGCTCCTTCTCCGATCGAGGACACGGTGGGGTTATGTCTAACGTAGGTAGGTATTCAGGATCATTCATTTGATCATTAATAGTTCACGTCCGCTATGCGTAGATCATCTCCCTCTTATTCTTGTACTCGTAAGTTAGCCACCTCATACAATGCTTAGTCGCTTTCTGCGGCCTCACCACTTAACCTTACCTCACCCATTAAGCTTTGCTAGTCTTGATACCTTTGGAAATGAGATTGTTGAGTCCCCTGTGGCTCACAGTTTACTACAACACCAGTTGCAGGTACAGGTAAAGGTTACTTGAAGAGAGCGCGATGATTGTTCATTTGTAGTTTCTTCTTCTTCTTCTTCATCGATCTAGAATGGGTTCCAGGCCGGCAGCCTGGGATAGCAAGGATGGACGTCGTTTTCTTTTCTCGTTTGTTTCCGTCCTTAGTCGGACCCTGCTCTTCTTCGTGATATTTATGTATTGTACTGACGTGACTCTGATGTAGATTATGGGGAGTGTAAGCCAATTCCATATACTCTTCTCTTCAATACATGTACTTGTAACGATATCCATTCTTGCGAAACGACGAGATGCGCTTCTATCCCTGTCGAGGCCCTCGCGCTAAAATAAGGATAGGATCGCATCTTGGGCGTTACACCAACATAGTTGTTTATCGTCTTTTGGAAGAGAGACATCACTAGTGAACATAATGGGACTCTGGTCCATATTTCCACCATTGTTTACACCTCCACCATTTACTGCTTTTATTTCTTTTTCCGTTGCAATCGACATCGCTATTCCCGCTTGTGTTTGATCCTTTGCAAACAACAAGGCCGGAGAGATTGACAACCTCTCTGAACTTGTTGGGAGCAAAGTTATTTGTTGAGTGTGCAGGTCCACGTCTTCTACTAGCACCAAAGCGGCACACACCTACTTGTTGATCCTTGGAGTCCTCCTTGTTTGATAAACCTTACAATCCCTGTGTAAGGGAAATCTGCTACTCACTGCATCTCAACCTTCCACTTGGAGTAACCAACGAGGGGCGAGGAGTATAGTTCCATCAAACTCATCACCACTCTTGACCGGGTCAAGAGATATGAAGTCTCCGACAAGTTCTTTAGCTGTAAGATGGAGGAGAATAGTTCTGCCAGTGAGCATATACTGAGGATGTCTTGGTTGCACAACTACTTGACTCAACCAGGAGTTGAACTTCCGGATGATGCGGTCATTGACAGAATCCTCCAGTCGCTTCCAGCTAGCTATAAAGGCTTTGTGATGAATTAAAACATGCAAGGGATGGAAAATACTATTCCTGAGTTGTATTCAATGCTGAAATCTGCGGAGGTAGAAATCAAGAAAGAGCATCAAGTATTGATGGTCAATAAGACCACCAGTTTCAAGAAGGGCAAGGGTATGAAAAGCTTCAATAAAGACGGCAAAGCAGTTGCCATGCCCGGTAAGCCAGTTGCTGGGAAGAAGTCAAAGAAAGGAACCAAGCCTCAGACCGAGTGCTATTACTCCAAGGGAACCGGTCAGTGGAAGCGGAATTGCCCCAAGTACTTAGCGGACAAGAAGGTTGGCAATGTCAAAGGTATATGTTATATACTTGTTATTGATGTGTACCTTACCAGCACTCGTAGTAGCTCCTAGGTATTTGATACCGGTGTTGTTGCTCACATTTGCAACTCTAAGCAGGAACTGCGGAACAAGCGTAGGCTGGCTAAGGATGATGTGACAATGCGCGTCGGGAATGGTTCCAAGGTCGATGTGATCGGCATCGGCACGCTACCCCTACAAATACCTTCGGGGTTAGTTATAAACCTTAATAATTGTTATTTAGTACCATCTTTAATCATGAACATTGTATCGGGATCTCGCTTGATGCAAGATGGCTACTCATTTAAATCTGAGAATAATGGTTGTTCTATTTATATGAGTGGAATGTTTTATGGTCATGCCGAGCTGGTAAATTGTTTATTCCTAATGAATCTCGATCGTGATTATACACATATTCATAGTGTGTGCTAAAAGATGTAGGGTTGATAATGATAGTCCCACATACTTGTGGCACTGCCGCCTTGGTCATATCGGCGTAAAGCGCATGACGAAACTCCATACTGATGGACTTTTGGAGTCTCTTGATTTTGAATCATTTGACACATGCGAGCCGTGCCTCATGGGCAAGATGACCAAGACACCATTCTTCGAATGATGGAGTGAGCAACCAACTTATTAGAAATAATACATACCGATGTATGCGGTCCAATGAGTGTTGAAGCTCGCGGAGGCTATCGTTATGTTCTCACCCTCACTGATGATTTGAGTAGATATGGGTATGTCTACTTAATGAAGCACACGTCTGAAACCTTTGAAAATTTCAAGGAATTTCATAATGAGGTGGAGAATCAAGGTGGCAAGAAAATAAAGTTTCTACGATCTGATCGTGGAGGAGAATATTTGAGTCACGAGTTTGGCACGCACCTAAGGAAATGTGGAATTGTTTCACAATGCACGTCGCCTGGCACACCGCAGTGTAACAGTGGGTCTGAATGTCGTAATCGTACTTTATTGGATATGGTGCGATCTTTGATGTCTCTTACCACTTTACCGCTATCATTTTGGGGGTATGCATTGGAAACTGTCGCATTCACTTTAAATAGGGCACCGTCTAAATCCATTGAGATGACACCGTATGAATTATGGTTTGGCAAGAAACCTAAGCTATCATTTCTTAAAGTTTGGGGTTGCGATGCTTATGTGAAGAAACTTCAACCTAAGAAGCTCGAACCCAAAACGGAAAAATGCGTCTTCATAGGATACCCTAAGGAAACTATTGGGTACACCTTCTTTCTTAGATCCGAAGGCAAGATCTTTGTTGCTAGGAACGGATCCTTTCTAGAGAAAGAGTTTCTCTCAAAAGAAGTAAGTGGGAGGAAAAAAGAACTTGATGAGATAATTGTACCTCCTCTCGAACCAAAGAGTAGCGCAACCCAAGAAAATGTTTCTGAAGCGCCCGCACCGGCAAGAGAAGAAGTTAATGATCATGATCATGACACTTCGGATCAAGTTGCTATTGAACCTCAAAGGTCGACAAGGGTACATTCCACACCAGAGTGGTACGACAACCGTGTCATGGAAATCATGTTGTTAGACAACAGTGAACCTTCAAACTCTGAAGAAGCGATGTCGGGCCCAGATTCCAACAAATGGCTTGAGGCCATGAAATCCGAGGTAGGATCCATGTATGAGAAGAACGTATGGACTTTGGTGGACTTGCCCGATGATAGGCGAGCCATAGAGAATAAATGGATCTTCAAGGAGAAGACTACCACGGATGGTAATGTGACGATCTATAAAGCTCAACTTGTCGCTAAGGGTTATCGACAAGTTCAAGGGATTGACTACGATGATACCTTCTCACCCGTAGCGATGCTGAAGTCGGTTCAAATCATGTTAGCAATTGCCGCATTCTATGATTATGAAATCTGGCAAATGGACGTCAAAACAACATTCCTGAACGCCTTTCTTAAGGAAGAATTGATGTGATACAGCCGGAAGGTTTTGTCGATCCTAGTAATGCTAACAAGGTATGCAAGCTCCAGCGCTCCACCTATGGGCTGGTGCAAGCATCTCGGAGTTGGAACATTCGCTTTGATGAGGTGGTCAAAGCGTTTTGGTTTGTACAGACTTATGGAGAAGCCTGTATTTACAAGAAAGTGAGTGGGAGCTCTGTAGCATTTCTCATATTATATGTAGGTGACATATTGTTGATGGGAAATGATATAAAACTATTGGAAAGCATAAAGGCTATTTGAATAAGAGTTTTTTAATGAAGGACCTTGGAGAAGCTGCTTACATATTATGCGTCAAGATCTATAGAGATAAATCGAGACGCCTCATTGGTCTTTCACAAAGCACATACCTTGATAAGATATTGAAGAAGTTCAATATGGAGAAGGCTCAGAAGGGGTTCCTTGCTGTATTACAAGGTATGAGGTTGAGTGCGACTCAACGACCGACCATTGCGGAAGATAGAGAAAAGATGAGTACCGTCCCCTATGCTTTAGCCATAGGCTCTATCATGTATTCCATGTTGTGTACCCGACCTGATGTGAACCTTGCCATAAGTCTGGTAGGGAGGTACCACAGTGATCTAGGAGTAGATCATTGGACAGCGGTCAAGAACATCCTTAAGTACCTGAAAAGGACTAAAGATATGATTCTCGTTTATGGAGGTGCCGAAGAGCTCGTCGTAAAGGGTTACGTCGATGCTAGCTTCGACACAGATCCGTATGACTCTAAGTCACAAACCGGATACGTGTATGTTTTGAGTAATGGGGCAGTTAGCTGGTGCAGTTGCAAGCAAAGCATCGTGGCGTCATCTACATGTTAAGCAGAGCACATAGCTGCTTCGGACGCAGCACACGAAGGAGTCTGGATGAAGGAGTTCATCACCGACCTAGGAGTGATTCCAAGTGCGTCGGGCCTGATGACTTTCTTCTGTGACAACACTGGAGCTATTGCCATTGCAATGGAGCCCAGGTTTCACAAGAAGACCAAGCACATCAAGCGTCGCTTCAACTCCATTCGTGGATACATCCAGGATGGAGATATAGATATTTGTAAAGTACACACGGATCTGAATGTCGCAGACCCGTTGACTAAATCTCTTCCACGAGCAAAACATGATCAACACCAGAACTCTATGGGTGTTTGATTCATCACAATGTAACTAGATTATTGACTCTAGTGCAAGTGGGAGACTGTTCGAAATATGCCCTAGAGGCAATAACAAAGTGGTTATTATTATATTTCCTAGTTCAAGATAATTGTCTATTATTCATGCTATAATTGTATTAACCGGACCATACTACATGTGTGAATATATAGATCACAATGTGTACCTAGTAAGCCTCTAGTTGGGTAGCTCGTTGAACAATAGATGATCATGGTTTCCTGATCATGGACATTGGATGTCATTGATAACGGGATCACATCATTGGGGAATGATGTGATGGACAAGACCCAATCCTAAGTGTAGCACTAGATCGTGTTGTTCGTCTGCTAAAGCTTTTCTAATGTCAAGTATCATTTCCTTAGACCATGAGATTGTGCAACTCCCGGTTATCGTAGGAGTGCTTTGGGTGTACCAAATGTCACAACGTAACTGGGTGATTATAAAGGTGCACTACGGGTATCTCCGAAAGTGTCTGTTGGGTTGTACGAATCGAGACCGGGATTTGTCACTCCGTGTGACGGAGAGGTATCTCCGGGCCCACTCGGTAATCCATCATCATAATGAGCTCAGTGTGACTAAGGAGTTAGCCACGGGATGTTGTGTTACAGAATGATTAAAGAGACTTGCCGGTAACGAGATTGAACAAGGTATGGGGATACCGACGATCGAATCTCGGGCAAGTATCATACCGGTAGACAAAGGGAATTGTATACGAGATTGATTGAATCCTTGACATCGTGGTTCATCCGATGAGATCATCGTGGAACATGTGGGAGCCAACATGGATATCCAGACCCCACTGTTGGTTATTGGGCGGAGAGATGTCTCGGTCATGTCTGCATGTCTCCCGAACCCGTAGGGTCTACACACTTAAGGTTCGATGACGCTAGAGTTGTAAAGGGAATAGTGTGTGGTTACTGAAGGTTGTTCAGAGTCCCGGATGAGATCCCGGACGCCCCGAGCAGCTCCAGAATGGTTCGGAGGTAAAGATTGATATATAGGAAGTCCTGTGTTGGTTTTCAGAAAAGTTTCGGGCTCATCGGTAGTGTACTCGGAGTGCCGGGAGGGTGCCGGAGGACCCCGGGGAGGGGTGCGATGACCAAAGAGGTGCATGGGCTGTTAGAGGAGGTGGACCAGCCCTTATTGGGCTGACCAAAGCCTTACCTAAAGGCCTATGCGCATAGGTATAGAGGAGATAAGGCAAAAGGCTTAAAAGGAAAAGGAGGAAGAGTCCTACCAAGGAGGTGGACTCCTCCCTAGCTTCGGCCGAAGATCCTCCTCCTTGGAGGAGGGACCAAGGAAGCCTCCCTCTCCCTCCTCCTATATATATAGTGAAGGGTTTTGGCCTTTTCGAGACATACAATTCATCTCTCCACGACACAGCCCTACTCCTCCTTTTCCACGTCCTTCGCAGCGCTTGGCGAAGCCCTGCCGGTGAACCACGTAGCTTCACGGCCACCATGCCGTCGTGCTGCCGGAGCTCACCTCAACTTCTGCTCTCTCCTTGCTGGATCAAGAAGGAGGAGACGTCACCGGGCTGGACGTGTGTTGAACATGGAGGTGCCGTGATTGGGCACATAGATCGGAATCCACCGCGGTCTGAATCGCTGCGAGTACGACCCCATCAACCGCGTTCATAGTAACGCTTCCGCTTAGAGATCTTCAAAGGTATGAAGATGCTCTACAGCCTCTCTCGTTGCTGGTTTCTCCATAGACAGATCCTTGCATGGCATAGGAATTTTTTTGAAATTACTACGATCCCCAACAGGCTCTCTCTTAGAAAAAATGGATAAGGCAAGTGTGTGTGTGTGTTCTGAGTGCTTCCTCCATGAATGAGAGGTGGTTGATGGGTATATATATATGCATCTCCAAAAAATCCAACCATTACAACATTATTGCCCAACTCGGTGAAACCAAAGTGAATCTCGGTGACACCGATCTGCACAAAATGTGGCAACTTTTGAAATCTCGGTGAGACCGATATAGGAATCTCGCTGGTATCGATATGGTGACCTAAGGCACTTTCCAAATCTCGGGGAGATCGATTCCAAGACTCGGAATTTCCGATTCTTAAAAACAACAAAGCATAAAGTTGGTCACTGATTTTCGGTGGCACCAAAGTGGAAGTTGGTGGCACCGATTTTGATGTTTAGGCTTTGGACAAAGATTTTTGTGGGAGAATGGTTGAGTATTTTTGGTGGCTATATCTAAGCACTTGAGAAACGAATTCATCATAGATACCTCACCCCCTTTTTATAGTATTGGCTTTCCGATGGACTCAAATGTAATTTCCTACAAATATAAAATGTAGAGTCTTGTAACTTGAAGTTTGGCCAATCCTATTCATTTCCTTGCATCAAGGGGTTTCTCATCACAATCCTTGAGCCAATGCATCTTTGAACTTTTGTGAAATATACTTTGATATAATAATTAGTTCAATGACACATGTGTTGTTATTAATTACCAAAACCACCTTAGGGAGCAATTGTGCTTTCAATCTCCCCCTTTTTTGCTAATTCATGACAACATATAGATCAAAGCTTCGAAAAAAGATATAATCAATGATTAGCATTGTTGCTTTGAGAAGTATGTGAAAAACAACAGCTCCCCCTAAATTTGTGCATTATTTTAAATTTGCGTTTGAATGCAAATGTACAATTCATTAGGATTATGGGTCGCTCTTCCATATCACATATATCTTGGTAGTGCGCATAAATGATATGAATGAATGGTAATGCACATACACCAAACAAATGAGTGGATGATCATCATGTAGATAGCTCAAAGATATAAAGTAGTAGCATCAACAATCAAAGCGTATGATCAAACACAACGAAGTTTAAGACATCCAAAAGACCAAAAGTTTTGAAAAGCCAAAAAGACAGAAACATAAAGCATCTCTCTCTCGAAGCCCTAATGATCTATACACTTCTCCCTCTTTGGCAACAAGTTACCAAAAAGTTCAAAGGTATAGAACTAATAATCTCTTTGGGCTCGATCTCCTCCGGTAGCACTTGATGGAGTCCACAGGACAGCGTCGACGAAGACTTTAGCGGATGTTCTCTGAGGTGGAGGTGTTGACAATGGAGGTGCAAGAGCTGGTGGAGTTGAAGCAGCTAAAGGTGTTGATGCTTGGGCTAATGAACATGGTCTAGCTTCCGGAACTGCCATAGTTGCTGACATATTCTGAGTCCTGAACTGAGTAGTTGTAGGGAATCATCATCATCCCTGTTGGAGTAAGGTGTGTGCACTGCATCAACTTCATGCTTTAGCTACTCAATAGTGGTAGCCAACTCCATCACTTTGATATCCACGTTATGGAATTTAGTCCCCACGATCCTCTCAAGGCTTTTCTAGTTCAACAAAAAATTAGAGATATTCTTCTCCATCCCCTAGATGGTACTGACAAGAAATGACATCCGCTTCTCTCTTGTTCTCAGCTGTAGTGCTCGAGATGCTCTCGCTGCCTCTGCATCTGCTGATGACTCTGCTTGTTCACGAGCTATTGGTGAGTTGGGATGGTTGGGGTCCATCACTACCTCGTTGTCTTCAAACTTTGGCTGAAGTGGCATGTGTTGACGATCAAGTAGATATGCATGCTTCCCAATCTTGTCATTGATGAGCATCTTAATGTACCGAGCATATCCACGGGATCTCTTCTAATCAGCAGTCATTCTCCTAACTGTCTCAACTATCAGATCCATCACTTTAATCCTTGTGTGGGTGTCAATGTGGCGCATCAAGTTGATGGAATACCCTCTTATCATCTCCTGTCTGTCCCCCGTGTGATGGATTCAATGTGGCGCAAGCAGGAATACCCACTAACTCTTTAGTCACATTGCTTGCAAGGCTTGTTGTGATGTTGCATTATCGAGTGGGCCCCGAGAAACCTCTCCGTCACCCGGAGTGACAAATCCCAGTCTTGATCCATGCGAACCCGACAGACACCTTTGGAGATACCTATACAACACCTTTATAGTCACCTAGTTACGTTGTGACGTTTGATACACACAAGGTTTTCCTACGGTGTCCGGGAGTTGCATGATTTCATGGTCATAGGAACAGTTACTTTGACATACAGAAAAATGGTATCAATAAACTGACATGATCATATGCTATGTTCATAGTTTGGGTCTTGTCCATCACATCATTCTCCTAATGATGTGATCCGTTATCAAACGACATCTCATGTCTATGGTCGGGAAACCTTGGCCATCTTTGATCAACGAGATAGTACTTTAGAGGCTCACTAGGGGGTGTTGTCTATGTATCCACACATGTATTTGAGTTTCCAATCAATACAATTCTAGCATGGATAATAAACGGTCATCATGAACAAGGAAATATAATAATAACCGATTTATTACTACCTCTAGGGCATATTTGCAACACATAGGCTAACCAATATGTGTCGATGAAAAGAGGTGGGATGCGTAGCATCCCCAAGGTTAGATGCTTGATACTTCTTGTAATATTTACTTGGGGTTTCGTGGGCATCCCCAAGCTTGAGCTTCTATATCTCGTCAAAAACTTCATCCACACAAAACTTGAGAAGAACTCGTGAGATAGGTTAGTACACATAAGAATAAATCAACACTTAATGTACTGCCAAGAAAAGTTTCATGACAATTTTCAAACATTATCTATTGTTTAATATCATTTCCACAATTTATATCTACCAATATAGGCTAAACTATAGGATAAGTAGATAACAAAACTATGGCAGCAATCTATCCAAACAGAACAGTCTGTAGCAATCTAGGTGAAAAAAAGTACTTCCGTAACTCCAAAAATTCTGAAAACTAAAGACATGATAAAGAATTTGTATGACATCAGTGTGTAAAAATTTCAGAAACTTTACATGTTCCAATAAAATCTGATAATTCAAATACTATAGCAAATGTTTTTGTTTTTGTACAGCACACATCACACATGCAATTCAAGCATTTTGAAGGCAATTCTTGGAACTTTTTATTGAAAAACAAGATTATAAATAACATCTAACAGAGAAGAACAAAATAAATTATGCTCCAAGCAAAACACATATCATGTGAGGAATAAAAATATAGCTCAAAGTAATATATATCAATAATGTTGGCGACGAAAGAGGGGATGCCTTCCGGGGCATCCCCAATCTTAGACGCTTGAGTATTCCTTGGATTATTACCTTGGGGTGCCTTGGGAATCCCCAACCTTAGGTTCTTTTTGCTCATTATTCTCCTCATATTGGTATCTCACCCAAAACTTCAAAACTTCAATCACACAAAACTCAACTGAACTTCGTGAGATGGGTTAGTATGATAAATATAGATCATTCTCTTAGGTACCATCAATACAAGATTCATAGTTTTTATCACATGATTCCTACTGTATTATATCATTCCCATAATTTATATCACTCAATATAAGCTATGGAAACACTAAACACAAGCAAACTATTCACGCAAAATAGAATTTATCAAAAATAGAACATTCTGTGAAGATCTCAATGAAAACCTTACTCCCCTGACTATAAAAAATCTGAAAAATTAGGAAAACACGGAGAATGTGCATACAAAAATTGTGTAAAAATTCAAAAAATCGAGGCTCCACTAAAGTTAGAGAAATTCTACACTGTACGTAAAAGTTTCTGTTTTTGCACAAAATCAAACAAGAAATTACTCACAATATCTCAAAGGTTTTACGTGGCACTTTATTGAAATAAAAGCTATAAAACATGATTACCACAGTAGATTAATCATGTGAACACACAAAAATAGAAAGTAAAATTAGTAATTGCATGATGATTGCAATGATGTTCGTATAAAAAGTAGTAATTGAGGCATGCAAGAGAGCATCGTGAATCATATGACAAGAACATTGAAGTGTAACCCACTTCTTATGCATAGGGATTTTGCAAGCATATAATTTATTATAGCAAGAATCAATTTGAATAGGAAAGCAAAACAAGCATAACTTCAAAACTTTGAACACATAGGAGGAAACTTGATATTATTAAAATTCCTACAAGCATATGTTCCTCCCTCATAATAATTTTCAGTGGCATCATGAAGGAATTCAACAATATAACTATCACATAAAGCACTATTTTCATGATGCACAAGCATAGAATTTTTATTACTACCCACACAAGCAAAATTCTTATCATCCATAGTAGTGGAAGCAAACTCAACAAAATAACTATCATGAGATACTTGATTGATATAATCCATGTTAAAATTAAAATCATGATGACAAGTTTCATGGTTATCCTTATTCTTTATATCATAAATGTCATCACAATAATCACCATAGATAGGAGGCATGATTTCATCATAAAAAAAATTGCTCATCAAAACATGGGGGACTGAAAATAGCATTTTCATCAAACATAGCATCCCCAATCTTATCGCTTTGCATATCATTAGCATCATGGATATTCAGAGAATTCATACCAACAATATTTCTATCATGCTCATCATTCAAGGATTTCACATTAAGCATTTTCATAAATTACTCCTCTAGCAATTGAGCACAATTTTCCGAACCATCATTTTCACGAAATGCAATATAGAGACAAAGCAAATGAGGCAACCTAAATTCCATTTTTGTAGTTTTCTTTTATAAAACCAAACTAGTGAAAAATAAGAAACTAAAATATTTTAATTTCAAGATCTAAAGATATACCGTCAAGCACTCACCTCCCTGGCAACGACATCAAAAAAGAGCTTGATGTCTACTACACAACTTTATTCTTGTAGACTATGTTGGGCCTTCAAGCGCAGAGTTTTGTAGAACAGTAGAAATTTTCCCTCAAGTGGGTGACCTAAGGTTTATCAATCTGTCGCGGTGTAGGATGAAGACGGTCTCTCTTAGGCAACCCTGCAATTAAATACAAAAAAATCTCTTATGTCCCTAGCACACCCAATACAATGGCAAATTGTATAGGTGCACTAGTTCGGCAAAGAGATGGTGATACATGTGTAGTATGGATAGTAGATATAGGTTTTTGCAATCTGAAAATATAAAAACAGCAAGGTAGCACGTGTAAAACAGCAAGCAAAATGTTGTATAAATGCTTGGAAATAAGACCTAGGGTTCATACTTTCACTAGTGCAATCTGTCAGCAATGCTAACATACTAGAATCATATGATCATCCCTCAACGTGTAACAAAGAATCACTCCAAAGTTCCTATGTAGCACAGAAAATAAGATGAAATTGGTCTAGGTAGTAGAACCACATCAAAGTTATTCTTTCTCATTAATCTTTTGAGCTATTCCTATAAGTGTCATAAACAGTCGTGGAGTTCGTACTAGCATAATACCCATGATACATATCAATCAACCCTAATGTCACCTAGATACTACAATGTCACCTCAAGTATCCGTGAGTGAATTATACGACATGCATCAAACAATTTTAGATTATTCATATTCAATCCAACACAAATAACTTCAAGGAGCACCCCAAGATTTCTATAGGAGAACATAGTATGAAAACATGCAATCAACCCCTATGCATAGATTCCCAAGGTCACCGGAATCCGCAAGTTGATGCCATAACATATATCAAGTGAATCACTTCAATACCCCAATGTCACTAGCGTATCCGCATGCCATACATACATCAGGTGTTCTCAAACCTGAATATTCAATCCAACACAACGAGATCTTAAAGTGAAAGATTCAATTCAAGACTAGCAAAGCTTAATTGGTGAGGTAAGGTTAAGTGGTGAGGCTGCAGCAAGCGGCTAAGCATTTATTTGGTGGCAAACTTACGAGTACAAGAATAAAGAGGGGGAAGATCTATGCATAACGCACGTGAACTACTAATGATCAAATGAATGACCCTGAACACCTACCTACGTCAAACATAATCCCACCGTGTCCTCGATCAGAGAAGGAGCTCATGAAAGAGACAATCACGATTACGCACTCAGTTGGCATATTTTAATTAAGTTAACTTCAAATTGTCTAGAACCAGTGTTAAACAAAGTTTCCACGTTGCCACATAACCGCGGGCACGGCTTTCCGAAAAGATTTAACCCTGCAGGGGTGCTCCAACTAGTCCATCACAAATTACCACAAGCCGCATACAAATCCTTGATCACAAAGCTTGCGATCTCGTCGGATTCCTTAGTAGAAAACCTCAACTCTGAGATTACCCAAAGCATCACCGGAATCCCGATGCACAAGATATCTCGTCAAAGGTAAAACTAATCCAGCAAGGCCGCCCGATGTGTCGACGATCCCGATAGGAGCCGCGTATCTCGTTCTCAGGACACGACGGATAAGCGAGGCGTACAGTGGCCTGATAGAAATCACCCAAGTTGCCCTGGGTTGGCCGCGCACAGTGCTCTGGGTTGGACCAACACTCATGAGGAGCACTGGCTCAGGGGTTGATTAATTACTCCGCGGGTGTCGGCGGGTCCCTATGCATTTATTTAGTTATTAGGCAAATGTAGTACCAAAGTTGGGCCTTGACAGACCAGATTTAATCTAAAACGAATTATCAAGGGGGTCCCCATAACAACCCCGATCGTGTTAGGAGCGCTCAAATATGGAACATAACATCGGTAGCCGGAACTGAGGGGGCAAAGGTGGAACAAAACACGAGGCTAGAAAGGCCGAGCCTTCCACCTTTTACCAAGTATATAGGTGCATTAAATTAAATAGCATTTAATAGGGTGATATAACAAGGAACCCATGTTGTCACATGGAAGCAACTGCACCTGCAACTAGCAACGCTAACACATGGTTAAGCAAGCGGTAACATAGCCAATGAGTGGTTTGCTAGGTTGCGAACAGGTTGAAGGTTTTCATGGCAATGTTGGGAGGCTGATATTTAATAGGTGGTAGGCAGCGAGACAATAACGATAGAGACGATAAAACTAGCATGGCAATGATAGTAATGGTATGTGGGTAAATGGTCATCTTGCCTGAGATCCTGCCTGGAAGAAGAATGACTTCATGAAGCAGACGAACCGACGTAGTCGAACGGATTCTCACATTCCGACACGCTTGCGGAACTCTATCGAGACGGAGCAAACCGGAAACAAGCATCAACACAGATAATCACCACGGCAAATGCATGACATGATGCACACCCTAATATGATGCATGTCCAGTTCAATTATACAAGGCATGGCATGGCAATTCACATCAGGCAAACACTACACATTAAGTGAAGTTCGATAAGCAACGAGTTGCATATCGACGAAACTCCACATTTAAGTTCACTCCCGTTTATTTACACGAAAATAATAAATGTTGTTACACATGGCAAGAGGTGAAGCAGGTGATTCCACATGTCATCCTAGTCGGTTAACACGTGGAACATTGAACGGAGCTACGGTTACAAGAAACATGCAACACAAGAAATTATGCCATGAATGTGACATGCATGCGAGTTCATAACATCACGGCAAGAAGAGTATGAAGCATGTGTCGCCATGGCGAACGAAAGGGAACCATGGCGGCAAAACGGAAACGATGCCACGGCAAAGTTCCGGTCCCGAAAACTCGAGGAGATACCGGTGCCAACAAATAGGGAGCGCGTGCGTGTCATGCCAAATAATGATGGGGTGATCCCGTTTACCGGGTTCCCATGTGTCGGGGGCGTAGCAAAAGAGGGACAACGTGCAACGGGCAACATATAGGCGCAAGCATATGGTTCAACTTGTACATCACATGCATACGGTCCACGGCATCGTCCCAACGGTATACCTTCGAAGTGTGCATATCGGAGCAGTTTGAGTTGATGCGGTGTAGGTGAACATAGGTCGTCGTGGAAGTAGTGGTACTCGCGATCTTGTCGAGGTAGTCGTACACTTGGCGTAGTGGTACACGGGTCTTCAGCGACGGTAGCAGAGGCACATGGTCAACTCGCACTTGCATGGTCCAATCTGACTGGCACAAAATACCACACTACGCATCGAAATGGCCAACCCCAACCAGTATCATCTCAAAGCAGCAAGGAGGCACGGCAACGGTCGGCGGCAACAACTGCATGCAGCGGACGCAACAGCAGGCAACAGCAGTAGCAGGCAACAACAACAGCAAGCGGCAGAAGCAGCAAGAAGGCGCGTGCGCGGAGGAAGCAAAGGGGCTCGCAGAGGGAGAACTGCCACGAGGCGCTGTCGGCGCTCGGCTTCAGGGGCAGCGACGCGTGCGGGCAGCTCCGATGTGGGGCCGCGGCGGCAGGAGCGCTCATGGGCGAGGCCAGGCAACAGTCAGCGGCAGGGTGGCACGGTGGCTCCGGTAGGGCGAGGCGAGCCTCCGTAGGCACGGGAGGAGGGAGCTCGGGCACATGGCCTCGGGTGGTTGCACGGGGAAGGCCGGCAGGGGGCGTCACGCTCGTGGAGCTTTGGTAGGAGGCGACCTCGAGCCCAACGGCGGAGCCTGGGAGCGATGGGGCGCGGCTAGGAGCCGACAAGGAGCGGCGCAGGGAGCCGAGGAAGGCGACGCAGGGCTACCATGGGAAGGGGCTGCTCGGACCTGGGGCTGTGAGGAGGAGGGCGACGGGATCAAGGGAACGATAGGGAGAGGGAGACCGAGACGGGGGGGCAGGAAAGGGTCGGCGGTGGCAGGAGGGAAACGAGCGAGGAGCTCTCTCCCTGGCGCTAGGGTACGACGGCTGACTCGGCCTTGGCCCAACTTGGCTTCAGGCTGGGCTTCTCTCTCTCTTAAAAAAAACGCTACGCGAGAAAGAATAAGAATAAACTGATTTAGAAAAAAATAATGCCAGAGGCAAAAGAAAAGGAAATAAACAAAACAAAAATACTTTTGGGCTCCTTAAAACATGCTCCAATTTATAAAAATAGATTGGATTTTTTTAAGAATAAAAATAAAACCCTTTTATATAAAATTAGGCGCTGATTTTTAAATACAACAAAAGGAAAAAATATATAAAGTTAAAACCAGAGGGTTGCCCCATAAATAATAGGAATATTTTTTTAGAATAGGGGGAACATTTTTATTTAGGCAAAACCAGAAACTGGAATTGTCTCAAAAGAATTAGGAGAGGAGAGAAGAGTTTCCTATTGCACTAAAGACTCTGAAAGCACTTGAAGCACTCACAACAC
The DNA here is from genome assembly GCF_904849725.1 of Hordeum vulgare subsp. vulgare. Lineage (NCBI taxonomy): Eukaryota > Viridiplantae > Streptophyta > Magnoliopsida > Poales > Poaceae > Hordeum > Hordeum vulgare. The sequence continues at coordinate 65,300,562 of NC_058522.1, forward strand.
AAAATACACACACGCAAAAGATGATGCAAGATGCCATGATGCAAACTAAATGATGATGTAGTTGGAATCAACCACGAACTCATTACCATCACAATGTTGCCAAACAAGGAAATAATAACAAAAGGGGGAAGAATTGCATTGGGGCTGTTACAACTCTCCTACACTAACAAGAGGATCTCGACCCGAGATCCAAGAATGAAAGGGGGAGAGGATGATAAAGCAAGAGGTAAAACTTAGTCGTTTCTTAGACAAACAAGTGAAACCAACGATCCTTGAAGGTTGCAAAGAGATGAAGAATGATATGAGAAACAAGCAAGAATTCACAGAAAATTTCGGCAGCACTTCGGTAGGAAAAAGGGACAAAAATTCGATAAGATGGGAGAATTAGACAATATTCACAACCAACAACTAAATAGAACAAGGCAACACCATTATCTTGATAGAACAACATGATTGACCCAAAAGAGCAACATCACAATGCCTCCGGAACAAGAGGATAAAACTAGATCATTGGGATCAACGAATGAATAAGAGAATGACAACTACTATCACAAGAATCTTGAAGAACACCTTGAGACAAAGAATTGATACCATGAGCCACCCCGAAAGAAGAATTCAAAACACTATGAACAAGAATAAGAATTATGTTATGCTTAGCCTTCATTAAGTTTAGTTGATGACAAGCAACGGATTTAGCGTACCACTTATTCTTCTTGAAAGAAACTTGAAGAGAGAGATAGGTATGCACCACATGAGCATAATTGAAGGAAGCACCGGTAAGAATTCACAATTGAATGTAAATACCAAGAGTTAATGGAGATACATGAGAATGAAGAGATCATGAGCCACCTGAGAGGAAACTTGAACAAGGCGCGAGAATAATCGAGAGACGAACGAAGAGGCAACAATTGAGAAGAATTGAGGATGTCACGCATGACAACAATTACGTACTAGTAGAAAATAGGAAAGAGAATGTCACGCATGGCAACTTTGTATATTCAAGAGATATTAATAGAAATAGGAGAGAGAGAAATCAGAAGTTAATGTGTCAAGATTTATACACGTACATAAAGATGTATTTTCATAATGTATTAGTAAGAGGTATGTTGCACTCAGTCGTGGAACATATTTTTTTTACAATAGGTATATGATATAATGAGTATATTCAATAGGGCGTATGTTATATTCCTGTCATCGTTGGGTACAATCCGGTCTTAAGTTTTATTCAAATATCAAATACCTTGAAAATTAATTCATTAGAAATATCCATACGAAAAATCAATAAGTAATATGATACCATAGGTATATCCAATTTATACCCAATAGGTACATAGATATATTGGGTATACGTATAATTTAGACATTAGGGTACACGATACATTGGGTATGCCCAATGGAAGGTATGTTTATTCTTATCGTCGTAGGGTATATTATACCATGGGAATCATACAATAGTAATATGATATATTGGGTATCATACATTTTATATGTACATACGACAACGCATGAAATACGTATATAGAATAAACACCATGGAATTTTGTTTTGGAAGGGAAATATTTCTGGGAAATCAATACAACTTTATTTTTTGGAAAGCAATTGTTGACCATTAAGGCACTATTGCATGCAAACAGTACATGGAAAACCATTATTCCATGAATTATGCATCATATATTAATGGATATGACTTGCTATATTGGCACTTACGTGCTCAGGCACCAAGGTGCCCCACATAATTTACCTATATATATATATATATATATATATATATATATATATATATATATATGTGTGTGTGTGTGTGTGTGTGTGTGTGTGTGTGTGTGTGATTTTTCAGCGTTGGAATCGCATCAAACGGAGACACGTGGGCCGCACAAGCCATCACACCACGACCTAGGGGGTCGCGGCATGTTGGCTTGTAGCCCACTGGTGGCTCCCCTCTAGTGGTTCTCGGCTCCAATATTGCTTTTTCTCGAGAAAAAATATATAAAAAAGTTTTGGACGATTTCGAGAACTTTCATTTTTTGCACAAAAAACAACACCATGGTAATTCTGCTGAAAACAACGTCGGTCCGAGTTAGTTCTAAATAAATCATATAAAATGCATCAAAACCATATAAAAGTGTTATAAACATAGGCAATCATGGCATGAATACTTCATAAATTATCAATACGTTGGAGACGTATCACAGGCGTTCGGTGCAAGTACGGCGTGGTCGACCTCTGGTGCAAGTATGGCGCAAACAGCATGTGCCCATTCCTGAGAGGAGTGGGGGTACTAACGGGATGTGTACCCAGCTGCGACGCCCTATTGACATCACGTAAGCGCCAATGGATCCGCTCTTGCCGTGCGGCGTGCCGCGCCACTCGCTCTGCGACGCTCCAACGTCTCGTTGTGCAGCGAGCCGCAACCTATTAGCATGGACGCACGTAGCTTGCTTTGCTGCGTACCATCGATCATGTTGTGCAACGAGTTGTAGCTTCTCGGCGCTAACATGCATATCTTGATCCGCGGTGCTGAAGCGGCGTGCACGAAGGGTCTACTCAATCCTGGCGACGACGTGCAGCACGTCGTAGTCCATCGCGTGGCCTAGGAGCGCCTCAGACTTGATAGGTCGTGGCGCCTTCTCGTTTTCCTCGTTGAGGGGGTTGATGGCAGAGGTGACGCTTCCATGAGTTGGCATGCAAAGGCGAATGTGCTACAGGTTGTGCTTGTTGCCTCGATTCATCGCGCGTCGCCTAGGTTTATGCGCAAATATTGCTGGGTGGCGGCGGGGAACTGGTGATGAAATCGCGAGAAACGGTGACGTGTTCATAAAATGTCATAAATTAATGGAAACTTAGGATGGAAGGAACATCGAGCTAGCATGACGCGTGCGGGCACATTGCTCGCACAAGGCTATGATCCATATATATACTTGTGTGCCCGCCAACAAAACACACTATTTAGAGTAAAGAATGCTATTCCATTTATCCTAGTAGAGCAGTAGCGGCAAGCGTCACAAGAAGAAATAGATGATGATCAGATGATCATTTATCCTAGTTAATTATGCATATAATAGTTTATTTTGGTGAGTGGAAATGTCATGTGTGTACTAGCCACCTATGTAATTGGATGTTTAATTTGTTGTGCAAACATTTTTCTTATTAGTACATCTTGTTAAGTTGAACCGTTTCTGTTCTCTTGGCTCAACGCAAACAGTTTATCCGAGTGAACTGTATGCCATATATCACACATGCCTTTGATCTGGCTGACCATTTCTGTTGTGTTGCCTAATCACAAACAGTTCATATGAGTGAACTGTATGTCGTATATCGCACACATCTTCATCTGGCTGCCCGTTTCTGGTGTTCTGCCTCATTGCAAACAGTTTATTGAAGTGAACCATATGCCACGCATCGCACACACAACTCTAATCTGAATCGTGTTTGATGTCTCTACCATCGCAAACATTTTTCATCTTTTCTGATGGGGTTTTACAACACCGTTTGCAATTAATGCATCGCACATAGTTTCATCGAAGGGTCTCAGATTGCAGTGTCACCTTTGGACCATCCTGCAATAGTGTCAAGTCTTAGAGTAAAGCTCCCTTTGATGTGACACCCCCTAAGAGGGATAGACAAACCTTGGGTTTTGTCGTAGAAGACTTCATGTAGGTGTATTAGTGGTGGATGTTCATTGTTGATGAAGATCATTTTGAGTTGGGAGCAATCCTTGTTGTTTCTTACTCTTCTCACCTACATGTATTAGTCCCAAACACAAGGAACAAATAGAAGGATATCTATGGACATAGAGTGAAGTACATGTGAGATGATGTCCATTAATACATTAACTACCTTGTCCCTTGCTTACCTTTGAAGGAATGTGTGACTCCATGAACTAATGCATATGGTTGGAGTTGACTGCATATAGTTCTTGCCAAAATGAATAAGAGTGAATTTCATTTGCGGAGTCACCCCTCAAGAACTTCTCTAGTTCTTCTTCTTGGAGACCAACATCGTCTTGATGGGGATCCTTAGAGTTGTGGTAGCACTAGATGAAGTAGATCTAGTAATGGCCTTAGGAATCCACTTGACCATGACTTGGGGTTGTTCCTCAAATGACAATCTCCTCTTGAAGCTTGTCCTTGCCCTTGTGATCTTGAGATGGAAGGTCATCTTGAGAGCTTGTTTCTTTGGGGAGAGTAGGATCATACTTCTCCTTTTGGGGAATAAATTTCGGGATGGGGTATTGACCTTCTTTCCATTCAACTCCGCTGGCATTGAAGTAGCCAACACCTTGCTTCTTTGGGTGTCCTCCTTGCTTACGTACAATCTTCTTGAATTGATTACTTCCAACAAGACTATTGAAGACACCTCTTTCTATAATCCCTTTCAATAAATCGTTTTATTGCTCAAGTGTAACTTTGCTAAGAGAATCATTAGTGAAATCAAGAGAGCTACTAGCAACAACATCTTTTGATTTAACATTATTACTGTTGTTACTAGATGAAGAAACTTTCTTGCCTTTGTTACTAGTGTGTTTAAGTTTAAATTGCCGAACAAAAATAAACAAGAGTAATGGTTTGACTAGATAATAATAACTTTTCTTTCGAAGATCATCATTGATTACTTATAAAAACTCATGCTCTTACTCTAAATTTAGCTTCTCAAACCAGGCATCCTAATTGGGAGTCTGCGGCATACTCGGTCATGCGCCGTTCCACCGGCGTGAGCTGCGCCCGGTGCCTGTGCACCTCCTCGTCGTGCGCCCGTTGTGTCCGCGGCTCCGGGATCCGCTACGGTTCGAGGTGCCAGTGGTGCGGCAGCGTGACGTCCGGGGTACGGCAACGACTGCGTGAACTCCGAGTGCTACCGCGCTTGATGCACCGGGATATGCAGACGCTGGCGACCTGAGTATGAGCAGACATTGGAGTTGTTCGGTGAACGAAATGGGTCGGTGCATTGAAGTTGTTCTTATGGAGACATTGGGAAGGATTTGGGGTGAAAACTATACTTTTTTCGAAAAAGAATGACTAACACGAAAACCGCCAGTTTTAGCCCATGGGCTTGACGGGCACGAAGCGGAAACTTCCTTTCGGCCCCACTCCAGCACTCACAGTCACGCCGGCAGTGGAGGCTCCCCTCCCCTCCCCTCCCATGGCGGCACCGCCCCAACCCCTCCAGGCCTCATTCCTCTGCTCGCTCGCGCTCGCGCTCCTCCGCGCCGGCCGCCTCTCCGCGGCCTCCCACGTCGCATCCACCCTCCCGGCCGCATCCCCTCCCGCGGCCCTCCTCCGCCGCCTCATCCCGGCCCTCGCCTCCTCGGGCCTCGCCGCCGCCGCCGTCCGCTTCCGCCCCGTCCCCGGCGACCCGCTCTCCCTCAACTCCATCCTCCTCTCCCACTGCGCCCTCCGCTCGCTCCGCCCCGCGCTGGCCCTCCTCCGCGCCTCCGAGTCCGCGGACACCGTCAGCTACAACGTCGTCATCTCGGGCCTCACCGAGCAGGGCCGCCACGGGGGCCTCGCCCCGGCCCTGCTCGCCGAGATGTGCAAGCGCGGCGTCCCGTTCGACGCCGTCACGGTCAACACGGCGCTTGTGGCGCTCTGCAGGGATGGTCAGGTGGAGGGAGCGGCGGCGTTGGCTGAGATGATGGTGAGAGGCCGGGAAATCCACAGGTTGGATGTGGTGGGCTGGAATGCTCTCCTTGATGGGTACTGTAAGTCGGGAGACATGGAGGCGGCGCTGACGGCGGCCCAGAGGATGAGGACACAGGGGGTGGGAGTTGATGTGGTGGGGTACAATACCTTGGTTGCCGGGCTCTGCCGGGCCGGCGAGGCTGATGCTGCACGGGGCATGCTGGAGACGATGAAGGGGGATGGCGTGGAGCCGAACGTGGTGACATACACGACGTTCATCGCTGAGTGTTGTAGGACGAATGCAGTTGATGATGCCTTCAGTCTGTATGAAGAAATGGTGAGGATGGGTGTCCTGCCGGATGTGGTCACACTCAGTGCTCTTGTTGATGGGCTTTGCAGGGCTGGACGGTTCTCAGAAGCGTATGCACTTTTCAGGGAGATGGAGAAGATTGGGGCTGCGCCGAACCATGTCACCTATTGCACACTGATTGATTCACTGTGGAAGGCGCGGAGGGGCAGTGAGTCGCACGGTCTATTGGGGGAGGTGGTCTCCAGAGGCGTGGTCATGGATTTGGTCATGTATACATCTTTAATGGACTGGTTGGGCAAGCAAGGGAAGATCGATGAAGTGAAGGACATGTTTCATTGTGCCCTGTCGGACAATCATACTCCCAATGGTGTTACTTATACCGTACTAATCGATGCACTCTGCAGAGCTGGTAATGTTGATGGGGCAGAGCAGATGTTGTTGGAAATGGAGGATAAATCTGTTCATCCAAATGTAGTTACGTTCTCATCAATCATCAATGGTCTTACTAAACAAGGATTGCTTGGCAAGGCGGCTGATTACATGAGGAAGATGAAGGAAAGGGGCATTGATCCAAATGTTGTGACCTATGGAACAGTTATGGATGGCTTCTTCAAGTGCCAGGAGCAAGAATCAGCTCTTGACTTGTACCATGAAATGCTGTGTGAGGGTGTGGAAGTTAATAAATTTATTGTTGATTTGCTGGTGAATGGTCTGAGGAAAAATGGGAAAATGGAGGAAGCTGAAGCATTGTTTAGAGATATGAATAAGCGTGGTATGCTGCTAGATCATGTGAACTATACCACTTTGATAGACGGGCTCTTTAAAATGGGTAACATGCCGGCTGCTTTCAAAGTTGGTCAGGAGTTGACGGAGAGAAACTTGTCGCCTGATGCTGTTGTCTATAATGTGTTTGTCAATTGCCTTTGTATGCTTGGGAAATCTAAGGAAGCAGAATCAATTTTGAAAGAGATGCAAACTACAGGTTTAAAACCTGACCAAGTCACATATAATACTATGATCACTGCACAGTGCAGGGAAGGGAAGACTGCCAAAGCTCTAAAACTCCTGCATGAAATGAAGAGGAGTTCCATAAAGCCAAACCTCATCACATACAGTACACTTATTGCGGGTCTTTTTGAGGTTGGGTCTGTCGAGAAGGCGAAGTTTTTGTTAAATGAGATGGCTTCTTCTGGATTCTCTCCGACCTCTCTGACTCATCGAAAGGTGCTGCAAGCATGCTCTCAAAGCGGGAGACCAAACATGATTTTGGAAATTCATGAATGGATGGTGAATGCTGGGCTTTCTGCTGATATCACTGTCTATAATACACTTCTGCGTGTTTTGTGTTATCATGGAATGACAAGGAAAGCTACAGTTGTCTTGCAAGAGATGTCGGGAAGAGGAATTGCCCCAGACACCATCACATTCAATGCTCTAATTCTTGGTCATTTCAAGAGCACCCATGTAGACAATGCCTTTGCTACTTACGATGAGATGCTTCGCCATGGGGTCTCACCGAACATAGCTACATTCAACACGCTCTTGGGTGGGCTTGAGTCAGCTGGAAGAATTGGAGAAGCAGATAAGGTGCTGAATGAGATGAAGAGAAGGGGCATTGAGCCCAGCAATCTGACTTATGACATACTGGTCACAGGACATGGAAAACAAAGCAACAAAGTTGAAGCAATGCGGTTGTATTGTGAAATGGTGGCTAAAGGCTTTCTTCCAAAAGTAAGCACATACAATGCACTCATAGGTGATTTTGTTAAAGTTGGAATGATGAGTCAAGCTAAAGAGTTGCTCAATGAAATGAACAAGAGGGGTGTTCCACCCACATCCTGCACTTACGATATTCTTGTGAGTGGATGGGCAAAGCTTAGAAATGGAACAGAGGTGAGAAAATTGCTCAAAGATATGAAGGATAAAGGATTTAGTCCATCAAAAGGCACTCTTAGTTCTATATGCAGAGCATTTTCAAAACCAGGAATGACCTGGGAAGCTCGGCGTTTACTTAAAAAGCTGTATAAGGTTTAGGAGTGCCAAGCATTGATTCCTCATCTACCAAGCAAGCATAGATGGTCTGATTGAGACTGTTCTTAGTATGACCGCGGCTCGCGACAGGCCGTCAAACGTGACAAGAAGCTAGTTGCATAGATAATCCCCGAGTCACCTGTAAGTATGTCTGGTTCTCTGTTCAGTTGGGTTGAGTCTAATTTAACCAGTTCAATATAATGTTGTTGTTGCTGTTTTTTTATCTATAAGTAGTTAACAGCTTTCTTAACACGCTCTGTATGGCGGTGCTGCTTGAATAGCAAGTGTGGTGATGCTTATCTCACAGAATTTACTTTTGCAGGATGACCCTTTGAAGGAGTGGAAGATCATGAGTTATGTGAAAAGATCCCCCACAAGCTCCAAAGGCATGTGATGTTGCCATTTTGTTTCCTTTTAATTGTATTGCTAGTTGCTAGCACATTCCTTTGTGGTATGTGATTTTAACCATTCCATGTTTCCCTGCACTGCTTGCCTTCCAGATGGCCGCATTTCTGTAACAGAGGAGTCAGAAGGAGTTGCACCCTGCTCATATGAACATTGTCAAAATTATTATCAGTTTATCAGTTTATCAGTAAAGAGCTACCCTTCATTCGTAAGGATCAGATGCGAGTTTCTGAAATTATTGGCTGCCGCTCGTGTTCGCATTGTGTCTGCGACTCTGGCGGTACAAGGCAGCAGCCCGGTGAACACCATTATTGAACTTCTGAAAAGCAAGCAGCAGATATCATTTACAACCAGGTGACTGTTATGAAGTTAGATACTACACTTTGTTTTGGAATGCTCATATCCATGCTTGTTTTGTGTTTTACTCTGTTCTCTCATCAAAGACTAGTACTCTTGGAACTGACACCTGATTGCTAGGATCATGGAACTGACACCTGATTGATAGGATCATGGAACTGAATGCATCTCTCACGTGAAACTTTCAACCTCTCTGTTTGTGTAGGACCTGAGGCAGCGAGGCTTCTGACGGAGAAAATCGCAGGAGGCTGCTTCTCCTTTACTCTGCCTGTCCGGAGCACAGGAGGAGAGCAACCAGAGGTGGCAGCCCGCTGCTCTGGGGTTCTTCTGCAGAGATTGTTCTTGGATGCGCCGTTTTGCAACCGGCTGCTGCAGTGCTGCTACTATACCTCCTGGTGCGTTTATATATGTTGTGTAGGTCTATTTGCATTGGGTCAAAATTATTTGTCTGTAATTGTGGGTTGATTGATACTAAATCATGTGGTAACTGTTCCTGCAAGAAAATTCATCTTGAGCATGACAGAGATATGAGTACGTACTAGTTTACAGAAATATAATAGTGGTAGCATAAAATACCTACCAATTAAAGCAAGCTTATATATATAGTGAGGACTTGAGCTCAGGATCGATCACACCAGTATCCGTATCAAAGATTCCAAGATGGGATGTCATTGGATAGTCGAAACGCTCTCTGGTGGTGCCACCAATTAAAGCCCATGTGGCAGACCAGATCCGTGGAATTCAAATTGGGTTGTGCAATGAGTTACTACTACAAGTAATAAGTTCAAAAAAAAAGTTACTACTACAAATAGGATCGAAACTGTGAGGTGTGCGATTATGGCAGCCTCTTTGATTCGCATGAATTTCAGAACTGAGGAGCATGAAAAATACTCCCTTGGTAAACAAATATAAGACGTTTTAGATCATTGAAGTAGTGACGCTTTAGATTATTGAAGTAGTGATCTAAACCGTCTTATATTAATTTACAAAGGTAGTGCTTTTTTTAACACGCCACTTGAAACTTACTGAACTAGAGGGTGTTTGTTGCCACAGGAAAAATAAAAGAATTGTAAAAAAAGGTTGGGATGTGTGCTAGATTTCTTATGGAATGAAGCAAAAGATTCCTTGGAGAAAAAAATTATAGGATCCAATCCTTCAACAAAGGACCCAACATAAAATAGAAACTAATGAATTTGATTTGGGTGTGTCTATGACACATCTAGGTGTGTCATAGCTATTGCACATTTAAGTGACTTAATCAAGAATAAAAAGAAAAAGGAAAGGAAAAAAAAATACCCACACGAATCTCCGAGTAAGATCAATGATATATGACTTAGATATGCAATACTTATGACACATTTAAATATGTTTTAGCAAAACTGATTTGATTTTCTAAAAATCCTACAAAATTCATTTGAATAAAGAGCGCCCTTGTATGATCCGGATATGTTATCCCGCATTGATGGCAAATGCCGAAGTAATCAAGTGGATGAGGTGGTTAATTTAATGGAAAAGGTTCTCGTTCAGCCGGCTGATTTCAGCGCATGCATCAGCCACCCGCAGCGCCGTCCGATCACGACACGATTTCCTCTTATCTTCTCCCACCGTTTCCACCTTATCTTCTCCCTCCTTATCTTCTCCACCCGCCGGTTCCTTCTTTTCCCCCTTTTTCTCATTCAACGCTAGAGGAGAGGCACCACCTATGTGTCGCAACTCTCGTCATGGCCGTCACATGCTACTTTGCAGATTCGTCTTGGCTGCGATGGAGCATGCTGTGGCTGCGTCAGAGCTTCGTCGGAACATCGCCGCGACTGCAATGGAGCCCGTAGTGGCTGCATCGGAGCTTCGTCGAAACGCCGTCGCGGCTGCAATGGAGCCCGTCGTGGCTTTGCCGGAGCTTCGCCGAAACGTCGCCGCGACTGCAATGGAGCTCGTCGTGACTGCATCGGAGCTTCGCCGGAACGCCGTCGCGGCTGCAATGGAGCCCGTCGTGGTTGCATCGGAGCTTCGTTGGAACACCGTCGCGGCTGCAATGGAGCTCGCCGTGGCTGCAATGGTGCGTGGTTGGCGCTCTGCCGGGGCTGCAGTGGAGCTCAACCGGAGTTGCCATGGAGCTTCGCCGGAGCTGTCGATGTTACGTTGGAGCTCCGTCAGGGCTTTACTGGAACTCGACCGAAGTTGCGGTGGAGCTTCATCGAACTCGTCGGCGCTGCGTTGGAGCTCCGACAGTGCTGCAATGGAGCTTGACCGGAACGTCCGTGTTGTGCTGAAGCTCCAACGGAGCTGCAATGGAGCTCGTCGGACGCACTCACTGCTGCGTTGGAGCTCAGTCGAGGCTTCAATGACGTTGTGGTGAAGCTGATGTGCTCGTTGCCGTTTAAGCTCTGTGATCCAACGGCCACCAGCACGCTAATCCAAGGACTAAAAGAAATCACCCGAATGATTCGTAGCAGCCCCTAATTTAATAGCGGATCAGCTTCCGAAGGCATGTGGTTTGTGGCTGTGCGTGATCGACCGATGTGAAGTTTTTGAATTATAAATAGTATCCACCTCAGATGGGACATACGGGGTGTTTATTTCCACAGACTTTTTGGTGTTTCTATTTATAAATAGTATCCATGTGAAACAAACAGGAAGGACTTTTAGGGACTAAAGGGGGTATTTAGGACTAAAGGAAAAAGTCCCTGCGGGAGGGTCTTTTTGGGACTTTTTGACACTTTTTCCATCAGTACTCCTACTTTTAACATGTCATTTAATAATTTCTAGTACATTACTAGGGGTAACATGATCTTTTACATGTCATTTAATGATCTCTAGTCCATGTTTAATCCATGGAACCAACTAGGTAAAGACTAAGGACTTTTTAGTTGGGACTAAAAAATCGTGAGACTTTTGAAACAAACACGGCCATAGGAGAACGATTTCACCGAGCATCAATTCCGTAGCTCAGAAGTTCGAACGGATAATTTGTACTACTGCCGAGAGTACTGATCTTTCCCGTGACAAACATGTAATAACTGGTGGTAATTTTGTGCTCCCTTCCATCCACTTCAGCAGGGCCTGTCTCAGTCTCTTCCTGTCGTAATAATAATGGTGGAAATCAGGCCTGGAACGTACGTAGCCGTTGGGTCTCGCACCGTCCGAATTTTCAAACAGCAGCAGCAGCAGCCCCTACCCTACCCCTGTCGTACATACATGTTCCACGGAACCCCTGCATTAACAAAGATCGCCGGCCGCGCACATGATGGTTTTTAACCACAAGCTCGAGCTGAATGTACGTGAAATACACATGGCATGACCCTGCATAATTTGTACTCCCTTTGTTCCATAATTGTTGTTATGATTTTAGTTCAAAAACAAAAAAAAATTGGTAAAAAATATAAAACTTACCAATTGCAATTCTTTTTTTTATCATTTGAAAGTTGAAGAGAAGCTCATTATTTTAGTGATATTTTTTACAATTGGTAACATCTTTAACGAAAATATGAAAGAGAACACAGATGCATATGAATCAAATCTGACCAAACAGGCCGTGCCTGGCGGGCCGGCCCAGCTGCCCGCGTGCCAGGCACGACTCGGGCCCGGCCCGGCACGGGCTAATCGTGCCCGGGCCCGGCAGGAGCACGCCCTGGGCCGTGCCCGGGCCGCCACCCCAGCCCGCGTGCTTGCACGACACGACACGTTTAAGGTGGGCCGGCCCGCGGCACGGCAGGCACGGCACGGCCCAGTGGCACGGTAACATCGGGCGACGGGGGAGCGTCGAGCGCAGCGGGGGAGCGTCTGGCGGCTCTCGCGCGCGAGGGCCCCTGGGCGGCCGACCGTTGCGGCTGCGGGGCAGGGCCGAGGCGCCAGCTGGGCAGCTGGCTGGGGCGATGGGTGTCGTTGGGAGGGATTAGGGGTGGGTTAGGAGGGATTAGGGATGGGTTAGGAGTGTTTTTTTATACATAACTCATATTTTCGAATATATGACCGTTGGAGGGTCAAATTAGACCAAAAATTGAATTTTCTCCCCTATAAATAGGGCTGCCAAGCTCACATATTTCACACACTCAAACATGGACAACCAAGACAATTTGCAAGACAATACCAACTTCACAATAGCCGATTTTGGTCTTGATGACTTTGATATTGCCATGCCTCCACCGCAAATGCCTCCACCGCACATGCCTCCACCACCCATGCAACCACCCTATACCGATCATCCCTCTCTCGAGGCCCTTCCCGATTACCAAGCCGATGGTCAAGGCAATTCTAGTAGTGGGACGGGTTCCTCCACCAGCATGGGTGTGAGAAGAACTCGTCTTAGAACCTTCGAGGTGTGGGAATTTTTCGATGAAGAAATATCCATGATGGACGGTGTGCGGAAGGTGGCGGCACGATGCAAAAGGTGCCAGAAGGAGCTAACCGGAGATGCCAAGGGAGGAACCGGACACCTGAGGAGGCATTTGGCTTCCCACAAGAAGGCGGATGCATCGAGCGCGTCGAGCTCGGCCGTGCAAAGTCATCTCAAGTTCAACACTAACGGTACGGTAACCAATTTCGTTTACGATCCTCAACGAGCGCGAGAATGTCTATGTCGTTTTATTGCTTCTAATGATTTACCACTTGGCATTGGTGAATCTGATGGTTTCGTAGAATTTATTCAATCTTGTCATAATCCTAATTATAGACCAATTTCTAGAGAAACTACAAGTAGGGATATTAAAAAGCTTTACCAGACTGGTAAAGATAAAATAAAAGAAGAATTTTCTACGTGCACTTTTTCAGTGTCGTTAACATCTGATATATGGACTGGTCGTGCAAAGCAAGACTATATTAGTGTGGTAACACATTATGTTAACGAACATTGGCAGCTACAAAAAAGAATGATAGGATTTGAACTAATAGATGTATCACATAGTGGTCCAAACATTGTTGAAGCTATACTAAAAGTTGTGAATGATTTTGGTCTTGCCGACAAAATTTTCGCAATAACTTTGGATAATGCTTCAGCAAACACGACTGCAATGAACACTCTGACTCCTATATTCTCCACATATGCTGCATCTTTTTTAATGCATCAACTTTGTGCTTGCCATATCATTAATCTTATTGCTAAAGGTGCTTTAGATATATGTGAACCATATGTTGACCGCGTACGCACTGCAATATCTTATCTTTCGCATTCAACACAACGAATTGCAAACTATAAGAGATATTGCATTGTCATAGGTGCAACTCCTCATAAGTATAATTCAGACATGCCTGTTAGATGGAACTCTACATATTTGATGCTTAAGGTAGTTATTCGAGATAGAGTTTCGTTTAATGGTTTTATTAATGCAAACTATAATCCGGCTGTACCTCTACTCAACGGTGAAACTTGGCATGTTATTACAGCATTGGCTGCATTTCTTGAGTTGTTCTATGATGCAACAGTTACTTTGTCTGGGGTTTATTACCCCACATCTCCTTTGATGGTGCATACCTTATTAGACATTGCTAGTCATTTGAAAGCATATGAAGCTGATGGATTATTACTTAATGTTGTTGCTGACATGAAAATAAAGTACTTAAAAATTGGAAAAAAGTTCCACTTTTGTATGCATTTGCATTTATCTTGGATCCCAGAGCTAAACTTGAAGGGTATCGTAGTGCACTCAATGTACTATCTGCATCCCTAAGTTTAGATTATACTGATGACTTCAACACGGCTCGTGATTCGCTATATGACATTTATGCTAAGTATGAGCAAAAATATTCCGGAGTTCGAATGCAACGACCTCCACCAACACCTACTGCAGGTAAAAAGAGAGGAGCATGGAGCAAGATCTTTGCTTCTTCTTCTTCGTCCTCCTCTACCGCCGGAAGCTCTTCTACTTCCGCATCTTCGATTCAAGCTGTCGGGGAGTTATCAAAGTATCTCAACAGTGACAAAGTCATGTTCGACGAAGATAGTGAGGAAGAGTTCAACATACTGATGTGGTGGCAAGAACACAAACGTACATTTCCGGTGCTTTCCATATTAGCACGTGATGTGTTATCGGTACCCGTCTCTACGGTGTCATCAGAGTCTGCTTTCAGCATGGCTGGAAGAATAATTGAGGATCGAAGAACTAGTATCAGCCCTGATATGTTGAGAACACTGATTTCCTTGAAAGGTGGGGAGCTATCAAGAAGGAGAGCCCAACACACTGCTGAAGATATGGAACTCATAAGCATGTTTGAAGACATATGCTTTGATGATGACTCGGCATCGGACCTATCGGTAGATTAGTTGGTGTAGTGTACTCCTTTTCTATTTGTTTTGTAATTTTCTTATCTTTTTGTAATTTTCTTTCCTTTTTGTAATTCTAGAGCGTGGCTTTGTACTCTTTTACTTCCCACGGATGGAAGGTTTTAATGAGGCAGCCACTAATAAAGCTCAAGATTTATCCCACATGCCATATTGCCTATCGTGCCTACCGTGCCTATCGTGCCTACCGTGCCTACCGTGCCTATTTTTTTGCTATAAAAAGGGATGCTAAGTTTCTCGTTTCTAACTCCATATCATTCTACATTCTACACACATAAACATGGCAAGGCGTCGGCTCTTAATTTGGAATCCTACATTCTACGATAAAGAAAGAGCTATAGATGAGGATGGTATCCCCAAGATTTATGCAAAGTGCAAACAATGCGGTAAGAAGATGGTCGTTGCGGAAAATTCGGGATCCGGCCACCTGAAGAGGCACGTAGCGGCACACGAGAAGGCGAATGCGGACGCGGCCAACGTGGCGGCTCAGCCTCCAGGTATCGTGCCTATTTTTTGGCTATAAAAAGGGATGTCAAGTTTCTCATTTCTAACTCCATCTCATTCTGGATTCTACACACACAAACATGGCAAAGCGTCGACTCTTAATTTGGAATCCTACATTCTACGATGAAGAAAGAGCTATAGACGAGGATGGTATCCCCAAGATTTATGCAAAGTGCAAACAATGCGGTAAGAAGATGGTCGTCGCGGAAAATACGGGATCCGGCCACCTGAAGAGGCACGTAGCGGCACACGAGAAGGCACGTGCAAGCAATGCAGGGCAAGGTTGATGATAGCATGTCATGTAATATTGTAATGTAGTATTTGTATTTTTTTTTCCTTTCTTTATCTTTTCTTCTTTTTCTATTTCTACTTTCTAGAGAATGACTTGTACTCTTTTACTTCTTTGGGATGGAAGGTTTTAATGAGGCAGACGCTAATAAAACTCTAGATTTATCCCATATAAGACTGTTTTTATTTTTATTTTAAAAAATTAAGATTTTTTAGATATTTTTTCGAATCTGTAAAAAAAACGTGCCGCGCGTGCCTCCAGCCGTGCCTCGGGCCGCCGTGCCCTTACCGTGCCTCGTGCCGGCCCGTATACCTGTCGTGCCGTGCTTGGGCCTGGGAGGCCGACACGGCACGGCACGTTTACTAGTCGTGCCCAACCGGGCCGTGCCGTGCCCGGCACGAATAGGGCGGGCCGTGCCGGGCCGGACCGTTTGGCCAGGTATAATATGAATGGATGATGCGGGTATGGGCATGCACATTTAGGAAAGAAGATTGGAGAAAATGGGAATCAAAAGGGGATTATTAAGGGAATTAGAGCAACTCCATCGTAGCGACCCAAAACATTCGCCCACGTCCGTTTGAGTCGGCACGTACAAAGGTAAAGGCTCAGCGCGCCGATCCAAAACCAAAACGCGTTCGCTTCGCATCCGCGCAAACCCATTTCCGGCCTAAAGTTGTGGTTGAAATGCGCCGGCGCGGACATGGGGTGCGCCCTCTCATGTCCGTCCTCGTCCACATGTGGCGCCCGGTCAAAGCCGACGTCGTCTTTATTAACGACGACTGCCCATCCCGGGCCCACGCGCCAGCGACCCACATACACCTTTTTTTATTCCGAGCGTGCGGGGGGGGGGGGTCATCCTCTTCCAGAAGTCACCTCGTCCCCATCTAGCCACCTATGATCCCCGGTCAACGGCAAACTCTAGCCATAAGCACCATGTGGTTCTTCTCTGCGAAAGACAAACGCACGTCCCTCGTCGTCCCTGTCCGTGCGCCGGTGTCTTCCCGTCTGCCTTGCCAGCAGGTCAGCATGCTAGTGCACCAGGCGAGGTGGCGCTGGGAGCACCACGTCCCCCTCCCCTACCCTGACATCATACTGTCGCACGACTGGCGCTTAGATTCGGAGAGGATCCCAGTGCCAGCGGTGCTATGGTCGGCGCGGGCGCACACGGAGGAGGTGAGGCACCTGCAGGAGCAGTTGATGCTAGAGTAATGGTGCAACCCCGTCTACGATGCGGACTCCCTGACCGGTATGCCTGGTTCGCGTGGGAGCATGAGGAGCAGCGATGGTGTGGCTCCGTGATGTGGTGGTTGGACCCTCGCCGCCCCTCGTCGTGCGCGAAGAAGATCATGATGATGGAGGCAAGGGGTCCGATCTTTCGATGAGATGGTGGCTATCGATTTGGTGGAGATGACTTTGATGATCCGACTACAAACGTGCACGACGTTGCGCCTTAGGAATCGCTAAACCAAACTCCAAGAGGTTATTGACCAGCCGGAGCACGATCAACCTGACCATGAATGTCTCTTCCTGCAAGCAATCGAAAAACAAGCAAGAATATGATAAAAGCAATCTGAATATTGTGAATATATGTGAAGTATTAATAAGGGTGGGATCCAAAAGCGGTCTTGGTCTGATCGTTGGACACAAACGAAGTACACGAAGTTGCAATGGCTAACTTTTGACTAAACAAATCCCCAACAAAAGCTACTAGGTTGATCTACTTATATAGGAGCAAGGGGTGGCGGCCAAGGAGATGGGAGGACGTCCCAAGGCACACTAAAACTAACCCTACGTCGTACAAGGCCTATGGGCCCAACTGGAGGTGATGCAACACCTTCGGACTTGTAGTTTGACTCGGATTCTGATGCAATGTCAGATTGTTTCGTCAATATCTCCACGCTCCGAACGAATTTTAAGGTGATTCTAATAATTGGACCGGAACGCACATAAAATCTACTTTCCAACAAAAAAATCACCTAATTCAGAGTCCGTATGAAAAAGTTGTTAACGTTTTGAGACAAGTATGTCTGTGCATTCCGAATCTGAGTCCAAAACGTGAGAGACCTAGAGCAACTCTAGCAGACCCCGCATCCCGCCCCGACCCGGAAAATAATCGCCAAAATGCAGGTCGGGGCGGGAAAACCTGCCCGATCAGACCCCGCATCCCGCCCCGGCCCGCAAATATTTTTGCAGGGCACAGCAAAATCTCGGCCCCAACCCGCGTATTCGCGGGTTTCCACCTCCTCGTTGCGGTGCCCCACATATGAGAGAAAGCGGTTGGTGGGGGAACATTTCAGCCCGCGCTTTCCCCCACCAAAGCATATT
This sequence comes from Hordeum vulgare subsp. vulgare, assembly GCF_904849725.1. Classification (NCBI taxonomy): domain Eukaryota; kingdom Viridiplantae; phylum Streptophyta; class Magnoliopsida; order Poales; family Poaceae; genus Hordeum; species Hordeum vulgare. The sequence continues at coordinate 65,318,675 of NC_058522.1, forward strand.
CCGCGAATATGCTCTTTTAGGGTCCGTTTGGGGGGGGGGGTGCATCTGTGCGAGCCTGGGCCAGCCTGCAAAAGCTGTTTACACGAACTGCAAACACGTTTTGCGGGCCGGACGAATGCGGGGTCTGCTAGAGTTGCTCTTAGACTTTATCTTCTCTTGGCCTAAAAGTGACGTGAGAGAACTTCTTAAACAACACATAATCATTTCATTTGATGCGAGAGGACTTTTTGAACAACACCTAATCATTACCTCTTCCTTTATCTTCACATGCAGTTCGTGCAAGCGTTCCACAATTCTGCATTTAGGCATGCAGTAAAAATAGGTGAAGTATTTTTTGTTCTGAATAACGTAAATAAATTATTGCATAATTATTATAAGAAATCACCTCACAAATATGCAAATATGAAATATTTTTGGTCGTATCCAAGGTAGCCATATCCTCATCACAGGATGCGGAGGTGGCGTACCAAAATGCGCTGGCGGCCGTCTTCCGCGCGAGCGAGGAGGAGGCATGCCCGGAGGAGAAGGAGCAGGAGGCCTACGAGAAGGAACTGGCAAAGGCCATTGTGCTCTCCGCTGCCGGTGACGTAGTCGTGCCATCACTGGCCCCATCGTCCCCCGTCGTCCCTCACCTCAGGCCTGAGATGTACACCTGGGACGGGGTGGTGCGAGAGTGTGTCAGCGCCACCCATCTGGTTGGGTGTGACGCCGGAGTAGGAGGCGATCTACCTGGAGCACTGGCGGCAGCGACGAGTGTCGGAGGATGGCGTAGAGGCCCGGCGGATCGAGCTCATGGAGCGCGAGGCCGAGGTTGAGGAGGAGGAGCAACGTGCTGCCCAGTGAGCGCTGGTGCAACCACTGACGGACGACGTCACAGTCGCCTAGGAGACGACGTTCACCTCGGCTAGCCCGGCGCCGACGCTCGTCGACCTAACCAGCCCCGACGACGACGATGACGAGGAGGCCTAGGACAGCGCGCCTCCTCATTTTTAGTTTATTTTGAATTCCATGTTTTAATGTAAGTGGATTATCACCGGCCTTCTAGACTGATATTAAATGTTTGATTAATAGTTTTTATTTTTTAAAATGTTTTTTTGAGCCGCCTAAAAATGAATCGCTCGCCGTGTTAGACGCAAGCGTCGACCCAATTACAAAAGCGAACACGGATGTCCGCCGGGCCAACCCCAACAGATAAAATGCGAAAAAACACACACCGTCCATTTGAATCGGCGCGTTGAAGTTGCTCTTAAATGTCTAATTATGTAAGACTAATTAGGGGGTGTTCAAACTTTGTGCACATTTAAAATATCCCACTCAACTCGTATTTATTATTCATTTAATTTAGTTTACATGTTCTGAGAAGTTTTTCCGGTCCAAATGTAAAATAATGTAGAGGTCGAGAGTTATAGTAGCCATGTAGAAACCCTAACATCCACGATTTTGACCGCGGGGGCATAAGGTGATGTGGCAACGAGAGTTTGTGGGACCATGAATGAATGTTTCTTGGTTACATCCTTGTCTTGGCATGTTCTGTCATGACCTGCTCCGTTGAGTCGATATTTATCATCTCTTGCTTTTTTTGTCTCCTTTCTCATTGATGTAGGACTAATCATATCTTGTAAAAGCAAGAATAATAGAGACACAATATCCGTCTAATCGCCATAATAGCCGTTATTAGAGCAATTCTACCATAGTCGTCATATCGGTCTCATTGCTATAATAACCACCTATTATGATGATTTTGACCAAAAATGACATTTCTAACAGATTCATCATATCCGACAAGATCGCGATAATTTATGGCGAGTCGGGGTTGCCTTTTGGAACACACTCCATATGAATTTCATGTAAATTTGTGTGGAGAAGATGAAAGTTTAGGTGCCCCCACCTCAAATGGGATGCCAACAAAGTTGGGAAAAAGGATGCTCCATTGACAAATTGGTCACAATAATTATTGTGTCAACAAATTGGCAGACTCTCAATTTACGCCCGCCCGCTCAACATCCATATCTGTGACAACCCGATGCCGACGTTTCAGAAGACTCCCCTTTCCTTTTCGTTTCCATCGTGTGGGTATTTTAGTTTGTCACATCATCATCGCATCATTCGCACCATCTTTATTGCATCGGCATCTATGTTGCTGCCAGTTTTCAAACTTGCACCCGTGTTAGTTGCCGGTTCTCGTCGTTGTCCGTTCGGAGCCCGAACACACACGCACGCGCCCACGGCATCGTCAAACCCTGTATTAAAAGTGTGCGTAAAACTTTCTCTGATTGGGTTGAGATTTGACGTGCGGTCTTATTTTAATATCGCTAGACCGCCTGTCGAATTTCGTCGCGATCGGAGATCGTCTGGTACCCGAACGGTCGACCGTTGCGGCACCGTATTCGGTCTATCGTCGGGCGTCTTTCGGTGTTTGAAACCCCGATGCCGGGCTGCCCGTTTTCCCTCTCATCTCCGGCTAGCCTCTCTGCACAGTGCACCGACCTACGCGCAATCCAGTCCGAAAACCTCCCGGAACCCGAGCCCGGCGGTCGTGACCATTGGATCCGGATCAACCCCGTTTTACCGCAAATCGTCATCGGTTTGTCCATTGCACTCCCTAACCTATTTATCTCGACCATCCGATCTAAATCGGAGGGTCCAGATGCCCCTATATCTAACCACTAGCTATATATAGAGCCAAACCTAGATTTTAGGAGGAATGTCCCATCCAAACACCCAGCCGCCGCCACCCCTTGTTCCATCTCCCTCCTCGGGATCGTCCCAGATCCAATCCAACCAACCAGCTCGCCGCAGCTCCCTCCTCCCTTGATCTGGGGACCCCCGCTCCTTCCCGCTGCCGCACCACCTCGAGCAGTTCCACAGTCAAGGTCGCGCCTTGCCCGAGCCGCAGCTCCTCCACCCGCTCGCCACCGTGCTGCGCCCCGCCTGCATCCTGACCTCCCCTCCTACGCCCCCTCTCCTTCCTTTGTCCGTTTGTCTCTCTCTCACCTTGGTTCTCTCTTTTCGTTTGACAGGGAACGACCAGGGCCATGGACAGGAGCATGTCGCTGCCTTGGAGCTCCATCGCCGGCCAGATGTGGTGCCCCTGAGAGCCGGATCCTCCCTTCCCCACCATCACCGACCAGCAGGTCCCGTGCACCCCCCCCCCTTCGCCGGAGCTGCGCAGGACCCGGTCGCCTCTCTCTCCCCTGATGTGTTCCCCTGCTGCTCACCCTCTCTGAACACCTTTGTTCCTCGTTTCTTGTCTACAGGTGACATCCGTGACCGTTCCCGAGCTCCGTGATGCCTCTCCTATGCCCAAGCTCGCTCCAGCCACCTCGAGATGCGTCGGCTCGCGACCTCACCTGCCCAGGCCATGGCTTCCCCATCCCTTGCTGTGAGCAATCCTTCCCGTACTGAACTTTGTGGTGCTTTCAGATCTGTTCTGGCATATAAGGATATTTGGAAGCGCACGTATTCAATAGCACGATCAGATGCCTAGCCGAGTTGGCTATCTCAGTAGTTCTGCACCTGCGAGATCCTGGGTTCGAGTCCCATGCGACCCAATTTTTGCGTGTGGTATTCTAAATTTATTCATACGCACTACACTTTGCCCGCAGCCACACTTAGGCCATGATACAGGGTCTAGTCTAGTGGACAGCGCCACTCTATGCAACCCACGCGACCACGGGATTGAATCCCTGGGATCCCTTTTATTTTTTTACGTTGTTTCCATCTTTTTGAGGGAGTATAGTTCACCCAATGCACATCATAGTAACTCTGCACTCTTTGGACCGTGCCCTGTTTCGGCCCATGTAGGTATTTTTTACACTTCCGATTTATTTTCCTCGTCACAAAAGCATTGATTTTAAAACTGCCATAGATTTTAAACTGTGCGGCGGATCGGAGCAAGCTGTATATGTAAAAGATGTAGAATTTTGCGCAGGGTAATATTTTCCAACTCTCATGCATATTTAAAACTATTAGGTGTGTTGTTTGCTTCGATTTGCGTGTCGACATGTTGAAAACGGTTTAGGTCGTAACTATTTGTCCGTAGCTCCGCTGGAGTTGTGCCATATATGTAAATGGACCAGAACGACGAGTAGAATCACGTGACCCACTTTGTTTTTGCCGTTTAACAAACATAAAATGTGATTAGGACAAATCTGGACATAAGTAGAATTTAACGCGTGGGGTCATTTCGGAGATGTTATATGACGTTTCCGACCTCATTTAAAATGCCTAGCTAGGTAGATTAATTGTGCTTCACCCTCGTCCCATGTTCAACAACATTTAATATAGTCGTGTACCTGAACGGGAGTGAACTAAATAATTCAACGTGGAGTTTCGTCGATATGCAACTCGTTGCATATCGAGCTTCACTTAATGTGTAGTGTTTGATTGTTGTGATTGTCATGCCTCGCATTAGACCGTTCATGCATCATATGTGTCTTGCATCGTGTGGTGAATATCGTGTGTTGATTCTTGTTTTCGTTTTCCTCCGTCTCGATAGAATTCCGTAAGCGTGTCGGATTGTGAGGACGCGTTCGACTATATCGGTTCGTCTGCTTCACGGAGTCACGGAGTCATTCTTCTTCCAAGCGGGATCTCAGGCAAGATGACCATTTACCCATATACCATTACTATCATTGCCATGCTAGTTATTTCGATGCTGTCGTTATGTCTCGTTGCCTACCACATGTTAAATATCAGTCTCTCAACAATGCCATGATCACCTTCAACCTGTTCAACCTAGCAAACCACTGATTGGCTATGTTACTGCTTGCTTAACCCTGTGTTAGCGTTGCTAGTTGCAGGTGCAGTTGCTTCCATGTGATAACATGGGTTCCTTGTGTTTATCACCCTATTAAATGCTATTTAATTTAATGCACCTATATACTTGGTAAAAGGTGGAAGGCTCGGCCTTTCTAGCCTGGTGTTTTGTTCCACCTTTGCCCCCTTAGTTTCCGACTACCGGTGTTATGTTCCATAAATGAGCGCTCCTAACACGATCGGGGTTGTTATGGGGACCCCCTTGATAATTCGTTTTAGATTAAGACTGGTCTGGCAAGGCCCAACTTTGGTACTACATTTGCCTAATAACCTAATAATAATGCATAGGGACCCGCCGGCACCCGCGGACTATTTTAATCAACCCCCGGGCCAGTGCTCCTCATGAGAGTTGGTCCCACCTGAGCGATGTCCGGCGCCCCTCTGGTCACCCGGAGGTTTAGCGATCCCGACGTCTAGCTCATCCGTTGTGTCCTGAGAACGAGGTACGCGACTCCTATCGGGATCGTCGACACGTCGGGCGGCCTTGCTGGATTAGTTTTACCTTTGACGAGATATCTTGTGCATCGGGATTCCGGTGATGCTTTGGGTAATCTCAGAGTTGAGGTTTTCCACTAGGGAATCCGACGAGGTCGCAAGCTTCGTGATTGAGGATTTCTATGCGGCTTGTGATAATTTGTTATGGACTAGTTGGAGCACCACTGTAGGGTTAAATCTTTTCGGAAAGCCGTGCATGCGGTTATGTGGCAACGTGGAAGCTTTGTTTAACACTGGTTCTAGATAACTTGAACTTAACTTAATTAAAATATGGCAACTGTGTGCGTAACCGTGACTGTCTCTTTCGTGAGTTCCTTCTCCGATCGAGGACACGGTGGGGTTATGTCTGACGTAGGCAGGTGTTCAGGATCATTAATTTGATCATCCGTAGTTCCCGTCCGCTATGCGTAGATCTTCCCCCCTCTTATTTCTTGTACTCGTAAGTTTAGCCACCAAATATGTGCTTAGCCGCTGCTGCAACCTCACCACTTAACCATATCTCACCCATTAAGCTGTGCTAGTCCTGATACCTTTGGAAATGAGATTGTTGAGTCCCCTGTGGTTCACAGATTACTACAACACAAGTTGCAGGTGCAGGTAAAGGTTACTTGACGCGAGCGCGTTGATTGTTCATTTGGAGTTTCTTCTTCTTCTTCTTCTTCTTCTTCTTCTTCGATTTAGGATGGGTTCCAGGCCGGCAGCCTGGGATAGCAAGGATGGACGTCGTTCTTCTTTTGTCGTTTGTTTTCGTCCGTAGACGGACCCTGCTCTTAATCTTGATGATTATGTAATGTACTGATGTGACTCTGATGTAGCTTGTGGCGAGTGTAAGCCAACTCTATATATACCTCTTCTTTTCAGTACATGTACTTGTAACGATATCCATTCTTGCGACACGACGAGATGCGCTTCTAACCCTGACGAGGCCTTTGTGCCAAATTGAGGATAGGGTCGCATCTTGGGCGTGACAAGTTGGTATCAGAGCAAGGACCGACCTAGGAGCCCCCTTGATTGATCGAACTTGGTCGAGTCGAGTCTAGTGAAAAAACTGATTTGAGTCTAGTTATATATCGGAGAGTAGGATTCTTTTTTCTCCTCTTCTATGCTCTGGTGAGGAATCTTGACGTAATAATTTATTCTACTTCTCTTCTCACTCAAAAAAAAATTTAGGATCACGCGGATATTTTTGAGATCTATATGATGCCGATGTGACGGAGTTCTGTCTTGGTGCCTCCTATCTGCTCTAAGTCTCAGGGGAGTTGAGCTCCAGGGGATTCTTGAGCACATCGTTATCATTCAGATTTCTTAGTATCTCAGAACGAAGGATGTTCGTAATTGCTTCAATACTAGTAGTGGCGAGATAACCCCGATGTCCCCAGTACTGGTGCAGATTGTTCGGGAGTACTGCCATACTTTGTATCGTTGTGATCACGAGGGTCTGTTGTAGATGAAGGTCCGAGATTCTGGTTGTGTGTTGACGGATGTGATACAGGTGACGGGTTAGTATAGGAGTTGTGTGATATTACTCCTTGTATCCGTGTACCAGATTGCATGACCAGATATTTCGTGAATTCATAGGTGGGAATTCAAGTAGGTGCTTATAGGACAATCTTCGAACAAATGCATGATGTTAGGTTGGGGTTCGACATCTAGTGGATTCGTTTGTTCACGGTCGACTTACAGCGGTACACGTTGTGTCTTAAAGAGTCCTTGTAGCTTGCTACGACTCGGGGACGCTTCGTATGTCGGGTGCACTGCCTTGCACTTGATGGCTACTGTAAAATCGAGCCCGTGCGATCCTGTCCATGAAAATATCGGACGAAATCTTTCTCATGAGTTTGTTCTGGCTTGTTTCATAATCCTCACCCTTTGAGTTGTTGAATTATGGTAATTCGAGTTGCTTCGATGTCAATGGTGATTTCAGATCTTTCCTAATCTGTGTTCTCATATTTTTATGTGAATGCAATTCTTTGCTCAATCAGATTGTCTTATCATTTCTTGTCAACCGGAGTCGTCGTGCTAATTCTTTTTCAACCGGTGTATTTCTCTTCAAGTAATCATATCCTCTCCTATTTTGCAAGATCATTCTCTCATTTTATTCCGAAGTTCATCTCATCCGTCCCAAGTTGTCTTTGTTTTTCCCCGCCCTCCCGCCCTTTTTCTTCAGTGATTGGATTTCATCCAACTGCATTTCATTTCAGTGATGCTTCCGCTATCTCTTCTTTCTTTCGTAACCGGTGATTCATCGCGAAGATTCTCAGGAGCTTCGTGCTCATCTTTATTCAATCTTGTTATCTTTCCGGTGAATTTAATTCAGTTGTCCTTGTTCATCATATCCTATTTATCCTTGTAATTCTTTCCTATGTTAAATTCTTATGAGCCTATCTTGTTTTTCATTCCTCTCTTTTCATCCGGAGCGTTGAAGATATTTCAATAGTTCCTCGTTTTCAATTCTTTTAATTATTTCGAGGTGCTAACCTCATCTAGTTTTCTTATACTGGTGCAATATCTCTCGTTCTAGAAATTGTTTCAACGGTGATTTCTTTGAGTGGGCCCATAACCCACAGGTTTTCCTAGGATCTTGTCTGGCTCTTGTAATTATCCGGAGATCGTTAATTCTTTTCAACTATGACGTAAGTATGAATTTCATCAGTCATATTCTTTCTTTAAGATCTATTCGAATTATTCTCATATTTGGCTCAACCTTGCATTCTTCTTTATTCCAGAGTGTCTCAGTTATTCGTGGTGTTGTTTCTCGTCATCATTCTCAGTTTGGAAATCTGAAGGAGTGTTTCACTCAAATCTGGGTCCATTCTCTAGTAGATTCATCATTTCAGCTTGGTGCCATCATCTTAATTGTTCCAATCATGAGTAATCCCTTTCTTCCTATCCGGTGCATTTCTGAGTTGTTTTCATTCTCGATCCTGCGAAGGCCATCATTTTAGAAGATTCTTCGTTCTCAGCTTTCAGCTTCATCCTCAATTCTTCTTAATTGTTGTCTCTTCGTTCGTCTCTCGGTTATTCAGGCGCCTTTTTCAAGTTTTCTCTCAGGTGGCTCATGAACTCTTCATTCTCATGTATGTCCATTAATTCTTGGTTTTCCCATTCAATTGTGAATTCTTACCGGTGCTTCCTTCAATCATGCCTCAAGTGGTTCTTATCTCTCTGCTAGAATAAGTGGTATGCTAAATCTGTTGCTTGTCATCAATTAAACTTGATGAAGGATAAGCATAACTTAATTCTTATTCTTGTTCTTCCTTCTTCCAAGAGATTTCAATTCTTCTTCCGGAGTGCCTCATGATATCAATTCTTTTCTCAAGTGCCTATCTTTCTTTTCCGGAGTTCCAAGTTCTTTGAAGTATCTCTTTGTGAGGCTTCTTCTAAATCTTGGCAAGGTCATAATATTATTCTTTTCTACCTTCATATCGTTGCATCTTTCATTCGTATATGGAGGTCCTTCATGGTGGTTCATCAAGGTTTCAATCCATTCTCAGGTGTTCTTCAAGATTCTGTTGGAGTACCTCAAGTATTCTTTCTCTTGCGTCTCCAGTGCAATTGTTCTTCCTTTATCCTTTGAGGTGGTATTATAGCATTCTTGTTAGTGTAGGAGTTTCGAAGAGATTTCCTTTCCAGAATGAGATAATTAAATCCACCAATTCTATGGTCATGAGATATTTCAACCCATGATTTCTTCATTGAGCTATCTTGGTTTGGATTTCACCTAAAGCTTTTCCTATGGATTGTTGCTATCATGGTGCTTGTCATTAATCCAAGTTCTCAATGTATCCTCTTGGTGTAAGAAATTTTTCATATCTTGTTTCTCCCAATCAACCCTTGTTTCTTTTAGTGGTTGGTTGTCACCTCATAAATGTTGTGATGATTTCCATAAGCCCACTACTATCTTGTTCTTTTCGTTGTTGTTTTTCCAACAACTTCGTCCAATTCTTCTTGCAAGGATGCTTGCCAAGTTCTTTGGAGTTAGTAGTTGTCATTCTTTTCTTCATTCTCTTCTTCCGTATGAGCTAGTCCCTATTCTATTGTTCCGGAGGCTTTGTGATGTTGCTCTTTTGGGTCTATCATCTTGTTCTATCAAGATCATGGTGTTCCCTTGCTCTATTTACTTGTTTGTTGTGAATATTGTCTAATTCTTCCTTCTTATCGAATTTTTTGTCCCATTTTCCTACCGAAGTGCTGCCGAAATTTTTCGTGAATTCTTGCTTGTTTCTCATATCTGTCCTCATCTCTTTGCAACCTTCAAGGATCGTTGATTTCACTCGTTTGTCAAAGAAGCGACTAAGTTTTTACCTCTTGTTCTTTCTCATCCTCTCCCTCTTTCATTCTTGGATCTCAAGGCGAGATCCTCTTGTAGTGTAGGAGAGTTGTGACAACCTGATGCCGACGTTCCAGAAGATTCCCCTTTCCTTTCCGTTTCCATCGTGTGGGTATTTTAGTTTGTCGCATCATCATCGCATCATTCGCACCATCTGCATTGCATCGGCATCTCTGTTGCCGCCAGTTTTCAAACTTGCATCCGTGTTAGTTGCCGGTTCTCGTCGTTGTCCGTTCGGAGCCCGACCACACACGCACGCGCCCGCGGCATCGTCAAACACTGTTTTAAAAGTGTGCGTAAAACTTTCTCTGATTGGGTTGAGATTTGACGTGCGGTCTTATTTTAATATCGCTAGACCACCTGTCGAATTTCGTCGCGATCGGAGATCGTCTGGTACCCGAACGGTCGACCGTAGCGGCACCGTATTCGGTCTATCGTCGGGCGTCTTTCGGTGTTTGAAACCCGGATGCCGGGCTGCCCGTTTTCCCTCTCATCTCAGGCTAGCCTCTCTGCATAGTGCACCGACCTGCACGCAATCCAGTCCGAAAACCTCCCGGAACCCGAGCCCGGCGGTCGTGACCATTGGATCCGGATCAACCCCGTTTTACCGCAAATCGTCATCGGTTTGTCCATTGCATTCCCTAACCTATTTATCTCGACCATCCGATCTAAATCGGAGGGTCCAGATGCCCCTATATCTAACCACTAGCTATATATAGAGCCAAACCTAGATTTTAGGAGGAATGTCCCATCCAAACACCCAGCCACCGCCACCCCTTGTTCCATCTCCCTCCTCGGGATCGTCCCGGATCCAATCCAACCAACCAGCTCGCCGCAGCTCCCTCCTCCCTTGATCTGGGGATCCCCGCTCCTTCCCACTGCCGCACCACCTCGAGCAGTTCCACAGTCAAGGCCGCGCCTTGCCCGAGCCGCAGCTCCTCCGCCCCGCTCGCCACCGTGCTGCGCCCCGCCTGCATCCTGACCTCCCCTCCTACGCTCCCTCTCCTTCCTCTGTCCGTTTGTCTCTCTCTCACCTTGGTTCTCTCTTTTCGTTTGACAGGGAATGACCAGGGCCATGGACAGGAGCATGTCGCTGCCTTGGAGCTCCATCGCCGGCCAGATGTGGTGCCCCTGAGAGCCGGATCCTCCCTTCCCCACCATCACCGACCAGCAGGTCCCCTGCAGCCCCCCCTTCGCCGGAGCTGCGCAGGACCCAGTCGCCTCTCTCTCCCCTGATGTGTTCCCCCGCTGCTCACCCTCTCTGAACACCTCTCTTCCTCGTTTCTTGTCTACAGGTGACATCCGTGACTGTTCCCGAGCTCCGTGATGCCTCTCCTATGCCCAAGTTCGCTCCAGCCACCTGGAGATGCGCCGACTCGCGACCTCACCTGCCCAGGCCATGGCTTCCCCGTACCTTGCTGTGAGCAATCCTTCCCGTACTGAACTTCGTGGTGCTTTCAGATCTGTTCTGGCATATAAGGATATTTGGAAGCGCACGTATTCTATAGCACGATCACCTGACTAGTCGAGTTGGCTATCTCAGTAGTTCTGCACCTGCGAGATCCTGGGTTCGAGTCCCAGGCGACCCAATTTTTGCGTGTGGTATTCTAAATTTATTCATACGCACTACACCTTGCCCGCAGCCACACTTAGGCCATGATACAGGGTCTAGTCTAGTGGACAACGCCACTCTATGCAACCCAGGCGACCAGGGGATTGAATCCGTGGGAGCCCTTTTATTTTTTTACGTTGTTTCCATCTTTTTGAGGGAGTATAGTTCACCCAATGCACATCATAGTAACTCTGCACTCTTTGGACTGTGCCCTGTTTCGGCCCGTGTAGGTATTTTTTACACTTCCGATTTATTTTCCTCGTCACAAAAGCATTGATTTTAAAACTGCTATAGATTTTAAACTGTGCGGCGGATCGGAGCAAGCTGTATATGTAAAAGATGTAGAATTTTGCGTAGGGTAATATTTTCCAACTCTCATGCATATTTAAAACTGATAGGTGTGTTGTTTGCTTCGATTTGCGTGTCGACGTGTTGAAAACGGTTTAGGTCGTAACTATTTGTCCGTAGCTCCGCTGGAGTTGTGCCATATATGTAAATGGACCAGAACGACGAGTAGAATCACGTGACCCACTTTGTTTTTGCCGTTTAACAAACATAAAATGTGATTAGGACAAATCTGGACATAAGTAGAATTTAACGCGTGGGGTCATTTCGGAGATGTTATATGACGTTTCCGACCTCATTTAAAATGCCTAGCTAGGTAGATTAATTGTGCTTCACCCTCGTCCCATGTTCAACAACATTTAATATAGTCGTGTACCTGAACGGGAGTGAACTAAATAATTCAACGTGGAGTTTCGTCGATATGCAACTCGTTGCATATCGAGCTTCACTTAATGTGTAGTGTTTGATTGTTGTGATTGTCATGCCTCGCATTAGACCGTTCATGCATCATATGTGTCTTGCATCGTGTGGTGAATATCGTGTGTTGATTCTTGTTTTCGTTTTCCTCCGTCTCGATAGAATTCCGTAAGCGTGTCGGATTGTGAGGACGCGTTCGACTATATCGGTTCGTCTGCTTCACGGAGTCACGGAGTCATTCTTCTTCCAAGCGGGATCTCAGGCAAGATGACCATTTACCCATATACCATTACTATCATTGCCATGCTAGTTATTTCGATGCTGTCGTTATGTCTCGTTGCCTACCACATGTTAAATATCAGTCTCTCAACAATGCCATGATCACCTTCAACCTGTTCAACCTAGCAAACCACTGATTGGCTATGTTACTGCTTGCTTAACCCTGTGTTAGCGTTGCTAGTTGCAGGTGCAGTTGCTTCCATGTGATAACATGGGTTCCTTGTGTTTATCACCCTATTAAATGCTATTTAATTTAATGCACCTATATACTTGGTAAAAGGTGGAAGGCTCGGCCTTTCTAGCCTGGTGTTTTGTTCCACCTTTGCCCCCTTAGTTTCCGACTACCGGTGTTATGTTCCATAAATGAGCGCTCCTAACACGATCGGGGTTGTTGTGGGGACCCCCTTGATAATTCGTTTTAGATTAAGACTGGTCTGGCAAGGCCCAACTTTGGTACTACATTTGCCTAATAACCTAATAATAATGCATAGGGACCCGCCGGCACCCGCGGACTATTTTAATCAACCCCCGGGCCAGTGCTCCTCATGAGAGTTGGTCCCACCTGAGCGATGTCCGGCGCCCCTCTGGTCACCCGGAGGTTTAGCGATCCCGACGTCTAGCTCATCCGTTGTGTCCTGAGAACGAGGTACGCGACTCCTATCGGGATCGTCGACACGTCGGGCGGCCTTGCTGGATTAGTTTTACCTTTGACGAGATATCTTGTGCATCGGGATTCCGGTGATGCTTTGGGTAATCTCAGAGTTGAGGTTTTCCACTAGGGAATCCGACGAGGTCGCAAGCTTCGTGATTGAGGATTTCTATGCGGCTTGTGATAATTTGTTATGGACTAGTTGGAGCACCACTGTAGGGTTAAATCTTTTCGGAAAGCCGTGCATGCGGTTATGTGGCAACGTGGAAGCTTTGTTTAACACTGGTTCTAGATAACTTGAACTTAACTTAATTAAAATATGGCAACTGTGTGCGTAACCGTGACTGTCTCTTTCGTGAGTTCCTTCTCCGATCGAGGACACGGTGGGGTTATGTCTGACGTAGGCAGGTGTTCAGGATCATTAATTTGATCATCCGTAGTTCCCGTCCGCTATGCGTAGATCTTCCCCCCTCTTATTTCTTGTACTCGTAAGTTTAGCCACCAAATATGTGCTTAGCCGCTGCTGCAACCTCACCACTTAACCATATCTCACCCATTAAGCTGTGCTAGTCCTGATACCTTTGGAAATGAGATTGCTGAGTCCCCTGTGGTTCACAGATTACTACAACACAAGTTGCAGGTGCAGGTAAAGGTTACTTGACGCGAGCGCGTTGATTGTTCATTTGGAGTTTCTTCTTCTTCTTCTTCTTCTTCTTCTTCTTCTTCTTCGATTTAGGATGGGTTCCAGGCCGGCAGCCTGGGATAGCAAGGATGGACGTCGTTCTTCTTTTGTCGTTTGTTTTCGTCCGTAGACGGACCCTGCTCTTAATCTTGATGATTATGTAATGTACTGATGTGACTCTGATGTAGCTTGTGGCGAGTGTAAGCCAACTCTATATATACCTCTTCTTTTCAGTACATGTACTTGTAACGATATCCATTCTTGCGACACGACGAGATGCGCTTCTAACCCTGACGAGGCCTTTGTGCCAAATTGAGGATAGGGTCGCATCTTGGGCGTGACAAGTTGGTATCAGAGCAAGGACCGACCTAGGAGCCCCCTTGATTGATCGAACTTGGTCGAGTCGAGTCTAGTGAAAAAACTGATTTGAGTCTAGTTATATATCGGAGAGTAGGATTCTTTTTTCTCCTCTTCTATGCTCTGGTGAGGAATCTTGACGTAATAATTTATTCTACTTCTCTTCTCACTCAAAAAAAAATTTAGGATCACGCGGATATTTTTGAGATCTATATGATGCCGATGTGACGGAGTTCTGTCTTGGTGCCTCCTATCTGCTCTAAGTCTCAGGGGAGTTGAGCTCCAGGGGATTCTTGAGCACATCGTTATCATTCAGATTTCTTAGTATCTCAGAACGAAGGATGTTCGTAATTGCTTCAATACTAGTAGTGGCGAGATAACCCCGATGTCCCCAGTACTGGTGCAGATTGTTCGGGAGTACTGCCATACTTTGTATCGTTGTGATCACGAGGGTCTGTTGTAGATGAAGGTCCGAGATTCTGGTTGTGTGTTGACGGATGTGATACAGGTGACGGGTTAGTATAGGAGTTGTGTGATATTACTCCTTGTATCCGTGTACCAGATTGCATGACCAGATATTTCGTGAATTCATAGGTGGGAATTCAAGTAGGTGCTTATAGGACAATCTTCGAACAAATGCATGATGTTAGGTTGGGGTTCGACATCTAGTGGATTCGTTTGTTCACGGTCGACTTACAGCGGTACACGTTGTGTCTTAAAGAGTCCTTGTAGCTTGCTACGACTCGGGGACGCTTCGTATGTCGGGTGCACTGCCTTGCACTTGATGGCTACTGTAAAATCGAGCCCGTGCGATCCTGTCCATGAAAATATCGGACGAAATCTTTCTCATGAGTTTGTTCTGGCTTGTTTCATAATCCTCACCCTTTGAGTTGTTGAATTATGGTAATTCGAGTTGCTTCGATGTCAATGGTGATTTCAGATCTTTCCTAATCTGTGTTCTCATATTTTTATGTGAATGCAATTCTTTGCTCAATCAGATTGTCTTATCATTTCTTGTCAACCGGAGTCGTCGTGCTAATTCTTTTTCAACCGGTGTATTTCTCTTCAAGTAATCATATCCTCTCCTATTTTGCAAGATCATTCTCTCATTTTATTCCGAAGTTCATCTCATCCGTCCCAAGTTGTCTTTGTTTTTCCCCGCCCTCCCGCCCTTTTTCTTCAGTGATTGGATTTCATCCAACTGCATTTCATTTCAGTGATGCTTCCGCTATCTCTTCTTTCTTTCGTAACCGGTGATTCATCGCGAAGATTCTCAGGAGCTTCGTGCTCATCTTTATTCAATCTTGTTATCTTTCCGGTGAATTTAATTCAGTTGTCCTTGTTCATCATATCCTATTTATCCTTGTAATTCTTTCCTATGTTAAATTCTTATGAGCCTATCTTGTTTTTCATTCCTCTCTTTTCATCCGGAGCGTTGAAGATATTTCAATAGTTCCTCGTTTTCAATTCTTTTAATTATTTCGAGGTGCTAACCTCATCTAGTTTTCTTATACTGGTGCAATATCTCTCGTTCTAGAAATTGTTTCAACGGTGATTTCTTTGAGTGGGCCCATAACCCACAGGTTTTCCTAGGATCTTGTCTGGCTCTTGTAATTATCCGGAGATCGTTAATTCTTTTCAACTATGACGTAAGTATGAATTTCATCAGTCATATTCTTTCTTTAAGATCTATTCGAATTATTCTCATATTTGGCTCAACCTTGCATTCTTCTTTATTCCGGAGTGTCTCAGTTATTCGTGGTGTTGTTTCTCGTCATCATTCTCAGTTTGGAAATCTGAAGGAGTGTTTCACTCAAATCTGGGTCCATTCTCTAGTAGATTCATCATTTCAGCTTGGTGCCATCATCTTAATTGTTCCAATCATGAGTAATCCCTTTCTTCCTATCCGGTGCATTTCTGAGTTGTTTTCATTCTCGATCCTGCGAAGGCCATCATTTTAGAAGATTCTTCGTTCTCAGCTTTCAGCTTCATCCTCAATTCTTCTTAATTGTTGTCTCTTCGTTCGTCTCTCGGTTATTCAGGCGCCTTTTTCAAGTTTTCTCTCAGGTGGCTCATGAACTCTTCATTCTCATGTATGTCCATTAATTCTTGGTTTTCCCATTCAATTGTGAATTCTTACCGGTGCTTCCTTCAATCATGCCTCAAGTGGTTCTTATCTCTCTGCTAGAATAAGTGGTATGCTAAATCTGTTGCTTGTCATCAATTAAACTTGATGAAGGATAAGCATAACTTAATTCTTATTCTTGTTCTTCCTTCTTCCAAGAGATTTCAATTCTTCTTCCGGAGTGCCTCATGATATCAATTCTTTTCTCAAGTGCCTATCTTTCTTTTCCGGAGTTCCAAGTTCTTTGAAGTATCTCTTTGTGAGGCTTCTTCTAAATCTTGGCAAGGTCATAATATTATTCTTTTCTACCTTCATATCGTTGCATCTTTCATTCGTATACGGAGGTCCTTCATGGTGGTTCATCAAGGTTTCAATCCATTCTCAGGTGTTCTTCAAGATTCTGTTGGAGTACCTCAAGTATTCTTTCTCTTGCGTCTCCAGTGCAATTGTTCTTCCTTTATCCTTTGAGGTGGTATTATAGCATTCTTGTTAGTGTAGGAGTTTCGAAGAGATTTCCTTTCCAGAATGAGATAATTAAATCCACCAATTCTATGGTCATGAGATATTTCAACCCATGATTTCTTCATTGAGCTATCTTGGTTTGGATTTCACCTAAAGCTTTTCCTATGGATTGTTGCTATCATGGTGCTTGTCATTAATCCAAGTTCTCAATGTATCCTCTTGGTGTAAGAAATTTTTCATATCTTGTTTCTCCCAATCAACCCTTGTTTCTTTTAGTGGTTGGTTGTCACCTCATAAATGTTGTGATGATTTCCATAAGCCCACTACTATCTTGTTCTTTTCGTTGTTGTTTTTCCAACAACTTCGTCCAATTCTTCTTGCAAGGATGCTTGCCAAGTTCTTTGGAGTTAGTAGTTGTCATTCTTTTCTTCATTCTCTTCTTCCGTATGAGCTAGTCCCTATTCTATTGTTCCGGAGGCTTTGTGATGTTGCTCTTTTGGGGCTATCATCTTGTTCTATCAAGATCATGGTGTTCCCTTGCTCTATTTACTTGTTTGTTGTGAATATTGTCTAATTCTTCCTTCTTATCGAATTTTTTGTCCCATTTTCCTACCGAAGTGCTGCCGAAATTTTTCGTGAATTCTTGCTTGTTTCTCATATCTGTCCTCATCTCTTTGCAACCTTCAAGGATCGTTGATTTCACTCGTTTGTCAAAGAAGCGACTAAGTTTTTACCTCTTGTTCTTTCTCATCCTCTCCCTCTTTCATTCTTGGATCTCAAGGCGAGATCCTCTTGTAGTGTAGGAGAGTTGTGACAACCCGATGCCGACGTTCCAGAAGATTCCCCTTTCCTTTCCGTTTCCATCGTGTGGGTATTTTAGTTTGTTGCATCATCATCGCATCATTCGCACCATCTGCATTGCATCGGCATCTCTGTTGCCGCCAGTTTTCAAACTTGCATCCGTGTTAGTTGCCGGTTCTCGTCGTTGTCCGTTCGGAGCCCGACCACACACGCACGCGCCCGCGGCATCGTCAAACACTGTTTTAAAAGTGTGCGTAAAACTTTCTCTGATTGGGTTGAGATTTGACGTGCGGTCTTATTTTAATATCGCTAGACCACCTGTCGAATTTCGTCGCGATCGGAGATCGTCTGGTACCCGAACGGTCGACCGTAGCGGCACCGTATTCGGTCTATCGTCGGGCGTCTTTCGGTGTTTGAAACCCGGATGCCGGGCTGCCCGTTTTCCCTCTCATCTCAGGCTAGCCTCTCTGCATAGTGCACCGACCTGCACGCAATCCAGTCCGAAAACCTCCCGGAACCCGAGCCCGGCGGTCGTGACCATTGGATCCGGATCAACCCCGTTTTACCGCAAATCGTCATCGGTTTGTCCATTGCATTCCCTAACCTATTTATCTCGACCATCCGATCTAAATCGGAGGGTCCAGATGCCCCTATATCTAACCACTAGCTATATATAGAGCCAAACCTAGATTTTAGGAGGAATGTCCCATCCAAACACCCAGCCACCGCCACCCCTTGTTCCATCTCCCTCCTCGGGATCGTCCCGGATCCAATCCAACCAACCAGCTCGCCGCAGCTCGCTCCTCCCTTGATCTGGGGATCCCCGCTCCTTCCCACTGCCGCACCACCTCGAGCAGTTCCACAGTCAAGGCCGCGCCTTGCCCGAGCCGCAGCTCCTCCGCCCCGCTCGCCACCGTGCTGCGCCCCGCCTGCATCCTGACCTCCCCTCCTACGCTCCCTCTCCTTCCTCTGTCCGTTTGTCTCTCTCTCACCTTGGTTCTCTCTTTTCGTTTGACAGGGAACGACCAGGGCCATGGACAGGAGCATGTCGCTGCCTTGGAGCTCCATCGCCGGCCAGATGTGGTGCCCCTGAGAGCCGGATCCTCCCTTCCCCACCATCACCGACCAGCAGGTCCCCTGCAGCCCCCCCTTCGCCGGAGCTGCGCAGGACCCAGTCGCCTCTCTCTCCCCTGATGTGTTCCCCCGCTGCTCACCCTCTCTGAACACCTCTCTTCCTCGTTTCTTGTCTACAGGTGACATCCGTGACTGTTCCCGAGCTCCGTGATGCCTCTCCTATGCCCAAGTTCGCTCCAGCCACCTGGAGATGCGCCGACTCGCGACCTCACCTGCCCAGGCCATGGCTTCCCCGTACCTTGCTGTGAGCAATCCTTCCCGTACTGAACTTCGTGGTGCTTTCAGATCTGTTCTGGCATATAAGGATATTTGGAAGCGCACGTATTCTATAGCACGATCACCTGACTAGTCGAGTTGGCTATCTCAGTAGTTCTGCACCTGCGAGATCCTGGGTTCGAGTCCCAGGCGACCCAATTTTTGCGTGTGGTATTCTAAATTTATTCATACGCACTACACCTTGCCCGCAGCCACACTTAGGCCATGATACAGGGTCTAGTCTAGTGGACAACGCCACTCTATGCAACCCAGGCGACCAGGGGATTGAATCCGTGGGAGCCCTTTTATTTTTTTACGTTGTTTCCATCTTTTTGAGGGAGTATAGTTCACCCAATGCACATCATAGTAACTCTGCACTCTTTGGACTGTGCCCTGTTTCGGCCCGTGTAGGTATTTTTTACACTTCCGATTTATTTTCCTCGTCACAAAAGCATTGATTTTAAAACTGCTATAGATTTGAAACTGTGCGGCGGATCGGAGCAAGCTGTATATGTAAAAGATGTAGAATTTTGCGTAGGGTAATATTTTCCAACTCTCATGCATATTTAAAACTGATAGGTGTGTTGTTTGCTTCGATTTGCGTGTCGACGTGTTGAAAACGGTTTAGGTCGTAACTATTTGTCCGTAGCTCCGCTGGAGTTGTGCCATATATGTAAATGGACCAGAACGACGAGTAGAATCACGTGACCCACTTTGTTTTTGCCGTTTAACAAACATAAAATGTGATTAGGACAAATCTGGACATAAGTAGAATTTAACGCGTGGGGTCATTTCGGAGATGTTATATGACGTTTCCGACCTCATTTAAAATGCCTAGCTAGGTAGATTAATTGTGCTTCACCCTCGTCCCATGTTCAACAACATTTAATATAGTCGTGTACCTGAACGAGAGTGAACTAAATAATTCAACGTGGAGTTTCGTCGATATGCAACTCGTTGCATATCGAGCTTCACTTAATGTGTAGTGTTTGATTGTTGTGATTGTCATGCCTCGCATTAGACCGTTCATGCATCATATGTGTCTTGCATCGTGTGGTGAATATCGTGTGTTGATTCTTGTTTTCGTTTTCCTCCGTCTCGATAGAATTCCGTAAGCGTGTCGGATTGTGAGGACGCGTTCGACTATATCGGTTCGTCTGCTTCACGGAGTCACGGAGTCATTCTTCTTCCAAGCGGGATCTCAGGCAAGATGACCATTTACCCATATACCATTACTATCATTGCCATGCTAGTTATTTCGATGCTGTCGTTATGTCTCGTTGCCTACCACATGTTAAATATCAGTCTCTCAACAATGCCATGATCACCTTCAACCTGTTCAACCTAGCAAACCACTGATTGGCTATGTTACTGCTTGCTTAACCCTGTGTTAGCGTTGCTAGTTGCAGGTGCAGTTGCTTCCATGTGATAACATGGGTTCCTTGTGTTTATCACCCTATTAAATGCTATTTAATTTAATGCACCTATATACTTGGTAAAAGGTGGAAGGCTCGGCCTTTCTAGCCTGGTGTTTTGTTCCACCTTTGCCCCCTTAGTTTCCGACTACCGGTGTTATGTTCCATAAATGAGCGCTCCTAACACGATCGGGGTTGTTATGGGGACCCCCTTGATAATTCGTTTTAGATTAAGACTGGTCTGGCAAGGCCCAACTTTGGTACTACATTTGCCTAATAACCTAATAATAATGCATAGGGACCCGCCGGCACCCGCGGACTATTTTAATCAACCCCCGGGCCAGTGCTCCTCATGAGAGTTGGTCCCACCTGAGCGATGTCCGGCGCCCCTCTGGTCACCCGGAGGTTTAGCGATCCCGACGTCTAGCTCATCCGTCGTGTCATGAGAACGAGGTACGCGACTCCTATCGGGATCGTCGACACGTCGGGCGGCCTTGCTGGATTAGTTTTACCTTTGACGAGATATCTTGTGCATCGGGATTCCGGTGATGCTTTGGGTAATCTCAGAGTTGAGGTTTTCCACTAGGGAATCCGACGAGGTCGCGAGCTTCGTGATTGAGGATTTCTATGCGGCTTTTGGTAATTTGTTATGGACTAGTTAGAGCACCCGTGCAGGGTTAAATCTTTTCGGAAAGCCGTGCCCGCGGTTATGTGGCAACGTGGAAGCTTTGTTTAACACTGGTTCTAGATAACTTGAACTTAACTTAATTAAAATATGGCAACTGTGTGCGTAACCGTGACTGTCTCTTTCGTGAGTTCCTTCTCCGATCGAGGACACGGTGGGGTTATGTCTGACGTAGGCAGGTGTTCAGGATCATTAATTTGATCATCCGTAGTTCCCGTCCGCTATGCGTAGATCTTTCCCCCTCTTATTTCTTGTACTCGTAAGTTTAGCCACCAAATATGTGCTTAGCCGCTGCTGCAACCTCACCACTTAACCATACCTCATCCATTAAGCTTTGCTAGTCTTGATACCTTTGGAAATGAGATTGCTGAGTCCCCTGTGGCTCACAGATTACTACAACACAAGTTGCAGGTACAGGTAAAGGTTACTTGACGCGAGCGCGTTGATTGTTCATTTGGAGTTGCTTCTTCTTCTTCTTCTTATTCTTCTTCGATCTAGGATGGGTTCCAGGCCGGCAGCCTGGGATAGCAAGGAGGGACGTCGTTCTTCTTTTGTCGTTTGTTTTCGTCCGTAGACGGACCGTGCTCTTAATCTTGATGATTATGTAATGTACTGATGTGACTCTGATGTAGCTTGTGGCGAGTGTAAGCCAACTATATATATACCTCTTCTTTTCAGTACATGTACTTGTAACGATATCCATTTTTGCGACACGACGAGATGCGCTTCTAACCCTGACGAGGCCTTCGTGCCAAATTAAGGATATGGTCGCATCTTGGGCATGACAATATCCATATGAAGCGCGTGCTTCATATGGATAATGTTGAATCTGTCATAGTTGCTCTAAGCCTACCACATGTCGATAGCTTGTGACAAACAATGTCTATGAAGAAATATAAATTAAAATAAATTCAAAAGTGATCATGTTTTGTTATGAGACATATGACGAAACCCACTAGACGACAAATTACACACGTGTACTACTCCTGATTTTGTTTCACACTCAATTGAAATCCATCACCCCCTGGATGATTAGGGATGTAAATGGTAAATAAGTGGCACCCACAAGTTCCATTTATTTAGCTTTTTCTAGCTTCATAGTTCAGTTTTCTCGAAAAAAAACAAAATTTTGGACTACTACATAATAAGCGGGTTTAAATGAAACTAAATGTGACCCAGTTTCCATCCCTATGAATGATATAACCAAAGGCAAAGTGAACTACTTTGATGTACGTTATTCTCATGCCATTGAGGATGCCGAGGTTTGTTTATTTTCATGCTATCTACGTAGACGACTTAATATTTCTTAATGCGTGCCGTCAATGTTCCTCATCGGATCATTATAATTATTTTTCCACGGGTATTACATGGACGGACGAACATGTTTGCGCGCATGGTACATATACCACATACCAAGTTCCACTTCAACATTTTGACCAATTTACCTGTTGATGATTGATTCGGATCCACCTTCACGTATGATGGCCTAATTAAGGCCCCCTGGCACACCATCACCAGTACCCTAGGACCACCGCACGTCTCGTGTTATTATTTTAAAAGAGGAAAAAAAACAGGATCACGCGAGCGAGACAAGAAGCACGGCGAGCCATTTCGAGCTCTCGGTTCAAACGCGGGGGTCGCCCACCGAAAAACGGTCTCCAAATTTCGAACCCTTCCAAGCGGGGGCAGCCTCGCCCGCGATCCCATCGCAGCCGTCCATCTCGACCCCCGATCCGCATCCCGTTACTACCCTACCCATACCCCACCCACACCCCCTCGCGCAAACCCAAATCCTTCCTCCCCCCCCCCCGCCCTTCCTTCCCCCTCTAGCCTGCGTGTGCGAGAAGAGAGAGGGGGTCTAGAACCTTCTAGAACGGCGAACACTAGGCCCAGCTCGCCGCGCAGCCCTAGGTAGGTAGGTCCGGTCGGCGACACGATCCGCGACCTGCGCCGGGGCGACGTCGCTTGTTTCGAGTTTTTTTCCTTCTGCAATCTCCCCAGGTTTCGAAATCTCCCGCCCGCGGCGGGCGGCCCTGGATCTCCCCCGCGGAAGAGGGTTCTAGGGGCTGCGGCGGCGGCGTCGCCTCACACCATTCGCCGCCTCGCGGCGCTCCTCGCCACCGCCGCCGCCACGTCCGCGTCCGCCGCCTCCGGGCTCAGGTGCGTCCAGCTTCTCCGGGAAAGGCTTCGGCCCCAGCTCGTTCGGGCTTTCTTTTCTTTCTGCTACGGGGGTTTGAGCCAGGCCCGTGGCGTTTGCGCAGAATGATGCGGGATCTCGACGCCGCCCGCCGCACCCCGGCCAGGGCCTCCGCCTCGGAGGCCGGCAACGACGAGAACGCGCCGGGCGACGGCTCGGACGCCGCGGCCGCAGCGCTCCTCGGTGCCGCGGAGTCCCGCCCCCCTCTCCTCGTCATCCAGCCGCAGGTGTCGGGGCTGAAGCGGAAGCCGGAGTCGCCGGCGCCCACGCCCTCCAAGCTCCCGTTCCGGACCCCCGAGAAGGCCGCCGCGCGGAGCCGGTTCGGCTGGGCCCCGCCCCGCGCCGAGGAGCTGCCGCCGCGGATGGGCGCGACCACCATGACCACCCCCCGTGCGCATCGCGGTAAGGCCGTGCCGGCGGCTTCCTCCGAGGGCGGGTCCACGCACAGCACGCCCACGAAGAGCGTGTCGAAGCCGGCTTACAGTGTGGGGCCGAGGCCGGTGACGAGCGGTGGCGCCCGGGGCCCAGGATCGGGCTTGGGGTGCTCAATGGCCGTCAGGGGTGCGCCCGCGTCGTTTGGGCCGGCGACGGTGGTGAGTTCTGTGGAGGTGCCCCAGTTCGAACTGCGGGAAGATCCCTCCTTCTGGATGGACAACAACGTGCAGGTATGCACTCTGATTTTTGTTGTTCCCTAGTGACACCATTTATTCGTTGCTTGGTAATATGTATACATTGTGTCTACTCATCATTTAGCTCAAGTAGTACATTTGTGGCTAGTGATTGATAACTACAGAATTTCATTTGGTAGTCTGAGTCCCAACGTATGAACGGGGAAAAAGGAACTACCTTTTTGCTAGTTTTCTTCCGACTTAGGTATAGTAGAACTTGAATTTTTCCTCAGTTAACAGTTATGTACTAGATGACCGCAAGAGAAGTTTGTTGAGTTGTTTCTCTTTTGTTTCTTCCCTTTTGCGCTTTCTTGGACGATTATCCGTTCACATTTAAAACAAGGCATGGATGCATGTGAGCTTTAAATTGTGAATCAGTACATGTGTTGGAGAGTCAGCCTCACCATCCACATGATTCCAAATACAGAAAAACGTCACCCTACACCTTATTTACATTCATTCTTTATTCTCCAGGTTGTTATCCGTGTCCGCCCTCTAAATAACTCGGAGAAAACTCTGCATGGTTATAATCGGTGTTTGAAACAAGAAAGTGCCCAGACTATCACATGGATTGGTCAGCCAGAAACCCGTTTCACCTTTGACCATGTTGCTTGTGAAGGAGTGAACCAGGTCAGCTTGAGAACGATTTGATTTCATTCTTTGATTCTATTTCTCAGATTGTGGTTAACGGATGAATTTGAAATTGGCAGGAAGTACTTTTCCGTGTTGCTGGCTTGCCAATGGTTGAGAACTGTATGGCTGGATACAACAGCTGCGTCTTTGCATATGGGCAGGTAGTTCGCAATGTCTTTGTTTTATTTGTTGACCATGAGGATTTCATGCTCTTAAACCTTTTAACTGATTGCAGACTGGAAGTGGAAAGACGTACACGATGCTTGGTGAAATTAGTGATCTAGAAGTGAGGCCTAGTCCAGAACGTGGAATGACACCACGTATTTTCGAGTTCCTGTTTGCGAGAATTAGAGCGGTAACAGACTCCTCATGCATAACATATTCATTAGTGTCTACTGCATGAGCAAGTATCTCATCATGCTGCGAATGTTGAACCTGTTATGTGTGCAACCCAAAACTGTAGGAGGAAGAGAGCAGGAGGGATGAAAAGCTCAAGTACAACTGCAAGTGTTCTTTTCTTGAGATTTACAATGAACAAATTACAGATCTTCTTGACCCTTCGTCCACAAATCTTGCAGTACGCTTTCACGCTATTGTTAAAGGGAATACCTAATTAGTGCAACACTATTTTTTGTGATTTTGCTAAACATGAAACCTAATGTGCAGCTTCGGGAAGATACAAGGAATGGAGTATACGTAGAAAATCTGACTGAACTTGAAGTTGGCTGTGTCAATGATATCATAAAACTTTTGATGCAGGTAATATAGTTATTATTGATTTATTTTTTCTTGTGAATGTCTCATGGCATACTGCCAATGAATTTGAGCTAATCGGTTTTTTCTGAAACCTATTTCAGGGTTCTATGAATAGGAAAGTGGCTGCTACAAATATGAACCGTGAGAGTAGCCGCTCCCATAGCGTGTTCACATGTATTATTGAGAGTACATGGGAGAAAGATGCTACAACTAACTTTCGGTTTGCAAGACTGAACCTAGTTGACCTTGCTGGGTCAGAAAGGTAGGCAGACAATATACTCTCTTGTGTCACAGTTTATTGTGCTAAGTGAACTATCAGTTCCTTAATATATCTACCTGAAACAGGCAGAGAACATCTGGTGCTGAAGGTGAGCGGCTGAAGGAAGCTGCTAATATTAACAAATCGTTATCAACACTGGGGTTCGTATCTAACACTCAAAACTTTTAGTTGAATAATTATTTCAACATGGTGTTGCTATTACTCATCCAAGTGTCCTTAACTGAATTGTGAATTGCAGTCTTGTGATAATGAGTCTAGTTGATCTCACAAATGGGAAGCAAAGGCATGTTCCTTATAGAGACTCAAGATTAACGTTTCTTCTCCAGGTAGCAATCTTGAGATAACATATTATTGTGTTCATTATTGTTGCTTTCCCTTGTGTCCGAGTAATTATTCTACTCCCACTTTCACATATAGGATTCACTTGGTGGAAACTCCAAGACCATGATCATCGCAAATGTCAGCTCTTCATTGTGGTAATGAATTTTGGATTTAAACCCGACCTAACTTTGATAGAGCTTGAGATGCATTTTGGTATCCTCTTACTTTTTTTGCGTGTGTGTTTAAATAGTTCTGGCAATGAAACACTCAGTACCCTCAAGTTTGCTCAGCGTGCAAGGCTCATTCAAAACAATGTAATTATCTGCCCTTTAAGTCAATTTTCATTTCCAAAATATCTTCGGTGACTAGCCATTTGCAATTCTCACCTCTTAAAATTTGAAGGCTGTTGTGAATGAGGACGCTTCAGGAGATGTTCTAGCTCTGCAGCATCAAATTCGTCTTCTAAAGGTAATGTCTGCAGAATTTGAATCCCACTTCCAGTTCAATATAACATCACCCTAAACTAAAAGAAGGTCCTTGTTTCAGGAGGAGCTAGCTGTCCTCAAGCGCCAACATGTTACTAGATCTTTACCATTCAGTACTGATATTTGCGGAAGAACTGGAGGTCATGGTGATGATGGTAGTGATCAGATGAGTGTGGATGAGGAAAATGTCAGTGCCCAAGGCATAAAGTCTTTGGAAGATTTAAGAATTTCAAATAAGCAGGTAACCTGCCTTTGTCTGGATTTCCTTAAATTCTCTCTGTGCGTGCGCTTCTATGTCTCTCTGTGTGAAAATTGCTGATAAATAAATTACCTTGCAGATGAAATCACTGGAAGAAACACTAGCAGGAGCTTTGAGAAGAGAATCAATGGCAGAATCCACTATAAAGCAACTTCAAGCTGAAATTGAGCAGTTGAACCGATTGGTAAACTTTTAGCAACAGCAAACAAGTGTTGTAAAACCTATCTATACATTTCTTAAGGGGACATTCTGTAATGATTCTCGGTATATCTTAGGTTTCTCAAAGAGAGGAGGATACAAGGTGCGCTAAGATGACGTTGAAATTTCGAGAAGATAAGATTAACCGGATGGAGGCTCTTGTTCATAACAATTTGCCAGCAGAATCATATCTACTTGAAGACAACAAAACTTTGTCACGAGAAATAGAGTTGCTTCGTGCAAAAGTGGACAAAAATCCAGAAGTAACCCGTTTTGCACTAGAAAATATCCGTTTATCAAACCAACTCAAGAGGTATATATATTCTATACCAGCATGCACCCATATTTGTTGTACTGTACTAAAACGTTTTATTATGTACCTGTAGGTATCAGCAGTTCTGTAACGAAGGGGAGAGGGAGGTTCTGTTGGATGAAGTTTCCAACATTCGAAATCAGGTTTATATTAACCTTCATTTTGTAATTCTTATGAGTGCTGTAGCAGGTTTCTTTAATTAGCATTCCTTGTGCTGACAGGTCGCGCAAATGCTTGAGGGCAGGGTGTTGACTGAGCAGCAAAATAAACTTTCAGCTAATTTTGAGGTTTAGTACCTGAGTAGCTTTTCTCCCTACATGGATTTTTCCAACAAATCAGCTCATACTTCCATCCTTATTTATATGTTCAGGACGCAGAACATCACTCTAATCTACCAAGTGAGCCTGAAACTTTGCCTAAGGAGGTACCCATCCCCCTCTAGATAATAATTTCATCCTTTTCTTATGGTTATGTTGCTTGAAACTGCAATGGCCAAGCACACCATGTGTTAATGGTCTCAATCCCTTTTCAGTTGACAAGAGCCTGTCAAGAATTGGAAACCTGCAGGAGTGAGCTACAAGGTTGCTTGGAATCAAATGAAAAACTAACTAGGTAATTGTACAGTCAATAAGTGCTAGCATGCGTTTTCCATGCTGCAATTTCTTTTTTTGAGCAACTAAATTGCTTCACAGGGAAATAGCTGATCTACAAAAAGAATTGAGTACCATCAAAATGACAAAGAGGGAGGAATGCCATAATGTATTTGAGGTATGAACAATAGCTTCTCTGATGTATCTGATCTATGCTCTCATCATATTCTACAGAAATCATGCTATCCATTATGCTTATTGAGAAAATGAGAAAAACTGACATTATGTTTTTTCATTCTATATGGGCACACTAGTATGGTTCTAATGCACGTGCAAAAGTGGAAGATTGTTCTGATGAGGCTTTCATGGCCAACACAGACGATATATTAAACCTGCAGCTGGAGTTGGACATACTTAAAACAATTCTTGCAGAAGAGAGGACAGTTCGTGGAGAGGTAGAGGAAAAAACTACTACCTTAAGTGATGAGCTGAAAGCAGCAAATTTACGTATCCTTCAAGCTTGCAAGCAGAGTGATGCCATAGAAAGTGAACTGAACGATGCAAGATCTGTTATTGAAGCTCTTGAGTCGCAGCAGATTTTGTTGATAAATGAACTAGATGAATTGAGAAAGAATAATCAGAAAAGCTTCGAGATTCTAAAAAAGAGGGGCAGAGAAATCTCAAGATTAAATACTGAGATTGACAACCACCGTAGACAGGGCCTGGTGGCTAGCGGAGAGCCCAAAACACAACTTTTGAAGTGTATTGAAAATGAAGATTCACCTCTGCAGAGAAAGCTGAAAAGGATGCAAGCTTCACTTGAGAAGGCAAATGACTTAAATACAAGGTACCAAAGAGATCAGGCGTCTGATAGTTCTGCTGAGCAAGAAATGGATGAAGTCCGTAGACAGGTTGAAGTTGAAACTACTGAGGTGATTATGTGCTTGCAAGAAGAGCTTATGTCGCTCCAACAACAGTTAGATGCTAGTAACAAAAATGAGTTGTTGGCCAAACAAAGCCTAGATGAGCTTCAACTCGAAAGGAAAGAGTTGAATGACAGGCTATTTGAGGTGATGAAAGAGAATGAAAGCCTTTCTGAACTAACTAAGGAAAAAGAGAAGAAAATTCATCTTTTGACCAATGACCAGGAGAACTTACAAGAAGATCTCATATCGCTCCAACAACAGTTGGATGCTAGTAACAAAAAAGAGTTGTTGGCCAAACAAAGCTTAGACGAGCTCCAACTGGAAAGGAAACAGTTGAATGATAGGCTACTTGAGGTGATGGAAGAAAATGAAAGATTTACTGAACTAATTGAGGGAAAAGAAGAGAAAATCCAGCTGTTGACCAATGACAAGGAGAGCGTACATGAAGAGCTTTCATCTCTCCAACAACAGCTAGATGCTAGTAACAAATACGAGTTATTGGCCAAACAAAGCCTAGATGAGCTTCAACTGGAAAAGAAAGAATTGAATGACAGGCTACTTGAGGCGATGAAAGAGAATGGAAGCTTTTCTCAACTATTTGAGGAAAAAGAAAAGAAAATTCAGCATTTGACCAATGACTGGGAGAACTTACAAGAAGAGTTTCTATCGCTCCAACAACAGTTAGATGCTAGTAACAAGAATGAGTTGTTGGCTAAACAAAGCTTAGATGAGCTTCAACTGGAAAGGAAACAGTTGAATGATAGGCTACTTGAGGTGATGAAAGAGAACGAAGGCTTTTCTGCACTAACTGAGGAAAAAGAAAAGGAAATTCAGCTCCTGACCCGTGACTGGGACAGATTAGCTGCTGACATTGGAAGCTTTCTCGTTGAGGGAAATGCTTCTCTTGATGAAGCTTCTGGCCAGGTAGCTTTTATTTCGGAGTCCTTTCCTCAAAGAAGATGGGTTGAGGATCAAGTCCAGAAGATGTGTCAGGGTATATCTGACAGAGAGAAGTTACTCGAAGAGCTCCAAAGCCGGCTGAAAGAGGCAGATGGTATAAAATGCGACTTGGACCTGAAGTTAAGGTCCTTAAGAGGAGCAATGGAGGCAATAAATGAGATGCATCAACAGGAAAGGAATGACCAAGAAAAAGCTGTTGCCCTTTTAAGGTCGCAGGTGTCTGAACAAGGACAAGTGAACCAGCAGCAACTTGAACAATTTCACAGAGTAGAGCTTTTGTTGGATGAATCCATTGGGACATTTGTGCAGAAGGAGGTTCTTGAACAAAACTATGTATCATCACTGAGGGGGATGGAAGAAGAGATTCATCAGCTCAAGACTCAATTAGACCAGTCAAAGACACATATAGCTCATTCATTGAGTCAAACCAAGGACAAGGAGCAGACATTTGAGAAGCTAAAAAATGAAGAAAATACCATTCTGTTAAGAATGTTATCAGATGTTCTGAAGGCAAAGGGTATTATACATGAGTTTGATGTTGGATTCAATACATTGGAGTCATGCTTTTCTGTGGACCCTGAAGAAGTTGTTTGTCAAAATTCAGACCTGAATTTGGAGGATCGGGTAAGATAATGCTCTTGTTATTTGGTATCAAGGTGAACCAAACAATCTACTATTTATGTCAGTAAGTTCCTACCGTTAATTGATATGTATCTGTTAAGAGTGTCGGTATTAACAAATTCATGGCATGACCTTGTTTTACTCCATGCTTTAGGCTGAACTTAAAACATTTGGAGCCCTTGAAGCTGGAGAGCAGTGCAATGCTGACGCCCTTTGCCAACTCAGTAAGGAGATGGAGTCTGCAGTTTATAAATTGCAGACGCTGCAGTCTCAGATGGCCAAGCTTCTGCAAGAAAAGGAAAACATGAAAGAATGCCTTCTCCAGAGTCGAAGAACTGTTCAAGATCTGAATTCTGAGGTCCTTCAACTGAAGTCACAGATGATTGATCAACAGGCGCGCTATGAAGCTAGAGTGGAAGAACTGGAAATAAAGATTCAGGGAAAGGACAATGACGTTGCAACATCACTTGTTTCATGGCATAAAGAGATAGAGGTAACACTTATAAATGCCCAACATCCTTAAAGGCCATTAGGCATCCATTGAAAATCATTTTCTGTAAATCTTTTGTTGGTTTTCGGAAAAACAGATTAGGCTTCAATAGGGTTTGTAAAATAAAATGAGCATCGACAGTAGACTTGTTTCTACCTCGCCCAGAAATAAATAATGCAGTAGGCTTGTTTATCTTTGCAGTAAAAGAAGGTCTTACCCAAAATGTACATGCAGGGGTGTGGTATTAATTTGCAAGAAGTAGTAGTTAGGTGGATTCTGTTTAAGAAATTGCAAAAGCTTTGCATCTCAATGCATCAATAGATTGAAAAATCTTTTACCCAGTGATGAAATGTGGATTATGCGAAGGTGCACCTGCTTGATTCAATGCAGCACTATACTTCTGCCCTGCAATGCCACGATGAATTTTGTTATTTAATTTTTATGTAGAAGCAGCTGTTTGTAGTTACATTTGATTTCTCGACTTGGTCAACCTTGATCCCTTGTTTTCAACTGTGATCATTCTTTCAGGCACTTGAATCTGAGCTCTCAGAGACCAAAGTTCTTGCACAGCAGAAATCATTTGAGGCTTTTACTCTTATAGCCAAGTTTCATGATGCGCAGGCAACTATAGCTGATGCAGACTCTACAGTTAAGGCACTGGTGGAAGCGAATGAAAATGCAAAACTCCTAGCAGAGAAGTACAAACAAAAGGAAGCTTCTTATATCGTTGAAAAGAATGACTTGCTAAATGAGGTCAGTAGTTTGAAGATGATGCTGGATGTGAAAGGACAAAATTACCTGGATATGGAAAAGAAACTCGAATCAAGCTTGCTTGAAGCAAATGAGGTAGCTCTTGAACTGGAAGATGGCATCAGATGTCTGAAGAATTTGCTATCGGAGAACCTTGAGTTTGTTTCTTCAGATGTTAAATGGATGAAGTCAAAACTTCGTCAGTTCACAGAGTTAGCAAGAACTTGGTTGGAAGAGAACTGGTTAGAGATAATTGGAAAAGATTGTGCCGTGTCTGTGTTGCACCTCTGCCATATGGGGATTTTGTTGGAGAGAATTACTGGGCTACATGCAGAAAATGGTTTCCTTCAGCGTGGGATCTGTGAATCTAATTCTTTGATATCTATGCTGAGACAGCACAATGATAAAGCAAAAAATGAACTGGAGATGTGCAGTGTTCTCAAAGGAAAATTACTGCTTGACATCAACCACAGTTTTGGTCGTGTTGCAAAGAAGGAACAAGAAGCAACTGAACTGAGCTCAAGACTGGATTCTTTTGGGAAGAAAGTTCTGCATTTGCAAGCACAAGAAGAAGCAATGTTGGCACGCTCAGATTCCATTTATAACGAGCTATCTGCGTTGACTAAAGAGATTGATGCTACCAACAGGAGTTCTTTGGCAGCTGAAACCAAAGAAAAGGAAGAGCTGCACAACCAATTGGATGAGGCTTTGTTTCTCAACGGAATGTTGAAGGACACAATGCTTGAGGTTCTGAGTCTGTCTGAAGTGAACAGTGTTATACCTGCAGAGGATATGAAAGGGTGCAATGAATTTGAGTTGTGCAGTTGGTTTGTAAACTACCATCATGATTCGATCATGATCAATGCAATTGCAAGTGATATTGAATTTATTGTTTTGGCTTCAGAAGTGGAGCAAGAAAAAATACAACTGCAAACACAAAATCTTATGTTTACCGAAGTACTTGAAGGATTGAAGACAGAAGCAACTCTGTGGAAAGTTGACCAGGATTTGGGTAATCTTGCAATTTACTCTTTACATGAGGAGAACAGTAATACAAGGATTGATTTGGAGAACCTAAAGCGGAACAAGGATGAAGTTATGGAAAGCCTGCTTGCAACGCGTGAGGAAAATTCAAAACTTCGACATGTAGTTGATTCCTTGGAGTCCAACATCAAATCCCTGCAAACAGATCTAGATGGGAAAGTCAAAGCTCTGATGGAGTTGCAATGCTCCCATGCAGCCTTATGTAAAGAGCTTGAGTCGAAAGCTGAGGTCATTGAACTAGGAATTTCAAGAGAAAATGTTTTGAGGTCCGAGAATGATTTACTGAAACATGAAAAGTTGGATATTCTGTGCAAGGACCGGAGGATGCTTCATTTGGTTTCTAATATTGATATGGAGAAGTTATCGTACTCCTTCCAAGCATATTTGGATCAAATTAACACAGAAGTGGAAAAACACATTGATGAGCAATTGACCACAGTGATGAAGTTCTCCAATGACTTAAACTTGGTTCAATTGTCTGTTGAGGAGTTGAGCACCCATAATTCCTTTTTACAGTCTGAACTAGCAAGGAAAGATGAATTGGCAAAGGGCTTATCATTTGATCTTAGCCTATTACAGGAGTCAGCGTCGGTTGCAAAAGATCAAGCAGATCAACTTATTGAGTTGACTGAAGCAATTACCTCATTACAACATGAGGTTGCTTCTAAATCACATGATCTTGATAATCTTGTTTCTGGAAGCCAACTACTAGAAGCTCAAGTCATGAAGAGTAATGAAAAGATTTTGGTGCTAGAGGAGCAGCTAGCAAGTACAGTTGGTGAACGAAATGCAGTTTCTATGGAAAACACTGAGTTGAGATCTCAGCTCAATCATATTGAACAGATCGGTTACTCTATGAAAGAGGAGTTAGCCCATAGAAGTAATGCCACTGAAAGAATGGAAGAAGAGTTGATTGAGCTGAGAAATTTACTTGATGAAAGGAACATCTTCCTTCAACATTTGCAAGATAACTTCTCCAAGCTCTCGGATGAGAAGCAATACTGTGACTCTCAGGTGCTTCTCTTGAGAGAGAAGCTGGAGATGGCTCAGGCAGTGGCAGAAGAAAGTGAAGCAATTGCTACGGAGGCCCGACAGGTTCAGCTACCTACTTGATTATTGTTTTTCTCTCTTAATATTACTTGCGTTATTCTTCTTGTGTAACCTACTTGATTATTGTTTTTCTCTCTTAATATTACTTGTGTAACCCTTTTGTTGTACTTCTACAGATAGCAGATGAAAGGAAGACATATGCTGAAGAGAAGGATGAAGAAGTCAAGCTATTGGAGAGGTCAATTGAGGAGCTCGAGAGTACCATATTTGCTCTGGAGAACCAGGTGAGCTGTCTACTTCTATTTCAGTATTGATTCTTACTTACTGCAGTAACTTCTTGTGACAATAGCAATGGTTATTTCTCTTAAGGTGGGCAACATCAAGGATGAAGCGGAACGACAGAGAACACAGAGAGAAGAATTAGAAGTGGAGCTGCAGAGAGTCAGGCACCAAATGTCATCTGTACCATCATCTGGGAAAGTAAAGAGCTTTGGGGAAGATGGAATGGTTGATTCATCTGATTCACTCAGGTTGCATGATAACTATTTTTTACCAGTTACAATTTTTGCAGTTGTTAGTTCATTTGTTAGGTGTTTGCACCTGCTGTCTTGTTTTACATTTGTTTCCCTGTTTTTTTTTCTTGATGAAAAACAGAGCACCTGCCATGGTTCTCGAAAAAAAAGATAACACTTGGCTTAACTTTCTCCTGCAGTCACTCAAGAGAGATACATACCGAGCTACTAAGTGCTCTGGAGAGTATCAAAATACTTCAAAAGGAGGTTGCTGAAAAGGAATCAGAGGTAATAATATATTCTCTAACCATTTTAGAAATACTTTAGTTGTTCAAACTTCAGACTATGGTGGTCTGCTATCATCCAGGTTATCCAAATATTGACGGGTTTGCTATGTGCTCTCTTATTCTTATAGATTGCTCAATGCAAGTCGCACATATCGGAGTTAAACTTACATGCTGAGGCAGCAGCTCGTGAATATAAGCAGAAGGTAAGCAATCTCATTTGTCTGATTTAGTTTCATGAAGTGAAGTTAACCACAATTTTCAAGGATGCTAATGAAAAATGATCTGGTTAGTTCATGGAGCTAGAGGCTATGGCACATCAGGTTAATACTGACAATCCATCAACAAATGCTTGCTCCATGAGACCGGAGAAGATTAGCTCGAAACCTCGAGGTTCAGGCTCCCCATTTAAATGTATTGGATTGGGCTTTGTACAACAAGTGAATTCTGAGAAAGACGAAGATCTTAGTGCTGCAAAACAACGTATTGTGGAACTCGAGGGCATAGCAGCTAGTCGACAAAGGGAGGTGAGATTTCTCTAAAAAAACACTTTATTCTGTCGACTCTGTTTTGTAGTTTTACTAACTTATCTTTTTTTCTATGTAGATATTCATGTTGAATGCGAAATTAGCTACAACAGAAAGTATGACACACGATGTGATTCGTGATATGTTGGGGGTTAAGATGAACATGACAACTTGGGCGGTAGGAACGCATATTCTCTTAGTTCTAAACATATACTCCCTCCATCCCAAAATTCTTGTCTTAGATTTGTCTAGATATGAATGTATCTAAGTCACGTTTTAGTATTTTGATACATCCATTTCTAGACAAACCTAAGACAAGAATTTTGGGACGGAGGGAGTTTATTTCAATGTATGCATCTAAACCACTTATGTTTTGTAAACATGTTCCTATGGTATTGTAGACACTAGTTGACAAACAGCAAAAGATAAGCACAAAAGAGTCAGTTGCTTATCAAACTGAAGAATCTAAAGAGGTAACTACCACAGTACCTAAAATTTTCATGCAACTTGTCTTATCTCTTGAACTGTGTTTAAAACTAAGTATTTATCAGTCCAATGAGCTAATGAAGTTGAAGCAGCAGCTTGATGAATTCATTGAAGAGAGACATAGGTAGATACTTTTCCATCTACTATGACTTCCTTATGATCTCAATAATAGGTTATATGACATACATGTCAATGTTCTTGCAACAGTTGGATTGATGAAATAAACCAAAGACAATCAGAACTTGGAGCTGC
This sequence comes from Hordeum vulgare subsp. vulgare, assembly GCF_904849725.1. Lineage (NCBI taxonomy): Eukaryota > Viridiplantae > Streptophyta > Magnoliopsida > Poales > Poaceae > Hordeum > Hordeum vulgare. The sequence continues at coordinate 65,354,138 of NC_058522.1, forward strand.
CCGTATAACTGTAGAACAATTACGGCAAAAAGAACATTTTATGGTAGCTGAAGTTGACTTGCTGAAGGTATGGCAATTAAGGTTTCCACTAGAAACGAAAATACATATTTCTTTCTCTGTTGCTATGGTAGATGTTTGCTTGTTATATTAATAGTCTGATACATTGTAGGCTGAGAATGCAAACTACAAAACGATCATTTTTAATCTTGAAGATGAAGTAAAGAAGCTTACCAGAAAACAGAATCTCCAGCTGCGAATTAATCACCATGTCAAAACTAAGGTATCCAGTACTTCTAAAGCTTGTTTGGTATTTCTGAACATTGGTGTTTCAGTGTCTGATCATCTTCCGTGCATTTTTTACTTCTCGATAGGAAGAGAATGTCCTTCTGAAAAAGCATAATGAAGAACTAAGTGCAAAGCTGCAGCAGCTAGGGGCCGTTGTTACCCGCACAAAAGAAAAGCTTGCCCGCTACATGGTCTCGGATGGAAAAGATCCACATGAGCAGATTGAAGAGGAAGAGCTTTTGAGGAAGAAATTAGAGGTGGGTTTACTTTGTTTCCATCTGTCAAGAATTATGGTGTGTACAAGGACACTGATATTCTGCTTGTTTACATGTTAACAGGAAAGTGAACAAGATAGAAGCAAACTGGCAGAAAATCTATCGAGTCTGTGTACCAGTGTTCTAAAGGTATGGATATTTCTGCTAAGAGGCAAAGCAGCGTCCTCACGTGGTTGATGTGAGCTTGCCACATTACATGACCAAACATGAACCTTACTTACTGTTGCTACAGGCAGCTGGAGTTAGAAACCATGAGTCTGAAGCGAGTCTTGTGAAAGCAATGGAAGCCCTAAATCAACTCCAGTGCTGCATTTCATCCTTGGAGAGCGAGGTTGAAGATCTTCGAATAAAGGTAAGTAATGTGCGATGGGGCGAAAACCATTTTCATAGCGACCTAACTAAAAATATCCTTTTATTTACTGACAAAGAAAACATCACCTCCTGCAGTGCAAACTGCTGCGTGAGAAAGCTCGACTAACCAGTCTTCGGAGTGACTCGTCCTCTGCGAGCTCGGGCGCGAACGGGAGCTCCAGATCGCCAAGCGTGTGCAGATCTCCGAGCATTTCGTCTTTCCGATGAGGCGGCACAAGTGTACATAATACGTAGTTTGTTACTGGTTAGTCATCAGCTAACACCTATCGGTAGGTCTCGTACGCATCTCCTAGTACAGTTGAAGGGAAGATGGGAATCTAGCAATCTCCATTGCTGATGTTTGTATCTGTTAATCTGCAGCTGAACGATGTACATTCTATTAATGAAATCCATTGCAACCATCCTTTATGTGTCATATCGTCTGTGACTGTGAGCTTATATTTTGTCTGTTTGGCTCTATGCTGCTGCGGGCAAGGGTCTTTTGCTTGTGTCGCTTGATCAACATTGCGATAAGGTGGCGCGTGTGCACACGTACATACATTTTGGATTTTGGAGCTCCCTAAGTTTGGAGCTCTCACGGTTGATTGAGGTGCATAATTTTGGATTTTTTGCTTGTGATTTTAACTGGGCCGTCCGTGGGATGGGTCCCTTTGGTCAGGGCATAATTATTCAAGCCCATTGCTAGGGATCATCTGGATGATGTTCAGATAATTTCAGCCGCCCAGCCTGCCGTGCGATCCAGCCCAGAGAGCAACTACTTAGCAAGCACTCCCTCACAAACATTTCAGCGATCATTTTCACCCGCCGTCACTTGACGCGTTTTCGGTCGTCGCGCTCTGAGCGTTCCTTTCGAATTTTGTTATTTTTCTATTTTTTCGCACACGTTTTCGTCTTTTTTTTTCCTTTTTTTGTGTTCCGTTTTTTCACCGGACTTTCGTAACTTTTGGACGGAAAAAAAATTCAATTTTCTTTTACGAAAAAACCGTGTTTTCTGTTTTTTAAGTGAAGAAACATGTTTTCTGTTTTTTTGCGAAAGGCACGGTCGTGCCTCTCGGAAAGGAAAAAAACGCGTTTTCTGTGTTTTTTTGTGAGAGACACAGTTTTGCTTCTGCGAAAGGCCCGTGTCTTTCGGAAAGAAAAAACGCGTTTTCTGTCTACCTTGTTGCGTTCTATTTGCTATCACTCTTATTTGCATCTGTCAATCTATCCTTACTTTACCCAAGAGGGATTGACAACCCCTTTACGCGTTGGGTTGCAAGGATTTGATATTTGTGTGCAGGTGCCGCTTATGTAGTCTTGTGGATCTTCCTACTGGATTGATATCTTGGTTTCTTAACTGAGGGAAATACTTGCCGTCACTGTGTTACATCACCCTTTAAGCCGAGTCACAAGATATTGGGCGCCGTTGTCGGGGAAGATCAAGTGCAATTACATTATTTGTCATTTGCCTCTCCGTGCAATTATATTATTTACCATTTACCTATCGTTTTCCTCTCCCCCACTTCACAAAAAAATGCCTTCTTATTTGCCATCTTTCCCTTGCCGTTTTCTTACGGGATCTCTTGTTTGCTTGCGTTCTTATTTGTGTAGTCACGATGACCTAAGAGAACACTAAGTTGTGTGATTTTTTCCAATACCAATAACAATGATTTTATTAGCACTCCTATTGCCCCTCCCGCCATTAGTGCCGAGTCTTATGATATTAATGCCGCTTTGTTGAATCTTAATATTAAAGAGCAATTTTCTGGTAATCCTAATGAGGATGCCGCGTCCCATCTAAACACTTTCGTAGAATTGTGTGATATACAAAAAAAAGATGTGGACACTGATACTGTCAAGCTAAAATTATTTCCGTTCTCTTTGCGTGGTCGTGCTAAAATCTGGTTTTCATCTTTGCCATGAAATAGTATTGATTCTTGGAATAAGTGCAAAGATGCTTTTATCACAAAGTATTTTCCTTCCATGAAAATTATTTCTCTTAGAAATCAGATTATGAATTTTAAACAACTTGAGCATGAGCATGTTGCCCAATCTTGGGAAAGGATGAAATTGATGATAAGAAACTGCCCAACTCATGGTTTGAATTTGTGGATGATCATACAATTTTTATGCGGGATTGAATTTTGTTTCTAGAAATCTTTTAGATTCCGCTACTGGTGGTACTTTTATGGAAATTACTTTGGGTGATGCTACTAAATTGCTTGATAATATTATGTCTAATTATTCACAATGGCATACTGAAAGGGCTCTTATTAGTAAAAAGGTCAACTCTATTGAAGAAATTGATGCTTTGAGTGAAAAAGCATGCTCCTATTGATCCTAATGATGTGCCTTTGTCTACTTTGATTGAGAAAAATAATGATTCTGTAGATGTGAATTTTCTCTCATGAAATAATTTTAATAACAATAATGCCTATAGGAACAATTTAATACTAGGTCGTATCCTGGAAGTTCTTGAAATAGTTATGGTAATTCCTATGGTAATTCTCATAATAATAATGCTAGGATACCCTCTGATCTCGAGAGTAATATTAAGGAACTTATCAATGCTCAAAAGGCTTTTAATACCACGATAGAAGAAAAGTTGAATAAAATTGATGATATGTCTAGAAGCATTGATAGAATTCCGCATGATGTAGAAAATCTTAAGAATATTTTTTTCCTAAGGTTGATATTAATGAATCAATTAAAGCTTTATATGTTTTCATAGATGAAAGACATTTTTTAGAAAGAGCGTCTCCCGATTGCTTTCATAAAAATGATGAAGAGATTAAAATGATTGGTGTTTCCTCTATTGATTCCCTCTTTAATAATGTTAAAATTAATGATGAGGGAACTGAAGAAGTGTCAACTGTAGCTAGAGGTTTCCATGATTTGGGGGGTGAAAATCTTATTGAAAAAATTGATAAAAGTGGGATTGAAGAGGTAAAAACTTTAGCTAGCGATGCACCCACTATTTCGGATTGCAAAAACTTTAATTTTGATAGATGCTCCTTGATTGAGTATATTTCTATGTTGCAATCTATGATAAATTCACCCAATGCCTATGAACAAAATAATGCTTTTACTAAACATATTTCGGAAGCAGTGATTAAAACTTTGGAACAAAAGTTGGAGATAGAGATTTCAATTCCTAGAAAATTACAAGATGAATGGGAACCCACCATTAAGATCAAAATCAAGAATTTTGAGTGCTATTCTTTATGTTATTTGGGTGCTAGTGTTTCCACAATTCCGAAATCTCTTTGTGATGTGCTTGATCTTACCGATATTGAAGAGTGTTCTCTCAATTTGCACTTGGCGGATTCTACTATTAAAAAACCCGTGGGAAGAGTTAATGATGTTCTTATTCTTGCAAATAGGTATTATGTGTCCATATATTTTATTGTTCTTGATATTGAGTGCAATCCGTCTTGTCTAATAATTCTTGGTAGACCGTTCTTGCGTACTATAGGAGCTGTGCTTGATATGAAAGAAGATAATATTAAATTTCAATTTCCACTATGAAAGGGCATGGAACACTTCCCTAGAACTAAAACGAAATTACCATATGAATCAATCATGAGGGAAACCTATGGATCAATCGCTAAGGATGACATCTCGTGAGGACATCAATACCATTATTACACCCACAACCCCAACTGCTATACATCCTGGACCAGTTACTAGAGCTCGCGCACGCCTATTGAATTACCAGGTACTTCCGTTTCTTGGAAATCCTTCGAATATTCATGAAAATATGATGCTGCCTAAGTTAGATATTTTTGTTGTACTTATGAGTGAAGGACCTAGCATGGACAAGAAGGATATTTGTTGGAGCGGGATCAAGCATGGAGAAGAAGGTGCACGCGCGATAAAGAACAATGGAGATTTCACTGGTGATTTTTGCACTTTGAAGCCATCATAAGAAGAGCATGAAGGCTTGGATGAAATACTAAGACGCCACTTAATAATTTTTGTCCATAGGCTATTATAGGTGTTGCACCACCTTATTTTTGGACCAGGCCCATGTAATTTCTAAATACCATATCATAGACTATTTTTGGAGTCTGTATGTGTGGGGAAACTGAGTTAGGGTCGGTTTCGGACCCCTCCTCCAAGGGGTCACGAAATTCCTCCTCTATTCCCCCATATATACAACCCTTAGGGCGCCATTAGACTTGGGTTTTGTTTAGATTACAAGTTCTCCATAGCTGCAACTTCGCGTTCTTCGTTTGTGTTCCACGACCAGACAAAGGCGTCAAAGAACCCCACTTTCATCAATAAAGCTTTCCTTTTATATTCGCAATATCTAGATTGCAATCTTAGTTTCTTGCTTGTTCTTCGTTTGCATGCAGGAAACAAACCTTGATGGTCAGGTTGATCGTGCTTCGGCTTGGTCAATAACCTTTTAGAGTTGGTTTAGCGATTGCTAAGGCACGACGTCCTCACACGTTCGTAGTCGGATCGCCAAAGTCTACTCCACCAAAAATGATAACCACCATCTCATCGAAAGACAGGAACAACTTTGCCTCTATCAATTGGTATCAGATTTCTAGGTTGCTCGGAGAGATTTTATCAATTTTTCGTAGTTAGATCATCATATCCAAACCAATATGAGCCTTTGCATAATCTTTTCAGTATTTTGCTTTGTTGAATTTGCGGTTACATCGTCGTGTCGAGTGGCCGGTCTTAGTGTCTAGTCTTTTAGAGTTTCGAGTTCTGTTCACAAGTTGTCATGCCGCCACCGCGCCATCTTTCATCGCTGCCATATACCACCACCATGCTACCATCATCATTCCTGTCATATACCACCACCACGCCACCATCATCCTTGCTGCCATATATCACCACCACATATCCACCACCAATCCTAGTCCGAGTCCTTTATGTATTAGGTTAATTTCGAGACCCTCTTGTTTTCGCGTTTCCATACATGAGTAGTTTCGGGAAAAAAAGTCTGGCACGCTTTTCAGATCATTTTTAGGCCAAAATTTCGGAGGGTGAATTTTTTCCCTATCCTTTTGTTAGCCTTTTTAGAGAGTTTTGAGACACTCGCCACCATAGTAATTTTTGTCGTAATTTTTGGTCGCCGCAGCCCCGAATTGCTCTAGAAAAACAATTGTCAACAATTTTTTTGTGCCTATCCTGTTTTTAGTCCTTCGGAAGAGTTTTGAGACACTCGCCATTATAGTGATTTTCTGAAAAAAGAGCGCACAAAAAAGCGCAAAAAAAAGAAAAAAAAAGAAAATCAGACTGGCTCTTCCTTTGATTACGTGTACCGTCGTGATTTTGTTGGTGTTCTAGGTCGCGCCTCTAGTACGGTCTAGCCTAGGACCAGCACGGTATCGTCGTTGAGCGTACTTTCAACTTTGCATCTCTGAACTGATTATTGCTGACCCTTTTTGCTACCAGATTATAAGCCTTCCCAGTTCCACATACATATACATCGTGTGTTTCACACCACGTGGAAATCGCTCTATCCAAGCTTTGAGAGTTTTGGCTACACCGGTTGCCGATCACCACCTGCTGCTGGGTAAGAACTGGTAAGAATTTGAGATTTTCTTAACAGATTTGTGACACACCACCACCACCACCACCACCACTTCCTAGTAGTTTGTAGGTTCATATTCTTCTGTGTTCCTATTGCTGCTAACCATGCCAGGATCACAAGACGACGAGATCGAGTTGGAGAGCCTGACCAACCGGGAGATCCATGGTAAATTTCAGCAAATGATGGCTGACCAGGTACAAGATTTCATGACCACCCTTGGAGAGGCCATGGAGAATCTAGACGGTTTGGAGAAGACATTCGGCACCAAGATGGACGCCAAGTTTAATGAGGTGCTTGCCCGTCTACCACCACGAGCTACAGCTTCCGTCCGTCTCCAACAACAACAACAACAAGGCCCGAATTTTGTTGGACGAGCATGACGTGTGCCTTCCGACCAAGTTCAGAATTCTCGTGTTGTTGCTCCTGCTACTACTACCGAGGTTTCTGTGGCTGAGCAGAATGAGGATTATGATGGTGATTACGATGATGAGGGAGAGGTTGCTCCAAATCATCACCAATGATGACACCACCACCACAAGCCACATGTCGTCCACATGGATACAATCGCAATGGTAGGGCTGCACAGCTACCTCACGTACTGGATCATGACCATCTCCCTAAACTTAAATTGAATAATCCTACATTTGATGGCTGATATGTTCCTGATATATATCTTACTTGGGAGTTAGAAACAGAGCAACATTTTACATGCTTACAATTTCCTGAGGATAGACGTGTTGCTGCCGCTGTTTGTTCGTTCACTAGTTTTGCTTGTGTTTGGTGGTCTGAACATTATCGAATACATCATGCTAATATTCCAACTACTTGGGCTGTTTTGAAAACTGCTATGCGTACTCGTTGGGTTTCACCATATTATCAACGTGAATTACTTTAAAAATTGTAGCGCCCAAGACAAGGAAAAAATTATGTAGAAGAATATTATCAGGAATTACAAACTGGCATGATTAGATGTGGTATTGTTGAGGACAATGAAGCTATGCTTGCACGTTTTATGGGTGGATTAAATAGAGATATTCAGAATATTCTAGAGTATAAGGATTATAACACTATCACTCGTTTATTCCATCTTGCTTGCAAAGATGAACGTGAAGTGCAGGATCGACATGCATTAGCGAGAACTAACTTTTCTACAGGTCGCACTTCCTCATGGATGCCAAGAACCTCATCTACTTCCACACGTCCTCCTGCATCAGCACCACCTACTTCAACCACCAACTCCAATAGAGATACCAGGAAACAGGCCCTACCCTACCCTCCACCAAGAGCACACCTTTCAGTCCAGCACAGAGCTCTTCTTCATCCATGTCATCCACAGGGCAAATACATGAGGTTGCCTGCAGTCGTTGCAAGGGTGGAGGTCATTATGCAAGAGAGTGCCCATCCAAGTGTGTGATGATTATTACCGAGGATGGTGGATATGACTTCACTAGTGATTATGACGGGGAGACTGTGGCTCTTATTGCAAGTGAAGAACAGGGTGTACATGATACTGAACAAGAGACACAATACATGGCTTCTCATTACGCTGATAGGTATGAATGCTTAGTTGCTCAACGTGTTTTAAGTGTGCAGGTAACACAAGCTAAGAAAAATCAGAGGCACAACTTGTTCCACAAAGGGAGTTGTGAAGGAACATTCTGTTCGCGTAATCATTGATGGAGGGAGTTGCAACAACTTAGCTAGCATGGAGATGGTGCAGAAGCTGTCTCTCACCACCAGACCACATCCTCATCCTTATTACATCCAGTGGTTCAACGAGAGTGGCAAGGTTAAGGTAACACGTACTGTTCGTGTGCATTTTATCATTGCTACATATTCTGATTTTGTTGATTGTGATGTGGTACCCATGCAAGCATGCTCCATTTTACTTGGTAGACCATCGCAATTTGATAAAAATTCCGTACACCATGGTAGGAAAAATCAGTATACTCTTGTTCATAAGGATCAAAATATAACTTTGCTTCCTATGTCTCCTGGACATATTATGAAAGATGACATTGCTAGAGCTAGTAAAACAAAACATGACCTACATAAGAGTGAAAATCAGATTGTAGCAAAGGAATTTGAGCAACACAATAAGCCTACTATACCCTCATCTAGTGTTGCATCTGAAATAAAACTGAAGAGTGGTTGTTTACTTGCCACTAAATCTAATATTACTAATTTGGATGTTACTACATCCGTTTGCTATGCTTTCGTATGCAAAGAGGTATTATTTTTATTCGAGGACATGCCTCCTTCTTTGCCTCCTGCTGTCATTAACCTTTTATAGGAGTTCACTGACATCTTTCCACAAGATGTGCCTCCAGGATTACCACCTATTAGAGGGATTGAGCATCAGATTGACTTAATTCCCGGTGCATCGCTACCCAACCGTGCACCATACCGCACCAATCTAGAGGAGACGAGGGAGATTATGCGTCAAGTACAAGAGCTGCTCGACAAAGGTTATATACGCGAATCTCTTAGTCCTTGTGTTGTTTCTATTATTCTAGTGCCAAAAAAGGATGGTACATCGCGTATGTGTGTTGATTGTAGAGGCATTAAAAATATTACTCTTCGTTATCGTCATCCTATTCCTAGGCTAGATGATATGCTTGACGAATTAAGTGTCTCTACAATTTTCTCCAAAGTTGATTTGCGTAGTGGATACCATCAAATTCGCATGAAATTGGGAGATGAATGGAAAACAACATTTAAAACTAAGTTTGGATTATATGAGTTGTTAGTTATGCATGTTGGGTTAACTAATGCACCTAGCACTTTCATGAGATTAATGTATGAGGTTTTACGTGCTTTCATTGGACGATTTGTGGTAGTCTACTTTGATGATATACTGATTTATTGTAGATCTTTGGAGGAACACTTGGATCATTTGCGTGCTGTTTTTATTGCTTTATGTGATGCACGTTTGTTCGGTAACCTTGGGAAGCGCACCTTTTGCACCGATCGAGTATCTTTTCTTGGCTATGTTGTTACCCCATAGGGAATTGAAGTTGATAAAGCCAAGATTGAAGCTATTGAGAGTTAGCCACAGTCCAAAACGGTCATAAAAGTGAGTAGTTTACTTGGACACGTCAGGTTTTATAGGCGTTTTGTGAGAGATTTCAGCACCATTGTTGCACCTCTCAATGAACTTACAAAGGTGGATGCGCCTTATGTTTGGGGTACCGCACAGGAAGAAGCCTTCACGATTTTGAAAGATAAGTTAACACATGCTCCTTTACTCCAACTTCCTGATTTTAATAAGACTTTCGAGCTTGAATGTGATGCTAGTGGAATTGGATTAGGAGGTGTGTTATTACAAGATGGTAAACCTGATGCATACTTTTCTGAAAAATTGAGTGGGCCTAGTCTTGTTCGGACTTTGGAAACATGGCAACATTATTTATGGCCCAAAGAATTTGTCATACATTTTGATCATGAATCATTGAAACATATTAAAAGTCAAGCAAAACTGAACCATAGACATGCTAAATGGGTTGAATTCATTAAGACTTTCCCATACGTCATTAAACACAAGATGGGTAAAGAAAATGTTATTGCAGATGCATTGTCTCGTCATTATATTATGCTTTCACAACTTGACTTCAAAATATCTGGTTTGGAGACCATCAAAGATTAGTATGTGCATGATGCTGATTTCAAAGATGTGTTGGAGAATTGTAAAGAAGGGGAGCATGGAAGAAGTTCATCATTAATGATGGATTTGTGTTTCGTGCTAACAAGCTATGCATTCCAGCTAGCTCTATTCGTCTTTTCTTGTTACAGGAGGCGCATGGAGGAGGATTGATGGGACACTTTGGCGTAAAGAAGATAGATGACGTACTTGCTACACATTTCTTTTGGCCAAAGATGGGATGGGATGTCGAGCATTTTGTTGCTCGCTGTACGACATGTCAAAAAGCTAAGTCACGACTCAATCCTCATGGTTTATATATGCCTTTGCATGTACCTAGTGTTCCTTGGGTGGATATATCTATGGATTTTGTTTTAGGTTTACCTCGAACAAAGAAGGGGAGGGATAGCATACTTGTTGTCATGGACAGATTTTCAAGAATGGTATACTTTATACCATGTCATAAAAGTGATGATGCTGCTAATGTGGCTAATTTGTTCTTTCGTGAAATTATTCGCTTGCATGGTGTGTCAAATACGATTGTTTCATATCGTGATGCTAAATTTCTTAGCCACTTTTGGAGATGTTTATGGGCTAAGTTGGGGACAAAACTGCTTTTTAGTACTACATGTCACCCCCAAACTGATGGACAAACTGAAGTATTCAATGGATCATTGTCTGCTATGCTTAGGACTGTTTTGAAGAAAAACCTGAAAACGTGGGAAGAATGCTGGCCCCATATTGAATTTTCTTATAATCCTTTGGTGCATTCTACAACTAAGATGAGCCCTTTTGAAGTTGTGTATGGTTTCTTACCTCGTGCACTATTGATTTGTTACCTCTTCCATCTTCGGAGAAGGTTAATTTTGATGCTAAAGAACGTGCTGATTTGATATTAAAGATGCATGAGTTAACTAAGGAAAACATTGAGCGTATGAATGCTAAATATAAACTTGTTGAATATAAGGGTAGAAAACATGTTGTCTTTGCACCTGGAGATCTTGTTTGGTTGCATTTGCGTAAGGATAGGTTTCCTGATTTGTGCAAGTCAAAGCTAATGCCACATGCGGATAGTCCTTTCAAGGTGTTAGAGAAAATAAATGATACTACATATAGACTTGAGGTGCTTGCAGATTTTGGGGTTAGTCCCACTTTTAACATTGCAGATTTGAAGCCATATTTGGGTGAGGAAGATGAGCTTCCATCGAGGACGACTTAAGTTCAAGAAGGGGAGGATGATGACGACATCAACACTGTTATTACACCCACAACCCCAACTGCTATACATATTAGACCAATTACTAGAGCTCGTGCACGCCAACTGAATTACCAGGTACTTCCGTTTCTTGGAAATCCTTCGAATGTTCATGAACATATGATGCTGCCTAAGATAGATACTTTTGTTGTACTTATGAATGAAGGACCTAGCATGGACAAGCATGATATCCGATGGAGCAGGATCAAGCATGGAGAATAAGGTGCACACGCGGGAAAGAACAATGGAGCTTCCGCTCGTGATTTTCGCACTTTGAAGCCACCATAAGGAGAGCATGAAGGCTTGGACGAAATATTTAAGATGCCACTTAATAAATTTTGTCCATAGGCTATTATAGGTGCTGCGCCACCTTATTTTTGGGCCAGGCCCATGTAATTTCGAAATACTATATTATAGGGTATTTTTAGAGTCTGTATGTGTGGGAAACTGAGTTAGGGTCGGTTTCGGACCCCTCCTCCAAGGGTTCAAGAAATTCCTCCTCTATTCCCCCATACATACAACCCTTAGGGCGCCGTTTAGTCTTGGGTTTGGTTTAGATTACAAGTTCGCCATAGTCGCAACTTCGCGTTCTTCGTTGGTGTTCCACGACTAGACAAAGGAGTCACAGAACCCCACTTTCATCAATATAGCTTTCCTCTTATATTCGAAATATCTAGATTGCAATCTTAGTTTCTTGCTTGTTCTTCGTTTGCGTGTAGGAAACAAACCTTCATGGTCAGGTTGATCGTGCTCCGGTGTGGTCATTAACCTCTTGGAGTTGGTTTTTCGATTGCTAAGGCGCGACGTCATCACACGTTCGTAGTCGGATCGTCAAAGTCTACTCCACCAAAAACGATAACGACCATCTCATCAAAAGACAAGGAAAACTTCGCCTCTATCAACATCACCTAAAATCTATCCTATATGCCTAGCTAGGGGCGTAAAATGATAGCGCTTGTTGGGAGGCAACCCAATGAAATAAATTTATTTTCGTTTTTGTTTTCTGTCCTTGAGTGGTTGCACAAGTATGCTACTATTATAATTTTGTTTTTGTGTTTTATTTAGTGTTTGTACCAAGCAAAGCCTTTGGGATCATGTGGGGGTATTAGATGCTTTAATCCTGCTGTAAAACAAAAACTTTTGTGTCCAGTAGAAAAATTTCTAAAAATCACAGAGACATCAAAAGTTTCTGAATTTAGTACAAAAGATTAATATACAAATTCCCTACGGTTTCCTATTTTTTCAGAATTTTTGGAGTTACAAAGTATAAGTAAATTTTGAATATTTACATACGTGTGTTTTTAACAAATTCTGTTTTCTTTGTGTTATGTGCTTATTTTAATGATTCTATGGTTTATATCGGGGGTCATAAGCCATGGTAAAGTTCGAATACAGTAGGTATAATGCAAAATTTTTTTGGAATGGGTCTTCATCAGTACCTATAGTAAAGTTTGATTTCATTATACTATCGGATCTCATAAATTTTTGTTGTGTTTTGTGTGATTGAAGTTTTCATGCTTTGAGTGAGATAATGATGGATGATGGAATAAGGAGTGACAAAAGACTAAGCTTGGGGATGCGCCATGGCACCCCAAGGCAATCTCTAAGGAGTACCAAGCAGTTAAGCTTGGGGATGCCCCGGAAGGCATCCCATCTTTCTTCTAGAAACCATCGGTAATTTTACTTGGAGCTATATTTTTATTCGTCACATATCATGAGTTTTGCTTGGAGCGTCTTGTATCATTTGTGTCTTTGCTTTATTTTCTGGTTAATTTATCATAATAAACCTTGTTGGACACACCCATTTGAGAGAGTCAAATTATGCTATGATTTGTTAGAATCGCTCTTTATGCTTCACTTAATTTTTTTGAGCCATGGAATTGCTCAAGTACTTCACTTATATCTTTTTGAGCAAGGTGGTGCTGTTATTTTGAAGAAAATTACTCTCATGCTTCACTTATTTTAGTTTGAGAGTTTCTGAAATATTAAAGAAATCCTCTCTTGCTTCGCTTATATAATTTTGAGAGTTGAAAATTTTAAATAAACTTGTGCTCTCTTGCTTCACTTATACTTGTTTGAGAGCTTGTTATTTGCATTGGCAATTTGGTTTAAATAAAAATTAGTTCCAAAGTGATGAATGTCTAGGAAATATATAATAAAAACTTTCATGAAGATCATTGGATATTAAACTTGATTCTTTTCAATAGTTTTACGATATGAAGATAGTAATATGTGAGTCATGTTGATGAGTAATTATGCTCTAGTAAGAATATTGGTGTTAAGGTTTTTGATTCCCTATGCACGCACATGAAGTCAATAATTATGCTATGAAATTACATGCTACTTGTGTTGCATTATTCAGTGTTAGTTATGTTTAATGTTCACTTATGATGATTTTCATTCCTTCATTGGGCGCTTCTCAATCTATTTCCTAGCCTTCACTTGTACTAAGCGGGAATAATGCTTGTGCATCCAAATCCTAAACCCAAAGTTGTGACAAATGAGCCCACCGTACCTACCTATATGTGGTATTTCAATGCCGTTCCAAGTAAATTTAAAAGTGCCAACTCTAATATCCAAAATAAAAGTTTGTTTTGTGTGCCCGTACCGCTCATGAAGCGGCGAGGGATGGCCGGTATCTTCCATGTTAAATAGGTTATTCTCAAGATGAGTGTTTATTCACTTGTCATTGCACGAGAGTATGGCGGTAAAAGGGATTCCCAGTCCAAGAAAGAAAGAAAAAAATATATTTTATGTTGTCAAATAATAAATTCCTTGAAAAGTGTTGGTATGGACGACACCGTGGATACGGCTAGCCGTGAAACGTGAAAGAATGATGGAAAATGAATAAACTTTATTTTCAGTTTGGGAACCGCCTATAATTTTTTATCATGGAGGATATTAGAAACTCTTAGTCGTTCTAGTTGACAGGAAAAACATGCCACCCTAAAAAAAATTATCTTTAAGTTTTTCACTTTGAGCTATGACACCTCTACAAATCCCTACTTCCGTGTGCAAAGGGCCTATCTATTTACTCTATGCAATTTTTATTTTTGAATTTGAGTCTTCATCTTCTCTTATAAAGCCCAAACTAAGGAACACCATTATCACACTTGAGCATTGGATTTAGTTAATATTTGAGTGTGTTACATGAATGGATCAATGATAGAGCATGATTAGCCAGGGATAACGTTCTTTAGCGTTCATATTTTGAAAGACCTAGTTGCTTCTTGATATGCTTGAGTATTGGAATCTTCATGTCAAACTATAGTCTATTGCTTTGCATCATCTAAAATTCCATATGTCCATGCCGATAGAAAAATAATATGATGAACATGTGAGGCAGCATTCCACAATCAAAAATTCCGTTTTTATCATTTACCTACTCGAGGACGAGCAGGAATTAATCTTGGGGATGCTGATACATCTCCAGCGTATCTACAATTTTTTATTGATCTATGATGTTATATTATAATTCTTGGATGTTTTATAACCATTTTATAGCAATTTTATATCATTTGTTGGGACTGACCTATTGACATAGTGCCTAGTGCCAATTGGTGTTTTTTGTTGTTTTTTCCTTCGCAGAAAATACATATTAGATAAGGTCCAATTGCCACAAAACTTTATGGAGATTTTTTTGGGCCAGAAGGAAACTTGTGGGCCAAGATTGAGCAGCAGCCAAGGCCGAGGGGGGCCACCAGACACCACGACACGCGAGAGGCTGGTAGTGCAGCATGGTGTCTAGTGGGGCCCTCTGGAAGCTTCTCCATCTCCTGTGGGCTCTATAAATACCGTAGTATTCAAAAAACCCTAGAGGAGTCGACGAAAAATTGTTTAAGTCGCCACAAGTTCTAGAGCCACGAAAACCAATCTAGAGCCCGTTCGAGAGAGGAACACGATCACAGAGGGGTTCACCATCCTCATTGGTGCTCCTCCGATGATGCGTGAGTAGTTCATATCACACCTACGGGTCCATAGGTAGTAGCTAGATGGCTTTCTCTCTCGTTTTGTTTCTCATACAATGGTCACTTGGAGATCCATATGATGTAACTCTTTCTTTTGCGGTGTGTTTGTTGGGATTCGATGAATTGTGAGTTTATGATCAAATATGAAAACATATTCATGCTTGATTATTATAGCCTCGTATTTCTTCTCCGCTATTTGGTTTTTGTCTGGCCAACTTGATATTTTATCTTGCAATGGGAAGAGGTGCTTTGTGATGGGTTCGATCTTGTAGTGCTCAATCTCAGTGACAGAAAGAGATATGCCATGCATGTATCATTGCCATTAAGGATAAAACAATGGGGTCTATTCCTACATGAATAGATCTTGTCTACACCATGTCATCGTTCTTAAGGCATTACTCCATTTCTCCATGAACTCAATACACTAGATACATGCTGGATAGCGGTGGATGCGTGGAGTAATAGAAGTAGATGCAGGTAGAAGTCAGTCTACTTATCTTGGATGTGTTGCCTATATACATGATCATTGCCATGAATACCGTCATAATTATTTGCTATTCTATCAATTGCTTAAGAGTAATTTGTCTACCCACCGCTTGCTATTTTTCTCGAGAGAAGCCACTAGTGAAACCTATGGCCCTCGGGTCTACTTTACATCGTCTGTTTGCAATCTCTACTTTGCTATTTGCTTTTCTACTTTATTTGCTCTCTTCTTTCCAGATCTATATTATCAACAAACCCAAAAATACCTTGCTGCGTTCTATTTGCTATCACTCTTATTTGCATCTATCAATCTATCCTTACTTAACCCAAGAGGGATTGACAACCCCTCTATGTGTTGGGTTGCGAGGATTTGCTATTTGTGTGTAGGTGCCACTTACAGAGTCTTGTGGATCTTCCTACTGGATTAATACCTTGGTTTCTTAACTGAGGGAAATACTTGCCGTCACTATGCTATATCACCCTTTAAGCTTGGAGGGAGAACCAACACACCTACGAGGAGTCAGGAGACTATTGGAAATATGCCCTAGAGGCAATAATAAAGTGGTTACTATCATATTTTCTTGGTCATGATAATCATTTATTACCATGCTAGAATTGTATTGACCAGAAACTTAAATACATGTGTGGATATATAGAAAACACCGTGTCCCTAGTGAGCCTCTACGAGACTAGCTCGTTGATCAAATATGGTTAAGGTTTCCTAACCATAGACATGAGTTGTCATTTTATAACGGGATCACATCATTAGGATAATGATCTGATGGACAAGACCCAACCGTAAGCATATCATTTGATCGTATCACTAAGTTTATTGCTATTGCTTTCTTCATGTCAGGTATTTGTTCCTAAGACCATGAGGTCATGCAAATCCCTGACATCGGAGGAATGTCTTATGTGTATTAAACATCACTTTGTAACTAGGTGATCATAAATGTGCCCTACAAGTATATCCGAGGATGTCTGTTGGGTTGGCATGGATCGATACCTGGATTTGTTACTCCATATGACGAAGAGGTATCTCTGGGCTCTCTCGGTAATACAACATCACCAGAAGCTTGCAAGCAATGTGACTAAGGATTTAGTCATGTGATCTTGTATTACGGAACGAATAAAGAGACTTGCCGGTAATGAGATTGAACTAGGAATGGAGATACCGATGATCGAATCTCGGGCAAGTAACATACCGATGGACAAAAGGAACTGCATACGTGATTGACTAAATCCTTGACACTGTGGTTCGACCGTCAAATCTTCGTGTAATATGTAGGAACCAATATGGCCATCCAGGTCCCGCTATTGGTTGTTGACCACAGAGGTGTTTTGTTCATGTCTATATTATTCTCGCACCTATAGGGTATGCACACTTAATGTTTGATGGCGATATAGTATTATTGGGTTATGTATGTTGGTGACCGAATGTTGTTCAGAGTTCTAAATGAGATCCCGGACATGACAAGGAGCTCTAGAATGGTTCAGAGTTAAAGATTTATATATGGAAAGTTGTTTTCAGGGTTCCAAAAAAGTTTCAGTTTTTTGGGTATTGTACTAGGAAGCTTCTAGAAGGTTCCGAAAACTTTCAAAGGAGTACAAAAGTCCACCAAGGGTTCCACCACGTCCCAAGGGTCAGCATGGGCTGAGGAGAGGCGCCCTAGCCTTATTGGGCCAGGCGCACAAGTCCCTCAAGGCCCATGCATTTGGGAAAGGTGGAAAGTCCACCTGTGTATGGAAAGGGGGGAACTGGACTAGGAGTCCAACTCCTTCCCCTTGGTGCGTCAGCCCGAGGGCTTGAAGGGCTGGCCACCATGTCCCTCCATGTATATATAGTGGGGAGGGGGTGCCCCCAAGAGTACACACCAGCCCCTTGGCGCCTCGCTATCTCTCGTTGCTCCGTTTATCCTCCATCCTCGTTCTAATAGTGCTTGGCGAAGCCCTTCTAGACTAGTTCCACCACCACCTCCACCATGCCGTCGTGCTGACAGAGAACCCATCTACTACTCCGCCCTCACTCGCTGGATCGAGGAGGCGGACGATGACCCACAAGTGAGGGCATATATCGTAGTCCTTTCGATAAGTAAGAGTGTCGAACCCAACGAGGAGCAGAAGGAACTCACAAGTGGTTTTCAGCAAGGTATTCTCTACAAGCACTGAAATTATCGGTAACAAATAGTTGTGTGATAAGATAATTCATAGCGAGTAGCAAGTAACAATAGTAACAAAGGTGCATAAAGATGGCCCAATCCCTTTTGTAGCAAGGGACAAGCCTGGACAAACTCTTATATGAGGTAAAGCGCTCCCGAGGACACATGGGAATTTCTGTCAAGCTAGTTTTCATCAAGTTCATATGATTCGCGTTCGCTACTTTGATAGTTTGATATGTGGGTGGACCGGTGCTTGGGTGCTGCCCTTACTTGGACAAACATCCCACTTATGATTAACCCCTCTCGCAAGCATCCGCAACTATGAAAGAAGAATTAAGACTAAGTCTAACCATAGCATTAAACTAGTGGATCCAAATCAGCCCCTTACGAAACAACGCATAAACTAGGGTTTAAGCTTCTGTCACTCTAGCAACCCATCATCTACTTACTTCCCAATGCCTTCCTCTAGGACCAAACAATGGTGAAGTGTTATGTAGTCGACGTTCACATAACACCACTAGAGGAAAGACAACATACAATGCATCAAAGTATCGAACAAATACCAAATTCACATGACTACTTATAACAAACTTATCCCATGTCCTCAGGAACAAAAGTGACTACTCACAAAGCATAATTATGTTCATGACCAGAGAGGTATTGAATAGCATCAAAGATCTGAACATATAATCTTCCACCAAGTGATCCAACTAGCATCAACTACAAAGAGTAATTAACACTACTAGCAACCTTACAAGTACCAATCGGAGTCGCGAGACGGAGATTGGTTACAAGAGATGAACTAGGGTTTGGAGATGAGATGGTGCAGATGAATATGTTGATGGAGATGAGTCCCCTCCGACGATAGGAGTGTTGGTGATGACGATGGCGACGATTTCCCCCTCCGGGAGGGAAATTTCCCCGACAAGACGGCCGTGCCGGAGCTCTAGATTGGTTCTGCTCAAGTTCCGCCTCGTGGCAGCGGAGGCTCCTTCCGAAAGCCTCCTCTTGATTTTTTCTGGGATGAAACCCTCCATATAGCAAAAGATGAGCGTCGGAGGGGCAACAGGGGGCCCACAAGCCACCCAGGCCCGGCCAGGGGGGTAGGCCGGGCCTGGCAGGCTTGTGGCCTCCTGGTGGCTCCCCTCCGGTACTTCTTCCGCCCAGTATTTTTTATAAATTCCAAAATAATTCCACGTTGATTTTCACGGCTTTTGGAGTTGTGCAGAATAGGTGTCTCAAACTTGCTCCTTTTTCAGACCAGAATTCCAGTTGCCGACATTCTCCCTCTTCATGTAAACTTTATAAAATAAGAGAGAAAAGACATAAGTATTGTACCTTGAAGTGTAATAACAGCCCATAAAGCGATAAATATCAACATAAAAGCATGATGCAAAATGAACGTATCAACTCCCCCAAGCTTAGACCTCGCTTGTCCTCAAGCGGAAGCCGAGATCAACAAATATGCCCACATGTTTAGAGATAGAGGTGTCGATAAAACAAATTATGGACATGCAAGCATCATGATCATAATTAGAACAACAATATTGTCATATAATCTCTTATGCTAAAGTGACAATTCCTTCACAGAGTAAAGTATGGATCAAGAACCTTATTGAGAAATAACAACCAATAGCCCTTAATCATTGAAGCTATTGCAATTTATCATAACATCGGAAGGAGTCAAATAAGAGCTTGTAAAGCAAATCCACATACTCAATCATCCTTTCGTCTTCTACAATTTCTAAAACTCACATGGTACTCATGAGATCAAAGTTTCAGTTGGACACAGAGAAAGATAGGGGCTTATAGTTTCGCCTCCCAACGACTTACTTCAAGGGTAATGTCAACAATAATAATTCATGAGTACTTACTTCCAAGTTGACATATGAATATAGATCTTTCCCTAGCACATGCCGTTAACCAAGATAAAGGCGAAATAAGGAATTGGTGTCGATCACCATGACTCTTTTAAGGACAAAAAGGTAAAGGTACAAGATAGGCCCTTCGCATCGGGAAGCAGAGGTTGTCATGCGCTTTTGAGGTTTGGATGTGTGACCTCTTAGTGTGAATGAACGTCACTTTATATTGCCTCCTGTGATAAAGAACTTTATTATGCAGTCTGTCGCTTTTATGTATTCCTCATCACAGGTTCATACAAAGCTTATTTTGCACACACTAATAGATCATACATATCTAGGGAGCAATTTTTATTGCTTGCACCGATGACAACTTACTTGAAGGATCTTCTTCAATCCATAGGTAGGTATGGTGGACTCTCATGGCAAAACTGGGTTGAAGGTTTATGGATGCACAAGTAGTATCTCTACTTAGTGCAGAAGTTTTGGCTGATATGAGGTGGAAGCAAGCTTCACATGCCAAGGGATCTCTAGTCATATAACATTGTTCAGAACCAAGCAAACATAATTCATCTTCCTTGTCCAACATCTACTTCTAAGCATGTAATAGTTTAATGAGTGTTCACAATCATAGATGGTTCCCAAGATGATATATTTATATGTGAACCTTTCCTTCTTTATTACTTCCTATTAATTGCAACATGACCAAGGTCTATGTTTGTCCACCTACAACAAGTTTCAATCAACATTCTTCTTATATGTGAAGTCATCACTTCCCATAAGATCATTACATGATCTTTCATGCTATTGTTCTTTTATTATTATTTTCTTTGGATCATGGCATGAGGCAAGGCCCTTAACTAGAACACACTTTATTATATGACTGACGAACTCGATTACATCAGGGGTGACACAAAGCAAAACTCAAGCCTAGAACATACTAAGAGCTTTATTCTACTAGAAAAAGATAAAAACAAAAAGGATCGAACTAAGAAAAAGGTAAAAGCAAAATATGTGATGGTGATACGATATCGGGGCAACTCCCCCAAGCTTGGCACAAGCCAAGGGGATTGCCCATACCCGTGCTCAGTTGTTTTCCTTCAAAGGTGATGGTGGTGGAGCTGTTGTGTAAGTGCATCTAGTGCCCCTTAGTGATTTTAGTGGTTTGAAGACTTATAGGTTAAGTATCTAATGTGTTTATAAGTGTACACAAGATCTATAAGTCATTGAGGAGTTTGAGATATTTGAAGAATATCGACCCCTAAAAATATATGTCTTCAGTTGAAGAAATTGGTCTGAATCTGAAGAAATGAATCGCGAGGAATCTGCGATGAAATTGATATTCCTCATGAAGATATTGATATTGAGAAGATCGGTGGTTCCTGAAGAAAATCGTTTTGAAGAAATTGAAGCGTGAAGATTTATGTTTTCTGTTTTACTTTCTTCGCATTTTGATGAATAGGAACACCGTACTGTTAAAGGGGGTCAAAGTAACACTATGGAATGAATTTCCTCATGATGCTCAACCCAAGCCGAATCCTACCAAAAGCCTCAAGTGAGGAATATGAGTGACATGAGGACTCTCACAGCTGAGGGTCCCGACCGTTTCGATAACCACGCCAAGTCACTGGTCTTATCCACTCCAACGGTCATATTATTTAAGGGCATTAGTGTCAAATCATGCCGGGATGCTCCCAGGCTATAAATAGCCGCCCCACAACCACTAGCTGGTTGGCTGCTCCGTTAGAAACTGACACTTGTCAAAAGAGCAACCCAATTCCTCAGAGCCTTTGAGAGTAATTCATCAGTGAGGAAATACACCACCCACCTAAACCACAAACCAAACCAAGTGATTGAGCATCACTGAAGAAGTTGTTCCTGTGTGGGACTGAAGCCTTTTACCTTTGAGGATTGTGCATCCTCCAGACGGTTAGGCGTCATGGTCTAGAGCAATCCAGCAGTCAATTGTGGATCGCCGGGTGACCGAGTTTGTGAGGGTTTGGAAGTCTGCCCTGAAGACTTACCACGAGTGTTGGGCGAGGACTATGTGTCCTTAGCTCAAGGAGAATACGGTAGGGACTGTGTGTCCCGGGACTGGGTGTCCTTTGGTTTCAATACCAAGCCGCTCCAAACCAGATGTACAACTGTCACATCAGTTGGAACTGGGTCATCAACAACAGTCTTCACCAAGAATCGGGTTCTAATTCCTCAACTCTTTACTTTCTCTGTATTATGTGTTGATGACTTTCACTGTGACTGTTTGAAGAATTTGCTGAAGACTTTCTCCGATTTTCCTCAACCCCAAATTCTTCACAATAGTTAATCATCATCTATATTCCGCGTGCCTGCTTACTGTGCAATCTGTTTTCACAATCTTCACTCTGTAATACTGCTGTTGTGAACGTTTGCACGTCTGATCCTTAACTGTTTCCGCTGTAAGTTAGTCATCAGTGAGAAATTTCCTCAAAAGGAATTTCCTCAGTGATGAAATTCTAAAAATCTCCTATTCACCCCCTCTAGTCGATATAACGCACTTTCAATTGGTATCAGAGCAAGGTACTCCCTTGTTCTGTGTGATTTTGGTTTAACCACCTGGAGTTTTAGTTATGTCGACTGCAGGCATGTTCAAGGTGACTGCACCATGTCCCACCTACGAAGGGAAGAACTTTCCTTTCTGGAAGAACAAAATGCAACTGCATCTACAAGCTATTGACAATGATCTCTGGTATATTGTGGAAAATGGCGTCCCCATCGTTTCTGCTAGTGTCTCTGCAGCTGATGTGAAGAAATTCAAGCAACTTGATTCTCAAGCGAAGAACATCATGTGTGGCTATCTGAGCCCGGGCCAGTTTGGTAGAGTAAGTGCTTTGGGCTCTGCAACACTGATCTGGGAGAGACTGTGCATGGTAAATGAAGGAGTATCAACCCAGCGTGACTCTCGTGTTGATATTCTTCGCAATCTCTTCAATCGCTTCAAGAGACATGACAATGAATGCTGCCAAGACACCTTTGATCGCCTCACTGATATATCAAATGAACTGCAAGCACTGGGAGCTCGAGACATCACTGATCACGAAGTTGTGAAGAAACTGCTGAGATCCTTGGATCCTTCATTTGACACTCTAGTTCTGATGATTCAAGAAAGACCAGACTACAAGATGCTAGATCCAGCTGATATTCTTGAAAGGCTAAATACTCATGAATTCCAGCAAGAAGAAAAGAGAGATCTATATGGACAAAGCTATTCCAGACCACGTGCTCTGAAGGCTAGAGCAATTTCCTCATCTGAAGAAGAAACATATGATAGCAGTTGTGACCCTGAAGAATTTGGACAGGAGCTCGCAATGCTTGTGAGGAAATTCCAGAGATTTACACGCCGAGGTCAGTTCGGTAAATCATCAAGAAGAGACATGAGGAAATCAGAATCTGCATCTGAGGACTACAAGAAACGGACCTGTCACAAATGCAAGAAATCAGGTCATTACATTGCTGATTGTCCCCGCTGGGGAAAGGAATCAAAGAAGAAGAAATACATGGATGACAGTTCTGATGACTCGAAGAAGAAGAAGAAATCTTCAAAATCCTCATCTTCAAAGTCCTCTTCACACAAGAAGACTAGCTTCAGAAAGGCTCGGGCACTTATTGGCAAGGAAATGGATTCCGAGGCAGAATCAGAGGAATGTGATGAAGAAGAAGGCTCTGGAGAAGACTCAGAATCCGGACAGGCTAGTCTTGCACTAGCAACCACTTTCGTCAGCAAGTCAATCTTCAATCTTGAAGAAAATGATTGCACCATCCATACTGATGACTATGCTGATGACATCGCTCCAACCTATTGCTTCATGGCAAAAGGTTCAAAGGTATCAAATGACGCCTCCTCCTCTGATTCAAGTGACTGTGAACATAATGATTATAAGAAACCCAGTTACAGTAAACTTGCTATCATTGCCACTAAACAACAAACTGCTATGGAAAAGCTTCAAAAACTGCTAGACAAAAGTGATGATCTGTTGAATGATGAAATGAATCTTAATCAAATCCTCGCTGATGACATGAAAAATCTTCAGTCTAGATTTGATATTCTTCAGGATCGTTATGATACTCTCCTCACTGATCATGAAAAGCTTTCCTACGAATTTCTTTAAAGGAAGCTTGATCTTGAGAAACTGAGGATGTCTCATGATGATCTTCGCACGGAAAATGATTCATTACTAGCTCAACAGATCAGCGCTAGTCAAGTTGAATTTATTCCTCCATGTCTTAAATGCATTGAAGGAGAAACTGCTAATTCCTCACCAGAATCATCAAATGCTACAAATTCTTCAACTGCACCTGTTGTGTCTATCTCCTCATTTTAGGAAAACACAAATGTTACTGATGAAAATGCAGGGTTGAAGGAATTGTACGTGACAGGCATGTACAAAATCCTCAAAGGACACCAAACCCTTTGTGATGTGCTCAAAAAGCAGATCTTGAACAGGAACCGGAGGAAAGAAGGAATTGCCTTTGAGAGGAAATTAAATGCTGATGGAACTTATTGGAAACCTGAGCAGTATCCCAAAACCTCATGGGTTGCTGCTACTG
This sequence comes from Hordeum vulgare subsp. vulgare, assembly GCF_904849725.1. Lineage (NCBI taxonomy): Eukaryota > Viridiplantae > Streptophyta > Magnoliopsida > Poales > Poaceae > Hordeum > Hordeum vulgare. The sequence continues at coordinate 65,378,551 of NC_058522.1, forward strand.
GGCCTCCTTTTGATCCATCTAATCTAACTGGCTTCTCATGTGAATTATCCTATTCCTCGGATGAGTCATTTGACTCCAACTATAAACTGTTCAAAAATCAATCTGGTGAAGTATTTGCAAGATATGTTGGAACTAATTGCAGGAATGGCCCTCCTCTGAGGAAAATCCGGGTTCCCAAAAGATGTCTTGAAAATCTTCAGGTGAATGTCCTCATGACACCACCTTTGAAGAATCTGAACCCCAGATCAAATTCATCAGGAGGACCAAAGTCTTCAAGAGGATCAAAGTTCTCAATTGGTCAAAACTATGCTCGTACCCATGCTTATGCGTCTAACATGCAGGGAAACTACAAGGAGTATGAATATGAGCACTACTCCTCAAATCATTATGTTCATAAATCCTCAAACCAGTTCTCTGCATACTCATATGAGTACTTTAACCCCCCTACTGCTAAAAGAAGTGCATTAGCTTCAGTGCCACCTTTCTCATATGGTGCTCGCAGGATGATGAATGCTTTGCCACCCCTTCAGATGTGGGTGGTGAAGAAATCAAACTAATTACTTCTGCAGGACATGTCTCCATATGAAAATCATCATCTGAAGAATTTGCTCGAGACCTGAGAAACGCTTGATAGGACGCAGGCTAATGATTGATGGAATAGAAATATTTCACACGTCCTTACATTTCTGTTATGATGAAATCACTGAACTGATGAAATTAGTACCATATTCTTCAAATCTGAAGCATATGAGATGGTAAGCTGTACTAATTCATCTGCAGGATGACAAACCCAAAAATACTGAGTGGGTTCTCGATAGTGGCTGCACACATCACATGACTGGTGATAAAAGCCTACTGATGAATATGCCACTAACTCCATCACTTCTGAAGCAAATCACTTATGCTGACAAAGGTAAAAGCAAGGTATTGGGACTTGGCAAAGTAGCTATTTCCAAGGATAGGCATATGGACAAAGTGATGCTTGTTGAATCCCTTGGTTTTAACCTCATGTCAGTCTCGATGCTTTGTGATCTTGATATGATTGTTATCTTTGGTAGATATAGATGTGTAGTCATCATGGAATCTGACAGATCCAAAGTCTTCAAAGGTGTAAGAAGAGGGGATTTGTACATTGTCGATTTCTCTACAGGTCCTCAACCAGCCACTTGCTTACTAGCAAAAACCAATGCAGCGACTCACTATGCCACACTAACCAATGCAGCATCTTTATTTATTTGGAGCGACTCACTATGCCACACTAACCAATGCAGCATCTTTATATGGCTTCGTCATAGTTGATGATTATTCCAGATACACTTGGGTGCATATCATAGTGTATAAAACTGAAGTGCAGGAAATCTTCAAACGATTTTCTTCAAGGGACTTGACGAACTTTGGCATCAAGATCAAACACATCAGGAGTGATAATGGAACCGAGTTCAAAAACACTGGTCTTGATGATTATCTTGATGAACTTGGTATTACTCACGAATTGTCTGCTCCTTATACTCCTCAACAGAATGGTGTCGTCGAAAGGAAGAACAGGACTCTGGTTGAAATGGCAAGAACTATGCTTGAAGAATACCAGACTCCTCGTCGCTTCTGGCCTGAAGCAATTAACACTGCATGTCATATCATCAAAAGGGTATATCTTCACAAATTCCTCAAGAAAACCTCATATGAACTCCTCACTGACAAGAAACCCAATGTAAGTTATTTCAAAGTCTTCGGTGCAAAATGCTGGATTAGAGATCCTCACCATAGCTCAAAATTTGCACCTAAAGCACATGAAGGTTTTATGCTCGGTTATGGAAAGGACTCGCACACCTACAGAGTCTTCAACAACTATCACAACAAAGTTGTTGAGACTGTAGATGTGCGGTTCGATGAAACTAATGGCTCGCAAAGAGAGCAATTGCCTTCTGATCCAGATAAGCTGTCTCCTGAGGAAGCAATCAAGCTTAAGCCTACTGAAGACATTGTCCCTATTGAGGAAATTGGTGAAGAAATAATTCCCATCGCTGATAAAAACCAAGAAGATGCTCCTGAGGAAATTGCAACAACCCCACTTCCTCAGCCCAGACAAAATTCTCAACCAGCTCATCCGAGGATTGCAAATGAAGTAGAACTTGACAAAATCCTCAACGACATCAATGCGCCAGGTCCTCTCACTCGCTCAAAAGCTTCACACTTAGTTAACTTTTGTGGGCACTTTTCCTTTGTATCCATCACAGAACCCTCAAAAGTAGCTGAGGCTTTTCTGGAACCGGAGTGGATCCAAGCCATGCAAGACGAACTTCTTCAATTCAAGCTGAATGACGTATGGGAGCTCGTCAAACGACCAGATCCTCGAAAGCACAACATCATCGGCACCAAGTGGATTTTCTGAAACAAGCAAGATGAGGACGGTCAAGTGGTGAGGAACAAGGCACGACTTGTATCCCAAGGCTACACCCAGGTTGAAGGAATAGATTTCGATGAAACTTTTGCACCTGTTGCTAGACTTGAAGCTATTCGAATTCTACTTGCTTATGCTAATCATCATAACATCACCTTATATCAAATGGATGTGAAAAGTGCATTCCTCAATGGTAAGCTTGAGGAAGAAGTATATGTTGCTCAGCCCCCAGGTTTTGAGGATCCAAAGAATCCAGACAAAGTCTTCAGACTCAAAAAGGCTCTGTATGGCCTCAAGCAAGCCCCTCGAGCATGGTATGATACATTGAAGGAATTCCTCATGAAGAAAGGCTTCAAACCTGGTTCACTCGATCCAACTCTTTTCACAAAATCTTATGATAATGAGATGTTTGTATGTCAAATATATGTTGATGATATCATATTTCGCTGTACTGACAAAAGATACAGTGATGAATTTGCCTACATGATGAGTGAAGAATATCAGATGTCCATGATGGGGGAGCTAAAATTCTTCTTAGGTCTTCAAATTCGTCAACAAAGCAATGGAATCTTCATATCACAGGAGAAATACCTCAAGGATGTTCTGAGGAAATTCGACATGCACGAATGCAAAGGTGCCAAGACTCCAATGCCTACCAACGTTCACCTCGGCACTGATGAAAATGGTAAAGATTTCGATCAGCAGGTATACCGTTCTATGATTGGCTCTTTATTGTATCTATGTGCATCTAGGCCAGATATAATGCTTAGTGTTTGCATGTGTGCACGTTTTCAAGCAAAACCAAAGGAATCACACCATAAGGCTGTGAAACATATTCTTCGATACTTAGCTCAGACACCAACACTAGGATTATGGTATCCCAAGGGCTCTAATCTTCATCTGGTAGGGTATTCTGATTCAGACTATGTTGGTGACCGTGTGGATCGCAAGTCAACTTCTGGCACATGCCATTTCCTCGAAAGATCACTAGTTTGCTGGTCCTCAAAGAAGCAGAACTGCGTATCACTCTCCACTGCCGAAGCTGAGTACATTGCTGCTGGTTCTTGCTGTGCTCAATTGCTATGGATGAAGCAAACCCTCAGGGACTACGACATCAACATGAAGAATGTGCCTCTTTACTGTGACAATGGGAGTGCTATCAAGATTGCCTACAACCCAGTGCAGCACTCGAAGACCAAGCACATCCAGATTCGTCATCATTTTCTTCGGGACCATGTCCTCAAGGGCAATATCCTCATCGACCATGTGAAGACTGATGATCAACTGGCTGATATCTTCACTAAGCCCTTGGATGAGAAAAGGTTTTGCAAGTTGCGGTGTGAGCTAAATATCTTAGAGTCTTCAAATGTTTTGTAAAAACATGCACACATCCTAACACTTATGCAAAGTTGATGACTTAGATGTGCAACACATGATGAAACGATTTTCTTCAACCGATGAAGAAACTCACTCTGAATGTGAAGAAATTAACGAAGAAATTGATTCTTAGGGCCCTACGACAATTGTACGCGGCGTCTGTAATCAACATTCTTATATGGTGGTTAACGCCACCGCCCAATGTGAAATTCCTCAAGTTGATTTTCTTCAAATGATCAATTTCCTCACAATGCATTTTTCTTCAAAATAGCTGTTCTTCATTGTGATGATCTATTACAAAATCTTCAAAAACACTTGATGACTTTCATTTGCCTAGGTAGACTGTGATTTCTAGTCCTCAACAACATTCACTTATTGCTATTTCTTCAAGTTGATGTTTCTGCTAAGTGAATGTGATCGGACCCGACTTTCCCTCTATGCTATACTTATCCAGTCTATTCAATTCTTCATATGCGTTCTACTTGAAACTTTGTTCAAAATCCTCACTGCATCCTTGTCAGCTGATGATTTTGTAACGAAAATCCTCAAATCTTCAAAAATTGTTTTCTTTAAAGGAACAGTAACTAAACCCCCACTTCCCACGATCGGATAACCACGATCTCCACTATCTCCACCGCATCGTACGGGAGCTACACGTGTCCTGCGGAGACGTAGAGGCAGGGGCTATTTGGTCCGAAACTTTCGCGCCAAACAGTAACTTTCGGGCTATAAATATGTCCCTATCCCCCTCGGTATCATCTTCTTCGCCTCATCGCTCTCCTGCCACAGCACACTCCACCGAACCCTAGCGCCATCGCTGGTAGTCTTGTCGCCGGTGAGGAAGAGCTTCACTGCCTCAACCTTTTCGTCGCCAGGATCACGCCGGAGTCGGACCATCTACGTCTGCCGCCGCCGTAGACGTCCTGTGCTGCCAAGTTAGGGTGCATTGGACACTCGACCGAAGAGCCTCTCCAACACCACTTTCTGTGTTCTTCGCTCGCACTTTCTAGGGTAAATATACCCCATTTTTACAGCAGATTAGATCTAGAATTTTACCTCTCCCATGTGAAATCTGTTTTTTTCCTCAAGATACGATGCACACATGATTCCTCAAACACTACCTATTACCGCAATCACTGATGAACTAGCTAAGCATCTAAGATTTTCACGAGATTCCTCAATTGTGTGAATTTTCGGATCTGTACAACTCTCGAACCCAAGAACAGTATGCTTAGACAAATTCCTCAACCACTGGTTATATTCCTCAAACTGTCAAACTTTTTCATTTTCTTCAAATCTGAGAACGCATATGACCTCTCCAAATTCCTCGCAACTATACTCTGTTCACAGGTATACACATGTCAGCTGATGAATCTCTCGGTTCTCATCACATTAACTCATTTGCAGTGTTTCTGGAAGAAACTCTTCAAGGCTCATCAGAATCCTCAAGAGTTCAAAATCATCAACAAATTCCTCGATTGAAGAAAATGGAGGAAGAGAGAAAACAGAAGGGAGGAAAGAAACTGGAGCAGAACACAACTGCAGATATTCCTGAGGACATATACATGGACTATTGCATGCCTGATGAAGAACCTGAGACAATGGCCAAGAGAAAGATTAGGCTGCAGAAAATTGAGCGCAGATGGGCAAAGGAGTGGAAGGAGTACAGGTTTGTGACTCCAAAATATGCGAAGAAATTCGCTTTGAAGCCTCCTGGCAGAAGGGCCCCACTTGAGGATCATCAAGTAGCACATCCCTCAAGTCTCATGACAATTGATGACTACCCACATGAGAAAGAAAAGCATCTGGCCAAGCTCAAGAGGCAAGCAGAAGCAGCAGTGAAGAAATTTAATGAATCCTCAGCTGCTGCCTCCGGTGCTGCTCATTCCTCAGCAGCAGAAACCTCAGGCTCAGAGATTCCTCAACCACAGTCTGTGCCAACAAAGCCAAAGGCTCCAAAGCCTCAAGAGAAGTCTGCACAGGCTTCCGTCACAAAACCCTCAGCTCCAAAACCCTCAGCTCCAAAACCCTCGGTTCCAAAACCGTCAACGCCAAAACCCTCAGGACCCATCTCATCTACGCCAAAATCCTTAGCTCCACCTCCAAAGCCAGTACAGAAGAATGTCGTGAAGCCTACGACAGCCAGCTCCAGCTCCTCACTCCTAGCTGCAACAAGCTCGGAGACAAAGTCTTCAACACCTCTCGTGAAGAATTTGACAACTGCTCAACCTGCACCACTGCCCAGTCCCAGCAAAATCATCGCAGTCCCGTCTGGATCAGAGGGAAGTGATGACTATGACAATGAAACCCTGCAAGCCATCATAAGAAACAAGCAAGAAAGGGTAGCACAAGCATCAGGTAGTGCTATTCCTCTGGCCATGGACCCCAAGGTCCTCCTCGACTTCATCAATGTATGGTATGAAGACCCAAACACACCCATTAATGATTTGAAACTTCCTCCTGGCGTCAGTCACATGGTGACCACCTTCATAAATGAAGCCAAGTGGAAGGAACAGAAGGCCAGGCAGGCAAAAGTTGCAAAGGCCAAAAAGGAGAAATTCCTCAGGAAAAATCTCCTCAAGCTGACGACTGAAGCACTGGTGTCAACCCAGGCAGAGCTGCAAGTCTTAACTGACAAGTGTGACAAACTGTCAGACCGCAAAAGCATCAAGCGCAATTTCATCAAGCTAGCCACTAGTGCTGTTGATGACTACAACAAACGACACCCACCACTAGCACCAACTCCTCAGCCCCTGGTTGAGCAGCCAGAAGATGCATCTCCTGATGAGGAGGAAATTCCTCAAGCTAAGGAACAACACCAAGAGCGCAGTGCTGATGAGCCGGCCATTGAAGAAATCAACACCGAGACTGCTACTGATGAAACTGCAACCCCTGATGAAACTGCTCCTGTTCCAGCTGCTTCATCAAAGCAGGCTGATGACTCTGTTCCAGCTGGTTCCTCACTACCAGCTGAAGAATCTGCAGAAAGAACACCTTCACCAAAAGCTTCAAAGGTGAAGAAGATAATCCCGTCTGCATCAGACGCAAAGAAGACAAGAGTTGCTGAGAAGGAAGCAAATAAGAGAAAAGCTTCCTCAGCATAAGAAAAGATTGAGGCAAAGCGCCTCAAGGAAACTGAAGAATCTGCCCCTCTGGACCGGTGCCTCTAAATGTTGCACCTTCATATGAAATGGTCGTCATCGGTGACCAAACTACAAGGGCAGATGAGGAAATGAAGGATGTTGCCTCTGAGGAACATACTGATGAGGAGATCCAGATTGATGACAGTCCTAAACCTCATGTTCCTCAGACAGAGACTGCTCAAGCTTCAGCTGCAGCAGCTGATGAATCTGCTTCTGCCACAAAGCTAGCTGAAGAAAGACAAGCTGAAGAAAATGTCCATTCTGAGCAGGCTCCTCACTCTGAACAGGCTGATCAAACTCCTCAAGCTGAGAAGGAAGAAGAAATTCCTCAGCCTGAAGCTCAGCCAGAGCAAGAAATACCAGCTGATGAAATTCCTCAACCTGAGGAAAATGCTGAAGAAAATGTTCCCGCCCCTGACAATGACTTCATTGTGCTCAACCCAGAGACTGCCATGGTTGTTTCCCCTCCCATTCCTCAGCACAATATCAAGCCAGTTCAGCGCCAGCCATTCTCGAAGCGGCCAAAGTTTCAGTAAGAATATTTCTTTGAGGAACGCATGTATTTCATCGAAGAGAACCCTTATGACAAGCCTCAAATGAGGCATCTGAAGTTTTGGACAAGGACTCAGATGAACTACTATGCTTTAGTGCTCTGTGGACGCAACAAGATATTCCAGCACACGCACATTCCTCATGAGGAGATTGAAGCAATACCCTGCCTGGAACCAGTCCTCAGTGTACTCCATGATGCAGGTTTGCTCCCTGTGTGCTCAGATATATCAGACTGGAATAGTGAACTTATTCTTAAGTTCTATGCAACTCTGCACATCTCTGGCAAGACTGATGACATCAACACTTGGGTGTTCGACTGGATGACCCAAAACACTCACTACAAGGCTCCAGCGTCTGAACTCCACAGAGAACTGCCCGTACCAATTCCTTCAGACGGGGCAGTGAAACTTTATGGTGAGCGTGAGCTGCCAAATGGAATGATGGAAGTCCTCATGAAGCCTTTGGCTGCAGGAAAACCCTCAAGAACCACATTCCTCGTCCATGAGCTCAAGTACACACCTCGGTCTGTCTACCGCATTCTCTGCAGTGTGCTAGCGCCAATCAAAGGCCATGACGATGAAGAAGATGTTGTAGGCCTCATGAAGAATATCCTCTTCAACATCATTCACGGTATTCCTATGAATATCCATGATTTCTTCTTGAGGACTTTGGCTGACAATGCAATGTGCCCCTATGATCACAAGATTTATGCACCATGGATCATGAGATTCCTCAGGACAAGGACAGGCATCAACTTCCACGCTGATTTCCAAAACCATGTTGGTTATATGCCTCCTATCCGGGTCAACAAGAAGACTTTCGAGCCTATTGAGGGAAAAGGAAAGTCTGTGATTGACGAAGGCAGCAGGCCCCTTGATGGCCAGTTTAAAGAACCAGACGCTTATTCTTCATGGGACGATACTGAGACTCGTCCACCCAGCCCTGTTCCTCCTCGCGTGCTAAACACCAGAGAGCTTCTCCTCAGTCTTCATCAGAAGGTGGATCGCAATCACAAATGGGTCAAACGCCAGTTTGGTGCCATTTTGAAAACCCTCACTGAAACCCAGAACTCTGTGAAGATTAATCATCACTATCTGCATGAGGTTTTTGATCGCACCTGGGCTACACTTGCACATCTGAAGACCCAGACTGATCTTGAAGAAATGAACTTTGAGCAGGACTTTGACTGGTCATGGCCTCCCAAGAAGAAGTTCAGGCCCATTCTAGTACCAGACCTTGAAGATAGCTCCTTCTCCTCATTCCGCACCGCTGAGTCTGATGAGGAACAACTCGACACTACAACAGGCCCAAGGAAGAAGACTACACCCAAGAAGCGTGAAGGATCTTCATCAACCGCCAAAGAATGAAGTCTTCACGAGCGTTAGTCCTCAGTTTGTCCCTTTTTGTCACTTGATGACAAAGGGGGAGAAACTTGAGAGTTAATCTTCAAACGGGATTTATTTTTGGGGCATATGAACTATATTTAAGTTACAAACTCTTGGCTCTTCTGAAGTTTTTATGTAATGAGTTGTAACTTAAGCCCGATGGTACTGTGACGCTTTTGAACGTTTTTCTTCGCATGCTTATTCCTCAAGTTTTAATGCAAGCATGCTGGAATTCGTCAGATACCATTTGCCATCATGCATCTTCATTTTCTTCATATGATATGCTATATGTATGCATGATTTACAAGATTCAGGGGGAGATCTCCATGATATAAATCATCAATGTGCATCTGCTATAAAAGCAGAATCCTCAAGGTATGCACATCTTCAGGGGGAGTCTCTGTGAATCTTGTCTTCAAATTCCTCAATTGAGTATTTACACTCCACATTTTTATTCCCTGTTGAAGACTTAACCTAATTGTCATCAACCACCAAAAAGGGGGAGATTGGAAGTGCATCTAGTGCCCCTTAGTGATTTTGGTGGTTTGAAGACTTATAGGTTAAGTATCTAATGTGTTTATAAGTGTACACAGGATCTATAAGTCATTGAGGAGTTTGAGATATTTGAAGAATATCGACCCCTAAAAATATATGTCTTCAGTTGAAGAAATTGGTCTGAAGCTGAAGAAATGAATCGCGAGGAATCTGCGATGAAATTGATATTCCTCATGAAGATATTGATATTGAGAAGATCGGTGGTTCCTGAAGAAAATTGTTTTGAAGAAATTGAAGCGTGAAGATTTATGTTTTCTGTTTTACTTTCTTCGCATTTTGATGAATAGGAACACCGTACTGTTAAAGGGGGTCAAAGTAACACTATGGAATGAATTTCCTCATGATGCTCAACCCAAGCCAAATCCTACCAAAAGCCTCAAGTGAGGAATATGAGTGACATGAGGACTCTCACAGCTGAGGGTCCCGACCGTTTCGATAACCACGCCAAGTCACTGGTCTTATCCACTCCAACGATCATATTATTTAAGGGCATTAGTGTCAAATCATGTCGGGATGCTCCCAGGCTATAAATAGCCGCCCCCCACAACCACTAGCTAATTGGCTGCTCCTTTAGAAACTGACACTTGTCAAAAGAGCAACCCAATTCCTCAGAGCCTTTGCGAGTAATTCATCAGTGAGGAAATACACCACCCACCTAAACCACAAACCAAACCAAGTGATTGAGCATCACTGAAGAAGTTGTTCCTGTGTGGGACTGAAGCCTTTTACGTTTGAGGATTGTGCATCCTCCAGACGGTTAGGCGTCATGGTCTAGAGCAATCCAGCAGTCAATTGTGGATCGCCGGGTGACCGAGTTTGTGAGGGTTTGGAAGTCTGCCCTGAAGACTTACCACGAGTGTTGGGCGAGGACTGTGTGTCCTTAGCTCAAGGAGAATACGGTAGAGACTGTGTGTCCCGGGACTGGGTGTCCTTTGGTTTCAATACCAAGCCGCTCCAAACCAGATGTACAACTGTCACAGCAGTTGGAACTGGGTCATCAACAACAGTCTTCACCAAGAATCGGGTTCTAATTCCTCAACTCTTTACTTTCTATGTATTATGTGTTGATGACTTTCACTGTGACTGTTTGAAGAATTTGCTGATGACTTTCTCCGAATTTCCTCAACCCCAAATTCTTCACAATAGTTAATCATCATCTATATTCTGCGTGCCTGCTTACTGTGCAATCTCGTTTTCACAATCTTCACTCTGTAATACTGCTGTTGTGAACGTTTGCACGTCTGATCCTTAACTGTTTCCGCTGTAAGTTAGTCATCAGTGAGAAATTTCCTTAAAAGGAATTTCCTCAGTGATGAAATTCTAAAAATCTCCTATTCACCCCTCTCTAGTCGATATAACGCACTTTCATGTTGCAACCTGGGTTTGATCCTCCGTCTTCCAAGTCATAGGTGTTCCATCATGGAAAGATGATCGGGTCTCCGGAATCCTCAAATATGCAGCCAACCGTATTGATTTAAATCTATATTCATACTCACAGTTTTGGTTTTGCAGGTCATAGATCTGGGCTTGGAGTTGATCAATTCTGTCATAGAGCCTGGAGAGGTGCTTCCCGATGTCATTGGCATCGATCTTGTGCTTGTTGGTGAACTCCGTGATCATCATGTGGTTGGCATTGAATCCGCGTTCCACCATCCCTTGGCACTTGAAGACTTGCTGCTCCATTGCTTCGAGCCTCGCCTCCACGCTTCGAGTCTTATTGGCCCCCTCAACATCACGGATGTGCAGCACCCCCTCATGCATCTCGATAGATTGAGGGTGTTGCAACACTCCCACGAGGTAGGGATTGATGACCTTCTCAAAGAACTTGTCCTTCGGGAACTTTTGGGGACGTCATAGCGATCTAGATCTGTCTGCGCAGAAGCTCGAAATGAAAACAGAGGAGATTTGCATGATACGAGGGTCAGACCTTTCGGGAGAATATATAATGATTTTTTCCCGACCAAAAGGAGTACTCCGCAAGAAAACGGAGTCCGGGAGGCACACGAGGTGCCCACAAGCCACCCAGGCCCGACGAGGGGGTAGGCCGGGCCTGGCAGGCTTGTCGCCTCCTCATGCGCTTTTCGGACTACTTTTAATTTTTCTATTTTTCTAAAAATTCCAAAATGGAAAAAAATTGCTACTGGAAAAGTTTTGGAGTCGGTTTACTTACCGAATCACATACCTCTTTGTTTTCGGAGTCTAAAACAGGCTGATAAATGTCCCTTATGTACTACTCCGAAGTTATGGTATTAATAATATTGCTTTCAACATTTACGGGAGTACCTAAGATATAATGCTTGATTATTTTCCCATTTACAACTCTCGGAAAATTACCTTCCTTGTTGTTAATCTTTGTGGCACCGGAACGATATACTTCCTCAACAATGTAAGGACCTTCCCATTTGGAGAGAAGCTTGCCTGCAAGAAATCTTAAACGAGAATTGTATAGCAAGACATAATCACCTACATTGAACTCACGTTTCTATACCCTTTTATCATGCCACCTCTTAACTTTTTCTTTGAACAACTTGGCATTTTCATATGCCTGAGTTCTCCATTCATCGAGTGAGCTAATATCAAATAACCTCTTCTCACCAGCAAGTTTGAAATTAAAGTTGAGCTCTTTGATTGCCCAATAAGCCTTATGCTCTAGCTCAAGAGGTAAATGACATGCTTTACCGTAAACCATTTTGTACGGAGACATGCCCATGGGATTCTTATAAGCAGTTCTATAAGCCCACAGTGCATCATCAAGCTTCTTAGACCAATTCTTTCTAGACCTATTAACAGTCTTTTGCAGAATTAGTTTAATCTCTCTATTGCTTAGCTCTACTTGACCACTGGACTGAGGATGATAGGGCGACGCAATTCTATGGTTGACATCATACTTAGCAAACATTTTACGGAAAGCACCACGAATAAAATGTGAACCACCATCAGTCATCAAATATCCAGGGACTCCAAATCTAGGGAAAATAACTTCTTTAAGCATCCTGATAGAGGTGTTGTGATCAGCACTACTAGTTGGGATAGCTTCTACCCACTTAGTAACATAATCAACAACAACTAGGATATGAGTATACCCGTTGGATTTTGGAAAAGGTCCCATATGATCAAAACCCCAAACATCAAATGGTTCAATGACATGTGAATAATTCATAGGCATTTCCTGACGTTTACTGATATTACCTATTCTTTGACATTCATCACAAGACAAGACAAACTTACGAGCATCCTTGAAGAGAGTGGGCCAATAGAAACCTGATTGCAATACCTTGTGTGCAGTTCTATCTCCCGCATGGTGTCCTCTGTAAGCCTCGTAGTGACACTTCTGTAGGATCTGTCCCTGTTCATGCTCAGGTACACAACGTCTAATAACACCATCTACTCCTTCTTTATAAAGGTGAGGATCATCCCAAAAGTAATGTCTCAAATCAAAGAAGAATTCCTTCTTTTGCTAGTATGTGAAACTAGGTGGTATATATTTAGCAACAATATAATTTGCATAATCAGCATACCACGGTGTACTACGTGAAGCATTGATGACATTCAATTGCTCACCAGGAAAGCTATCATCAATAGGTTGTGGGTCATCAAGAACATTCTCCAACCTAGACAAGTTATCTGCTCCGGGGTTCTCAGCACCCTTCCTATCAACAACATGCAAATTGAATTCTTGTAGCAAGAGAACCCATATGATAAGTCTAGGTTTAGCATCTTTCTTTTCCATAAGATACTTAATAGCAGCATGATCAGTGTGAATAGTCACCTTGGAATCAACAATGTAAGACCTGAACTTTTCACATGCAAACACGACTGGTAAAAATTCCTTTTCAGTAGTAGCATAGTTTCTTTGGGCACTGTCTAGAGTTTTACTAGCATAGTGAATAACATTCAACTTCTTATCAACTCTTTGTCCTAGAACAACACCAACAACATAATCACTAGCATCACACATAATTTCAAAAGGTAAGTTCCAATCAGGTGGTTAAACAATAGGTGCAGTTATCAAGGCCTTCTTAAGTATTTCGAAGGCTTCCTCACAATCATCGTCAAAAACAAAAGGAATATCCTTTTGCAAGAGATTGGTAAGAGGCCTAGAAATCTTAGAGAAGTCTTTAATAAGCCTTCTATAGGAACCAACATGACCAAGGAAACTTCTTATACCTTTAATGTCTGTAGGGCATGGCATTTTCTCGATCGCATCAACCTTAGCCTTATCGACTTCAATACCTCTTTTAGAAATTTGATGTCCTAAGACAGTGCCTTCATTAACCATAAAGTGTCACTTCTCCCAATTCAAGACAAGGTTGGTATCTTTACATCTCTGCAAAACTCGATCAAGGTTGCTGAGGCAATCATCAAAAGAAGACCCATAAACGGAGAAGCCATCCATGAAAACCTTAACAATCTTTTCACAAAAGTCAGAGAATATAGCCATCATACATCTTTGAAAGGTAGCAGGTGCATTACATAAGCCAAAAGGCACACGTCTGTAAGCAAAGGTACCGAAAGGGCAGGTAAAAGTGGTTTTCTCCTGATCAGATTGTGCAACAGGTATTTGGGAGAAACGAGAATAACCGTCTAGAAAGCAGAAGTGTGTGTGTTTGGACAATCTTTTTAGCATTTGGGCAATAAAAGGCAAAGGGTAATGATCTTTCCTAGTGGCCTTATTCAATTTCCTAAAATCAATTACCATCCGATAGCCAGTAATAATCCTCGGCGGGATCAATTCATCTTTGTCATTAGGGACAACGGTAATACCTCCCTTCTTAGGGACGCAATGCACCGGACTTACCCAATCACTATGAGCAATAGGATAGATAATACCTGCTTCCAGGAGCTTTAGTATTTCTTTTCTTACTACCTCTGTCGTCTTAGTATTTAATCTCCGTTGATGATCAGCAACTGGTTTGGAATCAGGATCGGTTTTAATTTTGTGCTGGCATAGAGTGGGACTAATTCCCTTAAGATCATCAAGAGTATATCCAATAGCAACACGGTGCTTCCTCAGAGTTTTCAATAATTTCTTTTCTTCATGCTCTGAAAGGCTAGCATTAATAATAACAGGATATATCTCTTTCTCATCAAGATAAGAATACTTAAGAGTATCAGGTAACTGTTTTAGCTCAAACACAGGATCACCCTTTGGTGGGGGTGGATCTCCAAGCAGCTCAATAGGCAAATTATTCTTAAGGATAGGATGTTGTTTAAAGATAACTCTATCTATCTCATTCATTTCATCCAAATGCATATCATTTTCATGCTGAAGCAAATAATGCTCTAAAGGATCAGTATGAGGCACAACAATAGAAGCTAGAGCAATAATTTCATCCTTACTAGACAACTATTTTTCATGAGGTTGTCTACCAAACTTGGAGAAATTGAACTCATGTGACACACCTTCAAAGCCAACAGTGACAGTTTGCTTCTCACAGTCAATATGAGCATTGACAATATTGAGGAAAGGTCTGCCAAATATGATGGGACAAAAGCTATCTTGTGTGGTAGCAAGAACAAGAAAATCAGCAGCATACTTAGTTTTACCACACAAGACTTCAACATCTCTAACAATTCCCAAAGGGAGATAGTATCTATATTGGCAAGCGGAATAGTGACATCAATAGGTTCCATCTCGACAGGTGCAATCTCATCTTTAATTTCATCATATAAAGATTGAGGTATTGCACTAACACTAGCACCCACGTCACATAAACCATGATAACAATGAACTCCTATCTTAACAGAAAGAACAAGCGTGCCAACAACATGCCTATGTTTGTCTCTAGCATGAGGTTTATCAATTCTAGCAGCATCTTCACAGAAGTGAATATCATGGCCATCAACATTGTCGGATAGGAGATCTTTGATAATAGCAATGCTAGGTTCAACTCTAATTTGCTCAGGGGGTATAGGTGTTCTAATGTAGCCCCTACGTATCACAGTTGAAGCTTTAGAATGATCCTTTATTCTAATAGGAAAATGTGGTTTTTCAATGTAAGCACTAGGAACAATAGGATCATTATAAGCAATGACTTTCTCTTCAACTGGATTGGGTTTAACTACATTGACTTCTATGAGAGGATAATATTTAAATCACTTCTCTTTAGGGAGATTAATATGAGCAGCAAATGATTCACATAAAGAAGCTACTATCTCAGAGTCAACTCCATGTTTGGCGCTAAAATGACAAAAAGTTTTTGTTTCAACAAACGATTTAACGCAATCGAACTTAAGATTCATACCTGACTCCTTACCTTCATCAAACTCCCAATCTTCAGAGTTGCGTTTAATTCTTTCCAATAAATTCCATTTGAAGTCAAGATCTCTCTTCATAAAAGAACCGTACAAGAAGTATCAAGAATGGTGCGATTATCATGAGAAAGCTGAGCATAGAAGTTCTGAATAATAATTTCTCTCGAGAGCGCATGGTTGGGGCATGGATATAACATTGACTTAAGCCTCCCCCAAGCTTGAGTGATGCTTTCCCTATCACAAGGCCAAAAATTATAAATATAATTCCGATCACGATGTACTAGATGCATAGGATAAAACTTTTGATGAAATTCCAATTTCAATCGGTTGTATTTCCATGATCCAGTATCATGACATAGCCTATACCATGTAAATGCTTTATCCCCCAAAGATAAGGGAAATACCTTCTTCTTGACCTCATCCTCGGGCAAACCTGCAAGCTTAAATAAACCACAAACTTCATCTACATAGATTAGATGCGAGTCGGGATGTGATGTTCCATCTCCTCTAAAAGGATTAGCCAACCGTTTGTCTAGCATACCCGAAGGAATTTCATAACAAATATTTTTAGTAGGTGCAGCAGGTTGAGGAGCAACTCCTTGTGCTTCCATTTGAGGTGAAGATACCCCGAACAAGCTCCTCAAAGGATTAGTTTCCATAGTGACAAGTGACAATAAATTTCCGCACACTATATAAATGTTTCCTTACCCAATTCCACTTACCAAAGGCGCTTCACTCCCCGACAATGGCGCCAGAAAAGAGTCTTGATGACCCACAAGTGTAGGGGATCTATCGTAGTCCTTTTGATAAGTAAGAGTGTCGAACCCAACGAGGACCAGAAGGAACTCACAAGTGGTTTTCAGCAAGGTATTCTCTGCAAGCACTGAAATTATCGGTAACAAATAGTTGTGTGATAAGATAATTCATAGCGAGTAGAAAGTAACAATAGTAACAAAGGTGCAGCAAGATGGCCCAATCCCTTTTGTAGCAAGGGACAAGCCTGGACAAATTCTTATATGAGGTAAAGCGCTCCCGAGGACACATGGGAATTTCTGTCAAGCTAGTTTTCATCAAGTTCATATGATTCGCGTTCGCTACTTTGATAGTTTGATATGTGGGTGGACCGGTGCTTGGGTGCTGCCATTACTTGGACAAATACCCCACTTATGATTAACCCCTCTCGCAAGCATCCGCAAGTACGAAAGAAGAATTAAGACTAAGTCTAACCATAACATTAAACTAGTGGATCCAAATCAGCCCCTTACGAAGCAACACATAAACTAGGGTTTAAGCTTCTGTCACTCTAGCAACCCATCATCTACTTATTACTTCCCAATGCCTTCCTCTAGGCCCAAATAATGGTGAAGTGTTATGTAGTCGACGTTCACATAACACCACTAGAGGAAAGACAACATACAACACATCAAAGTATCGAACGAATACCAAATTCACATGACTACTTATAACAAGACTTATCCCATGTCCTCAGGAACAAAAGTGACTACTCACAAAGCATAATTACGTTCATGACCAAAGAGGTATTGAATAGCATCAAAGATCTGAACATATAATCTTCCACCAAGTAATACAACTAGCATCAACTACAAAGAGTAATTAACACTACTAGCAACCTTACAAGTACCAATCGGAGTCGCGAGACGGAGATTGGTTACAAGAGATGAACTAGGGTTTGGAGATGAGATGATGCTGATGAAGATGTTGATGGAGACGAGTCCCCTCTGATGAGAGGAGTGTTGGTGATGACGATGGCGATGATTTCCCCCTCCGGAGGGAAATTTCCCGGCAGGACGGCCCTGCCGGAGCTCTAGATTGGTTCTGCTCAAGTTGTGCCTCGTGGCGGTGGCGGATCCTCCCGAAAGCCTCCTCTTGATTTTTTCTGGGACGAAACCCTCCATATAGCAAAAGATGAGCACCGGAGGGGCAACAGGGGGCCCACAAGCCACCCAGGCCCGGCCAGGGGGGTAGGCCGGGCCTCGCAGGCTTGTGGCCTCCTGGTGGCTCCCCTCCGGTACTTCTTCCGCCCAGTATTTTTATAAAATCCAAAATAATTCCACGTTGATTTTCACGGCTTTTGGAGTTGCGTAGAATATGTGTCTCAAACTTGCTCCTTTTTCAGACCAAAATTCCAGCTGCCGGCATTCTCCCTCTTCATGTAAACCTAATAAAATTAGAGAGAAAATGCATAAGTATTGTATCGTGAAGTGTAATAACATCCCATAAAGCGATAAATATAAACATAAAAGCATCATGCAAAATGGACGTATCAGCGGAGATGTCATCTGCTGCACGTGTAATGAACGTGGAGGTGTCGTCCGTTCGGTGCTTGATCGTAACGGTTCGCGATTGGATCGTGAAGTCAACCGTGTTTTAACGCTTCTACTTAATGGTCTACAAGGGTATGTAGACACACTCTCCCTCTTGTAGCTATGCATCTCCATGGATAGATCTTGCATGTGCGTAGGATTTTTTTTTGTTTCCCATGCAACGTTCCCCAACAGTGGCATCACGAGCTAGGTATATGCATAGATGATATGTATGAGTAGAACACAAAGAAGTTATGGATGTTGATGTTAACATTGCTTACCTCCCATGTATTACTTTGATTCGGCGGTATTGTGGGATGTCGCACAAGAGACCGGTTTCACCAATTGGCATGCAACTTGTTTTGCATAAAGGTGGGTGGCGGGTATGAGTCTCTCCCACTTTAGTTGAATCGAATTCGACAAAAGGGCTCCTTGTTGGAAATATGCCCTAGAGGCAAAAATAAAATGGTTATTATCATATTTCCTTGTTCATGATAATCGTCTATTGTTCATGCTATAATTGTATTAACATGAAACAGTAATACATGTGTAAATAAATAGATCACAATGTGTCCCTAGCAAGCCTCTAGATTGGCTAGCTCGTTGATCAATAGATGATCATGTTTTCCTGATCATGGACATTGGATGTCATTGATAAAGGGATCACATCATTGGCAGAATGATGTGATGGATAAGACCCATTCCTAAGCATAGCACTAGATCGTATTGTTCGTATGCTAAAGCTTTTCTAATGTCAAGTGTATTTTCCGTCGACCGTGAGATTGTGCAACTCCCGGATACAGTAGGACTGCTTTGGGTGTATCAAACGTCACAACGTAACTGGGTGACTATAAAGGTTCACTACAGGTATCTCCGAAAGTGTCTGTTGGGTTGGTACGAATCGAGATCGGGATTTGTCACTCCGTGTGACGGAGAGATATCTCTGGGCCCACTTGGTAGAACATCATCATAATGAGCTCAAGTATGACTAAGGAGTTATTCACGAGATGATGTGCTACGGAACGAGTAAAGTTACATACCGTTAACAAGATTGAACAAGGTATAGGTATACCGACGATCGAATCTCGGGCAAGTTTTATACCGACAGACAAAGGGAATTGTATGCGGGATTGATTGAATCCTTGACATCGTGGTTCATCCGATGAGATCATCGCGGAACATGTGGGAGCCACCATGGGTATCCAGATCCCGCTGATGGTTATTGGCCGGAGAGTGTCTCGGTCATGTCTGCATGATTCCCGAACCCGTAGAGTGTACACACTTAAGGTTCGATGACACTAGGGTTATAGGGAATTGTTATACGAGGTTACTGAAGGTTGTTCGGAGTCCCGGATGATATCCTGGACGTCACGAGGAGCTCAGGAATGGTCCGGAGGTAAAGATTGATATATAGGATGGATGGGTTTGGACGCCGGAAATGTTTCGGGCACCATCGCAAAGTGGCGGGACCACCGGAAGGGTTCCGGAAGCCCACCGGGAGGGGCCAGAAGTCCCGGAAGGCTACATGGGCCAAGTGTGGGAGGGAACCATCCCCTGGGTGGGCTGGTGCACCCCCCACACTCAGCCGAGGCGCACCAGAGAGGGAGGGAGGGGAAACCCAAGGCGCTGGTGGGCCTAAGGCCCACCTAGGGGTGCGCCACGCCCCTCTCCTCCCTGGCCGCTGCCCCCCTCTCCCATCTTGGGATGCCGCCCCACCTCAAGGGGGAAACCCTAAAGGGGGCGCCACCCCTCCCTTCCCACTATATATAGTGGGGTTTTTGGCCTTTGGAGATATGGTTTTCCATCTCTCTCTCGGCGCATCCCTGCTCTTCTTCTTCCTCCTCTCCCACGGTGCTTGGTGAAGCCCTGCCAGGAGACCTTGTCTCTCCATCGACACCACGCCGTCGTGCTGCCGAAGATCTTCCCCAACCTCTCCCTCCTCCTTGATAGATCAAGGTGCAGGAGACGTCACCGGGCTGCACGTGTGTTGAACACGGAGGTGCCGTGGTTCGACACTAGATCGGAATCACACCGCGAGTACGACTCCATCAACCGCATTCTAGCAACGCTTCTGCTTAGCGATCATCAAAGGTATGAAGATGCACTCACCCCTCTCTCGTTGCTGGTCTCTTCGTAGGAAGATATGAATATGGCGTAGAATTTTTTTGAATTTATGCTACGTTACCCAACAGTGGCATCCGAGCCAGGTTTTCTATGCGTAGATTCTATGCAAGAGTAGAACACAAAAGGTTGTTGGCGCTGATTTTTCAATTGCTTGCCGCTACTAGTATTATTCTTTTCCGGTGGTATTGTGGGATGAAGCGGCCCGGACTGACCTTACACGTACGCTTACGTGAGACAGGTTCCACCGGCCAACATGCACACCGTGCATAAAGGTGGCTCGCGGGTGTGTGTCTCTCCCACTCTAGTCGGATTGGATTTGATGAAAAGGGTCCTTATGAAGGGTAAATAGCTTTGGCATATCATCGTTGTGGCTGTCACGTAGCTAAAAAGGCGTTCTTGCTAGAAACCCAAATCAGCCACGTAAAACTTGCAACAACTATTAGAGGACGTCTAACTTGTTTTTGCAGGGTTTGACATGTGATGTGATATGGCCAAAGTTGGGATGTTACATGTGTGATGTATGAGACGATCATGTTATTGTAATAGGATTCACGACTTGCACGTCGATGGGTATGACAACCGACAGGAGCCATAGGAGTTGTCTTAATTTATTGTATGAGATGCAACACCATGTGTTTACTACTTTTACTTCATTGCTAACGGTTAGCTATAGTAGTAGTGGTAGTAGTAGTTGGCGTGATGACTTCACGGAGACACGATGATGGGGATCATGGTGTCACGCCGGTGAAAATGATGATCATGCGATGCCTGAAGATGGAGATCAAAGGAGCAAAGATGATAATGGCCATATCATGTCACTATATGATTGCACGTGATGTTTATCATGTTTTTCATCTTATTGCTTAGAACGACGGTAGCATAATAAGATGATCCCTCATAAAATTTCGAGAACGTATTCCCCAAAGTGTGCACCGTTGCGAAGGATCGTTGTCTCGAAGCACCACGTGATGATCGGGTGTGATAGATTCTAACGTTCGCATACAACGAGTGTAAGCCAGATTTACACACGTGAAACACTTTGGTTGACTCGACGAGCTTAGCATGTACAGACTTGACCTTGAATACAAGAGACCGAAAGGTCGAACATGAGTCGTATGGTTGAATACAATCAGCAGGAAGTTGCTCACCATGACGACTAGTCCGTCTCACGTGATGATCGGACACGGGTTAGTCAACATGGAGCATGTATCACTTAGATGACTAGAGGGATGTCGATTTAAGTGGGAGTTCATACTTAATTTGATTAAATGAACTTAATTGTCACAAACTTAGTCTAAAAGTTGTCTTTAGAAATATTGTAGATCCAATGGCCAACGCACCTGTCAACCTCAATTTCAACGCATTCCTAGAGAAAAACAATCTGGAAGATGATGGTAGCAACTATGCGTACTGGGTCCGCAACTTGAAGCTCATCCTCGAAGCAGCTAAAAAGGCTTATGTCCTTAATGCACCGCTAGGTGACCCTCCTGCTCCTGTAGCAGCCTAGGACATTCAGAACGTCTGGCAGACGCGGAGTGATGACTACTCTCTGGTTAGGTCTGGCATGTTATACAGTTTGGAAACGGGGCTCCAAAGGCGTTTTGAGCAACACAGAGCATATGAGATGTTCCAGGAGCTGAAACTAGTTTTTCAAGATCATGCCCGTGTCGAGAGATATGAAGTCTCCGACAAGTTCTTTAGCTGTAAGATGGAGGAGAATAGTTTTGTTAGTGAGAATGTACTCAGAATGTCTGGGTTACACGGTCGTCTGACTTCGCTTGGAGTCGAACTTCTGGATGACCCTATAATTGACAGAATCCTCCAGTCTCTCCCACCAAGCTACAAGGGTTTTGTGCTGAACTACAACATGCAAGGGATGGAAAAGACCATTCCCGAGTTGTACTCGATGCTGAAATCTGCAGAAGTAGAAATCAAGAAAGAGCATCAAGTGTTGATGGTGAATAAGACCACCAGTTTTAAGAAGGGAAAGGGTAAGAAGAACTTCAAGAAAGACGGCAAAGCAGTTGCTGCGCCCGGTAAGCCAGATACCAAGAAGAAGAAAAAGAATGGACGCAAGCCTGAGACTGAGTGCTTCTATTGCAAGGGAAAGGGTCACTGGAAGCGGAATTACCCCAAGTACTTAGCGGACAAGAAGGTCGGCAACGATAAAGGTATATATGATATACATGTTATTGATGTGTACCTTACCAGCGCTCGTAGTAGCTCCTGGGTATTTGATACCGATGCTGTTGCTCACATTTGCAACTCAAAGCAGGAACTGCGGAATAAGCGGAGACTGGCCAAGGACGAGGTGACGATGCGCGTCAGGAATGGCTCCAAGGTCGATGTGATCGCCGTCGGCACGCTGCCTCTACATCTACCGTTGGGATTAGTTTTAAACCTTAATAATTGTTATTTAGTACCAGCTTTGAGCATGAATATTGTATCAGGGTCTTGCTTAATGCGAGACGACTACTCATTTAAGTCAGAGAATAATGGTTGTTCTATTTATATGAGTGATATGGTTTATAGTCATGCTCCGCTGGTGAATGGTTTATTCTTGATGAATCTCGATCGTGATTTTACACATATTCATAGTGTGAGTACCAAAAGATGTAAAGTTGATAACGATAGTCCCACATACTTGTGGCACTGCCGCCTTGGTCATATCGGTGTTAAGCGCATGAAGAAGCTCCATACTGATGGACTATTAGAGTCTCTTGACTTTGAATCATTTGACACATGCGAACCGTGCCTCATGGGCAAGATGACTAAGACTCCATTCTCAGTAATAATGGAGAGAGCGACCGACTTATTGGAAATAATACATACTGATATGTGTGGTCCAATGAACGTTGAAGCTCGCGGTGGCTACCGTTATGTTCTCACTCTCACCGATGATTGGAGTAGGTATGGGTATATCTACTTGATGAAACACAAATCTGAGACGTTTGCAAAGTTCAAGGAATTTCAGAGTGAGGTTGAGAATCAACGTGACAGAAAAATTAAGTGTCTACGATTTGATCGTGGAGGAGAATATTTGAGTCACAAGTTAAGCACACATCTAAGGAAGTGTGGAATTGTTTCACAACTGATGCCGCCTGGCACACCACAACACAACGAAGTGTCTGAACGTCGTAATCGCACTTTATTAGATATGATACGATCTATGATGTCTCTTACCAACTTACCGCTATCATTTTGGGGATACGCATTAGAAACTGCAACATTCACTTTAAATAGGGCACCGTCTAAATCCGTTGAGACGACACCGTATGAACTGTGGTTTGGCAAGAAACCTAAGCTGTCGTTTCTTAAAGTTTGGGGCTCGATGATTATGTGAAGAAACTTCAACCCGAAAAGCTCGAACCCAAAGCGGAGAAATGCGTATTCATAGGATACCCTAAGGAAACTATTGGGTATACCTTCTATCTTAGATCCGAAGGTAAAACCTTTGTTGCCAAGAACATATCTTTTCTAGAGAAAGAGTTTTCTCGAAAGAAGTAAGTGGGAGGAAAGTAGAACTTGATGAGGTAATTACACCCCCTCTCGAACAGGAGAGTAGCGCAGCGCGGGAAATTGTTCCTGTGGTGCCTACGCCAACTGAAGATGAAGTTAATGATGATGATCATGAAGCTTTGGATCAAGTTACTACTGAACCACGAAGGTCCACAAGGGTACGATCCGCACCAGAGTGGTATGGCAACCCTGTGATAGAAATCATGTTGTTAGACAACGGTGAACCTTCAAACTATGAAGAAGCAATGGCGGGCCCGGATTCCAACAAATGGCTTGAGGCTATGAAATCGGAGATAGGATCCATGTATGAGAACAAAGTATGGGCTTTGGTGGACTTGCACGATGATCGGCAAGCCATAGAAAATAAATGGATCTTTAAGAAGAAGACTGATGCAAACGGTAATGTGACCGTTTACAAAGCTTGACTTGTCGCAAAGGGTTTTAGACAAATTCAAGGAGTTGACTATGATGAGACTTTCTCTCCCGTAGCGAAGCTGAAGTCAGTCCGAATCATGTTAGCAATTTCCGCTTTTCATGATTATGAAATTTGGCAAATGGACGTCAAAACAACGTTCCTTAACGGGTATCTTAAGGAAGAGTTGTATATGATGCAACGAGAAGGTTTTGTCGACCCTAAGAGTGCTAACAAGGTATGCAAGCTCCAGCGCTCCATCTATGGGTTGGTGCAAGCATCTCGGAGTTGGAACATTCGCTTTAATGAGGTGATTAAAACTTTTGGGTTCACACAGGTTTATGGAGAAGCCTGTCTGTACAAGAAAGTGAGTGGGAGCTCTGTAGCTTTCCTCATACTATATGTGGATGACATATTATTGATGGGGAATAATATACAGTTGTTGGAGAGCATAAAGGCCTGGTTGAACAAGAGTTTTTCAATGAAGGACCTCGGAGAAGCTGCATACATATTAGGCATCAAGATCTATAGAGATAGATCGAGACGCCTCATAGGTCTTTTGCAAAGTACATACCTTGACAAGATATTGAAGAAGTTCAATATGGAAAACTCAAAGAAGGGGTTCTTGCCAGCTTTGCAGGGTATGAGATTGAGTAAGACTCAGTCACCGACCACGGCAGCAGATAGAGAGAAGATGAGTACTGCCCCCTACGCTTCAGCCGTAGGCTCTGTAATGTATGCCATGCTGTGTACCAGACCTGATATAAACCTTGCCATAAGTTTGGTAGGGAGGTACCAAAGTGATACCGGTATGGAACATTGGACAGCGGTCAAGAATATCCTTGAGTACCTGAAGAGGACTAAGGAGATGTTTCTCGTTTATGGAGGTGACGAAGAGCTCGTCGTAAAGGGTTACGTCGATGCTAGCTTCGACACAGATCCGGACGACTCTAAGTCACAGACCGGATACGTGTATGTTTTGAATGGCGGGGCAGTGAGCTGGTGCAGCAGCAAGCAAGAAGTCATGGCAACATCTACATGTGAAGCGGAGTACATAGCTGCTTCAGAAGCGGCTCATGAAGGGATTTGGATGAAGGAGCTCATCACCGACCTTAGAGTGGTCCCAAGCGCGTCGAGTCCGATGACACTCTGCTGTGATAACACTGGGGCCATTGCCATAGCCATGGAGCCCAGGTTTCACCGGAAGACCAAGCATATCAAACGCCGCTACAACTCCATCCAAGACCATGTCCAGAGTGGAGTAATAGATATTTGTAAAGTGCACACGGATCTGAATATTGTAGACCCATTGACAAAATCTCTTCCTCGAGCAAAACATGATCAACACCACAATGCTATGGGTGTTAGATACATCACAATGTAACTAGATTATTGACTCTAGTGCAAGTGGGAGACTGTTGGTCATATTTCCTAGAGGCAATAATAAAATGGTTATTATTATATTTCCTTGTTCATGGTAATCGTCTATTGTTCATGCTATAGTTGTATTAACAGGAAACCGTAATACATGTGTGAATAAATAGATCACAATGTGTCCCTAGCAAGCCTCTAGATTGGCTAGCTCGTTGATCAATAGATGATCATGGTTTCCTGATCATGGACATTGGATGTCATTGATAACGGGATCACATCATTGGGAGAATGATGTGATGGACAAGACCCATTCTAAGCATTGCACTAGATCGTATAGTTCGTATGCTAAAGCTTTTCTAATGTCAAGTGTATTTTCCTTCGATCGTGCGATTGTGCAACTCCCAGATACCGTAGGAGTGCTTTGGGTGTATCAAACGTCACAACGTAACTGGGTGACTATAAAGGTGCACTACGGGTATCTCCGAAAGTGTCTGTTGGGTTGGTACAAATGGAGATCGGGATTTGTCACTCCGTGTGACGGAGAGATATCTCTAGTCCCACTTGATAGAACATCATCATAATGAGCTCAAGTGTGACTAAGGAGTTATTCACGGGATGATGTGCTACGGAACGAGTAAAGTTACTTACTGGTAACAAGATTGAACAAGGTATAGGTATACCGATGATCGAATCTCGGGCAAGTTATATACCGACAGGCAAAGGGAATTGTATACAGGATTGATCGAATCCTTGACATCGTGGTTCATCCGATGAGATCATCGTGTAACATGTGGGAGCCACTATGGGTATCCAGATCCCGCTGATGGTTATTGACCGGAGAGTGTCTCGGTCATGTCTGCATGATTCCCGAACCCATAGGGTCTACACACTTAAGGTTCGATGACACTAGGGTTATAGAGAATTGTTATACGAGGTTACCGTAGGTTGTTAGGAGTCCCGGATGAGATCCCGGACGTCATGAGGAATGGTCCGGAGGTAAAGATTGATATATAGGATGGATGGGTTTGGACGTCGTAAATGTTTCGGGCACCACCGACAAAGTGGCGGGACCACCGGAAGGGTTCCGGAGACCCACCGGGAGGGGCCACAAGCCCCGGAAGGGTACATGTGCCAAGTGCGGGAGGGAACTAGCCCTTGGGAGGGCTCGTGCGCCCCCCACACTTGGCCCAGGCGCACCAGAGAGGGAGGGAGGGGAAACCCTAGGCGCTGGTGGGCCTAAGGCCCACCTAGCGGTGCGCCACCCCCCTCTTCTCCCTGGCCGCTGCCCCCTCCCATCTAGGGCTGCCACCCCCCCTCAAGGGAAACCCTAAAGGGGGCGTCACCCCTCCCTTCCCCTTATATATAGTGGGGTTTTTGGCCTTTGGAGATACGATTTTCCATCTCTCTCTCGGCGCAACCCTGCTCTTCTTCTTCCTCCTCTCCCACGGTGCTTGGCGAAGCCCTGCCGGGAGACCTCGTCTCTCCATCGAAACCGCGCCGTCGTGCTGCCGGAGATCTTCCCCAACCCCCCCTCCTCCTTGCTGGATCAAGGTGCGGGTGACGTCACCAGGCTACACGTGTGTTGAACACGGAGGTGCCGTGGTTCGGCACTAGATCGGAATCACACCATGATCTGAATCGCCGCGAGTATGACTCCATCAACCGTGTTCTAGCAACGCTTCCGCTTAGCGATCTTCAAAGGTATGAAGATGCACTCACCCCTGTCTCGTTGCTGGTCTCTCCATAGGAAGATATGAATATGGCGTAGGAAAATTTTGAATTTATGCTACGTTACCGAACAGTCCTTATATAAGGTTAAAAGACAACTTGATTATCACCATTGTGGCTTTGTGTAGGCGATAAAAGTTCTTGCTAGTTGCCCACAGCAGCCACGTAAAACTTGAAATGACAAAGTAGATGACGTCTAACTTGTTTTTGCACGGTATCTTGTGATGTGATATGACCAAGACGTTATATGATATATGTGATGTATGAGATGATCATGTTTAGTAATAGTTATCACGACTTGCAGGTCTATGAGTACGGAAACTGCCCAGAGCCATATGGCTGTCTTTATTTTATTTTATGCCATTTGCTTTATTTTATCGCTATGAGTTAGCAATAGTTGGCTAGACAACCATGTGACGACATGATGATGGATATCATGTCGGTGCCTTGGAGGTGGACATCAAAAGAACAAGATGATGATGGCCATATCATGTCACTTATTGAATGCATGTCATGTTTATGTTTTATTCATCTTATTTTACTTAGGACGATGGTAGCATTATAAGATGATCCGATGTTCTCCCCAAGTATGCACCGTCGAGAAAGTTTGTCACTTTGAAGCACCTCGTGATGATCAGGTGCGATAGAATCTTTGTTCGCATACAATGGGTGTAAGCTAGTTTTGCACATGCAGAATACTTTGGTTAAACTTGACGAGGCTAGCTTGTACAAACATGGCCTCAGAACGCAGGAGACCGAAAGGTCGAACATGAGTCATATAGTAGATATGATCAACATGAAGATGTTCACCATTGAAATTATTGGAAATATGCCCTAGAGGCAATAATAAATTGGTCATTATTATATTTCCTTGTTCATGATAATCATTTATTATCCATGCTAGAATTGTATTGATTGGAAACTCAAATACATGTGTGGATACATAGACAACAAACCGTCCCTAGTAAGCCTCTAGTTGACTAGCTCGTCGATCAAAGATGGTCAAGGTTCCCTGGCCATAGACAAGTGTTGTCGCTTGATAATGGGATCACATCATTAGGAGAATGATGTGATGGACAAGACCCAAACTATGAACGTAGCATATGATCGTGTCAGTTTATTGCTACTGTTTTCTGCATGTCAATGTACCTGTTCCTATGACCATGAGATCACGCAACTCCCGGACACCGGAGGAATACCTTGTGTGTATCAAACGTTGCAACGTTACTGGGTGACTATAAAGGTACTCTACAGGTATCTCCGAAGGTGTCTGTTGGGTTGGCATGGATCAAGACTGGGATTTGTCACTCCGTGTGACGGAGAGGTATATCGGGGCCACTCGGTAAGACAACATCACAATAAGCCTTGCAAGCAATGTGACTAAGGAGTTAGTCACGGGATCTTGCATTACGGAATGAGTAAAGATACTTGCCGGTAACGAGATTGAACTAGGTATGGAGATACCAACGATCGAATCTCAGGCAAGTAACATACCGAAGGACAAAGGGAACACCATATGGGATTAACTGAATCCTTGACATAGAGGTTCAACCGATAAAGATCTTCGTAGAATATGTGGGAGCCAATATGGGCATCTAGGTCCCTCTATTGGTTATTGACCGAAGAATGTCTCAGGTCATGTCTACATAGCTCCCGAACCCACAGTGTCTGCACACTAAAGGTTCAATGACGTTTCGGTATAGTTGAGTTATAAGTTTTGGTGACTGAAGGTTCTTGGGAGTCCCGATGAGATCCTAGACATCACGAGGAGCTCCGGAATGGTCCCTAGGTAAAGGTTGATATATAGGAAGTCCTGCTTTGGTCACGAGAAAAGTTTCGGGCTCATCGGTAGTGTACCGGGAGTGCCGGGAAGGTACAGGGGGCTGATCGCACAATCTCTGGCGTTAGCTAGACGAACGCTTATGACAACGAACCTTCTCCTGCAACCGCACCAGAAGAATGCTGATAGCACTCCCCGGTAATGAAACTAGAAGAATGTTGTTGACGGCTCACCAGCGCGTGGGTTCGCA
This sequence comes from Hordeum vulgare subsp. vulgare, assembly GCF_904849725.1. NCBI lineage: Eukaryota > Viridiplantae > Streptophyta > Magnoliopsida > Poales > Poaceae > Hordeum > Hordeum vulgare. The sequence continues at coordinate 65,407,727 of NC_058522.1, forward strand.
GCAGTTTTTGAGGGTAGAGTATTCGACCCAAATTTGTAGATCTCCTGAAGGAGGTGAGAGAATACTCTCGAGTATTAGCAGCTGAATTTGTCGGATTCAACCACACCTGAAAGATTAGTATCTGCAAGCACAATAGTAATAGCAAAGTAGTATGATAACAACAGTGTCAGAAACGATCTGTTGACGGTAGACTATTCCTAACGATTGTATCAATGGCGCCTCCGTTGCCGCGTTGACGGAAGTTGTCAGTTCCCGTCAACATCCGGTGAACCAACAGTGTAACAGGTAGAAGCAGTGTAACGAGCAATAGAATAGGCAAGGAACAACAGTAGAGACAGCAGTAGCAAGTAGCAACAGTAGCAAGCGACAGTAGTAGTAGCAGAGCAAGACAAGTAACAGCAGTAGCAACAGTAGTAGCAGCAGATCAAGACAAGTAACATCAGTAGCAAGAGTAGTAGCCACAGAGCAAGACAAGTAACAGCAGTAGGACAAACTCGTAGGCAATGGGTCGGTGATTTGTTTGGATGATATTCCTCATGCAACAGCTACAACACGGAGAGACAAGTGGCTAGCTCCCGTCCGTCATTGTGATGTAGGCATGCATTCCGTGTGTCGTCATACGTGCTTAGGGAAAAGAACTTGCATGACATCTATTGTCCATCCCTCCCGTGGCAGCGGGGTCCAAAAGGAAACTACGAGATATTAAGGTTCTCCTTTTAATAAAGAACCGGACCAACGCATTAGCACTTGGTGAACACATGAACTCCTCAAACTATGGTCATCACCGGGAGTGGTTCCGGTTATTTTCACTCTGGGTTGCCGGATCATAACACATAGTAGGTAACTACAACTTGCAAGATCGGATCTAAAACACACATATATTGGTGACAACATAATAATTTCAGATCTGAAATCACGGCACTCGGGCCCTAGTGACAAGCATTAAGCATGGCAAAGTAGTAGCAACATCAATCTCAGAACATAGTGGATACTAGGTATCAATCTCCATCAAAACTAACTCGATTACATGATAGATCTCATCCTACTCATCACCGCCCAGCGAGGCTACGAATAGATTACTCACGAACAATGAAGAGCTTCATGGAATTGGAGAGGGAAGAAGGTTGATGATGACGATGGTGACGATTTCCCCTCTCCGTAGCCTAAGACGGACTCCAGATCTGCCCTCCAGATGAAGAACAGGTGGCGGCGGCGCCTCCGTATCGAGAACGCGACGAAAACTTCTCTTTTTATTTTTTCTGGGACAAAAGGCAACTTATAGAGCTGGAGTTGGGAGCGGCAGGTGCCTGTGGGCCCCACAAGCCTGCCCACCGCCATCACGGGGGTGGTGGCGGAGTAGGGGTTTGTGGTCCACTAGCCCACCCCCTGAGGTGGAACTTGGCGTAGATATTTTTGATATTTTCCAAAACTGCTCCCCGTAAATTTTCAGGACGTTTGGAGAACTTCGATTTCTGCACAAAAATAACACCAAGGCAATTCTGCTGAAAACAGCGTCAGTCCAGGTTAGTTCCATTCAAATCATGCAAATTATAGTCCAAAACAAGGGCAAAAGAGTTTGGAAAAGTAGATACGTTGGAGACGTATCAACTCCCCAAGCTTAAAACCTAGCTTGTCCTCAAGCAACTCAGTTGACAAACTGAGAGAGAAAGAAAAACTTTGACGAACTCTGTTTGATCTTGTTGTTGCAACTATGTCTAACTCATAACCTGAATTTCAGCAAGATCACAAGTTAACCACATAAGCAAATGACACAAAGGTCTCACGGTAAACTAATATCAATGGCATAATCAGCTAACGAGCAAATAATAATGAGTTTCAAATACCAACACTTCAATCAAAACAAGCATGAAGCAATATGAATAGGTGGTATCTCGCTAGCTCTTTCTGAGACCGCAAAACATAAATGCAGAGCACTTTCGAAGATCAAGGGCTGACTAAACATTGTAATTCATAGCAACGAAGATCCAGTCATAGTCATACTCAATATCAATCAAAAGCAAAGCATAAAAATGACAGAGGTGCTCTCTAATTGGTGCTTATATAAGAGGAGGATGACTCGACAGGAAAATAAATAGACAGGCCCTTCGCAGAGCGAAGCATTGATTTGCAGAGGTGCCAGCGCTCAAGCTTTTGAAAACATAGATAATAATTTTGGGTGGCATGCTTTCATTGTCAACGCAATGACCAAGAGTTCTCAATATCTTCCATGCTACTCATGCTATAGGCGGTTCCCAAACAGAAAAGTAAAGTTTTAACTCCCCCACCACCAATCAATCACACTCCACAGCTAGCCGAATCCTCGGGTACCGTCCATACTAACATCAATCCGGGGGGAGTCTTGTTTTACAGTTATGTTTTCGATTTAAGCATGGAACTGGGCATCCCAAATACTGATCCCTTTCTCGTGAATGACTGTGAATAAACACATGTCGAGGATAAAACTCCTAGCATGGAAGATTCCAATAGCCCTCTGTCACCACATGAGCGGTTCGGGCATGCAAAACAGATTATTTCTTGAAGGTTTAGAGAATGGCACATGCAAATTTACTTGGAACGGCAGGTAGATACCGCAAATAGGTAGGTATGGTGGACTCTCATGGAAAAACTTTTGGGTTTATGAAAGTGGATGCACAAGCAGTATTCCCGCTTAGTACAAGTGAAGGCTAGCAAAAGACTGGGAAGCGACCAACTAGAGAGCGACAACAGTCATCAAGATGCAATGAGTTTGACTAACATTGAATGCAAGCATGAATAGGATATAAATCACCATGAACACGAACATCATAGAGGCTATGTTGATTTTGTTTCAACTACATGCATGAACATGCGCCAAGTCAAGACACTTGAAACATTCAAAGGAGAATACCATCCTATCATACTACATCACAGTCATCTCAAAATCTATGTTGGCAATCAAGACAAACCATTATAAGCTCTCAGCTAAATAAGCATGGCATCAGAAACTATGATCTCTAAGTTGTCATTGCAAACATGGTTCTCTCACGGCAAAGCTAAATCTGGGTAGACAAGCTAGTCATATTTACAAAAAAATAGATAGAGTTCATACCAGCTTTTCAGTCTCAGTCACTTCATCATATACCATCATTGTTGCCTTTCATTTGCACGATTGAACAATGAAAACGATAATAAGCGCATTGGACTAAGCTGAATCTGCAGGCAAACACAAAGGAGAAGACAAAATAATATGGCTCTTTGAAATCTAAACAGGTAAGCATGTAAGAACCACTAAGCATTGTAACCAATATCTTCTACCTTGACACAAAGAAAAAGAAAACTATTTACACGGGAAAGCTCCCAACAAGCAAAAGGAGAAAGGAAAATATTTTTGGGTTTTCTCAAAAGGACACAAAACAAGAAAACAAGAAAACAAAAAGAAACTAGCATGGATAATACAGTGGCAAAATGTAAACACCGCCTAACAAAGTGAAAGCATAAGCATGAATGTAAAGTCGGTGAGAACACGTACTCTCCCAAGCTTAGGATTTTGGCCTAGCTTGGTCTACTCCCATGGATAATCCTTGCGAAACCCAAAGTCATAATGGGTGTTATACGGGAGTGTTGCAGCCACTGCCTAAATAGCTGCCTCACGAAGTCAAGCAGCAGTCGCCTCCCTCTCATAGTCCTCTGCCTCTCCTATGGTTATGTAGTATCTTCGTTTAACCTGAAAATCAAAGAAAGCAGGAGAAGGAAGGGTAATATGGAAAAATCGTTGCCGGTTAAATATCAAGCGGTATAGGAGGGATCCATGATCTCTCTCAAGGAACTGGTAGCGAGTTAGAGCGACACGATCAAGGTGTTGGGTAACGTAGCATAAATTCAAAAAATTTCCTACGCATATTCAGATCTTCCTATGGAGAGACCAGCAACGAGAGAGGGGTGAGAGCATCTTCATACCTTTGAAGATCGCTAAGCGGAAGCATTGCTAGAACGCGGTTGATGGAGTGGTACTCGCGGCGATTCAGATCGCGGTGTGATTCCGATCTAGTGCCGAACTACGGCACCTCCGCGTTCAACACACGTGCAACCCGGTGACGTCTCCCGTGCCTTGATCCAGCAAGGAGGAGGGAGAGGTTGGGGAAGATCTCCAGCAGCACGATGGCATGGTGTTGATGGAGAGACGAGGTCTCCCGGCAGGGCTTCGCCAAGCACCGGTAGAGAGGAGGAGAAAGAAGAGCAGGGCTGCGCCGAGGGAGAGAGAAAATTCTGTCTCAAAACAGCCCCAAACCTCAACTATATATAGGGGGAGACGGAGGGGGCGCAGCCCTTAGGGTTCCCACCCCCAAGAAGTGCGGCAACCTCCATCTGCGCCAGGAGGTGGTGGCCAGGAGGGGAGGAGGGGTGTGGCGCACCCCTGGTGGGCCTTAGGCCCACCTGGCTTAGGGTTTGCCCCCCTTCCCTCTCCCCTGCGCCTTGCGCCCCTGGTGGGAGGCGCACCAGCCCACTCTGGGCTGGTTCCCTTCCACCTTTTGGCCCATGTCACCTTTTGGGGCTGGTGGCCCCTCCCGGTGGACCTCCGGAACCCTTTCCGGTGGTCCCGGTACGTTACCGGTGACGCCCGAAACACTTCCGGTGTCCGAAACCATCCGTCCTATATATCAATCTTTACCTCCGGACCATTTCGGAGCTCCTCGTGACGTCCGGGATCTCATCCGGGACTCCGAACAACTTTCGATAACCTCGTATCACAATTCCCTATAACCCTAGCGTCATCAAACCTTAAGTGTGTAGACCCTACGGGTTCGGGAGACAGGTAGACATGACCGAGACACCTCTCTGGCCAATAACCATCAGCAGGGTCTGGATAACCATGGTGGCTCCCACTTGCTCCACGTTGATCTCATCGGATGAACCACGATGTCAAGGATTCAATCAATCCCGTATACAATTCCCTTTGTCTGTCGGTATAGAACTTGCCCAAGATTCGATCGTCGGTATACCTATACCTTGTTCAATATCGTTGCCGGCAAGTCTCTTTACTCGTTCCGTAGCATGTCATCGTGTGACTAACTCCTTAGTCACATTGAGCTCATGATGATGTTTTATCGAGTGGGCCCCAGAGATACCTCTCTGTCACGCGGAGTGACAAATCCCGATCTCGATTCGTACCAACCCAACATACACTTTCAGAGGTACTCGTAGTGCACCTTTATAGTCACCCAGTTACGTTGTGACCTTTGATACACCCAAAGCACTCCTACGGTATCCGGGAGTTGCACAATCTCACGGTCGAAGGAAAAGGCACTTGACATTAGAAAAGCTTTAGCATACGAACAATACGATCTAGTGCTACGCTTAGGATTGGGTCTTGTCCATCACATCATTCTCCCAATGATGTGATCCCGTTATCAATGACATCTAATGCCCATGACCAGGAAACCATGATCATCTATTGACTAACAAGCTAGCCAACTAGAGGCTTGCTAGGGACACATTGTGATCTATTTATTCACACATGTATTACTGTTTCCTGTTAATACAATTATAGCATGAACAATAGACGATTATCATGAACAAGGAAATATGATAATAACCATTTTATTATTGCCTCTAGGGCATATTTCCAACACAAGGTAGGCTGTACGGAGAGGAGGGTCTTTTGGACGGATGGATACCCCAAGAAAGTTTGCTAAGCGTGTAGCATAAACTCCACCAAAGAAATCCCCCTCACTGGCATTTTTATTCAGCCTCCTTGCTATAATAGCTCCCATATTGAAGCTCCTGTCACCTGTTACTGCGCTCTTAAGGATACTAAGGTCGGAACCGCATAGGTGACAATGTGCACCCTTGCCGTTAATGCACCTACCTATGAAGAGGGAAAGGTAGTGCAAGGCAGGGAAATGGATGCTTCCTATGGTGGCTTGCGTGATATCTCTGGTTTCTCCAACAGTTATACTGGAGACAGAGTCTCTTACCGAAGACTTAGGAGGATCATTAACACTACCTCCATCGGGTATCTTGCAAATCCTATTGAAATCCTCCAGACCCACGGTATAGGATTTATCGTACAGATCAAATAGTATGGATGATTCACGGCCAACTAAAAATTTAAATCTACGCACGAAAGAGGCAGTGAGTAGAGCATACTGTTCACATTTATGTGAGAGGAATTCTTCTAACCCGGCATTGCGGACAAGTGCATCAAACTCATCCTTGAATCCTGCTTCGATCATGAACTCATCGGAAGGCCATTCACATGGTTGCACCGGTGCGTCCCTTAGTTGAAAAGGTCCGAGCTCCCAAAAGGAGAGACGAGGACCCTTCTTACTTGAGGAACCACCATGAAACTTCCTCCTGAACATAATTTCCTTTTGCTGAAATTTTCGAAGTTCAAGAGAAAAGTGAATGAGGACCAACCATACCTTGTAGCAACTACTCCTACTAGTGCCTAGAGACCGTATCACGCGCTAAAACTACTTGGAACCAGCTAAAATCAACATTTATAGCTCAAGAACAGGGTCACCAAGGTAGAAAGAATTCGTGAAGGATAAAGCACTAGAGGAAAAACTAATTGGACCAATGGAGGAGTCACTTACCAAGGAGTAATTTCCCCAAAACAGTTCGGAGAATGGTGCTTTGAGCAAGGAGATCGAAAATCACAGCCAAATGAGCAAAAACACGGATTTGAGCTGCGAAACAATTTTTTGTGGAGGTGGAAGAAGAGGCTGAGAGATGGAATGAGTGGAGGGGATGCCTGTGGGCTCCACAAGCTTGCACCCTGCCACCAGGGGGGTAGGTGGCGGTGGGGGGGCTTGTGGCCCACTGGTCAGGCCCCCAGGCCAGCTCTCAGGCCCAGAAATTTTCAAAAATTCCAGAAAAAATCATACTAAATTTTCGGGACCATTGGAGAACTTTTATTTTCGAGGTATTTTTCTCCGGGACGCTAAAACAGAAAACAGGAAAAGCTAAACTAATTCTATCATTTTTCTTCTAAACAAAAAGAAAAGGAAAACTCAAAACAGAGGTATGTGACTCTTTTGATTCATTCGTCTCATGGTCATCGAAAGAAATCCGTCAATGGGATTGATCAAGTCCATATGACAAAACCTTTTTGAATCGCAAGAGAGAACGGAGAATTTTTGAATAGCCAGTAAGTCACCTCAATGGGGATATGAATCTCCCCAACAAGCAAATCATACTTCATCTTGACACGAGGAATAGGGCATTCAAAGCTCCCAATGAGAATCGATGAAGTCTTTTCGATAGCATTGATGCAAAGTACTGGATATCGTTTCTTCGGAAAGTGCACGGTGTGCTCATTACCGTTGATATGGAAAGTGACATTGCGTTTGCTGCAATCTATGACAGCCCCTGCAGTGTTTGAAAAGGGTCTTCCGAGGATGATAGCCATGGCATCGTCCTCGGGAATATCCAAGATAACAAAGTCTTTTAAGATAGTGGTATTAGCAACCACAACAGGCACATCCTCGCAAACGCCGATAGGGAAAGCAGTTGATTTGTCGGCCATTTGCAGAGAAATTTTAGTGGATGTCAACTTACCCAACTCAAGTCTACGATAAAGAGAGAGCGGCATAACACTAACACCGGCTCCAAGGTCACATAAGGCAGTTCTTACGTAGTTTCCTTTAATGGAGCAAGGTATAGTGGGCACTCCGGGATCACCAAGTTTCTTAGGAGTTCCACCTTTGAAAGTGTAGTTGGCAAGCATGGTGGAGATCTCAAGATCTGGTATCTTCCGTTTATTAGTCACGATATCTTTCATGTACTTGGCATACGGAGACATCTTGAGCATATCAGTTAACCGCATCTGCACAAAGACGGGTCTTATCACCTTAACGAAGCGCTCAAAATCCTCATCATCCTTTTTCTTGGATGGCTTAGGAGGAAAGGGCATAGGTATCTCAACCCATGGCTCCCTTTCTTTACCATGCTTCCTAGCAGTGAAGTCATTCTTGTCGTATATCTTAGGTTGTGGATTATCAGGATTAACCGTAGGTTCAATCTCCACATCCTCATCATGGCTAGGTTGAGCATTATTATGAACATCACTGTCCACATTGTCACCAGGTTCATGTTCATCACCTGATTGTGTTTCCGCATCAGACGCAGAGATACCATTAGGTTCTTCAGGTGTGATAGTATTTGGTGAACTGGCATGTAGGCTCCTATCATCCTTCTTCTTCTCCTTAGGATGACTAGGTGTATCAACATTGATTCCTTGAGAATCTTGATCAATTCTCTTAGGATGACCTTCAGGATACATAGGTTCCTCAGTCATTTTGCCTCCTCTAGTAATGACTCTGACAGAGTTGTCATTTAATTCATTGAGCAAGTCATTCTAAGCTTTAAGTACTTGTTCTACCTGAGTAGTAATCATAGAGGCATGTTTACTCAGAAGCTTCAGAGCATTGACATTTCTGTCTACACAAGCACTTAAATGGCTAAGCATACGAGCACTTTGTTCCAAATGTCTGCTAACATAATCATTGAAACTCTGTTGTTTGACAACAAAGTTGTCAAATTCATCAAAGCATAGGCTATCAGGTTTATCAAAAGGAATATCACTCTCATCAAACCTACGCAGAGAATTCACTTCTACTATCTGTATCGGGTTATTGAGACCATGGATCTCTTCGATAGGTGGTAGATTTTTGACATCTTCAAATCTAATGCCTTTCTCTTGCATAGATTTCTTGGCTTCTTGCATAACTTCGGGACTGAGGAATAGAATACCTCTTTTCTTAGGAGTTGGCTTTGGAGGTGGTTCGGGAATAGTCCATGCATTATCGTTGATCAAGAGGTTATTCAGTAGGGTCTCACCTTGTTCTACAGTTCGTTCCCTAAAAACACAACCAGCACAACCATCTAGGTGGTCTCTAGAGGCATCGGTAAGTCCGTTATAGAGGATATCAAGTATCTCGTTCTTCTAAAGAGGGTGATCAGGCAAAGCATTCTGTAGCTGGACGAGCCTCCCCCAAGCTTGTGGAAGACTCTCTTCTTGGAGTTGAGCAAAGTTGTATATTTCCTGCAAGGCAGCTTGCTTCTTATGGGCAGGGAAATATTTCTCACAGAAGTAATAGACCATCTCCTGGGGACTACTCACACATCGAGCAGCAAGAGAAGTGAAACAACTTAGAGATATAGTAGTGGCGGATCTTCTCCTCATTAGTGAAAAGGTTGCCTATTTCGGATAGTTTGGCAAGATGGGCTATGACCGTCTCAGACTCATAACCGTGAAAAGGATGAGATTCGACTAAAGAGATTATCTCAGGGTCGACAGAGAATTCATAATCCTTATCGGTGACAAAGATAGGCAAAGTGGCAAACTTCGGGTCATTTTTCATCCTAGCTTCACGAGATTTTTCCTTCCACTTGAGAAGTAATTTCTCAGCGTCATAGGCATCCTTACACGCAAGAAAATCCTCAGCTATGTCTCCCTCCAAAACGTAACCCTCAGGTATATCAGGCAATTCATATCTAGGAGAGCTAGATCTAACAGGAGCAAAAGCAGGTTCTATCTCAATAGCATCGTCAGTATCAGAAGCATCACGAGCATTGGTAGTAACTCTAGCAATATGAGCATCAAGGAACACTCCTAGTGGAACATCAGGCAAAGGAGTATCTCTAGCAGTATCAAGCATAGCGTCATCAGACAAATCAATATCAAGCATAGCATCTCTAGCAGTATCAGACATAGTATCAAGCATAGCATCATCAGGCATAGTATCAAGCATAGCATCTCTAGCAGTATCAGGCATAGTATCAAGCATATCATCTCTAGCAGTAGTATCACAAGCATCATCAAGCAAAGACGACATATCAAGATTTCTAGCAGGAGGTGATGTCGCAAACTTACTCATAACTGAAGGTGAATCAAGTGCAGAGCTAGATGGCAATTCCTTACCTCCCCTCGTAGTTGAGGGCAAGACTTTGGTCTTCGGATCCTTCAGATTCTTCATAGTGATCAGCAGATATAAATCCCAAGTGACTCAGAGAATATAGCAATACCTCCCCGGCAACGACGCCAGAAAAATGCTTATCACGCAATCTCTGGCGTTAGCTAGACGAACGCTTATGACAACGAACCTTCTCCTACAACGGCACCAGAAGAATGCTGATAGCACTCCCCGGTAATGAAACTAGAAGAATGTTGTTAACGGCCCACCAGCGCGTGGGTTCGCAGCAGTTTTCGAGGGTAGAGTATTCGACCCAAATTTGTAGATCGCCTGAAGGAGGTGAGAGAATACTCTCGAGTATTAGAAGCTGAATTTGTCGGATTCACCACACCCGAAAGATTAGTATCTGCAAGCGCAGTAGTAACAGCAAAGTAGTATCATAACAACAGTGTTAGAAACGATCTGTTGATGGCAGACTATTCCTAACGATTGTATCAATGGCGCCTCCGTTGCCGCGTTGACGGAAGTTGTCAGTTCCCGTCAACGTCCGATGAACCAACAGTGTAACAGGTAGAAGCAGTGTAACGAGCAATAGAGGTGGCAAGGAACAACAGTAGTGACAACAGTAGCAAGTAGCAACAGTAGCAAGCGACAGTACTAGCAGCAGAGCAAGACAAGTAACAACAGTACAACAGTATTAGCAGCAGAGCAAGACAAGTAACAGCAGTAGCAACAGTAGTAGCAGCAGAGCAAGACAAGTAACAACAGTAGGACAAACTCGTAGGCAATGGGTCGATGATTTGTTTGGATGATATTCATCATGCAACATCTATAACACGGAGAGACAAGTGGCTAGCTCCCGTTCGTCAATGTGATGTAGGCATGCATTCCGTGTGTCATCATACGTGCTTATGGAAAAGAACTTGCATGACATCTATTGTCCATCCCTCCCATGGCAGCGGGGTCCAAAAGGAAACTACGGGATATTAAGGTTCTCCTTTTAATAAAGAACCGGACCAACGCATTAGCACTTGGTGAACACATGAACTCCTCAAACTATGGTCATCATCGGGAGTGGTTCCAGTTATTGGCACTCCGGGGTTGCCGGATCATAACACATAGTAGGTAACTACAACTTGCAAGATCGGATCTAAAACACACATATATTGGTGACAACATAATAATTTCAGATCTGAAATCATGGCACTCGGGCCCTAGTGACAAGCATTAAGCATGGCAAAGTAGTAGCAACATTAATCTCAGAACATAGTGGATACTAGGGATCAATCCCCATCAAAACTAACTCGATTACATGATAGATCTCATCCTACTCAGCACCGCCCAACGAGCCTACGAATAGATTACTCACGAACGTCGAAGAGCTTCATGGAATTGGAGAGGGAAGAAGGTTGATGATGACGATGGCAACGATTTCCCCTCTCCGGAGCCCAAGACGAACTCCAGATCTGCCCTCCAGATGAAGAACAGGTGGTGGCGGCGCCTCCGTATCGAAAACGCGACGAAAACTTCTCTTTTTATTTTTTCTAGGATGAAAGGCAACTTATAGAGCTAGAGTTGGGGGCGGCAGGTGCCTGCGGGCCCCACAAGCCTGCCCACCGCCACCAGGGGGGTGGCGGAGCAGGGGCTTGTGGCCCACTGGCCCACCCTCTGAGGTGGAACTTGGCACATATATTTTTGATATTTTCCAAAACTGCTCCCCGTAAATTTTCACGACGTTTGGAGAACTTTGATTTCTGCACAAAAATAACACCAAGGCAATTGTGCTGAAAACAGCGTTAGTCCAGGTTAGTTCCATTCAAATCATGCAAATTATAGTCCAAAACAAGGCCAAAAGAGTTTGGAAAAGTAGATACGTTGGAGACGTATCACGGGCCACCGGGAGGGGTGTGACGACCTGATACGTCTCCATCGTATCTACTTTTCCAAACTCTTATGCCCTTGTTTTGGACTCTAATTTGCATGATTTGAATGGAACTAACCTGAACTGACGCTCTTTTGAGCAGAATTGCCTTGGTGTTATTTTTGTGCAGAAATCAAAGTTCTGCAAACGTCCTGAAAATTTACGGAGATCATTTTTGGAAAATATGAAAAATATCTGCGCCAAGTTCCACGTGAGGGGGTGGGCCAGTGGGCCACAAGCCCTGCCTCCGCCACCCCCTGGTGGCGGTGGGCAAGCTTGTGGGGCCCACACAACTCTGCCGCCCCAACCTTAGGTCTATAAGTTCAGTTTCATCCCAGAAAAAAATAAAAAAAGAAGATTTCGTTGCGTTTGCGATACGGAGGCGCCGCCACAACATGTTCTTCATCTGGAGGGCAGATCCGGAGTCCGTTTTGGGCTCCGGAGAGGGGACATCGTCGCCATCGTCATCATCAATCTTCTTCCCTCTCCAATTCCATGAAGCTCTTCGTCATTCATGAGTAATCTATTCGTAGGCTCGTTGGGCGGTGATGAGTAGGATGAGATCTATCATGTAATCGAGTTAGTTTTGATGGGGATTGATCCCTAGTATCCACTATGTTCTGAGATTGATGTTGCTACTACTTTGCCATGCCTAATGCTTGTCACTAGGGCCCGAGTGCCATGATTTCAGATCTGAAATTATTATGTTGTCACCAATATATGTGTGTTTTAGATCCGATCTTGCAAGTCGTAGTTACCTACTATGTGTTATGATCCGGCAACCCCGGAGTGACAATAACCGGAACCACTCCCGGTGATGACCATAGTTTGAGGAGTTCATGTGTTCACCAAGTGCTAATGCGTTGGTCCAGTTCTTTATTAAAAGGAGAACCTTAATATCCCATAGTTTCCTTTTGGACCCCGCTGCCACGGGAGGGATGGACAATAGATGTCATGCAAGTTCTTTTCACTAAGCACGTATGACGACACACGGAATGCATGCCTACATCACATTGATGAACGCGAGCTAGCCACATATCTTTTTGTGTTATAACTGTTTCATGATGAATATCATCCAAATAAATCACCAACCCATTGCCTACGAGTTTGTCCTACTGCTGCTGTTACTACTGTTGCTGCTGTTGTTACTTGTCTTGCTCTACTGCTGTTACTTGTCTTGCTCTGCTGCTACTGTTTCTACTACTCTCGCTTGCTACTGTTGCTACTTGCTACTGCTGTCACTACTGCTGTTCCTTGGCAATGTTGTGACATGTTACACTGCTGCTACCTGTTACAATCTTGAGTCGCTGGTCGTTGACGGGAACAGACAATTTTCGTCAACAAGGCAACTTGGCGCCATTGATACAATCGTTAGAAATAGTCTGCTGTGTCAACAGATCGTTTCTGACACCGTTGTTATCATACTACTTTGTTACTAATACTTTGCTTGCAGATACTAATCTTTCAGGTGTGGTTGAATCTGACATATTCAGCTGCTAATACTCGAGAGTATTCTCTCACCTCCTGTTTGGCGATCAACAAATTTGGGTCGAATACTCTACCCTTGAAAACTGCTACGATCCCACGCGCTGGTGGGCCGTCAACAACATTCTTTTAGTTTCAATTGCCGAAGAGTGCTAGCAGCATTCTTCTGGTGCCGTTGCAAGGGAAGGTCTGCTGTTATGGAGTCAGCATTTTTCTGGCGCCGTTGCCGGGGAGGTATTGCTATATTCTCTGAGTTACTTGGGATTTATATCTGCTGATCACTATGAAGAATCTGAAGGATCCAAAAACCAAAGTCTTGCCCTCAACTACGAGGGGAGGTAAGCAATTGCCATCTAGCTCTGCATTTGATTCACCTTCAGTTATGAGTAAGTTTGCGACATCACCTCGTGCTAGAAATCTTGATATGTCGCCTCTTCTTGATGATGCTTATGATGCTACTGCTAGAGGTTCTATGCTTGATACTATGCCTGATACTTCTTTGCCTGATACTGCTAGGGATGCTATGCCTGATGATACTATGCTTGATACTGCCAGAGATGCTATGCTTGATACTGCTTTGCCTGATGATGCTAGAGATGCTATTTTTCCTGATGATGCTATGCTTGATACTGCTAGAGATACTACTTTGCCTAATGTTCCACTAGGAGTATTCCTTGAGGCTCATATTGCTAGAGTTACTGCCAATGCTCGTGATGCTTCTGAAACTACCGATACTATTGAGATAGAACGTGCTTTTGCTCCTGTTAGATCTAGCTCTCCTAGATATGAATTTCCTGATATACCTGAGGGTTATGTTATGGAGGGAGAGATAGCTGAGGATTTTCTTGCGTGTAAGGATGCCTATGAAGCTGAGAAATTACTTCTCAAGCGGAAGGAAAAATCTCTGAAAGCTAGGATGAAATACGACCCGAAGTTTGCCACTTCACCTATCTTTATCATCGATAAGGATTATGAATTCTCTGTCGATCCTGAGATAATCTCTCTATTTGAATCTGATCCTTTCCACGGTTATGAGTCTGAGACGGTCGTAGTCCATCTTGCCAAACTACACGATATAGCCACCCTTTTCACTAATGAGGAGAAGATCCACCACTACTATATCCTTAAGTTGTTTCCTTTTCTCTAAAGGATGACGCTAAAGTCTGGTTCACCTCTCTTACTCCTGGATGTGTGAGTAGTCCCCAGGATATGGTCTATTACTTCTGTTAGAAATATTTCCCTGCCCATAAGAAGCAAGCTGCCTTGCAGGAAATATACAACTTTTCTCAACTCCAAGAAGAGAGTCTTCCACAAGCTTGGGGGAGGCTCGTCCAGCTACAAAATGCTTTGCCTGATCACCCTCTTAAGAAGAACGAGATACTTGATATCCTCTATAACGGACATACCGATGCCTCTAGAGACCACCTAGATAGTTGTGTCGGTTGTGTTTTTAGGGAACGAACTGTAGAACAAGCTGAGACCCTATTGAATAACATCTTATTCAACGATAACGCTTGGACTATTCCCAAATCACCTCCTAAGCCAACTCCTAAGAAAAGAGGTATTCTATTCCTCAGTCCCGAAGATATGCAAGAAGCCAAGAAATCTATGCAAGAGAAAGGCATTAGATCTGAAGATGTCAAAAATCTACCACCTATCGAAGAGATCCATGGTCTCGATAACCCGATAGAGGTAGTAGAAGTGAATTCTCTGCGTAGGTTTGATGAGAGTGATATTCCTTTTGACAAACCTGCTAGCCTATGCTTTGATGAATTTTACAACTTTGTTGCCAAACAACAGAGTTTCAATGATTATGTTAGCAGGCATTTGGAACAAAGTACTCGTATGCTTAGACATTTAAGTGCTTGTGTAGATAGAAATGTCAATGATCTGAAGCTCCTGAGTAAACATGCCTCTATGATTACTACTCAGGTAGAACAAGTACTTAAAGCTCAGAATGACCTGCTCAATGAATTAAATGACAACTCTGTCAGAGTCATTACTAGAGGAGGCAAAATGACTCAGGAACCTTTGTATCCCGAAGGTCATCCTAAGAGAATTGATCAAGATTCTCAAGGAATCATTGCTGATACACCCAGTCATCCTAAGGATAAGAAGAAGGATGATAGAAACCTACACGCCGGTTCACCAAATACTGTCACACCTGAAGAACCTAATGATATTTCTGTGTATGATGCAGAAACACAATCTGGTGATGAACATGAACCTGGTGACAATATGGACAGTGATGTTCATAATAATGCTCAACCCAGCAATGATGAGGATGTGGAGATTGAACCTTCGGTTAATCCTGATCTATGCCTTCACTGCTAGGAAGCATGGTAAAGAAAGGGAGCCATGGGTTCAGAGATCTATGCCCTTTCCTCCTAAGCCATCCAAGAAAAAGGATGATGAAGATTTTGAGCGCTTCGTTGAGATGATAAGACCCATCTTTCTGCATATGCGGTTAACTGATATGCTCAAAATATCTCCGTATGCCAAGTACATGAAAGATATCGTGACTAATAAATGGAAGATACCAGATCTTGAGATCTCCACCATGCTTGCCAACTACACTTTCAAGGGTGGAACTCCTAAGAAACTTGGTGATCCCGGAGTGCCGACTATACCTTGCTCCATTAAAGGAAACTACGTAAGAACTGCCTTATGTGACCTTGGAGCCGGTGTTAGTGTTATGCCGGTCTCTCTTTATCGTAGACTTGAATTGGATAAGTTGACACCCACTGAAATTTCTCTGCAAATGGCCAACAAATCAACTGCTTTCCCTATCGGCATTTGCGAGGATGTGCCTGTTGTGGTTGCTAACACCACTATCTTAACAGACTTTGTTATCTTGGATATTCCCGAGGACGATGCCATGGCTGTCATCCTCGCAAGACCCTTTTTAAAGACAGCAGGGGCTGTTATAGATTGCAACAAAGGCAATGTCACTTTCCATGTCAACGGTAATGAGCACATAGTGCACTTTCTGAAGAAACGATATCGAGTACATTGCATCAATGCTATCGAAAAGACTTCATCGATTCTTATTGGGAGCTTTGAATGCCCTATTCCTCGTGTCAAGATGAAGTATGATTTGCTTGTTGGGGAAATACATATCCCCATTGAGGTGACTTAGTGGCTATTTTAAAATTCTCCGTTCTGTGTTGCGATTCGAGAAGGTTTTGTCATGAGGACTTGATCAATCCCATTGACGGATTTCTTTTGATGACCATGAAATGGATGAATAAAAGAGTCACATACCTCTGTTTTGAGCTTTCATTTTCTGTTGTTTAGAAGAAAAATGATAGAATTAGTTTAGTTTTTCCTGTTTTCTGTTTTAGCGTTCCGGAGAAAAATATCTCGAAAATAAAAGTTCTCCGATGGTCCTGAAAATTTAGTAGGATTTTTTCTGGAATTTTTGAATATTACTGGGCCTGAGAGCTGGCCAGTGGGCCACAAGCCCTGCCACCGCCACCCCCTGGTGGCGGAGGGAAAGCTTGTGGGGCCCACAGGGACCCCCTCCACTCATTCCAGCTCCCAGCCTCTTCTTCCACCTCGAGAAAAAATTGTTCCACAGCTCAAACCCGCGTTCTTGCTCATTTGGCTATGATTTTCGATCTCCTTGCTCAAAGCACCATTCTCCGAACCGTTTTGGGGAAATTACTCCTTGGTAAGTGACTCCTCCATTGGTCCAATTAGTTTTTGCTCTAGTGCTTTATCCTTCGCGTATTCTTGCTACCTTGGTGACCCTGTTCTTGAGCTAGAAATGTTGATTTTAGTTGGTCCCAAGTAGTTTTAGCGCGTGATACAGTCTCTAGGCACTAGTAGGAGTAGTTGCTACAAGCTGGGTTAATCTTTATTCACTTTTCTTTCGAAGTCTCTAAAATTTTTAGAACTTTTCAAAGCTAGAAAAAGGAAAAGATGAGGAGGTTCTTGAGAGGCTCTTCAAGCCGTAACCCCAAGGAGGATGAGAAGAACCACCCCAAGTACGTAGTCCCTTGAGTCACAGAAGTTCGAGCGTGCGAGTGGCCAAGTGATGAATTTTTGCGTGCTGCTGGGCTTTATGAAGACTTTTATTACTTGGTGGAGAATGTAGGTCTTACTGCGTTCGTTGCAGATAAGTGCTCACAATACCTCCTCCTCACCAATATTTTCGTTCAAAGCTTCAACTTTTATCCGAGGAAGAATCCTCCCATGGTTGAGTTCATGATATATGATGTTCCCGAGTGCATGACACTACAGGATTTTTGCAATGTATGCAAATTACCTTATGTTGGGGATATCCGTGACCCTCGTCCACGGGACTTGGAGGATTTCATTGGTTTTATTGCTGTTGGAGAGGAGAGAGGAGTGTTTTGCACTAGAATTGCTAGCATACAATTTCCTGTGCTTCGGTACTTCTCACTATTTGTGGGAAAATGTTTGATTGGCCGTGGGGAGGCTGGATCACTTAGTTCTCCAAACCTTGCGGTTTTGCGCGAGGGCCTTTAAAACGATAAGACTTACAACCTAGGTGCTATAGGGGCCCAACGGTTGAACATCAACCGTTCCATGGGTGTCGTCTATGGAGGTATCTACGCTACCCGTCTTGACAGACACTTTGAGATACCCATTAGACTGTGAGAGGAAGGAGAGATGCTTCTCCCTGAGAAATATCTAGATTATGACAACATGGTTCACCATGATTTTTTGGATAGAGATACTAGTAGACGGATGATTTATAACCTGGTATTTAGTCAGGGTACTCGAGAGACTATTACTTTACGTGCTCCTTCTTTGTTCGATCTTCATGCAGGCAGGTACACTATTATGCCCTCGGACATCTACGCATATTGGGGCTTGGCCCAACCCCAGGCGCCCGTGCCCGAGCCGCCAGTCGAGTACCAGACGCCAGTTTATCAGTGGGAGCCAGAGGAGCTCAGACAGCAGTGGCATCCACAGTCTGCTCCAGAGTATCCTGGAGCTGGTGATTTCCCACCATGGGAGTAGACCAAGCTAGGACAAAATCCTAAGCTTGGGGGAGTACGTGTTCTCATCGACTTTACATTCATGCTTATGCTTTCACTTTGTTAGCCGGTGTTCACACTTTGCCACTGTATTATCCATGCTAGTTTATTTTCGTTTTCTTGTTTTCTTGTTTTGTGTCCTTTTGAGAAAACCCAAAAAGATTTTTCTTTCTTCTTTTTGCTTGTTGGGAGCTCTCCCGTGTAAATAGTTTTCTTTTTCTTTGGGTCAAGGTAGAAGATATTGGTTTCAATGTTTAGTGGTTCTTGCATGCTTACCTGTTTAGCTTTCAAAGAGCCATATTACTTTGTCTTCTCCTTTGTGTTTGCGTGCAGATTCAGCTTAGTCCAATGCACGAGCACTCTTATTATTGTTCACATCGTTCGATCGTGCAAGTGAAAGGCAATAATGATGATATATGATGAAGTGACTGAGACTGAAAAGCTGGTATGAACTCTATCTATTTTGTTTTTGTAAATATGACTAGCTTGTCGACCCAGATTTAGCTTTGTTGTGAGAGAACCATGTTTGCAATGACAACTTAGAGATCATAGTTTCCGATGCCATGCTTATTTAGCTGAGAGTTTATCATGGTTTGTCTTGAATGCCAACATAGATTTTGAGATGACTATGATGTAGTATGATAGGATGGTATTCTCCTTTGAATGTTTCAAGTGTCTTGACTTGGCGCATGTTCATGCATGTAGTTGAAACAAAATCAACATAGCCTCTATGATGTTCGTGTTCATGGTGATTTATATCCTATTCATGCTTGCATTCAATGTTAGTCGAACTCATTGCATCTTGATGACTGTTGTCGCTCTCTAGTTGGTCGCTTCCCAGTCTTTTGCTAGCGTTCACTTGTACTAAGCGGAATACTGCTTGTGCATCCACTTCCATAAACCCAAAAGTTTTTCCATGAGAGTCCACCATACCTACCTATTTGTGGTATCTACCTGCCGTTCCAAGTAAATTTGCATGTGACACTCTCTAAACCTTCAAGAAATAATCCGTTTTGCATGCCCGAACCGCTCATGTGGTGACAGGGGGCTATTGGTATCTTCCATGCTAGGAGTGTTATCCTCGACATGTGTTTATTCACTGTCATTCACGAGAAAGGGGCCGGTAATTGGAATGCCCAGTTCCACGCTTAAATCGAAAACATAAATGTAAAACAAGACTCCCCCCGGATTGATGTTAGTATGGACGATACCCGAGGATTCGGCTAGCCGTGGAGTGTGATTGATTGGTGGTGGGGGAGTTAAAACTTTACTTTTCTGTTTGGGAACCGCCTATAGCATGAGTAGCATGGAATATATTGAGAACTCTTGGTCATTGCGTTGACAATGAAAGCATGCCACCCAAAATTATTATCTCTGTTTTCAAAGCTTGAGCTCTGGCACCTCTACAAATCAATGCTTCCCTCTACGAAGGGCCTGTCTATTTATTTTCCTGTTGAGTCATCCTCCTCTTTTATAAGCACCAATTAAAGAGCACCTCTGTCATTTTTATGCTTTGCTTTTGATTGATATTGAGTATGACTATGACTGGATCTTCGTTGCTATGAATTACAATGTTTAGTCAGCCCTAGATCTTTGAAAGTGCTCTGCATTTATGTTTTGCGGTCTCAGAAAGAGCTAGCAAGATACCACCTATTCATATTGCTTCATGCTCGTTTTGATTGAAGTGTTGGTATTTCAAACTCATTATTATTTGCTCGTTAGCTGATTATGCCATTGATATTAGTTTACCGTGAGACCTTTGTGTCATTTGCTTACGTGGTTAACTTGTGATCTTGCTGAAATTCTAGTTATGAGTTAGACATAGTTGCAACAACAAGATCAAACAGAGTTTGTCAAAGTTTTTCTTTCTCTCTTAGTTTGTCAACTGAGTTGCTTGAGGACAAGCAAGGTTTTAAGCTTGGGGGAGTTGATACGTCTGCATCGTATCTACTTTTCCAAACTCTTTTGCCCTTGCTTTGGACTCTAATTTGCATGATTTGAATGGAACTAACGTGGACTAACGCTGTTTTCAGCAGAATTGCCTTGGTGTTATTTTTGTGCAGAAATCAAAGTTCTCCAAACGTCCTAAAAATTTACGGAGATCATTTTTGGAAAATATGAAAAATATATGCGCCAAGTTCCACCTGAGGGGGTGGGCTAGTGGGCCACAAGCCCTGCCTCTGCCACCCCCTGGTGGCGGTGGGCAAGCTTGTGGGGCCCACACAGCTCCGCCGCCCCCAACCTAGGTCTATAAGTTCACTTTTGTCCCAGAAAAAAATAAAAAGAGAAGATTTCGTCGCGTTTGCGATACAGAGGCGCCGCCACAACCTGTTCTTCATCTGGAGGGAAGATGTGGAGTCCGTTTTGGGCTCCAGAGAGGGGAAATCGTCGCCATCGTCATCATCAACCTTCTTCCCTCTCCAATTCCATGAAGCTCTTCGTCGTTCGTGAGTAATCTATTCGTAGGCTCGCTGGGCGGTGATGAGTAGGATGAGATCTATCATGTAATCGAGTTAGTTTTGATGGGGATTGATCCCTAGTATCCACTATGTTCTGAGATTGATGCTGCTACTACTTTTTCGTGCTTAATGCTTGTCACTAGGGCCCGAGTGCCATGATTTCAGATATGAAATTATTATGCTGTCACCAATATATGTGTGTTTTAGATCCGATCTTGCAAGTTGTAGTTACCTACTATGTGTTATGATCCGGCAACCCCGGAGTGACAATAACCGGAACCACTCCCGGTGATGACCATAGTTTGAGGAGTTCATGTGTTCACCAAGTGCTAATGCATTGGTCCGGTTCTTTATTAAAAGGAGAAACCTAATATCCCGTAGTTTCCTTTTGGACCCCGCTTCCACGGGAGGGATGGACAATAGATGTCATGCAAGTTCTTTTCCCTAAGCACGTATGACGACACACGGAATGCATGCCTACATCACATTGACGGACGGGAGCTAGCCACATATCTCTCCGTGTTATAACTGTTGCATGATGAATATCATCCAAACAAATCACCGACCCATTGCCTACGAGCTTGTCTTACAGCTCCTGTTACTACTGTTGCTGCTGTTGTTACTTGTCTTGCTCTGCGGCTGTTACTTGTCTTTCTCTGCTGCTACTGTTGCTACTACTGTCGCTTGCTACTGTTGCTACTTGCTACTGCTGTCACTACTGTTGTTCCTTGCCAATGTTGTTACTTGTTACACTGCTGCTACCTGTTACAATCTTGATTCGCTGGTCGTTGACGGGAACAGACAATTTCCGTCAACGAGGCAACTTGGCGCCATTGATACAATCGTTAGAAATAGTCTGTCGTGTCAACAGATTGTTTCTGACACTGTTGTTATCATACTACTTTGCTACTCATACTTTGCTTGCAGATACTAATATTTCAGGTGTGGTTGAATCTGACATATTCAGCTGCTAATACTCGAGAGTATTCTCTCACCTCCTGTTTGGCGATCAACAAATTTGGGTCGAATACTCTACCCTCGAGAACTGCTACGATCCCACGCGCTGGTGAGCCGTCAACAACATTCTTCTAGTTTCGATTGCTGGAGAGTGCTAAGAACATTCTTCTGGTGCCGTTGCAAGGGAAGGTCTGCCGTTACGGAGTCACGACCCAAGGGCTTCATAGGTTGTGAGAGTAGGTAGACTAGACCCTAGTGGGCTGTCCGAAGCCTCCTCTAAAGGCCCATGCGGTTGAAGTAGAGGGATAAGGAAAAAAGCCAAAGGGGAAATGGTTTCCAAGTGGGAAGGAAGGAGTCCTAATCCTACTAGGATTGGAGGAGGACTCCTCCTCTCCTCCTCACTTCGGCCGGCCAAAAGGGCAAGCCCTAGGGCTCCGGCCTCCCTCCTCTCCTCCTATATATACTAGATGTATTGAGGGTTTTTGAGAACATAGAAATCAGCCACGGCTGCCTCTTTCTCCCTCTAGATGTGTTTCTCCTCTAGTCTAGTTCGACAGTACTTAAGCGAAGCCCTACTGGATTAGTTCACCACTGCGACCACCACCCTGCCGTGCTAGAGAACTCATCTACCTCTGCGCCCCTCTTGCTATATCAAGAAGGCGGAGATCGTCATCGAGCTGTACGTGTGCTGAACGCGGAGGTGCCATCCGTTCGGCACTAGATCGGGATGGATCGTGATGGGATCGCGGGACAGATCGTGATGATATCGCGGGATGGGATGCATTTGGATCACAATGATGTTCTACTAGATCAACCGCATTATATATACGCTTCCGCCTAGCGATCTACAAGGGTATGTAGATTCACTCTCCCCTCTCGTAGATGATCATCACCATGGATAGTTATCGCGTGTGCGTAGGAAATTTTTTGTTTCCCATGAAACATTCCCCAACAGAAACCACCTCATCTCACGTGATGATCGGACTTTGGTTAGTGGATTTGGACCATGTCACACTTAGACAACCCGAGGGATGTTGATTTGAGTGGGAGTTCATTAGTAATTTGATTAACTGAACTAATTATCATGAACTTAGTCTAAATTGTGTTTGCAAACTACATTGTAGATCAGTGGCTCGCACAGTAACACCTGTGAATATTAATGTACTCCTGGAGAAATCTATGGTGAAATATGATGTAGGTAACTATGCGGACTGGGCCCATGAACTGAGGATTATCCACACGACATCACAAAAGTCTTATGTCCTTGATGCACAGCTCCGTGCGCCACCCCGTTATACTTGTGATCTGCGTTGGGTTTTCCGCAAAGAGGAGCGGGTGATGCAACACAATATAGATAAGTATTTCCCACAGTGAGAACCAAGGTTATTGAACCAATAGGAGTAGCACGCAACCCTCGTCTTCAGCGACTGCACACAAAGTAGCAAACACTTGCACCCAACGCGGGCAAGAGGGTTCTAAATCCCCTTGGACTCATTTCTTGTAAGCAAATGAAATGTGTAGATGATAGTTGATAATTGCAAAAAAAGTAAATAAAGGTAGCAAGGAAATAGAGGTTTTGTAAATACATAAGTGGATAGACCCGGGGAGCCATAGTTTCTCTAGTGGCATCTCTCATGTAGTAGGCATATGGTGGGTAAACAAATTACCGTTGGGCAATTGATAGAAAAGCGCATAGTTATGCAATCTTTATTCACGACAATGATCATGTGTATATAGGCATCATGTCCATAAGCAAATAGGCCGACTCCTGCATGCACCTATTACTATTACTTCACCCATTGACCGCTATCCATCATGTATCTAGAGTGTTAAGTAAAATAGAGTAATGCTTGGAGAACAATTACACGATGTAGACAAAGATAACTCAATTAATATGAATTAACCCCATCATTTTATCTTAGTGGCAACAATGCAAAGACGTGTCTTGTCCATTTCTATCACTGGGATATAGAGCACCACCAGATTGAACCCACTACAACACACCCGTCTCACTGAAGATAGATTAATCTAGTTGGCCAAACTACATCAATAGATTTGAGAGATTTATGAAGCTTTAATAATCATGCAAATAAGAATCATATAATTCATAGAAGACTCAAATATTTTTTCATGAATAATATGAAGATAAACCCACAATTCATCGGATCCCAACAAACGCACTGCACAAAGTGATTACATCGAATAGATCACCGCGAAGATGCAGTGAACTTTATATTGAAGATCAAGAGAGAGAGAGAGAGAGAGAGTGAGTGAGTGAGTGAGTGAGTGAGTGAGTGAGAGAGAGAGAGAGAGATAGATCTAGGTACTAACTACGGACCCGTAGGTTTGAGGTGAACTACTCATAAATCACCGTGGGAGCAACAAGGTTGATGTAGAGGCCCTCCATGATCAATCCCCTCTCCGGCAGGGCACCGGAACAGAGATCCAGATGGGCACACGGTGAAACAGAGGCTTGCTGTGGTGGAAAAAGTGTTTCGGGTGGCTCCATAGGATTTTTGGGATATATTGGAATTTATAGGCCACAGAGGGGCGTTGGGAGACGCAAGGGGGATCCAACATACAATAGGGAGCGACCACCCTCTGGTCGTGTCCCGATGTGTGTTGTATCCCTTGTGCGACCTTCGGTATCCTCCCGAAGCTTCCACGTCTTCTATTGGTCTAGAAAAAATCATCAAAAAGTGTAGTGGCAATTGGATTTCATTTGGTACTGTAAACGTGAAAAGCCAAAAACACGCAGACAAAGACAACTCACATTAGGCATTGGGTTAATAGGTTATTGCTAAAAATAATATGAATCATCAAATAAATGCCCAAAAAGTATCCTATAATGATAATATTATAGCATGGAACAATAAAAAAATTATAGATACGTTGGAGACGTATCAACATCCCCAAGCTTAATTCTTACTCGTCCTTGAGTTGGTAAATGATAAAAATTGATTTTTTTATGTGAGATGCTATCCAACATGTAATCTATTGCACATATGATCATTGAGAAACGACGAATTAATAAATATTCATAAATATAAGTAACATAATCATCAAGTTTCAAAATATACGATCCTTAGAGAATGTTTACCCCCTATTAATTTTATCGTATTAGCATGGCATGGCTCTGTCTCCACCACATAAATACAAATGTCAAGCACCACAATGTTAAGTCACGCATTTGGATCGTACTTTTTAACGCACTTCAACTTTTTATTACTCATTCAATACATGAACCTGAACCATGAATATAACATATAGGTGGAACAAAATATGGTGGTAGGTTTTAAAGGGGTAAAAGTGGAGTAGAAAGTATCGCATGAACTCAGTGTATCAACGAGTTATGGAGATGCCCATCAATAGATATCAATGCGAGGAGTAGGGATTGCCATGCAACGGATGTACTAGAGCTATAAGTGTGTGAAAACTCAACTGAAGCTAGGTCGGTTGCATCCAACTTGCTTGCTAATGAAGACCTTGTGCATTTGGGAAAGTCCGTCATCGGAATATACAAGCGAAGTTCTATAATGAAAAATTCCCACTAGCATATGGAAGTGAAAAAACAAGAGACTCTCTATATGAAGAACATGGTATCACTTCGAGGCGCAAGTATGGAAGAAGAGGTAGTAGCAATGTCCCTTCTGTGGGGGATCATTGTCTCCATCATCCTTTCCTCACTGAGATAGTGCCCTAATAATGATGATCATCATACTTTTATTTACTCATAACTCGGTACAAAAAACTATAGTATGACTCTATATGAATGCCTGTGGTAGTGTACCAGGATGTGCAATGATCTAGCGTAGCGAGGGTATCAAAAATGGACAAGCCATGGAAATATCATGCTAGCTATCTTACAATCATACAAAACAATATGACAATGGAAGTACAAGTCATACGATGTGAAGATGAAAGTTGCATGGCAATATATCTTGGGATGGCTTTGAAAATGCCACCATAGGTAGGTATGTTGGCTGTTTTGAGAAAGATATAAGGTGGCTTACGTGCAACTAAGTGTATCATGTCACAGTGTTTGGATGCACCGGCGAAGTATGCACCGATCCTCGAGGTGAGAATGGGCAATGCATGGTACCAAAGAGTCTAGCAAATATGTGGAGGTGAGAGAGCGTGCATTCATGGATTCACATTAGTCATAAAGAACACACATACTTATTTTAAGATTTTACTAGCTCTCTCTCTAAGCAAAGTACTACTCGTATGCCCCTAGGAGGGAGGTTGGTAGGAGTTAACCATCACGCGCCCCCGACCTAAACAACACTAGGATTTTAACGAGGAATAAGAATGCTCACACATCACAACCATTCCATAAAAAATATTTAGATGAATAGCAAGTTGACACTCCGCCAATTAACGACATTCTTATTAACCAATTATTATGCACTCATGCCTTTTCACATTACTACATTAATATTATTAACTCACAGTTTATCTTCTATGTGCTATATGAAGGTTTTGATTATGCATTCCTTGAATATTTATTATTTTTGGACTAGTCTAATAATCCATGAAAATTACCATCTCTATTTATTAAATCTCAAACAAATATATAAATATAAATGAAGAACAAGAGTGAAACTATTTCTAAAAAATCTACACGCCACCGTGCTCTAAAAAGATATAAGTGAAGTACTAGAGCAACTGCTTAGCTCAAAAGATATAAGTGAAGCACAGAGAGTATTCTAATAAATGGTGGTGAATATGTGTCTCTCCTAAGTAGGTGCGTTCAGCAAATAAAGGTTGTGGAAAATCAAAACAAAAGCAAACTAAGATACATGACGCTCCAAACAAAACTCATATCATGTGATGAATAAAAATATAACTCCAAGTGACATACCCATGGTCTGAGACGAAAGAGGGGATGCCTTCGAGAGCATCCCCAAGCTTAGGCGCTTGAGTCTTCCTAGAATATTACCTTGGGGTGCCTTGGGAATCCCCAAGCTTAGGCTCTTGCCGCCTCTTATTCCTTCATCCATCTAGGTAGAACCCAAAACTTGAAAACTTCGGCACACAAAACTCAACAGAAACCTTTGTGAGATCCGTTAGTATAATAAACATATCAAATATTTTAGATACCGTTATAAATTTATTATTTTTTGTTACTTCTTAAGATACTGTATTCTAACTTCTCCATGGCTTATACCCCCCGATACAATCCATAGCATCATCAAAACAAGCAAACTATGCAAGCAAAAACAAAATCTGTCTAAAACATAACATTTTGTAATTATTTGTAAAGAAACTATACTTCTATAATTCCGACAATTCTGAACAATTAGGAAAACCTGAGGAATTTGTAATACAATATTGTGTAAAAAATTCAGATCAAAAAGCGTTCCACTTGTGGGGACCCCGACTTACTGGTCGAGAATCGCCGTGCTCAGTGATCCCAGAGATCAATGCTCACCGAACACAAATACTGAATAAAGAGTCTTACATCCAAGTACCGGTTATTACAACACGTGACCGAAGGGTCGAGTTCACAAGACATGGCCTAAGGCCAAATCACACGAATACACTAATAGCGGAAAACATAGTGCTAAGCGGGTGCCCATGCCATCAAGCCTACACCGACAGGCATTCTAACTCGGAAGCATCCTAGTTCGCAGGGGTGTCACCGAAGACGTACTCATCTCCAAACTCCGGTCCTTCCATGTATGGTCAATAACATAACCAGTGGCAAGCCAATGAGTACATTGAATGTACTCGCAAACAGCCCATGATAAAATCAACGAAAGTGAAGGATAACAATATCATGCATTTCTAGTGTAACTCATCTGGGTGGAATGATCATGAATATGCATCAAGTTAAAGAATTACTCTTGAAGAATAGGTTACAGATATCAATATATCTGCCGAGGGCTGAACCATCCGGGTTCACCCTATATGCCAAGTCACCAAACTTGGTCATATCATTGCTATCATAGAAACACCTTTCTCATCACCACACACACACACACACTTGGTTTATGCGGAAATATCAGGACGTAGTTTAAGCAGGATTACCCAACTGTCCTTGACCTTGGGCACGGATATTCGAATAGTTTACACTCTGCAGAGGTAGTACGCTGGACCCACGAGACCCGGGAAACTTCTGTGTCATCCACGACTCGCGGTATATCACATACCCGAGGTAAGTACCCGATCGATGCCTTTCCCCTGATGATAATAGACAAAGAGGTCCACTCGATTGGTACCCAACCCACATGTTGTACGTCTTACGAGCACCAACTCTGGACAGTACCAACCATGCGGGGACCAACGGTGTGACTGGAACTCATAAAAATGGCATAGTCGTCCTACCCGGCACGACCCCATCACGAGAGTGACCACACATCACTCCCGCCACTAGTAATGTGGCTCTTTGCTAGCACCGACCAGAGTAATTAACATAGCCCCGTCCCATAAGGGGTAACGTGGTCGTA
Organism: Hordeum vulgare subsp. vulgare; assembly: GCF_904849725.1. Taxonomy (NCBI): domain Eukaryota; kingdom Viridiplantae; phylum Streptophyta; class Magnoliopsida; order Poales; family Poaceae; genus Hordeum; species Hordeum vulgare. The sequence continues at coordinate 65,435,906 of NC_058522.1, forward strand.
CTAGAAAGGTTGGGACGGTCGACACATCATAAATCTAATCCCATTTCCGAAACCTTACTCACACAAATACCGGGTGCATCACTTCACCAAAAGTGACCACATATCTTATCAGCACCCTCGGGCATTAGTGGCACCCAACGGGGTTTTCATAAGCTCTTGCTTTATGTCAACAACATGTTCATGAATATACTACTTCTATCTTTACTTGTCAACATGGTATTAGCATGACCCTAAGGGGTAGAGTCAAGCTCAATGCAAAATACTTCGGAGGAGCCTTCGGTAAAAGCATATCAAATGATTACCGACACTTATGATCATATGCAACGGGAATACTTGCTATTTAACATGCAAAGTAACATATGCTCACTCATGGTCAAAGGGTTGCTTGCCTTGGTCAGCTAAGTATCCGGGGTCTTCAAGGTCTTCTGCTCCGATTCCCTCGTCACACGGATTTTCTATCGTCGATAAAACAATAAATAAGAAATAGCTCACATAGAAACAGTCCACAAAGTCATTTTAGAAATGTTCCCTATTACTGATAAATCTAAGATATCATTTATTAAATATTTGCCTTAGTTTTCCCTGAAGGAATATTTTTGAAAACAACCAAGCAGAAGCAAAACTATTCCATTTTAGCCCTTTTTATTATTATAAAAATAGAATAGTTGCTGGAAAAATTCATCTAAGCATATCATTAGATAGTTCACATTTTTAGAGAAATAACAGTGGAAGAATTATATTTTTACACTGGTTAATTTTTTTAATAAAAAACTTAGAAATCCACGTTTTAAAATAAAAAGAAAAATAGGCTAGCTCCTGGCCTGGCTCGGCCTAGAGCTGGGCTGACCCATGGCAGCCGATGGCCTGCCCACGCGCGCGCGCCGTCAGGTTTGAACCTGACGTGCGGGGTCGTGCGGTCAGTGGCCGAGGCCAGCGCGGGGGAGGAGGCTGGGCCACCGACAGGTGGGGCACACCTGTCGGGGTCGTCTCCTACCTCCAGCCAGAGAGGAGGAGGAGGACGCCGACGAGGTTGCCGACGTGCTCAAGCTCCATTGAACACGGGAATGGGTCTGCCTGACCGTCGCCTACCTGTTGGTAGTTGAAACAACAACGGGGAGGCAGGGGTTCGCCAGCGACGAGGAGGCCGTGGGGGAGGAGTTTCGGGAGGTGGTCGAGGGAGTGGCTAGAGACACGGAAAAGCTCGAGTGAGTTGGGGGAAAGCTTCCTGGGATTGAGGGGGTCAGTTTGGCGGGTCGAAGGGCGCAGGAGCCATCGTGTATCCGGAGATCGACCGGAGCTCCGAGGCGGACAGGCCTCGGTCGATCTCGAGCACCGGGGCTCTGCTGGTTTGCTGGGGTTGCTAGGGAGGTGCTAGTGATCATGGCGAAGCTATTTGAGGGGTGCTGGAGCGAGGGGGAGGGCTATTTAAAGGCCCGCGACGGTGAGCAGATTCGGGAGCGCCGGTGACTCACCATGGCGCGCATGGGAATGCAGAGAGAGGTCGGGGTTGAAACCATGATCTTAGCATGTGGTATTGGACCGCCTGAACCATATGCAACAGAGAGAGGGATAGAGAAGGCGAGCATTCGTGGCCGCGCAAGCTTGGCCGGTTCTGGAGCGCGCGGGCACGCGTCGCGCGAGCTCTAGCACGAGAGAGGAGGGGCCCTGAGGCTTGCCCGATGTAGAGGGGTTGTCGGAGAAGAGGTTGGACATCTCGGGGGAGGCTGGAATTGGCCGAAGGCGTCGCCCCCACCTCGGTGACTCCCTGTAGCGCGCCCAGAGCGTAGTTTTGGCATGCCACGACATGCTGGTGCGCTCTGAGGCACTTTGGACGTGTCTAGCATGTCCTGGCACTTGCTGGGGGTGTGGCTAGCCGTTTGGTTTTAGTGGGAGCTTTGGCTGGTCAAAGGAGGCAAGAAATATTGGTGCTGTCAGTCATGAACTAAGGTCTAAATTGGGGGGTTTTGGCCTTTCCACTTTGAACCAGTGAGGGGCCAGTTGACTGGGGTTAGATACAGGTGGTGGCCACTTAATCTGAGAGTTTGAAGCAAAAGAGTTTGGTTTAGCTGTGGCTAAGCTGGCTTTTTCCTATCTGTCAGAAGGTGTTCGACAGTGGGTTTAGGGGGTTGCACCCCACCACTGGTGCTGGGACTTAACATGTTTGGTTTTGGTGGTAAACCATGGAATTCCACCACTTTGAGCTCCAAAGGACAAGTTTAGCTTTGCAAACTTGAAATCACTCCAATATGACCAGATCTGTTCCTTCCAAAGGGAGTGTGGGCAAACTAAGTCCCACAAATCCCATTTTTCGTGTAGAACTCTCATTTGAGGTATTAGGCACTCCTGCAAAGATTTAGCATCATTGCACAAACTTTGCTATGTAGAGTTGCTCTAACTTGATTTTGGACAGACAGGGTTTTAGGGTTATTTGGGGTCCTTATCCACCTTTGATCAAGGTGAAACTTTATGTGGACACCAAACAAGGCTTAAAGATACCACTTGAATTTTCTAGGAATTTATTGAGAATATTATGCCAAAACAGACAAAAATAGCTTTTATAGTTTTGATCAATAAATATAATATCGTGTGTTGATTCTTGTTTCCGGTTTCCTTCGTCTCGATAGAGTTCCGCAAGCGTGTCGGAAAGTGAGGACCCGATCGACTACGTCGGTTCGTCTGCTTCACGGAGTCATTCTTCTTCCAAGCGGGATATCAGGCAAGATGACCATTTCCCCAGATACCATTACTATCATTGCCATGGTAGTTTTACCATTTCTATCCCCAGATACCATTACCACCTGTTAAATATCAGCCTCCTAACATTGACATGAAAACCTTCAACCTGATCACAACCTAGCAAACCACTGACTGGCTATGTTACCACTTGCTTAACCATGTGTTAGTGTTGCTAGATGCAGGTGCAGTTGCTTCCATGTGATAACATGGGTTCCTTGTTATATCACCCTATTAAATGCTATCTAATTTAATGCACCTATATACTTGGTAAAAGGTGGAAGGCTTGGCCTTTCTAGCCTGGTCTTTTGTTCCACCTTTGCCACCTTAGTTTCGGCTACCGGTGTTATGTTCCATAATTGAGCGCTCCTAACACGATCGGGGTTGTTATCGGGACCCCCCTGATAATTCATTTTAGACTAAAGCTGGTATGGCAAGGCCCAACATTTGTACTACATTTTCCCAACATAATAATATTGTTAATACTGAAAGCATAGGGCGCCATGAACCCAAGGAGTAATTTTACATAATACAAGGAGGGCCAGTGTTGATGGTGTTGGTCCAAAGCAGAGCACTGTGCGGGGCCAACCCAGGGCAACTTGGGAGATTTCTATCAGGCCATCGTACGTGTCGCTCATCCGTCATGTCCTGAGAACGAGATACGCGGCTCCTATCGGGATCGTCGACACGCCGGGCGTCCTTGCTGGATTAGCTTTACCTTTGACGAATGTCTTGTGCATCGGGATTCCGGTGATGCTTTGGGTAATCTCAGAGTTGAGGTTTTCCACTAAGGAGTCCGACGAGATCGCGAGTTTCGTGATCGAGGATTTCTATGCGGCTTGTGGTAATTTGTGATGGATTAGTTGGAGCACCCCTGTAGGGTTAAATCTTTCGGAAAGCCGTGCCCGCGGTTATGTGGCAACGTGGAAGCTTTGTTTAACACTGGTTCTAGATAACTTGAAGTTAACTTAATTAAAACATGCCAACTGAGTGCGTAATCGTGACTGTCTCTTTCGTGAGTCCTTCTCCGATCGCGGGCACGGTGGGGTTATGTTTGACGTTAGTAGGTGTTCAGGATCATTCATTTGATCATGAGTAGTTCACGTCCGTTATGTGTAGATCATCCCCCTCTTTATTCTTGTACTTGTAAGTTAGCCGCCTCATATAATGCTTAGTCGCTTATTGCAGCCTGATACATCTCCGTCGTATCTACTTTTCCGAACACTTTTGCCCTTGTTTTGGACTCTAATTTGCATGATTTGAATGGAACTAACTTGGACTGACGCTGTTTTCAGCAGAATTGCCATGGTGTTGTTTTTGTGCAGAAATAAAAGTTCTCGGAATGACCTGAAAATTTACGAAGAATTTTTCTGGAATTAATGAAAAATACCTGCGCAAAGATCCACGGAGGGGGTGAGCCAGTGGGCCACAAGCCCACTGGCCGCGGCCACCCCCCCAGGCCGCACCAACCAGGCTTGTGGAGCCCACGAGGCTCCACCGCCTCCAAATTTAGCTCTATATATTCCGTTTCGCCCGAAAAAAAATCAGGGAGATGGATTCATCGCGTTTTACGATACGGAGGCGCCGCCACCTCCTGTTCTTCATCACGAGGGCAGATCTGGAGTCTGTTCTGGGCTCCGGAGAGGGGAAATCATATCCATCGTCATCATCAACCTTCCTCCATCGCCAATTCCACGATGCTCTTCACCGTTCGTGAGTAATCTCATCGTAGGCTTGCTGGACGGTGATGAGTTGGATGATATCTATCATGTAATCAAGTTAGTTTTGACGGGGATTGATCCCTAGTATCCACTATGTTTTGAGATTGATGTTGCTACTACTTTGCCATGCTTAATGCTTGTCACTAGGGCCCGAGTGCCATGATTTTAGATCTGAACCTATTATGTTGTCACCAATATATGTGTGTTTTAGATCCTATCTTGCAAGTTGTAGTCACCTACTATGTGTTATGACCCGGCAACCCCGGAGTGACAATAGCCGGAACCACTCCCGGAGATGACCATAGTATGAGGAGTTCATGTATTCACCATGTGTTAATGCGTTGGTTCGGTTCTTTATTAAAAGGAGAAACTTAATATCCCGTAGTTTCCATTAGGACCCCACTGCCACGGGAGGGATGGACAATAGATGTCATGCAAGTTCTTTTCCCTAAGCACGTATGACTACATACGGAATACATGCCTACATTAGATTGACGAACGGGAGCTAGTTACATATCTCTCCTTGTTATAGCCATTACATGATGAATCACATCCGGCATACTCATCCATCACCGATCTAATGCCTATGAGTCTTTTACTACTGGTCCTTGTTACGTTACGCTGCTACTACTACTGCTATTACTGTGCTGCTACTGCTGTTACTTGCTGCTACTGTCACTACTGTTGTTACTTGCTACTGCTGTCACTACTGTTGTTCCTTGCTACTTTGCTGTTACTCGCTGCAACACTTTTCTAGCGCCATTGATACAACAAGTCAGGAATAGTCTGTCGTCAACATACCCTTTTCTGGCACCGTTGCTATCATACTACTTTGCTACTGATACTTTGCTTGCAGGCACTAATCTTTCAGATGTGGTTGAATTGACAACTCAGCTGCTAATACTTGAGAATATTCTTTCGCTTCCCCTTGAGTCGAATCAATAAATTTGGGTTGAATACTCTACCCTCGAAAACTGTTGCGATCTCCTACACTTATGGGTTATCAAGACATTTTTCCGGCGCCATTGCCGGGGAAGCACATCTTTATGCTCTGAGTTACTTGGGATTGACGTCTGCTGGTCACTATGAGGAATCCGAAAGATCCAAGAACTGAAATCTTGCCTTCCACTACGAGGACAGGTAAGGAACTGCCATCTAGCTCTGCACTTGATTCACCTTCAGTTATGAGTAAGTTTGTGACATCACCTCCTGCTAGAAATCTTGATATGTCGCATGTGCTTGATGATGCTACTTCTGCTGCCCATGATGCTTGTGATGATGCCATGCTTGATACTGCTTTTCCTGATGATGCCATGCTTGATACTGCTTTTCCTGATGATGCTATGCGTGATACTGCTTTGCCACTAGGTGCATTCCTTGATGCACAAATTGCTAGAGTTGCTGCTAGATGTGATGATACTTTTGAAACTGCTGATACTATTGAAGTAGAACCTGCTACTATGCCTGAATTGCCTGTTATGCCTGAGCGCTATGTTATGGAGGGAGAGATAGCCGAGGATTTTCTTTGCGTGTAATGATAGCTATGATGTTGAGAAATTGCTGCTCAAGTGGAAAGAAAAATCTCTGAACGCTAGGATGAAATACGACCTGAAGTTTGCTACTTCGCCTATCTTTGTGACCGATAAGAATTATGAATTCTCTGTCGACCCAGAGTTAATCACTCTGGTCAAATCTAATCCTTTTCACGTTTATGAGTCTGAAACGGTTGTAGCCCATCTTACCAAACTGCATGATATAGCCACCCTATTCACTAGTGAGGAAAAGATCCGCTACTACTATATCCTCAAGCTATTTCCTTTCTCGCTAAAGGATGATGCTAAGACTTGGTTCACTTCTCTTGCTCCTGGTTGTGTGTGTAGCCCCCAGGATATGGTCTACTACTTCTCTGAAAAATATTTCCCTACCCATAAGAAGCAAGCTGCCTTGCAGGAAATATACAACTTTGCTCAAGCTGAGGAAGAGAGTCTCCCACAAGCTTGGGAGAGGCTCATCCAGCTACTGAATGCTTTTCCTGATCACCCTCTTGAGAAGAATGAAATACTTGATATCTTCTATAATGGACTTACCGATGCTTCCAAAGACCACCTAGATAGTTGTGTTGGTTGTGTTTTTAGGGAACGAACTATAGAACAAGCTGAGATTCTACTGAATAACATCTTGTGCAATGAGAATGCTTGGACTATTCCCGAACCACCTCCTAAGCCAACTCCGAAGAAAAGAGGTATTCTATTCCTCAGTCCTGAAGATATGCAAGAAGCTAAGAAATCTATGCAAGAGAAAGGCATTAAATCTGAAGATGTCAAAAATCTACCACCTATCAAAGAGATCCATGGTCTCGATAACCCGATACAGGTAGTAGAAGTGAATTCTCTGCGTAGGTTTGATGAGAGTGATATTCCTTTTGACAAACCTGCTAGCTTATGCCTGGATGAATTTGATAACATTGTTGCCAAACAACAGAGTTTCAGTGATTATGTTAGCAGACAATTGGAACAGAATGCTCGTATGCTTAGTGATTTAAGTGCTTGTGTGGACAGAAATGTCAATGATCTTAAGCTTTTGAGTAAACATGCCTCTATGGTTACTACTCAGGTGGAACAAGTACTTAAAGCTCAGAATGACTTGCTCAACGAGTTGAATGACAATTCCGTTAGAGTCGTTACTAGAGGCGGTAGAATGACTCAGGAACCTTTGTATCCTGAGGGTCATCCAATGAGGATTGAACAAGATTCTCAAGGAGTTAGCACTGATGCAACTAGTCATCCTAGAAAGAAGAAGAAAGATGATAGGAATCTGCACGCTAGCAACCCTGTTGCTGCTACACCTGAGAGTCCAAACGATGCCTCTGTCTCTCATGCTGAGACACAATCTGGTGATGAACATGAGCCTAATGATAATATCAATAGTGATGTTCATGTTGATGTTCATGTTGATGTTCAACCTAGCAATGATAAGGATGTGGAGATTGAACCTATTGATCTTGACAACCCACAGCCTAAGAATAGAAGATATGATAAGAATGACTTTGTTGTTAGGAAGCATGGTAAAGAAAGGGAACCATGGGTTCAGAAACCTCTACCCTTTCTGTTGGAAATATACCCTAGAGGCAATAATAAATTAGTTATTATTATATTTCTTAGTTCATGATAATCGTTTATTATCCATGCTATAATTGTATTGATTGGAAACACAATACTTGTGTGGATACATAGACAAAACACTGTCCCTAGTAAGCCTCTAGTTGACTAGCTCGTTGATCAAAGATGGTCAAGGTTTCCTGGCCATAGGCAAGTGTTGTCACTTGATAACGGGATCACATCGTTAGGAGAATCATGTCATGGACTAGACCTAAACTAATAGACGTAGCATGTTGATCGTGTCATTTTGTTGCTACTGTTTTCTGCGTATCAAGTATTTGTTCCTATGACCATGAGATCATATAACTCACGGACACCGGAGGAATGCTTTGTGTGTATCAAACGTCGCAACGTAACTGGGTGACTATAAATATGCTCTACAGGTATCTCCGAAGGTGTTCGTTGAGTTAGTATGGATCGAGACTGGGATTTGTCACTCCGTGTGACGGAGAGGTATCTCGGGGCCCACTCGGTAATACAACATCACACACAAGACTTGCAAGCAATGTGACTTAGTGTAAGTTGCAGGATCTTGTATTACGGAACGAGTAAAGAGACTTGCCGGTAAACGAGATTGAAATAGGTATGCGGATACTGACGATCGAATCTCGGGCAAGTAACATACCGAAGGACAAAGGGAATGACATACGGGATTATATGAATCCTTGGCACTGAGTTTCAAACGATAAGATCTTCGTAGAATATGTAGGATCCAATATGGGCATCCAGGTCCCGCTATTGGATATTGACCGAGGAGTCTCTCGGGTCATGTCTACATAGTTCTCGAACCCGCAGGGTCTGCACACTTAAGGTTCGACGTTGTTTTATGCGTATTTGAGTTATACGGTTGGTTACCGAATGTTGTTCGTAGTCCCGGATGAGATCACGGACGTCACGAGGGTTTCCGGAATGGTCCGTAAACGAAGATTGATATATAGGATGACCTCATTTAATTACCGGAAGGTTTTCGGAGTTACCGGGAATGTACCGGGAATGACGAATGGGTTCCGGGAGTTCACCGGGAGGGGGCAACCCACCCCGGGGAAGCCCATAGGCATTGGGGGTGGGGCACCAGCCCTTAGTGGGCTGGTGGGACAGCCCAAAAGAGCCCTATGCACCATAGGAAGAAAAATCAAAGAGAGAAAAGAAAAAAAGGAGGAGGTGGGAAAAGGGGGAAGGACTCCTCCTTCCAAACCTAGTTGGACTCAGTTTGGAAGGGAGGGTTCCCCCCTTAGGTTCGGCCGACCCCCTTGGGAGTCCTTGGACCCCAAGGCTAGGCTCCCCCTCCCCCCCTATATATACGGAGGTTTTAGGGCTTATTTGACACAACTTTGCCACAGCAGCCCGACCACATATCTCCACGGTTTTACCTCTAGATCGCATTTCTGCGGAGCTCGGGCGGAGCCCTGCCGAGACAAGATCATCACCTACCTCCAGAGCGCCGTCACGCTGCTGGAGAACTCTTCTACCTCTCCGTCTCTCTTGCTGGATCAAGAAGGCCGAGATCATCGTCGAGTTGTACGTGTGCTGAACGCGGAGGTGCCGTCCGTTCGGCACTAGATCGTGGGACTGATCGCGGGATAGTTCCGGGGCGGATCGAGGGACGTGAGGACGTTCCACTACATCAACCGCGTTCACTAACGCTTCTGCTGTACGGTCTACAAGGGTACGTAGATCACACATCCCCTCTCGTAGATGGACATCACCATGATAGGTCTTCGTGCGCGTAGGAAATTTTTTGTTTCCCATGCGACGTTCCCCAACAGTGGCATCATGAGCTAGGTTCATGCGTATATGTCTTCTCGAGTAGAACACAAACGTTTTTGTGGGCAGTGATGTGCGTTTTGCTGCCCTCCTTAGTCTTTTCTTGATTCCGCGGTATTGTTTGATCGAAGCGGCTCGGACCGACATTACTCGTACGCTTACGAGAGACTGGTTTCATCGCTACGAGTAACTCCGTTGCTCAAAGATGACTGGCGGGTGTCAGTTTCTCCAACTTTAGTTGAATCGGATTTGACCGAGGAGGTCCTTGGATGAGGTTAAAGAGCAGCTCATATATCTCCGTTGTGGTGTTTGCGTAAGTAAGATGCGATCCTACTAGATACCCATGGTCACCACGTAAAACATGCAACAACAAAATTAGAGGACGTCTAACTTGTTTTTGCAGGGTATGCTTGTGATGTGATATGGCCAACGATGTGATGTGATATATTGGATGCATGAGATGATCATGTTGTAATAGATAATATCGACTTGCACGTCGATGGTACGGCAACCGGTAGGAGCCATAGGGTTTTCTTTATAACTAACGTTTGTGCTTGCAGATGCGTTTACTATTTTGCTAGGATGTAGCTTTAGTAATAATAGCATGGGTAGCACGACAACCCCGATGGCGACACGTTGTTGGAGATCATGGTGTGACGCCGGTGACAAGAAGATCGTGCCGGTGCTTTGGTGATGGAGATCAAGAAGCACGTGATGATGGCCATATCATGTTACTTATGAATTGCATGTGATGTTAATCCTTTTTTGCACCTTATCTTGCTTAGAACGGTGGTAGCATTATGAGGTGATCTCTCACTAAAATTTCAAGACGAAATTGTGTTCTCCCCGACTGTGCACCGTTGCGACAGTTCTTCGTTTCGAGACACCACGTGATGATCGGGTGTGATAGACTCAATGTTCACATACAGCGGGTGCAAAACAGTTGCACACGCGGAACACTCGGGTTAAGCTTGACGAGCCTAGCATGTGCAGACATGGCCTCGGAACACATGAGACCGAAAGGTCGAGCATGAATCGTATAGTTGATATGATTAGCATAGAGATGCTTACCACTGAAACAATTCTCGACTCACGTGATGATCGGACTTGAGATAGTGGATTTGGATCATGTACCACTCAAATGACTAGAGAGATGTACTTTTTGAGTGGGAGTTCTTAAGTAATATGATTAATTGAACTAAATTGTCATGAACACAGTCTAATGGTCTTTACGAATTACGATGTGGCTTGCGCTATAGCTCTACTTTTTTTATATGTTCCTAGAGAAAATTTAGTTGAAAGTTGATAGTAGCAAACTTTGCAGACTGAGTCTGTAAAACCGAGGATTGTCCTCATTGCTGCGCAGAAGGCTTATGTCCTTAATGCACCACTCGGTGTGCTGCACCTCGAGCGTATTCTGTGGATGCTGTGAACATCCGACATACATGTTTCTGATGACTACATGATAGTTCAGTGCAAAATACTTAATGGCTTAGAAGAAAGGCACCGAAAACGTTTTGAAACGTCACGGAACATAAGTGATGTTCTAAAGAGATGAAATTGAGATTTCATGCTTGTGCCCTTGTTAAGAGGTACGAGACCTCCGACAAGATTCTTTGTCCACAAAGTAAAGGAGAAAAGCTCAATCGTTGAGCGTGTGCTCAGATTGTCTGAGTACGACAATCGCTTGAATCAAGTGGGAGTTAATCTTCCAGATGAGATAGTGATGGTTCTCCAAAGTCACTGCCACCAACCTGTGAGAGCTTCGTGATGAACTATAACATATCAAGGATAGATACAATGATCCTTGAGCGATTCGCGATGTTTGACACTGCGAAAGTAGAAATCAAGAAGGAGCATCAATAGTTGATGGTTTGTAAAACCACTAAGTTTCAAGAAAGGCAAGGGCTAGAAGGGATACTTCGTGAAACGGCAAAACAGTTGCTGCACTAATGAAGAGACCCAAGATTAAACCCAAACCCGAGACTAAGTGCTTCTTTAATGAGGGGAACAGTCACTGAGGCGGAGCAACTCTAGATATTTGGTGGATAAGAAGGCTGGCAAAATTCGAAAGAAGTATATTTGATATACATGATGTTGATGTGTACTTTACTGGTACTCCTAATAGCATGAGGGTATTGGATACCAGTTCGGTTGCTAAGTGATTAGTAACACGAAATAAAAGCTACGGCATAAACGGAGACTAGCTAAAAGCGAGGTGACGATACGTGTTGGAAGTGTTACCAAGGTTGATATGATCAAACGTCGCACGCCCCCTCTACCATCGGGATTGGTGTTAAACCTAAATAATTGTTATTTGGTGCTTGCGTTAAGCATGAACATGATTGGATCGTGTTTATTGCAATACGATTATTCATTTAAAGAGAATAATGGTTACTCTATTTTCTTGAATAATCACCTTCAATGGTTTATTGAATCTCAATCGTAGTGTTACACATGTTCATGATATTGGTGCCAAAAGATACGAGGTAATGATGATAATACCACTTACTTGTGGCACTGCCGCTTGAGTCATGTTGGTATAAATTGCATGAAGAGGCTCCATGCTGATGGATCTTTATACTCACTTGATTTTGAATCACTAGTGACATGCAAATCATACCACATGAGCAAGGCCTTGTTTTCATTGAGATGAAATAAGATAGTAACTTGTTGGAAGTGATACATTTTGATGTATGCAGTTCAATGGGTGCTGAGGCACGCAGTGGATATCATTATGTTCTTACTTCAATGACGATTTGAGTAGATACTAGAGTATTTACTTAATGAGTCACAAGTCTGAAATATTGAAAAGTTCAAATTCTGTTTCGGAGTGAAGTTCATCGTAACAAGAGGATAAACTGTCTACGATATGATCATAGAAATGAATATCTGAGTTACGAGTTTTGGTACGCAGTTAAGACAATGTGGAAATTGTTTCGCAGTTCATGCCACCTGGAACATCATAGTGTGATGATGTGTCTGAACGTCATAGCCACGCATTATTCGGTATGGTGCATGCTATGATGTCTCTTATCGAATTACCACTATCGTTTATGGGTTATGCATTAGAGACAACCGCATTCACTTTAAATAGGGCACCGCATATTTCCGTTGAGATGACACAGTATAGACTGATGTTTAGAGAAATCTAAACTGTCATTTCTTGAAAGTTTGGGGCTTCGACACTTATGTGAAAAAGTTTCAGTCTGATAAGCTCGAACCCAAAGCGGATAAATGCATCTTCATAGGATATCCAAAACAGTTGGGTATATCTCCTATCTTAGATCCAAAAGCAAAGTGTTTGTTTCTAGAAACGGATCCTTTCTCGAGGAAAGGTTTCTCTCAAAAGAATTGAGTGGGAGGGTGGTAGAACTTGATGAGGTTACTGAACCATCACTTCAACCAGTGTTTAGCAGGGCGCAGGAAGTTGTTCATGTGGCGCCTACACCAATTGAAGTGAAAGCTGATGATGGTGATCATCGAGCATCGGATCAAGTTACTACAAACCTCGTGGGTTGACAAGGTCGCGTACTACTGCAGAGTGGTACGGTAACCCTGTCTTGGAGGTCATGTTGTTGAGCAACAGTGAATCTACGAGTTATGGAGAAAGCAATGGTGGGCCCGGATTCCGACAAACGGCTAGAAGCCATGAAATCCGAGAGAGGATCCATGTATGAAAACAAAGTGTAGAGTTTGGAAAGAACTACTTGATGGTCATAAGACTATTGAGTAAAGATGGATCTTTGAAAAGAAGATAGACGATGATGGTGATAAGTCACTATTAAGAAAAGCTCGACTTGTCGCAAAGATGTTTTTGACAAGATCAAACAGTTGACTATGATGAGACTTTCTCACTCGTAGCGATGCTAAAGGTTTGTTAGAATTATGTTAGTTGTTGATGCATTATTTATGAAATATTGCACGTAAACATTGTTTCCTCGACGGTTTCCTTGAGCAAACATTGTATGTGATACAACCAGAAGGTTTTGTCGATCCTAAAGATACTAGCAAGTATGCAAGCTCCAGTGATCCTTCAATGGACTGGTGCAAGCATCTCGGAGTTGGAATATACACTTTGATGAGATGATCAAAGATTTTGGGTTTGTACAAGGTTTATGAGAAACTTGTATTTCCAAAGAAGTGAGTGGGAGCACTATAGAATTTCTGATAAGTATATGTGGTTGACATATTGTGGATCAGAAGTAATGTAGAATTTTTGTAAAGCATACAAGGTTGTTTGAAAGGAGTTTTTCAAAGGAATACCTAGATTGAGCTACTTGAACGTTGAGCATCATAGATCTATGGAGATAGATCAAAAACGCTTAATGGAAGTTTCAACAATTTGCATGCCTTGACAAGTTTTTGAAAGAGTTCAAAATAGATCAGCAAAGAAGGAGTTCTTGGTTGCGTTGTAAGGTGTGAATTTGAGTAAGACTCAAAACCCGACCACGGCAGAATAAAGAGAATAGACGAAGGTCGTCTTCTATGCCTTAGCCGTAGAATCTAAAGTCTGCCATGCTGTGTACCGCACCTGATGTGTGCCTTGACTTAAAGTCTGTTGAGAGGTACAGAGAGTGATCCATGATTGAATCACTAGCGGCGGTCAAAATTTATCCTTAGTAACTAATGGACTAAGGAATTTTTTCTCGATTATGGAGGTGGTTAAAGAGTTCGTCGTAAAAGGTTACGTTGATGCAAGCCTTGACACTAATCCGAATAACTATGAGTAGTGAAACGGATTCGTATAGTAGAGTAGATATTTGGAGCATTTCCGAATAGCACGTAGTAGCAGCATCTATAAGATGACATAAATATTTGTTAAGAACGCACGGATCTGAAAGTTTCAGAACCGTTGACTAAAACCTCTCTCACGAGCAAGACGTGATCAGACCCCATAACTATATGGGTGTTGGATTCGTTGGAATCACATGGTGATGTGAACTAGATTATTGACTCTAGTGCAAGTGGGAGACTGTTGGAAATATACCCTAGAGGCAATAATAAATTAGTTATTATTATATTTGTTAGTTCATGATAACCGTTTATTATCCATGCTATAATTGTATTGATTGGAAACACAATACTTGTGTGGATACATAGACAAAACACTGTCCCTAGTAAGCCTCTAGTTGACTAGCTCGTTGATCAAAGATGGTCAAGGTTTCCTGGCCATAGGCAAGTGTTGTCACTTGATAACGGGATCACATCGTTAGGAGAATCATGTGATGGACTAGACCCAAACTAATAGACGTAGCATGTTGATCATGTCATTTTGTTGCTACTGTTTTCTGTGTGTCAAGTATTTGTTCCTATGACCATGAGATCATATAACTCACGGACACCGGAGGAATGCTTTGTGTGTATCAAACGTCGCAACGTAACTGGGTGACTATAAAGATGCTCTACAGGTATCTCCGGAGGTGTTCGTTGAGTTAGTATGGCTCGAGACTGGGATTTGTCACTCCGTGTGACGGAGAGGTATCTTGGGGCCCACTCGGTAATACAACATCACACACAAGCCTTGCAAGCAATGTGACTTAGTGTAAGTTGCAGGATCTTGTATTACGGAATGAGTAAAGAGACTTGCCGGTAAACGAGATTGAAATAGGTGTGCGGATACTGACGATCGAATCTCGGGCAAGTAACATACCGAAGGACAAAGGGAATGCCATACGGGATTATATGAATCCTTGGCACTGAGGTTCAAATGATAATATCTTCGTAGAATATGTAGGATCCAATATGGGCATCCAGGTCCCGCTATTGGATATTGACCGAGGAGTCTCTCGGGTCATGTCTACATAGTTCTCGAACCCGCAGGGTCTGCACACTTAAGGTTCGACGTTGTTTTATGCGTATTTGAGTTATATGGTTGGTTACTGAATGTTGTTCGGAGTCCCGGATGAGATCACGGACGTCACGAGGGTTTCCGGAATGGTCCGGAAACGAAGATTGATATATAGGATGACCTCATTTGATTACCGGAAGGTTTTCGGAGTTACCGGGAATGTACCTGGAATGACGAATGGGTTCCGGGGGTTCACCGGGAGGGGGCAACCCACCCCGTGGAAGCCCATAGGCATTGGGGGTGGTGCAGCAGCCCATAGTGAGCTGGTGGGACAGCCCAAAAGAGCCATATGCGCCATAGGAAGAAAAATCAAAGAGAGAAAAAAAAGAGGAGGTGGGAAAAGGGGGAAGGACTCCTCCTTCCAAACCTAGTTGGGCTCGGTTTGGAAGGGGAGGGTTCCCCCTTATGTTCGGCCGACCCCCTTGGGAGTCCTTGGACCCCCAAGGCAAGGCTCCCCCTCCTCCCCCTATATATACGGAGGTTTTAGGGCTGATTTGACACAACTTTGCCACGGCAGCCCGACCACATATCTCCACGGTTTTATCTCTAGATCGCATTTCTGCGGAGCTCGGGCGGAGCCCTGCCGAGACAAGATCATCACCAACCTCCGGAGCGCCGTCACGCTGCCGGAGAACTCTTCTACCTCTCCGTCTCTCTTGCTGGATCAAGAAGGTCGAGATCATCGTCGAGCTGTACGTGTGCTGAACGCGGAGGTGCCGTCCGTTCGGCACTAGATCGTGGGACTGATCGCGGGACGGTTCGCGGGACGGATCGAGGGACGTGAGGACGTTCCACTACATCAACCGCGTTCACTAACGCTTCTACTGTACAGTCTATAGGGGTACGTAGATCACACATCCCCTCTCGTAGATGGACATCACCATGATAGGTCTTCGTGCGCGTAGGAAATTTTTTGTTTCCCATGCGACGTTCCCCAACACTTTCCTCCCAAACCATCCAAGAAAAAGGATGATGAGGATTTTGAGTGATTCGTTGAAATGATCAAACCTGTCTTTCTGCAAATGCGTTTGACAGATATTCTCAAAATGTCTCCGTATGCTAAGTACATAAAGGATATTGTGACTAATAAGAGGAGGATACCTGAGGTTGAGATTTCCACCATGCTTGCTAATTATACCTTTAAAGGTGGAACTCCTAAGAAACTAGGTGATCCCGGTGTGCCCACTATACCTTGCTCCATTAAAGGTAACTATGTTAGAACTACTTTATGCGACCTTGGAGCCGGTGTTAGTGTTATGCCTCTCTCTCTTTATCGCAGACTTGAACTGGATAAGTTGACACCCACTGAAATCTCTCTGCAAATGGCCGACAAATCAACTGCTTTCCCTATCGGCATTTGCGAGGATGTGCCTATAGTGGTTGTTAATGTCACTATCTTAACAGACTTTGTTATCTTGGATATTCCTGAGGACGATGCCATGGCGGTCATCCTCGGAAGACCCTTTTTAAACACTACAGGGGCTTTTATAGAGTGCAACAAAGGCAATGTCACTTTCCATGTCAACGGTAATGAGCATACGGTGGACTTTCCGAAGAAACAATATCGAGTACATTGCATCAATGCTATCGAGAAGACTTCGTCGATTCTTATTGGGAGCTTTGAATGCCCTATTCCTCGTGTCAAGATGAAGTATGATTTGCTTGTTGGGGAAAAACATATCCCCATTGAGGTGACCTAGTGACTATTCGAAAATTCTCCGTTCTCTTTTGCGATTCGAAAAGGTTTGTCAAGAAGACTTGATCAACCTCATTGACGGATTTCTTTCGATTACCATGAGATGGATGAATCGAGGAGTCACAAACCTCTCTTCCAATATTTCACCTTCCGTTGCTTAGAGGAAAAATGTTAGATTTAGTTTAGTGTTCCCTGTTTTATGTTTTAGCGTTCGATAGAAAAGTACCCCGAAAATAAAAGTTCTCCGAACGTCCTGAAAATAAAGTATGATTTTTTCTGGAATTTTTGAAAAATACTGAGACAAAGAGCTTGTCTGGGGGCTGCACGAGTGGGCCACAAGCCGTGACGGCGCGGGCAACCCCCTGGCCGCGCCACCCAGGCTTGTGGGGCCCACAGACACCCCCTCCACTCATTCTTGCTCTCATCTGGTTCTCCTACCTCCAGAAAAAATCGTTTCATAGCTCAAACCCGTGTACTTGCTCAAAGCACCGTTCTCCGAACCGTTTTGGGGAAATTACTCCTTGGTAAGTGACTCCTCCATTGGTCCAATTAGTTTTTGCTCTAGTGCCTTATACTCTGTATATTTTTGCTGCCTTGGTGACCATGTTCTTGAGCTTTGCATGCTGATTTTAGCTGGTCCCAAGTAGTTTTGATGTGTAATATGGCCTCTAGGCACTTGAGGGAGTAATTGCTACGAGTTTTGTTGAGCCTTGTTCACTTTTCCTTAGAGTCACTAAAAATTTCAGAAATTTTCAGAGATAGAAAAGGGAAAAGATGAGGAGGTTCTTAAGAGGCTCTTCAAGCCGTGACCCCAAGGATGATGGGAGTGAGAAGAAGCCCAAATATCTGGTCCCTCTAGTCACAGAATTTCGAGCTTGCGAGTGGCCAAGCGACGTGTTCTTACGCGTCGCTGGAATTTATGAGGACTTTTATCACTTGGTAGAAAACGCAGGCCTCACCGCCTTCGTTGAAGATAAGTGTCCGCAATACCTCCTCCTCACTAATATCTTCGTACAAAGCTCTAACTTCTATCCGAGGAAGAATCCTCCTATGGTTGAGTTTAAACTTTATGATATCCCCCAGCGCATGTCACTCTAGGATTTTTGCAATGTTTGCAAATTACGTTACGTTGGGGATATTCATGAACCTCGTCCACGGGACTTGGAAGCTTTCATCGATACAATTTTTGTAGGAGAGGAGAGAGGAGTGTCTTGCGCTAGAGCTGCTAGCATTCATTTTCCCGTGCTTCGGTACTTCTCAGTTTTTGTGGGAAAATGTTTGATTGTCCTTGGGAAAGTTGGGTCACTTAGTTACCTAGATCTTGCGGTCTTGCGCGAAGCCCTTTATAACGATAAAACTTACAGCTTGGGCGCAATAGTAGCTCAATGGTTGAACCTGAACTGTTCTAAAGGTGTTGTCTATGGAGGTATCTATGCTACCCGTCTTGCTAGACACTTTGAGATACCTATTAGACTAGAGGAGGAAGAAGAGATTCTTCTTCCCGAGAGATATCTAGATTACGATAGCATAGTTCGCCATGACTTTCTTGATAGAGATATAAATAGAAGGATGATTTATAACCTGGTATTTAGTCAGGGTACTCGTGAGACTATTACTTTGCGTGCTCCTTCTTTGTTCAATCTTCATGCAGGTAGGTACATTAGAATGCCCTTGGACATCTATGCATATTGGGGCCTAGCCCAACCACAGGATCCCGTGCCCGAGCCACCAGTCGAGTACCAGACTCCAGTTTATCAGTGGGAGCCGGAGGAGCTCACACAGAAGTGGCATCCTCAGTCCACTCCGGAGTATCCCGGAGATGTTTATTTCCCTCCTTGGGAGTAGACCAACTTAGGCCAAAAGCCTAAGCTTGGGGGAGTACGTGTTCTCACCGACTTTACATTCTTGCTTATGATTTCGCTTTGTTTGCTCGTGTTCACACTTTGCCACTTTATGATCCATGCTAGTTTATTTTCTTTTTCTAGTTTTATTTTCGTGTGTCTGTCTAGTTTGAGAAAAAACAAAAAGATTTTCTTTTCTTCTTTTGCTTGTTGGGAGCTTTCCCGTGTAAATAGTTTTATTTTTCTTCGGGTCAAGGTAGAAGATATTGGTTACAATGTTTAGTGGCTCTTCCATGCGTACCTGTTTAGTTTTCAAAGAGCAATATTACTTTGTCTTCTCCTTTGTGTTTGCCTGCAGATTCCAGCTTTAGTCCAATGCACGAGCACGCTTATTATTGTTCACATCGTTCGGTCGTGCAAGTGAAAGGCAATAATGACGATATATGATGGAGTGACTGAGCCTGGAAAACCTGGTATGAACTCGATCTATTTTGTTTTTGTAAATATGACTAGCTCATCATGCCTAATTCAGCTTTGTTGTGAGAGAAACATGTTTGCAATGACAACTTAGAGGTCATAGTTGCTTATGCCATGCTTACTTGGCTAGGAGCTTATAATGGTCTGTCTTGGATGCCCACATGAATTTTAAGATGACTGTGTTGTAGTATGATAGGATGGTATCCTCCTTTGAATGATTCAAGTGGCTTGACTTGGCGCATGTTTATGCATGTAGTTGAAACAAAATCAACATAGCCTCTATGATGTTCATGTTCATGGTGATTTATGTCCTACTCATGCTTGCACTCAATGTTAGTTAATCTTAATGCATTTTGATGACTGTTGTCGCTCTCTAGTTGGTCGCTTCCCAGTCTTTTGCTAGCCTTCACTTGTACTAAGCGGGAATACTGCTTGTGCATCCACCTCCCATAAACCCAAAGTTGTTCCATGTGAGTTCACCATACCTACC
Organism: Hordeum vulgare subsp. vulgare; assembly: GCF_904849725.1. NCBI lineage: Eukaryota > Viridiplantae > Streptophyta > Magnoliopsida > Poales > Poaceae > Hordeum > Hordeum vulgare. Next base: position 65,455,637 of record NC_058522.1, read on the forward strand.
TATATGCGCTCTCTACCTGCCGTTCCAAGTAAATTTGCATGTGCCACTCTCTAAACCTTCAAGAAATAATCTGTTTTGCATGCCCGAACCGCTCATGTGGTGACAGGGGCTATCAGTATCTTCCATGCTAGGCGTGTTATCCTCGATATGTTTTTATTCACTATCATTCACGAGAAAGGGGCCGGTAGTTGGAATTCCCAGTTCCATTCTCAAATCGAAAAGATAATTGCAAACAAAACTCCCCCAGGATTGATGTTGGTATGGACGGCACCCGAGGATTCGGCTAGCCCTGGAGTGTGATTGATTGGTGGTGGGGGAGTCAAAACTTTACTTTTCTGTTTGGGAACCGCCTATAGCATGTGTAGCATGGAAGATGTTGAGAACTCTTAGTCATTGCGTTGATAATGAAAGCGTGCCACCCAAAATTATTATCTCTATTTTCAAAGCTTGAGCTCTCGCACCTCTGCAAATCAATGCTTCCCTCTGCGAAGGGCATGTCTATTTATGTTCCTGTTGAGTTATCGTCCTCTTATAAAAGTACTAATTAGAGAGCACCTCTGTCGTTTTTATGCTTTTCTTTTAACTGTGTTGAGTATGACTCTTACTGGATCTTCTTTGCCATGAGTTACAATGTTTAGTCAGCCCTTGGTCTTTGAAGGTGCTCTGCATTTACGTTTTGCGGTCTCAGAAAGAGCTAGCGGGATACCATCTGTTCGTACTGCTTCATGTTATTTTGATTGAGGTGTTGACGTTTGAGACTTATTATTATTTGCTCGCTAGTAGATTATGCCATTGATATGAGTTTACCGTGAGACCTAGATGTCATTTGCTTAATACAGGTAGGGCCAGTGCTGATGGTCCTGGTCCAAAACAGAGCACTGTGCGGGGCCAACCCAGAGCAACTTGGGAGATTTCTATCAGGCCACCGTACATGTCGCTCATCCGTCGTGTCCTGAGAATGAGATACGCGGCTCCTATCCGGATCGTCGACACGCCGGGCGGCCTTGCTGGATTAGTTTTACCTTTGACGAATGTCTTGTGCATCGGGATTCCGGTGATGCTTTGGGTAATCTCAGAGTTGAGGTTTTCCACTAAGGAGTCCGACGAGATCGCGAGTTTCGTGATCGAGGAATTCTATGCGGCTTGTGGTAATTTGTGATGGATTAGTTGGAGCACCCCTATAGGGTTAAATCTTTTGGAAAGCCGTGCCCGCGGTTATGTGGCAACATGGAAGCTTTGTTTAACACTGGTTCTGGATAACTTGAAGTTAACTTAATTAAAACATGCCAACTGAGTACGTAACCGTGACTGTCTCTATCGTGATACCTTCTCCGATCGAGGACACAGTGGGGTTATGTTTGACGTAGTAGGTGTTCAGGATCATTCATTTGATCATTGTTAGTTCACGTCCGTTATGTGTAGATCATCCCCCTCTTTATTCTTGTACTCGTAAGTTAGCCACCTCATATAATGCTTAGTCGCTTGCTGCAGCCTGATACATCTCCATCATATCTACTTTTCCGAACTCTTTTGCCCTTGTTTTGGACTCTAATTTGCATGATTTGAATGGAACAAACCCGGACTGACGCTATTTTCAGCAGAATTTCCATGGTGTTGTTTTTGTGCAGAAATAAAAGTTCTCGGAATGACCTGAAAATTTACGGAGATTTTTTCTGGAATTAATGAAAAATACCTGCACAAAGATCCACCTGAGGGGGGTGAGCCAATGGGCCACAAGCCCACTGGCCGCGAAGACCCCCCCCCCAGGCCGTACCAACCAGGCATGTGGATCCCACGAGGCTCCACCGCCTCCAAACTCAGCTCTATAAATTCCGTTTCGCCCGGAAAAAAATCAGGGAGAAGGATTCATCGCGTTTTACGATACAGAGGCACCGACACCTCCTGTTCTTCATCTAGAGTGCAGATCTGGAGTCCGTTCTAGGCTCCGGGGAGGGGAAATCGTCGCCATCGTCATCATCAACCTTCCTCCATCGACAATTCCATGATGCTCTTCACCGTTCGTGAGTAATCTCATTGTAGGCTTGTTGGACGGTGATGAGTTGGATGAGATCTATCATGTAATCGAGTTAGTTTTGACGGGGATTGATCCCTAGTATCCACTATGTTCTGAGATTGATGTTGCTACTACTTTGCCATGCTTAATGCTTGTCACTAGGGCCCGAGTGCCATGATTTCAGATCTGAACCTAGTATGTTGTCGCCAATATATGTGTGTTTTAGATCCTATCTTGCAAGTTGTAGTCACCTACTATGTGTTATGACCCGGCAACCTCGGAGTGACAATAGACGGAACCACTCCCGGAGATGACCATAGTATGAGGAGTTCATGTATTCACCACGTGTTAATGCGTTGGTCTGGTTCTTTATTAAAAGGAGAACCTTAATATCCCGTAGTTTCCATTAGGACCCCGCTGCCACAGGAGGGATGGACAATAGATGGCATGCAAGTTCTTTTCCCTAAGCACGTATGACTACATACGGAATACATGCCTACATTAGATTGACGAACGGGAGCTAGTTACATATATCTCCGTGTTACAGCTGCTACATGATGAATCACATCCGGCATACTCATCCATCACCGATCCAATGCCTACGAGTCTTTTACTACTGGTCCTTGCTATGTTACTCTTCTGCTACTGCTGTTACTCTGCTGCTACTGCCGTTACTTGTTGGTGCTGTCACTACTGTTGTTACTTGCTACTTGTGTCACTACTGATGTTCCTTGCTACTTTGATGTTACTCGCTGCAACACTTTTCTGGCGCCATTGATACAACAAGTCAGGAATAGTCTGCCGTCAACAGAACCTTTTCTGGCACCGTTGCTATCATACTACTTTGCTACTGATACTTTGCTTGCAGACACTAATCTTTCAGGTGTGGTTTAATTTACAACTCAGCTACTAATACTTGAGAATATTCTTTCGCTTCCCCTTGAGTCGAATCAATAAATTTGGGTTGAATACTCTACCCTTGAAAACTGTTGCGATCCCCTACACTTGTGGGTTATCACAGCCTCACCACTTAACCTACCTCACCTATTAAGCTTTGCTAGTGTTGATACCTTTGGAAATGAGATTGCTGAGTCCCCTGTGGCTCACATATTACTACAACACCAGTTGCAGGTACAGGTAAAGGTTATTTAACGCGAGCGCGTTGATTGTTCATTTGGAGTTGCTTCGTCTTCTTCTTCTTCATCGATCTAGGAAGAGTTCCAGGCCGGCAGCCTGGGATAGCAAGGATGGACGTCGTTTTTATTTTCTCATTTGTTTTCGTCTGTAGTCGGACCCTTCTCTTCTCCATGATGATTATGTATTGTACTGATGTGACTCTGATGTAGCTTGTGGCTAGTGTAAGCCAATAACATATATCTCATCTTTTCAGTACATGTACTTGTAACGATATCCATTCTTGTGAAACGACGAGATGCACTTCTATCCCTGACAAGGCCCTCGTGCCAAATTAAGGATAGGATCGCATCTTGGGCGTGACAAGTTGGTATGAGAGCAGTACCGACCTAGGAGCCCCCTTGTTTGATCGAACTTGGCCGAGTCGAGTCTAGTTAAAAATTGCTTTGAGTCTAGTTATATATCGGAGAGTAGGATTCTTTTTTCTCCTATTTTATGCTCTGGTGAGGAATCTTGACGTAATAATTTAAGTTTGCTCCTCTTCTCACTCAATTTTTTTAGGATCACGCGGATATTTTTGGAATCTATATGATGTCGATGTGACGGAGTTCTGTCTTGGTGCCTCCTGTCTGACTTGATTTCTTCCGGGGAGTTGAGCTCCAGGGGATTCTTGAGCACATCGCTATCATTCAGATTTCTTAGTATCTCAGGAGGAAGGATGTTCGAAATTGCTTCAATACTAGTAGTGGCAAGAGGAGTCCGGCTTCCCCAGTACTGGTGCACAGAATTCCGGATGTATCGCCATACTTTGTATCGTTGTGATTACGAGCGTCTGAAATAGATGAAGTTCCGAGATTCTGGTTATGTGTTGACGGATGTGATACACTGGATGGTTTAGTATAGGAGTTGAGTGATATGTTACTCCTTGTATCCGTGGACCAGATTGCATGACCAGAAATTTCGGGAGTTCTTAGGTGGGAATTCAAGTAGTTACTTATAGGGCAATCTTCCAACAAATGCATGATGTTGGGTTGGGGTTCAACATCTAGTGGATTCGTTTGTTCACGGTCGACTTACAACTATTCTCGATGTGTCTTAAAGAGTCCTTGTCGCTTGCTACGACTCGTGGACGCTTCGTATGTCGTGTGCACTGCCTTGCACATGATGGCTACTGTAAGGATCGAGCCACTGCGATCCTGTCCACGAAAATATCGGACGAAATCTTTCTCATAAGTTTGTTCTGGCTAATTTTCAAGCCTCACCCTTTGTGTTGTTGGAATATGGTAATTCAAGTTGCTTCGATGTCAAGTGGTGATTTCAGATTATCCCAAGAGGTGTTCTCTTATTTCTATGGGAATGCTAATTCTTTTTCTCAATTAAGTGTCTTATCAATTCTTCTCAATCGGAGTTGTCATATCAATTCTTTTTCAACCGGTGTGCTTCCCTTCAAGTGAATTCAATCCTCTCCAATATTTGCAACGTCAATCTCTCAATTCTTTCTGGAGTTCATCTCATCTGTCCCAATTTGTCTTTGTTTTTCCCGCCCTCCCTCCCTTTTTCTTCAGTGATTAGTTTTTATCCAAGAGTTTTCTTTTCATTGTGCTTCCGCTATCTTTTCTCCCGTGTGGTATCCGGTGATTCTTATGAAGATTCTCAAGAGTTCGAGTTCATCATTTCTTCATTCTTGTCATCTTTTATGGTGAATTTAATTCAGTTATCCGTGTCATCATATCTTTTCATCTTTTAAATTATTTCCTATGTTAGAAATTCTTATCAAGTCTACTTGTTGTCATTTATCTCTATTCTATACGGAGCGTTGTAGTTATCTCAGTGGTTCTTGTTTTCAATTCATTCTATTATTTCAAGGTGCTCAGCCTCAGCTAGTTTTCTTTATTCTAGTGCAATATCTATATTTCTGAGCAATCTTTTCAATGGTGGTTTCTTTGAGTTGGCCCATAACCCACAGGTTCTGTCCCAGGATCTTTTCTGGCTCTTGTAATCTTTTCGGAGTTCTCTTATTCTTTTCAACTATGACATAAGTATGAATTTCATCAGCCTTATTCCTTCTTCAAGATCAATTTGAATTAATCCTCATATTTGGCTCGACCTTTCATTCTTCTCTATTCCGGAGTGCCTCAGTATTCTTGCTGTTGTTTCTCGTCATCATTCTCAGCTTGCAAATTCGAATGAGTGTTCCTCGTCAGTCTTGATCCATTCTCTTGAAGATTCATCATTTCAGCTTTGTATTATCATCTTGAGTTGTTCCCAATCGTGAGTGATCTCTTTCTTGCCATACGATGCTTTTCTGAGTTGTCTTCATTCTCGGTCCTCCGAAGGCCATCATCCAGAAGATTTTGTTCGTTCTCAGCTTGCATCTTTCATTCTCAAATTCTTCTCAATTGTGTCTCTTCGTTCGTCTCTCAATTATTCTGGTGTCTTGTTTAAGTTTTCTTCTCTCAGGTGGCTCATGATCTCTTCATTCTCATGTTTCTCCATTCATGCATGGTTGTCGCATTCATTTCAATTCTCACCGGTGTCTCCTTCAAGACTTCTTCAAGTTTGTGCCCATATCTCTCCTCAACCATTAATAGAAGAATAAGTGGTACGCTAAATCCGTTGCTTGTCATCAGTTAAACTTGATGAAGGATAAGCATAACATAATTCTTATTCTTGTTCATAGTGATCTAAATTCTTCTTTCGGAGTGGCTCATGATATCAATTCTTTTCTCAAGTGCTTATCTTTCTTTTCCGAAGTTCCAAGTTCTATCAAGTATCTCTGTGAGAAGCTTCATCTAAATCATTGCAAGGCCTTTAGTCTTATTCTTTCATCATTTCATTCCGGTGTTCCTCAAGAGGTTCGTCATGGTGGTGCATCAAGGTTTCAATTCTTCTCAAGGTGTTATTCAACATTCTTGTGATAGTAGTTCTCATTTTCCTTCTTCGTTCCCTCTTTCCAAGATCTAGTTTATATTCTCTTGTTCCGGAGTTTTGGTGATGTTGCTCATTTGGGTCAATCAAGTTGTTCTATCAAGATCATATTGTTCCCTTGTTCAATTTGGTTATTTTTTTGGGAATTGTATCAAGGTCTGTCCATCTTATCAAATTTTTTGTTCCATTTTCCTACCGAAGTGCTGCCGAAATTTTTCGTGAATTCTTGCTTGTTTATCATATCATTCCTCGTCACTTTGCAACCTTCAAGGATCATTGGTTTCACTCGTTTGTCAAAGAAGCGACTAAGTTTTACCTTTTCCTTTTCTCATTCGCTTCTCCTTTTCATTCTTGGATCTCGGGTCGAGATCCTCTTGTAGTGTAGGCGAGTTGTGACTGCCCGAGACCGACATTCCAGAAGATTCCCCCTTCTATTCCTTTTTCGTCATGTGTTTATTTTTAATTGTCGCATCATCATCGCATCATGCGCATCATCTGCATTGCATCGGCATCCCGTTGCCGCCAATTTTCAAACTTGCATCCGTTTCTAGTTGTCGATTCTCGTCGTTGTCTGTTCTAAGCCCGACCACACACGCACGCGCCCGCGACATCGTCAAAACCTGATTTTTTAAAAGTGTGTATAAACTTTCCCTGATTGAGTCGAAACTTGGCGTGTGGTCGTATTTAGTTATAGGTAGGCCGCATGTCAAATTTCATCGCAATCAGAGTCCGTTTGGTACCCGAACGGTCGACCGTAGGGACACCGTATTCGGTCTATCGTCAGACGTTTTTTGGTGTTTTAAATATCGTTGCCGCGCCGCACCACTTCCCTCTCATATTAGCCAACACCACTCTACACAGCTACCTAGCCCATCTAAACCCCACCTCCGATTGCAGCCATCGGATGGTCATCGAACGGATGCAATCCACCCCACCATAATACCACCTACTATATATAGTTTAAAACCCTAGCTAAAACAGCCAAGCCCTAAATTCTAGGAGTTTTGTCCCCTGCCGCCGTTGGGTCTCTCTTCCACCTCGGGATCCTCCCAGATGTCCCGATCCACCAACTAACCTCCAACCATCCAAGCCCGACCTCTCCTCCTCTCGTGTGTGGACGTGTCTCGTTGCCACCGCGCCTGCAGGTCCTCACCCCGGCGTCTGCAGCCTCTCTCCGTTTTGGAGGAGCCCATCCCCGAGCAATCCTCCTCGCCCCATGCTCTGACTGACCTGCTGTTGCAGGAGCCGCCAAGACCAAGCCCCGCCGCCAGCAAGGAGGCCAGCCTTGACCGCACCTTCTTCTTCTCCTCCATCTCCCGTTACCCTCTCTCATCTCTCTGTTTCCCTCTCGTGTCCAGCAGGTGCGGCACCACCCCACCATGGAGAGGAGCTGCAGCCGGTCGCCCGATCTCCGCGTCCGCGCGTCCCCAAGCCTCCTCGTCGCCGGGAATGGAAACCCCGGTGTCGGATCTATCGAACCCCGCCATTCCCGCCCCTCCGGACCTCATCCCCAAGCCGATCCCGCCATGGCATACACTGCATCCCCGACCTGCTATGAGTTGTTCAATGTTCAGTTTTGTCAGGTTTGTCTCTGTTCTGCAGTTCCCGCTTGACGCAGTGCATTACATAAGTTAAGTCCGGCTTGCATCACAAGGAGCATGCTAGCTCAGCTCGTTTGCACCACCGGCTCCCACCCACGCAACCAAGGATCGAATCCTAGGAGCCCCTTTTATTGTGTTGTTTGATCTGTTTTGAGGAGCGCGTGATAGTATAGTTCGCCCAGGGCGCTGGTCCATTTCGGGACACAGATTTAGCCCAACATTGTTTCTCACTTAGCCTGTGAATCTAGCTTTTATCTAGGAATTTCTGTTTTATAGGAAAGTCCCCTCCTTTCATGCATATTTCAGAAAATTGCATTATTTTTTCTAACGTCCGTAGATATTAAACCGTGCGACGGATCGCGGCGCAATATATATGTAATTTGTGTAGTTTTCCGTGTAGATTATTATTTTTCAACTTGGATGCATGTTTGACGTAGTTTGGCTTGCCATATGCCTAGTTTAGCGTGCTGTCCCAATAGGGGATCGTCCCGTATTAATTTTCGTGTGTGTCCGGATTGCTCAAACTCCATAGATAAAATGCTCATGTTTTTAGGGACCCTGTGTCATGTATTTTAGAGTAGTTGCTGGTATTTTTGCATGTAGGATTCCGTAGCTAGATTGTTATACCGTGTTTAGGACATATTCCCGCATATACGTGTGGCGTTGTTTTTATTTTGCAACCCCTCATGTTATATATGTTTTCGGGGTAGAAAAATCCATAGAATTTAACTGTGCATTTAGTCTTAGCTTTTGAGCAAGTAAGTTCGCGCGATATTTTGCCATGATGCCCTTTTGTTTATTTTGTGGGATTTAATCCGTGCGTGATCTGAAGGAGTTGTCAACTAGAGAGTTGCTCTTGGATGTTTAGTCTAGCCCGTGGTAATTTTAGTTGCAATATAAATCCATGTTTAGGTGTGGTTTTCTTGCTCTCAACTTTCTAGAAAATAGTGCTGATTTGGAGATGCTGAAATATTTCTAAGTCTGAATCTGTTATATTTTGTTGTTGTCTTGTCATGAGTTTATCTCGTGATGTGTAGCTCTTTTGAAGTTGGTGCAATGGAGTTAGTTGTAGACTTTAGGATTCTCTAGCATGTTGTCAATTTTCATGCCATTTGGAGTCCTGTAGCTTATGGTTTTGCTGCTGCCAATATGCCTTCAGATCGAAAATTGCACTGTCATAAACTGTGGTTTTCACTAAGTCTGAAACTGTGTGTGAGATGCCTTTTGTGACTTCTTTTCCTAGTGATCCATGCTTCCATGCTAGATGTTGTTAGTAGTATGTTGTAGTGCTTCTTGCCCTCTACCGTCTCATGCCTTGGTTGTGCATTTTAGATTTGTGTAGCTCATAGTTGTGGGGTGTAGAAAATGCTATGTGGCTGATTTTGGCAGATTGTAGTGATTTCTTGTTTAGCTCGTAGTTCTTGAACCGTTACTCCGTTTTCATCATGTCCTACATGAAACTTGCTTAGAATCTCGTGTAGTTTCATATTATCTTGCTGGTTGTGTGTTTTGAGATGCTCGTGACTGTCGTTGCACACATATTGCATTCATGCCATCATATCTTCTGGTGTTCGTATCTTTTGTTCCGTAGCTCCGTTGGAGATATTCTCTATGTGTAAATTGCTTGTAACGAAATGTAGAATCATGAGGACCTATTTGTTTTGTTGTTTAACAAAAATTTAAACGTGTTAGTTCAGATCTGGACAGAATTGTAAATTAACATGTGAGGTCGTTTCGGAGATGCTATATGTCATTTCTGACCTCATTTAAAATGCCTAGATAGGTAGATTAATTGCGCTTCACCTTTTGCCATGGTTAATAACATTTAATATTGCCGAGTACCTATTCGGGATAGAACTAAATAATTCGTATGTGGAGTTTCGTCAATATGCAACTCGTTGCATATTGAACTTCACTTAATGTATAGTGTTTGATTGTCGTGAATTGCCATGCCATGTCTTGCATATATTCTTCGTTCGTGCATCATATGTGTTGTGCATCGTGTGGTGAATATCGTGTGTTGATTCTTGTTTTCGGTTTCCTTTGTCTCGATAGAGGTCCGCAAGCATGTCGGAAAGTGAGGACCCGATCGACTACGTCGGTTCGTCTGCTTCACGGAGTCATTTTTCTTCCAAGCGGGATATCAGGCAAGATGACCATTTCCCCAGATACCATTACTATCATTGCCATGCTAGTTTTACTGTTTCTATCGATTATGTCTCGTTGCCTACCACCTGTTAAATATCAGCCTCCTAACATTGACATGAAAACCTTCAACCTGATAACAACCTAGCAAACCACTGATTGGCTATGTTACCGCTTGCTTAACCATGTGTTAGCGTTGCTAGATGCAGGTGCAGTTGCTTCCATGTGATAGATGGGTTCCTTGTTATATCACCCTATTAAATGATATCTAATTTAATGCACCTATATACTTGGTAAAAGGTGGAAGGCTTGGCCTTTCTAGCCTGGTCTTTTGTTCCACCTTTGCCCCCTTAGTTTCGGTTACCGGTGTTATGTTCCATAATTGAGCGCTCCTAACATGATCGGGTTGTTATGGGGACCCCCTTGATAATTCGTTTGAGATTAAAGTTGGTCTGGCAAGGCCCAACATTGGTACTACATTTGCCCAACATAATAATATTGTTAATACTGAAAGCATAGGGCGTCATGAACCAGAGGAGTAATTTTACATAATACAAGGATGGCCAATGCTGATGGTGCTGGTCCAAAACAGAGCACTGTGCGGAGCCAACCCAGGGCAACTTGGGAGATTTCTATCAGGCCACCGTACGCGTCGCTCATCCGCCGTGTCCTGAGAGCGAGATACGCGGCTCCTATCGGGATCGTCGACACGCCGGGCGGCCTTGCTGGATTAGTTTTATCTTTGACGAATGTCTTGTGCATCGGGATTCCGGTGATGCTTTGGGTAATCTCAGAGTAGAGGTTTTCCACTAAGGAGTCCGACGAGATCGCGAGTTTCGTGATCGAGGATTTCTATGCGGCTTGTGGTAATTTGTGATGGATTAGTTGGAGCACCCCTGTAGGGTTAAATCTTTCGGAAAGACGTGCCCGCGGTTATGTGGCAACGTGGAAGCTTTGTTTAACACTAGTTCTAGATAACTTGAAGTTAACTTAATTAAAACATGCCAACTGAGTGCGTAATCGTGACTGTCTCTTTCGTGAGTCCTTCTCCGACCGCGGGCATGGTGGGGTTATGTTGGACGTAAGTAGGTGTTCAAGATCATTCATTTGATCATCAGTACTTCACGTACGTTATGTGTAGATCATCCCCCACTTTATTCTTGTACTCGTAAGTTAGCCGCCTCATATAATGCTTAGTCGCTTGCTACAGCCTCACCACTTAACCTACCTCACCTATTAAGCTTTGCTAGTCTTGATACCTTTGGAAATGAGATTGCTGAGTCCCCTATGGCTCACAGATTACTACAACACCAGTTGCACGTACAGGTAAAGGTTATTTAACGCGAGCGCATTTATTGTTCATTTGGAGTTGCTTCGTCTTCTTCTTCTTCATCGATCTAGGATGGGTTCGAGGCGGGCAGCCTGGGATAGCAAGGATGGACGTCGTTCTTCTTTTCTCGTTTGTTTTCGTCCGTAGTCGGACTCTGCTCTTCTGCATGATGATTATGTATTGTACTGATGTGACTCTGATGTAGCTTGTGGCGAGTGTAAGCCAATAAGCCAATACCATACACTACTAGAATCTGCTGGTTTATCGACAGCCGGAGCTGACGGCAATGGCCTGTATAACGGACGACAAAGGCTTTGCCGTCAGTGTGTGGTCGGCAAAGGAGGCGGCCACGATTTTATCGGCAATCACCTTCTTTGTCGTCAGCTGCAAATCAGCCGACGACAAAGCCTTTGCCATCAGCTTTGCAGCACGGGCTGACGGCATAGAGCAATGGCGGCAACGGCGCAAGCCGAGCCCCGTTAGAGGGTTAACGGCAGGCTAGCAGCACTGACGGCAAAGTTCTGGTGGGCCATACGTTTTAGGGATGCTAGCAGCACTGACATGTGGGTCCCCTCTTTTCCCACAGCCGGAGCACAGCTGATGGCAAAGCTGAAAACCTGGGTCCCCTCTTTGCCCACAACCAAAGCACAGCTGACGGCAAAGCCGAAAATCTAGGAAAATTTGGTGTTTTCACAGTTGCGAGGTTACACAGGCTGTCGCCACGTGTCCTTCTTTGTCGTCAGCCCACCGACGACATAGGATTTGCCGTCAGTAAGCTGTAGGCAAAGACCCTCTCTGCTTTTTTAATATTTGTTTTCTGTTAATTCCCTGCATTTGCAAAACATAGATACAAACAGCAATATATATATTTGCCCAGGCCCTAGACAGCACCAAAAGTGCATCACAAAGTGCAAACAGCACCACAAGTGCATCAGAAAGTGCAAACAACACCAATATACGTAATTAAAGTGCAAACAAGATCACAAAGTATTACAAAGCATCACAAGTGCATCTGCAAATACAAGTGCATTACAGAGTTCATCTAAGACTACATGAGTACAGTCCCTGGAGCATCCATCCAAATGCCATGATGCTTTATCAAAATCTGCTTAATGAGAAAGAAGTTAGAAGAAGAATACAATAAGAAAGAAGTTATCTAAATTAAGCTAAGCAATTAGAAGAAGAAGTGGAAGAAGAAGAAGAAGAAGAAGAAGAAGAACAACAACAACAACAACAACAACAACAACAACAACAACAACAACAACAACAAGAAGAAGAAGATGGAGAAAAAGAAAGAAGAGAAAAAGGAAGAATAAGAAGATTTGTTCTTCTTATTATATCTTTTTCTCCTCTTTCTTCTTCTCTTATTTCTTCATCTCTTCTTTGTTCTTCTCTTCTGGTTTCTTTTTAAACTTTCTAAACTAATTATGTCATTTTTGAGCTCTAATATCAACTAATTATGCTATTTTTGTGTTATCAAGTAATTATGTCATTTTTGAAGTAAGTAAGCTAAGAAGGTATTTTGTGTTATCAAGTAATTATGTCATTTTTGAGCTCTAATATCAACTAATTATGCTGTTTTTTGAAGTAAGTAACCATGAAATGTCCACAAGGTATAGCCGGGAGTAAAACAATGCATCTGCAGGAGTTTACCCATTACATCCTTTATCTGTCGCGAATAATTCTTGCACTTAGTGCAGGGGCACCATGTTTTTGGCTGGCCTTTAGAAAATGTCATTTCCACGAATTCATAGGTTTTGCTCAACCATTCATCGGTCATCTCTCTCTGACTATGGTGACCGGTGTACATCCATTCACGATCAGTCATTCTGGCAAGCTAGCTATATAGTATCCACATACAAACAATATAAATTATCAGTTCATCAAGTATGTTAAATTAATTATGGCCATTTTTTAATCCTGGTTAATACATTGGGATGCACGGCATGCACACCTACCAGCTACTAGGTAAAGATGGGTCCTAATCCCACAGAGTATGTGTAGATTGGGTCATTTCCCCATGCTCTGCTCTCGATCCAACGCAAAATTTCGGCAACACCTCCCCGCTGTTCTCCTGATACACGTCTTGGCAACTAACCGAGAGGATGTGTACCCGGAGAACAACAAGGAGGCGCTGTCGAAACTCTGCATGGGATCCGGAGCAAAGCGTGGGAAACTACCCAATCTACACATACACGGGTTGTCCATGGATAACGTTGGACAATTCCAAAGAATCACCGTTATAAATATGCAAATGCATGCATATTTATAACAGGAACCCTTTCGAATGGGAGACGCATATTGGTTACACAACAACTTTGCATTTTAATACTAAAAATACCTAGCTAGATAGTGTCAACAGCACGAAGGCCGGAACAGAGCAAAATAAAGGGGGTGGAGGAGGAGTTAACGAATGTGGTCACTTTCAAATGCAGGGGAGGTCGTCGAAAACCACACCCTCGCGGAGAAGCTACTGCACATTTAAATGCACTCATTCAACACAAATACGGACTCGCGGTAATTAAGCTAACTAATACTAACATCTATTATTAATAATTTATTATTCAAGTTTTGTTACTCTTCTCTTCATCTATTTCTTATCTTCTTATTATTTTCTTTCTATTGCTAACAGCTAGCTAACTAATACTAACAGCTAGCTAACTAATACTAACAGCTAGCTAACTAATACTAAGATCTACTAACATCTATTGCTAACTAAATCTAACTAAAAATCTACCACTAAGTAATTGCTAACTAAATTTAACTAAAAATCTACGACTAACAGATGTAACTAACATAGAAAAAATAAACTAAAAATAAAGAGAAAAAGGGGAGGAGGAGCTCACCGGCGAGTCGGGGCGGGGTGGCGTGAGGCGGCGGCGGCGCAGGGCCGGCGCGGGGCAGTGCGGGGCGAGGCTGGCGCGGGGTGGTCGGGGTGGGCCTGGTGCGGGGCTGGCGCGGGGCGGGGCTGGCGCGGGGTGGTCGGGGTGGGCCTGGTGCGGGGCTGGCGTGGGGCGGCGCGAGCCGGGGCTGGCGCGGGGCGGCGCGGGGCAGAGGCGGGGCGGGGCTGTCGCGGGGCGGAGGCTGGCGCGGGGTGAAGGCGGCGTGGGGCGGGGGCTAGCGCGGGGCAGAGGCCGGTGCGGGGCGGAGGCGGCGCGTGACGGAGGCGGCGCGGGGCGGAGGCGGCGCGGGGAGAGGACAACGGCGGGGCGGAGGCGGCGCAGGGACAGGACGGCGGCGGTCGATCGGGAGCAGATGGGATCGCGAGGTGTGAGGCGGCTGGTCGGGAGAGGGCCCTGTGTGATGGGGATAAGGCATGTGGCTTTTCCCTCAGCCGGCTGTTGGCAAAGACGGTTGTTAGTCTTTGCCCTCTGCCGGTTGTCGGCAAAGACAGTCGTTAGTCTTTGCCATCAGCCGGCTGTCGGCAAAGACGGCTTCCATTAAGCACTCGTCGAACATGGGACCGGGTTAGATCCCTATGCCGTTAGCCGCCCTATGTCGTCAGTCTTTTGGTCCTTTGCTGTCAGCTCGCTGGCGGCTTAGATAAAGCGGACGGCATCGATTTTCTATGCCGTCAGCATTCTGTGTGGCGGAGGGCAAACTCTCTATGCCATCAGCCCCGTGAAATTGCTGACGGCAAAGCTAAAAGCTATCGGCAAATTATGTTTTTCCAGTAGTGATATATCTCATCTTTTCAGTACATGTATTGTAACGATATCCATTCTTGCGAAACGATGAGATGCGCTTCTATCCCTGACAAGGCCCTCATGCCAAATTGAGGATAGGATCGCATCTTGGGCGTGACAAGTTGGTATCAGAGCAGTACCGACCTAGGAGCCCCCTTGATTGATCGAACTTGGCCGAGTCAAGTCTAGTTAAAAATTGCTTTGAGTCTAGTTATATATCGGAGAGTAAGGTTCTTTTTCTCCTCTTCTATGCTCTCGTGAGGAATCTTGACGTAATAATTTAAGTCTACTCCTCTTCTCAGTCAAAAAATTAGGATCACGAGGATATTTTTGGAATCTATATGATGTCGATGTGACGGAGTTCTGTCTTGGTGCCTCCTGTCTGACTTGATTTCTTCCGGGGAGTTGAACTCCAGGGGATTCTTGAGCACATCGCTATCATTCTGATTTCTTAGTACCTTAGGATGAAGGATCTTCAAAATTGCTTCAATACTAGTAGTGGCGAGAGGACTCCGGCTTCCCAAGTACTGGTGCACAGAATTCCGGATGTATCGCCATACTTTCTATCGTTGTGATTACGAGGGTCTGAAATAGATGAAGTTCCGAGATTCTGGTTATGTGTTGACGGATGTGATACACTTGACGGGTTAGTATAGGAGTTGAGTGATATATTACTCCGTGTATCCGTGGACCAGATTACATGACCAGAAATTTCGGGAGTTCTTAGGTGGGAATTCAAGTAGTTACTTATAGGGCAATCTTCCAACAAATGCATGATGCTAGGTTGGGGTTCGACATCTAGTGGATTTGTTTGTTCATGGTCGACTTACAGCGATTCTCGTTGTGTCTTAAAGAGTCCTTGTAGCTTGCTACGACTCGGGGACGCTTCGTATGTCGTGTGCACTGCCTTACACAAGATGGCTACTGTAAGGATCAAGCCCGTGCGATCCTGTCCACGAAAATATCAGATGAAATCTTTCTCATGAGTTTGTTCTGGCTAATTTGCAAGCCTCACACTTTGTATTGTTGGAATATGGTAATTCAAGTTGCTTTGATATCAAGTGGTGATTTCAGATCTTCCCAAGAGGTGTTCTCATATTTTTATGGGAATGCTAATTATTTTGCTCAATCTAGTGTCTTATCAATTCTTCTCAACCGGAGTTGTCATATCAATTCTTTTTCAACCGGTGTGCTTCCCTTCAAGTGAATTCAATCCTCTCCAATATTTGCAACATCAATCTCTCAATTCTTTCCGCAGTTCATCTCAACTGTCCCAACTTTTCTTTGTTTTTCCCGCCCTCCCTCCCTTTTTCTTCAGTGATTAGTTTTTATCCTAGAGTTTTCTTTTAATTGTGCTTCCTCTATCTTTTCTCCCGTGTGGTATCCGGTGATTCTTGTGAAGATTCTCAGGAGTTCGAGTTCATCATTTCTTCATTCTTTTCATCTTTTCCGGTGAATTTAATTCAGTTATCCGTGTCATCATATCTTTTTTATCTTTTAAATTATTTCCTATGTTAGAAATTTTTATCAAGTCTTCTTGTTGTCATTTATCTCCATTCTATCCGGAGCGTTGTAGTTATCTCAGAAGTTGTTGTTTTCAATTCGTTCTATTATTTCAAGGTGCTCAGCCTCATCTAGTTTTCTTTATTCTAGTGCAATATCTCTCTTTCTGAGCAATCTTTTCAATGGTGGTTTCTTTGAGTGGGCCCATAACCCACAGGTTCTTTCTGGCTCTTGTAATCTTTCCGGAGTTCTCTTATTCTTTTAAACTATGACATAAGTATGAATTTCATCAGCCTTATTCCTTCTTCAAGATCAATTTGAATTAATCCTCATATTTGGCTCGACCTTTCATTCTTCTCTATTCCGGAGTGCCTCAGTATTCTTGGTGTTGTTTCTCGTCATCATTCTCGGCTTGCAAATTCGAAGGAGTGTTCCTCGTAAGTCTTGGTCCATTCTCTTGAAGATTCATCATTTCAGCTTTGTGTTATCATCTTGAGTTGTTCCCAATCATGAGTGATCTCTTTCTTGCCATACGATGCTTTTCTGAGTTGTCTTCATTCTCGGTCCTCCATGGGCCATCATCCAGAAGATTTTGTTCGTTCTCAGCTTGGAGCTTTCATTCTCAAATTCTTCTCAATTGTGTCTCTTCGTTCTTCTCTCAATTATTCTGGTGTCTTGTTTAAGTTTTCTTCTCTCAGGTGGCTCATGATCTCTGCATTCTCATGTTTCTCCATTCATGCATGGTTGCCTCATTCGTTTCAATTCTCACCGGTGTCTCCTGCAAGACTTCTTCAAATTTGTGCTCATATCTCTCCTCAATCATTTATAGAAGAATAAGTGGTACGCTAAATCCGTTGCTTGTCATCAGTTAAACTTGATGAAGGATAAGCATAACGTAATTCTTATTCTTGTTCATAGTCATCTGAATTCTTCTTTCGGAGTGGCTCATGATATCAATTCTTTTCTCAAGTGCTCACTTTCTTTTCCGAAGTTCCAAGTTCTATCAAGTATCTCTTTGAGAAACTTCATCGAAATCATTGCAAGGCCTTTAGTCTTATTCTTTCATCATTTCATTCCGGTGTTCCCCAAGAGGTTCGTCATGGTGGTGCATCAAGGTTTCAATTCTTTACAAGGTGTTATTCAACATTCTTGTGATAGTAGTTCTCATTTTTCTTCTTCGTTCCCTCTTTCCAAGATCTAGTTTATATTCTCTTGTTCCGGAGTTGTGGTGATCTTGCTCATTTGGGTCAATCATGTTGTTCTATCAAGATCATATTGTTCCCTTGTTCAATTTGGTTAGTTTGTTGGGAATTGTATCAAGGTCAGTCCATCTTATCAAATTTTTTGTTCCATTTTCCTACCAAAGTGTTGCCGAAATTTTCCGTGAATTCTTGCTTGTTTAACATATCATTCCTCGTCACTTTGCAACCTTCAAGGATCGTTGGTTTCACTCGTTTGTCAAAGAAACGCCTAAGTTTTACCTTTAGCTTTTCTCATCCTCTACCCCTTTTAATTCTACGATCTCGGGTCGAGATCCTCTTGTAGTGTAGGAGAGTTGTGACAGCCCGAGACCGACGTTCCAGAAGATTCCCCCTTCTATTCCGTTTTTGTCGTGTGTTTATTTTTATTTGTCGCATCATCATTGCACCATGCGCATCATCTGCATTGCATCGGCATCCCCTTGCCGCCAGTTTTCAAACTTGCATCCGTTGTTAGTTGCCGGTTCTCGTTGTTATCCGTTCTGAGCCCGACCACACACGCACGCGCCCGCGGCATCGTGAAAACCTGTTTTTTAAAAAGTGTGTATAAACTTTCCCTGATTGAGTCAAAATTGGCGTGCAGTCGAATTTACTTATATGTAGGCCGCCTGTCAAATTTCATCGCAATCGGAGTCCGTCTGGTACCCGAACGATCGACCGTAGCGACACCGTATTCGGTCTATCGTCGGACGTTTTTTGGTGTTTTAAATATCATTGCCGCGCCGCACCACTTCCCTCTCATCTTAGCCAACACCACTCTACACAGCTACCTAGCCCATGTAAACCTCACCTCCGGTTGCGGCCATCGGATGGTCATCGAACGGATCCAATCCACCCCACCATAATACCACCTACTATATATAGTTTAAAACCCTAGCTAAAACAGACAAGCCCTAGATTCTAGGAATTTTGTCCCCCTGCCGCCGTCGGGTCTATCTTCCACCTCGGGATCCTCCCAGATGTCCCGATCCACCAACTAGCCTCCAACCGTCCAAGCTCGACCTCTCCTCCTCTCGTGTGTGGATGTGTCCCCTTGCCACCGCGCCAGTAGGTCCTCACCCCAGCGTGTGCAGCCTCTCTCCGTTTTGGAGGAGCCCATCCCCGAGCAATCCTCCTCGCCCCATGCTCTGCCCGACCTGCTGTTGCAGCAGCCACCAAGACCAAGCCCCGCCACCAGCAACGAGGCCAGCCGTGACCGCACCTTCTTCTTCTCCTCAATCTCCCGTTGCCCTCTCTCATCTCTCTGTCGCCCGATCTCCGCGTTCGCGCCGCCCCAAGCCTCCTCATCGCGGGGAATGGAAACCCCGGTGTCGGATCTATCAAACCCCGTCGTTCCCGCGCCTCCGGACCTCATACCCAAGCCGATCCCGCCATGGCATACCCTGCATCCCCGACCTGCTACGAGCTGTTCAATGTTCAGTTTCGTCAGGTCCGTCTCTGTCCTGCAGTTCTCGCTCGACGCAGTGCATTACATAAGTTAAGTCCAGCTTGCATCACAAGGAGCATGCTAGCTCAGCTGGTTTGCACCACCGGCTCCTACCCACGCGACCAAGGATCGAATCTGGGAGCCCCTTTTATTGTGTTGTTTGCTCTGTTTTGAGGAGCGCGTGATAGTATAGTTCGCCCAGGGCGCTGGTCCATTTTGGGCCGCAGATTCAGCCCAACATTTTTTTTCACTTAGCCTATGAATTTAGCTTTTATCTAGGAATTTCTGTTTTATAGGAAAGTCCCCTCCTTTCATGCATATTTCAGAAACTGCATTATTTTTTCAAACGTCCATAGATATTAAACCGTGCGACGGATCGCGACGCAATATATATGTAACTTGTGTAGTTTTCGGCGTAGATTATTATTTTGCAACTTGCATGCATGTTTGACCTAGTTTAGCGTGCTGTCCCAATAGGGGATCGTCCCGTATTAATTTTCGTGCGTGTCCGAATTGCTCAAACTCCATAGATAAAATGCTCATGTTTTTAGGGACCCTTTGAGATGTATTTTAGAGTAGTTGTTGGTATTTTTGCATGTAGGATTCCGTAGCTAGATTGTTATACCGTGTTTAGGACATATTTCCACATATACGTGTGGCGTTATTTTTATTTCGCAACCCCTCATGTTATATATGTTTTCAGGGTAGAAAAATCCATAGAATTTAACTGTGCATTTAGTTTTTTCTTTTGAGCAAGTTAGTTCGTGTGATATTTTGCCATGATGCCCTTTTGTTTATTATGTGGGATTTAATCCGTGCATGATATGAAGGAGTTGTCAACTAGAGAGTTGCTCTTGGATGTTTAGTCTAGCCCCTGGTAATTTTGGTTGCAATAGAAATCCATGTTTAGGTGTGGTTTGCTTGCTCTCAACTTGCTAGAAAATAGTGCTGATTTGGAGATGCTGAAATATTTCTAAGTCCGAATCTGTTATATTCCCGTTGCTGTCTTGTCATGAGTTTATCTGGTGATCTGTAGATCTTCTGAGGTTGGTGCAATGGAGTTAGTTGTAGACTTTAGGATTATCTAGCATGTTGTCAATTTTCATGCCATTTGGAGTCCTGTAGCTTATGCTTTTGCTGCTGCCAATATGCCTTCAGATCGAAAACTACACTGTCATAAACTGTGGTTTTCAGTCTGAAACTGTGTGTGAGATGCCTTTTTGTGACTTCTTTTCCTAGTGATCCATGGTTCCATGCTAGATGTTGTTAGTAGTATGTTGTGGTGCTTATTGCCCTCTACCGTGTCATGCCTTGGTTGTGCATTTTAGATTTGTGTAGCTCGTAGTTCTGGGGTGTAGAAAATGCTATGTGGCTGATTTTGGCAGATTGTAGTGTTTTCTTGTTTAGCTCGTAGTTGTTGACCCGTTGCTCCGTTTTCATCGTGTCCTACATGAAACTTGCATAGAATATCGTGTAGTTTCATATTATCTTGCTGGTTGTGTGTTTTGAGATGCTCGTGACTATCGTTGCACACATATTGCATTCATGCCATCATATCTTGCGGTGTTCGTATCTTTTGTTCCGTAGCTCCGTTGGAGATGTTCTCTATGTGTAAATTGCTTGTAACAACGCGTAGAATCACGAGAACCTATTTGTTTTTATGTTTAACAAACATTTAAACGCGTTAGTTCAGATCTAGACAGAACTGTAAATTAACATGTGATGTCGTTTCGGAGATGCTATATGTCATTTCTGACTTCATTAAAAATGCCTAGATAGGTATATTAATTGCGCTTCACCTCTAGCGATGTTTAATAACATTTAATATTGCCGAGTACCTAATCGGGGTAGAACTAAATAATTTGTATGTGGAGTTTCGTCAATATGCAACTCGTTGCATATTCAACTTCACTTAATGTGTAGTGTTTGATTGTCGTGAATTCCCATGCCATGTCTGGCATATATTCTCCGTTTATGCATCATATGTGTTGTGCATCATGTGGTGAATATCGTGTGTTGATTCTTGTTTCCGGTTTCCTTCGTCTCGGTAGAGTTCCGCAAGCGTGTCGGAAAGTGAGGACCCGTTCGACTACGTCGGTTCGTCTGCTTCACGGAGTCATTCTTCTTCCAAGAGGGATATCACGCAAGATGACCATTTCCCCAGATACCATTACTATCATTGTCATGCTAGTTTTACTATTTTTATCGATTATGTCTCGTTGCCTACCACCTGTTAAATATCAGCCTCCTAACATTGACATGAAAACCTTCAACCTGATCACAACCTAGCAAACCACTGATTGGCTATGTTACCGCTTGCTTAACCATGTGTTAGCGTTGCTAGATGCAGGTGCAGTTGCTTCCATGTGATAACATGGGTTCCTTGTTATATCACCCTATTAAATGCTATCTAATTTAATACACCTATGTACTTGGTAAAAGGTGGAAGGCTTGGCCTTTCTAGCCTGGTGTTTTGTTCCACCTTTGCCCCCTTAGTTTCGGCTACCGGTGTTATGTTCCATAATTGAGCGCTCCTAACACGGTCGGGGTTGTTATGGGGACCCCCTTGATAATTCGTTTTAGATTAAAGCTGGTCTGGCAAGGCCCAACATTGGTACTACATTTGCCCAACATAATAATTTTGTTAATACTGAGAGCATAGGGCATCATGAACCTGAGGAGTAATTTTACATAATACAAGGAGGGCCAGTGCTGATGGTGCTAGTCCAAAACAGAGCACTGTGCGGGGCCAACCCAGGGCAACTTGGGAGATTTCTATCAGGCCACCGTACGTGTCGCTCATCCGTCGTGTCCTGAGAACGAGATACGCGGCTCCTATCGAGATCGTCGACACGCCGGGCGGCCTTGCTGGATTAGTTTTACCTTTGACGAATGTCTTGTGCATCGGTATTCCGGTGATGCTTTGGGTAATCTCAGAGTTGAGGTTTTCCACTAAGGAGTCCGACGAGATCGCGAGTTTCATGATCGAGGATTTCTATGCGGCTTGTGGTAATTTGTGATGGATTAGTTGGAGCACCCCTGCGGGGTTAAATCTTTTGGAAAGCCGTGCCCGCGGTTATGTGGCAACGTGAAGCTTTGTTTAACACTGGTTCTAGATAACTTGAAGTTAACTTAATTAAAACATGCAAACTGAGTGTGTAACCGTGACTGTCTCTTTCATAAGTCCTTCTCCAATCGAGGACACGGTGGGGTTATGTTTGACGTAAGTAGGTGTTCAGGATCATTCATTTGATCATCAGTAGTTCACGTCCGTTATGTGTAGATCATCCCCCTATTTATTCTTGTACTCGTAAGTTAGCCGCCTCATATAATGCTTAGTCGCTTGATGCAGCCTCACCACTTAACCTACCTCACCTATTAAGTTTTGCTAGTCTTGATACCTTTGGAAATGAGATTGCTGAGTCTCCTGTGGCTCACAGATTACTACAACACCAGTTGCAGGTATAGGTAAAGGTTATTTAACGCGAGCGCGTTGATTGTTCATTTGGAGTTGCTTCGTCTTCTTCTTCTTCATCGATCTAGGATGGGTTCCAGGCCGGCAGCCTGGGATAGCAAGGATGGACGTCGTTCTTCTTTTCTCGTTTGTTTTCGTCCGTAGTCGGACCCTGCTCTTCTGCATGATGATTATGTATTGTACTGATGTGACTCTGATGTAGCTTGTGGCGAGTGTAAGCCAATACAATATATCTCATATTTTCAGTACATGTACTAGTAACGATATCCATTCTTGCGAAACGACGAGATGCGCTTCTATCCCTGACAAGGCCCTCGTGCCAAATTGAGGATAGGATCGCATCTTGGGCGTGACATTCATCCACCCTTTGGCTGGCCGATACCCGTGCTTCCTTGCCTTGGCCGCCTTTGCCTCTTCATGTTGCCCCATCAGCGACCAGGGCCACGAGCGTCGCCCCTCACCTTCTTGTCCTCTACCACGGCTGGAAAGGGAGAGGAGGCGCTGACAACAGCGGCGGAGGGCGCATGGCGCCTACATGGGGGCCAGGGAGAGTTGTCCCCGCCACCGACAAGGGGACACCCCTCACCTGAGCACACGCCCCGGCAAGGCGGAGGCCTAAGAGAGCTGCGAACGGTGCATACAAATGGGGGTGTCTGGCAGTGGATAAGAGAAAGAGGATGCCACGGTGGCGCGGGCCCGTCTTGCGGACGGCGGGCTTCGGCAGGGGGCACGGGGGGCTCCCTGTTTCCCTTCCCTGACTTGATGCCTCCACGGCAACGGAGCCAGAAAAGAGTTGCTTCTAGTTGCTCAACAATTAACAATTGTCTTGCAATGGCCCACCAGCGTGTGGGATCGCGGTAGTTTTCGAGGGTAGAGTATTCAACCCAATTGTTGGTTCGACACGATGGGAGTGAAAGAATATTCTCTAGTATTAGCAGTTGAGGTGTCAGCTCAACCACACCTGAAAGATTAGTATCTGCAAGCAGGATATAAGCAGCAAAGTAGTATGAGAGCAACGGTGCTAGGAAAGATCTGTTGACAAGGCAGACTATTCCTAACTGAAGTATCGATGGCGCCAGAAAAGTATTGTACCAGGTAGCAGCAGTGTAACGAGTAACGGCAGTGGCAAGGAACATCAGTAGTGACAGCAGTAGCAAGTAGCCATAGTAGCAAGTAACAGCAGCAGCAAGTTACAGTAGTAGCAACAGTAGTGGCAGCAGCAGAGCAAATCAAGTAAGAGTAGCAGCAACAGTAGTAACAGCGGCATAGCAAAGCAAGTAACAGAGGGACAAACTCGTAGGCAACGGATCGGTGATTTGTCGGATGACATTCATCATGCAACAATTATAACACGGAGATATGTGGCTAGCTCCCGTTCGTCAATGTGATGTAGGCATGCATTCCGTGTGTAGTCATACGTGCTTAGGGAAAAGAACTTGCATGACATCTATTGTCCATCCCTCCCCTGGCAGCGGGGTCCAAATGGATACTATGGCATATTAAGGTTCTCCTTTTAATAAAGAACCGGACCAACGCATTAGCACTTGATGAACGCATGAACTCCTCAAACTATGGTCATCACCGGGAGTGGTTCCGGTTATTGTCACTCCGGGGTTGCCGGATCATAACACATAGTAGGTAACTACAACTTGCAAGATCGGATCTAAAACACACATATATTGGTGACAACATAATAATTTCAGATCTGAAATCTTGGCACTTGGGCCCTAGTGACAAGCATTAAGCATGGCAAAGTAGTAGCAACATCAATCTCAGAACATAGTGGATACTAGGGATCAATCCTCGTCAAAACTAACTCGATTACATGATAGATCTCATCCTACTCATCACCGCCCAGCGAGCCTACGAATAGATTACTCACGAACGATGAAGAGCTTCATGGAATTGGAGAGGGAAGAAGATTGATGATGACGATGGCGACGATCTCCTTGATACGGAGCCCAAAGCGGACTCCGGATCTGCCCTCCAGATGAAGAACAGGATGTGGGGGCGCCTCCGTATTGCAAACGCGATGAAATCTTCTCTCTTGATTTTTTCCGGGACGAAAGGGATTAAATAGAGCTGAGTTTGGGGGCGGCAGAGCCACGTGGGCCCCACAAGCCCTGACGCCGTGGCCTGGGGGGTGGCCGCGGCCATAGGGCTTGTGGCCCACTGGCTCACCCCATCCGGTGGATCTTTGCGCAGGTATTTTTCATAGTTTCCAGAAATATTCTCCGTAAATTTTCAGAATGTTCTGAGAACTTTCATTTCTGCACAAAAACAACACCATGGCAATTCTGTTGAAAACAGCGTCACTCCGGGTTAGTTCCATTCAAATCATGCAAATTAGAGTCCAAAACAAGGGCAAAAGAGTTTGGAAAAGTAGATACGATGGAGACGTATCACTCCCCTTGGTCGGAGGCACGCGCGAAGGAGAGGGAGGGCGGGGTCCGGCATCGGGTCGCCCGCAGCTCACCGACGGAGGCCGGGGTACCGCGCGGGAGGAGCTCTTGAGCGGCGGGGAGCTGCGACGCTGAGAGGCAGTGGGGGCAGCACTTGACGGAGTAGGCGACCGCCGCCGGCATGGCTGTTGGTTGGCTTGGCGAGCTGGGGTTCGGCGGGGGGAGTTGGTGGAGATTGGAGAAAGAGGCCCCTGGACTGCGGGTTAGTTTGGATTAACTATAGGGGGGTTTGTGTAAAATGTAAAAAATGATTCCTTCTCTAACTTAAATCCAGACTGCGGGTTGATTTCAGGAAACATCAGGGCTTTTTTTGTAAAAGTGGCATGACGGATGACAGAAACAGTCGGCGCTTTATTATTAGGGAGAGATTATGCCATTTCTTATGCCATTTAAGTATATAATTTAAGTTGTGAATCTTACAAACTAATAATCATCATCAATAAATGCATCATCATCATCACTATCACACATGTCTTCATGAATGACGTGCTCATCGGGTTCAACGGCATGAAGTTGTGGAAGGCCTTTCTATAATCGGTCAAGCATTGATAGGTCATCTGCAATCCATCGAAATGTTTCCACGCTTCCCCATCCGATGTGTGTACCGCCATCTTATTCCCATCCGCATCTAGTTCAGTTCTTTTGCCCAGTTTGTGACATGTCATCTGTCTGGCTGTCTCTTCGACCATGAAAAGACGTTGAAGCCTTGGTACGATTGGCATATACCGTAGAACACTAACTGCGATTTTGGTCTGCCTCTTCTCACCTATACTGTTGTCTACCACAAGATACCTTCAAGACTCGCAGTTGGGACAATAGTCCAAGTGTGCATACTCCTTCCTAAATAAGACACGTCCTTTCTCACATGCATCTATCTTCTCATAGGGCATCTTAAGTACACGAAGTATTTTGTTCGACTGGTATAGGTTTGCAGGCATGACATGGCCTTTGGGTAGGAAGCGTACACATAGTGTCATCATTGCGTCGCAGCATTCTCTTCCCAAGTTGAACTGAGCCTTCAGATCCATTACTTGTGCAATTGCATCCAGCTGACAAAGCTCAGTGTGCTCATGGAGGGGACATTTTCAAAACTCCAACATTTTATAGAAGGCCTTTGCAGATTCCTCCATCTCATCTTCCGAATCCCGAGCATCATCAAAGTCTTGCAACATGTCTTCGATCCCGGTACCATGCTCGTTGGTGCGACGACGGACCACCTCCGCTCTGGTGCGTTGTATAGACTCACCATGAAATGTCTGCACCGTATAATTAGGCTTAAAACCCCTCCTCTACAGGTGTTTAATCATTATAGCCTCTGTCGTCTTTTTATAGTTGTCGCATCCAGGACAGGAGCAATAGTTTCTTTCATGGCCATTTGCAAATGCAGCTTTCACAAACTCCTTGATTTTTAGAAACCATTCTTTCGTCATCTCTTTCTTACTAGGGTGACCGGTATACATCCACGCACAATCACTCATCTTGCCTAGCTACTAAAGACAAAAGAAATATATTTATATATAATTTAGCATATATATTCATCCGTTAATCAAGTTCGCCATTTTTATTATGTCCATGCAACCTACACACGATAGGTCCTAATCCCACCCGAGTATGTGTAGATTGGGTTCGTTTTCCCATGCTCTGCTCTGGATCCAACGCAAAATTTCGGCAGCACCTCCCCGCTATTCTCCTGATACATGTCTCCACAATAAACAGAGAGGATGTGTATCCGGAGAACAATAGGGAGGCACTGACAAATTATGCATCGGATCCGGAACAAAGCATATGGGAAAACGAACCCAATCTACACATACTTGGGCTGTCCATGGATAAGGTTGGACAATTCGAAAGAATCACGGTTATAAATATAAGCAAATGCATGCATATTTATAACTGAACCCTTTCAAATGGGGGATGCATACTGGTCACACATACTGATAAATTAATTTAATTACCTAAATCTAGCAAGTTTCATCCGAAAACCGACCCACAGTAAATGAACGGGCGAGCAGGAGATGACATTTGTACTGACCCACGAATGCAGGGGCGGAGCTCGTACAACGCACGGGAAGGTCTTCGCTTAGCAGACCTCACAGCGACGAGACAACTGTCACATGTAAATCCACCCGATCAACACAAATATGCTAAGAGGGTGCTTGGATACGTTTTAGTCCCATGACTAAAAGTAATGAGACTAAAACTTGCTAGCCTCACCCATTCTTGGATCCAAATACTAAAACGACTAAAATCAAGTTAATGAGAATTTATTATCCTCCAAACCCTCCAATCCAGAACTTGCCTGAGGAGTTAAATGAGGAGAGAGAGGACTAATACACATTTTAGTTGGGGTTACCCGTGACTAAAAGATTTTAGCCTCAAGACTAGTTTTAGCCTCTCTTTAGTCACGGGTGCTTGGAACTTTAGCCTCTTAAAGAGACTAGTTTTAGTAAGACTATTTTAGTCCCTTGGATCCAAGCACCCTCTAATTATGTCTAATTATGTCATTTTAGAGGAAAACAAGCTAAGAATATAATATTCATGAGCTAACCAAGGTTTTTATGTCATTTTGAGCTTATTATGTCATTTTGGAGGATAATTAGCTAAACAAGCTAAAAAATAAGGTGGAGAGAAGAAGGAGAATAAGGAGGGCTCCTTCTCCTCCTCCTCCTTCTTCTTCTCTTCTTCTTCTTTTCATTTTTCCTCTTTCCTCTCCTCTTCTCCTCTTCTTCTTCTTCTTCTCCTCCTCCTCCTCCTCTTCTCCTCTTCTTCCTCCTCTTCTTCTTATTCTTCTTCCTCTTATTTCTATTTATATTTTTCTTTATCCTCTTCTTCTACTTATTCTTCTTTTTTCTCTTCTTCTCCTTCTTATTTTTTTCTTCTTCTCTTCTTCTTTTCTTCTTCTCCTTCTTATTTTTTTCTTATCCTCCTCCTCCTCTTCTTCTTCTTCTTCTCCTTCTTATTTTTTTCTTCTCTTCTTCTTCTTCTTCTTCTTCTTCTTCTTCTTCTCCTCCTCCTCCTCTTCCTCCTCCTCTTCTTATCCTCTTCTCCTCCTCCTCCTCTTCTTATTCTTCCTCCAAAAAACTAAATAACAACAAGTTAATTTCCAATGGGGGGTGGGGGTGTGGGGGCTCACCGGCAGGGGCGGCTGTGGCATCGTGGGCGGCGGGGCCGGGGGTGTTGGGGCGGCGGGGCCGGGGGTGTTGGGGCGGCGGGGCCGGGGGTGTTGGGGCGGCGGGGCGGCGCCTGCGGTGTTGGGGTTGTGGGGCGGCGTCGGGGGCGGTGGGGCGGCGGTGCCGGGGGCTGTGGGGCACCGGGGCGGCGCCGGGGGCGGTGGGGCAGCGGCAGCGGGTCTGTGGGGCACCGGGGCGGCGGGGCCGGCGGCGCGACGGAGCTGGCGATGGTGGGGGTCAGGGAGAGGAGGGAAGATAGTGGTTGTTTAAGAGAGAGAGAGAGAGAGGGCCGGGGTGGATCGGGACGAACGTTAGTAAATTCGGAAGCTTTGCCGTCTGCTGGCGGACGAAAAGGGTCTAGACTCTTTGCCGTCTGCCTCCGGACTCTTTGTCGTCCACTAGCAGACGGCAAAGAAACGACAGTAGTTTGACCTAATATTACCTCGGCCACGAGGGCCCAGTCCAAAGCTTTGTCGTCCGATGTCCTCATCTTTGTCGTCTGTGGCAGACGGCCAAGAATTGACTGATGGCAAAGACATTCTTTGCCATCAGCCAGTTCTTTGTCGTCTGCTTTGTGGGAGCTGACGGCAAAGACACTCTTTTCCATCAGCCAACAGACGGCAAAGATTTGGCAGATGACAAAAAACTGAATTCCAGTAGTGAAGGAAAGGAATAGGATTGGCTCAAGCATCAAGCAAGAGGACTCTACATTTTACATTTGTGAGAAATCACTTTTGAGTCCATAGGAAAGCCAATACTATTAAAAGGGGGTGAGGTATTATGATGAATTGGTTGCTCAACTGCTTAGACATAGCCACCAAAAATATTCAGTCATTCTCCCACATATATCTTTGTCCCAAGCCAAAACAGCAAAATCGGTGCCACCAACTTTTTCCACTCGGCCCTACCGATTTTTCCAGTGACAGATCCTTTGCCAAACCCTAATCTCTCGGTGCCACCAAGTTGCACATTTGTGCCACCGAAGGCATGTGACCAACTTTTTGTTGAGCAAATTCCAAGAATCGGAATTCCCAAGATTGGAATCGGTCTCATCGAGATTTGGAAACTGTTCTAGGTCATCGTATCCTTACCACCGATATTTTTACATCAGTCTCATCAACAATTCAAAATTTTCCACATTTAGTGCAACTCATTACCACCGAGATTCATTTCGGTGTTACCGAGTTGGGCAATAATGTTGTGATGGTTGGATTTTGAGGGATGACTATATATACCCCTCCACCTCCTCTCATTCGCAGAGGAACCACTCAGAACACGCACCCACTTGCGAGATCCATTTTTTTGAGAGAGAGCCACCTACTCATGTGTTGAGATCAAGAGATTTCAATCCAACCATTTGAAACTTGATCTCTAGCCTCCCCAAGTTGCTTTCCACAAAATAAATATCTCCTCCCATGCCAAATTTGTGAGAGAGTGGTTGAGTGTTGAGGAGACTATCTTTTGAAGCACGGGAGCAAGGAGTTCATCGTTCTACCACATTTATTACCTTTTGGAGGGTGGTGCCTCCTAGATTGGTTAGGTGTCGTTTGGGAGCCTCCTGCTTCATGTTGTGTAGTTGAACTAAGAAGTTTGTAAGGGAAAGGAGATCGCCTACTTCGTGAAGATCTACCGCGAGTGAGGCTAGTCCTGTGTGGACGTAAGCCCTGGTGGAATAGACAAGGCCGCTTCTTTGTGGACCCCTTGTGGGTGGAGCCATCTGTGGACTCTTGCAGCCGTTATCCTTCCTGGGTTGAAGTCTCCATTAACATGGACGTACGATAGCACCACTTATCGGAACCACGCCAAAAATCGCCATGTCAACCTTTGTGTTTGATCTTCCTTCCCTACCCTCTACATTACATTTGCATGTCTTTACTTTCCGCTGCTATACTCTTTAATATGCATGTGTAGGATGAACTTGACTAGTCATAATTTCTAGAACTAGCCCACAACTAAAATTGGGAAAATGCTAATTTTTTATTTTGCCAAGTAGTCTAATCACCTTCCCTCGGGACATACTTCGGATCCTGTTGGGGATATTACCTTCGGATAACCCGCCCTTAGTGGGCCGGGTCATCAAAGGGGCGACTTACAATTCAAAGTGTGTCTCGTGGCCCAGAAGCTGGATGGCGGTTCGAGAGGTCGTGCAGATGTAGATTGCCAAGGGAGTTCCCAATCGTGGAGAGCACGGTGACTTAGAGATAGGGAAAGCCACAAGGAGTAGCATGGAAGGAATTTTGTAAACCCTAGGGCCTCGACTTGTATATAAAGGCGAGTCCCGGGGAAAGGTCAGGCGAGTTAGAGACAATCGAGAGCTAGGTCAGGCGAGTTACGCCCTCCTTGTAATCGAAATCACCATTAATCCACACAAAGCAAGATGTAGGCTTTTACCTCCTCACGAGGGGCCGAACCTGGGTAAATCCGAGTCTCGCTTTCGCTCACCCCCTTCGAGTCGCCACCAAGGTGCGATGGCTCCATCTTTAAGTCCTTTCACGAGGACATCTGCCATGACAAAACCACGACAGTTGGCGCCCACCGTGGGGTTAGCGCACGCTGGAGTTGAGTTCTCGAAGGGAGCCCTACCAGGATTAGAAAGCTATGCGGTCGGCATCATGACAAAGAGTCGCCGTGGGAGGTACTACATCGACAACTCGCTGTGGGAGCCGGAAGCCGATTCAGTCGAAGCTGGCTACCGAGTCCCCTTCGGCAAAATCAACGTCTTCATCGGCATGATTGGGACGCCCATGCCTGAGCTGGAAACCTCCACCGACATCGTCGAGCCGGCCAGGTATGTCCTCCCCATCACACGGCGGGACAGGAGTCGCCACGCTTTCGTCGGTTTTACGCAGGGAAACGACGTACAAGACGAAGCGGCGGTCCAGGAGATCACCCCCATCAATTCCGACGGCGAGTCATCCATGGGTGAGACAGATTCAATCCACCCTCTCCAGGAAGGACAACTCGGAGGGTTGTCGTTGGCAATGGACCCCGAGGTCCTCAAGAGATCCCATCGACAAATCGCCATCTACATGGCGGGGTCAGCGCAGCCTCAGCAAAATCCAATCGGCAACAACGAGACCGGTGGGACGTCCAAACCCCCAGCACAAACCATGGCGGAATTAACGGCGGAAGTCGCCAGCTTTATGGAAACCACCGTCATGTCGGAGAATCAGGAGGCTATCAACGCCGAGCTGGCAAAGCTGCGGGAGGCGTTGGCCAAGGCGCAGCGGCGCATGGAAGCAGAAGCCGCCAGGGTGGAGACACAGCAGGCTGCGATGGCAGCAGAGACAGAGCGGCTGAACACCGAAGGCTGGCGGCTCGAGAGACATCACCACGCGTCCGACGCCGTTCACCAAAGGAGGCACCATGGGCGTATCCCGGCCGACTTACATCCAACTCGCCTTTTCGACACTCCGCACACCCCCTGGGTGGGTCCTGATCGACCTTTACAAACTGTTCCAAGGGGTGGTCCGGTTCCACCGCCCAATCCGCCGCCGCCTCAACCAATGGATGCCCATGCGATTCGGTTCCAGACGCCACGGGGTCACTTATCGAATCCCGTGGACAATGTGCTGGCGGCAACCCGCCACTTGGAGTCCCTGTCGATTTACGGAAACTTCTTGGCCGAGATAGAGGCCAGAAACGTCATCGAGATGCTAAAGACGGTCGTGGTCCAGCATGCGCAGTATTCCCATAGCCTCGATTAACTGCACTCCACGCCTCAGGCGAGTCACACCAGGAGTCACCACGACGACTTACCCGCGGTAACTAGCGGGCCGGCGGCGATTCCCTCAACACAACCCGCTCGGGATGCCCGACACGCGAGCTCAAGATATTGTGGACGCGGCACGAGCCGCGTGTCAAATAGAGACAGCAGTCGCGGCGGGTCAGGTCTACCTGGCTTACACGTCATCACCTCCCGCGCCCCTGGACGCCGGGGGAAAGCACATCGGGGTATCGTGTCTTGCACCGGTTTTGCCCAATGAGCGAATGCCAAAGGACTTCAAAGGGCCCCGGAAGGTCCCTAATTCCTCGCCAGATCTCGAACCAGGGTCATGGATCGAGAGTTACGAACTCGCGATGGACATGCTCGACGTAAATGAGGCAGTTTGCGCTAAGTACTTCACTATGATGCTCGAAGGGACGGCACGTGCGTGGTTGAAAAACTTACCACCCAACTCCATCAACACTTGGGCGGAGCTAAAAGAGCGATTCATCAAGAATTTCAGAGGAACTTGCAAGCGCCCAATGACCATTGTCGACCTACAGCACTACGTTCGGCGGCCGGATGAGTCGGCCCACCATTGGACCCGGCGAGTCGCGGAAGTTATTCATTCATCAGAAGGCATCTCGGCGGCTCAGGCGGTGTTGATCCTGCAGAAGAACTGCCATTACGAACCTCTGGTAGTAAAGCTAGGGCGACTTAAGAAGAAAGTACAGGACATGGGCGAATTAATGGATACCCTTACTAGGTATGCTGAGTCGGATGACACCAAGGATCCTGGGGAGGACGATGACAAAGTTAGTACCGCCAGGAAAGGCGAGTTACACAAGGGCCATTCCCAGTTTCAGGGCCGGGGCAACCACCATCATGGCGGGCACAGCAAAAAGAGACAGCAGGAAGGTCCCATAGAATTTGTCGCAAATAATCATACCGCCAACGGAAACCCGCGCCAGAAGAAGCGGGGCTTTAGTGGGAAGAAACCGCGCAATTATCACAAGATGCTCAAAGGCCCTTGTCCGCAGCATGCCACGGCGGAGGGACCGGCGACTCACTCTTGGGAGGATTGCTACGTGATGCAGGAATTCCGGGACGAGGCGCTCAAGAGAGGCCAAGGTGGTGAACAGGGCCAGCGACAGGAACAACCCGGCGCATCCGGGTCACGCCAGGTCCCGTTCGGTGGTTTTCCTAACCCGAGACCACAGGGCGGGTCACAGCCCAACGTTGGGCAGTACCAAGTTCACAATCAGCAGTACCACCTGCCGGGAGTGTTCCAGCAACCCCCCCCCCCCCCGCAAGGGGATCCCCAGCGACAGGAAGATCGTGGCGGGTTTTAGAATAACCCCAAACAATTGAACAACGGGCAGTATCAGGTGTTCACCACGAGCACCTGCAAGCGGGATCATAAGGTGAAGCATAGAACCTTCAGCATAGCTGAGCCGGCGCTCCCCCGGTACCTTCATTGGTCTGAACAGCCCATAACCTGGAGCAGGGAAGACCATCCCCCCCCCCCCCCCGAGTAGACAACCCTGGCGACTCGGCTTTGGTTGTGGCTCCCCAAGTCGGAGGGTACACCCTTTCCAAGGTCCTCACGGATGGAGGCAGCAGCATCAACATCTTATATTTCGATAATTTCTGACGAATGAACCTCTTGGAGAAAGACCTGATGCCATCATCCATGGTCTTCCACGGCATCGTCCCCGGTAAGTCGGCGTATCCAATTGGGTGGATTAAACTTAACGTGGCCTTTGGCACGGAGTCAAATTACATGAGCGAGTCTCTCCTGTTCAAAGTGGTCAAAATCAAGATCCCCTATCATGCCTTGTTTGGACGGCCGGCATACGCCAGATTCATGGCCCGCCCATGCTGTGTCTATCTCAAACTCAAGATGCCCGGCCCTAAAGGTCCTATTACCATCAGCGGAGATAGGAAGATTGCTCAAGAATGTGAAGAAGGAGACGCGGCTTACGTCGAGTCGGCTTGCGCGGCTGAGGAGCTCAAATTTCACCAAGCTAATGTTGACCCGTCACACATGACGTCGCTCAAGAGGCCAACCATCGATTCTGAGCCGCCCCTCAAGTTTAAACCGACGGACGACACCAAGGTTATAGACTTTATACCTCGCGACTCCTCCAAGCAGTTCACTATTGGGGCGGGTCTCAACCTCAAATAGGAAAGCGCGCTCGTCGAATTCATCCATGAGAATTGGGACATCTTTGCATGGAAACCTTCTGACATGCCGGGTGTACTGAGAGAATTCGTTGAGCACCATCTTAATACTGACCCTAAAGTTAAGCCAGTTCGACAGTACCTTCGCAGGTTCAATGAAGAGCGTCGTAAGGCGATCGGAGAGGAAGTAGCCCGGCTTCTGGCCGCCAGGTTTATCATCGAGGTTTTCCATCCTGAATGGCTGGCTAACCCGGTCCTGGTGCTAAAAAAGAACGGCACTTTCCGCATGTGCATTGATGACCCACAAGTATAGGGGATCTATCATAGTACTTTCGATAAGTAAGAGTGTCGAACCCAACGAGGAGCAGAAGGATCTCACAAGTGGTTTTCAGCAAGGTAATATCTGCAAGCACTGAAATTATCAGTAATAAGTAGTTGTGTGGTCAGATGATTCGTAGCGAGCAACAAGTAACAAAAGTAGCAACGGTGCAGCAAAGTGGCCCAATCCCTTTCGTAGCAAGGGACAAGCATGGACAAAGTCTTATAGGAGGAAAAACGCTCCCGAGGACACATGGGAATTTCTGTCATGCTAGTTTTCATCATGTTCATATGATTCGCGTTCGTTACTTTGATAGTTTGATATGTGGGTGGACCGGCGCTTGGGCACTGCCCTTACTTGGACAAGCATCCCTCTTATGATTAACCCCTCTCGCAAGCATCCGCAACTACGAAAGAAGAATTAAGACAAAGTCTAACCATAGCATTAAAGTAATGGATCCAAATCAGCCCCTTACGAAGCAACGCATAAACTAGGGTTTAAGCTTCTGTCACTCTAGCAACCCATCAACTCCTTACTACTTCCCAATGCTTTCCTCTAGGCCCAAAAAATGGTGAAGTGTTATGTAGTCGACGTTCACATAACACCACTAGAGGAAAAACAACATACAACACATCAAATTACCGAACGAATACCAAATTCACATGACTACTATTAGCATGACTTATCCTATGTCCTCAGGAACAAAAGTAACTACTCACAAAGAATAATCATATTCATGACCAGAGAGGTAATGAGTAGCATCAAAGATCTGAACATAAACTCTTCCACTAAGTAATCCAACTAGCATCAACTACAAAGAGTAATTAACACTACTAGCAACCTTACAAGTACCAATCGGAGTCGCGAGACAGAGATTGGTTACAAGAGATGAACTAGGGTTTGGAGATGAGATGGTGCTCATGAAGATGTTGATTGGTGATGAGTCCCCTACGATGAGAGGAGTGTTGGTGATGATGATGGCAACGATTTCCCCCTCCGGGAGGGAAGTATCCCCGGCAGGATCGTCCTGCCAGAGCTCTAGATTGGTTCTGCTCAAGTTCCGCCTTGTGATGGTGGCTGATGTCAGTTGTGCTTCCCTTGCAACGGCGCCAAGAATAGTCATGTCGGCGGCACCAGGAATCCTTCAGCTGCGGCTACGCCTTAAGGGACTTCCTAGGCAAGTACGCAAAGGATTTCCCCCGTGGCCTTGGAGCCTTGCGTCGGTGTTCCCTCGAAGCGGAAAGGGTGATGTAGCACAGCGGTGGTAAGTATTTCCCTCAGTTTGAGAACCAAGGTATCAATCCAGTGGAGGAGTATCACAAGACCCTGCACAAACACAAACGCTTGCTCCCAACGCTATGAAGGGGTTGTCAATCCCTTATAGATTGTTCGCCAAGTGAGAATTGAAAGCAACAAAGTAACAAAGCGAAGTAAAGGCGGAGGTGTAAACGACGGATGTGAATAGACCCGGGGGTCGTAGTGTTTACTAGTGGCTTCTCTCATGAAAGCAAGTAGACGGTGGGTGAACAAATTACAGTCGAGCAATTGATAGAACCGCGCAAAGTCATGACGATATCTATGCAGTGATTATATCTATAGGCATCACGTCCAAAACAAGTAGACCGATACTTTCTACATCTACTACTATTACTCCACACGTCGATCGCTATCCAGCATGCATCTAGTGTATTAAGTCCATAAGAACAGAGTAACGCCTTAAGCAAGATGACATGATGTAGAGGGATAATCTCAAACCAATGATAAAAACCCCATCTTTTTACCCTCGATAAGAGTCAAAAACACAGAAAAAAACAAGAACTGGCACTTGGCACTGAACTAATAATTTAGTCCCAAAAAGTATATAAAAGGTACATAAAACATCCACAGAAGACAAGATAACAGCGTGAAACCATCAAAAATTATAGATACGTTCGAGACGTATCAAGCATCCCCAAGCTTAACTCCTTCTCGTCCTCGAGTAGGGAAGTGATAAAGAATGAATTTTTGATGCTTTCATGCTACCTAGCATAGGTGTCCTTTGTAATTCCTCTTATGTGATGTGAATGTTCAGATCCATTAGATTCAAAACAATAGTTTGCTATTGACGTGGAAACAATAATAATTCAAGCAAACTAGCAAGGTAATCATGAACTTTCAAAATAACAAGGCCAAAAGAAAGTTATCCCTACAAAAGCATATAGTCTGGCGATGCTCTATCACCATTGCACGACGAATTTAAATCATGCACAACCCCGGTATTGGCCAAGTAATTATTTCACACCTTTACTATCTCAAACCTTTTCAACTCTCACGCAATACATGAGCGTGAGCCATGGTTATAGCACTATAGATGGTGTGGAGTGTGGTGGAGGTTGCAAGACAAGAAGGAGAAGATAGTCACATTAACTAGGCATATCAATGAGCTGTGGAGATGCTCATCAATAGTTAACAATGTGAATGAGTAGGGATTGCCATACAAATGATGCACCAGAGCTACGAGTATGTGAAAGCTCTTAAACAAAACTAGTGGGTGTGCATCCAACTTGCTTGCTCACGAAGACCTAAGGCAATTTTGAGAAAGCCTATCATTGGAATATACAAGCCAAGTTATATAATGAAAATTTCCCACTAGATATATGGTGGTGACAAAACGAGAGACTCTCAATCATGAAGATCATGGTGCTTAATATGCACAAGTGTGGAAAAAGTGGTAGCATTGTCCCTTCTCTCTTTTTCTCTCATTTTTTTATTTGGTGGGCTATTTGGCCTCTCTTTTTTTGGTGGGCTTCTTTGGCCTCTTTTATTTCCTCACATGGGACAATGCTCCATTAATGATGATCATCACACTTTCAACTCAAAACTTAGAGCAACTATGACTCTATATGGAATGCCTTCGGTAGTGTACCGTGGCAATGATCTAGCATGGCATAGACATCATTGGAAACATCATGCTAGCTATCTTACGATCATGCAATGGCAATGTAGACGTGGTGGCACATGTTATGGTGGTAGTTGCATGGAAATATATCTCAGAATGACTTTGAAAAAGCCATAGTAGGTAGGTATGGTGGCTGTTTTGAGGGAGGCTAATGGTGGGTTTTGTGCACCGGCGAAAGTTGCACGGCACTAAGAAGATAGTGATGGTGGAAGGTGAAAGTGCATCTAAACCATGGACTCAACATTAGTCATGAAGAACTCATATACTTGTTGCAAAAGTTTTATTAGTAATCGAAACAAATCATTCAACGCATACTCCTAGGGGAAGGGTTGGTAGGTATAAACCATCGCGCGATCCCGACCGCCACGCAAAGGATGACAATCAATATACTAATCATGCTCAGATTTCATCACATGGCGGTTCACCATACGTGCATGCTACGGGAATCTCTAACTTCAACACAAGTATTTCTAGATCCACAACACCTTACTAGCATGACTTCAATATTACCATAACCACAACTCAAAACTAATTGAGATGAATCAAACTTCTCTAACTATTCAATGCACATGAAGCTGGAAGTTTTCGTATCCCTTTGGATAACTACCCCTTTTGAGACTACTTTCAAAGCATAGATCAACTACCAAGCCACGCACCACTGCGCTCTAAAAGATATAAGTGAAGCACATAGAGCAAAAGTATCTAGCTCAAAAGATATAAGTGAAGCACATGTGAGCTGAATTGTCTACCGAAAGATATAAGTGAAGCTCGACAAAATCACGGTGAGTGCATGTCTCTCTCTCTAGGTGTGCATTAAGGATGATTGTGACACAACAAAAAAAATAAAAGACTCCTACGATACAAGACGCTCCAAGAAAAAACACATAACATGTGCTGAATAAAAATATAGCCCCAAGTAACGTTACCGATGGATTGAAGACGAGAGAGAGGGGATGCCTTACCGGGGCATCCCCAAGCTTAGGCTTTTACGGCATATTTGAATCTCTTGGGGTGCCTTGGGCATCCCCAAGCTTGTGCTCTTGCCACTCTTTATCTCTTTGTCCATAAGAACTTCACCCAAAACATGGAAACTTCACAACACGAAACTTAAACAGAAACTCGTGATAACATTAGTACAAGAAAGAAAACCACCACTTCCTTACGTACTGTAGCAACCTTAAATTATACTTGTGATGATGTTGGGTTACTGTACTTTCCATCTTCCATGGCTAATAACCCCCGAAACTATCCATAGTTTCATCAAAATAAGCAACGAACACAACAAAAACAGAATCTGTTAACAGCAGACCAGTCTATAGCAATCTGCATATTTCGTATACCTCGGGTACTTCACAAATCCTGACAAATTACGACAGTCTGAAGAATTTGCGTAGCAATCAGATTTAAAAAGAATCAACTCAAAAGCTCTTACAGAAAAAACTGAAAATTCTTTTCGTGAGCAAAAAGTTTATGTCTTTTCCAGCATGACCAAACGATCATCCCCAAGACTAATCATAACGGTTTTGCTTGGCACAAACGCAAAAAGAAACACAAAAAACACAATCATAAAAGAATTATGAAAGTGCGGAAAACACAAAACAGAAAGAAAAAAGGATATATCCCTTGGGTTGCCTCCCAACAAGTGATTTTTTTTAACGCCCTTAGCTAGGTGAAAAGTGATGGAATCACGTGTAGTCATCTTTGGTGCTCAAGCCATAAGTAGCCCTCATCATAGATTCATAAGGCAATCTTATTTTCTTTCTGTGAAAGTGCTCCATGCCCTTCTTTAAAGGAAATTGAAATCTAATATTCCCTTCCTTCATATCGATGATAGAACCAATAGTCCTTAGGAAAGGTCTACCAAGAATAATGGGACATGAAGGATTGCAATCTATGTCAAGTACAATGAAATCCACGGGTACATAGTTGTTATTTGCAACAATAAGAACATCATCGATCCTTCCCATGGGTTTCTTGACGGTAGAATCCGCAAGATGCAAATTAAGAGAACACTCTTAAATCTCATGAAAACCAAGAATATCACATAAAGACTTTGGAACCGCGGAAACACTAGCACCCAAATCACACAAAGCATTGCACTCATAGTTTTTGATCTTGATTTTGATAGTAGGTTCCCACTCATCATGAAGTTTTCTAGGTATAGAGACTTCTTGTTCGAGCTTCTCTTCAAGAGATTTCATCATAGCATCTACGATATGCGTGGTAAAGGCTTTGCTTTGGCTATAAGCATGTGGAGAGTTTGCAATGGATTGCATCAAAGAAATGCATTCAAACAAGGAGCAATTATCATAATTGAATTCCTTGAAATCCAAAGTGGGAGTTTCATTACTACCCAAAATTTTGACTTCTACTACTCCACTCTCCACACCTTTATCCTCAAGATAGGTGGTCTCCGGATCATTGGGGCGTTTTTCAACCAAAGTGGATTCATATAAAGCCCCTCCATAAGTAGGTTTGACACGCGAAAACAAAGATTCAAGAGGAGACACACCAAGCACTTTAAGATCTTCGTGATTTGCATCACTAGAACGCACCTTTTTAAACCATTCATGTCTAGCGCGAATTTGGGCGGTTCTTTCTTTGCTCTCATTCATGGAGATACGCATAGATTTCAAAGTTTCATCCAAGTTGACCTTGGGAGGAGCGCATCTAACTTTCAAAGTATCAATATCACAAGACATCCTATCAACGCTCTTAGCTAAATCGTCTATTTTGAGTAGTTTTTCCTCTATGGACGCATTGAAAATCTTTTGAGAGTTGATGAATTCTTTGATATTACTCTCTAGATCAGAGGGTAATTTGTTGGGATTTCCATAAGTGTTGTTGTAGGAATTGCCATAATTGTTAGAGGAGTTACTAGGAAAAGGCCTAGGAACATAGTTTTCTCTGAAAGCATTATTGTTGCCAAAATTGTTCCTACTAACAAAATTCACGTCCAAACTAGCGTTGCTACTCTCAATCAAAGAAGATAGTGGCATGTCATTAGGATCTACGGTAGCGTTTCTACTAGCAACCAAATTCATCAACTCGTCCATCTTAGCACTAAGCGAGTTAATTTCTTCTATAGCGTGCACCTTTTTGCTAGCAGGCGACCTTTCAGTGTGACACTGAGAGTAGTTGGTCATGATATTGTCTAGGAGTTTTGTAGCGTCTCCTAACATGATTTCCATGAACGTTCCACCTGAGGCGGAGTCCAAGATATTGCGAGAAGCGAAATTCAAGCCAGCGTAAAAGATTTGTATAATCATCCACAAACTCAAGCCATGAGCGGGACAATTTCTAATCATAAGCTTCATCCTCTCCCAAGATTGTGCAACGTGTTCATGATCAAGTTGCTTGAAGTTCATGATAACGTTACGTAAGGAGATGATCTTAGCCGGCGGAAAATACTTGGATATGTAAGCATCTTTGCACTTATCCCAAGAATCGATACTGTTTTTCGGCAAAGAAGAAAACCAAGTTTTTGCGCGATCTCGCAACGAGAAAGGAAAAGGTTTCAACTTAATCACGTCATTATCCACATCTCTTTTCTTTTGCATATCACAAAGCTCAATGAAGGTATTGAGATGGGATGCGGCATCTTCACTAGGAAGGCCAGAGAATTTCTCTTTCATAACAAGATTCAGCAAAGCCGTGTTGATTTCATACGATTCCGCACTAGTGGCGAGAGCAATCGGAGTACTAATAAAATCATTATTATTAGTGCTCGAGAAGTCACAAAGTTTGGTGTTTTCAGCCATGATGACTTCAACAAACAAACAAGCACACAAGCAAGCGAGAAAACCGGCAAACGGAAACGGCAAAGGCAAAAGAAAACGGCAAAGGAGAAAGGCAAATGAAAATGGCAAATGTGAAGTGGGGGAGAGGAAAACGAGAGGCAATTGGCAACAAAAGTAAATGCAAGAGAAGAATTTGTGAGACCTAATTGGATAGATCTTGATCTCTCCTCCCCGGCAACGGCGCCAGAAATACTTCTGATGTCAGCTGTGCTTCCCTTGCAACGGCGCCAAGAATAGTCGTGTCGATGGCACTAGGAATCCTTCAGGTGCGGCTATGCCTTAAGGGACTTCCTAGACAAGTATGCAAAGGATTTCCCCTGTGGCCTTGGAGCCTTGCGTTGGTGTTCCCTCGAAGCGGAAAGGGAGATGTAGCATAGCGGTGGTAAGTATTTCCCTCAGTTTGAGAACCAAGGTATCAATCCAGTGGAGGAGTATCACAAGACCCTACACAAACACAAAAGCTTGCTCCCAACGCTATGAAGGGGTTTTTAATCCCTTATAGATTGTTCGCCAAGTGAGAACTGAAAGCAACAAAGTAACAAAGCAAAGTAAAAGCGGCGGTGTAAACGATGGATGTGAATAGACCCGGGGGCCGTAGTGTTTACTAGTGGCTTCTCTCATGAAAGCAAGTAGACGGTGGGTGAACAAATTACTGTCGAGCAATTGACAGAACCGCGCAAAGTCGTGACAATATCTATGCAATGATTATATCTATAGGCATCATGTCCAAAACAAGTAGACCGATACTTTCTGCATCTACTACTATTACTCCACACGTCGACCGCTATCCAGCATGCATCTAGTGTATTAAGTCCATAAGAACAGAGTAACGCCTTAAGCAAGATGACATGATGTAGAGGGATAATCTCAAACCAATGATAAGAAACCCATCTTTTTACCCTTGATGGCAACTACTTGATGTGTGCCTTGTTGCCCCTACTGTCACTGGGAAAGGTCACCACATGGTAGAATCCAAAACCAAGCACTTCTCCAATTGCAAGAATCATAGATCTAGTTGGCCAAACAAAACCCAAGACTCGGA
The DNA here is from genome assembly GCF_904849725.1 of Hordeum vulgare subsp. vulgare. Taxonomy (NCBI): domain Eukaryota; kingdom Viridiplantae; phylum Streptophyta; class Magnoliopsida; order Poales; family Poaceae; genus Hordeum; species Hordeum vulgare. The sequence continues at coordinate 65,497,759 of NC_058522.1, forward strand.
GAGACTTACAAGGATATCAAATCATGCATATAAGAAATCAGCAAAGACTCAAATATATATCATAGATAATCTGATCACAAATCCACAATTCATCGGATCTCGACAAACACACCGCCAAAGAAGATTACACCGGATAGATCTCCATCAAGATCATGGAGAACTTTGTATTGAAGATCCAAGAGAGAGAAGAAGCCATCTAACTACTAACTACGGACACGTAGGTCTGAAGTGAACTACTCATGAGTCATTGGATGATGATGAAGAAGCCCTCCAACTCCAAAGTCCCCTCCGGCAAGGCGCCGGGAAGGGTCTCCAGATGAGATCTCGTGGAAACGGAAGCTTGCGGCGGCGGAAAAGTATTTTCGAGGCTCCCCTGATTTTTTGCTGAATATTTGGGAATATATAGGCCAATGATCTAGGTCAGGGGCGGCTAGGGAGGCCACAAGCCCTGCCACTGCCGCCTCCCCCCTGGTGGCGGAGTGGGGGCTTGTGGGCTCCCTGGAGCCCACCTGGCTTGGCCCAAAGGCCCCCTGATCTTCTTCCGTTCGGGAAAAAGTCATTTCGGGGTTTTTTCTTCCGTTTGGACTCCGTTCCAAAATCAGATCTGAAAAGAGTCAAAAACACAGAAAAAACAAGAACTGGCACTTGGCACTGAATTAATAAGTTAGTCCCAAAAAATATATAAAAGCTACATAAAACATCCAAAGAAGACAAGATAACAGCGTGAAACCATCAAAAATTATAGATACGTTTGAGACGTATCAGTGGCGAATCCTCCAAAAAGCCTCCTCTTGATTTTTTTCCAGACCGAAACCCTTCTTGTAGCAAAAGATGGGGGTCAGTGGGCGAGCAGGGAGCCCACAAGCCCCCTAGGCGCGGCCAGGGGGTTGTCCATGCCTAGCAGGCTTGGGGCCACGTGTTGGCGCCCCTCTGGCACTTCTTCGGCCCTAGTATTTTTCATAAATCCCAAAAAAAATCCACGTTGATTTTCACGGCTTTTGGAGTTGTGCAGAATAGGCATCTCAAACTTGCTCCTTTTTCAGGCCAGAATTCCAGCTGCCGGCATTCTCCCTCTTCATGTAAACCTTGCAAAATAAGAGAGAAAAGGCATAAGTATTGTACCGTGAAGTGAAATAACAGCCCAAGAAGCGATAAATATCAACATGAAAGCATGATGCAAAATGGACGTATCAACTCCCCCAAGCTTAGACCTCGCTTGTCCTCAAGCGAAAGCCAAGCACAATAAATATGCCCACATGTTTAGGGAGAGAGATGTCGACAAAACAAGATACGAACATGCAGGCATCATGATCATGATGAGAACAAAAATACCAACATATAATCTCTCATGCTAAAGTGATAATTCCTTCACAAAGTAAAACATGGATCAAGAACCTTACCGAGAATTAACAACCGATAGCCTGTAGTCATTGAAGCAATTACAATTTATCACAACATCAGAAAGAGTCAAATAAGAGCTTGTAAAGCAAATCCACATACTCAATCATCCTTTCGTTCTCTACAATTGCTACAACTCATGTGGTACTCAGGAGATCAAAGTTTCAGCTGGACACAGAGAAAGATAGGGGCTTATAGTTTTGCCTCCCAACTGCTTACCTCAAGGGTAATGTCAACAATAATAATTCATGAATACTTACTTCCAAGTTGACATATGAATATAGATCTTTCCCAAGCATATGACGTTAGCCAAGATAAAGGCGAGATAAGGAATTGGTGAAGATCACCATGACTCTTTCAGGGAAAAAAGTAAAGGTACAAGATAGGCCCTTCTCACAAGGGAGCAGAGGTTGTCATGCGCTTTTGAGGTTTGGATGTGTGTCCTCTTAGTGCGGAGGAATGTCACTTTATATTGCCTCCTGTGATAAAGAACTTTATTATGCAGTCTGTCGCTTTTACGTCTTCCTCATCACAGGTTCGTACAAGGCTTATTTTCCACACATTAATAGATCATACATATTAGGGAGCAATTTTTATTGCTTGCACAGATGACATCTGGATATTATTCAATCCATAGGTAGGTATGGTGGACTTTCATGGCAAAACTGGGTTGAAGGTTTGTGGATGCACAAGTAGTATCTCTACTTAGTGCAGGAGTTTTGGCTAATAAGAGGTGGAAGCAATCGTCACATGCTAAGGGATCTATAGTCATATAACATTGTTCAGAACCAAGCAAACACAATTCATTATGTTGTCTTCCTTGTCCAACATCTACTTCTAAGCATGCAATAGTTTAGTGAGTGTTCACAATCATAGATGGTGTCAAAGTTGATATATTTATATGTGAACCTCTCCTTCTTTGTCACTTCCTATTAATTGCAACAATGACCAAGGTCTACGTTTGTCTACCCTCAACAAGTTTCAATCAACATTCTTTTTATATGTGAAGCCATCACTTGCCATAAGATCATTACATGATCTTTCATGCTTTTGTTCTTTTCTCATTCTTTTGATCATGGAAAGAGGCAAAGCCCTTAACTAAGACACTCTTTATTATATAGCTCACGAGCTCGAATACATCGGGGGTGACACAAAGCAAAACTCAAGCCTAAAACACTAAGACCTTTATTCTACTAGAGAAAGAGAAAACTGAAAAGTAACAAACTAAAACAAAGGTAAAGGCAAAAGATGTGATGGTGATACGATACCAGGGCAACTCCCCCAAGCTTGGCACAAGCCAAGGGGATTGCCCATACCCATGCTCAGTTGTCTTCCCTTGGAGGTGATGGTGGTGGAGTTGTTGCAACATGGGTTTGATCCTACGTCTTCCAAGGCATAGGTGCTCCATCATGGAAAGATGAACGAGTCTCCGGAATCCTCAAATCTGCAGCCCACCGTATTGATTTAAATCTATACTCATACTCACAGTTTTGGTTCTGCAGGTCATAGATCTGGGCCTGGAGGTGATCAATCCTGTCATAGAGCCTGGAGAGGTGCTTCCCAATGTCATTCGCATCAATCATGTGCTTGCTGGTGAACTCCGTGATCATCATGTGGTTGGCGTTGAGTCCACACTCCACCATCCCTTGGCACTTGAAGACTTGTTGCTCCATTGCTTCGAGCCTCGCCTCCATGCTTCCAGTCTTCTTGGGCCCCTCAACATCACGGATGTGCAACATCCCCTCACGCATCTCAATAGATTGAGGGTGTTGCAGCACTCCCGAGAGGTAGGGATTGATGACCTTCTCGAAGATCTTGTCCTTTGGAGCTTTTGGGGACGTCATAGCGATCTAGATTTGCAACAGAAACAGGCTCGAAACAAAAACACAGGAAATCTGCGTGATACAAGGGTCAAACCTTTCGGGAGAATATATAATGATTTTTTCGACCAGAAGGAGTACTCCGCACGAAAACGGAGTCCGGGAGGCACACGAGGTGTCCACAAGCCCCCCAGGCGCGGCCAGGGGGTGGGCCCGCGCCTGGCAGGCTTGTCGCCTCCTCGCGCTCTTTCCGAACTACTTCCAATTTTTCTATTTTTTCAAATATTCCAAAACGGAGAAAAATTCCTAGTAGAAAAGTTTTGGGGTATGTTGACTTACCGAAACACATACCTCTTTGTTTTCGGAGTCTGAAACAGGCTGATAAATATCCCTCGGATATTCCTCCGGAGTTATGGTATTAATAATATTGCTTTCAACATTTATGGGAGTACCTGAGATATAATGCTCGATTCTGTGCCCATTTACCACTCTCGGACAATTACCTTCCTTGTTGTTGATCTTGATAGCACCGGAACGATATACTTCCTCAACAATATAGGGACCTTCCCATTTAGAGAGAATCTTGCCTGCAAAAAATCTTAAACGAGAATTATATAGCAAGACATGATCACCTACATTGAAATCACGCTTTTGTATCCTTTTATCATGCCACCTCTTAACCTTTTCTTTGAACAACTTGGCATTCTCATATGCCTGAGTTCTCCATTCATCATGCGAGCTAATATCAAATAACCTCTTCTCACCAGCAAGTTTGAAATCAAAGTTGAGCTCTTTGATTGCCCAATAAGCTTTATGCTCTAGCTCAAGAGGTAAATGACATGCTTTACCGTACACCATTTTGTACGGAGACATGCCCATGGGATTCTTATAGGCAGTTCTATAAGCCCACAGTGCATCATCGAGCTTCTTAGACCAATTCTTTCTAGACGTGTTAACAATCTTTTGCAGAATTAGTTTAATCTCTCTGTTGCTTAGCTCTACTTGACCACTAGGCTGAGGGTGATAGGCAGACGTAATTCTATGGTTGACATCGTACTTAGCAAGCATTTTACGGAAATCACCATGAATGAAATGTGAACCACCATCGGTCATTAGATATCTAGGTACTCCAAATCTAGGGAAATTAACTTCCTTAAGCATCCTGATAGAGGTGTTGTGATCAGCACTACTAGTGGGGATAGCTTCTACCCACTTAGTGACGTAATCAACAGCAACTAGGATATGAGTATGCCCGTTGGATTTTGGAAAAGGCCCCATATAATCAAAGCCCCAAACATCAAATGGTTCAATGACAAGTGAATAGTTCATAGGCATTTCCTGACGTTTACTATATTACCTATTCTTTGACATTCGTCACAAGACAAGACAAACTTACGGGCATCCTTGAAGAGAGTGGGCCAACAGAAACCTGATTGCAATACCTTGTGTGCAGTTCTATCTCCCGCATGGTGTCCTCCGTAGGCCTCGGAGTGACACTTCTGTAGGATCTCTCCCTGTTCATGTTCAGCTACACAACGTCTAATAACACCATCTACTCCTTCCTTATAAAGGTGAGGATCATCCCAAAATTAATGTCTCAAGTCAAAGAAGAATTTCTTCTTTTGCTGGTATGTGAAACTAGGTGGTATATATTTGGCAACAATATAGTTTGCATAATCAGCATACCACGGTGCACTATGTGAAGTATTGATGACATTCAATAGCTCATCAGGAAAGCTATCATCAATAGGTTGTGGGTCATCAAGAACATTCTCCAACCTAGGCAAGTTATCTGCTACGGGGTTATTAGCACCCTTCCTGTCGACAACGTGCAAATCAAATTCTTGTAGCAAGAGAACCCATCTGATAAGTCTAGGTTTAGCGTCTTTCTTCTCCAAGAGGTACTTAATAGCAGCATGATCAGTGTGAATAGTGACTTTGGAATCAACTATGTAAGACGTGAACTTTTCACATGCAAACACGACTGCTAAAAATTCCTTCTCCATAGTAGCATAGTTTCTTTGGGCACTATCTAGAGTTTTACTAGCATAGTGAATAACATTCAACTTCTTATCAACTCTTTGCCCTAGGACAACACCAACGGCATAATCATTAGCATCACACATGATTTCAAAAGGTAAGTTCCAATCAGGTGGTTGAACAATAGGTGCGGTTATCAAGGCCTTCTTAAGTATTTCGAAGGCTTCCTCACAATCATCGTCAAAAACAAAACGAATATCCTTTTGCAAGAGGCCTAGAAATCTTAGAGAAGTCTTTAATGAACCTTCTATAGAAACCAGCATGACCTAGGAAACTTCTTATACCTTTTATATCTATGGGGTATGGCATTTTCTCGATTGCATCAACCTTAGCTTTATCGACTTCAATACCTCTTTCAGAAATTTTATGTCCTAAGACGATGCATTCATTAACCACAAAGTGGCACTTCTCCCAATTCAAGACAATATTGGTATCTTTACATCTCTGCAAGACTCGATCAAGGTTGTTGAGGCAATCATCAAAGGAAGTCCCGTAAACAGAGAAGTCATCCATGAAAACCTCGACAATCTTTTCACAAAAGTCAGAGAATATAGCCATCATACATCTTTGAAAGGTGGCAGGTGCATTACATAATACAAAAGGCAGACGTCTGTAAGCAAAGGTACCGAAAGGGCAGGTGAAAGTGGTTTTCTAATGATCAGATTGTGCAACAGGTATTTGGGAGAAACCAGAATAACCGTCTAGAAAGCAGAAGTGTGTGTGTTTAGACAGCCTTTCTAGCATTTGGTCCATAAAAGGCAAAGGGTAATGATCTTTCCTAGTGGCTTTATTCAATTTCCTAAAATTGATCACCATCCTATAGCCAGTAATAATCCTCTGTGGGATCAATTCATCCTTATCATTAGGGACAACGGTAATACCTCCCTTCTTAGGGACGCAATGCACCGGACTCACCCAATCACTATGAGCAACAGGATAGATAATACCTGCTTCCAAGAGCTTTAGTGTTTCTTTTCTTACTACCTCTTTCATCTTAGGATTTAATCTCCTTTGATGATCAGCAACTAGTTTGGAATCAGGATCAGTTTTAATCTTATGTTGGCATAGAGTGGGACTAATGCCCTTAAGATCATCAAGAGTATATCCAATAGTAGCACGGTGCTTCCTCAGAGTTTTTAGTAACTTCTTTTCTTCATGCTCTGAGAGGCTAGCACTAATTATGACAGGATAAATCTCTTTTTCATCAAGATAAGCATACTTAAGAGTATCAGGCAACTGTTTAAGCTCGAACATAGGATCACCCTTTGGTGGGGGTGGATCCCCAAGCAGTTCAATAGGCAAATTATTCTTAAGGATAGGATATTATTCTAAGACAACTCTATCTATCTCATCCCTTTCATCCATATGCATATCATTTACATGCTCAAGCAAGTATTGCTCTAAGGGATCAGTAGGAGGCACGACAATAGAAGCTAGGGCAATAATTTCATCCCTACTAGGCAACTCTTTTTCATGAGGTTGTCTACTAGACTTGGAGAAATTGAACTCGTGTGACACACCTTCAAAACCAACAGTGACAGTTTGCTTCTCACAGTCAATATGAGCATTGACGGTATTGAGGAAGGGTCTGTCAAATATGGTGGGACAAAAGCTATCTTGTGCGGTAGCAAGAACGAGGAAATCAGCAGGATACTTTGTTTTACCACACAAGACTTCAACATCCCTAACAATTCCCACAGGGCAGATAGTATCTCTATTGGCAAGCTGAATAGTGACATCAATAGGCTCTATCTCAATAGGTGCAAACTCGTCTTTGATTTCATCATATAAGGATTGAGGTATTGCACTAACACTAGCACCCACGTCACATAAACCATGATAACAATGATATCCTATCTTAACAGAAACAACAAGCGTGCCAACAATAGGCCTACGTTTGTCTCTAGCGTGAGGTTAGCAATTCTAGCAGCATCTTCACAGAAGTGAATATTATGGCCATCAACATTGTCGGACAGGAGATCTTTGATAATAGCCATGCTAGGTTCAACTCTAATTTGCTCAGGGGGTGTAGGTGTTCTAATGTAGCCTCTACATATCACAGTTGAAGCTTTAGAATGATCCTTTATCCTAACAGGGAAAGGTGGTTTCTCAATGTAAGCAGTGGGAACAACAGGATCATTATAGGCAATGTCTTTCTCTTCAACTGGATTGGGTTTAACTACATTGACTTCTAAGGGAGGATGATATTTAAACCACTTCTCTTTGGGGAGATCAATATTAGCAGCAAATGATTCACACAATGAAGCTACTATCTCAGAGTCAAGTCCATACTTAGCGCTAAAGTCACAAAAAGTATTTGTTTCAACAAAGGATTTAACGCAATCAAACTTGAAATTCATACCTGACTCCTTACCTTCTTCAAGCTCCCAATCTTCAGAGTTGCGTTTAATTCTTTCCAATAAATTCCATTTGAAGTCAATATCTCTCTTCATAAAAGAACCAGTACAAGAAGTGTCAAGCATGGTGCGATCATCATGAGAAAGCCGAGCATAGAAGTTTTGAATGATAATTTCTCTCTCGAGCTCATGATTGGGGCATGAATATAACATTGATTTAAGCCTCCCCCAAGCTTGAGCGATGCTTTCTCTGTCACGAGGCCAAAAATTATAAATATAATTCCGATCACGATGTACTAAATGCATGGGATAAAACTTTTGATGAAATTCCAATTTCAACCGATTGTAGTTCCATGATCCAGTATCATCACATAGCCTATACCATGTCAACGCCTTATCCCTCAAAGATAAGGGAAAGACCTTCTTCTTGACCTCATCCTCGGGCAAACCTGCAAGCTTAAATAAACCACAAACTTCATCTACATAGATTAGATGCAAGTCTGGATGTGATGTTCCATCTCCTGTAAAAGGATTAGCCAGCAGTTTCTCAAGCATACCCGAAGGAAATTCAAAGCAAATATTTTCAGTAGGTGCAGCAGTTTGAGGAGCAACTCTTTGTGTTTCCGTTCGAGGTGAAGATATCCCGAACAAGCCCCTCAAAGGATTAGTATCCATAGTGACAAGTGACAATAAATTTTAGCACACTATATGAATGTTTCCTTACCAAGTTCCAGTTACCAAAGGCGCTTCACTCCCCGGCAACGGCGCCAGAAAAGAGTCTTGATGACCCACAAGTATAGGGGATCTATCGTAGTCCTTTCGATAAGTAAGAGTGTCGAACCCAACGAGGAGTAGAAGGATCTGACAAGTGGTTTTCAGCAAGGTAATATCTGCAAGCACTGAAATTATTGGTAACAAGTAGTTGTGTGGTGAGATGATTCGTAGCGAGCAACAAGTAACAAAAGTAGCAACGGTGCAGCAAAGGGCCCAATCCATTTTGTAGCAAGGGACAAGCCTGGACAAAGTCTTATAGGAGGAAAAACGCTCCCGAGGACACACGGGAATTTCTGTCATGCTAGTTTTCATCATGTTCATATGATTCGCGTTCGTTACTTTGATAGTTTGATATGTGGGTGCACCGGCGCTTGGGTACTGCCCTTACTTGGACAAGCATCCCACTTATGATTAACCCCTCTCGCAAGCATCCGCAACTACGAAATAAGAATTAAGACAAAGTCTAACCATAGCATTAAACTAGTGGATCCAAATCAGCCCCTTAGGAAGCAACACATAAACTAGGGTTTAAGCTTCTGTCACTCTAGCAACCCATCATATACTTACTACTTCCCAATGCTTTCCTCTAGGCCCAAATAATGGTGAAGTGTTATGTAGTCGATGTTCACATAACACCACTAGAGGAAAAACAACATACAACACATCAAATTACCGAACGAATACCAAATTCACATGACTACTATTAGCATGACTTATCCCACGTCCTCAGGAACAAAAGAAACTACTCACAAAGCATAACCGTATTCATGACCAGAGAGGTAATGAGTAGCATCAAATATCTGAACATAAACTCTTCCACCAAGTAATCCAACTAGCATCAACTACAAAGAGTAATTAACACTACTAGCAACCTTACAAGTACCAATCGGAGTTGCGAGACGGAGATTGGTTACAAGAGATGAACTAGGGTTTGGAGATGAGATGGTGTTGATGAATATGTTGATGGTGATGAGTCCCCTCCGATGAGAGGAGTATTGGTGATGACGATGGCGACGATTTCCCCCTCTGGGAGGGAAGTTTCCCCGGCATGATCGTCCTGCCGGAGCTCTAGATTGGTTCTGCTCAAGTTCCGCCTCGTGGCGGCGGCGAATCCTCCGAAAAGCCTCCTCTTGATTTTTTTTTCCAGACCGAAATCCTTCTTTTAGCAAAAGAGGGGGTCAGTAGGCCAGTAGGGAGCCCACAAGCCCCCTAGGCGCGGCCAGGGGGGTGGCCGCGCCTAGCAGGCTTGTGGCCACCTGCTGGCGCCCCTCTAGCACTTCTTCGGCCCCAGTATTTTTCATAAATCCCAAAAAAATCCACGTTGATTTTCACGGCTTTTGGAGTTGCGCAGAATAGGCATCTCAAACTTGCTCCTTTTTCAGGCCAGAATTCCAGCTCCCGGCATTCTCCCTCTTCATGTAAAACTTGCAAAAATAAGAGATAAAAGGCATAAGTATTGTACTGTGAAGTGAAATAACAGCCCAAGAAGCGATAAATATCAACATGAAAAGCATGATGCAAAATGGACGTATCATGCATCGACTACACTGACCTCAACAGAGCTTGTCCGAAGGATCCCTTCGCCCTTCCCCGCATTGATCAAATTATTGACTCGACGGCGGGTTGTGAACGTTTGTGTTTCTTGGACGCTTATTCGGGATACCATCAGATCAAGATGGCGGTGGAGGATCAGGAGAAGACATCCTTCATAACCCCATTCGGGGCCTTCTGTTACGTGTCTATGTCGTTTGGGCTCAAGAGTGCGGGGGCAACTTATCAGCGTTGCATCCAAGATTGCTTGCACAACCAGATAGGTCGTGATGTCCACGTTTATGTGGATGACATTGTGGTCAGGTCTCACCGAAAGGAGTCACTCTTGGAGGATCTCAAGGAAACCTTTGACAACCTGCGCGTTTACCAGATGAGGCTTAACCCCACCAAGTGCGTTTTTGGTGTCCTTGCGGGGAAGTTATTGGGTTTCTTGGTGTCGGAGCGTGGCATTGAGGCCAACCCGGATAAGATTGAGGCAATTACCTCACTCGGGAAACCGACCAACGTTAACCAGGTCCAGCGTATGGCAGGTCGAATCGCAGCTCTGAGCCGCTTTATAAGTCACCTTGGGGAGAAGGCCATCCCTCTCTATCAGTTGCTCAAGAAAACTGATCGTTTCGTATGGACGGACGAAGCTTTTGAAGCCTTGAAGTGGCCATTAGTTAACCCGCTAGTGTTGGCGGCTCCGGCGGACAAGGAACCTATGCTCCTGTACATTGCAGCCAATTCCAAGGCAGTCGGCGTGGCAATAGTTGTCGAGCGGAAGGAAGAAGGAAAGGAGTATCCGGTCTAGCGACCGGTATATTTCATCAGCGAGGTCCTCACCCTCACCAAGCAACGTTACCACATTGGCAGAAGCTGGTTTTTGGGGTGTTTATGGCGAGTCGAAAGCTGAAGCACTACTTCTAGGAACACCCGATCACGGTCGTCAGTTCCACCCCCCTCGGCGACATCATACAGAATCGAGAGGCCACTGGACGGATTGCTAAGTGGGCCATCGAGCTCGGATCCCATCATGTGCGGTATACGCCTCGGACGGCCATCAAATCTCAAGCACTCGTGGATTTCATCAATGATTGGACCGAGTTACAAATCCCGGAGGAGAGGCCCAATCTTACTTATTGGACCATCTATTTCGACGGGTCCAGGCAATTGGAAGGCTCGGGGGCTGGTGTGGTGATAACTTCGCCTCAAGGTGACAAGTTTTGCTATTTTCTTCGGCTCATGTTCCCATGTACCAATAATGCAGCAGAATACGAGGCCTTGCTCCATGGTTTGCGACTCGCCAAAGAGATGAAACTCACGCGACTCAGGTATCTGGGCGATTCAGATCTGGTGGCACAACAGGTTTCTGACACCTGGGATTCATGAGACCCTTTGATGGCAGCTTACAGACGAGCTGTGTCAGATGTAGCGGGTCACTTCAATGGTTATCAAGTGGATCACATCGACCGGCGTCTTAACGAAGCAGCGGACACTCTTTCTCGTCTCGGTTCGCAACGTAAGCTAGTTCCTCCCAATGTCTTTTTGGATGTATTGCATAACCCCTCGGTAAAACTGCCTTCAGAGGAAGATTTAGCGGTACCAGACCCTGAGTCTCAACTCGTGGCGGCTCTTCACGATACTCCAGACTGGGCGACCCCTTACATGGCATATCTCACGAGAGGCGAGTTACCTGCCGACGAGTTATTAGCTCGCCAAATCGTCCGTCGGTGTAAATCCATGGTCATACACAATGGCGAGATACACAAACGAAGCACCTCACGGGTATTTCAAAGATGCGTCTCTCCTCAAGAAGGCTGTATGATCCTAAATGAGATTCACGCGGGCGATTGTGGTCATCATGCTGGGTCCCGATCCTTTCTTTCTAAGGCCTCTAGACATGGGTTCTATTGGCTGACGGCTCATGCAGACGCAGAGGAGATCGTTCGCCGATGTGATGGCTGCCAAAAATTTGGACGTCAGATGCATGTGTCGGCTCAGGAATTGCGGATGATACCAATCACTTGGCTGTTTCCAGTCTGGGGGCTTGATATGGTTGACCCTTTCAAGATGTCTTCCAATAAAAAGACTCACCTATTGGTGGCGGTTGACAAGTTTACCAAGTGGGTGGAGGCGGAACCTGTTAGCAGCTGTGACGCAGATACGGCCGTCAAATTCTTGAAGAAACTGATTTTCAGATTCGGATATCCTCATAGTATCATTACTGACAATGGTACTAATCTATCCAAAGGTACAATGCAAGAGTTTTGTTCATGAGAGCATATCCGGCTTGATGTTTCCACGGTTGCACATCCCCAGTCTAATGGGCAGACGGAAATGGCGAATCAGGAAATATTGTGGGGGATTAAGCCTCGACTCATGGTACCTTTGGAACGTACTCCAGGATGTTGGGTGGAGGAATTGCCGTCGGTATTATGGAGCATCAGGACAACTCCAAATTGCTCCACGGGTTTTAATCCTTTCTTTCTGGTATACGGAGCAGAAGCGGTGTTACCAAGTGACATCAAACACAATTCCCCATGAGTCGCCGCCTATGTGGAACAGGACAATAAGTTGGCGCGAAAAGACTCGTTGGACGCCTTGGAGGAGGAACGTGACTTGGCCGCATCACGATCGGCGATTTACCAACAAGACTTGCGACGTTACCACAGTCATCGGGTCAAGAGCCGGACTTTCCAAGAAGGCGACTTGGTGCTCCGTTTGATTCAAGATCATACTGGTATGCACAAGCTATCACCTCCGTGGGAAGGACCGTTTTTCATTAGCAAGAATCTTCTAAATGGTTCATATTACTTGGTGGATCTTCGCCCGGATCGGCCAACTACAGAGGTTGAGACAACTCGCCCCTGGAACATAGCCCATTTGCGGCCTTACTACACTTAGAGCCATGAGCTCCTTTTTTTACCAGTTTTCAGAAAATTGTAATCCATGAATTATGAAAGCAGTAAAGCCGGCGCCCACGAATTTCGGGGTCCTTTGCCGTTTCAGATTTTGAAAGCATGAGTCTTTATTGTTCTATAAGTCGTCCAAACATGGACGCTATCAAAGTCAAAGAGCGTAAGTCGCCATGCTGCACTTACTTCAAAACTGGGCCTTGATAAATCCAAAGAGGACCAACGTTGCCACATCGCACGGTTCAAACATAGGCGCCTTATGTGGTTTTGAGAATTAAGCCGGCTTACTTGGGGGCTACTAGTCCCCAAGTCGTTTCGCAGTAAGAGCGTATACGCTTCTGTGATCCTATGCCCGGCTTTTTCCTGAATCATAGGTCACTTGGGGGCTTTCACTCATTGAGTTCAGCCTGAATACCCTCTTGGCTAGGGAAAAATTACCGCATTACAAATGGTTATACTGGACTATGTGTTGGACAAGTCGCCACATGGACCTATGTACTCAGGGCGAGTCAATCCGTCAAGTGGACCCTGAACTTGCCTTGGCTAAAACATAAAAGCTACCAGCCAGAGTCACACATGGGAAATAGAGAAACCATTGGTTCATTGAACCTGCTTCACGGAATCTTGACTCGCGCCTGATCAGCCGGTCTAAAACAACAAGGCTTTTTGCAAAGGCTTTCTGTAACACTAGAGTTTTGCAAACTCGTCTTATCCTATCGTAACTCACTGAGTCGATAAAATTTTATTTCTTGATGGCAAGACCACAAGGTTTCCTAATATCTTTGAGTCGGATTTTGGTTATAACTCGCCCCGACTCATTTTTTTAACCACTATTTTCCATAATCCAGGGGGCTAGTCTATTCTTTGCCATGCACTCACTCATTCGGCTTATGTTTTTCCTCACACATAAGGTGAAGACTTTTTTGTCAAATTATGACACTCCCTGGTTCATCAAATTTACAGGCGATTCACTCATAGATTCAAGGAATAAAGGTGGTTCAGGAAAGGTTCCATCAAAAGGTACTACTGACTGATTGTTGTTCCACAAAATCTAACAAGCTATTACATGGCTCGCATGGCCAAAACGGGTGTCATCCTCCAGTGAAGAAAGGATCAGTGGACGGATCAAGCCGCCTTCGAGTCACCTTGCCTTGAGGTCTCTCCGCCTTCGATTTGTAAGTCGTCCAGTTTCCAATTACACTTGGATAGGGCAACGAACTCATCTTCCTCATCAAGGAAGAGGGATAGGTCCATGTCAAGATCAAAAGGATTCTTGGGTCGACGAGGAACCAAGCTAGCAGTTTCGTATGAGGGAGGTGTCACCTTCTTTTTCTTCTCATCATAGGCGGCTTGGTATTTACTCAAATCCAAGCTGGCTGCCAGTTGAGTCGCCGAGAAGCGAGATTCTATGATAACTCGGTGGTAGTCCACCTTGGTGAACTCTGACCCGTCATCCTTCAGCTCAGGGTAGCCAGCGGCTATTTCTTCTGGTTTGAGCTCCGGGGCATAGGCTAAACACCGACTCAGGGTGGTCAGGACTCCTTTCCGGGCGGCTGATCTTTTCAGTTCCTCTATTTGAGGAGGCAATGTGGATAGATAGCCGAGCATGTGCTTGATGGTTCTGACTGGCTCCTTGCTGCCCATCACCGCCTTAATCGTCAGCACGCCCCCGGTATATAGCTGCTCGGTGAAAGTATATATAGTCTTTAGCTTCAGCATGCAGTCGTCTAGAAGATTGGTGGCTCGTGAGCCTACAAAGGACACAACAGTATTTGATAGTTTTTTGGGAGACCAGATTATTTCTTCAACAAGCAAGGGTTAATGCTTACCAAACATAGTGACAGTCATGTTGGAAATGTGCTTTTTTAAGCCGGAAAGCTCTTGCTGGGCGGCTTCCATTTTTTCCTCAGCTTGCTCAGCACGCTTAAGGATGGCGGCTTGGTCAGCTTTGGCTTTCTTCTCCAGTTTTTGATGGTCAACCTTCATCCTCTCCAGCTCAGCCAGAATCAAGCAGTATTTCCTCTCCGACTCAGATTGTGCATCTTGTTGTTCAGCCAGATTCTTCCTTAAGTCGGCTAAAGCCGACTCAGTCTGGGTCATAGACTCTTGCACATAAAATTTGGGGAGACAAGTTTCAACATTATTGCAAGCAAGACTCCTGACACTTGGGGGCTAATGTATGATTTTATTCAAAGTCATACCGTATTTGAGACTCGGCTCATCTTTCAAAAGATGACCCGGCCCTTGGGGGCTACAGGTTGAAGATTTTAACTATATCCAAGATCCGACTCGTCTTTCAAAAGATGATCCGGCCCTTGGGGGCTACAGGTTTAAGATTTTAACTATATTCAAGACCCGACTCATCTTTCAAAAGATGACCCGGCCCTTGGGGGCTACAAGTTGGAGATTTTAACTATATTCAAGACCCGACTCATCTTTCAAAAGATGATCCGGCCCTTGGGGGCTACAGGTTGGAGATTTTAACTATATTCAAGACCAGGCTCATTGATAACCCACAAGTATAGGGGATCGCAACAGTTTTCGAGGGTAGAGTATTCAACCCAAATTTATTGATTCGACTCAAGGGGAAGCCAAAGAATATTCTCAAGTATTAGCAGTTGAGTTGTCAATTCAACCACACCTGAAAGATTTGGTGTCTGTAGCAAAGTATCAGTAGCAAAGTAGTATGATAGCAACAGTAGCAACAGTAACCAGTAGCAGCAAAGTGACAACAGTAGCAGCAAAGTAACAACAGTAGCAATAGAGTAACAGTAGCAGCAGTGACAGCAGTAGCGACAAAGTAACATAGCAAGGAGCAGTAGGAAAAACTCGTAGGCATTGGATCGGTGATGGATGATTATGCCACATGCTATTCATCATGCAACAATTATAACACGGAGAGATAAGTAACTAGCTCCAGTTCGTCAATCTAATGTAGGCATGTATTCCGTATGTACTCATACGTGCTTAGGGAAAAGAACTTGCATGACATCTATTGTCCATCCCTCCTGTGGCAGCGGGGTCCTAATGGAAACTACAGGATATTAAGGTTCTCCTTTTAATAAAGAACTGGACCAATGCATTAACACTTAGTGAATACATGAACTCCTCATACTATGGTCATCTCCAGGAGTGGTTCCGGCCATTGTCACTCCGGTGTTGCTGGGTCATAACACATAGTAGGTGACTACAACTTGCAAGATAGGATCAAGAACACACATATATTATCGACAACATAATAGGTTCAGATCTGAAATCATGTAACTCGGGCCCTAGTGACAAGCATTAAGCATGACAAAGTAGTACCAACATCAGTCTCGGAACATAGTGGATACTAGGGATCAATCCCCGTCAAAACTAACTCGATTACATGATAGATCTCATCCAACCCATCACCGTCCAGCAAGCCTACGATGAGATTACTCACAAACGGTGAAGAGCATCATGGAATTGGCAATGAAGGAAGGTTGGTGATGACGATGGTGATGGTCTCCCCTCTCCGGAGCCCAGAACGGACTCCAGATCTGCCCTCCAAATGAAGAACAGGAGGTGGCGGCGCCTCCGTATCGTAAAACGCGATGAACTCTTCCCCTTTATTTTTTTCCGGATGGAACGGACTAAATAGAGCTGGATTTGGAGGCGGTGGAGCTTTGTGGGCCCCATAAGCCTGCCAGGCGCAGCCAGGGGGGCCCGCGGCTGGTGGGCTTGTGGGCTCACGACTCCACTTCCTCCGCTGATTCTTGCGCCAGTATTTTTCATAAATTCCAGAAAAATTCTCCATAAATTTTCAGGTGAGAACTTTTATTTCTGCGCAAAAACAACACCATGGAAATTCTGCTGAAAACAGCGTTAGTCCGGGTTAGTTCCATTCAAATCATGCAAATTAGGGTCCAAAACAAGGGCAAAAGAGTTTGGAAAAGTAGATACGACGGAGACGTATCAACTCCCCCAAGCTTAAAACCTTGCTTGTCCTCACGCAATTCAGTTGACGCACTGAAAGAGACAAAAGAAAAAAAATACGAACTCTGTTTGATCTTGTTGTTGCAACTATGTCTAACTCATATCCAGAATTTCAGCAAGATCACAAGCTAACCACATAAGCAAATGACATCTAGGTCTCACGGTAAACTCATATCAATGGCATAATCAACTAGCGAGCAATAATAATAAGTTTCAAACGTCAACACTTCAATCAAAACAATCATGAAGCAGTACGAATAGATGGTATCTCGCTAGCTCTTTCCGAGACCGCAAAACATAAATGCAGAGCACCTTCAAAGACCAAGGGCTGACTAAACATTGTAATTCATGGCAAAACAGATCCAGTCACAGTCATACTCATCAGCAATTAAAAACAAAGCATAAAAATGACAGAGGTGCTCTCTAATTGGTGCTTTTATAAGAGGAGGATGACTCAAGAGGAACATAAATAGACAGGCCCTTCGCAGAGGGAAGCATTGATTTGCAAAGGTGCCAGAGCTCAAGCTTTGAAAGCAGAGATAATAATTTTGGGTGGCATGCTTTCATTGTCAACGCAATGACTAAGAGTTCTCACCATCTTCCACGCTACACATGCTATAGGCGGTTCCCAAACAGAAAAGTAAAGTTTTGACTCCCCCACCACCAATCAATCACACTCCACTACTAGCCGAATACTCGGGTGCCGTCCATACCAACATCAATCCAGGGGAGTTTTGTTTGCAATTATCTTTTCGATTTGAGCATGGAACTAGGCATTCCAATTACCGGCCCCTTTATTGTGAATGATAGTGAATAAACACATATCGAGGATAACATGCCTAGCATGGAAGATACTGATAGCCCCCTGTCACCACATGAGCGGTTCGAGCATGCAAAACAGATTATTTCTTGAAGGTTTAGAGAGTGGCACATGCAAATTTACTTGGAACGGCAGCTAGATACCGCATATAGGTAGGTATGGTGGACTTATCTTGGAACAACTTTGGGTTCATGGAAGTGGATGCACAAGCAGTATTCCCGCTTAGTACAAGTGAAGGCAAGCAAAAGACTGGGAAGCGACCAACTAGAGAGCGACAACAGTCATCAAAATGCATTGAGATTAACTAACATTGAGTGCAAGCATGAGTAGGACATAAATCACCATGAACATGAATATCATAGAGGTTATGTTGATTTTGTTTCAACTACATGCATGAACATGCGCCAAGTCAAGCCACTTGAATCATTCAAAGGAGGATACCATCCTATCATACTACATCATAGTCATCTCAACATTCATGTGGGCATCCAAGACAAACCATTATAAGCTCCTAGCTAATTAAGCATGGCATCAGAAACTATGATCTCTAAGTTGTCATTGCAAACATGTTTCTCTCACAACAAAACTGAATCAGGAACGATGAGCTAGTCATATTTACAAAAACAAAATAGATCGAGTTCATACCAGCTTTTCCAGGCTCAGTCACTTCATCATATATCGTCATTATTGCCTTTCACTTGCACGACCGAACGATGTGAACAATAATAAGAGTGCTCGTGCATTGGACTAAGCTGGAATCTGCAAGCAAACACAAAGGAGAAGACAAAGTAATATCGCTCTTTAACAGATAAACATATATGCATGCGAGAGCCACTAAACATTGTAACCATGGTCTTCTACCTTGACCCAAAGAAAAAGAAAACTATTTACACGGGAAAGCTCCCAACAAGCAAAAGAAGAACAAGAAATTATTTTTGGGTTTTCTCAAACTAGACAGACACACGAAAAGAAATCAAGAAAAAGAAAGTAAACTAACATGGATGATACAGTGGCAAAGTGTGAACACCGACAAACAAAGTGAAAGCATAAGCAAGAATATAAAGTCGGTGAGAAACACGTACTCCCCCAAGCTTAGGCTTTTGGCCTAAGTTGGTCTACTCCCATGGCTGGTCCGGGCGATACCCAAAATCACAATGGGGGTTGTACGGGAGCGCGGCAGCCATTGCCTGAATAGCTGCCTCACGAAGGCGAGCAGCCTTTGCCTCCCTCTCATACTCCTCTACCTCTCCTCTGGTTATGTAATATCTCTGTTTTACCTGAAATTCAAAGAAGGCAGGAGCAGGAAGGGTAATATGGAAAACACGCTGTCAGTTAAATATTAAACGGTACAGGAGGGATTCATTATCCCTCTCAAGGAACTTATAGCGTGTCAAAGCAACGCGATCAAGGAAAGTTGTATGGAGCGGGGGATCTCCTTCGCGGATGGGTACTCCAAGAAAATTTGCTATGCGAGTGGCATAGATCCCACCAAAGAAATCCCCTTCATTAGCATTATTATTCAGCCTCCTTGCTATTATAGCTCCCATGTTGAAACTTCTATCACCCGTTACTGCGCTCTTAAGAATACTAAGGTCGGGTGCGCAGAGCTGACAATGCTCAATCTTGTCGTTAATGCATCTACATATGAAGAGGGCAAAGTAATGCAAGGCAGGAAAATGAATGCTCCCCATGGTAGCCTGCGTAATATCTCTAGTTTCTCCGACAGTTATACTAGAGAAAAAATCTCTAACCGAGGATTTAGGAGGATCATTGAGACTACCCCAAACAGGTATCTTGCAAATTCTATTGAAATCCCCTAAATCCATGGTATATGATTTGTCATAGAGATCAAACAGTACAGATGTGTCACGGCCAGCTAAAAATTTGAATCTACGAACAAAAGAGGCAGTGAAAGCAACATACTGTTCACATTTAGCGGAGATGAATTCTTCGAGTCCGACGTTGTGAACAAGTGTATCAAACTCGTCTTTGAAACCTGCCTCAATCATAAATTCATCAGAAGGTCATTCACATGGTTGTACCTGTGCGTTCCTTGGTTGGTAAGGATCGGTCTCCCGAATCGCAAGACGGGGACCTCTCTTGCTTGAGGAACCACCATGATAGTTTCTCCTGAACATCTTCCTTTTCTGAAATTTTTAGTGACTCTAAGGAAAAGTGAACAAGGCTCAACTAAACTCGTAGCAACTACTCCAACAAGTGCCTAGAGGCCATATTACGCATCAAAACTACTTGGGACCAGCTAAAAATAGCATGCAAAGCTCAAGAACATGGTCACCAAGGCACCAAAAATACGCGAAGTATAAGGCACTAGAGCAAAAACTAATTGGAACAATGGATGAGTCACTTACCAAGGAGTAATTTCCCCAAAATAGTCCGGAGAATGGTGCTTTGAGCAACGAGATCGAAAATCCCAGCAAGAAGAGCAAGAACATGGGGTTGAGCTGCGAAACGATTTTTTCTCGAGGTAGGAGAAGCATATGGGAGCTAGAATGAGTGGAGGGGGTGCACGTGGGCCCCACAAGCCTGGTAGGCGCGGCCAGGGGGGTGCCCGCGCCTCCATGGCTTGTGGCCCACTTGTGCAGCCCCCATACTAGCTCTTCGTCGCAGTATTTTTCAAAAATTCCAGAAAAAATTCATACTTGATTTTCATGACGTTCGGAGAACTTTTATTTTCGGGGTACTTTTCTACGGGACGCTAAAACAGAAAACAGGGAAAACTAAACTAAACCTATCATTTTTCTTCTCAGCAACCGAAGGTGAAAGCTTGGAACAGAGGTTTGTGACTCCTCGATTCATCCATCTCATGGTCATCGAAAGAAATCCGTCAATGAGGTTGATCAAGTCTCCTTGACAAACTTTTTCGAATCGCAAAAGAAGACACAAAATTTTCGAATAGTCACTAGGTTACTAGTACGGCAACAAAAGTCCTTCCCCGGCAACGGCGCCAGAAATCCTTCTGCTACTTCTCAAACAACAGTGCCAGAAATTGACACATTAACGGAGACTGGGCTTGCGTTGGTTTTTCCCTTGAAGAGGAAAGGGTGATGCAGCACAGGAGTAGTAAGTATTTCCATCAGTTTGAGAACCAAGGTATCGATCCAGAAGGAGGGTCTCATCAAGTCCAGGGTACCTGCGCAAACACAAACGAGCTTGCACCCAACGCTTCAAAGGGGTTGTCAATCCCTTCAAGATTGTTTGCAAAGTGAGATCTGAAGGCGGAAAGTGCAACGAAGTAAAAAAGTGTAAGGCTGGAAATATGGTGTGGAGTAGACCCGGGGGCCATAGTGTTCACTAGAGGCTTCTCTCAAAATAGCAAATATCACGGTGGGTGAACAAATTACTGTCGAGCAATTGATAGAACCGCGCAAAGTCATGACGATATCTAAGGCAATGATCATACATATAGGCATCACGTCCGAGACAAGTAGACCGATACTTTCTGCATCTACTACTATTACTCCACACATCGACCGCTATCCAGCATGAATCTAGTGTATTGAGTTCATGACGAACAGAGTAACGCCTTAAGCAAGATGACATGATATAGAGGGATAATCTCAAACCAATGATGAAAACCCCATCTTTTTACCCTTGATGGCAACAACACGATGTGTGCCTCGCTACCCCTTCTATCACTGGGTGAGGTCACCGCACGGTATGAACCCAAAACCAAGCAATTCTCCCATTGCAAGAATCATAGATCTAGTTGGCCACACAAAACCCAGAAATTAAAGAGAATTACAAGGATATGAAATCATGCATAAGAGAGATCAGAAGAAACTCAAATTAGATTCATAGATAATCTGATCATAAATCCACAATTCAGCGGATCTCGACAAACACACCGCAAAAGAAGATTACATCGGATAGATCTCCATGAAGATCATGGAGAACTTTGTATTGAAGATCCAAGAGAGAGAAGAAGCCATCTAGTTACTAGCTATGGACCCGTAGGTCTATGGTGAACTACTCACGCATCACCATGTAGTTACTAGCTATGGACCCGTAGGTCTATGGTGAACTACTCACGCATCATCGGAGAGGTCATGGTGTTGATGAAGAAGCCCTTCGTGTCCAAATCCCGCCTCCGGCAAGGCACCAGAACGTGCCCCAGATGGGATCTTGCGGAGACAGAAGCTCGCGGCGGCGGAAAAGTACTTTCGATGATCTCTTGATTTTTTTGGGATTTTTAGGGAATATATAGGCGCAACCCCTAGGGCAGAGGGCGCCCAGGGGTCCCACAAGCCTGTGGGCCGCGGCCTCCCCCCTGGCCACGGGGTGGGGGCTTGTGGGGCCCCTGAGGCCCCCTACCTTGGCTCTCAAGCTTCCCGATCTTCTTCCGTTACGGAAAAAATCTTTTCGGGGATTTTCTTCCGTTTGGACTCTATTTCAAAATATCCTCTGAAAGGGGTCAAAAACATGGAAAAAACAGGAACAGACACTTGGCACTGAGTTAATAAGTTAGTCCCAAAAAATATATAAAAGGCATGCAAAACATCCAAAGTTTGACAAGATAATAGCATGAAACCATCAAAAATTATAGATACGTTGGAGACGTATCAAGCATCCCCAAGCTTAACTCATGCTCGTCCTCGAGTAGGGAAGTGATAAAGAATGAAATTTTTGATGTGGAACGCTACCTAGCATAGTTGTCCTTTGCAACTTCTTTCACGTGACATGAATGTTCAGATCCTTAAGATTCAAAACAATAGTTTGCTATTGACATGAAAACAGTAATACTTGAAGCAAACTAGGAAGGTAATCAAGAACTTTCAAAATAACAAGGCCAAGGAAAGTTATCCCTACAAAATCATATAGTCTGGCTATGCTCCATCATCCTCACACAACTAATGTAAATCATGCACAACCCCGGTATTGGCCAAGTAATTGTTTTCACACTCTTACTTTCTCAAACTTTTTATAACTATCACGGAATACATGAGCGTGAGCCATGGATATAGCACTATAAGTGGAATAGAGTGTGGTGGTGGTTGTGAGACAAAAAGGAGGAGATGGTCACATTGACTCGGTGTATCAAAGGGCTATGGAGATGCCCATTAATAGATATCAATGTGAATGAGTAGGGTCTGACATACAAGAGATGCACTAGAGCTATAAGTATGTGAAAGCTCAAAAGGTAAACTAGTGGGTGTGCATCCAACTTGCTTGCTCACGAAGACTTAGGGCAATTTTTGAGGAAGCCCATCATCGGAATATACGAGCCAAGTTTTATAATGAAGAT
Organism: Hordeum vulgare subsp. vulgare; assembly: GCF_904849725.1. Taxonomy (NCBI): domain Eukaryota; kingdom Viridiplantae; phylum Streptophyta; class Magnoliopsida; order Poales; family Poaceae; genus Hordeum; species Hordeum vulgare. The sequence continues at coordinate 65,520,639 of NC_058522.1, forward strand.
TCCCAGTAGCATATGGTAGTGACAAAGCAAGAAGCTCTCAATCATGAATAACATGGTGCTATTATGAAGCACAAGTGTGGAAAACGATAGTAGCATTGTCCCTTCTCTCTTTTTCTCTCTTTTCTCTTTTTTCATTTGGGCTCTTAGGCCTCTCTTTTTTCTCCTCTTTTTTTTGGGCTCTTTGGCCTTTTTTTATTTCCTCACATGGTACAATGCTCTAATAATGATGATCATCACACTTTTATTTACTCACAGCTCAAAATGATGATGACTCTATAGGAAATGCCTCCGGCAGTGTACCGGGATGTGCAACGATCTAGCATGGCGTATGACGTTGGAAACATCTCGCTACCTATCTTACGATCATGCAATGGCAATATGAGAGTGGCGGCACAAGTCATGAGACGGAACGGTGGGAGTTGCATGGCAATACATCTCGGAATGGCTATGAAAATGCCCTAGTAGGTAGGTATGGTGGCTGTTTTGAGGAAGGCATATGATGGTTTTGTGTACCGGCGAGAGTTGCGCGGCACTAGAGAGGCTAGCAATGGTGGAAGGTGAAAGTGCATCTATACCATGGACTTACATTAGTCATGAAGAAGTCACATACTTGTTGCGAAAGTTTTTATTAGTAATCGAAACAAAGTGCTAAACGCATACTCCTAGGGGAAGGGTTGGTAGGTGTTAACCATCGCGCGATCCCGGCCTCAACACAAAGGATGACAATCAATAGATCAATTATGCTCCGACTTCCTAACATAGCGGTTCACCATACGTGCATGCTACGGGAATCACTAACTTCAACACAAGTATCTCTAGATTCACAACACCCTACTAACATAGCTCTCAATATTACCGAATCCACGACTCAAAACTAATTGAGAGGAATCAAAAACTTCTCTTTCTACTCAATGCACATGAAGATGGAGGTTTTTTTGCATCCTCTTTGGGTACCTATCACATTTGGGACTACTCTCATAGCATAAGCCAACTACCAAGTCACGCACCGCCGTGCTCTAAAAGATATAAGTGAAGCACTAGAGCAAAAGTATCTAGCTCAAAAGATATAAGTGAAGCACTATGAGCATTCTAGCAAAATCACGATGAGTGCATGTCTCTCTCTCTCTCTCAAAAAGGTGTGCAGCAAGGATGACTGTGACACAAAAAAAAGAAAATACTCCTATGATACAAGACTCTCCAAGCAAAACACATATCATGTGGTGAATAAAAATATAGCTCCAAGTAATGTTACCGATGGATTGACGACGAAAGAGGGGATGCCTTCCCGGGGCATCCCCAAGCTTAGGCTTTTTCGTGTCCTTGAATTTGGCTTGGGATGCCTTGGGCATCCCCAAGCTTGAGCTATTTCCACTCCTTATCTCATCGTCCATGAGAACATCACTCAAAACTTGAAAACTTCACAACACAAAACTTAAACAGAAACTCGTGATAACATTAGCACAAGAAAACAAAGTACCACTTCTTTTCTTACTGTAGCAAACTTGAATTCCATCTATATTGGTGTTGGGATACTGTATTCTCACTTTTTCATGGCTAGTACCCCCCCCCCCCCCCCCCGATACTAACCATAGTTTCATCAAAACAATCAACCAACTCAACAAAAAACAGAATCTGTCAAAAACATACCAGTCTGTAGCAATCTGTATACTTCGTATACTTCGTATACTTCTGGTACCTCAAAAATTCTGAAAAATTACGACTGCCTGGGAAAAAGTCATAGCAACCAGCAGAAAAAATAATCAACTCAAAATCTCTTTCTGAATAAAAATGAAAAATCATCTCGTGAGCGAAAAGTTTCTGTCTTTTTCCAGCAGGATCAAACAACCATCACCAAGATTAGTCATAAAGGTTTTGATTGGCTCAAACACAAAAAGAAACACAAAAAACACAATCACAACAGAATTGTGATGGTGCGGACGCAACAAAACAGAAAGAAAAAGATAAATTCATTGGGTTGCCTCCCAATAAGCGCTATTGTTTAACGCCCTTAGCTAGGCATTGATAACTCAATGATGCTCACACAAAAGACAAGAATTGAAGCACAATGAGAGCATCATAAAGCATGTGAAAATCACATCTAAGTCTAACATACTTCCTATGCATAGCCATTTTATAGGAAAACAAATTGGCAAGACAACCAATAGTTACCAAATGCAAGGACGAAGAAAGAGACAATAGCAATCTCAACATAACGAGAGGTAATTTGGTAACATGAAAGTTTCTACCACAATATTTTCCACTCTCATAGCAATTACATGTGGGATCATAATCAAATTCAACAATATAACTATCACAAAGGATATTCTTTTCATGATCCACATGCATGCAAAGTTGACGCTCTTCAAAAATAGCGGGATTATCATCAAGTAAAGTCATGACTTCTCCAAACCCACTTTCAATATTATTGCAAATATCATATTCAGCATGAGGCTTAAACAATTTTTCAAGATCATAAGAAAAATCATCGCCCCAATCCTGATTATTGCAACAAGTAGTGGACATAGCAAAACTAGCATCCCCAAGCTTAGGGTTTTGCATATTTTTAGCATGATTGACACTAATAGGATTTATAGTGAAACCATTGCAATCATGCTTTTCATTCAAGGAGCCCTCGTGAATCACTTTAGAAATTTCTTCATCACGATTTTCAGATTCACGCATCTCAAGCATAACTCCATAAATATAGTCAAGTGCACTCAACTCACTAGCAATTGGATCAACATAATTGGATCTCTTAGAGAGATTGGCAAGTGGATGAGGATCCATATCAATAGATTTTCAGGAAGCGAAGATGCAAGCATATTGAAGGCACATAGCCCACACGCAAAGGAAAGGCAAACGAAAAAGGCAAATAGGTGAAGTGGGGGAGAGGAAAACGAGAGGCAACTGGCAAACAAAGTAAATGCAAGAGATGAGTTTGCGACACCTACTTGGATGAGTTCTTGACTTGATCTTCCTCCCCGGCAACAGCGCCAGAAACTCTTCTCCTATGGCAAAAAAAGTCCTTCCCCAGCAACGGCGCCAGAAATTCTTCTGCTACGGCAATAAAAGTCCTTCCACGGCAACGGCGCCAGAAATCCTTCTGCTACTTCTCAAACAACAGTGCCAGAAATTGACACGTTGACGGAGACTGGGCTTGCGTTTGTTTTCCCCTTGAAGAGGAAAGGGTGATGCAGCACAGGAGCAGTAAGTATTTCCCTCAGTTTGAGAACCAAGGTATCGATCGAGAAGGAGGGTCTCGTCAAGTCCAGAGTACCTGAGCAAACACAAACGAGCTTGCACCCAACGCTTTAAAGGGGTTCTCAATCCCTTCAAGATTGTATGCAAAGTGAGATCTGAAGGCGGAAAGTGCAACGAAGTAAAAAGTGTAAGGCTGAAAATATGGTGTGGAGTAGACCCGGGGGCCATAGTGTTCACTAGAGGCTTCTCTCAAAATAGCAAATATCACGGTGGGTGAACAAATTACTGTCGAGCAATTGATAGAACCGCACAAAGTCATGACGATATCTAAGGCAATGCTCATACATATCGGCATCACGTCCGAGACAAGTAGACCTATACTTTCTGCATCTACTACTATTACTCCACACATCGACCACTATCCAGCATGCATCTAGTGTATTGAGTTTATGACGAACAGAGTAACGCCTTAAGCAAGATGACATGATGTAGAGGGATAATCTCAAACCAATGATGAAAACCCCATCTTTTTACCCTTGATGGCAACAACATGATGCGTGCCTCGCTACCCCTTCTGTCACTGGGTGAGGTCACCGCATGGTACGAACCCAAAACCAAGCACTTCTCCCATTGCAAGAATCATAGATCTAGTTGGCCAGACAGAACCCACAACTCGAAGAGAATTACAAGGATATGAAATCATGCATAAGAGAGATCAGAAGAAACTCAAATAAGATTCATAGATAATCTAATCATAAATCCACAATTCATCGGATCTCGACAAACACACCGCAAAAGAAGATTACATCGGATAGATCTCCATGAAGATCATGGAGAACTTTGTATTGAAGATCCAGGAGAGAGAAGAAGCCATCTAGTTACTAGTTACGGACCCGTAGGTCTATGGTGAACTACTCACGCATCATCACAGAGGTCATGGTGTTGATGAAGAAGCCCTCCGTGTCCGAATCCCCCCTCCAGCAAGGCACTAGAATGTGCCCCAGATGGGATCTTGCGGAGACAGAAGCTTTTTGCGGCGGAAAAGTACTTTCGATGATCTCTTGTTTTTTTGGGATTTTTAGGGAATACATAGGCGCAACCCCTAGGGCAGATGGCGCCTAGGGGGGCCACAAGCCTATGGGTCGCGGCCTCCCCCCTGGCCGCGGGGTGGGGGCTTGTGGGGCCCCTGAGGCCCCCCTGCCTTGGCTCTCAAGCTTCCCGATCTTCTTCCGTTACGGAAAAAATATTTTCGGGGATTTTCTTCCGTTTGGACTCTGTTTCAAAATATCCTCTGAAAGGGGTCAAAAACATGGAAAAACAAAAACTGGCACTTGGCACTGAGTTAATAAGTTAGTCCCAAAAATATATAAAAGGCATGCAAAACATCCAAAGTTTGACAAGAAAATAGCATGAAACCATCAAAAATTATAGATACGTTGGAGACGTATCAGTTACCTCAATGGGGATGTGTATTTCCCCAACAAGAAAATCATACTTCATCTTGACAGGAGGTATAGGGCATTCAAAGCTCCCAATAAGAATTGATGGAGTTTTTTTGATAGCATTGATGCAATGTACTCGATATTGTTTCTTCGGAAAGTGCACCGTATGCTCATTACCGTTGACATGGAAAGTGACATTGCCTTTGTTGCAATCTATAACAGCCCCTGCAGTGTTTAAAAAGGGTCTTCCAAGGATGACCGCCATGACATCGTCCTCGGGAATATCCAAGATAACAAAGTCTGTTAAGATAGTGACGTTAGCAACCACAATAGGCACATCCTCGCAAATGCCGATAGGGAAAGCAGTTGATTTGTCGGCCATTTGCAGAGAGATTTTAGTGGGTGTCAACTTATCCAGTTCAAGTCTACGATAAAGAGAGAGAGGCATAACACTAACACCGGCTCCAAGGTCGCATAAAACAGTTCTAACGTAGTTACCTTTAATGGAGCAAGGTATAGTGGGCACACCGGGATCACCTAGTTTCTTGGGAGTTCCACCCTTGAAGGTATAATTAGCGAGAATGGTAGAAATTTCAACCTCAGGTATCCTCCTCTTATTAGTCACAATATCCTTCATGTACTTAGCGTACGGAGACATTTTGAGCATATCTGTCAAACACATTTGCAGAAAGACAGGTCTAATCATTTCAACAAAGCGCTCAAAATCCTCATCATCCTTTTTCTTGGATGGTTTGGGAGGAAAGGGCATGGGTTTCTGAACCCATGGTTCCCTTTCTTTACCATGCTTCCTAGCAGTGAAGTCATTCTTATCATATCTTCTATTCTTAGGTTGTGGGTTATCAAGATCAACAGGTTCAATCTCCACATCCTTATCATTGCTAGGTTGAGCATCATCATGAACATCACTATTGATATTATCATTAGGCTCATGTTCATCACCAGATTGTGTTTCAGCATCAGAAACAGAGGCATCATTTGGACTCTCAGGGTAACAGCATCTGGGTTGCTAGCGTGTAGGTTCCTATCATCTTTCTTCTTCTTTCTAGGATGACTAGGTGCATCAGTGCTAACTCCTTGAGAATCTTGTTCAATTCTCTTAGGATGACCCTCAGGATACAGAGGTTCCTGAGTCATTCTACCGCCTCTAGTGACGACTCTGACAGAATTGTCATTCAACTCATTGAGCAAGTCATTTTGAGCCTTAAGTACTTATTCTACCTGAGTAGTAACCATAGAGACATGTTTACTCAAGAGCTTAAGATCATTGACATTTCTGTCCACACAAGCACTTAAATGACTAAGCATACGGGCATTTTGTTCCAATTGTCTGCTAACATAATCATTGAAACTCTGTTGTTCAGCAACAAAGTTATCAAATTCATCCAGGCATAGGCTAGCAGGTTTATCAAAAGGAAAATCACTCTCATCAAACCTACGCAGAGAATTTACTTCTACTATCTGTATCGTGTTATCAAGACCATGGATCTCTTCGATAGGTGGTAGATTTTTGACATCTTCAGATTTAATGCCTTTCTCTCGCATATATTTCTTAGCTTCTTGCATATCTTCGGGACTGAGGAATAGAATACCTCTTTTCTTCGGAGTTGGCTTAGGAGGTGGCTCGGGAATAGTCCAAGCATTCTCATTGCACAAGATATTGTTCAATAGGATCTCAGCTTGTTCTACGGTTCGTTCCCTAAAAACACAACTGGCACAACTATCTAGGTGGTCTCTGGAAGCATCGGTAAGTCCATTATAGAATATATCAAGTATTTCATTCTTCTCAAGAGGGTGATCAGGCAAAGCATTCAGTAGCTGGACGAGCCTCCCCCAAGCTTGTGGGAGACTCTCTTCTCCAGCTTGAGCAAAGTTGTATATTTCCTACAAGGCAGCTTGCTTCTTATGGGCAGGAAAATATTTTTCACAGAATTAGTAGACCATATCCTAGGGGCTACGCACACAACCAGGAGCAAGAGAAGTGAACCAAGTCTTAGCATCATCCTTTAGCGAGAAAGGAAACAGCTTCAGGATATAGTAGTGGCGGATCTTTTCCTCACTAGTGAATAGGGTGGCTATATCGTGCAGTTTGGTAAGATGGGCTACAACCGTTTCAGACTCATAACCATGAAAAGGATCAGATTCGACCAGAGTGATTAACTCAGGGTCGACAGAGAATTCATAATCCTTATCGGTCACAAAGATAGGTGAAGTTGCAAACTTCGGGTCATATTTGATCCTAGCGTTCACAGATTCTTCTTTCCACTTGAGCACTAATTTATCAACATCATAGCTATCCTTACATGCAAGAAAATCCTCAGCTATCTCTCCCTCCATAACATAACACTCAGGCATATCAGGCAATTCATGTCTAGGAGAGCTAGTTCTAGCAGGCAAAATAGCAGGTTCTACTTCAATAGTATCAGCAGTTTCAGAAGTATCATCACATCTAGCAGCAACTCTAGCAATTTGTGCATCAAGGAATGCACCTAGTGGCAAAGCAGTATCAAGCATAGAATCATCAGGCAAAGCAATATCAAGCATAGCATCATCATAAGCATCATGGGAAGCAAAAGTAGCATCATCAAGCCCAGGCGACATATCAAGATTTGTAGCAGGAGGTGGTGTCGCAAACTTACTCATAACTAAAGGTGAATCAAGTGCAGAGCTAGATGGCAGTTCCTTACCTGTCCTCATAGTTGAGGGCAAGACTTTAGTTCTTGGATCTATCGGATTCCTCATAGTGATCAGCAGACGTAAATCCCAAGTGACTCAGAGAATATAGTTGTGCTTCCCCGGCAACGGTGCTAGAAAAAGGTCTTGATAACCCACAAGTATAGGGGATCGCAACAGTTTTTGAGGGTAGAGTATTCAACCCAAATTTATTGATTCGACTCAAGGGGAAGCCAACGAATATTCTCAAGTATTAGCAGTTGACTTTTCAATTCAACCACACCTGAAAGATTTAGTGTCTGCAGCAAAGTATCAATAGCAAAGTAGTATGATAGCAGTAGTAGCAACAGTAACCAGTAGCAGCAAAGTGACAGCAGTAGCAGCAAAGTAACAGCAGTAGCAACAGAGTAACAGTAGCAGTAGTGACAACAGTAGCGGCAAAGTGACGTGGCAAGGACCAGTAGGAAAAACTCGTAGGCATTGGATCAGTGATGGATGATTATGTCGTATGCTATTCATCATGCAACAGTTATAACACGGAGAGATAACTAACTAGCTCCAGTTCGTCAATCTAATGTAGGCATGTATTCCTTATGTAGTCATACGTGCTTAGGGAAAAGAACTTGCATGACATCTATTGTCCATCCCTCCCGTGGAAGCGGGGTCCTAATGGAAACTACGGGATATTAAGGTTCTCATTTTAATAAAGAACCGGACCAACGCAATAACACTTAGTGAATACATGAACTCCTCATACTATGGTCATCTCCGGGAGTGGTTCCGGCTATTGTCACTCCGGGGTTGCCGGGTCATAACACATAGTAGGTGACTACAACTTGCAAGATAGGATCAAGAACACACATATATTGGCGACAACATAATAGGTTCAGATCTGAAATCATGGCACTCGGGCCCTAGTGACAAGCATTAAGGATGGCAAAGTAGTAGCAACATCAATCTCAGAACATAGTGTATACTAGGGATCAATCCCCATCAAAACTAACTCGATTACATGATAGATCTCATCCAACCCATCACCGTCCAGCAAACCTACGATGAGATTACTCACGAACGGTGAAGAGCATCATGGAATAGGCGATGAAGGAAGGTTGGTGATGACGATGGCGACGATCTCCCCTCTCTGGAGCCCAGAACGGACTCCAGATCTGCCCTCCAGATGAAGAACAGGAGGTGGCGGCGCCTCCGTATTGTAAAACGCGATGAACTCTTCTCCTTTATTTTTTCCGGACGGAACGGACTAAATAGAGCTGGATTTGGAGACAGTGGAGCTTTGTGGGCCCCACAAGCGTGCCAGGCGCGGCCAGGGGGCGCCTGGTGGGCTTGTGGGCTCACGGTTCCACTTCCTCCGCTGAAAACAATCTCCGTAAATTTTCAGGTCATTCCGAGAACTTTTATTTCTGCGCAAAAACAACACCATGGCAATTCTGCTGAAAACAACGTTAGTCTGGGTTAGTTCCATTCAAATCATGCAAATTAGAGTCCAAAACAAGGGCAAAAGAGTTTCAAAAGATGACCCGACCCTTGGGGGCTACAGGTTGAAGATTTTAACTATATTCAAGACCCGGCTCATCTTTCAAAAGATGACCCGGCCCTTGGGGGCTACAGGTTGGAGATTTTAACTATATTCAAGACACGACTCATCTTTCAAAAGATGAGCCGGTCCTTGGAAGGCTAATGGGTGGAAGAGAATACATAAGTAGACGTACCTCATGCTTAACCTTCATAAGATGAATCAAGCTTTTGTTCATCTCATAATACCTCTCTAGGTGACTTACGAAGCCAGAGCAAAGTTGGCAAAATTCCAGCTTCTCATAACGGGGGAGCTTGAATTTACTGGTGTCTTGATCAGGGGAAGGATGAGATTCCTTGGAGATATGCTTGGACAGTACCGCAACTGGAGGAGTGGAGTAGCCAGTACCGATGACTACGACATCATCTGGATCTTCAGTCGCCTTGAGAGGGCTTGGCGGGTTAACCTTGTCAGCAGTTTCCTTCAAAATTACGGGCGAGTCATCCCGGACATCGGGAATATCGTCCACAGGAATATCATGAGCCGCCGCTTGCTCCTCGTCAATCTCTGGGATAGAGGTGCTCGTGCCTAAGGCTTCAGTTGTTTTAGGAGCAGAAGATAAGTCGCCAGTTTTCCTTCTCTTCGCTTGTGCTCTGAGACAAAGTCACCAAGATTAAAAGCACATATCGTTATTTAGAAGAAATTGGGATTTACAAACGGACTCACCCTTGCACACGAACCATCGGCGGGAGAGCTCATATTGTTGATTCGCCAGATGTAGGGGAGAAGTCTGGTAGAATAAAGGCTTAAAAGTTAAAGAAGTTGCGAGTCATATTTTACACAAGGAAGGGTATGAGAAAACAAAAGTGTACCTCGCTGGTGCGTTTCCGACCGGTTGTCTTCTCACGCAGTCCGGAGATTAAGTCGCCAGAGTGACTACGGGTTTTGCGCTTGGGGGTATATCTTGCTTTCTTCAAAAGGAAATTAGGGTCCATATAAGCATATGGGTGAGACATGGGCACTTTCCCACAGATCCATCTGGCTGGTCTAGGGAAGGAGAAGGTGAGTCGGAAGAAATAGAAATTACCTCGACCGCATGATCTTGGCTCTCATTGTCCTCGCCCTACACATAAAGACGCATGGTATAAGCATGAGTAGAAATACACAGGTAATGAGTGAGGGGGAAGTCTTACCTCTGAGTGTTCTTCGTCAGCTCGTGACTCGCTGACAACAGATGAATCTTTGGTAGCGGCTTTACCTTTGCTTGTTTTCTTCTTCTTCTTTGGTGGCGGCTTGGTGGTCTTTTGGGCGGTCACTTTGGGGCCCCTTCGCCAAAATGGATCACTTTTCTGATGAATAGAAGTGAATTTCAAACCAAGAGCATTGGTAAGTATAAAGAAACGAAAGGCGGCTTGGATTCTTATTGGCAGCACCGGGTTGGAGCGGTAGAAGGCCTTGAGCCCAATCTTGGCACATTCTTCCAAAGGCTCACCGGTTAGCTTCTTGATGATTCCAACAATTTCACTCTCTGAGAGTCTTTTGTGGTGGAAGCACTGCGGATGGTTTACCGTACCATCATATTCATACATTAGCCCATCTCGGCGACTCAAGGGAAGAATATTCCACTCCACCCAGCAACAGAACAGGTCAATCTCGATGAGGCCGTTGTTGGTCAAAGACTTTAACTCGGAGAAAATGGGGATAAATTCCGACTCTTCCTCTTCTATGAGTTTCTCGGGCTGTTTGAAGTCCATAGGCAGGCGGTCTACTCTGAAACCCGGGAGTGGGTTTTTGCCAGGTGGAGAGGTGTCCCGGCAATAAAACCATGACTCAGCCCAGCCCTTGGGATGGCTGGGCGGAAGGACTGATGGAAATCCATGCTCGCGACGTCTTTGAATGTTGACTCCTCCAAGTTCATGGTTGGGACCGTTGGGAAACTCGGTCTGGCAATTCAAATGGAAGAAGTTCCAAAAAAAGGAACTATGGGCTCTCTCTGCAAGTATACCTCACAAAAGACGTGGAACTGGCAAAGGTTGTTGATGGAGTCGGGTCCCAGGTCTTGAGGATGAACGTTAAGGAAATGCAAGACGTCTCGAAAAAACTTTGACCCGGGCGGTTTAAAACCTCGTTCAAGGTAATCGGTAAAGATGACTACTTCTCTGCAGCGGGATTGGGAATCAACTCGCCCGGGGCGGTTCTCCAACTAATGGTTTCCTTGTTGTTAAGAAGACCCGCCTTAACAAACTTCTCGAGAGTAGCGTCATCGATTTTTGTTGGTAACCAATTGCACTTCGAAATAGCCATGACTACAAAAGAGAGGGGAACAAGGCAATTCAGTAAAAACTATGAAGTGTTCTAACTCGCCAGTATGGGTCTACAATATGTTCAAAAAGGATTTGGTGACTCGCCAATGGGTGACGTACATCATAACTCTCTACTCGGGCGATTCATGGAAGTATCTTTGAAGTATTGTAACTCACTTTTCAATTGGAAAGGAAGGGGGGCATAGCTATGGTGATAAATTCAAGTCGCTATGGAAGTAGGAGCTAAACGGCGACTCCCAAAGGTCCTATTTCCTTAGGGATGTTCTCGGGAGACGAACAAACATGTTTCTAAAAACAAGCAGTAAAATATGGATCTACGAGTGGATCAAAATAAAGGAATACTGCTCGGAAAAATGGTGAAAGGCTATGAGCATAAGGCAGTACAGTATTGGATCCACGGCGTGAAGGCTTAAGATAACAAAAGGACGCGATAAAGTGGCCGTGGTTTGCTACTGCCTGAGTCTATTACGAAGATATAAAGCGGATGTAAAGCAGGAAAGGACGTTTGTCGCGTCACGGAGCGAGCTCATGAGAACAATGGACATGGCATTCTTGGCTTAAACCTAATAAGGGAATGTGTGTACCTAAGGAAAGGAGGCCGACGCCGGGGACGAAAGCAGAGAACTTCGTGCTTCTTGACTTGAAGGTGCCCGGAAGACCACGGTCGACGGAGGAGCTTCAGGAGCCGGTGATGACGCCGGGGTGCTGGCGCAGGAAGAGGAAGAGCGCGAGGAAGATGAGGGAAGAGATGGAGGTAGGTGACGGAGCTCCCCCCCCCCATTTCTCCTGCAGTTATTTAAAGGGCCGAAATGGGAATCGAGGCTGTCAAGGCGGAGATCGAGGCAACAAGTCAGAAACTGCGATGATGGCGCCTAGGTTTTTGGGATAAGTGAATATGGAGCAAAAGATCCGTTGGATGGTTGCGGTATTAAAAACCCCGGAATTAATGGGATAAGGTGATGTCATCAAAGATTACACGGCGGTGTTGGGTAACGTAGCATAAATTCAAAATTTTCCTACGCATATTCAGATCTTCCTATGGAGAGACCAGCAACGAGAGAGGGGTAAGAGCATCTTCGTACCTTTGAAGATCGCTAAGCGGAAGCGTTTGCTAGAACGCGGTTGATGGAGTCGTACTCGCAGCGATTCCGATCTAGTGCCGAACAACGGCACCTCCGCGTTCAACACACGTGCAGCCCGGTGACGTCTCCCGCACCTTGATCCAGCAAGGAGGAGGGAGAGGTTGGGGAAGAAGACCAGCAACACGACGGCGTGGTGTTGGTGGAGAGACGAGGTCTCCCGGCAAGGCTTCGCCAAGCGCCGGCAGAGAGGAGGAGGGAGAGGAGCAGGGCTGCGAGAGAGAGATTAAACCGTGTCTCAAACAGCCCCGAACCTCATCTATATATAGGGGGAGAGGGAGGGGGCGCAGCCCTTAGGGTTCCCACCCCTAAGGGGTGCGGCAGCCCTCAGATGTGGAAGGGGTGGCGGCCAGGGCAAGGGGGAGGGGTGGCGCACCCCTCTGGTGGGCCTAAGGCCCACCTAAATTAGGGTTCCCCCCTCTTTTCCTTTCCCTTGCGCCATGGGCTGAGTGGGGAGGCATACCAGCCCAACTAAGGGCTGGTTCCCACCCCCACTTAGCCCATCTTACCTCTTGGGGTCGCAGCCCCCCTTCGGTGGTCCCGGTGGTCCCGCTACGTTACCGGTGATGCCCGAAACACTTCCGGTGTCCGAAACCATCCGTCCTATATATCAATCTTTACCTCCGGACCATTCCGGAGCTCCTCGTGACGTCCGGGATCTCATTCGGGACTCCGAACAACTTTCGGTAATCTCGTATAACAATTCCCTATAACCCTAGCGTCATCGAACCTTAAGTGTGTAGACCCTACGGGTTCGGGAGACAGGCAGACATGACCGAGACACCTCTCTGGCCAATAACCATCAGCGGGGTCTGGATACCCATGGTGGCTCCCACTAGCTCCACGATGATCTCATCGGATGAACCACGATGTCAAGGATTCAATCAATCCCGTATACGATTCCCTTTGTCTGTCGGTATAGAACTTGCCCGAGATTCGATCGTCGGTATACCTATACCTTGTTCAATCTCGTTACCGGTAAGTCTCTTTACTCGTTCCATAGCACGTCATCGTGTGACTAACTCCTTAGTCACATTGAGCTCATGATGATGTTCTACCGAGTGGGCCCAGAGATACCTCTCCGTCACACGGAGTGACAAATCCCGATCTCGATTCGTGCCAACCCAACAGACACTTTCGGAGGTACCCGCAGTGCACCTTTATAGTCACCCAGTTACGTTGTGACGTTTGATACACCCAAAGCACTCCTACGGTATCCGGGAGTTGCACAATCTCACGGTCGAAGGAAAAGATACTTGACATTAGAAAAGCATTAGCATACGAACAATACGATCTAGTGCTAGGCTTAGGATTGGGTCTTGTCCACCACATCATTCTCCCAATGATGTGATCCCGTTATCAATGACATCCAATGTCCATGATCAGGAAATCATGATCATCTATTGACTAACGAGCTAGCTAACTAGAGGCTTGCTAGGGACACATTGTGATCTATTCATTCACACATGTATCAGTGTTTCCTGTTAATACAATTATAGCATGAACGATAGACGATTATCATGAACAAGGAAATATGATAATAACCATTTTATTATTGCCTCTAGGGCATATTTCCAACAGGCGGGTCAGATAAAATCACAATGAGTGGCGACTTATCATTCGTCGAAATATAGAAATGGAAAGAGTCGCCCCAAATTGGTGAAGGTTTATTGACATGAATGAATTCAAGACAATCTGGGGCCTATTGTTGGGGATATTACCTACGGATAACCCACCCTTAGTGGGTCGGGTCATCAAAGGGGCGACTTACCATTCAAAGCGTGTCTCGTGGCCCAGAAGCTGGATGTCGGTTCGAGAGGTCGTGCAGATGTAGATTACCAAGGGAGTTCCTAATTGTGGAGAGCACGACGACTTAGAGATAGGGAAAGCCACAAGGAGTAGCATGGCAGGACTTTTGTAAACCCTAGGGCCTCGACCTGTATATAAAGGCAAGTCCTGGGGAAAGGTGAGGCGAGTTAGAGAGAATCGAGAGCTAGGTCAAGCGAGTTACGCCCTCCTTGTAATCGAAATCACCATTAATCCACACTAAGCAGGACGTAGGCTTTTACCTCCTCACGAGGGGCCGAACCTGGGTAAATCTGAGTCTCGCTTTCGCTCACCCCCTTCGAGTCGCCACCAAGGTGCGATGGCTCCATCTTTAAGTCCTTTCACAAGACATCTGCCGTGACAAAACCACGACAGATCCTATAGGTGACCTCTTCCATCTAGGATGCTCAAACACCCAAGAGTAACAAGATCTGCAAGGATTAGTGGGGGAATCAAATTTCTCTTGGTGAAAGTGTAGATCTAGGGTTTCTCCTATAAACCCTAGAGCATCAACGAGATCTGATGGCTAGGGAGGGAGATAGGGCGAAAGTGAGCTTAGGAGCAACAATGGAGCTTTGGGGGGTGTCATGGGTATAAGCCTGACAGTAGATGTGTAGGGTATGAAAAGGATGGGCAGAGCCTTAGCTACGGCGAGGTTGTATGAGTTCAGGCCCCTCTGCGGTGGAGGTAATAGCCCTATGTCTCAGTGCTCTGGGAGCTTGTTGTCGAGTGGAATATGGAATACACTGAGTTGCTAACCCTTGCACCAGTGGAGGAGGGTGGCTTATATAGAGTGCGCTGCCCTCCACAACGGTTCACTGCACAGGGGGGAGTAGTGGCGACTAAATTCCTATGTTACAGGTAACGTACGTCTTAAATGCTAATAAAGGCGTGTGGAAACGTATGACCATTTCCCCCCACGGGGGTTACGATGCACAGAGCGGAATCCAGTCGGTTAGTTTGATATGCTCTGAATGCTCGTCTCTGACTGGATGGTTGAGGGTCTGTCACCGACTGGATGATGGGAACTTCTTAGTTCAGTCGGAACTGACTAAGGGCCTTGTCCCTTATGAAGGGTAGTCCTTGGGTAGGACCTACAGGGCAGGCCTATGACCCTACCCTAGGACCATAACCCCATCATTAGTCCCCGAATGGATTGGGGTTGGAACGACAAAGCGATGCTTGAAGTTTGGATCCGACTAGCACGGATGTGACTTTGGCGTTGCTTGCCTCGATCCATTTTATCTTTTCTGATCAACGATCCGAGTGGAAGTATTTGTGAAACAAACTGTTGGAAACCGAGTGCTTCCGCGATATCTTCTAACGTGACCAGTCAACTGACAGCGGCAGATTTTTCGGGATCCTCAAATTTCGGTTACCGCACGCTCATCGGGGATGACGCCATCGCGCTCGAGTACCGCCTGACGCCTCGATTCTCGCGCCTTCAACCTCTCCACTAATATCGTCGCGGTTGGTCGGGGGATAAGGTTTCGGGGCCACCTGCCAGCGACCCAATCGGAACCTTACTTAAATCTCAGCGGCGAGGGTTTTTCGTTACGCTCGCCGAATCTCTTGCCTTCGCTTGCTCCGTCCTTCTCGCCACCTCCAACGCACCTACACTCCTTCCTCCTCCTTCCTCCCCGCGGATCCGCAGCTTCCGCCATGACCAAGGGTCAGACCAGCAAGATGGAGGCGAGGAAGAAGAAGGGGAAGGCGGCGGCTCCTGCTCAGCGGCGGCAGCGACCGTTGCCGGCGGGGTGGATTCAAGGCGACTTCCTCCCCTCCACGGTGACGGAGGGGGATTTGATGCAGCTGGTGGAGCACGGGATGATCGTGCACAAGTCTTGGAGGCTGTCGGCGGAGAATGAGGTCGAGCCAGCGCCCCGGGAGGGGGAGCGCGTCCTGTTGCTCAGCCATGTCTATCGAGGTTTCTCCTTGCCCCCGCATCCTTTCTTCAAGGGCATTATGAATCACTTCGGGGCACAACTTCACCACTTTCCCCCGAACGCTATTGCCCATCTCTCTGCTTTCATAGTTCTGTGCGAGTGCTTCATTGGCTGTCCTCCCCATTGGGGGCTGTTCAAGCACATATTCTCTGCTAGATCTCAAACCGTCAAACGACTCAGCCAGTCGGACGATAAGACACATCTTCTCCAGCTCTGCAGAGGCTTAGGTTTCCAGAAAAAGAGTCGGAGTAGTTATCCTGCCCTTCAGCTGAGTGAGTCGGTCAGGAACTGGCAGTCGACGTGGTTCTACTGCCAGGACATTGCCTGCCCGAATGCCATGATAGGGCTGCCTCCCTTTAGCTTAGATTGGCCCGCTCCGCCTAAGCAGCTTGCGCTCACGAAGGCGGAGAAGAACGACATCCAGCCTCTGGTCGACGCACTTGTAGATGTCGTCAGAAGGGGGGGTCACCGGCATAGACTTGCTGGAGGTCTTCCTCGGTCGGCGCATCCAACCCCTGCAGGATCGCGACCATGCCATGTGGCATTATACGGGGCCCGAAGATTCCACTCGGACCATCGTTGTGGGCTTGACTGAGGAGAAGGTGACCTCGTGGGTGCTCCAGATCACAGGCGCCTGCGAGAACCCCAGAGGATCCCGGCGAGTGAGGCCTTTCTGCGCGGATAATCCTCCTCCGAACCAGGTGAGTACCATTTGTCGAGTGCACGTAACTGTCTTAGTCTTATTGCTTGCTTGAATCTCTGTGTGACGTCTGATGTCGCCGACTGAATTTTATGCAGAAGTGGACCAACTAGTTTTCTCCCGTCTCGAACGGGAACCCGGCCGAGGAGGAGGAGGAAGGCAGCCAGGAAGGCAGCATGGAGAGCGCCGAGTATGTCTCCGACAGCGGGGAAACGAAGGAAGAGACTAGTGAGGAAGAGGAGTAAGACGAAGAGCAGGACTCGCCACCCCCGCAGCTAGAGCATCGGACCAAGCGCCGACATGAACCAGCAGTTCCCTCGGTCCCTCTGGCATCCTCGAGTGCTCCGCCCACTGCTCCCGTGGTCCCGAGTGCTCGGAGCACCAAGAGGGCCAGGAATGTTGCTGCTGAGCCTGCGGGTCAGTCTTCCAAGGCGGCCAAACCGAGTGGGTCTAAACCTCGGAAGGCTTTGCCGCGGATGAGGGTTACTGTTCCCGTCACCTCCACGTAAGTGCATTGATCTTCTAATTTCTTCTGATATCCGATTGGACTCCTGTTTATTGGTCGAATGGATTTCACTCAACAGAGTTGCTACCTCCGCCACCTCTCTGGCATGCTAGGAGGATGACCCCATGGACACGGACAACGTCGTCTCGTCCCAGCCAGGTGCATTGTAGTGACTCCGAGAGTTTTATATTATCGCGTTGCGAATTCTATCTTAGGTCTTGCCTCTTTCTTTTTCTGAGATCTCGTGTCGTTCGGTCTATCAGGGGCGATTTGCGTGGACGAGGGTGACCAGGGGAGACCCGAGCAAGCTGCGGAGCCTGTTCTTGAGGCTGCTCCGCCAGTCACTGCTCTCGCCGCAGACGTGCTACCAACTGAGGCGATGCCGCCGACTGAAACAGCGCTGGTAGCTGATGAACCGACTGGAGCGGGCCTTGGGATGCCCCAGGAACTTCCAACGATGCCAGGCTCGTCGAATGTCGAGTTCAACATCCAGCATCTCCCGGAGGAGCAGGTGGGAGCGGCCAAGGGGGCCATGGTGCAGGCGGAGCTGATGGAGGGAGAAACCAAGAAGGCATACGACTCCATCGCATCCCTGTACCAGCGGAGCTTGGAGCTGCGGGATGATATCCGAGTAAGTGGGCTGGTAAGTATTTACTTTTCTCTTGTAACCCACTTGGTGTTCTCGGATACCGTATGATGTTTGCAATGGGTTCACTCTGAGTGAACCCAGTGGGTGTAGTCCCCGAGACTTCTGTCCAGTGCTTGCACCGGCAGTTGTCTTTATACGTAGTGTCTTTGCCTTGGTCAGATCTGTAAATAATATGGTCGACTGCGAACAGTTGTGGCACTCGGGGTGCACTTACTGTAAGAGTCCCCGAGAGTAATTTTACTCAGGTCGGGTAGTATTAGCCTCGTAGGCGTAGGTGGTAACATGTATCTCAAAAGGGCGGGCCTTCTTGAGTTGCATGCCAGTGGGGTCACTCTCAGTGAACCCACTGGGTGTAGTCCCCGAGACCGCTGTCGACTGCTTGCGTCGGCAGGGGTCTGAAGAACTTAGACTTTTATTGTTGAATTGTCTGATTGTCTCTTGGTGCTGGCTGGCAGAAAACTTCTGAAATTGGGACAACATATGAGACTCTGAGGGCGGAGAAGATTCAGTTTGCTGGTGAGCTTGATGCGGCACTGCTTGCAATGGCTGGTACGAAGGAGGTTCTGGCGGAACGAGAGAAGTCGTTGGAGCTGGCTCGTGAAGCGAACAAAGTGCTGACTGAGGAAGTTGAGAAGATGGGAAAACAAAGGACTGCTCTGATGGGACAAATGGACGTGCTGAACAAACGGTGCATAGCGCACGAGAAATACGTCAGTGACTGGGCTCGACAGATGATGACGCGTCTGGCTGGTAAGTCCTGCTTTTTCCGAGTGCTTGTGATATGTGCGTTACACTCGGCGCTTATTGTTTGCTTGTCCTGTTGCTGCAGATTTTTGCATTGACGCTGAAGCTGAAGCAGCTCACGTGGAGCGGTCGATTCGCGAGAACGTTCCACTCGGCGAGGACGCCAATCGAGATCTGCTCCGAGCGCACATCCGCGTGGGCAAAGTTGGCCCTTTCATCGGTCGACTGAGAGAGGTCGTCGGGCGAATTGACAAGGAGCTTTGGCCTGAAGATGAGTCGTGGCAGGAGATGGAAAACTTGATGACTCGACTGGAGGAGATCCCGAACCGAGTGCAGTCATGGAAGAAATCTGCGGCTCGTTGTGGTGCAGATGTTGCTCTGTCCCTGATCCGAGTTCATTGCAAGGAGGTGCGCGAGGAGAAGCTGAAAGCATTGAAGGTTGCCAACACGAAGAAACTTCGATTCGAAGACTTCATGGAAACCTTCCTGGAGAGTGCCACCCGCATCGCCGACGGTATTGATCTGGACACGTTCATAGAGCCCTCCAGTCCTAGCACTAATCCGGATGACGCGTAAGAAAACTTTATCATCGGTATGCCGAGTGTTGATTTGTAAGGAAGTTTGGCCACTACTGTTGGCCGTCACATTCTTGGATTGGTGCGGGTAAGCTTGATCCGCACCGAGTGAACTATCTTTGTTTGAACTTTTGAATCTGAATCGAATCGTTTGCTCTTGTGTTGCAATTTTGCCTCGAGTTTTTGTTTGGCGTTTCTTGGTGAAGCCAATGGCAAACATGCATAGCATGTAAGTGTCAGTTGTCTTGACATCTGCATGAGCCTCTGTGAGGGTCTTGCGGGGTCTCCGAGTGGATCCGTAGGGTACACTCGAGGGCAATAGAGTACTTAGGCGATTCATGATCGCAGCTAAGTCGTTGAGTGCGTCGGAGAGGCCTCACACAAAGCGAGTTGGTACTCATGTAATTTTCAGTGGTCTTGACATCCACATGAGCCTCAATGAGGGTCCGATGAGTGTCCGAGTGGATCTGAAGGACACACTCGAAGATCAAAGAATGCTTGGGAGATACGGGATCGTAGCTATGTTGTCGAGTGCGACTATGAGGTCGCACTCGGTGCGATCTGTTGGTCATGTAGTTATCAGTTGTTTTGACATCCACATGAGCCTCAATGAGGGTCTCCTACTCATGAATTTAGGCGATTCTGGATCGTAGCTAAGCCCCCGAGTGCACGCTCGGAGAAAGTTGATACTTACGCGACTCTTGATCGCATCTAAGTCCCCGAGTGCGACGTATAGTGCACACTCTAAGAAAGTTAGTACTTAGGCGATTCTTGATCGTAGCTAAGTCCCCGAGTGCGACGTTAAGTGCACACTCGAAGAAAGTTAATACTTAGGCGATTCGTGATCGCAGCTAAGTCCCCGAGTGCGACGTTTAGTGCACACTCGGAGAAAGTTATTACTTAGGCGATTCTTGATCGCAGCTAAGTCTCCGCGTGCGACGTTTAGTGCACACTCGGAGAAAGTTATTACTTAGGCGATTCTTGATCGCAGCTAAGCCCCCGAGTGCGACGTTTAGTGCACACTCGGAGAAAGTTATTACTTAGGCGATTCTTGATCGCAGCTAAGCCCCCGAGTGCGATGTTTAGTGCGCACTCAGAGAAAGTTAGTACTTAGGCGATTCTGGATCGCAGCTAAGTCCCCGAGTGCGACGTTTAGTGCACACTCGGAGAAAGTTAGAACTTAGGCGATTCTGGATCGCAGCTAAGTCCCCGAGTGCGACGTTTAGTGCACACTCGGAGAAAGTTATTACTTAGGCGATTCTTGATCGCAGCTAAGGCTCCGCGTGCGACGTTTAGTGCACACTCGGAGAAAGTTATTACTTAGGCGATTCTTGATCGCAGCTAAGCCCCCGAGTGCGACGTTTAGTGCACACACGGAGAAAGTTAGTACTTAGGCGATTCTGGATCACAGCTAAGTCCCCGAGTGCGACTTTTAGTGCACACTCGGACAAAGTTAGAACTTAGGCGATTCTGGATCGCAGCTAAGTCCCCGAGTGCGACGTTTAGTGCACACTCAGAGAAAGTTAGAACTTAGGCAATTCTGGATCGCAGCTAAGTCCCCGAGTGCGACGTTTAGTGCACACTCGGAGAAAGTTAGTACTTAGGCGATTCTTGATCGCAGCTAAGTCCCCGAGTGCGACGTTTAGTGCACACTCGGAGAAAGTTAGAACTTAGGCGATTCTGGATCGCAGCTAAGTCCCCGAGTGCGACGTTTAGTGCACACTCGGAGAAAGTTAGTACTTAGGCGATTCTGGATCGCAGCTAAGTCCCCGAGTGCGACGTTTAGTGCACACTCGGAGAAAGTTAGAACTTAGGCGATTCTGGATCGCAGCTAAGTCCCCGAGTGCGACGTTTAGTGCACACACGGAGAAAGTTATTACTTAGACAATTCTTGATCGCAGCTAAGCCCCCGAGTGCGACGTTTAGTGCACACTCGGAGAAAGTTAGTACTTAGGCGATTCTGGATCGCAGCTAAGTCCCCGAGTGCGACGTTTAGTGCACACTCGGAGAAAGTTAGAACTTAGGCGATTCTGGATCGCAGCTAAGTCCCCGAGTGCGACGTTTAGTGCACACTCGGAGAAAGTTAGAACTTAGGCGATTCTGGATCGCAGCTAAGTCCCCGAGTGGGACGTTTAGTGCACACTCGGAGAAAGTTAGAACTTAGGCGATTCTGGATCGCAGCTAAGTCCCCGAGTGCGACGTTTAGTGCACACTCGGAGAAAGTTATTACTTAGACGATTCTTGATCGCAGCTAAGCCCCCAAGTGCGACGTTTAGTGCACACTCGGAGAAAGTTAGTACTTAGGCGATTCTGGATCGTAGCTAAGTCCCCGAGTGCGACGTTTAGTGCACACTCGGAGAAAGTTAGAACTTAGGCGATTCTGGATCGCAGCTAAGTCCCCGAGTGCGACGTTTAGTGCACACTCGGAGAAAGTTAGAACTTAGGCGATTCTGGATCGCAGCTAAGTTTTTTTAGACCGGAGTCTGTGATCACGGACGAATTCTGAATCTGCAAAAGCTCAATCTGCTTTATATTATTTCATCAATACTTGTTCTTTACGATGCTTCAGTCGACGGTCACGTGTAGAAGCACTTCAGGAGATCTCCGTTCCATGCTCGCGGCTCGTCTGTCTCCCTGTCGATGTTGTAGAGTCTGTATGCTCCGTTGTTCAACACCTTGGAGATGATGAAGGGTCCTTCCCAGGCAGGAGCCAGCTTGTGAGGTCTCTGCTGATCCACTCGGAGCACCGGGTCGCCTGCTTGGAACGTGCGACTCCTGACATGGCGTGCATGAAAGCGCCGCAGATCTTGTTGATAAATGGTTGAGCGAGTCAGTGCCATCTCGCGCTCCTCCTCTAGAAGGTCCACTCCATCTTGCCTTGCTTGTTCTGCTTCAGCTTCGGAGAAGAGTTCGACTCGTGGAGCATTGTGAAGCAAGTCACTCGGAAGGACCGCTTGTGCTCCATAAACGAGGAAGAACGATGATCGCCCTGTAGATCTGTTCGGGGTTGTGCGAAGACCCCAAAGCACTGAAGGTAACTCGGTGACCCATGCGCCAGCGGCATGTCCCACCTCTTGCAGGAGTCGGGGCTTCAAACCTTGCAGAATAAGTCCATTCGCCCTCTCTGCTTGTCCATTGGATTGAGGATGTGCTACGGAAGCAAAATCCACTCGGATACCTTGGCTTGCACAGAAACCTTTGAATTTGTCCGAGTCGAAGTTCGTTCCGTTGTCCATGATTATGCTGTGAGGCACACCGAATCTGGAGATGATGTCCCTGACAAACTTGATGGCTATTAGGGTGTCGAGCTTCTTGATGGGCTTGGCTTCAATCCATTTTGTGAACTTGTCGACTGCCACCAACAGATGTGTGTATCCTCCTTGGCCTGTCCTGAATGGACCGACTGTATCTAATCCCCATACCGCAAACGGCCACACAAGAGGGATTGTCTTCAATGCAGATGTCGGCTTGTGGGACTTGTTGGAGTAGAACTGACAGCCCTCACATCGGTCGACCATATCTTTAGCCATCTCGTTTGCCTGCAGCCAGAAGAAACCAGCCCTGAATGCCTTGGCGACGATTGCTCTCGAAGAGGCGTGATGACCGCAGGTTCCTGAGTGAATCTCTTCCAGGATTAGCTGCCCCTCCTCCGGGGAGATGCATCGTTGAAGAACGCCTGAAACGTTTTCCTTGTACAATTGGCCATCAATGACAGTGAATGACTTCGACCTGCGGACTATCTGCCTGGCCTGGACTTCGTCTTCTGGTAGTTCCTGCCTCAGGATATATGCAATGAACGGCACAGTCCAATCGGGGATGACAGCAAGAATCTCCATGACCAGATGAACCACAGCAGGTACATCGACTTCAGTCGGATCTGTTGAACTCTTTGGTTGTACTCGTTCCTCCGTGAAAGGATCTTCTTTGACTGAGGGAAGGTGAAGGTGCTCGAGGCAGACGTCACTCGGGACTGGTCTCCGAGTGGATCCGAGTTTTGCCAACTCATCAGCTGCTTGGTTCTTCAGTCTCGGATCATGGTGAAGTTCTAGACCTTCAAACTTCTTCTCAAGCTTCCTCACTGCATTGCAATATGTGGTCATGGTGGGGTTCCTGACGTCCCACTCTTTCATCACTTGATTGACCACCAAATCTGAATCGCCGTAGACCATCAGGCGACGGACGCCGAGTGAGATGGCCATGCGCAATCCGTAGAGAGAGCTTCATACTCTGCCTCGTTGTTGGAGGAATCAAAGTGTATCTGTAGCACGTACTTGAGCTTGTCGCCCTTTGGGGATATGATCACAACGACAGCGTCGGAGCCATTCAACATCTTGGACCCATCGAAGAACATTGTCCAATGAGCCGAGTAGATGTGGGTCGGTTGCTGTTGTTCTACCCATTCTGCTATGAAGTCAGCCAGAGCTTGAGACTTAATAGCTTTCTTGGCCTCGAACTTGACATCGCAGTACAGCATCTCTATTGCCCACTTCGCCACTCGGCCTGACGCGTCTCGATTGTGGAGAATTTCCGACAACAAAGCATCAGAAACGACAGACACCGAGTGGTCTTGGAAATAATGGGCCACCTTCTTCGCACTCATGTAAATCCCGTAGATAAGTTTTTGATAGTGGGGATACCTCTGCTTGGAAGGAGTTAGGACTTCGGAGACGTAGTACACTGGCCGCTGAACTTTGTGTGCTTTGTCTTCTTCTTCTCGTTCGACTGTAAGAACAGTACTGACAGCTTGATTTGTAGCCGCGATATACAGAAGAAGGGGCTCTTTACTGAGCGGAGCAGTAAGAACCGGCTGGGTGGAAAGTAGGACTTTGAGGTCGTCCAATGCGACTTGGGCTTCGTCTGTCCACTCGAAAGTATCTGATTTCTTCATGAGTCGGTACAGAGGAAGTGCTTTCTCGCCGAGTCGACTGATGAACCTGCTCAAAGCCGCTAGGCAACCTGTGAGCCGCTGAACATCGTGTATTTTGACCGGCCTCTCCATTCGGCCGATGGTCCCGATCTTTTCGGGGTTGACATCGATCCCTCGTTCGGAAACGAAGAAACCGAGTAACTTTCCGCTGGGAACGCGGAATGAACATTTGGCGGGGTTGAGCTTGATATCGTACCTACGAAGGTTGGCGAATGTTTCTGCCAAGTCAGTCAGCAGGTCGGAACCTTTGCGTGACTTGACTACGATATCATCCATATATGCCTCCACATTTCGACCGATCTGGTCGAGAAGGCATTTTTGGATCATGCGCATAAAAGTAGCTCCTGCATTCTTCAAACCGAATGGCATAGTGATGTAGAAGAAGCACCCCGAATGGGGTGATGAAGGCTGTTTTTAATTCATCGGGGCCATACAGACGGATCTGATGATAGCTCGAGTAGGCATCAAGGAATGACAAACGCTCGCAACCCGTAGTCGAATCGACAATCTGATCTATGCGGGGGATCGGAAAATGGTCTTTCGGGCAGACCTTATTGAGATGCTTGAAGTCGATGCACATTCGGAGCGACTTGTCCTTCTTGGGCACCATGACAACATTGGCGAGCCACTCGGAGTGGTGAACCTCGCGAATGAAGTTGGCTGCCAGCAGCTTGGCCACCTCCTCCCCGATTGCCTTCCTCTTGTGCGCGGCGGACCGGCGTAGGTGCTCTCGGACGGGCCGAGCGGTGGGATCCACATGCAGTCGGTGCTCAGCCAACTCCCTGGGTACACCTGGCATGTCAGAGGGTTTCCATGCGAAGATGTCCCAGTTCTCATGGAGGAATTGGGTGAGCTCGTCTTCCTATTTAGGATCGAGGGTGGTGGAGATGTTCGTCGGGGCAGCAGTGTCGTCCGTCAGGTGGATGCTGACCTTCTTCGTCTCTCCCTTCGACTGGAATGCAGACTTTGAAGCTGGCTTCTTCGAGCGCATCAGGTCGACGGGGTCGACTGTTTTCTTGTACTCGTCGAGCTCGAGGACGGCCATCTGCTGGTCGACGATTCTTGATCCCTGCTGCAGACACTCTTTGGCTCGCTGTCGATTGCCCGTGATGGTGATCACGCCTTTTGGGCCTGGCATCTTCAGCTTCAGGTATACATAACATGGACGGGCCATGAAACGCGCATACGCTCGGCGGCCCAGAATTGCATGGTAAGCACTCTGGAAGTCCACCACTTCGAACGTCAGCTTTTCCTTGCGGAAGTTCTTGTCGGAGCCGAAAACGACGTCCAACGCGATCTGGCCGAGTGACTTGGCCTTCCATCCAGGGACGACTCCATGGAACTGCATGTTGCTCTCGCTGAGTTTGGACATCGGGATGCCCATCCCCTTGAGCGTGTCGCCGTACATGATGTTCAACCGCTGCCGCCATCCATGAGGACTTTGCGCAGTCGGACTCCTTCCACCACCGGGTCGACGACCAGAGCCTGTCTCCCTGGGGTGGGTACGTGTGCTGGATGATCCGGCTGGTCGAAGGTGATCGCGGTCTGAGACCATTTGAGGAACTTGGGGTTGGTAGGGGTGGCCATGTTCACCTCCCTGTTCACCAGCTTCAGTCGACTCTTGCTCTCAACATCAGCAAAAATCATGAGTGTTGCATGGACTTGGGGGAACGGATCCTCCTTATCCTCCTCATCCTGTTCGTTGTCCTTTTCACTCGGTTGCCCTTCGCCGAACCCCTGGATCAGGAGGCGACACTGTCGAGTGGTATGCTTTGGATATATGGGGTTGCCTTCTTCGTCCATCTTCGTATGAACCGGACATGGCTGGTCCAGGATGGGATTATTGAACTGCTTCTTCTTGGGGGTAAACTGCGCCTTCCCTTTGCCCTTGAACTTGGTATTGGTCACGGTTGCAGCTTCTGCCTGCGGAGTGGACGGAGCTTTCTGCTTTTGCTTCCGAGTGTTACTCCCGTCTCCATCACCGACTGTCTTGTGCTTGCCGCTTCGGATGCGGTCCTCTTCTTCACCATTTGCATAGCGTGTTGCTATCTCCATCATCTTGCTCATGGAGATGTCACCTGTTCGGCCAAACTTTAGGTACAGATCCCTGTACCGCACGCCTGCCTTGAAAGCGCAGACTGCTTGATGCTCGGTGACGTTCTCCACCGTGTGGTAGAGAGTTGTCCAACGCTGAATGAAGTCACGCAGGGGCTCATTCTGCTTCTGGACGCAATGCTGGAGCTCCACGAGGCCCGCAGGGTGCTTGCACGCCCCTTTGAAGGTCCTGATGAACACTCGGGCCAGATCTGCCCAACTGTAGATGCTTGAGGGGGGCAACTGGTTTAGCCACGCCCGCGCCGAGCCGTCGAGCATCACAGGGAGGTGCTTCATGGCGACATGTGTTGGAATTATGCCCTAGAGGCAATAATAAATATAGTTATTATTATAATTCCTGTATCAAGATAATCGTTTATTATCCATGCTATAATTGTATTGAATGAAGACTCATTTACATGTGTGGATACATAGACAAAACACCGTCCCTAGCAAGCCTCTAGTTAGCTAGCCAGTTGATCAAAGATAGTCAGTGTCTTCTGATTATGAACAAGGTGTTGTTGCTTGATAACTGGATCACGTCATTAGGAGAATCACGTGATGGACTAGACCCAAACTAATAGACGTAGCATGTTGATCGTGTCATTTTGTTGCTACTGTTTTCTGCATGTCAAATATTTATTCCTATGACCATGAGCTCATATAACTCACTGACACCGAAGGAATGCTTTGTGTGTATCAAACTCCGCAACGTAACTGGGTGAATATAAAGATGCTCTATAGGTATCTCCGAAGGTGTTAGTTGAGTTAGTATGGATCAAGACTGGGATTTGTCACTCCGTGTGACGGAGAGGTATCTCGGGGCCCACTCGGTAATACAACATCACACACAAGCCTTGCAAGCAATGTAACTTAGTGTAAGTTGCGGGATCTTGTATTACGGAATGAGTAAAGAGACTTGCCGGTAAATGAGATTGAAATAGGTATACGGATACTGACGATCGAATCTCGGGCAAGTAACATACCGAAGGACAAAGGGAATGACATACGGGATTATATGAATCCTTGGCACTGAGGTTCAAACGATAAGATCTTCGTAGAATATGTAGGATCCAATATGGGCATCCAGGTCCCGCTATAGGATATTGACCGAGGAGTCTCTCGGGTCATGTCTGCATAGTTCTCGAACCCGCAGGGTCTGCACACTTAAGGTTCGACGTTGTTTTATGCGTATTTGAGTTATATGGTTGGTTACCGAATGTTGTTCGGAGTCCCGGATGAGATCACGGACGTCACGAGGGTTTCCGGAATAGTCCGGAAACGAAGATTGATATATAGGATGACCTCATTTGATTACCGGAAGGTTTTCGGAGTTACCGGGAATGTACCGGGAATGACGAATGGGTTCCGGGAGTTCACCTGGGCGGCAACCCACCCCGGGGAAGCCCATAGGCCATAAGGGTGGCGCACCAGCCCTTAGTGGGCTGGTGGGACAGCCCAAAAGGGCCCTATGCGCCATACAAAGAAAAATCAAAGAGAAAGAAAAAAAAGGGAGGTGGGAAGGAAGGGAAGGACTCCCACCCACCAAACCAAGTCCAACTCGGTTTGGGGGCGGGGGAGCCTTCCCCCCTTGGACTCGGCCGACCCCCTTGGGGCTCCTTGAGCCCCAAGGCAAGGTCCCCTCCCTCCCACCTATATATACGGAGGTATTGGGGCTGATTTGAGACGACTTTTCCACGGCAGCCCGACCACATACCTCCACGGTTTTTCCTCTAGATCGCGTTTCTGCGGAGCTCGGGCGGAGCCCTGCTGAGAAAAGGTCATCACCAACCTCCGGAGCGCCATCACGCTGCCGGAGAACTCTTCTACCTCTCCGTCTCTCTTGCTGGATCAAGAAGGCCGAGATCATCGTCGAGCTGTACGTGTGCTGAACGCGGAGGTGCCGTCCGTTCGGTACTAGATCGTGGGACTGATCGCGGGATTGTTCGCGGGGCGGATCGAGGGACGTGAGGACGTTCCACTACATCAACCGCGTTCACTAACGCTTCTGCTGTACGATCTACAAGGGTACGTAGATCACTCATCCCCTCTCGTAGATGGACATCACCATGATAGGTCTTCGTGCGCGTAGGAAATTTTTTGTTTCCCATGCGACGTTCCCCAATAACATGGTCGTCCCCTCCTCCGATCTGGACTGCCACTCGGTAGTCATCCAGCCATGTTTCTGGCTTGGAATCTCCTGTAAACTTGATGATTCCCGTCGCCAATCGGAAGTTGGGCGGGATGTCAGCCGAACGGATGGCTCGACTGAAACACTCGGGACCAGACACGATGGTCCTGCTTCCACTCGGATGGTCCATATCGTAACCATCGCGGTGGGCTCGGCCCCTGTTGACCCTTCGCTGGGCGATACGCCCTCTTGCGTCGGGCCTGGGGTCGTAAGTGTCGCCGAGTAAACGCCGATCATCATGATGTCGGGGCCCATAGGGCCCACCCCGCGGAGGGGTGCGTGAACGGCGACGATCTTCGTGATTTATGGAACGGCTGCCTCCCCTGTGTCGCTGCTGGGAACCAGGGCTGTGAACTGACCGATGCGTATTCGCATGAACAGAACTATTGTGGATCCTGTTGTGCGACTGGGAGACTGCCGAATTCTGCTGCTGCGCCGTGTGCAACAAGGCGCGGATTTGCTCGATCCCTCTACCAGCCTCTGAATCAGTCGGCTGGAGGGAATCGGCTATCTTGGCAGCCGCAGCCAAGTTGAGGAGGGGTGTGCGGAACAACTCCACGTTGCTCCGCCGAGTGTGCTGACTGGCAGAACGGCGAGGCGGACGACGAGCACCGGACGTTTCGCCGATCTCGTGCTCGTTCCGGCCAGCTTGACGGGGATCTTCATGGGAGTTGGCCATGTGTACTTCTGTTGCAGGCCCGCGACCCGCATACTCGGAAGGAAACTCAGTCGGAACCGAGGGCGAGTGCTGGGACAGCGGGGCAACCACAACAGACTCTAGAACCGCCACTTGTGAAGACGCGTTCGGGCGCGCCTGGGCGTGTTGCACCCAACGCTGGAGCCGCGGACGGCGGGACCGCTTGTTGCGGCGCGTGACGGTGGTGAAGATCGACACCGGAGCCGACTGCTGGAGAAGAAGAATGCTGCGGGCACCAGCACGGAAGTGTGTAGCCCCACGACGGGGAAGCGCCTCGACGTCGAGAGGAGCATCCCGAAGCCACGGCGAATCATCGACGATGAAGGAGAGAGCGCCGAAGAAGATCCGATGACCCATGCTCGAATCTCCACCGGACGACATGACGAAAGGAAGTAGTCGCAAACTCACCGGAAGTCGCTTAGACGCCTGCCCCACGGTGGGCGCCAACTGTCGTGGGTATAAGCCTGACAGTAGATGTGTAGGGTACGAAAAGGATGGGCAGAGCCTTAGCTACGGCGAGGTTGTATGAGTTCAGGCCCCTCTGCGGTGGAGGTAATAGCCCTACGTCTCAGTGCTCTGGGAGCTTGTTGTCGAGTGGAATATGGAATACAATGAGTTGCTAACCCTTGCACCAGTGGAGGAGGGTGGCTTATATAGAGTGCGTTGCCCTCCACAACGGTTCGGTGCACAGGGGGGGAGTAGTGGCGAATAAATGCCTACGTTACAGGTAACGTACGTCTTAAATGCTAATAAAGGCGTCTGGAAACGTATGACCGTTTCCCCCCAGGGGGGTTACGATGCACAGAGTGGAATCCAGTCGGTTAGTATGATATGCTCCGAATGCTCGTCTCCGACTGGATGGTTGAGGGTCTGTCACTGACTGGATGATGGGAACTTCTTAGTTCAGTCGGAACTGACTAAGGGCCTTGTCCCTTATGAAGGGTAGTCCTTGGGTAGGACCTACAGGGCAGGCCTATGACCCTACCCTAGGACCATAACCCCATCAGGGGGAAAAGGTGAGTTAACTTGGGGAAGAATACCGGGAAGAAGAATCCAGCCGTGAAGCCACTCTGCCCGCGCATAAGCGGTAGTATCGCTGAGGTGAGTGGTACTACCGCTTGCACGGAAGTTACTTCCACTTATAGTAATTGTAGAGCTCAGGGATGCGGTAGTGCTTCCCGAGTGGTATTGCTACTCCCACCAGCGGAACTTCCTCTTAGTGCTACCACAGAGGGAGAACCAACGGTAGAGTGGAGGTGTAGCACGATAGTACAGCTCGGAGCGGTACTACCGCCCTACTTCCGCTTAGAGAAACAACCAGACTACTGCCCTACTTCCGCTCAGAGAAACAACCAGACCAAAGAGCAAAAAATTAGAAGTAGTTCCAGCAGTAGAAAATCACGGTAGTACCGCCGGAGCAGTAATACCGCTCTCTTGGAGGGGTACTTCCGCTTAGAATCTGATCTGCACGTGTGGGCAGAGGAAGCATGGCAGTGTAATGAACGCAATATCATAGGAGCGGTACTTCCTCTCATAACAACCGCTCTACTACCGTTGCCAATAGAGTAAATTGCCAAAAAACTACCACATTTTGCGCAACCGTGTCGAGTAGCTACCACTTTACGATTTTGTGCGGAAAACTACCAAAATTTTCCTAGTCTGTGGTAAAAAACTACCAAACTTCTTAATTGCCCGATTTATCTCTTTTAACCATTTTTCTGGCAATGCTGGCCCACATGTCAGGTTGACCGTTAACTTTGACCGTTATTACAGATAGGACCCACACATCACACCTCTTCTTCCACCTCTCTCCACTATCACGTGCATTACATCAAACAGGTTATGTGCGTCTCGTCGCAGAGCAAACAAAGAGCTCGAAGGCCACCGCGCCACCGGGCTTGCCTCGCCTGCAGCATCGAGCCGCCGAAGGGCCGCAAGGCTCGCCTCGCCTACAACGTTGAGCAAGGCCAGGCGGGCAGGTCGAGCTCCCCGTGCGCGTGGTCCACATCGGCATGGCAGGGGTGGGGGGACGGAGCTCTCGTGCCGCCGGGAAGCGCGGGGGCGGGGCCGCGTCGTCGTCCGCGGCGGCGTCTGCGTGCGTCTACTACGCCATCAGTGGGGTGCTCGTCGCGCTCTGCGTCGCCGGGGCCTACTTCCCCACGTCCACCTCATCCGCGTCCATCGTCGGCTCGGACGACGGGGACAAGGCCGCCGCCGTCACGGTGTACCATCACACCACGCGCTCGTCTTTCGCGTACGAGGTCACCAGGGACAAGGAGGCGCCGTCGCCGCCACGCGAGCCCGAGGTTGAGGACGGGACGATGGGCAAGGAGGACTCTGGCTCGGAGGAGGATGGTGGAGGCGCCGAGCAGGAGCGAGGCAGCGCCGTCACCGCGGTGGTCGTGGACGACCCGCATGCCAAGTCCGATCTGGACGAGCGTGTCTCCGGCGGCGAGGACTCCAAGAACGACGCAGTGGCGCTGGACGAGGAGCAGAGCAAAGACCCTGCCCGCGTCGCCGCGAGCGAGGACACAGCCGAGGAGGAGGAGGATGCCATCCTGCCATCGCGTGATCGGGGGAGCAGCGCCGCCGCCTTGCCGAGCTCCGCCTCCGCGCGCGTGGTCGCCGCACCGCCGGGCGGGCAGGCCGCCGCGCGGTGAGTAGCAACTCCTGCTCGAGCTGCCCGTTCTGCTAACTTTATTTTGGGCCCACATGTCACAACGGTCAACATAACGGTCAATGTAAGCAGGGCTTGACTAGTATGCCACATCAACACTTTCACACCAGCCATCCTTGTCATAAACTGATTTAAACAAACCAAATCGCCAACTTTTCTGACATGGTAGTTTTTTTACCACTGATTAGTCTGATTTTGGTAGTTTTTGGGACAAAATCGTATTGTGGTAGCTCCTGGACACGGTTGCGCGAAATGTGCTAGTTTTTGGTAATTTACTCGTTGCCAACATCAGAGAGCAAAATATAAGCGGAAGTGACACTAGTAGTGAACTACAGTAGTACCACTAGAGCAGTACCACCGCTGGCGAGCGCGTACTACCTCTTATCAAACTTTGGGTAGATTAAAGCAAGCAAGGAAGAAGCTCCAGATGTTGGGAAGAAAGGCATGGTGCAAAGTGACTGCATACGTGATGAACTGATGATTTCATCCAAACCTTTCCAAAGCGGACCCCCTCTTGATAGTACGGATTTCTTACGACTCAAGTTCACCAAATCTAAATCGACAAAAAATATTGGTCTTCTCTTTAAACATCGAGGAGAAATAAACCGTCTTGTGCCACCTAATAATCTCAAAATCTGAATGCACATGGTTAGTCCGCAAAGGGCATTGTCATCAATCACTAAAACCACATAGAAAACATTATGTTCTAACACTAGTGGATTTGAAGAAAGACTACCCCAAAACCTCATCTCCTTCATGGATTTGAGAAGATCTACCTTTGTTTCTTAGGCCCTGTTTGGAACCACTCAGATTAAATAATCCAGTTTTTATAACCTGTTCTGTATCCAAACAGGACATATTATGGTGTAGATTATAAACAACTAGATGGAGAGATTATTAAAAACTCACAATCTACTCTACCCTAGCTAAAATCAGATTATAGATTGCTAATGACCCATTACCCTTTGTAAAGTTAAAGATAATTACATTCCTGCCACTGTCACCCTCCTCTTTAAAAAAAACAGAGGGCACACATGTCATTATGCAATGTAAAACCTGGATTACGGACATGGATTTTTGGCTTTGGGGAGCATATACTCTCTAATGAACAGTAAAATCAAAATAAATAGTAAATACGTTTCAAAAATTCTGAATTTTTTGTAGATGTTCATATTAGTGTGGCAAGTGTGCTTGCCAATTGTCATGCCATATGGGATAACGGTGCTTCGTTGGTGAAAAGAACAAAATCAAGTGTAACATTTGACGTTCAATTTGTTCATTTTGCACATGCCAAAATACTTAAGTTTTTGACCTGTAAATTTGCATGTGTCATTTGAGTGTGACGACGAACACATCTATTTTTTTTGACATCTGTAAAATACATTTTTAACATGCAGGAGCATATGCTCCCTAGAGCCAAATTGAATATCCGCTGGATTACAGTTTATATAATTTAACCTTCAAACATACCCACTTAGATTATTTTTATTAATCAGATTATATAATTAATCTTTATAATTTAAATTATCATAATCTATTATAGTTTCAAACAGAATCGTAAGCATCAGTTGTGCATTTATTTACCATTGCAAAAATCCAGAAATATCTCCTTTACCCAAGACGGCAAGAGAAAGGCCGTCGCACTCGCACCGGTCGTCTGGGAAGCGGCGGGCCCACGCGTCAGCAGCCCAACAAACCCTCCACGCTGAGGGCCCACATATCGAAGCCGTTCCCGGTTGGTGGAGGCCGCATGAACCTCGCGCCCCACTCGGGCCCGCCACCCCGCGAATCTCAAAATAAACCCAGAACAACGCCGACGCAATCGCAACGAGAATGCCAACCACAATGACGGGTGGGGCCTGTCATCAGCATTGACCCACGTGTCAGCTCCGGTTGACCTCTCCCCCGGTCTGTCGCCGTTATAACTGACGGCGCCCGCGGCGAGGGCGCAGCTGGTTAAAGAGGCTTGCTCCCTTCTCGCTTACTCCCCATCCCGCACTGCCCCACCGCGCCGGCCCCGTCTCCGACTCCGACACCCCCCGGCGGCGCGCGCTCGCCGAGCTCGGTCGCGCTGCGGTTCGGATCCCCCGGAGGCACAGGCGTGCGGCTTCGGCGCCGGCGAGGGTCGGCGGCGGTCGCGATGGCATCCGACGGGCGCGTGGAGCGGATCGCGTCCAGCATCCGCGCCATCCCCAACTTCCCCAAGCCAGGTGAGCGCACGTTGTCGATGCCTTTTCCCGCTCCCCTCTCTAGAACCCCTAGCTGTTCACTTGCTCGCTCGGGTGGGTGGGTCGATCTGGTCGATGCCCATTGGCGGCGGCGGCGGCGGCGGGCTGTCACGGTGTCACCTAGTGTGTCGAGGAAGTTGCCTAAGTATGCTAGTTCCTGTGGTTTATGCGGTTTTGTCCTGTGGTTATCCCACCTAGGTTTGACGGAGTAACAGCGGGTGGATGCCAGTTTAGTGTATTTTCCCCCAGATGCAGAGATGCAAACCACGCTAAATTTTTAGTATGACCAGTAGCCAGGTGGGCTAATTGGCCCATCAGGTGTTGGCTAAATAACTGAGCCAGCGTTGGAGAAAATAAAATCGTACCAAAATCATGGCACCGAATGAAACGGCAGCTGCATTTTAGTCAAGGGAACGTGTAAGTTTGGTGAGGTAAACTTCAGCTCTCAAGATGTATAGACCAGAACTAACTTAAGTGTGTAAATTGGTGTTGTGCATATGGCTGCTGCGGTAAACGAAGTAAGAATTTTCTGTGAGTTTTTATGGTAAACCAATAGTCCTTACACGCAGGATGTGTCAATTGCCATTCCCATTTGCCAACAGCAGTAACAGCTTGTGTAGGAAGCTAAGCAAAGTACTCCCTCCGATCCATATTACTTGTATAATACTTATTTGTCTAGATACGAGTAGCAAACTACTTCAGATTTATTAATAGTAAATTTATACAATTGCTTATCATTTATAGGCTAGTGAACAGAGACTTGGATTGTGCCGCAGGGAATTAATTCTGCCGGTAGGAATTAGCCTATGTTCACACCCTGATTTTCCTGTAATGATGGTCACACCCACATGTGAACTATTGGTTTGTGTGGCGTTGTGTTGTTGGTAAATGGCAAGTGTACCTTTAGAGCAGGAATGCAGGACCATGCGTGCTCTAGATTGTTACATGTAAGGAATTGCTTTATTTAATCATGTATCCTGTTTCTTCGTGCAGGGATTTTGTTTCAGGACATCACAACCTTGCTTCTCGATCCACAGGCATTCCGTGACACCACAGACCTCTTTGTGGAGCGGTACAAGGACAAAAGCATAACTGTAGTTGCTGGTAATGTGATATTAAGCAGAGTGCCTTTTTGTATTAAATGTTCTTATTATTTATAAAAAAGCCAAAACTTTAAATAAGATTTTGGTTCTTATTTTCTCTGGTGTTAATTTATCATATTTGTTGCTATTATTATCAGGTGTTGAAGCCAGAGGATTCATTTTTGGCCCCCCTATTGCATTAGCCATAGGTGCGAAGTTTGTTCCAATAAGGAAGCCGAAAAAACTACCTGGTATGTTCTTTCAGTGCTTAATATGCGGCAGCTGCTTTTATTGAATAGGTATACTTCAGGTCTCGAACTGGATACATTAGCTAATAATGTTGCATATTTATACTAGGTGAGGTGATATCGGAAGAATATTCTCTGGAATATGGCACTGACAAAATCGAAATGCACGTAGGAGCTGTGCAGCCCAATGACCGGGTCCTTATTGTGGATGATCTAATTGCCACAGGGGGAACCCTTTGTGCCGCTGCCAAACTTATTGGTGAGCTTCTATATTCAGTTCATAACGTGCTTTGTTCCTGTGTAGAAATATCTTAAATGCGTAAATGGAAAACCTTGTTAATCAAGGTTCATTTGAGATTTGACTTACAAGTTGCAAAATATATGACCTCCACCCCAACCACATGGAACTTTTTGCCAACCATATTCCTGGTTCCTCATCCTCAAGTAGTCTCCCACCTCTCTTGAAGTACCTAGTGATAATCCTTGAGAGGAAGACCACAGATATGTTTGAGATTTGAAATCTACAGAGAAAAGCATCGAGTTCATCTCCAAAGATTCATCAAACATATTTCTCTTGGAGATGAGAGGGAGGGAGGGAGGGAGGGAGGGCTTTGTTTTCGGACAACTCAACAAGTAAGTTCCCCCCATGGATCCAAACTTCGGCGACAAATTGTTGTCTCGTTGGTTTACGAGAGAGAGACATTTGTTTTCGGACAACTCAACATGTAAGAACCCCCATGGATCCAAACTTCGGCGACAAATTGTTGTCTCGTTGGTTTACGAGAGAGAGAGAGAGAGAGAGAGAGAGAGAGAGAGAGAGGGAGAGGGAGAGGGAGAGGGAGAGGGAGAGGGAGAGGGAGAGGGAGAGGAGAGGGAGAGGGAGAGGGAGAGGGAGAGGAGAGAGGGAGAGGGAGAGGGAGAGGGAGAGGGAGAGGGAGAGGGAGAGGGAGAGGGAGAGGGAGAGGGAGAGGGAGAGGGAGAGAGGGGGGGAGAGGGAGAGGGAGCGAGAGAGGGGGCGGGAGAGGGCGAGGGCGAGGGAGAGGGAGGGAGCGAGAGAGAGGGAGCGAGAGAGAGAGGGCGAGGGAGAGGGCGAGGGAGGGCGAGGGAGGGAGGGAGAGGGAGAGGGAGAGGGAGAGGGCGAGGGCGAGGGAGAGAGAGCGAGAGAGGGAGCGCGAGGGAGAGAGAGAGCGCGAGAGAGAGGGCGAGGGGGAGGGGGAGGGGGAGGGGGAGAGAGAGAGGGAGAGAGGGAGAGAGAGAGACCTTTGTTTTCGGTCAACTAAACACGTAAGATCCCCCATGGATCCAAACTTTGGCCAACGTGGCAGCTACCACGCACAATTGAGTAAATGGAAAACCTTGTTAATCAAGGTTCATTTGAGATTTGACTTACAACTTGCAAGATATATGACCTCCACCCCAAACTTGAGATAGCTGCCAACCACGTGGAACTTTTTACCAACCATATTCCTGGTTCCTCATCCTCAAGTGGTCTCCCACCTCTCTTGAAGTACCTAGAGGAAGACCAAAGATATGTTTGAGATTTGAAATCTACAGAGAAAAGCATCGAGTTCATCTCCAAAGATTTATCAAACATATTTCTCTTGGAGATGAGAGAGAGACCTTTGTTTTCAGACAACTCAACACGTAAGATCCCCCATGGATCCAAACTTCAGCGACAAATTGTTGTCTCGTTGGTTTACTCTTTTCGCCTACTTTACTAGCTAGTTGCTTTGGTTGCTTGTGCTTGTAGTTGCTTAGCTCATATATTTTATTCCACCTAGCTTTGCGTTAGAGAACCTTTTGATTCTGCAATTATTTGAAAAGTTTAACTTTTGAAGAAAATATCCAATTTGGAATAAAATTTGGTAGTTGCCTATTCACCCCTCCTCTCTTGTTGACATCTTTGAACTTTGATCCGAAGTAAAGAGAAAACAAAATCATTCACAACTTAAATGTCCACATCTGTGCATATGTACCAAAAGTATTTAAATAGCGCCTTCTAAAAAACTAGCCGTTGGTTTTTTTTTTTTTTTGCAAAAAACTTGACATTCCAACTCGGATCCGGCGCTCTTGATTCAGTAACCAACAACCACTTTGGCCGACGTGGCAGCTACCACGCACAATTGAGCAACTGCTTCTCACCTGGACACTCTGGATGCCCAATAGGTAGCCACAAAGGCTTCTCGAGGTAGTGCAGGTATGCCTAGGGTCAGATGCATTTGTCTGGCTCCAACCCAAATACTCTTGCTCGCATAGATTTGGTTTGCATATAGGCAATAATTTTGTCTTTGGGTGACAAGGTTCAAGTAATGTGCATTGAGCTATTTCATGAGCGTTCCATGGAACCCCCCTTAACAGTACGACTTACATATATACGCCCAATGTAAGCTTGATCACTTAAGCCTAGGAAAAACTTTTGTTCTTTTGGTTTTGCTGTCTTTTAACTTTTTAGTTTGGGGATTCGTAATATCGCTAAACTTCACTTTCGTGGTACTAAATCTGAGCTTTCACTGATGAAAATTATTAGCCCCTTGATGGCTTGTCATTTATTACCAAACCCCACTGGGGTGGAATGCACTTTCAAATGGTAACATACCTGCCAAGTTCTGCACGTTATGCAGTCCAATTATGCTTATATTAGTGCATCTCCAATAACAGCCCTATTTTTGGGCACGAAAACAGGGTGTTGTAATAAAATTTTGGCGCAAAATTTCGTCACGATGAGGCGCCGTCGCAAACAGCTGCCCTAAAATAGAGCACCAAGATCAACAAAACCAATTTTGTTTTGAACTAACATTTGAACTACCATATACTCCCTCCGTCCCAAAATAACTGTCTCAAGTTTAGTACAACTTTGTACTAGAGCTAGTACAAAGTTGAGACACTTATTTTGGGACGGAGGGAGTATCATATTTAAAACAAAGTTCGGCCGAAGTTTGAACATGCAAACTACAAACATAGTTCAAATACTACATGCCACTTAAACTACCAACTTAAACTATGGCAAGCAAACTACGAACACTACAGATTCTCCTAGTCGATATCATTGGACCCATCACTCCTGCCGTTGTAATCAACATCGACCACACCAGAGGCTCCTATATTCTTCTTCTTGCCCTGTGATGACGAAGGCCTTGCCTTGTCGTTGTTCTTTTGCTTCTTGGCGTCCCTCTTCCAGAGTTCTTGTAAAACTCCATCTCAGCTTGCACATACTCTGGCTGTGCCCTAACAAATGCCCTCATGGCCTCATCGTCGCTCTCTCTGATGTTGTCCTGCTCGTCGACAACAATGCGGATAGCCGGTTAGATCGGGCTCGACTCGATGTCACCGGCGGCCCGACGAGCCCCGGATCCATCCGAGACTTAATCTTTGGGAAATTGAGCTTTGGGCGGGAATGGGAGGCGGCAGCACGATTTGTCGGTCCGGCGGCCGCGCTGTGCGGCGGGCGAGTGGATCCGGCAGTGGCAGGGTGCGGCAGCCGCGGATCTGCAGGCGGCGGCACAGGTGTGTGCCTGAGCGTGGGGAAGATGGTCTGGGTCATGGCTGGAGGCCGTTTTGGTTTTACGGCAGCAACCGAAGTGCTGTATATTTGCAGCACTTTGTGCTGTTTCTTTAGGGCTGCCCAATTTGCAATTGGGCAGCTGTTGGAGGCTGTTTTTTTGCCCTAAAAATGCCTCGTGCCCAAAAATAGGGCTGCTATTGGAGATGCTCTTAGAGGTGTGAATTGGTGACCCTTAGGGTGCTGACATCACTTCCGGAAAACTAGTTCATTTGTTTGAACTAAAGAGTGTTAGAGGGTACCCTAAAGGTTATTTGCACCCAAAACTTAGTACATTTCTTTCGTATTGTTTATCGTATGGCGATTTATTAATCTTAATTATGTCCTTCTATGTTGTAGAGCGTGTTGGAGCAAAGGTGGTTGAGTGTGCTTGTGTTATTGAACTGCCAGAGTTGAAGGTACATTTGACTTCCAATGCATATCTCCCTGTTTAGGTGAACAAAACATTGTTCATACGTGATCGTTGGAATCATTGTCATGCTCTTATTAGGGTTTTCCATTCATATATATTTTTTGTTTGGTTAGCTTTCGATAAGTAATAGTGGTGAGGTTTGCTTCCAATGTAGTTAACGCATGCAACTATGAGAACTAGTTGCTTGAATAAAGGAAGAACTTCACTGTGATGTGGTTTTGTCAAGGATTATACCACTTGTTATCCACCTAAATATACTAGGATTAGACAGTTTCACCAGTAAAGCTTTATCTGCTTTTATTCTCGTGCAGTTGGATAACAGAATGCCTAGTTCATGCACACTGCCATTGATATAAGCAGATTGAGAATGCACCTTATGACTTGAGGCTAGCTACAAGGAAGGAAATATGTGCAAGCTATAACCAGAAGTTGACCAGCAAAACACTTAGACTAAGCTTTTCTGCAGTTTTTGAAATAATAATTGATTAACTGCCTAAGGTCATGAATTTTGCAGCTTAATGAATCATAATCATCATCTATGAGCAAAACCGAGTTCCAGTTAGATATCACGAGAACTTCGCTTTGTTCCAATGATGTTTCCTTTTGCATGTATGTCCTAACCAAGGCATGTATTTCAGGGCCGGGACAAGTTGGGGGACTTGCCAGTTTTTGTCCTTGTGCAGGCAGACGAATCAGTATGAAACAAGTTGTGACTCTTGAGTTGTTCCAATGATGTTTCCCTTCTGGAACTATACTGGAAGCAGCAAAGATATCTGTTACAATCTTAGCTAGTTCCTATCTGGAGCTGCTCAATAAAAGTTCCATCTTTAAATTTGTCCTCCTGGAACTGTTTGGGAATGCAGACTTGATTGTTGTTCCCTGTAATACGTGGCTTATTTCTGTCAAAAACAGTGCAAATTATTCATGTCAATGAAGGATAGTCTGTATTGAAGTTTGTTTCTGTTGCTACTTGCTAGCATTATTTACTTCCGTGCTTTGTTGGTGCTTGTCATGACTGAAAATTGCCGAACCATTTTTTGTTGATGTATGCAGATCTCCTGCATTATCTGAGATTTTTGTGTTGTCTGTACTTGGTACGCTCATGGACGAGTTTCTTCCATGACCATTGGCCATGTTGGGTTATGATTATGCTTTTGTACTTTGATGTGTTGGTCAAGTTATGAGTTGCATCTGGCCATGCCATGCGGTTGATCTTACCTACTTATTTGGTTGGAAAGTCCCTAGGCAGAATTGCACTTCTGAATAAAAAGTAGTTGCTCAGGTCGATCAGGATCTTGAATCTTTGCGAACTATAATTCTCATCTTGTTTGAAAATTTTGGGTTACCATTATGCTATAATTGAACTGTCCTACCTAACTGAGAAAGTAGCTTTAAAGGATATGTGAACTTCAGTAGTTTTGAAGCCAGTCGAAATTTCATTTCTCTCTCAGCATGTATAATGGTCTACTTTTGTAAATCAAGTAGCAATATTGCCTTAACCGAGCTATGCTTTTCAAAGCTGAAACTTGAAAATATAGGGCCAAAATGTTTTGGTAGGGTGTGCCTCGCAGCCTTAGTCAACAATTTGTGAACTAATTCTGATGCTTCCTTCTTTGATGTCCCAATAGAAGATGCCAGAGTATTGTTTGACTTCCAAGTTTTTTATGGTTTCAGAGAATAGTTTCATGATCGCCTTTTGGCATTGAGCTAATATGTATAATCTCTGACTTCTAATTTGTTTCATTTTCTTTGAAAGTTTCATCTGTTTACTTTGACTTCTTTTGCCTGGCATTAACTCATGAGTGCTAAAATTCTTCTGTGGTTTCTGGGGATAGGGGCAGTGTAACTACTATCAAGTCCTGTCTGAAGAAGAAATATTATCTTGACATTGGTGCCTGCATACTTTTTAGGTTGCTATGATTTGGTCAAGTCCTGATACATCTTTGCTTAGATGGCACCGGGGCTTCTATATATCCCTGTGTAAACTACTTTCATATATGTTTTGTTTTCCTCTTCTGTTTTCCTGGAGTTCAGCATGCTGAGTGGACAAAAAATGGCTACTTCTCCGGTTTGAGTTTAAATAGAGGATGGATCAAGAAATTCTTCTGTCATGAACATAGAAACTCATATTACCGAGCAGTATGTTGCTATTACCAGCAGTAGGGCACTACTGAAAACTCTTTAGGTCTGAAGTTTACATGCATGTTGCTTTCCCTTTGAATTTAGATTCATATGTACTCCTTCCGTTCACAAATATAAGATAATTTGAATATTTGAATATGGACTACATACAGATTGAAATGAGTGAACAAACACACTAAAACGTGTCTATACATCCGATTCAGAAAGAAGTTAGAACATCTTATATTGTGAACGGAGGGAGTATTATGATTTTGGTAAAATGTTTTCTCATTGAAAAAGTTTAAGCTGAATGGAAATTGTATCTGATGTTGTGGTGTGAATGCATGAATTCTTTTGGAAGCTACAATATTTTGTCTTTGACTAATTTAGATGACCTTGTGAACATTTTTTACTAGTTAGTAATAATGCCCTAAATTTAATCTTGCTATCGACTTTTGAAAATGCATCGAGGAACCTGGTTTCTTAGTAAACTATCGTGTTGACTTCTGTGCGACCAATACAAATACTGAAATTGTAAAAATATTTCATTACTTTTGTCAACTGAAAGTGATAGAAATATCACAACTCTTATATTCTTACTTCTGCTGCTATTTAGTACTCCCTAGTGTAAAAAACGCTCTTATATTATGGGACGGAGGGAGTAATATATATTCAGTTTTACTCCCTCCGTTCCTAAATATAAGTCTTTCTAGAGATTCTACTAGAAGACTACATACTGATGTATATAGACATATTTTAAAGCGTAGATTCACTCATTTTATTTTGTATGTAGTCACCTAATGAAATCTCTTAAAAGACTTATATTTAGGAACGGAGGGAGTAGAATACTGTGGATTGTGATCACTTAATGTTGACATGGTAAATTGGTCCCACCTCCCCAAAATTTATTCCTAGTATATTTACCATGAGCAGGTATACAAACTAACAACAGAAATATTTTCTTAACATTCGATTTCCTAACTTTATACAAAATATATTTATTTTCTTTACATAACCTACCATCCTTTGTATTTCCCATCTTGAACTTTATAATAATCCCAAAAACTTAAAATTACATATCACTTTGAGAGAAGAACATGTAGAGATATGCTTAAATCTAGAAGTTTAGCTATCTTTTCAAGCAACCATGCTCATCTTAAAATACTATTGTTCTTTAGAGAAACCATAGCAGGGGAAGGCTATTCCTCAACATAGTTTATTAGTGCCAGTTTGTGCACATAGTTTATGAGCTAAGAAACACTAACAAGAGAATGTCTTTTAGGATATCCGAAGAGAGTAATCTCGCAAGCAATTGGCTTCCCATGCTATTTGTTGACCTTCTAGGAAGCAGAAAAATAAACGTAACCACATATTTAGCAATGTTCTTATGTCAACCTATTCATTCTACTCTGTAATGATATCTGCTTGCTTGTTTAGGTCTTCTATAATGCATAATTGCATATGCATGCAATTTTGCCGCGTAACATTGGAGGCATCCTTGCTTCTTTCATACAGCTAAAGGGCAGGGATCATGCGCCATAAACTAACCTCGTATTGTTTCCTTTGAATCATTCTCCTTGCCAGCATCTTAGCTGTTCTTGTTTGCCAAAGAGGCGCAGGCAATCTTTTTTCAGAACATGACAGAAGTACAGCTGATTTGTGCATTGTGGTGGATCTGAGTCATGTGCAGCTATTGATTACTAGATATATACGCAGATCACTTCCTACCCATGAGGATAGCAGGATCAGATCTCCATGTCGGATGTCGCGCAAACTTGACACCTTAAAGGGAGACCTACATTGTGGCACCCATTCTGATGATGCACATGTTCATTGATTGTTAAAACGTGCCATAATCTGAATTTAAGATCTAACTGAGGTTTCTGCAGAGTTTTTTTTGGGAATGTTGCTGTAATGTTACCATGTTGACCTTCGGAAGCGTTAGAATGAACAAACCAACTGATGACAATTTTTTTCGAGAAAACGCAAAAGACTTTGCGTTTCATTGTATTGAAAAGAGGGAGGGACAACCTCCTAAGAGGTTAGAATGAACAAACCAACTGATGACAATGAATGAAATAGATCTGTTCATTTTTGTAGTACATTTGCTGGTCCGTATTTTACTGCATTTCTTTGGTTTGATGCTGTTGGCAGAAACTTATCTTTCTTTGTAAGTTCAGGATGATTTTTTAACTAGATTGATCTCGGTTATCGTGTCTAAAATTTCATCAATATGGTAAACCTTTCAGGATGCCACCTCCAAAATCTTGCAAGTGTTGAACATCAATGTTGCTGCTGTGGGCACAGGGTGTGTGAATTATTTGCAGATCAACACCTTGATATCCATAGAGGTGTGCTTTCATATCCTCTTTGAGTTCTTAAGAATGTTAAGATTCCTTCCAACATGTTCGTGCGGGCCTGTCTTTGCATATCCTGCTTTTGTTTATTCCATCTCTCTAACCAACACCAGTACATATATTTTTTGCAAGAAAGCAAGCATGAGCACATAGTTGTCCTGATCTTATTCTATTCTATATTCCGAGGTAAACTCTTGCTATTCCGGTTCAGAGCCCATAGACTTCCTTTGCCTGCCCTCGATGAATCATGGACCAATGATTAGTAAAATGTCTCTAATCATTGTGTGGTTTCTTTGCAGACAGGCCAGGCCGCATAACTGTAATCTTGGGCAAGTCACTGTCTTGCCCACCAACCAGCAGTTGAAATTGTCCAAACTTGTCGTCTTCAGCTCTTTACATCCCCACAACACAACATGATTGTTGCCGATCGCTAACCTATCGCTACACACTTCATGCCACCCTTTGACTGTCATTTGTCTACTCATGCTCACATTTTCTTTATTCTGCAGATGTTGTCCTCTGCAACCTGTCAGAATTCTGAACAGTATAAAAGCACCTGAACTGTTGTGCATTTGTCTTCACCCCTCTCGACAGCAAGTGCCTCCAACCACACTCCCCAGGCCACCCTTCGCCTCCAAGGCTCCCAAGTCCCAAATTCACATCTCAATGGAGGCTGGAGGCCTGATTTCTGAGGCTGGCTGGACTATGTTTGACTTCCTGCCGCAGGGCGAGGAGTCCGATATCATGGCACAGCTGCTTGGCACCTTCCCCTCCTCCCATGTCGAGGAAGCCCAGCAGGATCTGCCTTGGTATCAGGCTTCCCATCCATCCTACTATGACACTGATGTTCATACAAGTGCATGTAGTGACAGCAATGCTAGCAGCTTTGCTGTTCCATCCGAGTGTA
Source organism: Hordeum vulgare subsp. vulgare (assembly GCF_904849725.1). Classification (NCBI taxonomy): domain Eukaryota; kingdom Viridiplantae; phylum Streptophyta; class Magnoliopsida; order Poales; family Poaceae; genus Hordeum; species Hordeum vulgare. The sequence goes on from NC_058522.1 coordinate 65,565,413, forward strand.
TGGGCTACTATTTGGGTGATTCAAGTGAGGCCCTGGGCATCAGCTCCTGCACTACACCACAGGACCTGAACTTGGTCCAGGAGCAAGGCGCAACCGAGTTTCTGAATATGATCCCAAGCATTTCCCATGATTTGTTCGGGAACGGCGAGTCAAGCTGCGAGGGTCTCGACTCGGCCAGTGCTACTAACAAGAGAAAGCACTCGGTAGAAGAAGAAATCGACGGCCAAGCAAAAGTAAGTCCTGAGGATGACTGATCATTCTGCTCACCGGCTATGTCTTTTAGAAAGATATGTTCATGCTGTTGGTGTGAATACTGACTGTAATTGATTGATTGCAGGGTCGGAAATGCGCAAGGAAGGCTGCACCGAAGCGAGCAAAGAACGGCAAGCAAACTGAAGCGAGCTGCTGCACCTCTGACAATGACTCAAATGCTTCTCAAGAGTCTGCGGATGCTGGTGTTACTCCAAAAGGAAAGGCCCGGGCTGGACGCGGGGCGGCAACTGATCCCCAGAGCCTCTATGCAAGGGTACTGCAAATAATCATCTCTTTCGCATCTGAAGGAATTATCTTTTGCAACTGAATGTGGAGTACTAAATCTCTGTTCTTTGCTTGAACAGAAAAGGAGGGAAAGGATAAACGAGAGGCTGAAGACACTGCAGACCCTTGTGCCCAATGGAACCAAAGTATGCTTCTGAACATTCATGCTACTGATAGCCTCCATGAATAAAATGCTAAAGATCCAATGGCTAAATCAACAATGCATATGTACTGATCTTGCAGGTAGATATGAGCACCATGCTTGAAGAGGCAGTCCAGTATGTCAAGTTCCTGCAACTTCAGATCAAGGTGAGCAGTCGCTCAATTTAGTTTGGTTCGACATGAGACAAATTATTCCATGGCGGACATTGCAACTGACTAATTTCTCTCCCAACATTTTCAGGTCCTCAGCTCTGATGAAATGTGGATGTACGCGCCGATTGCGTACAACGGGATGAACATTGGACTTGATCTGAACATGTAGAGATGATTTTGGCAGTCTCGAGCGAGTAATGCAGTTTGTGCTTGAGATCAAGGAGTTCTCCACTAACCATTCAATGTGCCTGTGTTACCATGAGTCATTTTGGAAGCTGTTATACAGATCATATAGGCACAGCAGTAGCATACTTGAACTTGTGAAGAGGCCCTTTTAGAGGACCAGTATATTTAAGATAATACTACCATTTTTTCTTGGCATTAGCATGAAATACAAGATCTCGAAAACTTGTAGATTTGTATTTGTTTTCTTTGGAGCAAATATAGTTCTTTTGTTGTCATGTGGATGATTTGTTCAATGATCTAGTCTCTTGTGGTTTGCAAAGTTGCAGCCTTGAACATCTCAAACCCCGACTCTTTTAGGATAAATGACTGAGACTGCCAAATCATATTGGAATGAGCTTCATAATTTCTGGGGGACACAAGTGTTCGGGCTTGCCATATACCAATATACGTACTATAAACTATCACCATAAAAATATTTCTCAATTCCATTTTCTCTACCCTTTCCATTATGAAGCATGAGCTTCATAAAGAAAATAACCACAAGAGACTAGATCATTAGAATCTGCATTGACATTTCCAACGTAAACTGAATTCGTTAATTGTTTTAGAAGCGAGAGAAAATGTATTATTAAGAGGGGTGTGATATGCTGCGCAATTCATGCTCTCTCCATTTTAACATTTGTCCTAGAAAATGAAAATAAGGTCTATTTCACTCCGTGATGGTGTGCGGGTTCGTTGTGTTAGGTTGATCTCCACATGGTTGAGCCCAACGGCTCAACGGGCCCCTTGGCCTGCGCCCTCATCGGGGCGCCCAACCCTCTTCTGGTTGGTGGGTCCCTGTCGCCAGCGCTATAAAGAGAGGTGGGGGGCCGGACGCACAGATCACGAGGTTGATCGTGAGCCACACACCCCACCGACACCCCAATCCAATCTAGGGTTAGCGCTAGGCCAACAGGAAGCGTAACCACAACCTCGGCCACTCTCTGCCATCGCCATCGTCGTCATCCATCATGGCCACCGGAGCGGGCATGTCAAGCCAAGGAGAAGGTAAGCTTCTCCTTCTCCGCCTCCCGACTACCGTAAATCGCTAACCCATCCGATCGAGAGGGATCTATTAATGGTATCCGAGCAAGATTGGTTATGATTGTTCGGTAGTAGAGAAGGAAATTCCCCTCCCTCCCCCCGAAGAACCCTAGAAGGGCAGAGAAAATAAAATGAAAAGGTGTTGGAAACATGCCCTAGAGGCAATGATAAATAATTGTTATTACATTTCATGTTTAAAGATAATCGTTTATTATCCATGCTATAATTGTATTGAATGAAAACATAGATACATGTGTGGATACATAGACAAAACAATGTCCCTAGCAAGCCTCTAGTTGGCTAGCCAGTTGATCAATGATAGTCAAGGTTTTCTGGCTATATGCAAGTGTTGTCACTTGATAACTGGATCACATCATTAGGAGAATCATGTGATGGACTAGACCCAAACTATGAACGTAGCATATTGATCGTGTCGTTTTATAGCTATTGTTTTCTACGTGTCAAGTATTTATTCCTATGACCATGAGATCATATAACTCACTGGCACCGGAGGAATACCTTATGTGCATCAAACGTCAAAACGTAACTGGGTGACTATAAAGGTGCTCTACAGGTATCTCCAAAGGTGTCCGTTTAGTTAGTATGGATCGAGACTCGGATTTGTCACTCCGTGTGACAGAGAGGTATCTCGGGGCCCACTCGGTAATACAACATCACACACAAGCCTTGCAAGCAATGTGACTAAGTGTAAGTCACGGGATCTTGTATTACAGAACGAGTAAAGAGACTTGCCGGTAACGAGATTGAAATAGGTATGCGAATACCGACGATTGAATCTCGGGCAAGTAACATACCGAAGGACAAAGGGAATGACATATGGGATTATATGAATCCTTGACACCGAGGTTCAACCGATAAGATCTTCGGAGAATATGTAGGATCCAATATGGGCATCCAGGTCCTGCTATTGGATATTGACCGAGGAGTGCCTCGGGGCATGTCTACATAGTTCTCGAACCCGCAGGGTCTGCACACTTAAGGTTTGATGATGTTTTAGTATAGTTGAGTTATATGTGTGGTTACCGAATGTTGTTCGGAGTCCCGGATGAGATCACAGACGTCATGAGGTTTTCCAGAATGGTCTGAAATGAAGATTGATATATAGGATGGTTTCATTTGGTCACCGGAAAGTTTCGGGCAATTCCGGGAGTGTAACGGGAGTGACGAATGGGTTCCGGGAGTTCACTGGGAGGGGCCCACCCACCCAGGAGTGAGCCCAAGGCACTAGGGTGGCGCCACAAGTCCTTAGTGGGCTGGTGGAGTCAGCCTAAGGGGCCCATGGCGCCACATAAAGAAATACCAAAAGAAAAGAAAAAGAAAAAGGGAAAGAGGGAGGTGGGAAGGAAGAGGAGGACTCCTCCTTCCCCAAACCGAATTGGAGGAGTCCTCCTCCTCCTCCAAGCGTCGGCGCACCCTTGAGGGCCTTGTCCCTCAAGGCAAGCCCCTCCCCCTCCCTCCTATATATAGTGGTGTTTTACGACTGATTTGAGACAACTTTTGCCACGCGCAACTCAACCCTAGACCACATAGTTTTACCTCTAGATCGGATTTCTGCGGAGCTCGGGCGGAGCCCTGCATGAGTAGATCATCACCACCATCGGAGCGCCGTCACGCTGCCGGAGAACTCATCTACTTCTCCGTCTTGATTGCTGGATCAAGAAGTCCGAGATCATCGTCGAGCTGTACGTGTGCTGAACGCGGAGGTGCCGTCCGTTCAGCGCTAGATCGGAACGGATCGTGGGACGGTTCGAGGGACGTGAAGACGTTCCACTACATCAATCGCGTTTCTTAACGCTTTCTGCTGTGCGATCTACAAGGGTACGTAGATCCAAATCTCCTCCCGTAGATGGACATCACCATGATAGGTCTTCGTGTGCGTAGGAATTTTTTTGTTTCCCATGCAACGTTCCCCAACAGTGGCATCATGAGCTAGGTTCATGCGTAGATGTTATCTCGAGTAGAACACAAAAGGTTTTGTGGACGGTGATGTTTGATTTGCTGCCCTCCTTAGTCTTTTCTCGATTCGGCGGTATTGTTGGATTAAAGCGGCCCGGACCGACATAACTCGTACGCTTACGAGAGACTAGTTTCATCGATTGACATGCAACCTCGTTGCATAAAGATGACTGACGGGTGTCGGTTTCTTCAACTTTAGTTGAATTGGTTTTGATCGAGGCAGTCCTTGGAGAGGTTAAATAGCAATTTGCACATCTCCGTTGTGGTTTTTGCGTAAGTAAGATGCGATCATACTAGATACCATAACAGCCACGTAAAACATGCAACAACAAATTAGAGGACGTCTAACTTGTTTTTGCAGGGTATGCTTGTGATATGATATGGCCAATGACGTGATGTGATATATTGGATGTATGAGATGATCATGTTGTAATAGTTAATATCGACTTGCACGTCGATGCTACGACAACCGGCAGGAGACATAGGGTTGTCTTTAAACTAACGTTTGTGTTTGTAGATGCATTTACTATATTGCTAGGACGTAGCTTTAGTAGTAATAGCATAAGTAGCACGACAACCTCGATGGCGACACGTTGATGGAGATCATGATGATGGAGATCATGGTGTGGCACCGATGACAAGAAGATCGTGCCGGTGCTTTGGTGATGGAGATCAAGAAGCACAAGATTATAGCCATATCATGTCACTTATGAATTGCATGTGATGTTAATCATTTTATGCACTTTATTTTGCTTAGAACGACGATAGCATTATGAGGTGATCTCTCACTAAAATTTCAAGACGAAATTGTGTTCTCCCCGACTGTGCACCATTGCTACAGTTCTTCGTTTCGAGACACCACATGATGATCGGGTGTGATAGACTCAACGTTCACATACAACGGGTGCAAAACAGTTGCACACGCGGAACACTCGGGTTAAACTTGACGAGCGTAGCATGTGCAGACATGGCCTCGGAACACATGAGACCGAAAGGTCAAGCATGCATCGTATAGTTGATATGATTAGCATAGGGATGCTTACCACTGAAACTATTCTCAACTCACGTGATGATCGGACTTGAGTTAGTGAATTTGGATCATGTACCACTCACATGACTATAGAGATGTACTTTTTGAGTGGGAGTTTAGCAAGTAATTTGATTAGTTAAACTCTAATTATCTTGATCATAGTCTAAGTCCACTTTGAAATATTTGTGTTGTAGATCAATGGCTCACGTGACAGTCACCGTAAATTTTAATACGTTCCTAGAGAAAGCTAAGTTGAAAGATGATGGAAGCAACTTTGTAGACTGGCTCGTAATCTTAAGTTGCTCCTGCAAGCTGGGAAGAAGGATTATGTCCTTAATGCTGCGCTAGGAGATGAACCACCCGCTACGGCTGACCAAGATGTTAAGAACGCTTGGTTAACAGGTAAGGAGGACTACTCAGAGCATGTACAACGCGTCGTCCCAACTAGCTGCCCTGCAGGCCACGTAGGTTCGGGTGTCAGGAACGATAGCTTCGCAGCTTGTCAGAGTTGCCTGTAGAAGAGGCCGCTGCTTGGCCGTGAAAAGCACGAGCAAAAGGAGAAAAGGAAGGGAACCCTGGTTGTTGCGTGAGTGCATGAACAAAGAAAGGAAAAATAAATTAATCAAAAAGTAAGAGAGAAGGAGATTGGGGCCCCGCTAGCTACTGCTGCTCCGGTTGAGTGATAATCACATGAAACGATTGCTCCACTAGTACAATCTTATGTGGAGGGGATGAGACCACCGTTTGCTATACCCTCCATAGTTCATGCCCTCAGTAGTTCAATGTGCAGTCTTGTATGGCTTAGAGCCGTGACTTCAACGTCGCTTTGAGCGTCATGGAGCATTTGAGATGTTCTAGGAGTTGAAGTTTATCTTTCAGAAGAACGCCCGGATCGAAAGGTATGAGACCTCCGATAAATTCTATGCTTGCAAGATGGAGGAGAATTCGTCTGTCAGTGAACATGTGCTCAAAATGTCTGGGTACTCAAACCGTTTAGCTGAGCTGGGGATTGAACTCCCGCAAGAGGCTATCACTGACAAAATTCTTCAATCACTGCCACCAAGCTACAAGAGCTTTGTGTTGAACTATAACATGCAAGGGATGAAGAAGTCACCCGGCGAGTTATTCGCGATGCTCAAAGTCGCAGAGTCAGAACTCCGTAAAGAGCATCAAGTGTTGATGGTGAATAAGACCACTAGTTTCAAGAGAAACAGCAAAGGCAAGAAGGGTAATTCCAAGAAGAGTGGCAAGCCTGTTGCCAATCTGACGAAGAAACCCAAGGCTGGACCTAAGCCTGAAACGGAGTGTTATTATTGCAAGGGACTGGGTCATTGGAAGCGCAACTGCCCTAAGTATGTGTCTGATAAGAAGGCGGCCAAGGAAAAATCAGGTATATTCGATATACATGTTATTGATGTGTACTTAACCAACTCTCGTAGTAGTACGTGGGTATTCGATATCGGTTCTGTTGCTCATATTTGCAACTCGAAACAGGAACTGCGGAATGAACGAAGGCTGGCGAAAGATGAAGTGACGATGCGCGTGGGAAATGGTTCCAAGGTTGATGCAATCGCCGTCGGCACGGTTTCACTTCAGTTACCATCAGGATTAGTTATGAACTTAAATAATTGTTATTTAGTGCCTGTGTTAAGCATGAACATTATATCTGGATCTTGTTTATTGCGAGACGGTTACTCGTTTAAGTCAGAGAATAATGACTATTCTATTTCTATGAGTAATATCTTTTATGGTCATGCACCCAATGTGATAGGATTGTTCATATGGAATCTTGATAGCGATTATACACATATACATAACATTGAGACCAAAAGAGTTAGAGTTAACAATGATAGTGCCATGTTTTTGTGGCACTTCCGCTTAGGTCATATTGGTGTAAAGCGCATGAAGAAACTCCATTCCGATGGACTTTTGGAGTCACTTGACTTTGATTCACTTGACATGTGCGAACCATGCCTCATGGGCAAGATGACTAAGACCCCGTTCTCTAGAACAATGGAGCGTGCAAGTGACTTGTTGGAAATCATACATACCGATGTGTGCGGTCCGATGAGTGTGGAGGCGCGCGGCGGATATCGTTATTTTCTCACCTTCACTGACGATTTGATTAGATATGGTTATGTCTACTTGATGAAACACAAGTCTGAACCGTTTGAGAAATTCAAGCAATTTCAGAGTGAAGTTGAAAATCATCGTAACAAGAAGATCAAGTTCCTACGGTCTGATCGTGGGGGTGAATATCTGAGTTTCGAGTTTGGTTCTCACTTAAGACAATGTGGAATTGTTTCACAGTTGACACCGCCTGGAACACCACAACGTAATGGTGTGTCCGAACGTCATAATCGTACTTTATTAGAGATGGTGCGATCTATGATGTCTCTTACCGATTTGCCGTTATCGTTTTGGGGTTATGCATTAGAGACAGTTGCATTCACTTTAAATAGGGCACCATCAAAATCCGTTGACACGACACCATACGAACTGTGGTATGGCAAAAGACCAAAATTGTCGTTTCTTAAAGTTTTGGGATGTGATGCTTATGTCAAAAAGCTTCAGCCCGAAAAGCTGGAATCCAAAGCGGAAAAGTGCGTCTTCATAGGTTACCCAAAAGAGACAGTTGGGTATACCTTCTATCTCAATCCGAGGGCAAAGTGTTTGTTGCTAAAAACGGAGCTTTTCTTGAGAAGGAGTTTCTCTCGAAAGAATTGAGTGGGAGGAAGATAGAACTTGACGAGGTTGTCGAACCTCTGATCCCTCTAGATGGTGGCACAGGGCAAGGGGAAACCCCTGTCGTTGCGACGCCGGTTGAGGAGGAAGTTGACGATGATGATCATGAAACTTTGGATCAAGTTCCTATCGGACCTCGCAGGTCGACAAGATCACGTACTGCTCCTGAGTGGTACGGTAATCCTGTCTTATCAATTATGTTGTTAGACAACAATGAACCTGCGAATTATGAAGAAGCAATGGTGGGCCCGGATTCCAACAAATGGCTGGAGGCCATGAAGTCCGATATAGGATCCATGTACGAGAACAAAGTGTGGACTTTGGAAGTACTACCTGAAGGCCGCAAGGCTATTAAGAACAAATAGATCTTTAAGAAGAAGACATACGCAGACGGCAATGTGACCGTTTATAACTGGAAGAAGAAGGCAAAGGGTTTTTCACAAGTTCAAGGAGTTGACTACGATGAGACGTTCTCACCGGTAGCGATGCTTAAGTCCGTCCGAATCATGTTAGCAATAGCTGCATTTTTTCGGTTATGAAATCTGGCAGATGGATGTCAAAACGACGTTCCTTAACGGTTTTCTTAAGGAAGAGTTGTATATGATGCAACCCGAAGGTTTTGTCGATCCAAAGAATGCTAACAAAGTGTGCAAGCTCCAAGCGATCCATTTATGGACTGGTGCAAGCATCTCAGAGTTGGAATAAGTGCTTTGATGAGGTGATCAAAGCATTTGGGTTTATACAAGTGGTTGGAGAATCTTGTATTTACAAGAAAGTGAGTGGGAGCTCTGTGGCGTTTCTAATATTATATGTGGATGACATATTGCTGACTGGGAACAACGTGGAGCTTTTGGAGAGCATAAAGGATTACTTGAATAAAAGTTTCTCTATGAAGGACCTAGGAGAAGCTGCTTACATTCTAGGCATTAAGATCTATAGGGATAGATCGAGACGTGTGATAGGACTTTCACAAATCACATACCTTGATAAAGTCTTGAAGAAGTTCAAAATGGATCAGTCCAAGAAAGGGTTCTTTTGCCAGTATTACAAGGTATTAAATTGAGTAAGACTCAATGGCCATCAACTACGGAAGATAGAGAACAAATGAGTTCCGTCCCCTACGCTTCAGCCGTAGGTTCTATCATGTATGCAATGCTGTGCACTAGACCAGACATCAGCCTGGCCATAAGTATGGCAGGCAAGTTTCAGAGTAATCCAGGAGTGGATCATTGGACGGCGGTCAAGAATATTCTGAAGTACCTGAAAAGGACTAAGGAAATGTTTCTTGTTTATGGAGGTGACAAAGAGCTCGTCGTAAAAGGTTACGTCGACGCAAGTTTTGACGCTGATCCGGATGACTCTAAGTCGCAAACCGAATACATATTTATTCTGAATGGGGGTGCAGTAAGCTGGTACAGTTTCAAGCAGAGCGTCGTAGCAGATTTTACTAGTGAAGCGGAGTATATGGCTGCCTCGGAGGCAGCAAAGGAGGGTGTCTGGATGAAGTAGTTCATGACAGATCTTGGAGTTGTGCCGAGTGCACTAAATCCAATAACTCTGTTATGTGACAACACTGGTGCCATTGCCTTAGCAAAGGAACCAAGGTTTCACAAGAAGACCAGACACATCAAACGACGCTTCAACCTCATCTGCGACTATGTCGAAGGAGAGGACGTGAATATTTGCAAAGTGCACACAGATCTAAATGTAGCAGACCCGCTGACTAAACCTCTTCCACGGGCAAAACATGATCAACACCACAACTGTATGGGTGTTCGATTTATTACAATGTAAATCGCATGGCAATGTGAGGACTAGATTATTGACTCTAGTGCAAGTGGGAGACTGTTGGAAATATGCCCTAGAGGCAATGATAAATAGTTATTATTATATTTCCTGTTTAAAGATAATCGTTTATTATCCATGCTATAATTGTATTGAATGAAAACATAGATACATGTGTGGATACATAGACAAAACAATGTCCCTAGCAAGCCTCTAGTTGGCTAGCCAGTTGATCAATGATAGTCAAGGTTTTCTGGCTATATGCAAGTGTTGTCACTTGATAACTGGATCACATCATTAGGAGAATCATGTGATGGACTAGACCCAAACTATGAACGTAGCATATTGATCGTGTCGTTTTATAGCTATTGTTTTCTACGTGTCAAGTATTTATTCCTATGACCATGAGATCATATAACTCACTGGCACCGGAGGAATACCTTGTGTGCATCAAACGTCAAAACGTAACTGGGTGACTATAAAGGTGCTCTACAGGTATCTCCAAAGGTGTCCGTTTAGTTAGTATGGATCGAGACTCGGATTTGTCACTCCGTGTGACAGAGAGGTATCTCGGGGCCCACTCGGTAATACAACATCACACACAAGCCTTGCAAGCAATGTTACTAAGTGTAAGTCACGGGATCTTGTATTACAGAACGAGTAAAGAGACTTGCCGGTAACGAGATTGAAATAGGTATGCGAATACCGACGATCGAATCTCGGGCAAGTAACATACGGAAGGACAAAGGGAATGACATACATGATTATATGAATCCTTGACACTGAGGTTCAACCGATAAGATCTTCGGAGAATATGTAGGATCCAATATGGGCATCTAGGTCTCGCTATTGGATATTGACCGAGGAGTGCCTCGGGGCATGTCTACATAGTTCTCGAACCCGGAGGGTCTGCACACTTAAGGTTCGATGATGTTTTAGTATAGTTGAGTTATATGTGTGGTTAACGAATGTTGTTCGGAGTCCCGGATGAGATCACGTACATCACGAGGGTTTCCGGAATGGTCCAGAAACGAAGATTGATATATAGGATGGTTTCATTTGGTCGCCGGAAAGTTTCGGGCAATTCCGGGAGTGTATCGGGAGTGACGAATGGGTTCCAAGAGTTCACCGGGAGGGGCCCACCCACCCGAGAGTGAGCCCAAGGCACTAGGGTGGCGCCACAAGTTCTTAGTAGGCTGGTGGAGTCAGCCCAAGGGGCCCATGGCACCACATAATGAAATACCAAAAGAAAAGAAAAAGAAAAAGGGAAAGAGGGAGGTGGGAAGGAAAAGGAGGACTCCTCCTTCCCCAAACCGAATTGGAGGAGTCCTCCTCCTCCTCCAAGCAGCGGCGCACCCTTGAGGGCCTTGTCCCTCAAGGCAAGCCCCTCCCCCTCCCTCCTATATATAGTGGTGTTTTAGGGCTGATTTGAGACAACTTTTGCCACGTGCAACTAAACCCTAGACCACATAGTTTTACCAATAGAGCGGATTTCTGCGGAGCTCGGACGGAGCCCTGCAGGAGTAGATCATCACCACCACCAGAGCGCTGTTCCGCTACCGGAGAACTCATCTACTTCTCCGTCTTGCTTGCTGGATCAATAAGACTGAGATCATCGTCGAGCTGTACGTGTGCTGAACGCGGAGGTGCCGTCCGTTCGGCGCTAGATTGGAACAAATCGTGGGACGGTTCGAGGGACGTGAAGACGTTCCACTACATCAACCACATTTCTTAACGCTTCCTGCTATGCGATCTATAAGGGTACGTAGATCCAAATCTCCTCTCATAGATGGACATCACCATGATAGGTCTTCATGTGCGTAGGAAATTTTTTGTTTCCCATACAACGTTCCCCAACAAAAGGCTCATCAGAGAAGGGCCTTGGGCCCGCCGGCAAAGAGCGTCGCCGCTGTGGCCGCACCGTTCCCCTCGATCCTGATGCGCATCGGCAAGCCAGGTCGTCGGGAAGAAGAACTCACCCCCAGAGGGGCAAAGGGCGTCGGTCACCAAACCGTTTGACGACGGCGCGTTCACCACAACGGTCACCGACGCTGTTGTGCTCCACTGCCGCCGTCGTCGTCTACATCGATGTGGGAGGAAAAGCGTGGCGTCACGGTGTCCCAGCCGTCGTCGGCTCACCGGTGGGGCAGATCGACCACCAGAGCAGCCGCCGCTGCGGAGAGCCAGAGGCAAGCGACGCGTGCGAGGGGGAAATGAGCTAGGGTTCCCCCCGACGGACTTAGCCTCGGTTTTGTTCGTCGGATCTGTTGGCTGGACCGTCGGATGGCAGCCGACGGCCAAGATTAACCCTAGCCAGGCAACACGCCGTTTGGGCAGAAACAAAAAAAAGTCGGGGAGGCCACAGGCCGGTGGGAGCGCGGCTGGGCCAACTGTGGCCCAAACTGGCGTGCATGGCGCGAACACGTAGTGGGCCGAGCAAAGCCTGCCACTAGCCGCGTTTTTCCTTTATTAATTGTCCATATTTTTGGGCAAATTTCACATAGTTTTTTCTATTCAAATTAATCCAACGAAAAATTGTCTATAAAATAGAAAAGTGACAGAGACACTTCTGAAAAGTATAAAGTTCATGGATTTTTCATTCATGTTTTTTCGCTGCAAATAAATAAAAATGCTTTTTTTAAAGATGAATAGAATTAAAGTGTGAACTAATTTTTTTAAAGAGCATGTTAAAGTGATTATTGAAGCAATTATGATCCTGTTATTTTTATGACCAACAATGTTAAATAACATGATCATGATTTATTGTCGTTATATGTGCTTTTATTTCTATTTTTTGCCCAACGGTGAAATAGTTTTAAGTGCACTAACAATTGTATGTTTTAATTTTGACCAACATTGGATTAATGCGTGCAGTTGTTACTGTGATCTCACTTCACTCTGGTTTTCAGGAGGGTACTACTTGATGAGCTCCATCAAGGATGTTCCAACCCTCAGAGGTGACAACTAATCTGAATGGAGAAAGAAGGTTGATTTGGCCTTTGTGTGTGCTGAGGTGGACTGGGTGGTGGATACTCCACAGCCGGCCAGACCTACAGACACAGTCAGAGAGGCAACTGATGATGATGATGCTGCTTGGGACAAAAATAGAAGGGATTATGATCCACTGGAGATGTCAGACACCCTCGACAACCAAAAGTGGTTCACCGCCAACAAAAAGTGTATGTATTTCATAAAGAACACAATTGAGAACGCTAGTGTAGGCTCAATTGCATAGTGTCCTTCCATATGGTAGTTTCTTGAAAAGATAAAGAGCCAATTCACCGGTTCTTCAAAGATTTATGCCACTCAGTTGCTAAAACAACCGGTGACAGAAAAGTCCACATGCGGTGGACATGGTATAAGAGTGAACATCCTCAGGATGAGCAACATGGCAGCTAAGCTTAAACCCATGGATTTGGACTTGGAGCTCAAACCTGCGCTCCTTATTCACCTGGTTATGGCTTCACTGTCAAAAGAGTTTGACACCTTTGTTGTCAACTACAACATGTCGCCTGAAAAATGGGACACTAAAAAGACTATAGCCATGTGTGTTCAAGAAGAGGAAATACTTAAATCCTCACATGACAGTTCTCTGAACTATGTGAAGGATTACAAGAAAAAGAACTACAATCAAAATAGCAATGGTTCCCCTTCAAAGCCACATGGAAAAGCTCCCAGGCAATATCAGCATCAGTAGAAGTCTTTTCCAATGGACAAAGACACATGTCTCCACTATAAGAAAACTGGGCATTACAAGAAAGATTGCCGTGATTGGTTAAACTCAATAATGGCAAAGAGAGGTAATAACACTGTTTCCTTTGTGAATGAATCCTTGTATACACAGTTTTTGAAATCTACTTGGTGGACTGACTCAGGTACAACTGTTCATGTTGCAAATTCATTACAGGGATTCCATTCGACGCAGACAACGCAAAGAAGCGAAAGAAGCATTGAAGTTGCAAATGGAGTTCAAGCAGAAGTTGAAGCTGTCGGCGACATCTCCCTGGAGTTAGTTGATGGATTCAAACTTTTTCTTATAGATGTTTTATATGTTCCTTCATGTCATAGAAACTTGATTAATGTTTCATGTTTGGACAAAGACCATTATGAATGTTATTTAGGACATGGCAAGTGTGCCATATGGTTTAATAATGCTTATGTGGGTGATTCTTTACTTCACAATGGACTTTATTTATTATCCTTGCATGAAAAAGTGCATTTTATGTGTAATGTGAATGAGCATGTTTTCGCGTCAAACAAAAAACAAAAGAAAAGAAAGAGAACTCATGACTCATCGAAACTATGGCACTATCGCTTGGGCCATATTTCGAAGGGGAAAATAGAAAGACTAGTTAAAAGTGAAATTCTTCCTCCACTAGAGTTCTTAGACCTAGAACAATGCATTGGTTGCATTAAAGAAAAGTACATAAAACAAATAAAAAAGGGTGCAAACCGAAGCACATGAACACTAGAAATCATTCACAATGACATTTGTGGACCATTTCATGTGAAAAGTGTGGATGACTATGACTCGTTCATAACATTCACAGATGATTACTCCCTATATGGTTATATTTATCCAACCAAAGGAATAAATGAGGCATTCGATAAATCTAAGATATTCAAAGCTGAAGTTGAAAATCAGCTTGACAAAAGAATAAAGATAGTGGGATCAGACCGTGGGGGGGGGAGCACTACGGTCGGCGCACTCCATATGGCCAAGTCCCTGGACATTTTGCAAAGTTCTTACACGAGACTGGCATAGTAGCCGAGTATTCAATGCCGGGCGAGCCTCAGCAAAATGGAGTAGCCGAAAGGCATAACCGTACAATTATGGATATGGTGTGCACCATGATGAGTTGCTCCACTTTACCATTGGGATTATGGATGGAGGCGCTTAAGACTGCCATTCACATTCTCAATAGAGTACCAAGCAAGTCGGTGCCCAATACATCGTACAAGCTGTGGACAGGAAAAGTGCCACCCCTACAACACCTTTGGGTGTGCGAGAGCCTAGCTGAGGCCAAAATGTTTAATCAAAATATTTCAAAGTTAGATCACAAAATAGTAAGTTGCCACTTCATTGTCTATCCTGATAGATCAAAGAGTTTTCGTTTCTACTGTCCAGAAAGATACACAAAGTTTGTAGAAACAAGACATGCAGTCTTCTTAGAGGATGAAATGATGAGGGGGAGCATGGTAGCTCAGAAAATTGATCTTGAGGAGAAGAGGGTGCATGCACCTAATCCGATGATTCAATAGCCTTTTTTCTCACTACCTGTTGTGACTCCAATCATGACAACTATGGAAGAAGACCCGGAACCTGTCATTCAGGAGCCGGCTGAACCCGTTGTTGAGCATGAAAGGGAGGCACTTAGAAGGTCTAATAGAACTAGAAGATCAACTATTTCTACTGATTATAAAGTTTAGAACACATAATTGGTTCATATGGAAGGTGATCCCACTTCATATGAAGAAGCCATGAGAATCCCTCACTCATCAAAGTGGCTAGAGGCAATGGAAGACGAGATGAAATCGATGAGTTCGGACAATGTTTGGGACTTAGAAGATATTCCTAAAGGAGACAAAACAGTAGGCTATAAATGGGTCTACAAAACTAGGTACAACTCTAATGGGAACATAGAAAAGTATAAAGCACGACTTGTGGCAAAACAATTTACACAAAGAGAAGGAATATATTACAATGAGACATTTTCACGAGTCTCATGTAAGGATTCCTTCAGAATCATAATGCGATTAGTTGCACATTTTGATTTAGAGTTACATCAAATGGATGTAAAGAAGACATTTCTAAACGGGGATTTAGAGGAAAATGTCAACATGAAACAACCCAGGGGTCTTATCATGGAAGGCAAGGAACAAATGGGATGCCGCCTGAAGAAATCCATTTATGGACTAAGACAAGCCTCTAGACAGTGGTATCTAAAGTTTAATGAGACAATTAAATGATTTGGATTTAAATAGAATATTGAGGATAACTGCGTTTATGCAAAGTTCATAAATGGGAAATACATTTTCCTAATCTTGTATGTGGACGATATCTTGAACTGCAAGCACTGGGAGCTCGAGACATTACTGACCATGAAGTTGTCAAGAAACTGCTAAGATCTTTGGATTCTTCATTTGATACTTTAGTTCTGATGATTCAAGAAAGACCAGACTATACGATGCTTGATCCTGCTGATATACTCGAAAGACTCAATACTCATGAATTCTAACAAGAAGAAAAGAGAGACTAAATGGACCAAGCTATTCTAGACCTCGTGCACTGAAGGCCAAAGCAATTTCCTCATCTGAAGAAGAAGACTCGGATGGTAGCATTGGTGATCCTAAAGAATTTGGACAAGAGCTTGCAAAGTTGCAATGCTCATGAGGAAATTCCAGAAGTTTACAAGATGTGACCAGTTTGGTAAATCTTCAAGAAGAGATATGACGAAATCAGAATCTTCATCTGTGGACTACAAGAAAAGAACCTGCCACAAATGCAAAAAATCAGGTCACTACATTGCCGATTGTCCTCGTTGGGTGAAGGAATCAAAGAAGAAGAAATACAAGGATGAAAGTTCTGATGACTCGAAGAAAAAGAAGAAATCTTCAAAATCCTCATCCTCAAAGTCGTCATCGCACAAGAAGACTAGTTTCAGAAAGGCTCGGACACTTATTGGCAAGGAAATGGATTCTGAGGCAGAATTCGAGGAATGTGATGAAGAGGAGGGTTCTGATGAAGACTCAGAATCTGGATAGTCTAGCCTTGCACTTGCAACCACATTCGTCAGCAAGTCAATCTTCAACCTTGAAGAAAATGGTAACACCATCCACACTAATGACTATGCTGATGACTTCGCTCCAACCTATTGCTTCATGGCAAAAGGTTCAAAGGTACCGAATGATGTTTCCTCCTCTGATTCAAGTGACTGTGAACCTGATGATTATAAAAAACCCAGTTATAGTAAACTTGCTATCATTTCTACTAAACAACAAACTGACCTAGAAAAGCTTCAGAAACTGCTAGACAGAAGCGATGATCTGTTGAATGACGAAATGAATCTTACCCAAATACTCACTGAAGATATGAAAAGTCTTCAGTCCAGATTTGATAATCTTCAAGATCGTCATGTTACACTCCTCGCTGATCATGAGAAACTTTCCTATGAATTTCTTCAAAGGAAACTTGATCTTGAGAAGCTGAGGATTTCTCATGATGATCTTCGTATGGAAAATGATTCATTACTAGCTCAACAGATCAATGCTGCTCAGGCTGAATTCATTCCTCCATGTCTTAAATGCATCGAACGTGAAACTGCTAATTCTTCACCAGAATCATCAAATGCTTCTATTGCTGCAAATTCCTCAACTGCTCCTGTAGTGTCAAATTCCTCACTTGAGGAAACCACAAATGTCACTAATGAAAATGCAGGGCTGAAGGAATTGTATGTGACAGGCATATACAAAAGTCTCAAAGGGCACCAAACCCTTTGCGATGTGCTCAAAAAGAAGATCTTGAACAGGAACCCGAGGAAAGAAGGAATTGCCTTTGAGAGGAAATTGAATGCTGATGGATCATACTCGAAACCTGAGCAATATCCCAAAACCTCATGGGTTGCTGCTAAAGGGCCTCCTCTTGATCCATCCAATCTAACAGGATTTGCATGTGAATTATCCTATTCCTCAGATGAGTGATTTGACTCCAACTATAAACTGTTCAAAAATCAATCTCGTGAAGTATTTGCTCGATATGTTGGAACTAATTGCAGGAATGGGCCTCCCGTGAGGAAAATCTGGGTCCCCAAAAGTTGCCTTGAAAATCTTCAGGTGAATGTCCTCATGACACCACCTATGAAGAATTTGAACCCCAGATCAAATTCCTCAGGAGGACCAAAAGCCTCAACTGGTCAAAACTATGCTCGTACCCATGCTAATGCTTCTAACATGCAGGGAAATTACAAGGAATATGAATATGAGTGTTATTCTTCAAATCATTATGGTCATAAATCCTCAAAGAAGTTCTGTGCATATTCATTTGAGTACTTTAACCCCCCTACTGTTAAGAGAAGTGCATTAGCTTCAATGCCCCCTTTCTCATATGGTGCTCGCAAGATGATGAATGCTTTACCACCCCTTCAGATGTGGGTGGTGAAGAAATTGAACTAATCATTTCTGGAGGTCAGGTCTCCAGATGAAAATCATCATCTGAAGAATTTGCTGGAGACCCGAGGAAAATGCTTGATAGGACACAAGCTAACATTGATGAAATGAAAATATTTCACACATCCTCATAATTACTGCTTATGATGAAATTCCTATCTGATGAAATTGATATCATATTCTTCAATTCTGAAGCATATGAGATGGTAATCTGTACTAATTCATCTGCAGGATGACAAACCCAAGAATACTGAGTGGGTTCTTGATAGTGGCTGCACACATCACATGACTGGTGACAAAAGCTTGCTGATGAATATGCCACTAACTCCATCACCCCTGAAGCAAATCACTTATGCCGACAAAGGTAAAAGCAGGGTATTGGGACTTGGCAAAGTGGCTATTTCCAAGGACAGGCACATGGACAAAGTGATGCTTGTTGAATCCCTTAGGTTTAACCTCATGTCAGTCTTAATGCTTTGTGATCTTGATATGGTTGTTATCTTTGGAAGATATAGATGTGTTGTCATCATGGAATCTGACAGATCCAAAGTCTTTGAAGGTGTTAGAAGAGGGGATTTGTACATTGTTGATTTCTCTACAGGTCCTCAACCAGCCACTTGCTTACTAGCAAAAACCTCAGAAGGGTGGCTATGGCATAGAAGACTTGGTCATGCAGGCATGAGGAATTTGCGCAAGCTTGCGAAGAAGAAGCATGTCATCGGCATCGAATCAGTCAAATTCCTCAAGGACCACCTCTGCGGTGCTTGTGAGTCTAGGAAAATGACCAGATCCAAGCACTCCTCGAAGACCATTATGACCACTACTCGTCCATTTGAATTGCTTCACATGGATCTATTTGGACCTACTCATTATGCCACTCTAACAAATGCTGCATCTTTATATGGCTTTGTCATAGTTGATGATTATTCTAGATACACTTGGGTGCATATCATTTTGTATAAAACTGAAGTGAAGGAAGTCTTCAAACGATTTTCCTCAAGGGCCTCGACGAACTTCGGCATCAAGATCAAACACATCAGGAGTGATAATGGAATAGAATTCAAAAACACTGGTCTCGATAATTATCTTGATGAACTTGGTATTACTCACGAATTGTCTGCTCCTTATACTCCTCAACAGAATGGCGTCGTCAAAAGGAAAAATAGGACTCTAGTTGAGATGGCACGAACTATGCTTGAATAATATCATACTCCTCGTCGTTTCTGGCCTGAAGCAATCAACACTGCTTGCCATATCATCAACAGGGTATATCTTCACAAATTCCTCAAGAAAACCTCATATGAACTCCTCACTAACAAGAAACCCAATGTAAGTTATTTCAAAGTCTTCGGTGCAAAATGCTGAATCAGAGATCCTCACCACAGCTCAAAGTTTGCACCTAAGGCACATGAGGGTTTTATGCCTGGTTATGGAAAGTACTCGCACACCTACAGAGTCTTCAACACATATCACAACAAGGTTGTTGAAACTGTGGATGTGCGGTTCGATGAAACTAATGGCTCGCAAAGAGAGCAATTGCCTCCTGATCCAGATAAGCCGTCTCCCGAGGAAGCAATAAAGCTCAAAGCTACTCAAGACATTGTTCCCACTGAGGAAATTGCTGAAGAAATCATTCCCAACACTCATGAAAATCAAGAAGACGCTCCCGAGGAAATTGCTCCAGAACAAATTCCTCAGACCAGACGAAATCCTCAACCAGCTCATCCGAGGATTGCAAATGAAGTAGAACTTGAAAAAATCCTTGATGACATCAACGCGCCAGGCCCTCTCACTCGCTCAAAAGCTTCACACTTAGTTAACTTTTGTGGGCATTTTTCCTTTGTGTCTATCACACAACCTTCAAAAGTTGCTGAGGCTTTCATGGAACCAGAGTTGATTCAAGCCATGCAAGATGAACTTCTTCAATTCAAGTTGAATGACGTATGGGAGCTCGTCAAACGACCAGATCCTCGCAAGCACAATATCATCGGCACCAAGTGGATTTTCCAAAACAAGAAAGATGAGGATGGTCAAGTGGTGAGGAACAAGGCACGACTTGTAGCCCAAGGCTACACACAGGTTGAAGGAATTGATTTCGATGAAATTTTTGCACCTGTTGCTAGACTTGAAGCTATTCGAATACTGCTTGCTTATGCTAATCATCATAACATTATCTTATATCAAATGGATGTGAAAAGTGCATTCCTCAATGGTAAGCTTGAGGAAGAAGTATATGTTGCTCAGCCCCCAGGTTTTGAGGATCCAAAGAATCCAGACAAAGTATTCAGACTCAAAAAGGCGCTCTATGGTCTCAAGCAAGCCCCTTGGGCGTGGTATGATACATTGAAGGAATTCCTCATGAAGAAAGGCCTCAAACCTGGTTCACTCGATCCAACTCTTTTCACTAAATCCTATGATAATGAACTATTTGTGTGCCAGATATATGTCGAGGACATCATATTTGGCTGTACTGACAAATGATACAGTGATGAATTTTTTTACATGATGAGTGAAGAATATCAGATGTCTATGATGGGGGAGCTAAAATTATTCTTAGGTCTTCAAATTCGACAACAACGCAATGGGATCTTCATATCACAGGAGAAATACCTCAAGGAAGTTCTGAGGAAATTCGACATGCATGAATGCAAAGTCGCCAAGACTCCAATGCCTACCAACGGCCACCTCTGCACTGACGAAAATGGTAAAGAATTCGATCAACAGGTATATCGCTCCATGATTGGCTCTTTACTGTATTTGTGTGCATCTAGGCCAGATATAATGCTTAGTGTTTGCATGTGTGCATGTTTTCAAGAAAAACTGAAGGAATCACACCATAAGGCTGTGAAGCATATTCTTCAATACTTAGCTCACACACCAACACTAGGATTATGGTATCCCAGGGGCTCAAATCTTCATCTTGTGGGATATTCCGATTCTGACTATGCTGGTGACCGTGTGGATCGCAAGTCAACTTCTGGCACATGTCATTTCCTCGGAAGATCACTAGTCTGCTGGTCCTCAAAGAAGCAGAACTGCGTTTCTCTCTCCACTGTCGAAGCTGAGTACATTGCTGCTGGTTCTTGCCGTGCTCAATTACTATGGATGAAGCAAACCCTCAAGGACTACGACATCAACATGAAGAATGTACCTCTCTACTGCGACAATGAGAGTACAATCAAGATTGTATACAACCCAGTACAACATTCGAAGACTAAGCACATCCAGATTTGTCATCATTTTCTTCGGGACCATGTCCTCAAGGGAAATATCCTCATCGACCACGTGAAGACTGACGGTCAACTAGCAGATATTTTCACTAAGCCCTTGGATGAGAAAAGGTTTTGCAAGTTGCGGTGTGAGATAAATATCTTAGAATCTTCAAATGTTTTGTAAAAACATGCACACATCCTAACACTTATGCAAAATTGATGACTTAGATGTGCAACCGACGAAGAATCGGTTTTCTTCAACCAATGAAGAATATCACTCTTAGTGTGAGGAAATTAATGAAGAAATTAATTCTCAGGGCCCTACGACAATTGTACGCATCGCCTGAAATCATCATTCTTATACGGTGGGTCACGCCACCACCCAACCTTGAAATTCCTCAAGTTGATTTTCTTTGAAGCTGTTGTTCTTCAAACTTGTTTTTCTTCAAAGCTGAAATTCACCAAAATGACGATGTGTCACAAAATCCTCAAGTTAGTCAAAATCTTCAAAACACTTGATGATTTTCATTTGCCTAGATATATATATATATATATATATATATAGACTGTGATTTCAAAGTCCTCAACAACATTCACTTATAGCTATTTCTTCAACTTGATATTTCATCTAAGTGAATGTGATCGTACCCTACTTCCCTTCTATGCTATACTCACCCAGTATATTCAATTCTTCATATGCATTCTACTTGAAACTTTGTTCAAAATCCTCACTGCGTCCTTGCAGTTGATGATTTTGTAACAAAATCCTCAAATCCTCAAAAATGTTTTTTTGGTTACACAGTAACTGAACCCCACTTCCCACGATCAGATAAGCACAATCTCCACTGCTTTAAACGGTTGCTACACGTGTCCTGTAGAGACAAAAGGGCAGGGGTAGTTCGGTCCGAAAGAATCGCCGGACAGTTTTCACCTGAGCTATAAATATGTCCTTAGCCCCTCCGATCAAAACTCTTCGTTCTCTCTCGACCTCCTCTCCGTTACAGCAAAGACCTAGCGCCACCGCTAGAAGTTTCATCGTCGGCGAGGAAAAGCTTCACTGCCTCGATCTCTCCGTCGCCGAAATCACGCCGGTACCAGAACGTCTTCGTCCGCCGCCGCGGTAGCCGTCCTCTGTTGCCAAGTTAGGGCGTAGTGGACTTGCACCGAAGAGCATCTACTGCTACTTCTACTTCTATTCTTCGTGCGCGACATATAGGGTAAATAAAACCCTATTTTTACAGTCCCTTTCAATCTACTATTTTACCTTAGATTCCAGGAATATGTTTTTCCTCAGTGTCTATCAGTCTCTATTCCTCAAACACTGCTTATTCCTCAAACTGTTGATGAATTTCACTAAGCAACTAAAAGTCTTCACGAGATTCCTCAATTGTGCAAATTTTTGAAACTGTACAACTCTGGAACCCAAGATCAGAGTGCTTAGACAAATTCCTGAACCCACTGGTCAAATTCCTCAACTTTAAAATTTTCAATTTCTTCAAATCTGAGAACGCATATGACCTCTCAAAATTCCTCTCAACTATACTCTGTTCACAGGTACAAAAATGTGAGCTGATGAATCTCTAGGTTCTCATCAAGTTAACTCATTTGCAGCGTTTTCTTGAAGAAAATCTTCAAGTGTCATTAGAATCCTCAAGAGTTCAATTTCCTCAGCAAAAGCCTCAGTTGAAGAAAATGGAAGATGATAGGAAGCAAAAAGGTGGGAAGAAGCTCGAACAAAACACTGCCATTGATATCCCTGAGGATATATACTTGGAATACTGCACACCAGATGAGCAAGAAACAATGCCCAAGAGGAAAATAAGGCTCCAAAAGATAGAACACCGATGGGCTAAGGAGTGGAAGGAATACAGGTTCGTCACTCCAAAATACGCGAAGAAATTCGCTCTTAAGCCACCTGGCAAAAGGCCTCCTCTCGAGGATTATCACGTTGCCCATCCTTCAAGCCTCAAGACTATTGATGACTATGCTGAGGAAAAGACAAAACACTTGTCAAAGCTTCAGAAGCAAGCAGAAGCCGGTGTGAGGAAATTTAATGAAGAATCTGCTGCTCCTCCTGCCGCGGCCACCTCCCGAGCCGCTGAAACTTCTGGCACGACCATTCCTCAAGTGAAGCCTGTGCCATAGAAATCAAAGGCTTCAAAGCCTTAGGAGAAATTGCTTCAGAGGGCTGCGCCTGCGTCAGCACCAAAACCCTCATCAACCAAACATGCCTTGAAGCTTGAACACAAGCAGATTGTGAAGCAACTGCCTACTGTCTCCAGCTCCTCTGTTCCTTCGGCAACAAGCTCAGAGATAAAGTCCTCACCAACTCCATTGAGGACTAAGATGACTGCTGGAAGAGGAACCAGACCCAACCCAAGCAATGTCATCAAAGTTCCTTCTGCATTAGAAGGCATTGATGAATATGATGATGAGACACTGCAAGCTATCAGCGGAAACAAGCAGGAGTGGGTCGCTCAAGCTTCAGGCAGTGCCATTCCTCTGGCCATGGATCCAAAAGTCCTGTTGGACTACATCAATGTGTGGTATGATGACCCTAACACACCCATTGATGACTTGAAGGTTCCCCCAGGCATCAGCCACATGATGGACACATTCATCAACGAGGCCAAGTGGAAGGAGACGCAAGCCAAACAAGCAAAGGTTGCGAAGCTAAAGAAGGAGAAATTCCTCAGACAAAATCTCCTCAGCTTGACACCTGATGCTCTTGTGTCAACCCAGGCTGAATTGAAGACTTTGACAGACAAGTATACCAAGCTATCTGATTGTCAAAGTCTCAAGAACAATTTCATCAAGTTTGCAACCAACGCAGTTGATGATTACAACAAAAAGGCTGCCCCTCCAGCAAAACCACAGCAGCCTGAGGTAGAGGAAGAACAAGCAACCCTTGCTAAGGAAATGCCTGAAGAAAGCCATCCTGATGCACCGTCTATTGAGGAAATAGCTAAGGAAATTCCAGCTGATGCATCTATGCCAGCTGATGAATCTACTCCAGCTGATGCATCTAAGCCAGCTGATGAATCTGCTCCAGCTGAAGAAAATGCTTCAGCTGAGGAAACTGCCAGGACGGATACAACTCCGCCTCCTGAAGATAAAATGCCTTCACCAAAATCTTCAAAGGTGAAGAAAATGACTCCGTATGCATCAGACGTGAAGAAAACCAGGGCTGCAGAAAAGGAAGCTAAGAAAAGAAAAGCTTCCTCAACACCAGAATCAACTAAGGCCAAGCGCCTCAAAACTCTTGATGAAATTGCTCCTTTGGATGCTGTGCCTCTCAAGATTGCTCCATCCTATGAAATGATTTCCTTCGAGAGCGAAGACAAGGAGCATCTGACTGATGAGGAAATGAAGACTGCTGAGTCTGAGGAACACACTGATGAGGAGATTCAAATTGATGAGAGTCCTCAGACATCCATTCCTCCTGAAGAACCAGCTCAAGGATCAGCTGCAACAGCTGAAGAATTTGGCTCCTCCTCCAAGCAAATTCCTCAAGCTGAGGAAAACCAAGGAGAAGATCCTTAGCTCGAAGAAAATCCAAATCTTGAGCAAAACCCTCAACCCGAGGCTCAACATGAAGAGATTCCTCCTCCCGAGCAAAACCCTCAACCAGAGGCTCAGGTTGAAGAAAATTCTCACCCAGAGGAAAATCCTTAACCTGAGGCACATGCTGATGAAATTCCTCATCCTGAGGAACATGCTGAAGAAAATGCCCGTGCGCCAAACACAGAAACTGCTATTGTGGTTGTCAATCCGGAGACTACCATGATTGTCTCTCCTCAAGGGAAGCAGCAAAATCTTCAGCCCATGCAGCATCAATCCTTCTCCAAGCGGCCAAAGTTTCAGAAGGAAGCATTCGATGAAGAACACATGTATTTCATCGGAGAAAATCCTTATGACAAGCCTCACATCAGGCACATGAAGTTTTGGACAAGGACTCAGCTCAACTATTATGCATCTGTGCTTTGTGGGAGAAACAAAATATTTTAGCACATGCATATTCCTCATGTTGAGCTTGAAGAAATTCCTTGCTTTGCCCCAGTCCTCAATGTCCTTCATGAAGCAGGACTGCTCCCACTTTGCACTGATATCTGCGATTGGAACATCGACATCGTTCTTCAATTCTATGCAACTTTGCATATCTCCGGAGATCCAACAGATATCAACACTTGGGTGCTGGATTGGATGATGCAGCACACACACTTCAAGGCCCCTGCAAATGAGCTGCTGCGAGAACTTCCTGTGTCAATTCCTTCAGAACAGGCCGTGAAGATGTATGATGAACGGGAGCTACCCAATAAGCTGATGGAAGTCCTCATGAAGCCTTTGGCCAAGGATCAACCACCAAGAACGACTTTCCTGGTCCAAGATCTGAAGTATGAACCTAGGACTGTCTACAGGATCCTCTGCAGTGTACTTGCTCCAATCAAGGGCCATGATGATGAATAAGATGTTGTAGGCATCATGAAGAATATCCTCTTCAACATCATCCATGGCATTTCCATAAACCTTCACGATTTCTTCTTGAAGACCCTGGCTGAAAATTCTATGTCACCTTTTGACCTGAAGATTTACGCTCCATGGATCATGAGATTCATCAGACGCATGCCAGGCATCAACTATCATGCTGATTTCAATAATCACCTTGGATATATGCCTCCGATCAGAGTCAACAAGAAGACTTTCGAGCCAGTTGAAGGAAAAGGCAAGTCTGTGATCGATGAAGGCAGTCGGCATCTTGATGGCCAGTTTCGTGAACCAGATGTATATTCTTCATGGGATGATACTGAAACACAGCCGCCAAGTCCAGTTGCTCCAAGGGTGATGAATAACAGAGAGCTACTCCTCAGTCTTCATCAAAAGGTCGATCGCAATCACAAGTGGGTCAAATGCCAATTCGGTGTCATTGTGAAAACCCTCAATGAGACTCAGAATGCAGTGAAGATTAATCATCACTATCTTCATGAGGTTTTTGATCGCACCTGGGCCACACTGGCTCATTTGAAGACTCCAGCAGAACTTGAAGAATTGGAGTTTACACATGACTTCTTCTGGTCATGGCCACCAAAGAAGAAATTCAGGCCCATTCCAGTTCCAGACCTTGAGGACAGTTCTTTCTCTTCATTCCGCACTGCAGAATCTGATGAAGAACAACAAGACACTGCCACTGGTCCAAGGAGGAAGCCTGCTCCCAAGAATCCTCACGCGTCTTCCTCAACTGGCAAGAAGTAAAAGTCTTCACGGGGCGTTAGTCCTCAGTTTTGTCCCTTTTCGTCACTTGATGACAAAGGGGGAGAAATCTGAGAGTTAGTCTTCACACGGGATATATTTTGGGGCCTATGAACTTTATTAAGTTACAAACTCTTGATTCTTCCGAAGTATTTTATGTAACGAGTTGTAACTTAAGCACGATGGTACTCTGACGCTTTTGAATGTTTTTTTCGCATGCTTATTCCTCAAAATATTAATGCAAGCATGCTGGAATCTGTGAGATACCATTTCTCATCATGCATTCTTAAATTCTTCATATTATCTGTCATATGTATGCATGATTTACAAGATTCAGGGGGAGATCTCCATGATATAAATCATCAATGTGCATTTGCTGTGAAAAGCAAAATCCTCAAGATATGCACATCTTCAGGGGGAGTCTCTCTGTATCTTGATTTCAAATCCCTCAAATGAGTATTTACACTTCATATTTTTATCCCCATTGAAGACTTAACCTAATTGTCATCAACCACCAAAAAGGGGGAGATTGTAAGTGCATCTAGTGCCCCTTAGTGATTTTGGTGGTTTGAAGACTGATAGGTTAAGTATCTAATGTGGTCATGAGTATACACAAGATCTATAAGTCGCTGAGGAGTTTGAAATATTCGATGAATATCGACCCCTAAAAATGTATATCTTCAGCTGAAGAAATTGGTCTGAAGCTGAAGAATTGAATCGCGAAGAAATTGCGTTGAAATTGATATTCCTCATGAAGATATTGAAGATGAGGAATTCGGTGTGTCCTGCAGAAAATCAATCTGAAGACTTTGAAGCATGAAGATTTATTCTGTCTGTTTTATTTTCTTCACTCTTAAGTCATAGGATCACCGTACTTTTAAAGGGGGTCGAAGTAACACTTCGGAATGAATTCCCTCATGATGCTCAACCCAAGCCTAATCCTACCAAAAGCCTCATGTGAGGAATATGAGAGACATGAGGACTCTCAGAGTTGAGGGTCCCGTCCGTTACCGCAATTCGCGCCACATCACTGATCTTATCCACACCAACGGTCATATTATTTAAGGGCGTTAATGTCTAATCATGCCGGGATGCTCCCAGGCTATAAATAGCCTCCCCCAGAACCATTAGCTTGTTGGCTGCTTCGTTAGAAACTGACACTTGTCATAAGAGCAACCCAAATTCCTCAGAGTCTTCGAGAGTAAATCATTAGTGTGGAAATACCCGAAACACCAAAACAAAAACCAAAAACCTAGTGATTGAGCATCATTGAAGAAGTTGTACCTGTGTGGGACTGAAGCCTATTACCTTTGAGGACTGTGCATCCTCCAGACGGTTAGGCATCATGGTCTAGAGTAATCCAGCAGTTACTTGTGGATCGCCGGGTGACCAAGTTTGTGAGGGTTTGGAAGTCTGCCCTGAAGACTTACCACGAGTGTTGGGAGAGGACTGTGTGTTCTTAGCTCAAGGAGAATATGGTAGGGACTGTGTGTCTTTTGGTTTCAATACCAAGCCGCTCCAAACCAGATGTACAACTCTCACAACAGTTGGAACTAGGTCAGCAACCACTATCTTCACTGTGAAACGGGTTCTATTTCTTCAAATCTTTCAATTCCTCATATTGTATGTTGAAGATTTTCATTGTCACTGTTTGAAGAATTTGCTAAAGACTTTCTCTGAAATTCCTCAACCCCAAATTCTTCATGCGAGTTAATCCTCACCTGTTTTCTCTATGCCTGCATACTGTGCAAACTGCTTTTCATATTCTTCATCTTGAAAACTGCTGTAGTGATACTTTGCACTCTTGATCCTTTGCTGTTTCCGCTGCTAGTTAGTCATCAGTGAGGAATTTCCTCAAAAGGAATTTCCTCAGTGATGTTTCTAAAAATCTCCTATTCACCCCCTCTAGTCGATATAACGCACTTTTAGTTTTTATGATTCATGAAAGAGGAGACTATAAGATGCTTGATCCTGCTGATATACTCGAAAGACTCAATACTCATGAATTCCAACAGGAAGAAAAGAGATATCTATATGGACCAAGCTACTCAAGACCTCATACGCTAAAGGCCAAAGCAATTTCCTCATCTGAAGAAGAAGACTCAGATTGCAACATTGGTGATCCTAAAGAACTTGGCCAAGAGCTTGCAATGCTCGTGAGGAAATTCCAGAAGTTTACAAGGTGTGGCCAGTTTGGTAAATCTTCAAGAAGAGATATGAGGAAATCATCATCTTCATTTGAGGACTACAAGAAAAGAACCTGCCACAAATGCAAGAAATCTGGTCACTATATTGCTGATTGTCCTCATTGGGTGAAGGAATCAAATAAGAATAAATACAAGGATGAAAGTTCTGATGACTCGAAGAAAAAGAAGAAATCTTCAAAATCCTCATCCTCAAAGTCCTCATGGCACAAGAAGACTAGTTTCAGAAAGGTCCGGGCACTCATTGGCAAGGAAATGGATTTCGAGGAAGAATCTAAGGAATGTGATGAAGAGGAAGGTTCTGAAGCAGACTCAGAGTCTAGTGTGGCAAGTCTTGCACTGGCTACCACATTCGTCAGCAAGTCAATCTTCAACCTTGAAGAAAATGACAACGCTATCTACACTGATGACTTCGCTCCAACCTATTGCTTCATGGCAAAAGGTTCAAAGGTAACAAATGACACTTCCTCCTCTCATTCAAGTGACTGTGAACCCGATGATTATAAAAAACCCAGTTACAGTAAACTTGCCAACATTGCAACTGAACAACAAAGTGCCATTGAAAAGCTTCAAAAACTGCTAGCCAAAAGCGATGATTTGTTGAATGATGAAATGAATCGTACTCAAATCCTCACTAAAGATGTGAAAAGTCTTCAGTCGAGATTTGATAGTCTTCAAGATCGTTATGGAAAACTCTTGGCTGATCATGAGAAACTTTCATATGAATTTCTTCAAAGGAAACTTGATCTTGAGAAGTTGAAGATGTCTCATGTTGATCTTTGAATGGAAAACGATTCATTGCTTGCTCAACAGATCAGTGCCGCTCAGGTGCAATTCACTCCACCATGTCTCAAATGCATCGAGCGTAAAACTGCCAATTCTTCAGTAGAATCATCAAATGCTTGTATTGCTACAAATTCCTCAACTGCTCACATGGTATCAAATTCCTCACTTGAGGAAACCACAAATGTTACTGACGAAAATGCAGGGTTTAAGGAATTGTATGTGATAGTCATATAGAAAAGTCTCAAAGGGCATCAACCCTTTGCGATGTGCTCAAAAAGCAGATTTTGAACAAGAACCCGAGGAAAGAAGGAAGTGCCTTCGAGAGGAAAATAAATGTTGATGGATCATACTGGAAACCTAAGCAGTACCCCAAAACCTCATGGGTTGCTGCTAAAGGACCCTCTGTTGATCCATCTACTCTAACAGGCTTTGCATGTGAATTATCCTATTTGTTAGATGAGACATTTGGCTCCAACTATAAACTGTTCAAAAATCAATCTGGTGAAGTATTTGCTCGATATGTTGGAACTAACTGCAGGAATGGACCACCCGTGAGGAAAATCTAGGTCCCCAAAAGTTGCTTGGAAAATCTTGAGGTGAATGTCCTAATGACACCACCTGTGAACAACTTGAACCCCAGATCAAATTCCTCAGGCGAACCAAAGTCTTCAAGAGGATCAAAATCCTCAACTGGTCAAAACTATGCTCGTACTCGTGCTAATGCTTCTGATATGCAGGGAAATTATAAGGGATATGAATACGAGCATTATACCTCAAATCATAATGTTCATAAATCCTCAAAGAACTTCTCTGCCTATTCATTTGAGTACTCTAACCCCCTTACTGTGAAAAGAAGTGCATTAGCTTCAATGCCCCCTTTCTCATATGGTGCTCGCAGGATGATGAACTATTTGCCACCCCTTCAGATGTGGGTGGTGAAGAAATTGAACTAATCACTTCTGCAGGTCAGGTCTCCAGATGAAAATCATCATCCGAAGAATTTGCTGGAGACCTGAGGAAAATGCTTGATTGGACGCAAGCTAAAATTGATGAAATGATAACATTTCATATGTCCTCAAATTTACTGTTTATGATGAAATTCCTATTTGATGAAAATGAAATCATATTCTTCAAGTCTGAAGCATATGAGATGGTAATCTGTACTAATTCATGTGCAGGATGGCAAACCCAAGAGTACTGAGTGGGTTCTTGACAGTGGTTGCACAAACCACACGACTGGTGATAAAAGCTTGCTGATGAATATGCCACTGACTCCATCAACTCTGAAGCAAATCACTTATGCCGACAAAGGTAAAAGCAAGGTATTGGGACATGGAAAAGTGGCTATTTCCAAGGACAGGCACATGGACAAAGTCATGCTTGTCGAATCCCTTGGGTTTTACCTCATGCCAGTCTCAATGCTTTATGATCTTGATATGGTTTTTTATCTTTGGAAAATATAGATGTGTAGTCATCATGGAATCTGACAGATCTAAAGTCTCCGAAGGCTTTAGGAGAGGAGGTTTGTACATTGTTGATTTTTCCATAGGTCCTCAACCAACCACATGCTTACTAGCAAAAACCTCAGAAGGCTGGCTATGGCATTGAAGACTTGGTCATGTAGGCATGAGGAATTTGCACACGGCGACAAAGAAGATGCATGTCATTGGCATTGGATCAGTCAAATTACTCAAGGACCACCTATGCGGTTCTTGAGAGTCTGAAAAAATGACCAGATCCAAACACCCCTCGAAGACTATCATGACCACTACTCATCTGTTTGAATTAGTTCACATGGAACTATTTGGACCTACTCATTATGCTACTCTAAGCAATGCATCATCCTTATATGGCTTTGTCATCATTGATGACTATTCTCGTTATACTTGGGTACATATCATTTTGTATAAAACTAAAGTGCATGAAGTCTTCAAACGATTTTCCTCAAGGGACTCGATGAACTTTGGCGTCAAGATCAAACACATCAGGAGTGACAATGGGACGGAATTTAAAAACACTGATCTTGATGATTATCTTGATGAACTTGGTATTACTCACGAATTATCTGCTCCTTATACTCCTCAACAAAATGGCGTCGTTGAATGCAAGAATAGGACTCTGGTTGAAATGGCATAGACTATGCTTGAAGAATATCAGACTCCTCGTTGCTTCGGGCCTGAAGCAATCAAAACTGCTTGCCACATCATTGTTAGGGCATATTTCTCCTAAGTGGTTTTAGTGATTGATGACAATTGTTGTGCGGACTAATCTTGTGTCCTGAGCATTTCAGAATATTCTCTTCGAGGCACAAGATGACTCGACGCCCCTCGGAGGATCTCGAAGACGGTTTTTTCTTCTACATTTCTCTTCCTAGTTTGATTCATAGGAAAGTCTTCTTACCAAGAGGGGGTCCGCGTCGGAAAGGTTTGGGTGGAATCCTGACGCACACACCTCATGCACCCGCCCATATTAGCTTCAATGGAGCACCATTGTGTTTTCCTTGCCTATGTGAAAAAGGGTAAGTGGTAGTACCGCTGTACCAGCGGTAGTACCGCTGGCTCAGCGGTAGTAAATTTTTACTACCGCTCCAGGAGCGGTACTACCGTCCCATGTGCGGTAGTAAACTTTTACTACCGCTCCAAGAGCGGTACTACCGCCCGAAGAACGGTAGTAATTTTTTTACTACCGCCCTCAGTGCGGTAGTATTATTTTACTACCGCACCGACGGGCTTTTTCTCGCATACTTTCCCACGGAGGGGGTGGCATGGTAGTACCCCCCCGGTACTACCGTGGTTGGTGAGGATCTGAGCGGTAGTACCGCTCCCAGGAGCGGTAGTATCGCTCTGGGAAGCGGTAGTACCGCTCGTGCATTTATGTGGTAGGTCGGTAACAATTGGATCTGCCCCCCACTATATAAATGCATCTTCTTCTTCCTTGAGACTAGCTTTAACCTCTCTAAGCTCCATTGTTGCTCCACAAGCTCATTTTAGCTCGATCTCTCTCCCTAGCCAATCAACCTTGTTGATTTTCTAGGGAGTGCTTGAGAAGGCCTTGATCCACACTTCCAGCAAAGGATATTTGATTCCCCCTACTAATCCCTTGCGGATCTTGTTACTCTTGGGTGTTTGAGCACCCTAGACGGTTGAGGTCACCTCGGAGCCACATTCCATTGTGGTGAAGCTCCGTGGTCTTGTTGGGAGCCTCCAAGCTTTGTGTGGAGATTGCCCGAACCTTGTTTGTAAAGGTTCGGTCACCGCCTTCAAGAGCACCTATAGTGGAATCATGGTACCTTGCATTGTGCGAGGGCATGAGGAGAATACGGTGGCCCTAGTGGCTTATTGGGGAGCATTGTGCCTCCACACCGCTCCAACGGAGACGTACTTCCTGTCAAAGGGAAGGAACTTCGGTAACACATCCTCGTCTTCATCGGTTCCACTTGTGGTTATCTCTTACCTTTACTTTGTATTTGTTGGTGTTGTAGAGTATCTCCTACGTGCTTTGTTACTTGTTGATAAGTAGCATCATATAGGTTGTCCTCCTAGTGCCATGTTAGTAAACCTTTATGATTGCTACTCTGTATTTATTTAGAAAAGCTAAAATTTGGTAGTTGCCTATTCACCCCCCTCTAGTCAACCATATCGGTCTTTTCAATTGGTATCAGAGCCACGTCTCTTTATTAAGGGTTTCACCACCCGAAGAGTATGGAAGGCAAAGAGGGAGTTCCCTATGGGCAACCCGAGGCCATGGACTTGACTTCGGTCACAAGGGACGACTTGAATACGGCTATGGCCGCCCTCAAGACGTCCTTGACGAACGAAGTCAAGACCATGCTTAAAGAGTTAATTGAGGGAATTAAAAGTTCACCCGAACCGACGTTAGTGGTTAAACCCACCATCACCGATTCGGAGGCCAATTCCTCTAAGGAAGCGACTAAAGGTATGCGACCTTCCTCATCTCTTGAAAAGGATGGGACTGGAACCTATGCCTCAGTTCCACCTCCCATGGTCTATGGAGGACCTGTTCCCACACCGCGTCTTAATCCTGTTGGTCCTCCTCCTAAGCTTGTTAAGGGTGATTTTGCTAACTGGGTGTTTTCTATTAAGTCTCATTTGAATCACAGCTCAACAAACTTATGGAGAATCATCGAGCAAGGCTACTATCCTCATGACCCAAGCAACCTCACTCCAAGAGAAGAAGCGGACAATCAATATAATCACTCCGCATTGTTTATTCTTCAGTCCGCAGTACCGCCTGAAGATCTTCCTCACTTGCGCCCCTTCTCTCCGGCCAAGGACTGTTGGGAGCATATTATGGTGCTATACAAGGGAAGCTCTAGCATTCAACGGTCAAACTATGAAGTGGTACTTGATAAGGCTGATGAGTTTGTAATGAAGGAAGATGAGGACCCTCGTGATCTCTACCGGAGGGTGACTGCTATTGCTGTTGCTGTCAAGGATCATGGGAGCAAGGATGTGGATGACACATGGGTCAAGCACAAGTTTCTTAAGGCCATCATGCCTTTCAACAAAGCCATGTCATCAGTCATTCGCCAACGACCAAATTTCCACTCCTTGTCTTCCAGTGAGGTGTTGGATGAATTCATTGCAATGTCAATCATGAACGAGACCGCTGACAATGCACTTGCTTGAGTTCGGTCAAAGACAGCTTCACCTAACCTTGCTTTGAAGGCAAAGGCTGCTTCTGAAGAAGAAGAGGAGGATGAGGAAGAGGAGAGCTGCCCTAAAAACACTAAGTATGCTTATCACGAGCACATGGCTCTTGCGTCGAGGCAATTCTGGGGCAACAAGAGGAACTCAAGACCCAACTTCACCAAGAACAACTCAAGTGGGTTCAAACCCAAGCAACGAGTGAGGACATGCTATAACTGTGGTAATGTGAGCCATTTCGTGGCGAAATGTCCTTATGAGAAGAGGGAAGACAACGGAGGCAAGCTCATTCGCAAGGACAAAACAAAGTCATTCCCAAGCAAGAACAACTTTGTCAAGAAACCCCATCCAAAGGGTATGGTGGCACTTTAGGAGTACCCCTCCGATGATGATGATGATGATGATATGGTGGCAACTGCGACTGTCGCCATTGCCACTCCTTCTTCCAAGAAGGTGTCCCTCTTCAACGCTCCCTACGATAATCACATCGCCAAGTGCCTCATGGCCAAAGGTATCACTCAGGTAACACCCAACATTAAGACCAACATCACTAGTGCTCCATCATTGTTGAATTGTGTTGATGATAGTGATGTTGTGGAACTTAATGAGCATGATCTTGACAAATTTCTGTGTACTATCAAAGGAGAAACCAAGAGGCACTTTGTTTCCCTTTTGGAACAATTGGGTGAGGCTAATGACCTCATCGAGTCTCATGAGGAGACCATCTCCGAGATGCACGGTCATAGTCGTGACTATGCCGATGAGATTGCTGAACTTTCTATTGCTCTAGAAACAGAGCGCACTCTTCGTTTGGCTCCTGAGGAGTCATACGATGATGACTGTGCTAAATTGCAAAAGAAACTAGATCATGCTACTGTTCTTACTCGTATGCTTAAGTCTGAAAAGGATGCTCTTGGGGTTGACCATGACAGACTCAAAATGGAGTTTGACACACTTGACAAGGCTCACAAGGTCTTGAAAGGTTGTCATTTCTCCCTGAAAGAGTCCCATGATCAACTTCAAGCAAAGCTTACCAAGGAAATCTCTACTTGTCCTCATTTTGTTTTAATTGATAATGCTTGTACAACTAACCCTTGTTGTGAGCATGTACATCTTGTGGAGGAAAATGCCAAGTTGAAGGATAAACTTGAGAAGGGCCTTGTGTCATGCATCCAAGGCAAGAAGAGCCTGAACGACCTTTTTCCCAATCAAAAGGGTGTGGTAGGAAAGGAGGGGCTTGGACTTACATCTAAGTCTAAAAGAAAAAGAAAGAACAGGAACAACAGACCCCCACCCTCATGGACATCTTTGTCAAAGAGGGCGAAGGGACTCAGGCGATGAACAGGAACAAGGTGGAAAATGGGAGCATCAAGAAGGGCAAAACCATTCCTACCAACACGGACGGCAAACTAAATCCTTCCTATGTTTTATGTCGTGCTGGTGATGGGCATGTTTATGCCAGATTTATTGGTTCTTACTATGAGTACATTGAATGTGCTATTTGGGTTCCTAATACCCTTATCTCTAACATTAAAGGACCCATTCAAAAATAGGTACCTAAAACCAAGCCTTGATCTATTGCAGGAGTTTGCTTCCGGAGGGGTGTCATGGTTGCTCGATAGTGGAGCAACAAATCATATGACCGGAAGCAAGGACTTAGTGGTGGATGTGCATCCTTCCCCATCTATGCCCACCCATGTCTAATTCGCCGATGCATCATCGTCAAAGGTATTGGGATTTGGTAAGGTGGTCATCTCTCAAGAGTTATCTATTGAGAAGGTCATGCTTGTTGAGTCCCTTGCTTATAATTTACTTTCGGTTCGTCAACTTGCAATTATGGGCTTTTCCACATTCTTTAATCTTGATACTGTGGTCCTTTTGTGGAGCAAGACTCTTAAAGTAGCCTATGTTGGACATGTCGAAAATGGTCTCTATGTGGTGAACTTTTCAAAGCGACCCACTAAGATTGCGACATGTCTAATGGCTAAAGTTGATGTGGGCTGGCTTTGGCATCGCCGACTAGCTCATGTCAATATGAGATCTTTGCAAAGTCTCCTTAAAGGGGACCATATTCGTGGACTAACAAATGTGAGTTTTGCCAGAGATCGTGCTTGCAGTGCCTGCATTGAAGGAAAAATCCATGAAACTACTCATCGTCCAACGACTCTCATTTACACTAAGAGACCGTTGGAGCTCCTTCATATGGATCTCTTCGGTCCCCCATCATTGTTGATGATTACTCAAGATACACTTGGGTATATTTCTTCAAGAGGAAGAGTGAGACTCAACAGACTGTTATCAACGTTGCTAATGAAGCTCAACGTCAACATGAAGCAAAGATTTTGATGATCAGAAGTGACAACGGCACCGAGTTCAAGAACTACACCTTGGATGCGTTTCTAGGTGATGAGGGAATAAAACATCAATATTCGACACCATATACCCCTCAACAAAATGGTGTGGCGGAAAGGAAGAACCGGACACTGATGGACGCTGCAAGAACAATGATGGAGGAATTCAAATCTCCATATAACTTTTGGGCCGAAGCCATCAACACAGCATGTCATGCGTCCAATCGGCTCTATATCCGCAAAGGCTTGAACAAGACCCCATATGAGATTCTCATCGGAAACAAACCCAATCTCAAGTACTTCCGTGTATTCGGGTGTAAGTGTTTCATTCTCAAGAAAGGTACACGTTTAGCTAAATTTGATTCTAGAGCACATGAGTGCATCTTTGTTGGTTATGCTACAAACTCTCATGCTTACCTGTCCTCGACAAGTCCACCGGACTCATTGAGGAGACATGTAACGTGGAGTTTGATGAAAATAATGGCTCCCAAGTGGAGCAAAGTGGTCTTTGTGATGTAGGTGATGAAATTCCTCCCCAAGCCATAAGAAGAATGGGGATTGGTCAAATACTCCCCATTGAGGAACCCTTTGTGGCCGAAGGAGAAGGACAATGCTCTACTCAAGTGGAGCAATCATCCTCACAAGTCCCACACGCTTCCGATGAACAAAGAGAAGACCCTCAACAAGTTGAACAAACTCAAGATCAAGACCAAGTGCCTAAAGATGGCGACGTGCCCCATGAAGTACAAGCACTCACCCAAGGTTCCGAACCGGCTCAAGATCAAGATCAAGTGCAACCACATGATCCAGACCAAATAGAAGCACAAGATCAAGATCAAGAGCAACCACAAGAACAAGGACAAACTAGTGTACCTGCTCAAGTCGAAGATCAAGTTGATCAGGATGCTGTCTCTCAATTCCCTTCTTCGGCGCCTAAAAGGGGTACCAGTGCCAAGGGAGGATCAAAACGCAAGGGCACGCAAAGCAATCAAGTCGATGTTCCCCAGTTATCCAATGAAGAACTCTTGGAGCATCACGCAGCCAAGATTGCGAACAAGCTGAGAGTCAAGTCACATCTTATGAAGAATGTACTTGGTAGTTTGAAAAAGGGAGTATCCACTCGTCAACAAATTTGGAATTATTGTGAGCATCACGCGTTTGTTTCGTATTGTGAACCACAACAGGTACAGGAAGCGCTCGATGATGAGGATTGGCTTATGGCCATGCATGAAGAACTCAACAATTTCGAGCGCAATCAAGTGTGGGATTTAGTGCCAAGGCCAAAGGAGGAACATAATGTCATCGGGACCAAATGGATCTTCAAAAACAAGCAAGATGCCAATGGGATTGTGATTCGAAACAAGGCAAGATTGGTGGCTCAAGGCTACTCCCAAGTCGAGGGTATCGACTACGGTGAAACCTTTGCCCCTGTTGCTCGTTTAGAATCTATTCGCATGATGCTTGCATTTGCTTCTCATCATAATTTCAAATTACAACTAATGGATGTGAAAAGTGCCTTTCTTAATGGTCCTTTGAATGAGTTGGTATATGTCAAACAACCCCCGGGGTTCGAACATCCCAAGCTCCCCAATCATGTGTACAAACTTAATAAGGCACTCTATGGCCTTAAACAAGCCCCACGTGCGTGGTATGAGTATCTTACTGAGTTGTTACAAGATCGTGGGTTTGAAATTGGGAAGATTGATCCCACTCTTTTTACTAAGAGGGTCAAAGGGGATTTGTTCATATGCCAACTATATGTTGATGACATAATTTTTGGTTCTCCTAACGAATCTTTCAATGAAGAATTTGTTGCACTGATGATCGAGAAATTTGAGATATCTATGATGGGTGAGTTGAAGTTCTTCCTCGGGTTCGAGATCAAACAAGGCTTAGAAGGGACTTTCATTAAGCAAGCCAAGTACACTCAAGACATGCTCAAGAGGTTTGAGCTAGAGGATGTCAAGCCGGTCAAGTTTCCCATGCCAACACGATGCAAGCTTGACAGTGATCCCAATGGTAAAGCAGTGGATCAAAAGGTATATCGCTCCATGATTGGATACCTCCTTTACCTTTGTGCATCTAGACCAGATATCATGTTGAGTGTAGGGATTTGTGCACGGTTTCAATCCACACCAAAGGAAAGTCATTACATGGCTGTCAAACGAATCTTTTGATATTTGGCTCATACCCCAAACTTTGGTCTATGGTATCCCAAAGGAGCAAACTTTAACCTAGTGGGCTATTCTGACTCAGATTGGGTAGGAGACTGTGTGGAGAGGAAGTCAACCTCTGGAGGATGCCAATTCCTTGGTCGTTCACTGGTAAGTTGGTCTTCAAAGAAGCAGAATTGTGTATCACTATCCTCCACCGAAGCTGAGTATGTAGCAGCTGCAAGTTGTTGTGCCAAGTTGCTATGGATGAGGCAAACTTTAAAGGACTACGGTGTCACTTGTGACAAAGTGCCTCTCCTATGTGACAATCAAAGTGCTATCAAGATTTCTCTCAATCCGGTTCAATACAGCAAGACCAAGCACATTGATATTCATCATCACTTCATTCGTGAACATATCAAGCTAGGTGATATTGAGATTCACTTCATCAACACTGAAGAGCAACTTGCAGATATTTTCACTAAGCCCCTAGATGAAGCAAGGTTCCGGGAGTTAAGGCATGAGCTAAATATCATTGATTCAAGTAATGTGGATTGAAACTAGGCACTTTGCACCTCACTCTACATTACATCTTGCTCTAGATGTAGGCATGGACATAGGGGGAGTGTTGTTCTCTCAATGAACTTTCCCTCCCCCCATTATGCATAAATCGATCAAGTCTTTCACTTTGGCCATCACCAAATGGCACTTGTGCTTCAAAGACGAGATATGGTCATGAACCCAAGGATAATTCTTCGCGGTGTCATACCATTTGTCTCAAACATAGGTGGCCTAGGCCACCGCCCTCTCCCCTGGAGTCTTTGTGTTGTTTCTCTTTCTTTCGATGTGTCTTTCTTGCTTCCGTGTTTTGTTTTCTCTTGGCTTGATCAAGTTTTTCCACCACCTAAGGAGTAGAGAGCTCTTTTTGTGGCCATTTTGTGACTTCAAGCACGGTACTACCGCCCCCAACACGGTAGTAAAATTATACTACCGCTGGGGGAGCGGTACTACTGCTCACCATGCGGTACTACCGCCCCCAGCACGGTACTAATATTTTACTACCGCTGTGGGCGCGGTACTACCGCATGTAGAGCGGTACTACCGCGATGACTGTGGTACTACCGCGCCGCCTCGCCCAGGGGACTATTTAAAGGGCCGGGAGGCCTTTCTGTTTTCCCCTCAGCCCCGAGTTCTTCCCTGTCTCTCTCTCCTGTCCTCAAAAACTGCCCTAAGGCATCACCGGATCTCCCTATCCGGCCATCGTCCTCTGATTCCGATCGGTGGGTCTCTTCCCCACGCGCCATGGACACTGGTACTGCCCCTCATCTGCATTCTTATGATTTGTCCATTGATTCAATCTAGGGTTAGGGCATATGGTCTCATGGCATTGTGATTGGGATTTAGTGGCAGCTTTTTGGAAATATGATTCCTTGCATAGGTGGTGTGTGTGCCCAGGCCTTCATAGGATCCAGATCTACGATTTTCAATCTACTCCAGAAGTTTTTCCCTGTGAAATTTGCTTAGATCTGTGATTAGGCCGTCCCGTGCGGTACTACCGCCCCTCGTGGCGCGGTACTACCGCTCGAGGAGCGGTAGTAAATTTTTACTACCGCTCCAGAAGCGGTACTACCGCTCCCAGAGCGGTAGTAAAATTTTACTACCGCTCCACCTACGGTACTACCGCTCCCCTTTGTGCACACACACTGATATATTGTGTTTTATGGGGTTTTTGGTCTTTCTTGTTCATTGCCTTGATTTGTTTCTCCCTTCTTTCATGTTTTGTGTGTTGTTTGCGTGTCCCAGGTGGTGGTTCCCGTCGTTCCAACCCGTCTCGCACTGCCAGTTCCAAGCGACCTTCCTCTGATCCGTCTGAAGGCTCCAATTCCCCCAAGCGCTCGTTCAAGAAGCCTGCTCCAAAGAAGCCCTCAGTCAACTGGAACACTATGCTGCTTGCCGAGTTCCAACACCGTCGCAAGCTCAACCCATATGCCAACAATAGGGAGGATTTCCCTGGCGATGAACAGTTTTGGAATTGCGATAAATTCTTAATCTATGAAGACGTTCTGAGATCAAAGAAGAACCTCTATGTCCTGGTGCAGTGGATTGATCTTGAACATTTGAGGAAGGACATGTCTTATTTTGGGGAGGCCATTGCTATGGTGGAGCAACTTCAGATTGCGGACCTCATCTCGTTTCACCAGGATTTTGATATTTCCATTATAGCTCACTTCTTTGCTACAGTGCACTTTCACCATGATGACGCTCGTACTATGACTTGGATGACAAATGGAATGCAGCTGACTGCTACCTGGAAAGACTTCATGGATCTTCTTCAGGTCAGGGATGAGGGCCTCACTACTGCTGTTGGCTTGCGCCCCCATGCCAAGGCTCAAGCCGCTCCAAGGGAGAAGCTTCTCTCGTACGTCTGTGTGAAGCAAACCCCCACTGGCGAGGTATCCTATGTCATGAACCCTTTCGTGGATGTGATGCACCGGATTTTTTGCAACACGTTGTTTCCCAGGGTTGGCAACAAGGACCAGGTGCACTCTTACCTGGTAGACATGCTTCTCATGTGTAAGAAAGCGAAGAATCGTCAGTGTCAGCCCCTTGATGTTTCTCATGTCATGTGGACTGAACTGTACTCTGCAGTCATTAACCGTAAGGTCTTAATCTACGGTCCCTACCTATTCTACTTTATCAAGGCCACTTGGACCAAGACCTTCCCCGGGGCTGAGTTTGTTGCTCCTGATTGGGTCCGCCATGAGCCCATCAAGCTGCGTCAGAAAGACAAATGGGCCAACACCTCCTCTCGTCAGGCTGCCCCAAGGGATTCTGATGACGATCTGCCAGGCGCTGAGGATGAGGCCCCTCCAGAGGCTCCTCGATAGGGTGAGGGTTCCCACAC
Organism: Hordeum vulgare subsp. vulgare; assembly: GCF_904849725.1. NCBI lineage: Eukaryota > Viridiplantae > Streptophyta > Magnoliopsida > Poales > Poaceae > Hordeum > Hordeum vulgare. Next base: position 65,606,762 of record NC_058522.1, read on the forward strand.
ATCTGCGGAACCGTCTTGGGCCACACGGCTCACTGACAGGATGAAGACCCTGTTCTGTATGCAGGCCAAGGGCCAGTACCGCACACATGTTGCTCAGAAGGAGAGTCGCCAGCACGACAAGTTGATCATGAGGAAGCTTGACATACCCTTCTCTAGCGGTTCTAAGGGTGATATCACCCCCGAGGCGGAATGGATGGAGAAGCATCGACTTTAGTGGGCTGCATCTGAGGAGGACACCGACGATGGCTCAGATGAGGAGTATCGTGATGAGGAGGACACCGACTGATGTTTCTACCACCTGGGTGTTAGGGCTCCTCTCTGCCTTTTTGGTGTTTCGATGCCAAAGGGGGAGAGAGTGTAGGATTTGCTCGTTCTCTAGTTTTTCTGGTCTATTGGTTTGATAAAACTTTGTTGCTTTCGTTCGCTACTTTTGCTTTATGGTTGAGACTGAGTCGTCAGATCCTATCTTAATGTGAGATATATGTTTTATCTTGCTTATCTTCTGTCTCAGTATTATCAGTTTTATCATTTTATTATTAACCTGTGAGACATAGTATCTTGTGCCAGTATTCCTTTGCTCACATGCTTTGCCATGCTCCAATATTCTTCATCCCTCGTACGTATGTAGTAAGGATGGCTTAGTCCATATAATCTAGGGGGAGTGTTCTCTCTGTGGTTAGTTGTTGGTATGCACATACCCAGAGGAAACTAGCCCCCCTTGTGATATCTTTGAAGTTTGCATATGCCTATCTCTATTTTTTGTGCAAATCCAACATTGTCATCAATCCACCAAAAAGGGGGAGATTCTTAGGGCATATTTCTCCTAAGTGGTTTTAGTGATTGATGACAATTGTTGTGCGGACTAATCTTGTGTCCTGAGCATTTCAGAATATTCTCTTCGAGGCACAAGATGACTCAACGTCCCTCGGAGGATCTCGAAGACGGTTTTTTCTTCTACATTTCTCTTCCTAGTTTGAGTCATAGGAAAGTCTTCTTACCAAGAGGGGGTCCGCGCCGGAAAGGTTTGGGTGGAATCCTCACGCACACACCTCATGCACCCACCCATATTTTAGCTTCAATGGAGCACCATTGTGTTTTCCTTGCCTATGTGAAAAAGGGTAAGAGGTAGTACCGCTGTACCAGCGGTAGTAAATTTTTACTACCGCTCCAGGAGCGGTACTACCGTCCCATGTGCGGTAGTAAACTTTTACTACCGCTCCAGGAGCGGTACTACCACCCGAAGAACGGTAGTTGTTTTTTTTACTACGGCTCCAAGGGCGGTACTACCGCCCTCAGTGCGGTAGTATTATTTTACTACCGCACCGACGGGCTTTTCCTCGCATACTTTCCCACGGAGGGGGTGGCACGGTAGTACCCCACGGTACTACCGTGGTTGGTGAGGAGCTGAGCGGTAGTACCGCTCCCAGGAGCGGTAGTACCACTCTGGGAAGCGGTAGTACCGCTCGAGGAGCGGTAGTACGCTCGTGCATTTATGTGGTTGGTGGGTAACGGTTGGATCTGCCCCCCCACTATATAAATGCATCTTCTTCTTCCTAGAGCCTACCTTTAACCTCTCTAAGCTCCATTGTTGCTCCACAAGCTCATTTTAGCCCGATCTCTCTCCCTAGCCAATCAACCTTGTTGATTTTCTAGGGAGTGCTTGAGAAGGCCTTGATCCACACTTCCACCAAAGGATATTTGATTCCCCCTACTAATCCCTTGCGGATCTTGTTACTCTTGGGTGTTTGAGCACCCTAGACGGTTGAGGTCACCTCGGAGCCACATTCCATTGTGGTGAAGCTCCGTGGTCTTGTTGGGAGCCTGCAAGCTTTGTGTGGAGATTGCCCCAACCTTGTTTGTAAAGGTGCGGTCACCGCCTTCAAGAGCACCTATAGTGGAATCACGGTACCTTGCATCGTGCGAGGGCGTGAGGAGAATACGGTGGCCCGAGTGGCTTATTGGGGAGCATTGTGCCTCCACACCGCTCCAACGGAGACGTACTTCCTGTCAAAGGGAAGGAACTTCAGTAACACATCCTCGTCTTCATCGGTTCCACTTGTGGTTATCTCTTACCTTTACTTTGTATTTGTTGGTGTTGTAGAGTATCTCCTACATGCTTCGTTACTTGTTGATAAGTAGCATCATATAGATTGTCCTCCTAGTGCCATGTTAGTAAACCTTTATGATTTCTACTCCGTATTTATTTAGAAAAGCTAAAAATTGGTAGTTGCATATTCACCCCCCTTTAGTCAACCATATCGATCCTTTCAATCATGAACATGGTATATCTTCACAAATTCCTCAAGAAAACCTCATATGAACTCCTCACTGACAAGAAACCCAATGTAAGTTATTTCAAAGTCTTCGGTGCAACATGCTGGATTGGAGATCCTCACCATAGCTCAAAATTTGCACCTAAAGCGCATGAGGGTTTTATGCTTGGTTACATTAAGGACTCGCACACCTACAAAGTCTTCAACACCTATCACAACAAAGTTGTTGAAACTATAGATGTGTGGTTCGATGAAACTAATGGCTCACAAATAGAGCAATTGCCTCCTATGCTAGAAAAATTATCTCCTGAGGAAGCTATCAAGTTGCTAAAGCTTTCATGGAACATGAGTGGATTCAAGCCATGCAAGATGAACTTCTTCAATTCAAGCTAAATGACGTGTGGGAACTCGTCAAACGACCAGATCCTAGCAAGCACAATATCATCGACACCAAGTGGATTTTCTGAAACAAGCATGATGAGGATGGTCAAGTGGTGAGGAATAAGGCACGACTTGTAGCCCAAGGCTACACATAGGTTGAAGGAATTGATTTCGATGAAACTTTTGCACCTGTTGCTAGACTTGAAGCCATTCGAATTCTACTTGCTTATGCTAATCATCATTACATTACTCTATATCAAATGGATGTGAAAAGTGCATTCCTCAATGTTAAGCTTGAGGAAGAAGTATATGTTGCTCAGCCCCCAGGTTTTGAGGATCCGAAGTATCCAGACAAAGTCTTCAGACTCAAAAAGGCACTCTATGGCCTCAAGCAAGCCCCTCGGGCGTGGTATGATACATTGAAGGAATTCCTCATGAAGAAAGGCTTCAAACCTGGTTCACTCGATCCAACTCTTTTCACAAAATCTTATGACAATGAACTATTATTGTGCCAAATATATGTCGACGACATTATCTTTGATGTACTGACAAACGTTACAGTGATGAATTTGCTTACATGATGAGTGAAGAATATCAGATGTCTATGATGGGGGAGATGAAATTCTTCTTAGGTCTTCAAATTCGTCAACAACGCAATGGCATTTTCATATCACAGTAGAAATACCTCAAGGATGTTCTGAGGAAATTCAACATGCATGAATACAAAGGCGCCAAGATTCTTATGCCTACTGACGACCACCTCTGCAGTGACGAAAATGGTAAAGATTTCGATCAGCAGGTATATCGCTCGATGGTTGGTTCTTTATTGTATCTATGTGCATCTAGGCCAGATATAATGCTTAGTGTTTGCATGTGTGCTCTTTTTCAAGAAAAACCGAAGGAATCACACCATAAGGTTGTGAAGCATATTCTTCGATACTTAGTTCACACACCAACACTAGGATTATGGTACCCCAAGGGCTCAAATCTTCATCTCGTTGGATATTCTGATTCTGATTATGCTGGTGACCGTGTGGATCGCAAGTCAACATCTGGCACATGTCATTTCCTCGGAAGATCATTAGTCTGCTGGTCCTCAAAGAAGCAGAACTGTGTTTCTCTCTCCACTGCCGAAGCTGAGTACATTGCTGCTAGATCCTGCTGTTCTCAACTACTATGGATGAAGCAAACCCTTAGAGACTATGGCATTAACATGAAGAATGTGCCTCTCTACTGTGACAATGAGAGTGCAATCAAGATCGCCTACAACCCAGTACAACACTCGAAGACTAAGCACATCCAGATTCGTCATCATTTTCTTTGTGACCATGTCCTCAAGGGTAATATCATTATCAATCATGTGAAGACTGATGATCAACTAGCTGATATCTTCACCAAGCCCTTGGATGAGAGAAGGTTTTGCAAGTTGCGGTGTGAGCTAAATATCCTAGAGTCTTCAAATGTTTTGTGGAAACATAAACACATCCTAACACTTATGCAAAATTGATGAATTAGATGTGCAACACACGAAGAATCGATTTTCTTCAATCAATGAAGAATATCACTCTTAGTCTGAGGAAATTAATGAAGAATTTGGTTCTCACGGCCCTACGACAATTGCACGCGGCGTCTGAAATCATCATTCTTATACGGTGAGTCACGCCACCACCCAACTTTGAAATTCTTCAAGCTGTTTTTCTTCAAAGTTGAAATTCATCAATCTGACACTTTGTCACAAAATCCTCAACTTTTTCAAAATCTTCTAATTCTTCAAAATAGTTGATGATTTTCATTTGCATATATATATATATATATATATATATATATATATATATATATATATACTGAGATTTCATACTCCTCAACATCATTCACTTATAGCTCAGTCTTCAATTTGATATTTCATCTAAGTGAATGTGATCGGACCCGACTCCCCTCTATGCTAAGCTCAACCTAGTCTATTCATTTCTTCATATGCGTTCTACTTGACACTTGTTCAAAATCCTCACCGTGTCCTTGTCAGCTGAGGACTTTGCAATGAAATCCTTAAAGATTCAAAAATCATTTCTATAACGTTACACAGTAGCTGGACCCACCTCTCATGATCGGATAACCACGAACTCCACCGCTTCAGTCATGGGCTCCACATGTCATGCGGAGACGAATGGGCATGGGTAGTTCGGTCCGAAAGTTTCGACCGAACAGTTTTTCACCTGAGCTATAAATAAGCCCTTAACCCCCTCAGTCAAAACTCTTCGTCTGCTCTTCTTCTCCGCTCAAGCTCAACCCTAGCGCCACCGCTAGCAATCTCGTCGCCGGTGAGGAAAAGCTTCGCTGCCTTGCCCTCACCGTCGTCGGACTCACGACGGGTGCGGAAAATCGCCTTCCGTGGCCGCCGTAGCTGACTTCAGTTGCCAACTTAGGGCGCTGAAGATCTGAACCGAGGAACTTCCCTATTTTACTCATCCAGTTCTTCGTGTTCTTCTCTCACGGTAATTAAAATCCTATTTTACTGCCTTTGTTGATCTATTATTTCACTTTAGACTCGCGAAATCTGTTTTTCCTCAGAGTGTCTGTCAGCAATTTCCTCAAACACTTGATGAATTTCACTAAGTCGCTCAAATTCTTCATGAGATTCCTCAATTGTGTAAATTCTCGAATCTGCACAACTCTGGAACCCAAGATCAGAATGCTTAGTTAAATTCCTCAACCCACTGGTCAAATTCCTAACCTACTAATTTTTTTCAATTTCTTCAAATCTGAGAACGCATATGACCTCTCCAAATTCTTCGCACCTATACTCTGTTCACAGGTACAAAAATGTCAGCTGATGAATCACTAGGTTCTCATCAACTTAACTCATTTGGAGCATTCCTCGAAGAAACTTTACCCGTGTCATCAGAATCTTCAAGAGTTCATATTCCTCAGGAAAAGTCTTAGTTGAAGAAAATGGAGGATGACCGGAAGCAGAAGGGATGAAAGAAGCTTGAACAGAACACAACTTTTGAAATACATGAAGACATATATGCTGACTACTGGACTCCACATGAAGAAATTCATGGCAAAGAAACCATGGTGAAGCGCAAGATAAGGCTTCAGAAAACTGAATGCAGGTGGGCTAAGGAGTGGAAGGAGTACAGATATGTTAGTCCTAAGTATGCGAAGAAATTCGCCCTCAATCCACCTTGCAAGAGGCCTCCTCAGGGTGATCAACAAGCTGCTCATCCCTCAAGCATTGAAACCATTGAGGATTATCGAGATGAGAAGAGCAAATATCTGTCTAAGCTACAAAAGAAGGCAGAAGCAGCCGTGAAGAAATTCAATGATGACTCTGCTGCTGCAGGCACTGCCGCCACCTCTTCAGCTGCTGAGGCCTCTGCTACAGCAATTCCTCAGAAGAAGACTGTGCTGAAGAAACCCAAAGCCTCAGTGCCAAAAGAGCAAATGCCTCAGAAGGCTACAACGCAACAAAATCTTCAAAAACACCACAGTCTTCGCAACCACAATAGAAGCAGCTCATAAAGCATCAACCTACTCAATCAAGTTCTCCAGCCCCATCTGCCACTAGCTGTGCTGCAAAGTCTTCACCTACTTTATTGAAGACTAAAATGACTGCTCGAAGAAGCATCAGGCCTAGTCCTAGCAAAGTCATCAACGTTCCTTGTGCATCAGAAGGAAGTGAAATTTTTGATGAGGAGACACTTCAAGCTATCATGAGAAACAAACAGGAATGGGTTGCACAAGCCTCCGGCAGGTCCATTCCTCTAGCCATGGACCCGAAGGTTTTGCTGGATTTCATTGACCTCTGGTATGAAGATCCAAACACCCCTGTTGATGACTTAAAGCTTTCCCCTGGTGTAAGCCACATGGTGGCCACTTTCATCAATGAGGCAAAGTAGAAAGAGTAGCAAGCCAAACAAGCAAAGGCTGCAAAAATCAAGAAGGAGAAATTCCTCAAGCAGAATCTCCTCAAGGTGACGCCTGAAGCTCTTGTATCAACTCAGAATGAACTTAAAACTCTAACAGATAAGTATACAAGTCTTCACACTAATCGTCAAGGCGTGAAGGTGAATTTCATCAAGGCTGCATCAGCCGCAGTTGATGAATACAACAAGAGAACGACCCCTCCAAAGCAGCAAACACCACCTCAGGCAAGTTACACTGTTCAGTTGCCTGAGGAAGATGAAACTAATGAACCAGCTGTTGAGGAAATTCCTCAACATATTCCAGCTGAAGAAAATGCTCCAGCTGACGAGACTGCTAGGCCTGACACTGCACTAGTGCCTGATGAAACTGTTCCTTCACCACAACCCTCAAAGGTGAAGAAAGTGACTCCGTGTGCATCAGAGGCGAAGAAGACTAAAGCGGCTGAGAAAGAAGCAAAGAAGAGAAAAGCTTCAATGACCTCAGAAACCTCAGAGGCCAAACGACTGAAGGTCACTCAGTCAGAGTCTTCAACTGCCCCAGTGGATGCTACTCCTCTGAATGTAGCACCATCATACTTGATCGTTCCCTTTAGAATTGACTATGTGATTCCTGAAGAAGATGATGAAATGGTTGTTGCTGAAGATAAAGAAATAATGGATGAGGAAATACACATAGACGATATTCCTCAGTCCACCATTCCTACCAAGATCACTGAAGAACAGGTGGGTGATGACGACACTGGGTGCAGCACTCTAGTAATTCATGATGATTTCTGGGAAGAAACTCATCCTCGCTCACCAAGGTCAACTCAAATTCCTCCGACTCCTGTTGTAACTGAAATCCTCACTGCACTACAAGAATTCTGTTAATACGTGACGGAACTAATCCGTCACCGATGAGTACAAAACTATCATGGGTGTCCATGCATGACGGACTGGAAGTCCGTCATGTATATCGCGTCATAATTTGACATCGTACTTTCCATGACGGATCTTGGCCGTCATCGATCTTCCCCAAGCCCGCCCAGGCCCAAACAATTGTGACGGAACAATCCTTCATAGCCTTATGCCACGTAGGATTTTTTGATTACCAGTTGGGATGATGTGGCTGCCGACGTGGATATTACTTTTCGTCACGAAATTCATCATGGATTTAGACACAATTCAAATTTGGTCCAATCCATTTCTTTCAGCCCAACGTTGACATAATACATTCTTTAGCCAATTTTGGCCCAAAGAGAAAGTATTTCTAACCACTTCAGACAATATGCAACAATATGTACGTATATATTTTGATCAAAAAAATTTGTATGTATATACAACATATCAGTTTACACATCATGTAGTGATAATTTACAACATAGACTCATTAAATATATCACACAATAAGGTTAAGAAGCAGTACAATCCAGCTTACATAACAAAACAAATAAACTTTCAAGGGTGTTATTCAGGATCTTGCCGTCGACTCTCCTGATGGCAACTGTCATGTTCTGGCGGGTTATGATGGGTAGCACCGAGTAGCCCGCTACCCAATCATACCTAGCATATTTAAGAGAACATTAGAATTTTGCAGATTCATAAATAGTAGAGACAAGAGAATTACAACAAAGGTAAAAAATGAATTACATGTCCAAAATTCTTAAAATCATATTGTTCCTACAAATGAGAATAACATTACATCTACTATATAACAAGAGTAAATAGGAGGTCCTTAATATTAATCCATGAAAAGTGTGTGACATGAAGGTCAAACCAAGTCAACCTATAAGTAACAAAGTAACGAAACACAAATGAACATTCGACGAGCAGCGGCATGAAACCCAATATTTATGTTACTGGTACATCTCAAAGCGCTGACAAATACTAGGTAGTAACTGCAAATGGCATGGAAAATATCAACAAAGACTATGATACAGTTTCCTTAAGATATCTCCCAACTTCCTCACAAAACATTAAGCTACATACTTATTATTAGATGAAAAAAAAAGTAATCTAGTGGACTATGAAACTTGAAAATACTTAAGTAGCAATGACATATTCCATTTATATTCAAGGACGGGTAGAAAAGCTTTTATATTATAGACATCAATCATATTAATGAATGTTAAATCTCTCAAGGACCTTTATTAACAGAACACATACCGCAATTGCTGGGCCATTTTGATAACTATGATGCAGTATGCATGCTTTGAATTATCTAAGCAACAAAGAAGTCAACATTGCAGTATGCATGCTTTGAAGTATCGAAGCAACAAAAAGAACGAGTGCATAATGTTAACTAGATAAGTACATACAGACGGGGGCGAAGGCAGCTATCTGGCGAGCTTTGGCGCTCGCCATACCTAAGCAAACCTGCTCACTGCAAATATATGTACTATTATACTGCTTTTTAGAACATATACGTAGCTTCTATTGGGCCTGGTCAACCTGCTCACTGCAAATATATGTACTATTATACTGCTTTTTGGGACATATACGTAGCTCCTATTGGGCCTGGTTAGATGTTTTTTGCGGGAAATCACATATGTACTTGCGCATTATATTTATTTCAATACTCACATGGTTGAAAAACTAATTGATTATTTTCCTCTTGTAGCTGTGATATGGATATTTAAAAAAACTGTTCTTGCTGAAATTAAGAAGGAAATTCAAAATAAGCCTAGAAGAATGCCATTGCCACGGTGTACTTAATAAAAGTAAAGCTTTATTATAGGTATGTATTCTTTGTAGCTATCATCGCATGTATAAAGTGTTTTATACGATTCTATCATAACAGTAACTAATTCATGATTTGTTATGTTCATCTGTTTCACAAAGATGATAAATTGATGATGGGAAATCCATGTACTTACTTCTGAATTTCGAATGTAGTTTTTTCTTTCATAAACTTCGCCACACCTTAAACATATTCCTGCCTCCGCCACTGCATACAGAAGACACTCTTTTGCCGGCCATTACAATAACTATGATGCAGTCTTTTTGAAACGATCCATAGAGGCTTTTCTTTATAAAGTTCGCTTCCTTTTCAGCAACTTGAAGATATTCAACTGTCTGCAAAAATATCCAGAAATATGGACGATCAAGAAACAAATTTATATGACACACATAAACATCATGGTCTTTATTTGTCTTACTTTCTAAAGTAAAAAGACTGTAGGAAATTCTTCTACAGCCATTTAATGTTAAAAAAGACAAAAATCTAGCACACGGCTTAGTCCACGACACATGAACAGGAGATAGCCTTTTAGATCCGATACAACGTAACAAATATGGCTACTGCCGTAGAAGAGGTCCATACACAAAATCATGGTGTTCGCGTAGCATAATGGGATGTTCATTTTAACAGTTTAAATAAAATGCAGGTGCTGAAATTATATAGAACAAATCAGCAATTCAAAGAAAATTAACCCAGGATCAAGCAAGAGTGGCTTTTGTACGAGATTTTGATGTTACCAATAACCAACAAATCAGAATACATAGTCGTCAGCTATTTTGGCTTTCCCTTTTTCTTCAAGTAGTGCTTTTATTCCAAAGGGACTTGTCTTTCATCACAAAAGATGCAAAAGTAAAACATGTATATATGCAAATAAAAAATGTGATCAAACCAAGCATTACATCGCAACAAGAACAACCATCATCTCGGTACCATACAAAAAGCTCAAAGACGATATTTAGGAATCATCGCTGCTACACGCACGACGCATGCATGGCCGATGCTTGCATGATTCTGCCGTGGCCGCACAAACATTGAGCATACTCGCAATAACACCGTGTGAAGCAATTTCCTTAGGATAGGAACATCAGGACAAAGAAGGGTGCATTGTTTGTGGTGCTTGCTAATTGTGTTGTACATCAAACATAGTTTCGACTGACCTTTCTGTATTTTCTGCTATGTTCTTCAGAAAACTATATTTAATCAACACTTTTCTTGTCATCAACAACACCCTCGACTTCAGCTATGTCCTCCACCTATAGAATAATAATTGGAACTTCAGTGGAACTATTGCATGGAGAAAACAAATAAATCTTGTGATTTAGTAGAAGCATCCACTATAGTTACTCCTGCATAGGATTCCATTGATAATTTATTCCAGCTTTAAGCATACCATCTTTTCAGTTAGATATACACTCTACATCATACTTTGATCCATCTCAATGATGTATATCTATAAAATAAATTGACACACAAACACATCACGACCTCACAAACTATTTAAGCACCCCACATATATTTTTTACGCGTACATGCTGATGAAGAAAATATGTAAATATAAATCTCTACATTAAAAAAAATAGCAGTCACATCAACGTTTATATAAAATATGAAACATAATACATCATCTTGGTATCTTTCCAAAACAGTTGTTCACATCCAAAAAAGTTACTTCACTGCAAAGCACTATCCTCACATCCTAAATAGATGATTCTTCAGTTAATCTAGAGTGAAAAGGGTTCTTACCTTCACAACAAGTGGTCCGGCGAGGTCACCTGTGGCGATGCGGAAAAGCCCAAGGAGCGCCGAATACCACAGTAGCCACCCCCTCCTCTCCCAGCGCGAGATTGTTAAGAAGAAGGGGCGTCGGGGCAGTCCTCCTTTGTCCTGGCCACCAGGTAGGAGAGAACGTCCATCACGGCGACTTCAACCAACTTCCTCATGAGCACCGCACCCATGACGACGAGCAGGGGGCTGCCCTTGAAGCGGATCTGAGAACGCCACCTCGATTGCCTGTGCCCTCATCGCGGATCTGAGTACTCCATAGGGGGAGAGTGTGGGAGCGGTGGCAGAGTGAGAGAGGATGGGAGACGGAGGTGGAGCGGGAGATGGTTGGGGCAGCGGCAAGGGAGATCGACGGGGAGGCAACGGCGAGGGAGATCGACAGGGCGGAAGCCGCGCATGTAGGGAGGTTGGGCATGGATCTGAATCGGCAGGAGAGGGAGAGAGGAATCGGCACCTGTGGATGGTGGTGGATTAGGTCTTCAGGGTCGTGGCTATAGGTGCGAGGTTGTGGCTGTGGGCTGTGGAGATAAATGGGCTCGCTCCGAAATATTTTTAACTCCCCGCATTGACGACTTGAATGTTTTCTCCGCGCGCTTCCTGTTTCGGACTTTGCCGCGTAGACTGCTGTTTTTTTCCTTCACGCGCTTCCTGTTTCAAACTTTTCCGCGTGGACGATCTGAATGTTTTTTTCTCCGCATTGCTTCAGGCTGTTTCATACCATAGTGGGGAAAGCCAGGCCCGGTTGGTCAACCCGTGACGGTTTTCGTGACAGTACCTCAACATCCGTCATTAAGGAGCTATCGTTTTAGGGCCGAAACACATATTGCTAGGCGGTGACGGTTTCCATGACAGATTTTCAAAACGTCATCAGGAATCCGTCATGGATTAACAGATTTCTTGTAGTGCTGGTTCTGATGGGAAAAGCATTCGTGAGGAATCTGCTCAAGAATCAGCTGCATCAGCTGAAGACAATGCAACAACGAATGCTGCAACTGCCTCCTCCAACACGCAAATTGCTCAAGCTGAGGAAAATACTCAAACTGAGGAAAATGCTCAGACTAAAGAAAATGCTACCGCGCCCAACACTGAAACTGCTATTGTTGTGGTAAACACAGATATAGCAATGATGGTGGCAACTCCTCAAGAACAACAACATAATCTTCAAGCACAGCAGAATCAACCTTTCTCCAAAAGGCCAAAGTTTTTGGAAAGAGGCATTCTATGAAGAACGCATGTACTTCACTGGCAAAAATCCATATGATAAGCTTCGCATCAGGCATAGGAAGTTTTGGACAAGGAATCAACTCAACTATTATGCTTCAGTGCTCTGTGGGAGAAACAAGATATTTTAGCATACCCATATTCCTCACTTTGATATGGAGGAAATACCTTGCTTTTCTCCAGTCCTCAACGTTCTTCATGAAGCTGGATTACTGCCTTTCTGCACCGATCGATTGGAATACTGACATCATTCTTCAGTTCTACGCCACTCTGCACATCTCTGGCGACCCAAAGGATGTCAACACTTGGGTTTTGGATTGGATGACTCAACACACGCACTACAAAGGACCTGCAACTCAATTGCTTCGAGCTCTTCCAATTTCAATTCCCTTAGAGGATGCAGCTCTGATGTATGATGAACGTGAACTACCCAACAGACTGATGGAAGTCCTCATGAAGCCTTTGGCCAAGGACCAACCTCCAAGGACTCGATTTCTGGTACAAGACTTGAAGTATGAACCAAGAACAGTCTACAAAATCTTGTCTTATGCCATTGCTCCTATCAAAGGGCATGATGATGAAGAAGATGTCGTAGGCATCATGAAGAATATCCTGTTCAATGTCATCCATGTCATACCTATGAATATTCATGATTTCTTCTTGAGGACTTTGGGTGACAATGCCCTGTCGCCATTTGAATTGAAGATTTATGCGCCGAGGATTATGAGATTCATTAGAAACATGTCTGGAATCAACTACCAAGCTGATTTTCAGAATCACCTCGGGTATCTGCCGCCGATCAAAGTCATCAAGAAATCATTTGATCCTGTTGAAGGCAAAGGCAAGTCTGTAATTGATGAAGGAAACCGGCCCCTTGACGGCCAATTTCGCAAGGCAGATTCTTATTCTTTGTATGATGACACTGCTACCCAAGATCCTCCAAGCCCAACTTCCCCCGGAGTGATGAATAACAGAGAGCTACTCCTCAGCCTTCATCAGAATGTTGATCACAATCACAAGTGGGTAAAACGACAGTTCAGTGCCATTGTGAAAACCCTCAACGAAACTCAGAATGCAGTGAAGAAAAATCACTATTATCTTCGTGAGGTGTTTGATCGAACCTGGGCCACCGTGGCTCATCTAAATACTCAAGAAGAACTTGAGGAATTGGAGTTTACTCAAGGCTTCGACTGGTCGTGGCCTCCAAATAAGAAATTCAAGCCAATTCCAGTTCCTGACTTGGAGGATAGTTAATTTTCTTCATTCCACACTACTGAGTCAGATGAAGAACCATAAGACACTGCAACTAGTCCAAGGAAGAAGCCTATCTCCAAGAATCCTCACACATATTCATTAGCCAAGAAGTGAATTTCTTCAAAGGGCGTTAGTCCTTAGTTTTGTCCATTTTCCTCACTTGATGACAAAGGGGGAGAAATCTGAGAGTTAGTCTTCAAACGGGATCTATTTTGGGGCTTATAAACATTATTAAGTTACAAACTCTTGGTTCTTCTCGAGTGTTTTGATGTAATGAATTGTAACTTAAGCCCGATGGTGCTCTGACTCTTTTGGACGTCTTTCTTCGCATTCTTATTCCTCAAAGTATATTAATGCAGGCATGCTGAAATTCGTCAGACACCATCTTTCATCATGCATTTTCAAATTCCTCATATTATATGTCAAATATGTGTATGATTTACAAGATACAGGGGGAGATCTCCATGATATAAATCATCAATGTGCATCTGCTATGCAAAGCAAATTCCTCAAAATATGCACTTCTTCATGGGGTGTCTCTCACTATCTTGATTTCAAATTCCTCAAACTCAGTATTTACACTTCATATTTTTATCCCCGTTGAAAACTTAACCTAATTGTCATAAACCACCAAAAAGGGGGAGATTGTAAGTGCATCTAGTGCCCTTAGTGATTTTGGTGGTTTGAAGACTTATAGGTTAAGGAACTAATGTGTTTGTAAGTGTAAACATGCTCTATAACTTGTTGAGGAGTTTGAGTTATACAATGAATATCGACCCCTAAAAATGAATGTCTTCGGCTGAAGAAATTGGTCTTAACTTGACGACTTTGATCATGAAGAAATTGCGATGAAATTGATATTCCTCGTGAAGATATTGAAGATGAGGAATTCAGTGTGTCGTGAAGAAAATCAGTCTAAAGACTTTGAAGCGTGAAGATTTACCCTTTCTGTTTCATTTTCTTTACTCTTGAGTCATAGGAACACCATACTGTTAAAGGGGGTCGAAGTAATACAATGGAATGAATTTCCTCATGATGCTCAACCCAAGCCTAAAACCTACAAAAGCCTCAAGTGAGGAATATGAGAGACATGAGGACTTTCACAGTTGAAAGTTCCGACCGTTGCCGCGACGCGCGCCACCTCACTGATCTTATCCACCCAACGGTCACAATAGTTAAGGACATTTATGTTAAATCATGTCCGGATGCTCCAAGGCTATAAATAGCCGCCCCCACAACCACTAGTTGGTCGGCTGCTCTGAGAGAAACTGACACTTCTCATTTAGAGCAACCCAAATTTCTCAAAGTCTTTGAGAGAAAATCATGAAGTGAGGAAATACCCCAAACACCGAACCCCAAACCAAAAACCAAGTAATTGAGCATCACTAAAGAATTTGTTCCAGTGTGGAATTAAAGCCTTTTACCTTTGAGGACTGGGCATCCTCTAGACGGTTAGGCGTCATGGTCTAGAGCATCCAGCAGTCAATTGTGGATCGCTGGGTGACCGAGTTTGTGAGGGTTTGGAAGTCTGCCCTGAAGACTTACCACGAGTGTTGGGCGATGACTGTGTGTCCTTAGCTCAAGGAGAATACGGTAGGGACTGTGTGTCCTTTTGTTTCAATACCAAGCCGCTCCAAACTAGATGTACAACTGTCACAACAGTTGGAACTGGGTCATCAACCACTGTCTTCAACGAGCTACGACAACCTTCGTGGGTGGAAGCCTTGATGTAATAGACAAGGCCGCTTCTTCGTGGACCCCTTGTGGGTCGAGCCCTCCGTGGACTCTCGCAGCCGTTACCCTCCGTGAGTTGAACTCTCGACTAACATGGATGTACAATAGTGCCACCTGTCGGAACCATGCCAAAAATTACCATGTCAATTTCTTCGCGTTTGACCTTCCTAAATTCTACTCCTTACTACATGTGCAAAGTCTTTACTTTTCCGCTGCCATATTTGTTGACTAGCATGTGTAGGGTGCACTAGACTTGTTAGAATTGCTATAATATGCCAACCATAAAATTAGGAAAAGGCTAGGATTTTAATTTATGCAAGTAGTCTATTCACCGCACCCCTAGACATATCTTCTATCGATAACTCAATTGGTATGAGAGCAAGGTCTCCAAAACCTTGGTTTAATCACCATTGGAGGAAGATGAATGTGACTAGTTCAGAATTTTTATTTGTAGAGTGACCATTCTCAACGGTGAGTATTTTAGACAATGGAAATATGAGATGCTTGATATATTTGATGAATTCCATTTGCGCAAGTATGTTGAATATCCCTATGCCCCTCCCATTGGTCCCATACATCCTTCTCATGATGATGAAATTGATATGCTTGGTAATATTAACATTATTAAGCTAATCATTAGAGGACTACTAAGAAATGTGCTTAATCAAATGCAAAACTTTCAGTGTGCTCATACTTTGTGGAAAGACTTAGAGGAAAGATATCCAAACTATTACTTGAAAAATCTTGATATCATTATCCACAAATGCATTCCCTTTCACAAAATGAATCCAAATGATCCTAATTTTGATAAATGTCTATTTGAGCTTTGTGACCTCATGCGTTCTAAAGGAGATGTCATTACCATTAACAATATCATTGTTGAAGCCATTCGTATGCACAAATATGAACATTGTCATAGTCAAATTTCTGATGAAATTATTGTTTCTTATGATGAGGGAACTTCATCCGATGATGACTATATGGAGCATGGATACTATAATGAAGATGAGGAGTTTGACATTGAGTATGAGAAGACCATGGGGAACCTTAGTCTTACGGTGAACCTTAGAGACTACATGACCGGAGGAAAGGAGTGGATACTTGACAGTGGATGCACCGATCACATGAACGGAGATAAAGACAAGTTCAATGAGCTCACACCAAACCATGGACCTCGAAGATATGTGACCTTTGGAGATAACTCCAAGGGGTAAGGTACTTATTCTTGGTAAGGTGGATGTATCTCATGATAGTTCCATTAAAAATGTCATGCTTGTTGAATCCCTTGGTTACAATCTTCTTTCTGTATCTAGACTAGCAGACTTTGGTTTCGATGTGTTATTTATGAAAGTTGACTGCCGAGTATTTCATAGCGACAACCATATCATTGTATTTACTGGTTTCCGTAGAGGTGATCTATACATTGTCGATTTCACTAAGATTGGTTGGTTGTGGCATAGAAGGTTAGGACATGTTGGTATGCGTAATCTTGACAGGCTCATCAAAGGTGACCATATTCTTGGTGTTATGGATGTTATCTTTGACAAAGATAGACTTTGTAGTGCTTGTCAAGCAGGAAAGCAAGTTGCTGGAAGTCGTTCCATGAAGAACATCATGACTACAAGAAGGCCACTCGAGCTGCTACACATGGATCTCTTTGGTCCTAATGCATACAAGAGCCTCAGTGGAAATTAGTATGGTCTAGTCATTTTTGATGATTTTTCAAGATTTACTTGGGTACTCTTTCTTGATGATAAGTCGCAGGTACAAAATATCTTCCATAACTTCGCTCGGAAAGCTCAAAATCAGTTCGAAGTGAAGATCAAGAAAGTTCGGAGCGATAACAGAACAGAGTTCAAGAACATGGATGCAGATACTTTTCTTGATTAAGAGGGTATCTCACATGAGTTCTCGGCGACTTACACACCTAAAAAAATGGAGTTGTTGAGAGGAAGAACCGGACTCTCATAGAGATGGCTAGAATGATGCTTGACGAATACAAGATGCCAAGACACTTTTGGGCAGAAGCCATGGAAACAGCTTGCCATTCCATTAACCAACTCTACTGACACAAGCTTCTCGGTAAAATGGCATACGAGCTTCTCACCGGTAACAAACCCCAAGTTGGATACTTTCGAGTATTCGGTTCTAAGTGCTACATTCTTGATAAGCATCGTTGCTCTAAATTTGCTCCTAAATCTTATGAAGGTTTCCTACTCGGTTATGGATCAAACTCTCACACTTATAGTGTCTACAACAACTTCAGTCGAAAAGTTGAAGAGACGGTAGGTGTGAAGTTTGATGAGACTAATGGTTCGCAAGTCGAACAATTTCCAAATGATGTAGGAGATAAGGAACCTTCGGAAGCCATCCAAGATTTATCTATTGGCAAGATTCATCCCATGGAGGTGAAGGAAAGTACCTCATCAACTCAAGTGGAATCCCCTAATTTGCATCACGGCGAACCACAGAATGACATGGGGGCATCCACAAGTGGTACATGACATGATGAAGAAGAGGAAGAAGTACATCGTGATGATCCACCTCAATCTTCCTCACCACCGCCTCATGGAGATGACATCGTCAATGACAACGTGCAAGAAGAAGATGATGAAGAAGAAGCTCCACCATCCAACAAGAAGAGGCTATCATGAGTTCGAGCAAGAGTGGACAAAGATCATCTGCTAGATCAAATCTACGGTGACATAGAAACCGGGAGAATCACTTGCTCTAAATCTCGTTTAGCTAAATTTTGTGAGCATTATTATTTCATCTCTAGCATTGAGCCTTTGAAGGTTGAAGAAGCCCTTCAAGACTCAGATTGGGTGAATGCCATGCACGAAGGTCTACACAACATCGAGAGGAACAAAGTGTGGACACTTTTCGAGAAGCCAAGCGAAGAGTACAACATTATCGGTACAATATGGGTGTTTCGGAACAAGCAAGATGAAGATGGACAAGTTGTATGCAACAAGGCGCATCTCGTAGCCCAAGGATACACGCAAGTCGAAGGTATGGACTATGGTGAGACTTATGCCCCCGTTTCTAGACTTGAAGCCATTCGCATTCTTGTAGCTTATGCCAATCACCATGATATTACACTTTACCAAATGCATATCAAAAGTGCTTTTCTAAATGCTGAAATTGAGGAGGAAGTTTATGTTAAACAACCTCCCAGCTTCGTGAACTCTAAGAAACCTAATCATGTTTACAAACTTCGTAAAGCTTTATATGGTCTTAAACAAGCCCCTAGAGCTTAGTACAAATGCCTAACAAAGTTTCTCATTGAAAAGGGTTTTGAGATTGGTAAAATTGACGCAACCTTATTCACTAGAAGAGTCAGTGGTGAACTATTTGTATGTCAAATATGTGTGGATGATATTATCTTTGGTTCTACTAACCCACATTTTAGTGAGAGATTTGGAAAGTTGATGTTAGAGAAATATGAGATGTCAATGATGTGCGAGCTGAAATTCTTCCTTGGGTTGCAAATCAAACAATCGAGAGAAGGCATGTTTATCTCTCAAACCAAGTACACCAAGGACATAATCAAGAGGTTCAACATGCAAGAATGCAAAGGTATGAGAACCCCCATTCCTACTAGTGGATGATGACTCACAAGTATAGGGGATCAATCGTAGTCCTTTCGATAAGTAATAGTGTCGAACCCAACGAGGAGCAGAAGGATCTGACAAGTGGTTTTCACCAAGGAAATATCTGCAAGCACTAAAATTGTCGGTAACAAGTGGTTGTGTGGTGAGATGATTCGTAGCAAGCAACAAGTAAAAAAAGTAGCAACGATGCAGAAAAATGGCCCAATCCCTTTTGTAGCAAGGGACAAGCCTGGACAAAGTCTTATCGGAGAAAAAACGCTCCCGAGGACACACAGGAATTTCTCTCATGCTAGTTTCATCATGTTCCTATGATTCACGTTCGTTACTTTGATAGTTTGATATGTGGGTGGACCGACGCTTGGGTACTGCCCTTACTTGGACAAGCATCCCACTTATGATTAACCCCTCTCGCAAGCATCCGCAACTATGAAAGAAGAATTAAGACAAAGTCTAACCATAGCATTAAACTAGTGGATCCAAATCAGCCCCTTACGAAGCAACGCATAAACTTGGATTTAAGCTTCTGGCACTCTAGCAACCCATCATTTACTTACTACTTCCCAATGCCTTCCTCTAGGCCCCAAAAATGGTGAAGTGTTATGTAGTCGACGTTCACATAACAACACTAGAGGAAAAACAACATACAACATATCAAATTACCGAACGAATACCAAATTCACATGACTACTATTAGCATGACTTATCCCATGTCCTCAGGAACAAAAGTAACTACTCACAAAGCATAATCATATCCATGACCAGAGAGGTAATGAGTAGCATCAAGGATCTGAACATAAACTCTTCCACCAAATAATCCAACTAGCATCAACTACAAAGAGTAATCAACACTACTAGCAACCTTACAAGTACCAATCGGAGTCGCGAGACGGAGATTGGTTACAAGTGATGAACTAGGGTTTGGAGATGAGATGGTGCTGATGAAGATGTTGATGGTGACGAGTCCCCTCCGATGTGAGGAGTGTTGGTGATGACGATGGCGACGATTTCCCCCTCCGAGAGGGAAGTTTCCTAGGCAGGATCGTCCTACCGGAGCTC
This sequence comes from Hordeum vulgare subsp. vulgare, assembly GCF_904849725.1. NCBI lineage: Eukaryota > Viridiplantae > Streptophyta > Magnoliopsida > Poales > Poaceae > Hordeum > Hordeum vulgare. Next base: position 65,626,722 of record NC_058522.1, read on the forward strand.
TAGATTGGTTCTGCTCAAGTTCCGCCTCGTGGCCACGACGAATCCACGAAAAAGCTCCTCCCTGATTTTTTTCTGGATTAAACCCTTCATGTAGCAGAAGAGAGGGGCCAGTGGGCCAGCAGGCTGCCCACAAGCCCTCATGGCGCGGTTTGGGGGGGGGGGTGGCCGCGCCGTGCAGGCTTGTGGCCACCTGCACGCGCCCCTCTGGCACTTCTTCGGCCAGTATTTTTTAGAAATTCGAAAAAAATCCTCGTTGATTTTTACGGCGTTTGGAGTTGCGCAGAATAGGTACCTCAACTTTGCTCCACTTTCAGGCCAGAATTCCAGCTGCCGGCATTCTCCCTCTTCATGTAAACCTTGCAAAATAAGAGAGAAAATGCATAAGTATTGTACCGTGAAGTGAAATAACAGCCCAAGAAGCGATAAATATCAACATGAAAACATGATGCAAAATGGACGTATCAACTCCCCCAAGCTTAGACCTCGCTTGTCCTCAAGCGAAAGCCTAGCTCAATAAATATGTCCACATGTTTAGGGAGAGAGGTGTCGACAAAACAAGATACAAACATGCATGCATCATGATCATGATCAGAACAGCAATACCAACATATAATCTCTCATGCTAAAGTGATAATTCCTTCACAAAGTAAAGCATGGATCAAGAACCTTACCGAGAAGTAACAACCGATAGCCTTTAGTCATTGAAGCAATTGCAATTTATCACAACATCAAAAAGAGTCAAATAAGAGCTTGTAAAGCAAATCCACATACTCAATCATTCTTTCGTTCTCTACAATTGCTACAACTCACGTGGTACTCATGAGATCAAAGTTTCAGCTGGACACAAAGAAAGATAGGGGCTTACAGTTTTGCCTCCCAACTGCTTACCTCAAGGGTAATGTCAACAATAAGGATGAATGAATACTTACCTCCAAGTTGACATATGAATATAGATCTTTCCCAAGCATATGACGGTAGCCAACATAAAGGCGAAACAAGGAATTGGTGAAGATCACCATGACTCTTTCAGGGGCAAAAAGTAAAGGTACAAGATAGGCCCTTCGCAGAGGGAAGCAAAGGTCGTCATGCTCTTTTGAGGTTTGGATGCGTGTCCTCTTAGTGCGGAGGAACGTCACTTTATATTGCCTCCTGTGATAAAGAACTTTATTATGCAATCTGTCGCTTTTATGTCTTCCTCATCACTGGTTCGTACGAAGCTTATTTTCCACACACTAATAGATCATACATATTAGAGAGCAATTTTTATTGCTTCCACCGATGAAAACTTACTTGAGGGATCTTATTCAATCCATAGGTAGGTATGGTGGACTCACATGGCAAAACTGGTTTGAAGGTTTATGGATGCACACGTAGTATCTCTACTTGGTGCAAGAGGTTTGGCTAATGTGAGGTGGAAGCAATCATCACATGCTAAGGGATCTCTAATCATATAACATTGTTCGGAGCCAAGCAAACACAATTCATTATGTTGTCTTCCTTGTCCAACCTCTACTTCTAGGCATGTAATAGTTTAGTGAGTGTTCACAATCATAGATGGTGTCACAGATGATATATTTATATGTGAACCTCTCCTTCTTTATCACTTCCTATTAATTGCAACAATGACCAAGGTCTACGTTTGCCTACCATCAACAAGTTTCAATCCTCATTCTTTTTATATATGAAGCCATCACTTCCCATAAGATCATTACATGATCTTTCATGCTTTTGTTCTATTCTCACTCTTTTGATCATGGCAAGAGGCAAAGCCCTTCAACTAAGACACTCTTTATTATATGGCTCACGAGCTCGAATACATCGGGGGTGAAACAAAGCAAAACTCAAGACTAAAACACTAATACTTTTCATCTACTAGAGAAAAAGAAAACTAAAAAGGAACAAACTAAAACAAAGGTAAAGGCAAAAGATGTGATGGTGATACGATACCGGGGCAACTCCCCCAAGCTTGGCACAAGCCAAGGGGATTGCCCATACCTATGTTTAGTTGTCTTCCTTTGGTGGTGATGGTGGAGGAGTTGTTGCAACATGGGCTTGATCCTCCGTCTTCCAAGGCATAGGTGCTCCATCATGGAAAGATGAACGAGTCTCCGGAATCCTCAAATCTGCAGCCAACCGTATTGATTTAAATCAATACTCATACTCATAGTTTTGGTTCTGCTGGTCATAGATCTGGGCTGGAGTTGATCAATCCTGTCATAGAGCCTGGAGAGGTGCTTCCCAATGTCATTGGCATCAGTCCTGTGCTTGCTGGTGAACTCCGTGATCATCATGTGGTTGGCGTTGAGTCCACGCTCCACCATCCCTTGGCACTTGAAGACTTGTTGCTCCATTGCTTCAAGCCTCATCTCCATGCTTCCGGTCTTCTTAGGCCCCTCAACATCACGGATGTGCAACATCCCCTCACACATCTCGATAGATTGAGGGTGTTGCAATACTCCCGTGAGGTAGGGATTGATGACCTTCTCGAAGATCTTGTCCTTCGGAGCTTTTGGGGAAGTCATAACGATCTAGATCTGCAACAGAAACAGGCTCAAAACGAAAAACAGAGGGAATCTGCGTGATGCAGGGGTCAGACCAAACGGGAGTATATATAATGATTTTTTTCAGACCAGAAGGAGTACCCTGCATGAAAACGAAGTCCGGGAGGCGCACGAGGTGGCCACAAGCCCTCACGGCACGACCAGGGGGTGGGCCCGCGCCGTGCAGGCTTGTCGCCTCCTCGCGCACTTCCCGGACTACTTCCATTTTTTGTATTTTTTCAAATATTAGAAAACGGAGAAAAATTCCTACTGGAAAAGTTTTGGACTCTGTTTTCTTACCGAATCACATACCTCTTCATTTTCGAAGTCTGAAACAGGCTGATAAATATCCCTTAGGTATTCTTCCGGAGTTATGGTATTGATAGTATTGCTTTCAACATTTATGGGAGTACCTGAGATATAATGCTGGATTCTCTGCCCATTTACCACTCTCGGACAATTACCTTCTGTGTTGTTGATCTTGATAGCACCGGAACAATATACTTCCTCAACAACATAGGGACCTTCCCATTTAGAGAGAAGCTTGTCTGCAAAGAATCTTAAACGAGAGTTATATAGCAAGACATAATCACCTACATTGAACTCACACTTCTGTATCCTCTTATCATGCCACCTCTTAACCTTCTCTTTGAACAACTTGGCATTCTCATCAAGCGAGCTAATATCAAATAACCTCTTCTCATCGGCAAGTTTGAAATGAAAGTTGAGCTCTTTGATTGCCCAATAAGCTTTATGCTCTAGCTCAAGAGGTAAATGACATGCTCTACCGTACACCATTTTGTACGGAGACATGCCCATGGGATGCATCATCGAGCTTCTTAGACCAATTCTTTCTAGACCTGTTAACAGTCTTTTGCAGAATCAGTTTAATCTCTCTATTACTTAGCTCTACTTGACCACTGGACTGAGGGTGATAGGGAGACACAATTCTATGGTTGACATCATACTTAGCAAGCATTTTACGGAAAGCACCATGAATGAAGTGTGAACCACCGTCGGTCATTAGATATATAGGGACTCCAAATCTAGGGAAGATAACTTCTTTCAACATCCTGATAGAGGTGTTGTGATCAGCACTACTAGTGGGGATAGCTTCTACCCACTTAGTGACGTAATCAACAACAACTAGGATATGAGTATACCCATTGGATTTTGGAAAAGGTCCCATATAATCAAAGCCCCAGACATCAAATGGTTCAATGACAAGTGAATAGTTCATAGGCATTTCCTGACGTTTGCTAATATTACCTATTCTTTGACATTCATCACAAGACAAGACAAACTTACGGGCATCCTTGAAGAGAGTGGGTGAAAAGACCTCGATGACGCCTAGAGGGGGGGTGAATAGGCTATTTAAAAACTTCTTCGGATTTGGCTTGAAACTAATGCAAAAATGAACTAAGAGGGTACTTGTCAAGCACAAATCCTAAATGCACTAGGCACTGCAACGTGTATCAACAACACGATCTACCAAGATGGACATAATACAGTTACTAACAAGCACAAGTAAGTTACACAAACTTACTTGAGATATATCACACGACAAGTAGGTGAAACAACACAAGATACTAGATCACACTATATCACACGATATATCAAAGGCTGCAAGTATGAACGTGTCGATATAGAGGGTTTGCTTGAATGATTAATCTTGTACAAGAAATAGCCAACACAATATAATGAGCACAAACAATATGCAATGTATGTATGCTCAAGTAACACAAGTAAACCACAAGTAAGGAGTTAGGGTTAAGGATAACCAAGGTCACTGAGACGAAGATGTATCCCGATGTTCACTTCCTTGGAGGGAAGCTAGTCACCGTTAGGGAGGTGGATGTTACCACGAAGGCACACCAACGCCACAAAGGCTCACCCTATTCTCCTTTTGAGATAACACCACGAAGGCGTTTTTCAACCACTAGTGGTAAGCCTTTGAGGTGGCTTCCAAACCCTCACAAACTTTTCCGGGGGGTAATCACACGGATTGATTCCTCTACGAAGAACTCCTACCGCCTAGGAGTCTCCAACCTCCAAGAGTAACAAGATCACGGGGAATGCTCAAAACTTGCTCAAATCTCAAATAGCTTGGGTTGAGAGGAGGAGAGGGAGACGATCTATGTTTTGATTGGAACAACTCTCAAAGGGGCTCACAAATGCTCTTGGGATCTAAGATTTGGTGTGAGCAAATGTGTGTGAGGTAGAAGTGTGTTCTTATGACGATAAGGCTGTGTTGGGCAACCCTCTCACAAAGTGGGAGGTGGGTATTTATAGTGGGGAGAGAAAAACAGCCGTTGGGGACACTTTAAGTCACACAGGGTCTGGACGTCCGACAGTTTCCGGAAGTCCGGGCGTCCGCGAGGGGTCGGACGTCCGAGGCCTCTAGATATCATTGAAAATACTGTGAATTGAACAGCGACCGGACGTCCGGAGAAGGCCGGAAATCCGAGTTATTCGACTCAACTTCTACTGGTGGGAGGTTCCGGATTTCCGAAAGGGGACGGACGTCTGGAGGGAGCCGGAAATCGGAGTTATAGGGCTCAAGTTCTTCTGGTGCAGGGCTCCAGATTTCCGAAGCCTGTCGGTCGTCCGACCCTTGACCGGCCCTCGGACATCCGGAGGGAGCCGGAAGTCCGGGTTATATGGCTCAAGTTTCTTTGGTGCATAGTTTCGGAATTCCGAAGCTAGACGGATATCCGGGCCTCGGACGTCCGGAGAGAGCCGGAAGTCCGAGTTATATGGCTCTGATTTCTCTGGTATAGGATTCCGGATTTCCGAAGCAGTCAGTCGTCCGGCCCTCGGACGTCCGGAGTAAGCCGGATGTCTGAGGCACTGGTTCTGTTTTCAGATAACAGCAGAGCAGTGGAGATGTGGTCTGAGCAGAACAATGGAGATGTAGTTTGAGCAAGTTCATCGCAAAACCTGTGATCCCCTCTTAATAGTGCGGGATCCCTAACGACTCAAGAATCATAAAAGGGGTATTGATGATCCATACTTGAGTGTATACTTTTATTCGTTGATCATCACTCCGCACAACTAACGTCAAAGGAACTGAGACCTTTGAGTTAGCCCTTTCACTTGAGCTTGATGTTGTTGTTGTTCCTTCTTGGCTCAAGTTGAAAGCAAGACATGATGAAGTCTTCAAGTAGCTCTCCCATACATAGTGTGGAAAGCCTAGCTTATGTATTCATCTTCATTTGTCCACCATGTGAACATCCACAAGAATCAAGCATGTAGTGCTCAGGAATGCTTATCTTGATCTTGTCCTTGTTAGCACATGAGCTTGTCCTTATCAACACATGATCATTGACAATAGTTTCAATGATATATTCGTGCTGCTCCACTTGAACTTGCACACCACAATCTTGATGACGATCACCACTTGACGTCATCCTTCATGGGTTGTATGAGATCTTCCTTTTGACACAAGCCCAATGGAAGCACACCTAACCCCCACATAGGAGTCTCACAAAGACCATGGGTTAGTACACAAACACGTAATGGACAATGCTTACCATACCATGGGATCACTTGATCCCTCTCGGTATATCTTATATGCTTTGTGTGTTGATCATCTTGATTTACTCTTTGTCTGAGATCTTGATCAACCTAGTGTCTCTATGACCATTCTTTGGATAATACCTTGAATAACATCTTGGTCATCATATAAACTCCTTGAACCCAACAGATGGACTTCAAGAAGTGCCTATGGAAAAATCCTATAAATATAACTTAAGGCAACCATTAGTCCTTAGGAATTATCATCAATTACCAAAACCACATATGGAGATATATGCTCTAACAGTGGGCCAATAGAAACCTGATTGCAATACCTTGTGTGCAGTTCTATCTCCCGCATGGTGTCCTCCGTAGGCCTCGGAGTGACACTTCTGTAGGATATGTCCCCGTTCATGTTCAGGTACACAACGTCTAATAACACCACCTACTCCATCCTTATAAAGGTGAGGATCATCCCAAAAGTAATGTCTTAAGTCAAAGAAGAATTTCTTTTTTTGCTGGTACGTGAAACTAGGTGGTATGTATTTGGCAACGATATAGTCCGCATAATCAGCATACCACGGTGCACTACGTGAAGCATTGATGACATTCAATTGCTCATCGGGAAAGCAATCATCAATAGGTTGTGGGTCGTCAAGAACGTTCTCCAACCTAGACAAGTTATCTGCTACGGGGTTATCAGCACCCTTTCTGTCGACAAGTTATCAGCTACGGGGTTATCAACACCCTTTCTGTCGACAAAGTGCAAATCAAATTCTTGTAGCAAGAGAACCCATCTGATAAGTCTAGGTTTAGCGTCCTTCTTCTCCATGAGGTACTTAATAGCAGCATGATCAGTGTGAATAGTGACTTTGGAATCAACTATGTAAGACCTGAACTTTTCACATGCAAACACGACTGCTAAAAATTCCTTCTCCGTAGTAGCATAGTTTCTCTGGGTGCTGTCTAGAGTTTTACTAGCGTAGTGAATAACATTCAACTTACTATCGACTCTTTGCCCTAGAACATCACCAATAGCATAATCACTAGCGTCACACATGATCTCAAAAGGTAAGTTCCAATCAGGTGGTTGAACAATAGGTGGAGTTATCAAAGCCCTCTTAAGTATTTCGAAGGCTTACTCACAATCGTCGACAAAAACAAAAGGAATATCCTTTTGCAAGAGATTGGTAAGAGGCCTAGAAATCTTAGAGAAGTCTTTGATGAACCTTCTATAGATACCAGCATGACCAAGGAAACTTCTTATACCTTTGATATCTGTGGGGTATGGCATTTTCTCGATTGCATCAACCTTAGCCTTATCGACTTCAATACCTCTTTCAGAAATTTTATGTCCTAAGATGATGCCTTCATTAACCATAAAGTGGCACTTCTACCAATTCAAGACAAGATTGGTGTCTTTACATCTCTGCAAGACTCGATCAAGGTTGTTGAGGCAATCATCATAGGAAGACCTGTAAACGGAGAAGTCATCCATGAAAACCTCAACAATCTTTTCACAAAAGTCAGAGAATATAGCCATCATACATCTTTGAAAGGTGGCAGGTGCATTACATAAGCCAAAAGGCATACGTCTATAAGCAAAGGTACCGAAAGGACAGGTGAAAGTGGTTTTCTCCTGATCAGATTGTGCAACTGGTATTTGGGAGAAACCAGAATATCCGTCTAGAAAGCAAAAAGTGTGTGTCTTTGGACAACCTTTCTAGCATTTGGTTGATAAAAGGCAAAGGGTAATGGTCTTTCCTAGTGGCTTTATTCAGTTTCTAAAATCGATTACCATCCTATAGCGAGTAATAATCCTCTGTGGGATCAATTCATCCTTATCATTAGGGACAACGATAATGCCTCCCTTCTTAGGGACACAATGCACCGGACTCACCCAATCGATATGAGCAACAGGATAGATAATACCCGCTTCCAGGAGATTTAGTATTTCTTTTCTCACTACTTCTTTCATCTTAGGATTTAATCTCCTTTGATGATCAGCAACTGGTTTGAAATCAGGGTCGGTTTTAATCTTGTGCTGGCATAGAGTAGGACTAATTCCATTAAGATCATCAAGAGTATATCCAATAGCAGCACGGTGCTTCCTTAGAGTTTTTAGTAACTTCTTTTCTTCATGCTCTGAGAGGCTAGCACTAATAATAACAGGATATATCTCTTTTTCATCAAGATAAGCATACTTAAGAGTATCAGGCAACTGTTTAATCTCGAACACAGGATCACCCTTTGGTGGGGGTGGATCCCCAAGTAGTTCAACAGTCAAGTTATTCTTAAGGATAGGATATTGTTCTAATACAACTCTATCTACCTCATCCCTTTCATCCATATGCATATCATTTTCATGCTCAAGCAAGTATTGCTCTATGGGATCAGTAGGAGGCACGACAATAGAGGCTAAGGCAATAGTTTCATCCCTACTAGGAAACTCCTTTTCATGAGGTTGTCTACCAAACTTAGAGAAATTGAACTCATGTGACACACCTTCAAAGCCAACAGTGACACTTTGCTTCTCACAATCAATATGAGCATTGACGGTATTGAGAAAAGGTCTGCCAAATATGATGGGACAAAAGCTATCTTGTGCGGTAGCAAGAACGAGGAAATCAGCAGGATACTTTGTTTTACCACATAAGACTTCAACATCCCTAACAATTCCCACAGGGCAGACAATATCTCTATTGGCAAGCTGAATAGTGACATCAATGGGCTCTATCTCAACAGGTGCAATCTCATCTTTGATTTCATCATATAAGGATTGAGGTATTGCACTAACACTAGCACCCACGTCACATAAGCAATGATAACAATGATCTCCTATCTTAATAGAAACAACAGGCATGCCAACAACAGGCCTATGTTTGTCTCTAACGTGAGGTTTAGCAATTCTAGCAGCATCTTCACATAAGTGAATATTATGTCCCTCAACATCGTCGGACAGAAGATCTTTGATAATATCAATGATAGGTTCAACTCTAATTTGCTCAGGGGGTGTACGTGTTCTAATATAGCCTCTACGTATCACAGTTGAAGCTTTAGAATGATCCTTTATCCTAACATGGAAAGGTGGTTTCTCAATGTAAGCACTGGGAACAACAGGATCATTATAGGCAATGACTTTCTCTTCAACTGGAGTGGATTTAACTACATTAACTTCTAAAGGAGGATGATATTTAAACCACTTTTCTTTGGGGAGATCAATATGAGCAGCAAAGGATTCACACAATGAAGCTACTATCTCAGAGTCAAGTCCATACTTAGCTCTAAAGTCACAAAAAGTATTTGTCCCAACAAAGGATTTAACGCAATCAAACGTGAAATTCATACTTGACTCCTTACCTTCTTCAAGCTCCCAATCTTCCGAGTTGCGTTTAATTCTCTCCAATAAATTCCATTTGAAGTCAATATCTCTCTTCATAAAAGAACCGGTACAAGAAGTGTCAAGCATCGTGCGATCATCATGAGAAAGACGAGCATAGAAGTTCTGAATGATAATTTCTCTCGAGAGCTCATGATTGGGGCATGAACATAACATTGATTTAAGCCTCCCCAAGCTTGAGCGATGCTTTCTCTGTCACGAGGCCAAAAATTATAAATATAATTCCGATCACAATGTACTAAATGCATATGATAAAACATTTGATGAAATTCCAATTTCAACCGATTGTAGTCCCATGATCCAGTATCATCACATAGCCTATACCATGTCAACGCCTGATCCTTCAAAGATAAAGGAAATACCTTCTTCTTGACCTCATCCTCGGGCAAACCTGCAAGCTTAAATAAACCACAAACTTCATCTACATAGATTAGATGCAAGTTTGGATGTGATGTTCCATCTCCTGTAAAAGGATTAGCCAGCAGTTTCTCAAGCATACCCGAAGGAAATTCAAAGAAAATATTTTCAGTAGGTGCAGCAGGTTGACGAGCAGAAGGATCTGACAAGTGGTTTTCAGCAAGGAAATATGTGCAAGCACTGAAATTGTCGATAACAAGTGGTTGTGTGGTGAGATGATTCGTAGCAAGCAACAAGTAACAAAAGTAGCAACGGTGCAGCAAAGTGGCCCAATCCCTTTTGTAGCAAGGGACAAGCCTGGACAAATTCTTATAGGAGGAAAAACGCTCCCGAGGAGACACGGGAATTTCTCTCATGCTAGTTTCATCATGTTCCTATGATTCACGTTCGTTACTTTGATAGTTTTATATGTGGGTGGATCGGCGCTTGGGTACTACCGTTACTTGGACAAGCATCCCACTTATGATTAACCCCTCTCGCAAGCATCCGCAACTACGAAAGAAGAATTAAGACAAAGTCTAACCATAGCATTAAACTAGTGGATCCAAATCAGCCCCTTACGAAGCAACGCATAAACTAGGGTTTAAGCTTCTGTCATTCTAGCAACCCATCATCTACTTACTACTTCCCAATGACTTCCACTAGGCCCAAATAATGGTGAAGTTTTATGTAGTCGACGTTCACATAACACCACTAGAGGAAAAACAACATACAACATATCAAATTACCGAACGAATACCAAATTCACATGACTACTATTAGCATGACTTATCCCATGTCCTCAGGAACAAAAGTAACTACTCACAAAGCATAATCATATCCATGACCAGAGAGGTAATGAGTAGCATCAAGGATCTGAACATAAACTCTTCCACCAAATAATCCAACTAGCATCAACTACAAAGAGTAATCAACACTACTAGCAACCTTACAAGTACCAATCGGAGTCGCGAGATGGAGATTGGTTACAAGTGATGAACTAGGGTTTGGAGATGAGATGCTGCTGATGAAGATGTTGATGGTGACGAGTCCCCTCCGATGAGAGGAGTGTTGGTGATGACGATGGCTACGATTTCCCCCTCCGGGAGGGAAGTTTCCCCGGCAGGATCGTCCTACCGGAGCTCTAGATTGGTTCTGCTCAAGTTCCGCCTCGTGGCTACGGCGAATCCACGAAAAAGCTCCTCCCTAATTTTTTTCTGGACGAAACCCTTCATATAGAAGAAGAGGTGGGCCAGTGGGCCAGCAGGCTACCCACAAGCCTTCATGGCGCGTCCTGGGGGGTGGCCACGCCGTCTGGGCTTGTGGCCACCTGCACGCGCCCCTCTGGCACTTCTTCGGCCCAGTATTTTTTATAAATCCAAAAAAAAATCCTCGTTGATTTTTACGGCGTTTGGAGTTGCGCAGAATATGTATCTCAACTTTGCTCCACTTTCAGGCCAGAATTCCAGCTGCCGGCATTGTCCCTCTTCATGTAAACCTTGCAAAATAAGAGAGAAAAGGCATAAGTATTGTACCGTGAAGTGAAATAACAGCCCAAGAAGCTATAAATATCAACATGAAAACATGATGCAAAATGGACGTATCAGTGGACATGTTCACCTCACTAAGGAGGACAAACCAGTTGATCAAAAGGTTTATCGATCAATGATTGGGTCATTGATGTATTTATGTGCCTCCCGTCCTGACATCATGTTGAGTGTTTTCATGTGTGCCCGATATCAAGCGACACCTAAAGAGTGTCATCTATTGGCTATTAAAAGAATAGCGAGATACCTAATACATACACCAAACTTTGGCGTATGGTATCCCAAGGGATCTTCTCTTAATCTTGTTGGCTATTCCGACTCGAACTATGTAGGAGACAAGTTTCATAGAAAATCCACCACAGGTACATGTCAATTTCTTGGTGATCTCTTGTGTCTTGGTCATCCAATAAACAAAACTCGGCATCTTTATCTACTGCCGAAGCGGAATAGATTGCCACTGGATCATGTTGTGCGCAATTATTATGGATGACTCAAACTCTTAAGGATTATGGTATTCATGTTAGAAAAGTTCCATTGTTATGTGACAATTAAAGTTCTATTAAAATTGCCTATAATCTTGTGCAACATTCTAGAACAAAACATATTCAAGTGCGACATCATTTCATTTGTGATCATGTTGGTAAAGGGGATATAAATCTCAAGCATGTTCGTACCGACAAACAATTAGCTGGTATCTTTACCAAACCACTTGATGAGAAAGTGTTTTGTCATTTGAGGAGTGAGTTGAACATCATTGATGCTTCAAACTTGAGCTAGAGTCACTCTGATGCTTGCAAGGGAATGAGCTTGATTGACTATTTCATGATGCTATTGATATGACTATCTTATATCTTGGAAAACTATGCTCCTTTGTAGTGCATCTAATCTTTTGTAGGTACTTTGAAGAAATACACTCCACAAGGTTGCCATCAACTCACATCAAAAGCAATCTTGACATAGCCAAGTATCAACAACCCCTTCTTTGAAGATGGAGGAAGAAGACACCAAAATCATATCCTTGACAATCATATGATGATGTATTTCACTCATGACATTTGGATATATTATGTTCTTCCTTGCATGACTAATAATTGTAGGTGGAAAGTGAACCAAAACTACATGGATAGCTCCCAACTCAAGATGATCTTCATCCACATTGAGCATCCACGCCATCCACGACAAGTCCACCTACATGCCACGTCATCAACATCATTCGAAGGTATGTACTCATATCCTTGATAAAGCTTTGAACGAAGTCATGAGGTAAAGCAAATCAAGTGATATGAAGACATTAAAATGCTTAATCGAAAAATGGTAACCTCATTTCATGCTTAACGATGAGTATGACCTATGATCAAGCAATCTTGCTTGACTCCTCAAGTGAAATACTCTAATATAGGTGACCTAGTCACCGCCCTACATCTAGATGGAGATTCTTGTATGGTTCACAATTTTTATTGCATACTTTGTTGGAACCATTAAACTCTCATCTATATGTATGCATATTTTCATAAAATAAAATAAAACACAATTTTATTTCATGGTTAGTATCTTATAACATTCTTTAGATTATTATCTGTCTATTCTCAGTTATGGAGTTGATTTTCATTGCAACTCGGTTTCACCGATCTGGGAATCTCGGTCCAACCAATTTCTCCCAGAGGCCTGATTTTCATTCTTGGTTCTACCAAATCACATTGCCTCGGTGACTCCGATATTATCACTGCCTTTGATTTTTTGTTTTTTCTGGACTTTTGCCTTAGGGGGAGAAAGATTTTCAATGGTCCCATGTTTCATTACCTCCTAAGATCTTATTGAATATTTTGTGAAACAAAATCAGTTTTAGCATAATTTTCGAGGGGGAGAAAACTTCTCTAGGGGGAGAAAACCTCAGTGATCCCACAATATAAGAGGGAGAGTCATCCAGGATCCCTAACCTAGGGGAGATAGTTCAAGGAACTCTTATCCATATTAAAAGGGAGAGAACATTCAATGCATCCTTACCTACTATCTAAGGGGTAGAAAAATTCAAGGAACCCTTATCAAAGAGAGAAGTATCAAGGATCCCTTTCTTTCAATGAGCCCTTACCCTCTGACCTTTTTGGAGATTAATGCCAAAGGGGGAGAAATATCAAAGCTTCCAATGAACCTATATGAAGGGAAGAAATATTACCAATAATCTTACACAAAAGGAGGAGAAATATCAATAGGGGGAGATATATGTTCCTAAATGAAGGTCTACCTAAGGGGAGATGTATCAAATCTTATATATTAAGGGGGGAGAGGTAAAATTGTTTCTATCATTGCTTTACTATCTTTTGATTGAACTTGTCTTGCCCTACCTACTCCCAATATCTACATACTATGATTCAAGGGCAGAGGAAATTCTTATATATTCATTCTTAGGGGAGAAAGATCTAAATTCTCCTGGAGACATATTTATCATAAAATCCTATTTTTCAACATGTCTTCAATATCTTGGTACTTTTGGATCACTTTGCATCTTTACAATAGAGTACCCTTGTGTTATCTAACATTTGTTTTCCCAAGTGTACTCCTACTGCTAAGACGCTCGAGAACCTCAAGGTAAGTATATGCATCATATCCTTGTTCATGGTGATCTCTTGTTTCTTGCACATATTGTTTGCAAGAGTGAGTCATGAACATGGAAGTTCTTCATTCACATATGTTTGATGCATATAGCCAAGATTTATATGAATTGTCCTGTCCTTCTACCATGTGTGTGCCCATGTACTCCAAAGAAACTATCCAATAAAAGGGATTGCACACATTTAGGGGGAGCTTGTACTAGTCATATATCTTTCAAAGTTGTCATATTCTAATGCCCATCTTTATTTGAAGCTTTGATTGTATGTTGTCATCAATTACCAAAAAGGGGGAGATTGAAAGCACATATGCTCCGTTGGTGGTTTTGATAATTCATGACAACATACATTGTCTCTTGGACTAACACTTTTACCTAGTATATTTCAGGTTTAGTCCATAGAGAGCATTGGCTAAAAGCTTATGTGGAGATGCCCCTTGATGCAAGAAACGAATAAGATTGGCTCAAGCCTCAAGCAAGAAGACTCTTCATTTTATATTTGTGAGCAATCACTTTTGAGTCCATAGGAAAGCGAATACTATTAAAAGGGGGTGATGTATTATAATAAACTAGTCGCTCAAGTGCTTAGAGATAGCCACCAAAAATACTCAGCCATTTTCCCACATAACTCTTGTGTCCAAAGCCAAATATCCAAAATCGGTGCCACCAAGTTTTTAGATCCGGCCCTACCGATTTTACACTCAGATAGAATCCTAGCCAAACCTAACATTTCGGTACAACCAATTCTGCATCGGTGCTACCGAGTTTAGGTGACCAACATTCTGTTGCCTCGATACACAAAATCAAAATTTCCGAGTTTCACTATCGGTGTCACCGAGTTGGCTCATCTGACCGTTAGCCACCTTTTCAGTTCACTCGAGTTGTGTATATTGGTGTCACGGAGATTCAAAAGTTGCTGCCTTTGTGCAAGTCGGTACCACCGAGTTTATGACTTCGGTGTCACCGAGTTTGTCACTTTAGGTGTAACTGTTGGATTTTGGGTGCTGCCTATATATACCCCTCCACCTACCTCTCATTCGTAGAGGAAGCACTCAGAACACACACTTCATTGCCAAATTCTTTTTTCTGAGAGAGAGCCACCTACTCATGTGTTGAGATCAAGAGATTCCAATCCTACCATTTGAAACTTGATTCTAGCCTCCCCAAGTTACTTTCCACCAAATCAATCTCTCCTACCCATGCCAAATATGTGAGAGAGTGAATGAGCATTGAGGAGACTATATTTAGAAGAACAAGAGCAAGGTGTTCATCATTCTACCACATCTATTACCTTTTGGTGGGTGGTGCCTCCTAGATTGGTCAGGTGTCACTTGGAAGCCTCCTACTTCGTGTTGTCGAGTTGAACCAAGATGTTTGTAAGGGCAAAGAGATCGCCTACTTCGTGAAGATCTATCGTGAGTGAGGCTAGTCCTTCGTGGGCGGAAGACATGGAGGAATAGACAAGGCCGCTTCTTCGTGGACCCCTTATGGGTGGAGCCCCTCGTGAACTCTCGCAACCGTTACCCTTAGTGGGTTGAAGTCTCCACTAACATGGATGTACGATAGCGCCACCTATGGGAACCATGCCAAAAATCACCGTGTCAACTTTTTCACGTTTGATCTTCCTAAACTCTACTCCTTACTACATGTGCAAATTCTTTACTTTTCCGCTGCCATATTTGTTGACTAGCATGTGTAGGGTGCACTATACTTGTTAGAATTGCTAAAATCTGCCAACCATAAAATTTGGAAAAGGCTAGGATTTTAATTTATGCAAGTAGTCCATTCACCCCCTCTAGACATATCTTCTATCGATCTCACAATTTGGCGCCCGCCACTACTAGAAATTCCTGCATTAGTGCCCCTTAGCCAGGTGTGAAAATGTTTCAAAAGTAATCAGCTTTACATGGCTTCCTTGGGAGAATAAGAAGTCAACTTTGAGAGTTGTCGGAGAGCTCCTCGGAAATTCGTGAAGCTTTAACAGCCTGGACACCTTTCACGATAATGACTAGACCTTTTGACTCACAACTCCAAATGATGTGATGTTTTTTTGCATTGGAAAGTAAAATTGATGTAGCTTTTGGTGATGTACGCCTATGACCATGTATTTCCTCCAAAAGGGTGTGGAACAACAAAACTTGCGAAGTAAAAATCGACAACATCAACTTCACTTCAAACTTGTCTTCTTCAAACTTGTTTCTCCAAACTGGTTGCTTCAAGAGCTCATAGGATGTTGTATTTCTTCCAGGCGATACCTAAGTTCAACCAAGAACAATGCGTATGAAGGCATAGTTGTGTCATCAAGATGGCAAGGTAAACTTAAGTTAGCATTCACGTGGTCACGTGTCAGTTTAGCGTGACTTATTGTGATGTGACCTATAATTGTTGAAGACTTGTCACTGGTGGTGTTGTCCTCATCATCCCTCCCCCTCTTTAAAAGGAGTCATCCTCGACTCTTATGGTCCAAACTATGGAGAGAGGTCAAACACGTTAAAAGTTGGACTGACACCATAATCCACGTGGAGGTCAATTTTATATGCATTGTCATTGATCTTTGCAAGTACTTTGAATGGGCTATCTCCACGTGGTTATAACTTGCATTTGCACTGATCTGGGAAAGAATCCTTCCGCAGGTGTACCGACACCAGATCACCTTCTTCAAATAATAACTTCTTTCTTACCTTGTTTGCTCGTTTGGCATATTACATAGTCATCTTCTCAATGTTTTCCTTGGTCTTCTCATGAATTTTCTTCACGAATTCAACACGCTTACTTGCATCAAGATTAGTTCGCTCCCGCATTAGCAAAGGAAAAAGATCTATGGGAGTATCAGGTTTAAAACCATAAAAAAAATCAAAAGAACAATATTTAGGTGGTCGAATGTACCGCCCTGTTGTATGCAAACTCCACATGGGGGAGACACTCTTCCCACATCTTTAAATTCTTCTTCAAAACTGCTCTAAGAAGCTTTGACCATCCGTTTGTGGGTGGCATGTAGTGGAAAAGGCAAGCTTCGTTCCTAGCTTTTCCCACAACATTTTCCAAAAATATCTCAGAAACTTGGTGTCACGATCTGAAACAATAGTTTGTGGTATGCCATGTATCCGTAAGACTTACCTGAAAAATAAATCAGCAATATGTGAAGCATCATCGCTATTATGACATGGGAGAAAATGAGACATCTTTCTAAATCTATCAACCACCACAAAAACAGAATCACTTCCTATCTTCATGCGCGGTAAATCAAGGAAATAAATCCATAGAAATATCTTTCCAAGGTGCGCTAGGAATTGATAAAGGAGTATAAAGTCCATGAGGGTTTAAATGTGACTTAGGTTTGCAGAAAATTTCGGAATGCATCACGTAGCGCTTGACATCACACCTCATCCTCGGCAAAAAGAAATGGTCAATCAGCACACTTATGTTTTCTTTGCTCCAAAATGTCCCATGAGACCAAGAACATGAGCCTCCTACAAAAGTAAAAAACGAACAGAACAATCTAGGATGCACAATTTGTTTTCTCGAAACAATAATCCATCATGCACATGAAACTTGTCCTAACCTTTTCCCTCACTACAATTAGAGTATGGTTCAACAAAATATGGGCCCTCCACATACAATTCTTTGATGATTTGTAACCCAAGAATTTTAGTATCAAGCTGTGAGAGTAAAATATGGCGTCTAGACAAAGCATCAACAACAACATTATCTTTTCCTTTCTTGTACTTGACAATATAGGGAAACAATTCTATGATTTCACTCCATTTTGCATGCCTACGATTAAGTTTTAGTTGATCCCTAAGGTACTTTAAAGATGTCGGAATGTATCACAAATTCTTCAGGCAACAAATAATGTTGCCATGCTTCCAAAGATCTCACAAGTGCTTACAATTCTTTGTCATAAACTAGGTAATTTATTGTTGGACCACTTAGCTTCTCACTAAAATGTGTAATAGGCCTACCTTCTTGCCTTAGTATGCCTCCAATAGCAACACCACTTGCATTACATTCAATTTCAAAAGTCTTACCAAAGTTGGGCAATGCAAGAAATGGTGCAGTTGTCAACTTATATTTCAACTCTTGGAAATCCTTGTCTTGTGTGTTTTGCCACTTGAAAGGAACATCTTTCTTCGTTTTCTCAGTCATGGGGGCAACAATGGTGCTGAAGTCCTTCACAAACTGACCATAGAAACCAGCAAGACCAAGAAAGCTTCATACTTGGCTTACATTTTGTGGAGGCATCCACTCACACATGGCTTTGACCTTCTCCTCATATACCTACACACCTTTACCTGAAACAACAAAGCCAAGAAACACAACTTTGTGTGTGCAAAATGTGCACTTTTCCTTGTTGGTATATAATCTCTCCTCTCTTAGGACAACAAGCACAAAACTGATGTGTTCAACAAGTTCATCCAAAGTTTTGCAATAAATCAGGATGTCATCAAAGTAAGGAAGCACAAACTTTCCAGTGAACATTCTAAGCACATGGTTCTTTAATATCATGAACGTACTAGGCGCATTTGTCAATCCAAATGGCATAACTAACCACTCATAAAACCAGATTTTGTTTTGAAAGAAGTTTTCCATCCATCACCCTCTCTAATTCTATTTTGGTGATAGCCACTTCGCAAGTCAATTTTAGAAAATATGGTGGCTCCACTAAGTTCATCAAGCATATCATCAAGCCTAGGTGAAAGGACGTGGATGTCTCCTAGAGGGGGGTGTGAAGAGGCACTTTAAAAAATTACGGTTTAGGCTTGAACAAATGCGGAATAAAAATAACGTTTAATTACTCAAGCACAAAACCTAAAACAACTAGGTTCACCTATGTGCACCAACAACTTATGCTAAGAAAGATAAACAACTAAGTGATAGCAAGATATATAACAAGAAACAATATGGCTATCAAAAAATAAAGTGCATAAGTAAAGGGCTCGGGTAAGAGATAACCGAGGCATGTAGAGACGATGATGTATCCCAAAGTTCACACTTTTGCGGATGCTAATCTCTCTTTGGAGCAGTGTGGAGGCACAATGCTCCCCAAGAAGCCACTAAGGCCACCGTAATGTCCTCACGCCCTCACACAATCCAAGATGTCGTGAGTCCACTAAGGGACCCTTGAGGGCGGTCACTGAACCCAAATAAACAAGGTCGGGGCAATCTCCACAACTTAATTGGAGGCACCCAACAACACCACGAAGATTCGCCACAATGGAATATGGCTTTAAGGTAACCTCAAATGCTCAGGGCAATCTTCACAACCTAATTGGAGACCCCTGACGCTTGCCCGGAGCTGTACACCACAATGATTGAGCCCTAAGGAACCAACAAGCTTCTAGGATGCCAAAGCACCCAAGAAGAACAAGTATTAGGGTACCAAGCACCCAAGAGTGATAAGCTTCTCAAACTCCACTTCCACGTATCACCGTGGAGAATTCAAACGTATGCACCAATGCAATAGCAAGGGCGCACGGAGTGCCCAAGTCCTTCTCACCCAAATCCCACCACAACAACTAATGCTATAGTGGAAAATGAGAGGAAAAACGAAGAAGAACACCAAGAACTCCGAGAACTAGATCCAAGGGGTTCTCCTCACATAGAGGAGAAAGTGATTGGTGGAAATGTGGATATAGATCTCCTCTCTCTTTTCCCTCAAAAAGGAGTAAGAATCGTTGGAGGGATTGAGAGTTAGCAAGCTCTAAGAAGGTAAACAATGGTGGGAAAACACGAGCTCAAGAGATGGTGAACCATTTGGGAAGAAGACCCCCTTAAATAGGTCCTCACAAATCTGCGTGTTAAGTGCAGAATTAGACAGGAGCGGTACAACCGGTGTTGCGGTACAACAACCGAACCACCGCCCAAACTACAGGTGCAACTACTCAACTCAAGCATTGGACACAACAAAGTCCCAAGCGGTATAACCGCCTGGAACACCGGTAGTACCGATCTGTATAATATAGTGGTACAACCGGTTCACCTCTGCCCAATAATTGTAGCTCAATAGAACCGTGTCCAGTTGAAGCCCGGTGCTGGGCCGGTACAACCGCCCAGGGCTGCCACCCTGGGTCACCCAACTGTGGGCGGTACAACTGCACGGGGGCAGCGGTACAACCGCTGGGGACCACTCATTGACAATACCCAAGGGTATCACCCCTGGTAGGGGTGGGCGTTCGGTATAAACCGATTTTTTGGTTTCTACCGTTCGGTTTTTATTCAAATTCGATTTACAAAATTAGAAACCGAAAATGCCAACATAAAACTGAAAACCGAAATTTCGGTTAACCGACTGATTCGGTACGGTATTCAGTTTATACCGAACGGACCATGCCTTTATGGATTGTTGCCAGAGTACCGTGTAATATAGCCGCAGGTCTCCACCTTTTTTCATCAGGCGGGTGATGTGGGACTAAAGTTCGGACGCGCATGTCCATTGCTTCTCTTTATCGAAGAGTGGCATCGGTTGGGAGATGCCATTTACCAGGAGATTGGGCCTTCACGTACAAGTGGTCAGCCCAAGCTAGTGCGTCGTGCGCTGACTCGCGAACATCCACTCATCCTATGCTGGGAGCCTGGCTACGAGTCGTTTCTTTTTGTCAGCTACGTGGGCATCGAGAAGGTAAGCTTTCTCATGTTCGTTGAGTTTCCTTTTACGTTTTTGTGAATCTGTATTAAACCAAACATGCCGAATTCAATTCAGTTAATACAACTGAAAACCAAAATTTCATGTAGCAGCAAGAAAAACCAAAAATTCGTTTTTTTCAGTATCGGCTTCGGTTCGGTCTTTGGTTCATCGGTTTTTATGACCACCCTAACCCCTGGAGTGGTGGTTAGACCGGATTTCTAGAGCAAGTGGCGCAACCGGTCGGGACAACAGTACAACCGTATCAAGAAAACAGGTAAGACCAGAACTGCCATAACTTGTGCAAATGAGCTCCGAATTGAACAAACTCAAGCTTGTTGGAGTCAGGACGACAAGGGCTATCCAACACAGAATGGAAATCTTAAGAACATGCATTTATTAAAATGCCAATGATATAGAGATGTGAGACCTCTATAAATGAAGAACCGGCAAAAACTCCAATGTCGAAAACATCATCGAAGATGCACATGAACTCTGTTTTTGATGAATTCGAGCTTGTCATAAAGATGACCATAAACTCTAATACTCACTAAGAGAACCACCAAAAAAGAACCAACAAATATGATGCAAGGATGCAAATGGTTTGAGATCTCAACAAACGATACAATCAAGCTACTCACTTGAGAGCCCCCCTTGACAGTACGGCAATCTATCCTAAAATAGAAAACCTATCAAGGACAAACCTTTTTTGATGATGACTATGTTGTTCTCCTCAAGATGGACCACCTTTTTTGATTGCGCTGGCTCAATGAAGACTTGTAAATTGCTCCCCCATACTCCACTATGGGTGAGCCACTCTTCAGCACATCTTCACAAGTCCATTGCCACCAAATGGACAACAAGATTCAAGCATGATATCTTTGTGATGCTCCACTTGAACTTGCACACCGCAATCTTAATGACGATCACCACTTGAGTCATCCTCCATGGGTTGTTTGAGATCTTCGTCTTGACGCAAGCCCATGGCAACACACCTAACCCCACATAGAAATCTCATGAAGACCATGGGTTAGTACACAAAGCATAATGGACAATGTTTACCATACCATGGGATCACTTGATCCCTCTCGGTACATCTTGTACGCTTTGTGTGTTGACCAACTTGATTCACTCTTTAACTTAGTCTTGATCAACCTTGTGTCTTTATGGCCAATCTTTGGATAAAACCTTGAATGCCACCTTGGTCATCATATAAACTCCTTCAAACCAACAGGTGGACTTCAAGAAGTGCCTATGGACTAATCTACAAATATAACTTAGGGCAACCATTAGTCCATAGGGATTGTCATCAATTACCAAAACCACATATGGAGAAATATGCTCTAACACTAGGTATTGGGTGCCTATACCTCACGGTGATGTTGTTAATAGGCCTACAATCACACCACATTCTGGAAGATCCATCTTTTTTGGGTACTAAAAGAACGAGTACAACACAAGGAGAGAGACTCTCCCTTACATAACCTTTGTTTAGTAGGCCTTCAATTTGTCACCGAATCTCCTTGGTTTCCTCCGGGATTGGGCGGTATGGTGGTCGGTTCTGCTGCGGGGATCCTGAGACCAAATCAATTTGGTGCTCAACGCCTCTCTGTGGCGGGAGCCCTGGTGGTATCTGCTACGGCGACAGAAATATTATGTCGTCTCTTGAGCTTGCGTTGTTTTTTCCCTTGAAGAGGAAAGGGCGATGCAGCACAGGAGCATTAAGTATTTCCCTCAGTTTGAGAACCAAGGTATCAATCTAGTAGGAGAATCGCGTCAAGTCCAGAGTACCTGCACAAACACAAAAGAGCTTGCACCCAATGCTATAAAGGGGTTGTCAATCCCTTCAAGATTGATTGCAAAGTGAGAATTGAAGGCAGAAAGTGCAACGAAGTAAAAGTGTAAGGCTAAAAATATGGTGTGAAGTAGACCCGGGGGCCATAGTGTTCACTAGAGGCTTCTCTCAAAATAGCAAATATTACGGTGGGTGAACAAATTACTGTTGAGCAATTGATAGAACCGCGCAAAGTCATGACGATATCTAAGGCAATGATCATACATATAGGCATCACGTCCGAGACAAGTAGACCGATACTTTCTGCATCTACTACTATTACTCCACACATCGACCGCTATCCAGCATGCATCTAGTGTATTGAGTTCATGACGAACAGAGTAACGCCTTAAGCAAGATGACATGATGTAGAGGGATAAACTCAAACGAATGATGAAAACCCCATCTTTTTACCCTTGATGGCAACAACACGATGCGTGCCTCGCTACCCCTTCTGTCACTGGGTGAGGTCACCGCATGGTATGAACCCAAAACCAAGCACTTCTCCCATTGCAAGACTCATAGATCAAGTTGGCCAAATAAAACCCACAACTCGAAGAGAATTACAAGGATATGAAATCATGCATATAAGAGATCAGAAGAAACTCAAATAAGATTCATAGATAATCTGATCATAAATCCACAATTCATCGGATCTCCACAAACACACCGCAAAAGAAGATTACATCGGATAGTTCTCCATGAAGATCATGGAGAACTTTGTATTGAAGATCCAAGAGAGAGAAGAAGTCATCTAGCTACTAGCTATGGACCCGTAGGTCTATGGTGAACTACTCACGCATCATCGGAGAGGTCATGGTGTTGACAAAGAAGCCCTCCGTATTCGAATCCCCCCTCCGGCAGGGCACCAGAACGTGCCCCACATGGAATCTTGGGGAGGCAAAACCTTGCGGCGGTGGAAAAGTATTTTCGTGGCTCTCCTCATTTTTTTGGGATTTTAGGGAATATATAGGAGAAATACCTAGGGCAGAGGAGGCCCAGGGAGCCCACAAGCCTGGGAGGCGTGGGCCCCCTGGCCGCGGCTAGTGGGCTTGTGGGGTCCCTGGTGACCCTCTTCCTTGGTTCTCAAGTCTCCCGATCGTCTTCTGTTTCGGAAAAAATCATTTTGGAAGTTTCATTCCGTTTGGACTCCATTTAAAATTCTCCTCTGAAAAGGATCAAAAACACAGAAAAACAGGAACTGGCACTTGGCACCGAGTTAATAAGTTCGTCCCAAAAAAGATATAAAAGGCATACAAAACATCCAAAGTTTGACAAGATAATAGCATGAAACCATCATAAATTATAGATACATTGGAGACGTATCAAGCATCCCCAAGCTTAACTCCTGCTCGTCCTCAAGTAGGGAAATGATAAAGACTGAATTTTCGATGTGGAATGCTACCTAGCATAGTTGTCCTTTGTAACTTCTTTCATGTGACCTGAATGTTCAGATCCGTAAGATTCAAAACAATAGTTTGCTATTGACATGAAAACAATAATACTTCAAGCAAACTAGCAAGGTAATCATGAAATTTTGAAATAAGAAGGCCAAAAAAAGTTATCCCTACAAAATCATATAGTCTGGCTATGCTCCATCATCCCCACACAACTAATGTAAATCATGCACAACCCCGGTATTGTCCAAGTAATTGTTTTCGCACTCTTACTTTCTCAAACCTTTTTCAACTATCACGCAATACATGAGCGTGAGCCATGGATATAGCACTATAGGTGGAATAGAGTGTGGTGGTGGTTGTGAGACAAAAAAAGGAGGAGATGGTCATATTGACTCGGCGTATCAAAGGGTTATGGAGATGCCCATTAATAGATATCAATGTGAATGAGTAGGGATTGCCATACAAAGGATGCGCGAGAGCTATAAGTATGTGAAAGCTCAAAAGGAGAACTAGTGGGTGTGCATCCAACTTGCTTGCTCACGAAGACCTAGGGCAATTTTGAGGAAGCCCATCATTGGAATATACAAGCCAAGTTATATAATAAAGATTCCCACTAGTATATGATGGTGACGAAACGAGAGGCTCTCAATCATGAAGAACATGGTGCTATTATGAAGCACAAGTGTGGAAAAAGATAGTAGCATTGTCCCTTCTCTCTTTTTCTCTTTTTTTATTTGGGCTCTTTGGCCTCTTTTTTTTATGCGGGCAACTTTGGCCTTTTTTTATTTCCTCACATGGGACAATGCTCTAATAATGATGGTCATCACACTTTTATTTACTCCTGGCTCAAAGCTCAGAACGATGATGACTCTATAGGACATGCCTCCGGTAGTGTACCGAGATGTGCAACGATCTAGCTTGGCGTATGACGTTGAAACATCTCGCCAGCTATCTTACGATGATGAAATGGCAATATGAGAGTGACGGCACAAGTCATGAGACGGAATGGTGGGAGTTGCATGGCAATATATCTCGGAATGGCAATGAAAATGCCATAGTAGGTAGGTATGGTGGCTGTTTTGAGGAAGGCATATGGTGGGTTTGTGCACGGGCGGAAGTTGCGCGGCGCTACAGAGGCTAGCAATGGTGGAAGGTGAAAGTGCATCTATACCTTGGACTCACATTAGTCATGAAGAACTCACATACTTGTTGCGAAAGTTTTTATTAGTAATCGAAACAAAGTGCTAAACGCATACTCATAGGGCAAGGGTTTGTAGGTGTTAACCATCACGCGATCCCGACCGCAACACAAAGGATGACAATCAATAGATCAATTATGCTCCGACTTCCTAACATAGCGGTTCACCATACGTGCGTGTTACGGGAATCACTAACTTCAACACAAGTATTTCTAGATTCACGACACTCTACTAACATAACTCTTAATATTACCAAATCCACGTCTCAAAACTAATTGAGAGGAATCAGACTTCTCTTTCTACTCAATGCACATGAAGATGGAAGTTTTTTTGTATCCTCTTTGGGTACCATCACCTTTGGGACTACTTTCATAGAACAAACCAACTACCAAATCACGCACCGCCGTGCTCTAAAAGATCTAAGTGAAGCACACAGAGCAAAATTATCTAGCTCAAAAGATATAAGTGAAGCACAATGAGCATTCTAGCAAAATCACGATGAGTGCATGTCTCTCTCAAAAGGTGTGCAACAAGGATGATTGTGACACAACAAAAAGAAAAGACTCCTACGATACAAGACGCTCCAAGAAAAACACATATTATGTGGTGAATAAAAATGTAGCTCCAAGTAATGTTACCGATGGATTGAAGACGGAAGAGGGGATGCCTTCCCGGGGCATCCCCAATCATAGGCTTTTTGGTGTCCTTGAATTTGTCTTGGGATGCCTTGGGCATCCCCAAGCTTGAGCTCTTTCCACTCTTTATCCATTTGTCCATGAGAACATCACCCAAAACTTGAAAACTTCACAACACAAAACTTAAACAGAAACTCATGATATCATTAGCACAAGAAAACAAACTACCACCTCTTTAGGTACTGTAGCAACCTTGATTTCTATTTATATTGGTGTTAGATTACTGTATTATCACTTTTCCATGGCTAGTACCCCCCGATACTATCCATAGTTTCATCAAAACAAGCAACCAACTCAACTAAAACAGAATTTGTCAAAAACAGACCAGTCTGTAGCAATCTGTATACTTCGTATACTTTTGCTACCTCCAGCTTCTGGGATTTTGTCAAACACACCGCAAAAGAAGATTACATCGGATAGTTCTCCATGAAGATCATGGAGAACTTTGTATTGAAGATCCAAGAGAGAGAAGAAGCCATCTAGCTACTAGCTATGGACCCGTAGGTCTATGGTGAACTACTCACGCATCATCCGAGAGGTCATGGTGTTGATGAAGAAGCCCTCCGTATCCGAATTCCCCGTCCGACAGGGCACCAGAACGTGCGCCAAATGGGATCTTGCGGTGGCGGAAAAGTATTTTCGTGGCTCTTCTGATTTTTTCTGGGATTTTAGGGAATATATAGGCGAAATACCTAGGGCAGAGGAGGCCCAGGGAGCCCACAAGCCTGGGAGGTGTGGCCCCCCTAGCCGCGGCTAGGGGGCTTGTGGGGTCCTTGGTGACCCTCTGCCTTGGTTCTCAAGTCTCCCGATCGTCTTCTGTTTCGGAAAAAATCTTTTTGGAAGTTTCATTCCGTTTGGACTCTGTTTAAAATCCTCCTGTGAAAAGGGTCAAAACACGGAAAAAACAGGAACTGGCACTTGGCACTGAGTTAATAAGTTAGTCCCAAAAAAGATATAAAAGGCATACAAAACATCCAAAGTTTGACAAGATAATAGCATGAAACCATCAAAAATTATAGATACGTTGGAGACGTATCACTATCTTGAGACGTCTCCAACGTATATATAATTTTTGACTGTTCCATGCTATTATATTATCTGTTTTGGATGTTTTATACGCATTAATATGCTATTTTATATTATTTTTGGTACTACATATTAACCTAGAGCCTAGTGCCAGTTTCTGTTTTTCCATGTTTTTGAGTATTCCAGATAAGGAATATTAATGGAGTCCAAACGTAATAAAATCTCTCGAATGATTTTTCTTGGACTAGAAGAAACGTGCGAGACTTGGAAAAGGGGGCAGGAGACCTACCGGGAGACGACAAGCCTGCAGGGCGCGCCGCAGGGGGGCCGCGCCCCTTGGCTTGTGGGCCCCCTACGGGCCTCCTAACCCTAATATTTGTCCTATAAGTTCCAAATATTCCCCCAATACGAGAATGACACAAAAAATACTTTTCCACCGCCGGGAGCCTTTGTTCCCGTGAGATCCAATCTGGGAGCCTTTTCTGGTAATCTGTCGGAGGGGGAATCGATCACGGATAGCATCTACATCAACTCCATTGCCTCTCCGATGATGCATGAGTAGTTCACCACAGACCTACAAGTCCATATCTAGTAGCTAGATGGCTTCTTCTCTCTCTTTGTTCTTCAATACCATGTTATTCATGATCTTCATGAAGATCTATCCGATGTAATACTCTTTTGCGGTGTGTTTGTTGAGATCCCATGAATTGTGGGTTTATGTTCAGATTATCTATGAATATTATTTGAATCTTCTCTGAATTCTTATATGCATGATTTCATATCTTAGCAAGTCTCTTCGAGTTATTGGTTTGGTTTGGCCAACTAGATTGGTAATCTTGCAACGGAGAAGTGCTTAGTTTTGGGTTCAATCTTGCGGTGTCCTCACCCAGTGACAAAGTAGGGGTAGCGAGGCACGTATTGTATTGTTGCCATCGAGGATAAAAATATGGGATTTTCATCATATTGCTTGAGTTTATCCCTGTACATCATGTCATCTTACCTAATGTGTTACTCTACTCTTCATGAACTTAATACTCTAGATGTAGGCAGGAGTCGGTCGAGTTACTTTTGTTTTACTTTTAGTTCTAGCAATCATTTATATCTATCTCTATGAGATCTCATCCTTGCAAATAACCGTGAAGGGATTGACAACCCCTTTTTAGCGTTGGGTGCAAGTGCTTGATTGTTTGTGTAGGTGCTAAGATTGGGGCCTCGCCTGTTCCTCCTACTGGATTGATACCTTGTTCTCAACAAACTGAGGGAAATACTTATCTACTTTGTTGCATCACCCTTTGCTCTTCAAGGGAAAACCAACACAAGCTCAAGAAGTAGCAAGAAGGATTTTTGGCGCCGTTGCCGGGGAGGATACATAGAAAGATCAAGCCTAGCAAGTACCCATCACAAACTCATGTCTTGCATTTACTTTATTTTCCATTTTCTTCTCGGTTTCCTCTCCCCCACTTCACAAAAATTTGCCGTTTTATTCGCCCTCTTTTTCATTTGCCTCTTTGCTTGTTTGCTATTTTTTGCTTGTGTTTCCATGTGCCTTATATTTGCTTGCATCTTCGCTTACTAAAAATCTATTGATATGGATCCTCACCCACTTGCTAATATTTTCAGAAGGCCAAGTTATGATGAATCAATTGCTAGTGAGTTGAGTGCACTTGATTATCTCTATGAAGTTTTGTTTGAAATCATGAATCTGCAAATTTTGATGAAGTGTTGAAAGAAGAAATTTATAAAGTGATTCATGATAGCTCCTTGATTGAAAAGCATGATTGCAATGGTGTTACTATAAACTATATTAATGTCAATTATGTTAAACATATGCAAAACTACAAGCTTGCGGATGATTATTTTGTCATGTCCATTACTCATTGTAATGATCATGATTGGGGTGACGCTTCTTATGATCTTGAAAATTTATTTAATCCTCATGATGAATGTGTTATTGATAATAAGTTTTGCAATAGTATCAAAAGTGGGTTTGGAAGAGTGTCAACTTTAGGTAAAAAGAAACCCACATATTTGGAGAGTGTTCAATCTTATGTTTTTTTGATAAAAGTGGGTTTGGAGAGGTCATGACTTTAGTTAATGTTAATCCCACTACCTTGGAAGATTGTAAGACTTTATGCATGTGGATCATGAAAATAATGCTTTATGTGATAGTTATATTGTTGAATTTATTCATGATGCTACTGAAATTACCATGAGAGAGGAACATATGCTTTTACATATTGCAATAATATCAAGTTTCTTCTCTATGAAATTTTGAAGTTATACTTGTTCTGTCTTCCTATGCTAATTGATTGTTGTTCCCATAATTTGTTTGCTCACAAAATCCCTATGCATAGGAAGTGGGTTAGACTTAAATATGCTTGCCATGTGATTCATGATGCTATCTTTATGTTTTAATTCTTTACTTTTATGCGAGCATAATTGAAATCATCATGCCTAGCTAGGGGCATAAAACGATAACCCTTGTTGGGAGGCAACCCAATTTTTTTATGCGTTTATTTTTGCTTCCGTTTTTGAGTTCTGCACACATTATTACCTCTGTAATAATTGTGTTTTCCTATTTTAATTAGTGTTTGAGCCAAGTAAGACCTTTGGGATGGTCTACGGTGTTTCCAAGTTGGTTTTGCTAAAAAACACAGACTTTTGCTCTGAGTCCAGGAATTTTGTAAATTCACTGGAACATTCTTTTGATCTGATTTTTTACAAAATATTTATATACAAATTTCCCTAATTTTCCTAATGTTTCAGAATGTTTGGAGTTACAGAAGTATTTGAAGTGTATAGATTGCTTCAGACTGTTCTGTTTTTGATAGATTCTGTTTTCTTTGTGTTGTTTGCTTATTTTGACGAATCTATGGGTTGTATCAGGGGGTATGAACCATGGAGAAGTTGGAATACATTAAATATTACACCAATATAAATAAATAATGAGTTCACAACAATACCTAAAGTGGTGATTTATTTTTCTTATACTAATGGATCTCATGAGTTTTCTGTTGAGTTTTCTGTTGTGAAGTTTTCAAGTTTTGGGTAAAGTTTTGATGGACTATGGAATAAGGAGTGGAAAGATCCTAAGCTTGGAGATTCCCAAGGAACCCCAAACCATATTAAAGGATACCAAAGAGCCTAAGCTTGGGGATGCCCCGGAAGGCATCCCCTCTTTCGTCTTCAATCCATCGGTAAATTTACTTGAGGCTATATTTTTATTCACCACATGATATGTGTTTTGCTTGGAGCATCTTGTATGATATGAGACTTTACTTTTTAGTTTTACACAATCATCCTTGCTGCACACATTTTTTGAGAGAGACACGCTGAATCGTGAATATATTAGAATACTCTATGTGCTTCACTTATATAGGCAATGTTGCTCTAGTGCTTCACTTATATCTTTTAGAGAACGGTGGTGTTTTATTTTATAGAAATTATTAAACTCTCGTATCTCACTTATATTATTTTGGGAGTCTTTTAACAGCATGGTAATGGTTTAGGTTATGAATTTAGTCCTAATATAATGGGCATCCAAGAGGGATATAATAAAAACTTTCATATTAAGTGCATTGAATATGATGAGAAGTTTGATTCCTTTCATATAGTTTTGGGATATAAAGATGGTAATATGAGAGTCATGCTATTAAGTAATTGTGAATTGGAATAAATACTTGTGTTAAAGCTTGTGATTCCCGTAGCATGCACATATGGTGAACCGTTATGTGATGAAGTCGGAGCATGATTTGTTTAATGATTGTCAACCTTTGTGTGGAGGTCGGGATTGCGCGATGGTTAACTCCTACCAACCCTTCCCCTAGGGGCATGCATATTATACTTTTCTTCGATAACTAATAGGCTTTTGCAATAAGTATGTGAGTTCTTTATGACTAATGTTGAGTTCATGGATTATACGCACTCTCACCCTTCCACCTTTTCTAGCCTCTTTAGTACCGCACAACTTTCGCCGGTACATTAAACCCACCTTCCTCAAAACAGCCACCATATACTTTCCTCAAAACAACCACCATATCTACCTATTATGTCATTTTCATAGCCATTCCGACATATATTGCCATGCAACACCATCGTCCCATTTTTTTATGACACACACCATCACTTCCATATTGCTTATAGAGTCATATTTTGTTCTAGATATCAAGTTGTAAGTAAATAGAAGTGTGGTGATTTGCATTGTTAGAGCATTGTCCCGTGTGAGGAAAGGATGATGGAAGCTATGAGTCTCCGAACTTTACAAAAAACTAAAAAAGGCTAGTGAAGCCCATAAACAAATTAAAAGAGGCCAAAGATGCCCACCAAAAAAATGAGAGAAAGAAAGAAGGGACAATGCTACTCTCTTTTTCCACACTTGTGCTTCAAAGTAGCACCATGTTCTTCATAGAGAGTCTCCTATTTTGTCGCTTTCATATAACTAGTAAAATTTCATCTTTTGCACACCCACTTAGTTTTCTTTTTGAGCTTTCATACACTTATAGCTCTAGTGCATTTGTTGCATGGCAATCCCTACTCACTCACATTGATAGCTATTGATGGGCATCTCCATAGCCCGTTGATACGCCTAGTTTATGTGAGACTGTCTTCTCCTTTTTTCTTGCAACCTCCACCATATTTCATTTCACCTATAGTGCTATATCCATGTCTCACACTCATGTATTATGTGAGAGTTGAAAAGGTTTGAGAACATAAAAAGTGTGAAACAATTGCTTGATTTTCATCGGGGTTGTGCATGATTTATATACTTTGTGTGGGGAAGATGGAGCATAGCGAGACCATGTGATTTTGTAGGGATAACTTTCTAAGGCCATGTTATTTTGAAGGACACAATTGCCTTGTTAGTATGCTTGAATTATTATTGTTTTTTGAAAATATTAGACTTTTGTTTTGAATCTTATGGATCTGAATATTCATGCCACAATAAAAAATATTACATGGATAAATATGTTAGGTAGCATTCCACATAAAAAATTCTGTTTTTATCATTTACCTACTCGAGGACGAGCAGGAATTAAGCTTGGGGATGCTTGATACGTCTCCAACGTATCTACAATTTTTGATTGTTCCATGCTATTATATTATCTGTTTTGGATGTTTTACATGCATTTATATGATGTTTTATATTATTTTTGGGACTAACCTATTAACCTAGAGCCTAGTGTCATGTAATGCCACAAGTGTAACATTGCCATATTTGGAACCTTGCCATGTTTGGATCCATGATGTCATGGTTATGGAAGTTATCATTTCATGTGGTCATGCCTTGTCCTCCCCTTTGCATCATACCATCCATAGCATTCATGCCATTCTTGTGTTGTTGTTGTGTTGATCCATATGTGTGGGTGTGATGAGTGCATGTGGTGTGTGAAGTGGTGTGCAAAGCTTGGGTTTCAAACTTTGCTTATTCTTCCAAAAACTAGATTTCAACAAAACCCCTTATTCTCTACTTTTCTTCAGCTCAAGATTTACTTGCTCTAAACCTGATTTTAAAATGTAGATCATTTAAAGTATTTTCTTGTGGATGTGGTGCTATGACTAGGGGTTTTTCAAACTTTTCTTAAGTGGGGTTATATTCACAAAACAACTTAATATAATTCTGTTTTGTAAATATTTTAGTGCTCCAAAAATCATCTTGCTATTTTATTTAATTGGGTCATAATTCCCTTATGACCAGGGACATTTTATTTTTGTTTTTGTAAACCTAGATTTCCCAAGGAGTTTATTTCTTGATGTGTCTGGTTTAAATGGAAAAAACCCCAAAGGGTTTTTCTTTTCTTTCTTCTCTGGCGCCAACAGAGGGCCTTCTCCCTCCAGCAGGCCCATCTCTCTCTTTTCCTCGCGCGGCAGCCCACTTCCCCCGTCCCTCTTCTTTCGGACACCGTCTCCTTCCTCCCTCCGCTTTCCGTCAGTTTCAAAGAGAAAGAGAGAGAGAGAGATCGAGCGGGCCGTCGTCTCATGGACGTCGAGGCCGTCCCATCCACTTATTTAAACCCCACCTCGACGTCTGGACCTCTAGGGTTCCTCCTAGCCGCCGCCACCTCTCTTCCCATCTCTCTCCCTCTCTTGCCCATCAGGTAAGTTCCAGTTTCAGTGAGATTCAGAGTGTCGCTGTCGTCGATCCGCGTCCCTCTCGTTGCCGGTAGCCTCTCCCCTTGGCGTCCGAGGCGTCCGCAAGCATGGGGTTCGTCCCGCCGTCCTGTTCCCGTCGCTAGAGGGGTGGATCCCCCTCTATGGAGCTCCCTCCACGGCGACTCCATCGGGCCGAAGCAGAGCGCCGTCGAGCCGCGCCTCTGCTTCCTCTTCTTCCTCTACGTCGTAGCAGGTCGTCCCCGAGCACTCCAGGGTGAGTTGCTCGTCATCTCCTTCCTCTCCCCCTCGCGCGTAGAGTACCAGGGCCGTAGCTTCATCGTGTTTGTCACCATCGCGGCCGTGTTGCTGCGCACTAGTGCGCCGCTGTAGCGGGCCTCCTCCTGCTGCGGTTGGCATGGGAATGAGCCCCTGGTGATCCCCTCTTCCTCTCAGCAAGAGCTCGTTGCCCAATTTGGTCTATAGCGTCGCCGGCAACCTTCCCCTATTCCGGCCATCGTCATTGGTAGGAATAGCAGAGGCGAATACCTAAGAAGGTTACGTTCCCCTCTCTGTTAAGCACCGTATGACTAGCAGCATGGTAGTAGGGTGTTTTGGCGCAGTGGTGGTCGTGGGTTCGAGTCCCAAAGCGCCCCCTTCTTATTGTTTTGTGATTTGTGGGCAGTAGCTCGACAGGAGCAGCTTAGCCTCTTGTGGTTCGCTTCTCTGTCGAAGAAGGTGTGCTATCCCAGTGGTGTGGAGTGTTGGTTGTGCATCAGGAGGTCTTGGGTTCGATCCCAAGCACCCCCCTTTATTTTTTTGCTGTTTTGGCTATGTTAATTCACTTGCCATGCCTTGGGCAGCAAGATGTTTTGTGCTTCATCACAAACTAGTAGGTTCTCCTTTTATTTTAGCTTGTATATATATGTGAGTGTAGACAAGCCCTGTGATTTTCACTAAGTCTGGGAATCTGCTGATATTTTCTTCCCCTGTTGATTTGGTTGCAAAAGCTCATTTGTTGGGAATCAACCCACGCAATCAACTAGAGAGTTGGAGCTTTTGTGTTTGACTAGCTCCCTGTTAAATTTCATGCATTTTCACTTCCTGTAGATATCATTTTGGAGGTTGTCAAAATGCTTCAAAGCATAAGCAGCTGGTGAAAATCTGAGATTTTCACTAAGTCCCAGAAATCTGTTATTTTTGTCCAAGTTAGTGCCTGTAGATCTTCTCATGTGTGATCCCTTTGTATTATCTTCTTGGTTAGGCTTGTTGAGATTTTGGAATGGCTTTTTCCACATATCTTGTTTGGCTTATTTGGGTGGCTGTAGGTACTTTGACTATTGTAGACAAACTAACATGATAGTGTTAAAAACAGATTGCATAGTTTTGTTGTTTTGAAGCTTGTGAGTGCATAGTTGATGGTGTGGTGAGTTTCCTTGCACCACCCCACTTATATGTGTTTGTTTGATCATGCGGCCCGTGACAAACGGTCACGGGCCATAAAGTAATCCTCTATCACGAATCTCGTGATCTCGTCGGATTCCTTAGAGGAAAACCTCAACTTTGAAGAGACCCAAAGTTTCACCGAGATTCCTATACGCAAGATATATCGCTAAGGTAAGGCAAATCTAGCAGGACCTCCCGTCGTGTCGACGACCCCGATAAGAGCCGTGTATCTCAGTCTCAGGACACGACGGATGAGCTACGCGCACGATGGCCTGATAGAAATCACTCAAGTTGCCCTGAGTCGGCCCCGCATAGTGCTCTGGTTTGGACCAACACTCATGAGGAGCATTGGCCCGGGTTGTTGATTAAATCCTCGGGGTAGCTATTCCCTATGCAAATTATTATTAGGTGATTAGCAAATTAAAACCAATGTTGGGTCCTGCCGGACATGTCTTAACACTACACGATTTATCAAAGGGGTCCCCATAACAACCCTAAACGTGTTAGGAGCGATCAGTTATGGAATCAAACACCGGTAGCTGAAACTAAGGCGGCAATAGTGGAACAAATCACCCGGGAAAAGGCTAGGCCTTCCGTCATTTACCAAGTACATAGGTGCATTAATTAAATAGCAGTTAAGCATAATGATATCAAAATACTCATGTTATCACATGAGACAGCTGGCACCTGCAACTAGCACAACTATCATTTGAAGCTGAGCAAGCCTACTTAGCCAAACAACATTAGCTAGGAGGGGAAGGTGTTTGGGTTTCATGGCATTAACAGGAGGCATTTTATCAAGTGGTAGGCAGCGAGCATATATCAAAGGAAACGTGATTCTAAGCATAACAAAGCTAGATACGGTACCAAGGTCAATGTCATTTTGCCTGTGATGTCTTCAGCTTGGAACTGCTCTTGTTCGTCCTGCACGTACTCTCCAGAATCCACGTACTCGATCTCCGATCCCGGTGCTACCCAAGATAAAATAATAGACAATGAACACCAACACAACATGATGCAACAAACAACATGATGCATGAGATGAGAATGAAGCATGCATCTCTATTCTAGTCACTTGCATATGCATGAGAAGAGAAGATCAACTTCTGGACAGAACTTCACACGAAGCTATCTTGACATGCATGAAGATCACATGAACACGTGCATCGCGAGAAAACGATGCACAAACATATAAAGAACGTTGAGAACGGAGCTACGGATCAACCGGAAACTACGAAACAAGATATGGAGTACTACGGTTCAAATCCACCACAAACACAATCCAATGGCACTCTTCTGGTGTTCCCAGGTTGCCACATGATCAAACAAACACATATAAGTGGGGTGGTGCAAGGAAACTCACGACACCATCAACTATGCACTCACAAGCTTCAAAACAACAAAACTATGCAATCTGTTTTTAACAGCATCATGGTAGTTTGTCTACAACATTCAAAGTACCTACAACCACCCAAATTAGCCAAACAAGATATGTGGCAAAGCCATTCCAAAGATCTACAAGCCTGAGAAGAAGATAATACAAAGGGGTCACACATGAGAAGATCTACACGTACTAACTTGGACAAAAATAACAGATTTCTGGGACTTGGTGAAAATCTCAGATTTTCACCAGCTGCTTATGCTCTAAAGCATTTTGACAGCCTCCAAAATGATATCTACAAAATTTAATAGAGAGCTAGACAAACACAAAATCTCCAACTCTCTAGTTGATTTCCTGGGATGATTCCCAACACATGAGCTTTTGCAACCAAATCAATAGGGAAAGAAAATATCAGCAGATTCCGAGACTTGGTGAAAATCACAGGGTTTTCATAAATATGTAATCTTCACCCAAGTGTCAACTTTGACATCTCACATTAGATGCATACAAACTCCTATGAGCAAACCAAAACTACCATGATGTAGAGGGGTTCACCCACTACTGCGACATCAAGGAATCATCCTCATAGGCTCAACACACCACTTGATATAAGGACCTAAACATGGCATCCACACAAAAATATGCATTTCCAGGAAGTGCTCCAAAGTGAAATCTGATTCGACCAATGGATTCCTGGGAAGTTTCTACCCCAAAAACATATATACTACTTGGGTGCTTGCATATAACATGTGGGCACAAAGTTAAAAAGAAAATCAACCTAGAATCACATAAGACTGAATAGTGCATTATCACATGAGACCAAGCATGTGTTGCAACTCCTCCACCTACCATGCACACACACAAGCCACAATCCCAAAGGTGAACATGAGGGGGTTACACACAAGCCACATGTGCCTTAGCACACCACCACACACACACATACATGCATGCATCACTAGTGCTCATGCACACACACCATCACATGAACTACTCCACTAGATCAACTACTCACAACTCATCTACACACATACACACACCTAGGTGTTCAAGATGACACCCCATAGATACTAAAGCAACCATGACACCTTGTTCATGTGTGTGTGTCACACAAACACACATGCACCACATTACACACATATGGATCAACGCAACAGCAACACAAGAATGGCATGAATGCTATGGATGGCATGATGCAAAGCGGAAGACAAGGCATGACCACATGAAATAACACATGAAATGATACCTTCCATAACCATGACATCATGGATCCAAACATAGCAAGATTCCAAATATGGGAATGTTACACTTGGGGCATTACAAACTCTCCGACACTACAAGAAGATCTCGTCCCGAGATCTAGGACTGAAAGAACTCTTGCAATTCGGAACAGAGGTGATCATCGCGCTCCCAAGTGGCCTCTTTATCGAAATGATGTGACCACTGCACCTTGAGAAACTTGATTGACTTGTTGCGGGTCTTGTGGCCTCCCCTGGTGGGCTCTGCCTTGGTTCTCACGTCCCGTGTGTATCTTCTTTTCCGGAAAAAATATTTCCAGAAGTTTTATTCCGTTTGGACACCGTTTCAAATTCCCCTCTGAAAGGGGTCAAAAACACGGAAAAACAGGAACTGGCACTTGGCACTGAGTTAATAAGTTAGTCCCAAAAAAGATATAAAAGGCATACAAAACATCCAAAGTTTGACAAGATAATAGCATAGAACCATCAAAAATTATAGATATGTTCGAGACGTATCAAGAACCTACTGGTTTGTGATGAAGCACAAAACATCTTGCTGCCAAAGGTATGCCAAGTGAATTAACACAGCCAAAACAGCAAAGAAATAATGGGGGGTGCTTGGGATCGAACCCAAGACCTCCTGATGCACAACCAACACTCCACACCACTGGGATAGCACACCTTCTTCGACAGAGAAGCGAACCACAAGAGGCTAAGCTGCTCCTGTCGAGCTACTGCCCACAAATCACAAAACAATAAAAAGGGGGCGCTCTGGGACTGGAACCCACGACTACTACTGTGCCAAAACACCCCACTACCACTCTACTAGTCATACAGTGCTTAACAAAGAGGGGGACGTAACCTTCTTAGGTATTCCCCTCTCCTATTCCTACCAACGACGATGGCGGGAACAGGGGAAGGTTGCCGGTGACGCTGCATGCCAAATTGGGCAACGGGCTCTTGTTGCGAGGAAGAGGGGATCACCAGGGACTCATTCCCATGCCAACTGCAGCAGGAGGAGGCCCGCTACGACGGCGCACCAGTGCGCAGCAACACGACGGCGATGGGACACACACGGCGAAGCTATGGCCCTGGTACTCTACGCGCGAGGGGGAGAGGAAGGAGATGACGAGCTGCTCACCCTGGAGTGCTCGGGGATGACCTGCTACGACGTAGAGGAAGAAGAGGAAGAAGAGGCGCGGCTCGATGGTGCTCTGCTCAGGCCCGATGGAGTCACCGTGGAGGGAGCTTCAGAGATGGGGATCCACCCCTCTAGCGACGGGAACGAGACAGCGGGAGGAACCCCATGCTTGCGGATGCCTCGGACGCCGCGGGGAGAGGTTACCAACGACGAGAGGGATGCGTATCGACGGCGGTGACACTCTGAATCTCACTGACACTAGAACTTACCTGACGGGGAAGAGAGGGAGAGAGATGGGAAGAGAGGTGGCGGCGGCTAGGAGGAACCCTAGAGGTCCAGACGTCGAGGTGGGGTTTAAATAAGCGGATGGGACGGCCTCGACGTCCGTGAGACGACGGCACGCTCGATCTCTCTCTCTCTCTGAACCTGACGGAAAGCGGAGGCACGAAGGAGATGGCGTCAGAAAGAAGAGGGACGGGGGAAGTGGGCTGTCGCGCGAGGAAAAGAGAGAGATGGGCCTGCTGGAGGGAGAAGGCCCTCTGCTAGCGCCACAGAAGAAAGAAAAGAAAAACCCTGTGGGTTTTTTCCATTTAAACCAAACACAGCAAGAAATAAATTCCTAGGGAAATCTAGGTTTGCAAAAATAAAAATAAAATGTCCCTGGTCATAAGAGAATTATGAGCCAATTAAATAAAATAGCAAGATGATTTTTGGAGCACTAAAATATTTACAAAACAGAATTATATTAAGTTGTTTTGTGAATATAACCCCACTTATGCAAAGTTCGAAAAACCCCTAGTCATAGCACCACATCCACAAGAAAATACTCTAAACGATCTACATTTTAAAATCAGGTTTAGAGCAAGTAAATCTTAAGATCAAGAAAAGTAGAGAAGAAGGGGTTTTGTTGAAATCTAGTTTTTGGAAGAATAAGCAAAGTTTGAAACCCGAGCTTTGCACACCACATGCACTCATCACACCCACACATATGGATCAACACAACAACAACACAAGTATGGCATGAATGCTATGGATGGCATGATGCAAAGGGGAAGACAAGGCATGACCACATGAAATAACACATGAAATGATAACTTACATAACCATGACATCATGGATCCAAACATGGCAAGGTTCCAAATATGGCAATGTTACACTTGGGGCATTACAAACTCTCCCACACTACAAGAAGATCTCGTCACGAGATCTAGGACTGTAGGAACTCTAGGAATTCGGAACGGAGGTGATCCTCGCGCTCCCAAGTGGCCTCTTTATCGGAATGATGTGACCACTTCACCTTGAGAAACTTGATTGACTTGTTGCGGGTCTTGCGCTCAGTCGTCTCGAGAACTGCAACTGGATGCTCACGATAGCATAGGTCGGGTTGAAGGTCGATATCTTGAAGATCAACTATGCGCTCGGGAGTCTTGAAGCATCTCCGGAGCTGAGAGACATGGAACACATCATGCACATTTGCGAAGTTTGAAGGGAGATCAAGTTGATAAGCAAGGTCGCCTCTCTTGCCAAGAACTCTGAAAGGACCAACGAAACGAGGAGCAAGCTTGCCTTTGATGCCAAAACGCTCAGTGCCCTTCATAGGAGACACTTTGAGATAGACGAAGTCATCGAGTTTATAAGACATGTCACGATGCTTGCTATCATAGTAGCTCTTCTGACAGGACTTCGCTGCTCCGAGATTATCCCGAATGACCCAACACATTTCTTTTGCTTCTTCGATCAACTCATTCCCAAGAATCTGATGCTCGCTGGTCTCGGATCAGTTGAGCAGGGTACGGCACTTCCTGCCATACAGAATCTCAAACGGAGCTTGCCTGAACTTGCCTGATAACTGTTGTTATACGAGAACTCAGTGAAAGGTAGGCAGTCTTCCCACTTCATGCCAAAAGAAATGACACAGGCTCTCAGCATATCCTCGAGGACTTGATTGACTCTCTCAACTTTCCCACTAGTCTGAGGATGAAAGGCTGTGCTGAATCGTATCTTCGTACCCATCGCGGACTGAAAAGAGTCCCAGAACTTGGAAGTGAAGATACTTCCGCGATCCGAAGAAATCAACATAGGCATGTCGTGCAAAGACACTATCCTCAAAGTGTACGGCTCTCCAAGCTGAGCTGCTGAGATGGACTCCTTGACTGGAAGGAAGTGAGCTACTTTGCTCAACTTGTCGATGACGACGAAGATGGCATCGTTACCCTTCTTGGAATGCGGAAACCCGGTGACGAAATCCATCTCAATATGGTCGAACTTCCACTCGGGAATGGGCAAAGGATGCAAAAGACCCGCTAGACGTTGATGCTCTGCTTTCACCCTTCGACATACATCACATTCACGACTAAGATGCGACCCTTTCCTATTTAGGGGCGATGCCCGAAAAGGGAAAGAGGCGCATCTAAGCGTTTCGCAAGCGAGATCATCATAGCACATACGTAAATTAAGATTGAAAAATAAGGCATTCATTTGCCATCTCACATAGTATAATATCAGAGTTACATCCACACAATTATTCAGACAAGATAGTCCCGCTACGGGCTACATGAAACGAGGAAAATACAATGTTATCCCGCATGCTCGCCCACGATCACGACCACGGCCTCAGTCGTTTGGATAGTTCATGTACAGGC
The DNA here is from genome assembly GCF_904849725.1 of Hordeum vulgare subsp. vulgare. Taxonomy (NCBI): domain Eukaryota; kingdom Viridiplantae; phylum Streptophyta; class Magnoliopsida; order Poales; family Poaceae; genus Hordeum; species Hordeum vulgare. The sequence continues at coordinate 65,667,434 of NC_058522.1, forward strand.
GATCGTTCTCCTCATCGTACTGCCACGCCAGCTGCGTGCCATCTGGATCTCCTACGTCGGGCATACCTGTACCTGTTGGGGTGTTGTAGTAAACTGTGAGCCACGGGGACTCAGCAATCGGATGACCTTGGTACCGAAACTAGTCAAGTTATTAGGTGAGGAAGGTTCAGTGTTTAGGTTGCAGCATCCTAAGCATTTATGGTGGCTAACTTACGAAGATCAGAGTTATGATATGGTGGTCTACGCGAACGGTCAAAGTCTAGGTGATCACTAAGTGATCCTGAACACCTACTTACGTCAAACATAACCCCACCATGTTCCCGATCGAAGAGAGCTCTTCGGAGGGGACAGTCACGGTTGTGGACACAGTTGGTAGTTTTATTAGAGATAGTTCAAGTTATCTAGAACCGGATGTTAACAAATTATCCATGTTGCCACATAACCGCGGGCACGACTTTCTGAAAGATTAAACCCTGCATGGGTGCTCCAACTAGTCCATCACAAAAGGTAACGGGCCACAAAGTAATCCTCTATCTCGAATCTCATGATCTCGTTGGATTCCTTAGAGGAAATCCTCAACTTTGAAGAGACCCAAAGTTTCACTGGGATTCCTATACGCAAGATATATCGCTAAGGTAAGGCAAATCTAGCAGGACCTCCCGTCGTGTTGACGACCCTGATAAGAGCCGCGTATCTCAGTCTCAGGACACGACGGATGAGTTACGCGCATGATGGCCTGATAGACATCACTCAAGTTGCCCTGAGTTGGCCCCGCACAGTGCTCTGGTTTGGACCAACACTCATGAGGAGCACTGGCCCGGGTTGTTGATTAAATCCTCGGGGTAGCTATTCCCTATGCAAATTATTATTAGGTGATTAGGAAATTTAAACCAATGTTGGGTCTTGCCGGACAAGTCTTAACACTACACGATTTATCACGGGGGTCCCCATAACAACCCCGAACGTGTTAGGAGCGATCTGTTATGGAATCAAACACCGGTAGCCGAAACTAAGGCGGCAATAACGGAACGAATCACCTAGTAAATGGCTAGGCCTTCCGTCATTTACCAAGTATATAGGCGCATTAATTAAATAGCAGTTAAAAATAATGATATCAAAATACTCATGTTATCACATGAGACAGCTGGCACCTGCAACTAGCAAAGCTATCATTAGAAGCTGAGCAAGCCTACTTATCCAAACAACATTAGCTAGGAGGGGAAGGTGTTTGAGTTTCATGGCATTAACAAGAGGCACTTTATCAAGTGGTAGGCAGCGAGCATATATCGAAGGAAACATCATTCTAAGCATAACAAAGCTAGATACGGTATCAAGGTCAAGGTCATCTTGCGTGTGATGTCTTCAGCTTGGAACTGCTCTTGTTCATCCTGCACGTACTCTCCAGAATCCACGTACTCGCTCTCTGATCCCGATGCTACCCAATATAAAATAGCAGCCAATGAACACCAACACAACATGATGCAACAAACAACATGATGCATGAGATGAGAATGAAGCATGCATCTCTATTCTAGTCACTTGCATATGCATGAGAAGAGAAGATAAACTTCTGGACAGAACTTCACACTAAGATATCTTGGCATGCATGAAGATGGCATGAACAGGTGCATCACGAGAAAACGATGCACAAACATATAAAGAACATTGAGAACGGAGCTACGGATCAACCGGAAACTACGAAACAAGATATGGAGTACTACGGTTCAAATCCACCACAAACACACTCCAATGGCACTCTTCTGGTGTTCCCAGGTTGCCACATGATCAAACAAACACATATACGTGGGGTGGTGCAAGGAAACTCACCACACCATCAACTATGCACTCACAAGCTTCAAAACAAAAAACTATGCAATCTGTTTTTAACAGCATCATGGTAGTTTGTCTACAACATTCAAAGTACCTACAGCCACCCAAATAAGCCAAACAAGATATGTGGCAAAAGCCATTCCAAATCTCTACAAGCCTAAGCAAGAAGATAATACAAAGGGGTCACACATGAGAAGATCTGCATGAACTAACTTGGACAAAAATAACTAATTTCTGGGACTTAGTGAAAATCTCATATTTTCACCAGTTGCTTATGCTTTGAAGCATTTTGAAAGCGTCCAAAATTATATCTACAGGAAGTGAAAATGCATGAAATTTAATAGGGAGCAAGACAAACACAAAATCTCCAACTCTCTAGTTGATTGCTTGGGGTAATTCCCAACACATGAGCTTTTGCAACCAAATCAACAAGGGAAGAAAATATCAGCATATTCCCAGACTTAGTGAAAATCACAGGGTTTTCACAAATATGTAATCTTCAGCCAAGTGTCAACTTTGACAGCTCACATTAGATGCATACAAACTCCTATGAGCAAAACAAAACTACTATGCTGTAGAGGGGTTCACCCACCACTGCGACATCAAGGAATCATCCTCATAGGCTCAACAGACCACTTGATATAAGGACCTAAACATGGCATCAAGACAAATATATGAATTTCCAGGAAGTGCTCCAAAGTGAAATCTGGTTCCACCAATGGATTCCTGGGAAGTTTATACCCCAAAAACATATATAATACTTGGGTACTTGTATATAACATATTGGCACAAAGTTAAAACGAAAAACTACATAGAAATCCATAAGGCCAAATAGTGCATTATCACATGTGATGTTCACTATCTCATCACCTACACTTGCATCCACATCACACAATCCTAATAGTGACCATGAGGGGTTAGCCCTCATGGTCATGTGCCTAAGCACCAACCACACACCTACATACACGCAAGCACTCACTATGCACCCACACATACTAGATCAACTAGACACACCTACACTTACCTAGTGCATGCACAAGCACATGCAACACACACACACATAGATCCATGAGGTTGTGCAACTTGCACAAGTATGTGGGTGGGGGTGGGGGAAGGTAACCCACACACACATACACACATGCACAAACTAGTGCATGTGCCCTCACACATCACACAATCCTAATAGTGACCATGAGGGGTTAGCCCTCATGCTCATGTGCCTAAGCACCAACCACACACCTACATACATGCAAGCACTCACTATGCACCGACACATACTAGATCAACTACACACACCTACACTTACCTAGTGCATGCACAAGCACATACAACACACACACACATAGATCCATGAGGTTGTGCAACTTGCACAAGTATGTGAGGTGGGGGGGGAAGGTAACCCACACACACATACACACATGCACAAACTAGTGCATGTGCCCTCACACACACATACACACAAATCACTACACATGCATCACCCACACAGCATGCAAGAGCTTGTCTACACTCAAATATATATACAAGCTAAAATAAAAGGAGAACCTACTGGTTTGTGATGAAGCACAAAACATCTTGCTGCCCAAGGCATGCCAAGTGAATTAACACAGCCAAAACAGCAAACAAATAAAGGGGGGGGTGCTTGGGATCGAACCCAAGACCTCCTGATGCACAACCAACACTCCACACCACTGGGCTAGCACACCTTCTTCGACAGAGAAGGGAATCACAGCAGGCTAAGCTGCTCCTGTCGAGCTACTACCCACAAATCACAAAACAATAAAAAGGGGGCGCTCTGGGACTCGAACCCACGACCACCACTGCGCCAAAACACCCTACTACCAGTTTGCTAGTCATACGGTGCTTAACACAGAGGGGAACGTAACCTTCTTAGGTATTCCACTATGCTATTCCTACCAACGACGGCGGTCGGAACAGGGGAAGGTTGCCAGTGACGCTACAGACCAAATTGGGCAACGGGCTCTTGCTGGGAGGAAGAGGGGATCACCAGGGACTCATTCCCATGCCAACCGCAGTAGGAGGAGGCCCGCTACGGCGGCGCACCAGTGCGCAGCAACATGGCAGCGACGGCGACAGACACAGCGAAGCTACGACCCTGGTACTCTATGCGCGAGGGGGAGAGGAAGGAGATGACGAGCTGCTCACCCCGGAGTGCTCGGGGACGACCTGCTACGACGTAGAGGAAAAAGAGGAAGCAGATGCGCGGCTCGACGACGCTCTGCTCCGGCCCGATGGAGTCGTCGTGGAGGGAGCTCCAGAGAGGGGCATCCACCCCTGTAGCAACGGGAACAGGACGGCGGGAGGAACCCCATGCTTGCGGACGCCACGGGGAGAGGCTACCGGCGACGAGAGGGACGCGGATCGACGGCGGCGACACTCTGAATCTCACTAACACTGGAACTTACCTGACGGGGAAGAGAGGGAGAGAGATAGGAAGAGAGATGGCGGTGGCTAGGAGGAACCCTAGAGGTCCAGACGTCGAGGTGGGGTTTAAATAAGAGGATGGGACAGCCTCGACGTCCGTGAGACGACGGTGCGCCCGTTCTCTCTCTCTCTCTCTGAACCTGACGGAAAGTGGAGGGAGGAAGGAGACGGCGTCAGAAAGAAGAGGGCCGGGGGAAATGGGCTGCCGCGCGAGGAAAGGAGAGAGATCGATGGGCCTGCTGGAGGGAGAAGGCCCTGTGCTGGCACCAGAGAAGAAAGAAAAGAAAAACCCTTTGGGTTTTTTCCGTTTAAACCAAACACAGCAAGAAATAAACTCCTAGGGAAATCTAGGTTTGCAAAAATAAAAATAAAATGTCCCTAGTCAAAAGGGAATTATGACCCAATTAAATAAAATAGCAAGATGATTTTTGGAGCACTAAAATATTTACAAAACAGAATTATATTAAGTTGTTTTGTGAATATAACCCCACTTAAGCAAAGTTTAAAAAACCCGTAGTCATAGCACCACATCCACAAGAAAATACTCTAAATGGTCTACATTTTAAAATCAGGTTTAGAGCAAGTAAATCTTGAGCTCAAGAAAAGTAGAGAAGAAGGGGTTTGGTTGAAATCTAGTTTTTGGAAGAATAAGCAAAGTTTGAAACCCAAGCTTTGCACACCACATGCACTCATCACACCCACACATATGGATCAACACAACAACACAAGAATGGCATGAATGCTATGGATGTCATGATGCAAAGGGGAGGACAAGGCATAACCACATGAAATAACACGTGAAATGATAACTTCCATAACCATGTTATCATGGTTCCAAACATGGCAAGGTTCCAAATATGGCAATGTTACACTTGGGGCATTACGAACTCTCCCACACTACGAGAAGATCTCGTCCCGAGATCTAGGACTGAAAGAACTCTAGGAATTCGGAACGGAGGTGATCCTCGCGCTCCAAGTGGCCTCTTTATCGGAATGATGTGACCACTGCACCTTGAGAAACTTGATTGACTTGTTGCGGGTCTTGCGCCCAGTCGTCTCGAGAACTGCAACTGGATGCTCACGATAGGATAGGTCGGGTTGAAGATCGATATCTTGAAGATCAACTGTGCGCTCGGGAGTCTTGAAGCATCTCCGGAGCTGAGAGACATGGAACACGTCATGCACATTTGCGAAGTTTGAAGGGAGCTCAAGTTGATAAGCAAGGTCGCCTTCTTGCCATGAACTCTGAAAGGACCAACGAAACGAGGAGCAAGCTTGCCTTTGATGCCAAAACACTGAGTGCCCTTCGTAGGAGACACTTTGAGATAGACGAAGTCATCGAGCTCATAAGACATGTCATGATGCTTGCTATCATAGTAGCTCTTCTGACGAGACTGCGCTGCTCTGAGATTATCCCGAATGAACCGACACATTTCTTCTGCTTCTTCGATCAAGTCATTCCCAAGAATCTGACACTCGCCGGTCTCGGACTAGTTGAGCGGGGTACGACACTTCCTGCCATACAAAATCTCGAACGAATCTTTGCCTGAACTTGCTTGATAAATGTTGTTATACGAGAACTCAGCGAAATGTAGGCAGTATTCCCACTTCATGCCAAAAGAAATGACACAGGCTCTGAGCATATCCTTGAGGACCTGATTGACTCTCTCAACTTGCACACTAGTCTGAGGATGAAAGGCTGTGCTAAATCGTATCTTCGTACCCATCATAGACTAAAAAGAGTCCCAGAACTTGGAAGTGAAGATACTTCCGCGATCCGAAGAAATCAACATAGGCATGCCGTGCAAAGACACTATCCTTGAAGTGTACAGCTCTACAAGTTGAGCTACCGAGATGGACTCCTTGACTGGAAGGAAGTGAGCTACTTTGCTCAACTTGTCGATGACGACGAAGATGGCATCGTTACCCTTCTTGGACTTCGGAAACCCGGTGACGAAATCCATCTCAATATGGTCGAACTTCCACTCGGGAATGGGCAATGGATGCAAAAGACCTGCTGGACGTTGATGCTCTGCTTTCACCCTTCGACATACATCACATTCATTTATGAACTGAGCAATTTCACGCTTCGTGCGAGTCCACCAGAAGGTCTGTTTCAAGTCCTGATACATCTTGGAACTTTCTGGATGTATGGAGAGAAGAGAGTTATGAGCTTATTCCATGATAACCTTTCTGAGATCCCCTTTCGGAACGACAAGACGATCCTCAAAGGATAATGTATCTCTGGCATCAACACTGAAGAACTTATATCTGGGAACTCCCTTTGCCAAGCCAATCTTAACTTTCTTCACCATTGCATCAAGAAGCTGAGCTGTTGGGACCTGATCTTCCAAGGTAGGAGAGATCTGAATATTTGCAAGAAATCCCTGAGGTACTAACTGAAGCTTGAGCTTTATGAAAGATTCACAAAGGTCAGTCTAGAGGGGCTTCAGAATGAGACTATTGCAGTAAGCCTTCCTGCTCAAAGCATCTGCCACGACATTAGCTTTGCCTGGAGTGTACTCAACGCTGAGATTAAAATCTTGGAGGATTTCCACCCAACGAGTTTGCCGAGAATTGAGGTTAGGCTGGGTAAAGATGTACTTGAGACTCTTGTGATCGGTGAACACTTCAACCTTTCGTTCCAACAAGAGGTGTCTCCAAGTCATCAGAGCATGTACCACTACCGCCAACTCAAGATCATGAGTGGGGTAATTATTCTCACTTGGCTTCAACTGCCTCGAGGTATAAGCAACCACTTTCTTGTCTTGCATCAACACAGCACCAAGACCTTGAAGAGAGGCGTCGCATAACACTTGGTAAGGTTTGGAGTCATTAGGAGGAACCAAGACTGGAGTAGAAGTGAGCTTCTCTTTGAGTGTGTCGAAAGCCAACTGACACTCTGGAGACCAGACATACTTCACACCCTTCTGAAGAAGACTTGAGAGAGGCTTAGCAATCTTGGAGAAGTTCTCAACGAATCTTCTACAATAGCTTGCAAGCCCGAGAAAGCTTCGAAGCTGCTTCACATTTTGCGGAGGCTCCCACTCAACAATCGCCTGCACCTTCGACGGATCAACTTTGATGCCCTCGGCAGAGATGATGTGCCCAAGGTAGACAACTTCTTTCAACCAAAACTCACAATTGGAAAACTTATCATAGAACTTATGCTCTCTCTCAGCTTATCAAGCACCAGCCTGAGATGTTCTTCATGCTCTTCTTCAGTTTCCGAAAAGACCAAAATATCATCGAGAAACAGCAAGAAGAATTCATTGTTGAGTGGGGAGAAGATATAATTCATCATTCGACAGAAGGTCGGTGGAGCATTTGCGAGACCAAAAGACATCACTGTATACTCATATGAGCCAAAGCTTTTCCTAAAAGCAGTCTTTGGAATATCCTCTTCGCGAATGCGAATCTGATGATAACCCATCCTAAGATCGAGCTTCGAGAAGACCTTAGCCCCTTTCAGTTGCTCGAACAACTCATTGATGTTAGGAAGTGGATACTTGTTTCTGATTGTCTTCTTATTCAATGGACGGTAATTGACACACAATCGGTCCGTGCCATCCTTCTTCTTGACAAAAAACACTCCATAGCCCCAAGGAGATGAGCTTGGTCTGACCAGACCCAGACGCTCCTGCTCATCGAGTTGTCTCTTCAGCTCCTTCAACTCTTCTGGACCAAATTTGTCTCTTCAGCTCCTTCAACTCTTCTCGTATAACAACAGTTACCAGGCAAGTTCACGCAAAGCTCCGTTTGAGATTCTGTATGGCATGAAGTGTCGTACCCCGCTCAACTGGTCCGAGACCGGCGAGCGTCAGATTCTTGGGATGACTTGATCGAAGAAGCAGAAGAAATGTGTCGGGTCATTCGGGATAATCTCATAGCAGCGCAGTCCCGTCAGAAGAGCTACTATGATAGCAAGCATCGTCACATGTCTTATGAGCTCGATGACTTCGTCTATCTCAAAGTGTCTCCTATGAAGGGCACTCAGCATTTTGGTATCAAAGGCAAGCTTGCTCCTCGTTTCCTTGGTCCTTTCAGAGTTGTTGGCAAGAGAGGCGACCTTGCTTGTCAACTTGAGCTCCCTTCAAACTTTGCAAATGTGCATGACGTGTTCCATGTCTCTCAGCTCCGGAGATGCTTCAAGACTCCCGAGCGCATAGTTGATCTTCAAGATATCGACCTTCAACCCGATCTATCCTATCGTGAGCATCCAGTTGCAGTTCTCGAGACGACTGAGCGCAAGACCCGCAACAAGTCAATCAAGTTTCTCAAGGTGCACAGCTCACATCATTCCGATAAAGAGGCCACTTGGGAGCGCGAGGATCACCTCCGTTCTGAATTCCCAGAATTCTTTCAGTCCTAGATCTTGGGACGAGATCTTCTTGTAGTGTGGGAGAGTTTGTAATGCCCCAAGTGTAACATTGCCATATTTGGAAGCTTGCCATGTTTGGATCCATGATGTCATGGTTATGGACGTTATCATTTCATGTGTTATTTCATGTGGTCATGCCTTGTCCTCCCCTTTGCATCATGCCATCCATAGCATTCATGCCATTCTTGTGTTGTTGTTGTGTTGATCCATATGTGTGGGTGTGATGAGTGCATGTGGTGTGTGAAGTGGTGTGCAAAGCTTGGGTTTCAAACTTTGCTTATTCTTCCAAAAACTAGATTTCAACAAAACCCCTTCTTCTCTACTTTTCTTGAGCTCAAGATTTACTTGCTCTAAACCTGATTTTAAAATGTAGATCATTTAGAGTATTTTCTTGTGGATGTGGTGCTATGACTAGCTGTTTTTCAAACTTTGCTTAAGTGGGGTTATATTCACAAAACAGCTTAATATAATTCTGTTTTGTAAATATTTTAGTGCTCCAAAAATCATCTTGCTATTTTATTTAATTGGGTCATAATTCCCTTATGACCAGGGACATTTTATTTTTATTTTTGCAAACCTAGATTTCCCTAGGAGATTATTTCTTGTTGTGCCTCGATTAAATGGAAAAAAACCCAAAGGGTTTTTCTTTTCTTTCTTCTATGGCGCCAGCAGAGGGCCTTCTCCCTCCAGCAGGCCCATCTCTCTCTTTTCCTCGCGCGGCAGCCCACTTCCCCCATCCCTCTTCTTTCTGACGCCGTCTCCTTCCTCCCTCCGCTTTCCGTCAGGTTCAGAGAGAGATAGATCGAGCGCGCCGCCGTCTCACGGATATCGAGGCCGTCCCATCCGCTTATTTAAACCCCACCTCGATGTCTGGACCTCTAGGGTTCCTCCTAGCCGTCGCCACCTCTCTTCCCATCTCTCTCCCTCTCTTCCCTGACGGGTAAGTTCCAGTGTCAGTGAGATTCAGAGTGTCGCCGCCGTCGATTCGCGTCCCTCTCATCGCCGGTAGCCTCTCCCTGCGGCATCCGAGGTGTCCGCGAGCATGGGTTTCCTCCCGCCGTCCCCTTCCCGTCGCTAGAGGGGTGGATCCCCCTCTCTGGAGCTCCCACCACGGCGACTCCATCGGGCCGGAGCAGAGCGTCGTCGAGCCGCGCCTCTGCTTCCTCTTCTTCCTCTATGTCGTAGCAGGTCGTCCTCGAGCACTCCAGGGTGAGCAGCTCGTCATCATGTTCCTCTCCCCCTCGCCCGTAGAGTACCAGGGCCATAGCTTCGCCGTGTCTGCACTGTCCTTGCCGTGTTGCTGCGCACTGGTGCGCCGCCATAGCGGACCTCCTCCTGCTGTAGTTGGCATGGGAATGAGTCCCTGGTGATCCCCTCTTCCTCCCAGCAAGAGCATGTTGCCCAATTTGGTCAGTGGCGTCGGCGGCAACGTTCCCCTGCTCCGGCCGCCATCGTTGGTAGGAATAGCAGAGGGGAATACTTAAGAAGGTTACGTTCCCCTCTTTCTTAAGCATCGTATGACATAGTGGTAGTAGGGTGTTTTGGCGTAGTGGTGGTCATGGGTTCGAGTCCCAGAGCGCCCCCTTTTATTGTTTTGTGATTTGTGGGCAGTAGCTCGACAGGAGCAGCTTAGCCTGATGTGATTCCCTTCTCTATCGAAGAAGGTGTGCTAGCCCAGTGGTGTGGAGTGTTGGTTGTGCATCAGGAGGTCTTGGGTTCGATCCCAAGCACCCCCCCCCCTTTATTTTGTTGTTGTCTGCGTTAATTAACTTGGCATGCCTTGGGCAGCAAGATGTTTTGTGCTTCATCACAAACCAGTAGGTTCTCCTTTTATTTTAGCTTGTATATATATGTGAGTGTAGACAAGCTCTTGCATGGTGTGTGGGTGATGCATGTGTAGTGAGTTGTGTGTATGTGTGTGTGAGGGCACATGCACTAGTTTGTGCATGTGTGTATGTGTGTGTGGGTTACCTCCCCCCAACATACTTGTGCAAGTTGCACAACCTCATGGATCTATGTGTGTGTGTGTGTTGCATGTGCTTGTGCATGCACTAGGTAAGTGTAGGTGTGTCTAGTTGATCTAGTATGTGTGGGTGCATAGTGAGTGCTTGCGTGTATGTAGGTGTGTGGTTGGTGCGTGTATGTGTGGGTGCACTAGGTAAGTGTAGTTTTGTTTTGCTCATAGGAGTTTGTATGCATCTAATGTGAGCTGTCAAAGTTGACACTTGGCTGAAGATTACATATTTGTGAAAATCCTGTGATTTTCACTAAGTCTGGGAATATGCTGATATTTTCTTCCCTTGTTGATTTGGTTGCAAAAGCTCATGTGTTGGGAATTAGCCCAAGCAATCAACTAGAGAGTTGGAGATTTTGTGTTTGTCTTGCTCCCTGTTAAATTTCATGCATTTTCACTTCCTGTAGATATAATTTTGGATGCTTTCAAAATGCTTCAAAGCATAAGCAACTGGTGAAAATATGAGATTTTCACTAAGTCCCAGAAATTAGTTATTTTTGTCCAAGTTAGTGCATGCAGATCTTCTCATGTGTGACCCCTTTGTATTATCTTCTTGCTTAGGCTTGTAGAGATTTGGAATGGCTTTTGCCACATATCTTGTTTGGCTTATTTGGGTGGCTGTAGGTACTTTGAATGTTGTAGACAAACTACCATGATGCTGTTAAAAATAGATTGCATAGTTTTTTGTTTTGAAGCTTGTGAGTGCATAGTTGATGGTGTGGTGAGTTTCCTTGCACCACCCCACGTATATGTGTTTGTTTGATCATGTGGCAACCTGGGAACACCAGAAGAGTGCCATTGGAGTGTGTTTGTGGTGGATTTGAACCGTAGTACTCCATATCTTGTTTCGTAGTTTCCGGTTGATCCGTAGCTCCGTTCTCAATGTTCTTTATATGTTTGTGCATCGTTTTCTCGTGATGCACCTGTTCATGCCATCTTCATGCATGTCAAGATATCTTAGTGTGAAGTTCTGTCCAGAAGTTTATCTTCTCTTCTCATGCATATGCAAGTGACTAGAATAGAGATGCATGCTTCATTCTCATCTCATGCATCATGTTGTTTGTTGCATCATGTTGTGTTGGTGTTCATTGGCTGCTATTTTATATTGGGTAGCATCGGGATCAGAGAGCGAGTACGTGGATTCTGGAGAGTACGTGCAGGATGAACAAGAGCAGTTCCAAGCTGAAGACATCACACGCAAGATGACCTTGACCTTGATACCGTATCTAGCTTTGTTATGCTTAGAATCATGTTTCCTTCGATATATGCTAGCTGCCTACCACTTGATAAAGTGCCTCTTGTTAATGCCATGAAACTCAAACACCTTCCCCTCCTAGCTAATGTTGTTTGGATAAGTAGGCTTGCTCAGCTTCTAATGATAGCTTTGCTAGTTGCAGGTGCCAGCTGTCTCATGTGATAACATGAGTATTTTGATATCATTATTTTTAACTGCTATTTAATTAATGCGCCTATATACTTGGTAAATGACGGAAGGCCTAGCCATTTACTAGGTGATTCGTTCCGTTATTGCCGCCTTAGTTTCGGCTACCGGTGTTTGATTCCATAACTGATCGCTCCTAACACGTTCGGGGTTGTTATGGGGACCCCCTTGATAAATTGTGTAGTGTTAAGACTTGTCCGGCAGGACCCAACATTGGTTTTAATTTTATAATCACCTAATAATAATTTGCATAGGGAATAGCTACCCCAAGGATTTAATCAACAACCCGGGCCAGTGCTCCTCATGAGTGTTGGTCCAAACTAAAGCACTGTGCGGGCCCAACTCAGGGCAACTTGAGTGATTTCTATCAGGCCATCGTGCGCGTAGCTCATCCGTCGTGTCTTGAGACTGAGATACGCGGCTCTTATCGGGGTCGTCGACACAACGGGAGGTCCTGCTAGATTTTCCTTACCTTAGTGATATATCTTGCGTATAGGAATCCCGGTGAAACTTTGGGTCTCCTCAAAGTTGAGGTTTTCCTCTAAGGACTCCGACGAGATCACGAGATTCGTGATAGAGGACTCCTTTTCCGGCCCATGACCGTTTGTGATGGACTAGTTGCAGCACCCCTGTAGGGTTTAATCTTTCGAAAAGACGTGCCCGCGGTTATGTGGCAACATGGATAATTTGTTAACATCCGGTTCTAGATAACTTGAACTATCTCTAATAAAACTGTCAACTGTGTGCGTAACCATGACTGTCCCCTCCGAAGACCTCTCTTCGATCGGGAACGGTGGGGTTATGTTTGAAGTAAGTAGGTGTTCAGGATCACTTAGTGATCACCTAGACTTCGACCGTTCGCGTAGACCACCATATCATAACTCTGATCTTCGTAAGTTAACCCCCATAAATGCTTAGGATGTTGCAACCTAAACACTGAACCTTCCTCACCTAATAACTTTACTAGTTTCGGTACCAAGTTCATCCGATTGCTGAGTCCCCGTGACTCAAGGTTTACTACAACACCCCCAATAGGTACAGGTACGCCCGACGCAGGAGATCCAGATGGCATGCAGCTGGCGTGGCAGTACGATGAGGAGAACGACCGCCTGTACGTGAACTATCCAGACGACTGAGGCCGTGGTTGTGATCATGGGCGAGCATGCGTGATAACATAGTCTTTTCCTCGTTTCATGTAGCCCGTAACGGGACTATCTTGTCTGAATAATTGTGTGGATGTAACTCTGATATTATACTATGTGAGATGGCAAATGAATGCTCTATTTGTCAATCTTAATTTATGTATGTGCTATGATTATCTCTCTTGCGAAACACTTAGATGCGCCTCTTTCCCTTTTCGGGCATCGCCCTCTAAATAGGAAAGGGCTGCATCTTAGTCATTACATGCTAGTTTTATGTTTTTCCATGTGTTTTGAGTATTGCAGATAAGGAATATTAAACGGAGTCCAAATGGAGTAAAATATCCGGATTGATTTTTCTTAGATCAGAAGAAACCTGTGAGACTTGCAGAATGGGGCAGGAGACCTGCCACGAGACGGCAAGCCTGCAGGGCGTGCCCTAGGGGGTGCCCCTGGCTTGTGGGCCCTCTAGAGGCCTCCTAACCCTAGTCTTCGTCCTGTAAATTTCAGAATATTTCCCCAATACCAGAACGACACCAAAAAATACTTTTCCACCGCCGGGAGCCTCTCCTCCTGTGAGGTCCAATCTGGGAGCCTTTTTTGATAATCTGCCAAAGGGCGAATCAATCACAGAGAGTATATACATCAACTCCATTGCCTCTCTGATGATGTGTGAGTAGTTCACCACATTCCTATGGGTCCATATCTAGTAGCTAGATGGCTTCTTCTCTCTCTTTGTTCTTCAATACCATGTTCTTCATGGTCTTCATGAAGATATATCCGATGTAATACTCTTTTGTGGTGAGTTTGTCGAGATCCCATGAATTGTGGGTTTATGTTCAGATTATCTATGAATATTATTTGAATCTTCTATGAATTCTTATATGCATGATTTCATATCTTAGCAAGTCTTTTCGAGTTATTGGTTTGGTTTGCGCAACTAGATTGGTGATTCTTGCAATGGGAGAAGTGCTTAGTTTTGGGTTCAATCTTGCGGTGTCCTCACCTAGTGACAAAGTAGGGGTTGCGAGGCACGTATAGCATTGTTGCCATTGAGGATAAAAATATGGGGTTTTCATCATATCGCTTGAGTTTATCCCTCTACATCATGTCATCTTACCTAATGCGTTACTCTGTTCTTCATGAACTTAATACTCTAGATGCAGGCTGTCACATCTCTGGATTCCCTGTTAGGGTTTAGTAATTTGTGCTCATATCTTCTTTCATTGCATTCAAGAAATGGAAATAACTCAAAATAAGTGATGAAATCCAAACCAAAACCCTAGCCACCTTTTATTCAAAAGAATTCCAACAAGTGCCAAACCAATGAACACAAAATGGCCATTAGAAAAGTTCACCTTTTCTGATAAATGTTGAAAACAAAATATCAGAGATGAAACTTATTTTCAAACTATCTTTGGCATTTTAAATTTAAGCTAAAAGCTACTGAAATGAATTTTATATTTGATTTCAAAAAATTCAAAGTTTCCAAAGACGTTGAAAACTTTATGAGTGCTTGGAAATATTCCAACTAACACTTTGGTATTTTTCAAACTATTTTAGGAATAGTTTGGAGGCAAAAATAAAACAAAACAAATGTCAGAAAGATTAAAACTAAAACAAAAAAGAAAAGGAATGCAAAAAACCTTACCTGTCGCTCACCTGAGGCCCAGCCCACCTAGCGCCATCGTCTTCCTTTGCCAGTCGGAGCAGGAGGTGGCCGCCGCGTTCCCCGACGCGCCCACGCAGTTGCGTGCCTGCCTGGCCGCCGCGTCGCGCTGGCACGAATGGGGATAAGCTCCCCGAGGCCTCCCCATGCTCATCCACTCGCCATTCGCCCCTGTCTCTCTCTCTCTCTCTCTCTCTCTCTCTCTCTCTCTCTCTCTCTCTCTCTCTCTCTCTCTCTCTCTCCCTCTCTCGCTCTCTCTCTCTCTCTCGGCCGCCATGACCGCAAGCTCGAGCTTGAGCTCGCTGTCGCTCCTGCCCCTCTCCCTCTCACGTGAGCCGCGCAACAGCTTCGCCCTGATCCCCTGAAGCTCTCCATCTAGTCGCGTGATGCCAAGAACCCCTGAGACGCCATGACACCGTCATCTTCCTCCTCGGGTCACCGGAGCTCGCCGCCGTCGTTCTCCCTCCTCAGGCCATCCCCGCGCCTACTCTCGACGCCTTTGCACTCCCCGTGAGCTCAGGGTTCTTTCCCCCAAGTTTTCCCCTTCGATCCCGAGATCTAGGCCCCGATTCCACCAGAGCCCGACGAGATCCGTCGCGGGACCTCGTCGCCGGTAGCTCTCCGGTGATCGCCTGGTCATTCTGAGGCCATCAATGGCTTCAGTGCATCACGTAGGTGCTCTAGGAGCTAAGCCCCGCTCGTTTTGCCTTTGGTTTCGTCGATCCCGACATAGCCCGAGCTTCGGCCGCCGCCAAGCTCGTCGCTGGTGCCATCTCCGTCCATTTCATACCCTGTTGCATGCAAAAATGGAGCCGCAGGTGAAGTGTCGTTCGTCTGGTGCCCTCCACGTGAAGTTTGGTCATCAGAGATGCATTTCCGAGCCCCTCCGCCGTTCTGGTGGCCGCCGGAGGCTCACCGCCGGCGAGATCGACCTTGCCGCCGGTGGATCTGACCCCCTTGAGCCTATGACAGGTGGGGCCAGCCCGCTGGCTAATTAAGTTTAGGTTAATAAAAATAATTAA
Organism: Hordeum vulgare subsp. vulgare; assembly: GCF_904849725.1. NCBI lineage: Eukaryota > Viridiplantae > Streptophyta > Magnoliopsida > Poales > Poaceae > Hordeum > Hordeum vulgare. The sequence continues at coordinate 65,683,375 of NC_058522.1, forward strand.
TTAAATAAAAACTTAAACACACACTCACAGGTGGGTCCTACTCTGTTAATTAGCTAATTAAGTTAAATTTAAACTAAAAACTAGCGAGAGACACTGACCAGTGGGTCCCACTGGTCAGGTTTGACTTTCAACGGCCCGTTGGACGTGCTGATGTCATGCTGATGCAATAAAAGCTTTCATGTTTAAAAATAATTCCAGAATAAGTTCAAAACTTTGGAAATTCATAGAAAATTGAATATAACTCCAAATTTGACAAATAATATATGTAAAAGGATCAGAAAAATTCAAGGAATCCAATGGTGCTATTTTCATGCATGAAAAACAAAGTTATGAAATAGCCTCAGGTCAAATCAATTAAAAGAATGTGATAAATTATAATTCAAATGATATGTGAATTATGATTTCAAATCAAGATCACCCCAAAGGGTTCTGCTAGTCATCTCAAACCATGCTACATTGCATTTCATGCATGATTTTGTTTCATATGTTTGATATTGATTGATTGTTGTTATTCCGGTAGGCTCCGCCCCTGCGGACATGTCTGATTATCCGACTAACGGATATCACCCCTCTTCATAGCAACAAGGCAAGCAACCATTTTGATCATCCCGATAAATCCCATGTTCTCGCTCCTGCTCTTATTTATTGCATCAGGTCAAAATGCTTTCAATGCTTTTGCCACGTTAGTTGAACCCACTTCCTTTGCATGACCTATCCTTGTCACAGTAAATAGCTGAACCTTGCAACCTAGAATACCTGGTAGATGCTTGAGCCATGATGTGCCTTATCCTGCTTTGCATGCTATGCTTAGAGTTGTGTATGGTCTGTCATCTGGGTGATGAACAGGATCGTGAGAATGTGTTCAGTTGGTAAAGGTCGTGTGTTGAACCTGATTTGGTAAAGGTACCGGTGAAAGGCTATGTACGAGTACATGGCGGGTTGTTTCATTGGAACCGTCCTTAGGAACTGAGTTCCGTGTATGTAATCCAAGACTAGATACTACCACACATTGGGATACTTAATTGCCCTCTTGACTTATTAATCGCTTAGTACTCGGTCCAGGAGTTGCAAGTAGTTTCTGGTGTTTATAGTCATGCTGGAGGCCGTGCGTAGCGCTGACCTTAGAGGTGGGCTGTGATGCGATAGGCAGTGGCACGGTGTACCAAGTGGCACCGGGATGGTGGGCTTGGGAACCCTGTGCGCATCGTTTGGGGCCGTGGTGGAAAGCTCGGCCGGACTCCCGTGTGGGTTACCCTCAGATAGGCGATAGACGTGGACTAAGTATTAGCGTGGTTAACGGTCGTGGCTGACTCCCTCGCTGGGCTTCTGCTTGAAGGTTGCCGAGGTGCATGACGTGCACATGGCGATAAGTGGCGAGAGCGTGTGTGAAGAAGTACACCCGTGCAGGGTTATGATCTATTCGAATAGCCGCGTCCGCGGATATGGACTACTTGGAAACATATGTTGTTCATAGATAACTATAATGGCTACTCATAAAATTGTCAAGATAAGTGTGAGTGTCGTGGACGACATTTCCATAGGGAGACGGAATGATTCCACGATAGAGTATTGTTGTGGTGTTAGTGGACTCGTGTGCGAGAAATCAAAGTTGTCAAAACTATTTAAAAATGCAAGTTGTCTAGCCAAGAGTCAAATGCTGGCTTTCCGCATGAAACCCCACAAATCCTTGTTGATACATTGCATGAGTAGATAGATTTCCTAAAGTCTTGGTGAGTACTTTTGTACTCACGTTTGCTTAATAATTTGTTGCAGAGGTTGTTAATGAACCTAATGGAGGGTTCTATCTATACATCGACGACGACGAGTAGCTGGTATCCCAGCTACGATCTGGCCCTTGGTTGGGTCTGTAGATAGTCAGGCCATGTGCCTTTGTCTTTCCATCTGTCTGTACTCGGACAGTTTTACTCTTCCGCTGGCTTGTAAGACTCGTGTGTATGAATTGTGATGATGGGTCATGAGACTCCTATCTGTGTAATATTATGTGTGAGGCTCGTCTGAGCCCTCTATATAAAGTTTGTATGTTTATGGTTATGTTGTGATGCCATCGATGTATCTATGCATATCGGTATGCCATGCGTACGTGTTTTGTACTTGATATGTATGGGGTTCGAATACCTAGTCGTATGCCGTAGTAGCACTCCTTACGGGGAAATACCCCTTTGTGATTCCATCGAGCCATGGTAGTTTGGTACTGCTCCGGACACATTGGTTGACCGGCATGTGTCCTTCTTAGCTGTTGTGTCTGTCCCTTTGGGGAAATGTCACGCGATGTAATGGAGTCCTTGTAGCTTGCTACGACTCGTCTACATTCGCTGATGACCGACACCTGCTTTGTTGGGTCCTGTATGCCTGTCCCTGCACGGAACTGCCGCTTTAGTTTATGACTAGACATGTCGATCCGGGTTCTTTGACATTGGAATTCTAGCGACACAATTGCATACGTGAGTCAAAAGGCGCAAACGGTCCCGGCTATGGTAAGGCTGCAGCCGTGGGGATAACCGTGCGTGAGACCGCAAAGAGATGTGATGTGTTACCGGCTGGATTCCTATGGCTTAGGATCGGGGTCCCGACACAGGCACGAGTCGGTCGATGTGTGGAGTAATAGTAGTAGATCCAGAACCGTTTCGGTCTACTTGACACGAACGTGATGCCTATATGCATAATCATTGCCTTGGATAACTTCATAATTATTCGCTTTTCTATCAATTGCTCGACAGTAGTTTGTTCACCCGTCGTATTATTTTCCATCATGAGAGAAGCATGTACTGAAACCTATGGCCCCCGGGTCTATTTTCCGTATTATACTTTCATATATATAAACCAAAAATACCACAAATATATTGCTGACATTTATTTACTTTTGTTTTACTTTTAGTTCTAGCAATCTTTTATATCTATCTCTATCAGATCTCATGCTTGCAAATAACCGTGAAGGGATTGACGACCCCTTTTTAGCGTTGGGTGCAAGTGTTTCATTGTTTGTGTAGGTGCTAAGATTGGGGCCTTGCTTGTTCCTCCTACTGGATTGATACCTTGGTTCTCAACGAACTGAGGGAAATACTTATCTACTTTGCTGCATCACCCTTTCCTCTTCAAGGGAAAACCAACACAAGCTCAAGAAGTAGCATATCCCCTCAGGGAACACATCTTTATATCCCTGCAAAATTTCAACAACAACACTAGGAGTGGTAGAGGGTAATTCTTTAGTAGAAAGAAAGTTATCCTTGTACAAAAGTACAAAGAACACGCAATTGGGTTCTCTCAACTCTCTCATGTACCTTTTCCTAGCCATCATAACTAATCCCTATTTTTCCCATGTCTTGATCAATTTAAGTTGTGGGGTTTTATTTGGCTTTGGATTCTCTCGCTCACTATGTTGGTGGGTGTCACTCAAGTGTTTCTCGCTCACTCTCTCTCTTTCCTTTTCAGATCATCCATCAATATTTCTTTGGGTGTCAAAGGGAGCAAAGATATGCACTCTCCCTCGTATTGGAATGAGAGATAATAAGAACGGCCGCAGATTTTCACATCACGATCATACAACCAAGGTCTTCCCAACAACAATTGGCATGCTTGCATTGGTACGACATCACATTCAACTTGATCTTGATACATCCCAATGGAAAACTGAATGGTGGCTATGTTGATTACTCGAAGTGTACCACAATCATTGACCCATTGCATCTTATATGGACTTGGGTGCCTTCTTTGTTTCAGTCCCAATATCTTTACTAAATATGAACTTGCAATGTTGTTACATCTGCCATTGTCAACAACAATTCTACAAACCTTATATTTGATGGTGCCACGGGTTTGAAAAATATTATGCCGCTGCACTTTCTCTTCTCTAGCTGCATTGATACTAAGCACACAACATTAAAGAAAGCAATCTCCCATGTCGTCCTGAATATCACAACCACTCTTCTCGCCCTCTTCATCCTCATGATCATCCGGTGCTCCACTATCTTCATGTTCACTCACAGATTCACATTCACCTTGTTCATTGATAAGTAGAACTCTCTTGTCCCAACACTCAAAAGAAATGTGACAATGCCCTTTGCACTTCCAACATCCAATATCTCAGCTTCGAGATGATGGTACAGCCGTGGGGTTAGACGCACGTTCAACAACAGAAGTAGCATGGCTCTCAACATTCCTAGGAGTTGATGATGATGCCAATAAAGTTGTTGTTCGTCGGGTGGCAGTAGGATGAGGATTATGCTGAAACTAAGAAACACCATGGGAGGCACTCAGCTGTGACCTTTGCCATGGTGGGGTGTTGCGGTTATGAGATATCCGTCCATGACCACTCCGCTACACCTTCCTCTAAGTGTGCTTTGATTGCCCCAGAATATCTTGTAGTGTTATAGGGAAACATCTCCCTGTTGACCCACAAGTATATGGGATCAATCGTAGTCAGTGTCGAACCCAACGAGGAGCAGAAGGAAATGATAAGCAATTTTCACCAAGGTATTCTCTACAAGCGCTATAAGTAACAGTGATAAATTGTTTTGTAGCAAGATAATTCGTAACAAGTGACAAGTAACAATAGTAACAAAGGTGCAGCAAGGTAGCCCAATCCTTTTTATAGCAAAGGACAGGCCTAAAAGTACTCTTATATAAAGCAAGCACTCCCAAGGACACATGGGAATTTTTTTCTACTCATGTTCATCATATTTAGAAGATTCACATTCGCTACTTTGATAATTTGATATGTGGGTGGACCGGTGCGAAGGTGTTGTTCTTCCTTGAAATAACAACCTACTTATGATTACCCCCTCTCGCAAGCATCCACAACTACGAAAGAAGAATTAAGATAAATCTAACCATAGGATGACACATGTGGATCCAAGTGAACCCCTTATGAAGCAACGGATAAACTGGGGTTTAACCTTCTGTCGCACCCGCAACCCATCATCTACTTATTACTTTACAATGACTTCCCTTAGGCCCAAAACAACGTGAACTATCATGTAGTCAACATTCACATGACACCACCAAGAGAAGTAACAACATACATACCATCAAAATATCGAACAAATACCTACTTTTTATGATTATTTATAACAAGACTTCTCCCGTGTCCTCACAAACAATAGTTACTACTCACACCTCATTAACATGTTCAAGATCAGAGGTGTAATAATAACAATTTAGGATATGAAAATAATATCTTCAACCAAGTAATCCAACAAGCATCAACTACAAGATGTAATCAACACAACTAGTAACCCACAAGTGTTAGAGCATATTTCTCCATATGGGGTTTTGGTAATTGATGACAATCCCTATGGACAAATGGTTGCCTTAAGTTATATTTGTAGGATTAGTCCATATGCACTTCTTGAAGTCCATCTGTTGGTTTCAAGGAGTTTATATGATGACCAAGGTGGCATTCAAGGTTTTATCCAAAGATTGGTCATAAAGACACGAGGTTGATAAGGACTAAGTTAAATAGTGAATCAAGTTGGTCAACACACAAAGCATACAAGATGTACCGAGAGGGATCAAGTGATCCCATGGTATTGTAAGCATTGTCCATTATGCTTTGTGTACTAACCCATGGTCTTCATGAGATTTCTATGTGGGGTTAGGTGTGTTGCCATGGGCTTGTGTCAAGAGGAAGATATCATACAACCCATGGAGGATGATGTCAAGTGGTGATCGTCATTAAGATTGTGCTATGCAAGTTCAAGTGGAGCATCATGAAGATATCATGCTTGAAGCTTCCCATCCATTGTGGTGGCAATAGACTTGTGAAGATGTGCTAAAGAGTGGCTCACCCATAGTGGACTATGCGGGAGCAATTTACAAGTCTTCATCGAGCCAGCGCAATCAAGAAAGGTGGTCCATCTTGAGGAGAACAACATAGTCATCATCTAGCTCAAGTGGACGATGCGCAAGGCAAAGGTTTATTCTTGATAGGTTTTCTATTTTAGGATAGATTGCCGTACTCTCAAGGGCAGCTCTCAAGTGAGTAGCTTGATTGTATCGTTCGTTGAGAGCTTAAACGATTTGCATCCTTGCATCATCTTTATTGGTTCTTCTTTGGTGGTTCTCTTTGTGAGCATTAGAGCTTATGGTCATCTTTATGACAAGCTCGAGTTCATCAAAAACAGAGTTCATGTGCATCTTGTATGATGTTTTCGATGTTGGAGTTTTGGTCGGTTCTTCATTCATACAGGTATCACATCTCTATATCATTGGCATTTTCATAACTGCATGTTCTTAAGATTTCCATCCGCTCTTGGATAGCCCTTTTTGTCCTGAATCCAACAAGCTTAAGTTTGCTCAATTTGGAGCTCATTTGCAGAAATAATGGCAGTCCTGGTCTTACCTGTTTTCTTGGTATGCTTGTACCGCTGTCCCGACCGGTTGCACCACTCGCTCCAGACGTCCGGTCTAACTACCACTCCAGGGGTGATACCCTGGGGGTGCTACCGCTGAGTGGTCCCTAGCAGTTGTACCGCTGCCCCCGGGTGGTTGTTGGATAGCCCTTGTCGTCCTGAATCCAACAAGCTTGAGTTTTCTCTATTCGGAGCTCGTGTGCGAAAGTTATGGATGTTTTAGTGGTGAAGTTGTCCTCTTGGATCTTGGTGAGCAGAAGTACCGGTAGGAGTAGAGCGGTACTACCGCTCTCTACTTTCAGCCCCACTTTCGCTTACGTTTCCTGTTTTTTCGATTCTATTTAGGATAAATTCTTGAGTGGAATTTTGTAGCGGAAGTACCGCCATGAGCGGTACTACCGTACTGCCCCCTCTTTCTTTCTTGTCAGGGGTGTCTCTCAGTGTGCAGCGGAAGTACCGCTGGCAGGAGCAGTAGTACCGCTCTGGCACAACTACCCCCCAGACGCGTGTCTGTTGGTTGCCCGGTCTATAATTCCGTGCAAGCGGAAGTACCGCTCCCCCGAGCGGTACTACCGCTCTTGCTCGACTTATGGGCACAAAATGATCAAAAGTTCTACCACTATATAAGGGGGTCTTATTCCCCAATGGTCTCTAACTCTTGAGCTTGTATTTCCCCCCATTGTTGACCTTCTTTGAGCTTGCTAACTCTCAATCCCTCCAATGATTCTTGCTAGTTCTTGAGGGAAACGAGAGACAAGATCTATATCCACATGTGCACCAATCACTTTCTCCTCTTTGTGAGGGGAACCCCTTGGATCTAGATCATGGGGTTCTTCGTGTTGTTCTTCATTCTTCCTCACATTTTCTTCCATAGCATTAGATGTTGTGAGGGAATTGGCAGAGAAGGACTTGGGCACTCTGTGTGCCCTTGCCATTGTATTTGGTGCATAGGTTTAAGTTCTCCACGGTGATACGTGGCAGTGAAGTTTGATAAGCTTATTACTCTTGGGTGCTTGGTACCCTAATACTTGTTCTTCTTGGGTGCTTTAGTATTCTAGAATCTTGGTGGTGCCTTGGAGCTCAATCATTGTGGTGTAAAGCTCCGGGCAAGCATCAGGGTCTCCAATTAGGTTGTGGGTATTGCCCCGAGCATTTGAGGTTACCTTGAAGCCATATTCCATTGTGGTGAAGCTTCGTGGTGTTGTTGGGAGCCTCCAATTAAGTTGTGGAGATTGCCCCAACCTTTTTTGTACGGGTTCGGTGATCACCCTCAAGGGTCCCTTAGTGGAATCATGACATCTTGCATTGTGCCAGAACATGAGGAGATTACGGTGGCCTTAGTGGCTTCTTTGGGAGCATTGTGCCTCCACACTGCTCCAAACGGAGATTAGCATCCGCACGGGTGTGAACCTCGGGATACTTCATCATCTCCTTGTGCCTCGTTATCTATTACCCAAGCCCTTTACTTATGCACTTTACTTGGTGATAGCCATATTGTTTCTTGTTATATATCGTGCCATCACTTAGTTGTTTATCTTGCTTAGCATAAGTTATTGGTGCACATAGGCGAGCCTAGTTGTTTTAGGTTTTGTGATTGACTAATTAAACATTAGTTTTATTCCGCATTTGTTCAAGACTAAACCGTAATTATTTTAAAGCACATATTCACCCTCAAGGGATAATGGACAATATTAAGTTGGATATGAGATGGTGCTAGTGAATATGTTGAGGAAAATTGGTCCTCCCACGAAGGAGGAAGCGTTGGTGATGACGATGGCTTCGATTTTCCCCTCTGGGAGGGAAGTTTCCCCGACAGAATCTCTATGCCAGAGAGAAAAAGGTCCTCTACCCAGGTTTCCGCCTCAAACCAGCGGCGCTTCATCCCAACAAATAACTTATGATTTTTTTCTAGGGTAAAACACACCATATAGGAGAAGAGAGGGGTCGGGAGATCCACACGGACCCCACAAGCCATCAGGGCGCGACCTGGGGGATGCCATGTTAGCTTGTGGCAGTAGGTGACCCTTCTCTGGTATATTTTTGGCCCAAAAATTCTTAAATATTCCATAAAAATTCTCCGTGAAGTTTCAGGTCATTTGGAGCAAGTTGTTTTTTCTGCCTTTTTCTTGGTTTCCTGGTCGAGAATTCCAGTTTCCATATATTGCCCTCTAAGTGATGTACCTTGCATATTCAGAGAGAAAGAACATAAGAATTGTATGATATAAGGGATAATGGACAATATTAAGACAAAAATCTATTGCAACTCATGATGCAAAATGGGCGTATCAACTCCCCCAAGCTTAGACCTCGCTTGTCCTCAAGCGAAAGCCGACCTCGATAATAATGACCGCATGGTTTGAGAGAGAGGTGTCAGTGAAAACAGAATACGAACATGAGAGCATCATGAATATTAGCATAGCAGCAAGTATTTCATCCTATAACTTCTCATAAACAATTAACAATCCATGCATAATTATTGGAGTATGAAGTATAAACCTTATTCACAATCAACAAACTATGTTCTTAGTCATTGGGACAATAGTAATTCATCATATTTCAGAGGAGAGTCTATGTAAGAGGTTTCTTATTAACAAGTTCACATATTCAACTATCATTTAATCTTTTATGATTGCTCACGCTCAAGACATATTTTTGGAGCTCATGCTTCAATAGGACACATAGGAAGATAAGGGCTTAAATGATTTGCCACCTAGCTCATTTACCTCAAGGATAATGTTAACAATAATAAATCATGATCATCTACATCCACTTGGATACATAAGTCTGAATCTTTCATCAACACATGGTGTTTGCCACTATAGAGTTAATATGTAGGAAGAGGAATAAACTTTATTGACTCAAGGGCAAGATTGAACTCCTGAAGATAAAAGATAGGCCCTTCGCAGAGGGAAGCAGAGGTTGTCATGCGCTTTTAAGTTTTTGTATGTGCAAACTCTTAATTCAAAGGAACATCACTTTATATTGCCCCTTATGATATCAAACTTTATTATGCACTCCGTCGCTTTTATTTCTTTGCCATCACAAGATCGTAGAAATCTCATCTTCACATGCAATAAAATATCATACATGTTTAGGAGCAATTTTTATTGCTTGATGCACCAATGACAACTTACTTGAAGGATCTTTACTCAATCCATAGCTAGGTATGGCGGACTGTCATGGCAAGAAACTGCGTTACATGGTTATGGATGCACAAGTAGTATCTCTACTTAGTGCGGAATTTTTAGGCTAGCAAAGAATCTAAAGCAAGCATCACATGTTAAAGGATCCAAGACCATATAACTTTTATGTGAACATAAACTACCATTATCATTACGTTGTCTTCCATGTCCAACATTAACACTTGATCATTATATAATATTTGTTGAAGGCTCACAATCATAAAAGATGTCCAAGATAGTGTATTTATATTCAAGTCTCCTCTGATCTATCATAATCTTTCTTAGATTGTATCGATGATTAATACTATGTTTGTTTATTCTCAACAACTTTTATCACTTATACTCATTTTCTATGTGAAGTCATTACCCCCCATGAGATAAGCATATGATCTTTTCTATTCTTTTTATTGCCATGCTATGGTGATGAGTGCATGAGGGAAAAGCACACGGACTCAAATCTTCATTATACAACTCTCCTACTCGGTTACAAGGATAGATAGATCTCAAAGCAAAACACTAAGCAAAGCAAATCCAAAATTTATTTCTCTAAATCATGAAACAACTAAGGATCGAACTAAGATAAACAGTAATGATGGAAGTGATGGTGATACGATATCGGGGCACTTCCCCAATCTTGGAACAAGCCAAGGGTGGTGCCCATACCCCTGTACTCAATTGTTTTCCTTAAGTGATGGTGGTGGTGATGTAGTAGGGATGTCCTCCATCCTCCAGGGTGTAGCCTCTCCATCATAGAAATAAAATATTGTCTTGGGAATCCTGAAATTGGCAATGAGGCTCATCCTGTGAAACCTAGATTCATACTAGGCCTTGAAGTTCATAGATTTGATCTTGGAGGTTATCGATCCGTTCTTGAAGCTTAGAGAGAATCTCTCCCACGTTCCTTGTGTCCATCTTGTTGTCTCGAATGAAATCCGTGCTCTTAGAGTGGTTGTCACTAAAACCATGCTCAACCATCCCTTGGCACTTGAAGATCTCCTGCTCCACTGCTGCAAGCCTGGCCTTCTCGCTTCCCTCCTTCTTGGGACCTTGAACATCCCGGATGTGGAGCACCCCTCAGGCATCTCAATGTCTTGAGGGTGCTTCATCATCTCCGGTAGGTAGGGGTTGACAAACTTCTCGAAGAACTTGTCTTTGGATGGGCTTGGTGAAGTCATCGCCATCTAAATCTGTTAGAAAAACAACTCGAAACAAGAAGAGAGGAGAAACTCGTGATGTAGTGGTCAAAACACACGGGAGTATATATAATGATTTTTTTTCTAGGTCAGAATACATGCTTGGGAAGAATTGGAGTTCGGGAGGCACACGAAGGCCCCACAAGCCATCAAGGCGCATCCTAGGGAGGCCGCACCCTATTGGCTTGTGCCTCCCTCGTGGGTCCCCTCGACTCCTTTTTATTTTTATATTTTTTCTAAAATAGGAAAACCAGCAGAAATTATTATTTTTCGTAATTTTTTTGAGTCGGTTTACTTACCATACCACGTAACCTACCCCTTTTTTAGGTTTCTGGAGTGTTCCGAAAGACTCCCCTTATGTGCTCCTCCGGTGTTATGACTTGGTTGATAATAGTTTCCTCATTAATGGGTGTACGTAAAATATAATGCTTGATTATTTGCCCATGCATTCACCACTCTAGGATTTTTACCTTCCAAGTAACTAACATTTATAGCACCGGAGCAATAGACCTCCTCGACAACATATGGTCCTTCCCATTTGGAGATGATTTTCCGTGCAAAAAAATCTAAAACGAGAATTGTACAAAAGCACTAGGTCTCCTATATTGAATTCGACTTTTTGAATTCTTTTGACATGCCATCTTTTAACCTTTTATTTAAGTAACTTGGCATTTTCATAAGCTTGTGCCCTCCATTCATCTAGTGAGCTAATATCAAATAACCTCTTTTCACTAGCAAGTTTAAAATCAAATCATAATTAAGTTCTTTAATTGCCCAATAAGCTTTTTGTTCTAACTCAAGAGGTAAATGACAAGCTTTTGCATAGACCATTTTATATGGGGACATCCGCATTCGATTCTTATAAGCAGTTATATTAGCCAAAACAACATCATCTAGTTTCTTAGACCAATTCTTCCCAGATCTTTTGACAGTCTTCTACAAGATTAATTTTATTTTGCGATTGCTCAATTTAACTTGACCACTAGATTGGGGACGATAAGGTGATGTGATTCTATGGTTAACATCATATTTAGCTAAAAGTTTACAGAAGGCACCATGAATAAAATGTGAACCACCATCATTCATTCAATATCTTGGGACTCCAAACTTCGGAAAGATAATGTCCTTAAGCATTTTAATAGAAGTGTTATGATCATCCGTACTAGTTGCAATAGGTTCTACCCACTTAATAATGTAATAAACAACAACTAAAATATGCGTATACCCATTTTAGGAAGGAAAAGGCCCCATAAATTCAAAACCCCACACATCAAATGGTTCAATAGCAAGCAAATAGTTCATGGGCATTTCCTGACATTTACAAATATTACCAACTCTTTGGCATTCACCACAATAAAGGACATACTTAAGAGCATATTTAAAAAGAGTAGGCCAATAGAAACCGGATTGTAATACCTTGTGCGCAGGTCTATCACCGACATGGTGTCCTCCGTAGGCCTAGGAATAACATTTCCTTAGAATTTTTCATGTTCATGCTCGGGTATACAACGTCTAACAACAACACCTACTCCTTCCTTATAAATATGTGGGTCCTCCCAAAATTAATGTCGTAAATCATAGAAGATATTTTTCCTTTGTTGATAGGTGAAGCTAGGCGGAATATATTTAGGAACAATGTAATTAACATAATCAAGATACCAAGGAGTACTACATGAAGTGTTTATAACAACAAGTTGCTCATCCGGAAAATTATCATCAATAGGTAATGGGTCATCAAGAAATTTTTCAATCCTAGACAAGTTATTTGCTGCAGGGTTGTCAGCTCCCTTCCTATCAACAATATGCAGATCAAATTCTTGGAGCAATAGAACCCATCTAATGAGTCTAGGTTTAGCATATTTGTTTTCCATAAGGTATTTAATAGCAGCATGATCAATGTGAATAGTTACTTTAGAATCAACAATATAAGGTCCAAACTTATCACATGCAAAAACGACTGCTAAAAATTCCTTTCCTATAGTTGCATAATTTATTTGAGTAGTGTCTAGGGTCTTACTAGCACAATTAATAACATTTAATTTCTTGTCTACTCTGTTGGAATTATGCCCTAGAGGCAATAATAAATGTATAGTTATTATTATAATTCCTGTATCAAGATAATAGTTTATTATCCATGCTATAATTGTATTGAATGAAGACTCATTTACATGTGTGGATACATAGACAAAACACCGTCCCTAGCATGCCTCTAGTTGGCTAGACAGTTGATCGATGATAGTCAGTGTCTTCTGATTATGAACAAGGTGTTGTTGCTTGATAACTGGATCACGTCATTAGGAGAATCACGTGATGGACTAGACCCAAACTAATAGACGTAGCATGTTGATCGTGTCATTTTGTTGCTACTGTTTTCTGCGTGTCAAGTATTTATTCCTATGACCATGAGATCATATAACTCACTGACACCGGAGGAATGCTTTGTGTGTATCAAACGTCGCAACGTAACTGGATGACTATAAAGATGCTCTACAGGTATCTCCGAAGGTGTTAGTTGAGTTAGTATGGATCAAGACTGGGATTTGTCACTCCGTGTGACGGAGAGGTATCTCGGGGCCCACTCGGTAATACAACATCACACACAAGCCTTGCAACCAATGTAACTTAGTGTAAGTTGCGGGATCTTGTATTACGGAACGAGTAAAGAGACTTGCCGGTAAACGAGATTGAAGTAGGTATACGGATACTGACGATCGAATCTCGGGCAAGTAACATACCGAAGGACAAAGGGAATGACATACGGGATTATACGAATCCTTGGCACTGAGGTTCAAACGATAAGATCTTCGTAGAATATGTAGGATCCAATATGGGCATCCAGGTCTCGCTATTGGATATTGACCGAGGAGTCTCTCGGGTCATGTCTACATAGTTCTCGAACCCGCAGGGTCTGCACACTTAAGGTTCGACGTTGTTTTAAGCGTATTTGAGTTATATGGTTGGTTACCGAATGTTGTTCGGAGTCCCGGATGAGATCACGGACATCACGAGGGTTTCCGGAATGGTCCGAAAACGAAGATTGATATATAGGATGACCTCATTTGATTACCGGAAGGTTTTCGGAGTTACCGGGAATGTACCGGGAATGACGAATGGGTTCCGGGAGTTCACCGGGGGGGGGGGCAACCCACCCCGGGGAAGCCCATAGGCTTTGGGGAGACACACCAGCCCTTAGTGGGCTGGTGGGACAGCCCCAAAAGGGCCTATGCGCCAAGAGAAGAAAATCAAAGGAAAAGAAAAAAAAAAGAGGGAAGAAGTGGGAAGGGAGGGGGACTCCTCCCACCAAACCAAGTCCAACTCGGTTTGGGGGTGGAGTCCTCCCCCCCTTGGCTCGGCCGACCCCTTGGGGATCCCTTGGACCCCAAGGCAAGGTCCCCCTCCCTCCTCCTATATATATGGGGCTTTTAGGGCAGATTTGAGACGACTTTCTCACGGCTGCCCGACCACATACCTCCATAGTTTTTCCTCTAGATCGTGTTTCTGCGGAGTTCGAGCGGAGCCCTGCTGAGACAAGATCATCACCAACCTCCGGAGCGCCGTCACGCTGCCGGAGAACTCTTCTACCTCTCTGTCTCTCTTGCTGGATCAAGAAGGCCGAGATCATCGTCGAGCTGTACGTGTGCTGAACGCGGAGGTGCCGTCCGTTCAGTACTAGATCGTGGGACTGATCGCGGGATTGTTCGCGGGGCGGATCGAGGGACGTGAGGACGTTCCACTACATCAACCGCGTTCTCTAACGCTTCTGCTGTACGATCTACAAGGGTACGTAGATCACTCATCCCCTCTCGTAGATGGACATCACCATGATAGGTCTTCGTGCGCGTAGGAAAATTTTTGTTTCCCATGCGACGTTCCCCAACAGTGGCATCATAGAACACAAAAGGTTTTGTGGGCGGTGATGTGCATTTTGCTGCCCTCCTTAGTCTTTTCTTGATTCCGCGGTATTGTTGGATTGAAGCAGCTTGGACCGACATTACTCGTACGCTTAGGAGAGACTGGTTTCATCGTTACGAGTAACCCCCTTTGCTCAAAGATGACTGGCAAGTGACGGTTTCTCCAACTTTAGTTGAATCGGATTTGACCGAGGAGGTCCTTGGATGAGGTTAAATAGCAACTCATATATCTCCGTTGTGGTGTTTGCGTAAGTAAGATGCGATCCTACTAGATACCCTTGGTCACCACGTAAAACTTGCAACAACAAAATTAGAGGACGTCTAACTTGTTTTTGCAGGGTATGATTGTGATGTGATATGGCCAATGATGTGATGTGATATATTGGATGTATGAGATGATCATGTTGTAATAGAAATATCGACTTGCACGTCGATGGTACGGCAACCGGCAGGAGCCATAGGGTTGTCTTTATACTAACATATTTGTGCTTGCAGATGCGTTTACTATTTTGCTAGGGTGTAGCTTTAGTAGTAATAGCATAAGTAGCACGACGACCCCGATGGCGACACGTTGATGGATGATCATGGTGTGGCGCCGGTGACAAGAAGATCGTGCCGGTGCTTTGGTGATGGAGATCAAGAAGCACGTGATGATGGCCATATCATGTCACTTATGAATTGCATGTGATGTTAATCCTTTTATGCACCTTATTTTGCTTAGAACGACGGTAGCATTATGAGGTGATCTCTCACTAAAATTTCAAGACGAAATTGTGTTCTCCCCGACTGTGCACCGTTGGTACAGTTCGTCATTTCGAGACACCACGTGATGATCGGGTGTGATAGACTCAACGTTCACATACAACGGGTGCAAAACAGTTGCGCACGCGGAACACTCGGGTTAAGCTTGACAAGCCTAGCATGTGCAGACATGGCCTCGGAACACATGAGACCGAAAGGTCGATCATGAATCATATAGTTGATATGATTAGCATAGGGATGCTTACCACTGAAACTACTCTCGACTCACGTGATGATCGGACTTGGGATAGTGTAAGTGGATCATGAACCACTCAAATGACTAGAGAGATGTACTTTTTGAGTGGGAGTTTAGCGTATAATTTGATTAAGTTGAACTCTAATTATCTTGAACATAGTCTAAGTCCACTTTGAATATATTTGTGTTGTAGATCATGGCTCACGCGAGTGTCATCCTGAATTTTAATACGTTCCTAGAGAAAGCTAAGTTGAAAGATGATGGAAGCAACTTTGTAGACTGGGCTCGTAATCTTAAGCTAATCTTACAAGCTGGAAAGAAGGATTATGTCCTTAATGCTGCGCTAGGAGATGAACCACCCGCTACGGCTGATCAGGATGTTAAGAATGCTTGGTTAGCACGTAAGGAGGACTACTCAATAGTTCAATGTGCAGTCTTGTATGGCTTAGAGCCGGGACTTCAACGTCGCTTTGAGCGTCATGGAGCATTTGAGATGTTCCAGGAGTTGAAGTTTATCTTTCAGAAGAACGCCCGGATCGAGAGGTATGAGACCTCCGATAAATTCTATGCTTGCAAGATGGAGGAAAACTCGTCTGTCAGTGAACATGTGCTCAAAATGTCTGGGTACTCAAACCGTCTAGCTGAACTGGGGATTGAACTCCCGCAAGAAGCTATCACTGACAGAATCCTTCAATCACTGCCGCCAAGCAATAAAGGCTTTGTGTTGAACTACAACATGCAAGGGATGAACAAGTCTCCCGGCGAGTTGTTTGCGATGCTGAAAGTCGCAGAGTCTGAACTCCGTAAAGAGCATCAAGTGTTGATGGTGAGCAAGACCACTAGTTACAAGAGAAACGGCAAAGGCAAGAAGGGCAATTCGAAGAAGAGCGGCAAGCCTGTTGCCAATCCGCCGAAGAAACCCAAGGCTAGACCTAAGCCTGAAACAGAGTGCTTCTATTGCAAGGGTATGGGTCACTGGAAGCGCAGTTGACCCAAGTATCAGGCAGATAAGAAGGCGGGCAAAGAAAAATCAGGTATATTTGATATACATGTTATTGATGTGTACTTAACCGGCTCTCGTAGTAGTGCCTGGGTATTCGATACCGGTTCTGTTGCTCACATTTGCAACTCGAAACAGGAACTGCGGAATAGACGGAGGCTGGCGAAAGACGAAGTGACGATGCGCGTAGGAAACGGTTCCAAGGTTGATGCAATCGCCGTCGGCACCGTGTCACTTCAACTACCATCGGGATTAGTGATGAACTTAAATCATTGTTATTTAGTGCCTGCGTTGAGCATGAACATTATATCTGGATCTTGTTTATTGCGAGACGGTTACTCTTTTAAGTCTGAGAATAATGGTTGTTCTATTTCTATGAGTAACATCTTTTATGGTCATGCACCGAATGTAAGAGGATTGTTCATATTGAATCTCGATAGCGATACGCATATACATAACATTGAGACCAAAAGAGTTAGAGTAAACAATGATAGCGCCATATTTTTGTGGCACTGCTGCTTGGGTCATATTGGTGTAAAGCGCATGAAGAAACTCCATGCTGATGGACTTTTGGAGTCACTTGACTTTGATTCACTTGACACGTGCGAACCATGCCTCATGGGCAAGATGACTAAAACCCCGTTTTCCGGAACAATGGAGCGTGCAAGTGACTTGTTGGAAATCATACATACCGATGTGTGTGGTCCGATGAGCGTGGAGGCACGCGGCGGATATCGTTATTTTCTCACCTTCACTGACGATTTAAAGTAGATATGGTTATGTCTACTTGATGAGGCACAAGTCTGAAACATTTGAAAAGTTCAAGCAATTTCAGAGTGAAGTAGAAAATCATCATAACAAGAAGATCAAGTTCCTACGGTCTCATCGTGGGGGTGAATATCTGAGTTTCGAGTTTGGTACTCACTTAAGACAATGTGGAATTGTTTCGTAGTTAACACCGCCTAGAACACCACAGCGTAATGGTGTGTCCGAACGTCGTAATCGTACTTTGTTAGAGATGGTGCGATCTATGATGTCTCTTACTGATTTGCCATTATCATTTTGGGGTTATGCATTAGAAACAGCTGCATTCACTTTAAATAGGGCACCATCAAAATCCGTTGAGACGACACCATACGAACTGTGGTATGGCAAAAAAACCAAAGTTGTCGTTTCTTGAAGTTTGGGGATGTGATGCTTATGTCAAAAAGCTTCAGCCTGAAAAGCTGGAACCCAAAGCAGAAAAGTGCGTCTTCATAGGTTACCCAAAGGAGACAGTTGGGTACACCTTCTATCTCAAATCCGAGGGCAAAGTGTTTGTTGCTAAAAACGGAACTTTTCTCGAGAAGGAGTTTCTCTCGAGAGAATTGAGTGGGAGGAAGATAGAACTTGACGAGGTTGTCGAACCTCTCATCCCTCTGGATGGTGGTGCAGGGCAAGGGGAAACCTCTGTCGTTGCAACGCCGGTTGAGGAGGAAGTTAATGATGATGATCATGAAACTCCAGTTCAAGTTTCTGTTGAACCACGCAGGTCGACGAGATCACGCGCTGCTCCAGAGTGGTACGGTAATCCCGTCTTGTCAATCATGTTGTTAGACAACAATGAACCTGCAAATTATGAAGAAGCAATGGTGGGCCCAGATTCCAACAAATGGCTAGAAGCCATGAAATCCGAGATAGGATCCATATATGAGAACAAAGTGTGGACTTTGGAGATACTACCTGAAGGCCGCAAGGCTATTCAGAACAAATGGATCTTTAAGAAGAAGACGGACGCTGACGGTAATGTGACCGTTTATAAAGCTCGACTTGTGGCAAAGGGTTTTTCACAAGTTCCAGGAGTTGACTACGATGAGACCTTCTCACCCGTAGCGATGCTTAAGTCCGTCAGAATCATGTTAGCAATAGCTGCATTTTTCGATTATGAAATCTGGCAGATGGATGTCAAAACGGCATTCCTTAATGGTTTCCTTAAGGAAGAGTTGTATATGATGCAACCCGAAGGTTTTGTCGATCCTAAAAATGCTGACAAGGTGTGCAAACTCCAGCGATCCATTTATGGACTGGTGCAAGCATCTCGGAGTTGGAACAAGCGCTTTGATGAGGTGATCAAAGCATTTGGGTTTATACAAGTGGTTGGAGAATCTTGTATTTACAAGAAAGTGAGTGGGAGCTCTGTGGCGTTTCTAATATTATATGTGGATGACATATTACTGATTGGAAACAACGTAGAGCTTTTGGAGAGCATAAAAGGTTACTTGAATAAAAGTTTCTCTATGAAGGACCTAGGAGAAGCTGCTTACATTCTAGGCATTAAGATCTATAGGGATAGATCAAAACGCCTGATAGGACTTTCACAAAGCACATACCTTGATAAAGTTTTGAAGAGGTTCAAAATGGAACAGTCCAAGAAAGGGTTCTTGCCGGTGTTACAAGGTACAAGATTGAGTAAGACTCAGTGCCCAGCAACTGATGAAGATAGAGAGCATATGCGCTCCGTCCCCTATGCTTCAGCCGTAGGCTCTATCATGTATGCAATGTTGTGCACTAGACCGGATGTTAGCCTGGCCATAAGTATGGCAGGTAGGTTCCAGAGTAATCCCGGAGTGGTTCACTGGACGGTGGTCAAGAATATCCTGAAGTACCTGAAAAGGACCAAGGAGATGTTTCTCGTGTATGGAGGTGACGAAGAGCTCGCCGTAAAAGGTTACGTCGATGCAAGCTTTGACACAGATCCGGACGACTTTAAGTCGCAAACCGGATACGTATTTATTCTTAATGGGGGTGCAGTAAGCTGGTGCAGTTCCAAGCAAAGCGTCGTAGCAGATTCTACATGTGAAGCGGAGTACATGGCTGCCTCGGAGGCGGCTAAGGAGGGTGTCTGGATGAAGCAGTTCATGACGGATCTTGGAGTGGTGCCAAGTGCACTGGATCCAATAACCTTGTTCTGTGACAACACTGGTGCCATTGCCTTAGCAAAGGAACCAAGATTTCACAAGAAGACCAGACACATCAAACGACGCTTCAACCTCATCAGCGACTACGTCGAGGAGGAGGACGTAAATATATGCAAAGTGCACACGGATCTGAATGTAGCAGACCCGCTGACTAAACCTCTTCCACGGCCAAAACATGATCGACACCACAACTGTATGGGTGTTAGATTTCTTACAATGTAATTCACATGGTGATGTGAGGGCTAGATTATTGACTCTAGTGCAAGTGGGAGACTGTTGGAATTATGCCCTAGAGGCAATAATAAATGTATAGTTATTATTATAATTCCTGTATCAAGATAATAGTTTATTATCCATGCTATAATTGTATTGAATGAAGACTCATTTACATGTGTGGATACATAGACAAAACACCGTCCCTAGCATGCCTCTAGTTGGCTAGCCAGTTGATCGATGATAGTCAGTGTCTTCTGATTATGAACAAGGTGTTGTTGCTTGATAACTGGATCACGTCATTAGGAGAATCACGTGATGAACTAGACCCAGACTAATAGACGTAGCATGTTGATCGTGTCATTTTGTTGCTACTGTTTCCTGCGTGTCAAGTATTTATTCCTATGACCATGAGATCATATAACTCACTGACACCGGAGGAATGCTTTGTGTGTATCAAACGTCGCAACGTAACTGGGTGACTATAAAGATGCTCTACAGGTATCTCCGAAGGTGTTAGTTGAGTTAGTATGGATCAAGACTGGGATTTGTCACTCCGTGTGACGGAGAGGTATCTCGGGGCCCACTCGGTAATACAACATCACACACAAGCCTTGCAAGCAATGTAACTTAGTGTAAGTTGCGGGATCTTGTATTAAGGAACGAGTAAAGAGACTTGCCGGTAAACGAGATAGAAATAGGTATACGGATACTAACGATCGAATCTCGGGCAAGTAATATACCGAAGGACAAAGGGAATGACATACGGGATTATACGAATCCTTGGCACTGAGGTTCAAACGATAAGATCTTCGTAGAATATGTAGGATCCAATATGGGCATCCAGGTCCCGCTATTGGATATTGACCGAGGAGTCTCTCGGGTCATGTCTACATAGTTCTCGAACCCGCAGGGTCTGCACACTTAAGGTTCGACGTTGTTTTATGCGTATTTGAGTTATATGGTTGGTTACCGAATGTTGTTCAGAGTCCCGGATGAGATCACGGATATCACGAGGGTTTCCGGAATGGTCCGGAAACAAAGATTGATATATAGGATGACCTCATTTGATTACCGGAAGGTTTTCGGAGTTACCGGGAATGTACCGGGAATGACGAATGGGTTCCGGGAGTTCACCGGGGGGGGCAACCCACCCCGGGGAAGCCCATAGGCTTTGGGGAGACACACCAGCCCTTAGTGGGCTGGTGGGACAGCCCCAAAAGGGCCTATGCGCCAAGAGAAGAAAATCAAAGGAAAAGAAAAAAAAAGAGGGAAGAAGTGGGAAGGGAGGGGGACTCCTCCCACCAAACCAAGTCCAAATCGGTTTGGGGGGGAGTCCTCCCCCCTTGGCTCGGCCGACCCCTTGGGGATCCCTTGGACCCCAAGGCAAGGTCCCCCTCCCTCCTCCTATATATATGGGGCTTTTAGGGCAGATTTGAGATGACTTTCTCACGGCTGCCCGACCACATACCTCCATAGTTTTTCCTCTAGATCGTGTTTCTGCGGAGCTCGGGCGGAGCCCTGCTGAGACAAGGTCATCACCAACCTCCGGAGCGCCGTCACGCTGCCGGAGAACTCTTCTCCCTCTCCGTCTCTCTTGCTGGATCAAGAAGGCCGAGATCATCGTCGAGCTGTACGTGTGCTGAACGCGGAGGTGCCGTCCGTTCGGTACTAGATCGTGGGACTGATCGCGGGATTGTTCGCGGGGCGGATCGAGGGACGTGAGGACGTTCCACTACATCAACCGCGTTCTCTAACGCTTCTGCTGTACGATCTACAAGGGTACGTAGATCACTCATCCCCTCTCGTAGATGGACATCACCATGATAGGTCTTCGTGCGCGTAGGAAAATTTTTGTTTCCCATGCGACGTTCCCCAACATACTCTCTGTCCTAGAACAACACCAACAGCATAATCACTAGCATTACACATAATTTGAAATGGTAGGTTCCAATCAGGTGGTTGGACAATAGGTGCAGAAATTAATGCTTTCTTAAGTATTTCAAAGGCTTCTACACAATCATCATAAAAACAAAAGGAACATATTTTTGGATAAGATTAGTTAATGGCCTAGAAATATTTCAGAAATCTTTAATGAAACGCCTATAGAAACCAACATGACCAAGGAAACTTCATATACCTTTGATATCTCTTGGGCAAGCCATTTTCTCTATTGCATCAACTTTGGCCTTATCCACCTCAATACCTCATACAGGAATTGTACGTCCAACCAATGTACCTTCACTCACCGTAAAGTGGCACTTCTCCCAATTCAAGACGAGATAAGTTTCTTCACATCTCTACAAAACTCGATCAAGGTTGCTCAAGGAATCATCAAAGGAAGTCCCGTAAACAAAAAAATCATCCATGAAAACCTCAACAATCCTTTCACAAAAGCCATGATAAGGAGGGAGTAGTTCACCCTGGGGGATGAGGGTACGTACCAGTATCTATGTGTTTAATCTCTCTCTCTCTCATATTCTTGAGATGTCACAACCTTGATGTATCACAGGCCTTTTAATATAGTTGGATCATATGGTGTTTGTCCCTTGCTATCTTGATAAGATGAATTGAATCTTTCCGTCTGAGATTTTGTTATGTCGGATTGAATATTGGATTTGAGATCACTTGATGTATGTCTTGGTACTCAACTTGCGGATTCTTGTGGTCACAATGGGGTAATCTATGCATAGGGGTTGATAGACATTCTTGTCCCAATTTCTCCGATAGAAATCTTGGGTTACTCTTTGAAGTTCTTTGTGTTGAATTGAATATGATGAATCTGAGATTGGTTGGTGCATGTCGAATAATTAACCCGCGGATACTTGAGGTGACATTGGAGTATCTAGGTGACATTAGGGTTGAATGATATCTATCATAGGTGTTATTCTAGTACGAACTCTAGGGCTGTTTGTGACACCTATAAGAATAGACCAAATGATTGATTGGAAATAATAACTATGAGGTGGTTCACAGCCTACAATAACTTCTTATTATGTTATACCCTAATAGGAACTTTGGAGTGATTCTTTGTTGCATGTTTAGGGATGACCATATGATTCTACTATGTTAGCATTGTTGAGGGATTGCACTAGTGAAAGTATGAAGCCTATGCCTTATTTCCAAGCATTGATATAATGTTTTTCTCACTGTTTACTACTTGTTACCACGCTGTTTTACTTATTCATATTATAAAAATCTATTTATACTATCCATACTACACTTGTATTACCATCTCTTTGCCGAACTAGTGCACCTATACAATTTCCCATAGTATTGGGTGTGTTGGGGACACTGGATATTTCTTGTATTCGATTGCAGGGTTGTTTGAGAGAGACCATATTCATCCTACACCTCCCATAGATTGATAAACCTTAGGTCATCCACTTGAGGAAAATTTGTTGTTGTCCTACAAAGCACTCCACTTGGAGGCCCAACAACGTCTACAAGAATAAAGTTGTGTAGTAGACATCAAGCTCTTTTGTG
Source organism: Hordeum vulgare subsp. vulgare (assembly GCF_904849725.1). Classification (NCBI taxonomy): domain Eukaryota; kingdom Viridiplantae; phylum Streptophyta; class Magnoliopsida; order Poales; family Poaceae; genus Hordeum; species Hordeum vulgare. Next base: position 65,706,682 of record NC_058522.1, read on the forward strand.
GCGACATTGCCGAGGAGGTGAGTGCTTGAAGGTACATATTTCGATCTTGCAATCAGATCTTTTAATTTATTGTTTATCACTAGATTGGTTTATAAGAAGAAAACTAAAAAAATGGAATTTAGGTTGTCTCAATTGTTTCGCCTTTTTAATGTCTTTCGTGAAAATGATGGTTCGGAAAATTGAGCTCAATTGGTAGAGGAAGAATTTATGAAAATACTTAATGAGAATCCCTTCAATGATGAGCAAGATTCCAATGTTGGTTGTATTAATTCCTTGAATATCCATGATGGTAATGATATGCAAAGCCACAAGATTTGGGATGCTATGTTTGATGAAGATGATATTTTTAGTCCTCCAAGTTTTGATGAGAAAATCTATTATGATGAAAGCATGCCTCCTATCTATGATGATTATTGTGATGACATGTATGCTATAAGGCGTAATAATAACCATGAAACTTGTCATCATGATTTTTATTTTAAATTGGATTACGCCACTAAAATATCACATGATAGTTATTTTGTTGAGTTTGCTCCCACCACTATTATGAATGATAAGAAGTTTGCTTGTGTGGGTAGTGATGAAAATTCTATGCTTATGTATAATGAAAAGAATTCTTTATGTGATATTTATATTGTTGAATTCCTTCATTATGCTACTGAAAGTTATTATGAGTGAGGAACATATGCTTGTAGGTATTGCTATAATATTAAGTTTCCGCCCTATGTGTTCAATGTTTCAAAGTCATGCTTGTTTTGCCTTCCTGTGCAAGTTGAGTATTGCTACAATAAATTTTCTGCTTGCAAAATCCCCATGCATAGGAAGTGGGTTAGACATAAATGTGCTTGCCATGTGATTCATGATGCTCTTTTTCATATTTCAAATACTATTCATATGTGACCATCATTGAAATGATCATACCTAGCTAAAAGACACTAAAGAAAAGCGTTTTGTTCTGAGATAAACCAATAATTATCCTTTCTATTTTTTGTGTTCACATGATTAATCTACTGTATTAATGATATTTTATGTCTTTATTTAAATAAGGTGCCAAGTAAAGCCTTTGGGATAGTGTGGATACTTGTTTGTTTGATTCTGTGCAAAAATAAAAACTTTTACGTACAATGCAAAATTTCTATGATTATACAGGAGCATCACAAAATTGTGAATTTTGTACACAGTTTTCATATGCAAATTATCTGTGTTGTCCTAAGTTTTTAGAATTTTTAGGGTCGGGGAAGTTTGGTTCTCATTCAAATATTCATAGACTATTTTGTTTTTGACAGATTCTATTTTGCATGCATAGTTTGCTTATTTTAGTATTTCCATAGCTTATATTGAGTGACATAAATTTTTCTAATGATATAATACAGTAGGTATTATGCTATAACAATTATGAATCTCGTCTTCACAATACCTAAGTGAATGGTCTATCTTTATTACACTAACCCATCTCACGAAGTTCCGTTCAGTTTTGTGTGATTGAAGTTTTCAAGTTCTGGGTGAGATACCGATATGAGTTGAATAAGGAGAAGAAAGAACCTAATTTTGGGGAATTCCAAGGAACCCCCAAGGTAATATCCGAGGAAGACTCAAGCGTCTAAGCTTGGGGATGCCTTTCTCTTTGGTCTCCAACACTATCAGTATATCTTACTCCGAGCTATATTTTTATTCATCACATAATATAGGTTTTGCTTGTAGAATAATTTTATTTTGTTGTGCTCTGTTATATATTAGTTATAATCTTTTTTTTCAATAAAAATTACCCACAATTGCCTTTAGAATGCTTGAATTGCATGTGTGATGTGTGTTGTACAGAAACTGAAACTTTTGTTGTAATATTTGAATTACCAGATTTTACTCGAACATGGAAAGTTTCTGCAATTTTTACACAATACTACAATAAAAATTATTTATCATGTCCTAAATGTTCAGAATTTTTGGAGATACATAAGTACACAGTTTAAATAGATTTCTACACACTGTTCTGTTTGGACTGATTGTTGCCATAGTTTTGTTATCTACTTATCCTAGAGTTTTCATGGCTTATATTAGTAGATATAAATTGTGAAAATAATATTATACAATACCTAAGTTTGAAAATTATTATGCAACTTGTCTTGGCAGTACATGAAGTGTTGAGTTATTCTTATGTGTACTATCCTATCTCACAAGTTCTTTTTGAGGTTTTGTGGATGAAGTTTTTGAGACTTAGGTGAAACCGGGATATGAGAGGATTGAAAGAGATACAAAAGCTCAAGCTTGGGGATGCCCAAGGCACCCCAAGTAAATATTTCAAGAAGTATCAAGCATCTAATCTTGGGGATGCTACACATCCCACCTCTCTTCACCAAACAAATATCAGTTAGCCTATGTTGAGCCCAAATTTTATTTGCCACATGATATATGTCATTCTTGGAATTTATATTTGGTTTATTTTCTGTTTTAAATAAATATCAGATCTTAAAATGTTTGTTGAGAGAGAATCCTCACATATCTACTTAATTCTTTGACTACTCATTGATCTTCACTTATATCTTTCAAGAGTAGTTCGATGTTTACTCGTGTGCTTCACTTATATGCCAAGAGTAAATTGTGAATGAATGAAATATCATAAATCTGAAATTATAAATGTGCTTTATGCTTAGTACTAGTTTCACATTTAGTTTAGAAAGTATAAAACTATTGAAGTTTTACAATGATAATTTTGGTCATACAAGCAATTCATGAATGAGTAGTATAAGAAAGAGAACTTCGACATACAAATATATTATCTTGGACATCTTTTATGATTGTGAATACCCATTAATTATTTTCAAAATTGATCAAGTAGTTTATGTTGGACAAGGAAGACAATATAATGGTTATGTTTGGCTATATTTGCATAGAAGTTATATTGTTATGGGTCCTCCAACATGTGGTGCTTGTTTAGAACCTTTTGCTAGCCAAAAATTCGTACTAAGTAGAGATACTACTTGTGCACCCAAATCTTTGAGCTAAGCTTCTTCCATGAGAGTCCACCATACCTACCTATATATGGTATTTAATTTCCATTCCAAGTAAAGTTTCATGTGCCACCTCTAAAACCTTCAAATGAACATCGGGTTTTGTGCTTCCATGCTGCCATGGAGCGATCGGGCGGTCAATATCTTCCATGCTTAGCGGATTATTCTCATGAAGAGTGTTTACTCACTTATCATGGCATTGAAGAGGATAGTAAAAAGGATTCCTAGTACTGCATAATACAAAAATAAATCAACACGAACTCCCCCTAGAAAGCTGATTATTTGGGGGGCACTCGTGGATACGGCTAACCATGGAGAGTGTTTGAATGGTTGAGGGGGAGTGAAATTTCAATTCTGTTTGGGAACTGCCCATAATGTGATTAGCATGGAAGATATTGAAATACCTTGTTGTAACATTGATAGGAAAGGCACGACACCCAAAATGTATTCTCTCTGTTTTAAACACTGAGCTCTGGCACCTCTACAAATCCCCGCTTCCCTCTCCGAAGGGACAATCCATATACGTTTATGTTATTTACTTTTCATGTTGAGTCAACTTCTTATTCAAACCTCAATCTATTAGTTGGCATTCATCATGTGGTGGGGAAATATCCAAATACATATATCCAATCAAATATATTTGATGATGATTCATTATTGTTGACAATTATCTTCATGATAAGTATGTTGGGAGGTGAAACATCAAGCCCCTATCTTTGTCTGTGTTTGATGGATGTTGTTTGTTCTAAAAATATGCTTTGAGTATTAGCAATCATAGAAGACTATATGATAATTGAGTATGTAGAGATCTTACTTAGAATTGATGATGCATTGAAATTGTTTGATGACTAAGAACATATGTTGTTAAGTTTCAACATAATGCATTGTTTGAACCATAGCATGTGAATTGATTGCAACTTTATCATGATGAGTTTATGAAAAAGACTTGCTGTTTATGATGCTAGAAAAAGTGTTTGGAATTATCATTTATAAAATTTATATACTATGCTAGCATTCATACTTCATAAATTACTTCTTTTATCATTTACCTACTCGGGAACGAGTAGGAACTAAGCTTGGGGATGTTGATATGTCTCCAACGTATCGGTAATATATGAAGTATTCACGCCATATTTTCCTATGTTTACAATACTTCTATATGGTTTGATGCAATTTATATGATTTATTTAGAACTAACCCGAACACACTCTATTTTCAGTAGAATTATTGTGGTGTTGTTTTTGTGTAGAAAATAAAAGTTCTCGGAATCGCCCAAAACTTTTTTATGTTTTCTCTAGGAAAATAAAAAATACATGAGCAAAGAAAAATTGGAGGGGAGCCACCTGTGTGCCACAAGCCAATAGGGCACGCCCACCCGCTAGGTGCGCCTTAGTAGCTTATGGAGCCCACGTGGCTTCGGCTGGTGTGATTCCAATGCTCAAAAATCCTATAAATCCTAAAACCCCAGAAAGTTAACCTAGAACTTTCACTCTGCCGCTGCAACTCTCTCTATCAAATAAAAACCCATCTGGAGCCTTTAGTACCCTGCCAAAGGGGGAAATCATCTCCGGTGGCCATCTTCATCATCCCGGCTGGGGCCCTGATGAGGAGGAAGTAATTCACCCTCGGGGTTGAGGGTATGTACCAGTAACAAAACTATGACAACAATCAGTCCAAACAGAAGAGTGTGTAGAAATCTATTTAAACTTTGGAGTGATTCTTTTTTTCCTATTGAGGGATGACCATATGATTCTACTATGTTAGCATTGTTGAGAGATTGCACTACTCAAAGAATGAACCCTAGGCCTTATTTCCAAGCACTAATATAACATTTTTCTCGTTGTTTAGTATTTGTTACAACATTGTTTTTTATTTATTCAGATTCGAAAATCTATTTCTACTATCCATACTACACTTGTATCACCATCTCTTCGCCAAACTAGTGCACTTATACAATTTGCCATTGTATTGGGTGTGTTGGGGACACAAGAGATTTCTTGTATTTGATTGCAAGGTTGTTTGAGAGAGACCATTTTCATCCTACACCTCCCATGCATTGATAAACCTTAGGTCATCCACTTGAGGGAAATTTGTTGATGTCCTACAAAACTCTGCACTTGAAGGCCCAACAACGTCTACAAGAATAAAGTTGCAAAGTAGACATCATTCAACAATGCCTTTCCCTTTGAGAATGAAAATTCAAGTCTAAGTAGCTATCACAAAATACACTACATGCATATAAAAAGGTATATGTTTCATTCGATATAATAAAAAATATAGATCATGTTTACGTGAAGCAGTGCATCTCGGGGTAAAAATGTGCAGTGACATGTCAAACCCTTGTGTTCTTTAATCAAAGGAGGAAGAACTTCAAGTTTTAGTTTCACACAATCACATCTCTTCCCAACTTGACATCGATTGTGTTGATCGTTGTTGGCGCTACCTCCAACTTCTATGTCGTATTATCCAACGAGGAGGAAACTAATGACAAAATGCTAGTTGTGAGTTGCATTGGGTTTTTCCCCAAAGAGGAAGGGTGAAGCAATATAGTAGTGGTAAGTATTTCCCTCAGTTGGGAACCAAGGTTTATCGAACCAATAGGGGAATCAAGGCAAAATTCTGTCGTCAACACCTACACATACAAAACCAAACACTTGCACCCAATGCGGGCAAGAGGATTGTCAATCCCCCTGGACTCATTACTTGCAAGAATTAATTCTGATAGAGATAGATATATAAAAATAAAAGTAAATAAAAAGTAATAAAAGGTAGCGAGGTTTCTATGTTTATAGAAATATGATTAAGTAGACCCGAGGACCATAGTTTTCACTAGAGGTTACTCTCTCGAAAGCAAAGCATGCGATGGGTAGACAAATTACTGTTGGGCAGTTGATAGAAAAGTGCGTAGTTATGATGTTGTTCATGGAAATGATCATGTATATGTGCATCGCATCCATAAACAAGTATACCGACTCCTGCGTGCATATACTACTATTACTCCACTTCGAGAGCACTTCTATGCTTGCCTCTCTAGGTATTAAGTTAACACAAACAAATTAATGCTTGGAGCAAGGTGCCATGATGTAGACAAAGTAAACCCAATCAATATGAACAAACCTCATCATTTTATCCTTAGTAGCAACAATACAAATACGTGTCTTGTCCCCTTCTGTCACTAGGACATAGAGCATGGCAAGATTGAACCTCTACAACACACCACTCTTGGTGAAGATAAATCATTCTAGTTGGACAAACCAAACAGATAGATCAAAGATAAATACAAAGTTTTAACGATCATGCATAATAGAATTCAGAGAAGATGCAATTACTTTCAATGAATAATCTGGTCATAAACCCACAGTTCATCGGATCCCAACATACATACTGCAAAAGAATATTACATCGAATAGATCACCGCGAGAATTGTGGCAAACATGGTATTGAATATCAAAGAGAGAGAAGAAGCCATACTAGCTATGGACCCGTAGGTCCATGGTGAACTACTCACAGATCATCATGGACGCGACAAGGTTGTTGTAGAAGGCCTCCATGATCGATTCCCCCTCCGTCAAGGTACCAAAAAAGGTCTCTAGATGGTATAACGATGGAACAGAGACTTGCGGCGGCGGAAATAGTGTTTCGGGTGGCTCTATGACGTTTCTATAATATTTGTGAATTACAAAGGTGGAATTAGGTAAAGAGGTGCCACGAGGGGCCCATGAGCTCATGGGCCCCGTCCGACTCCCCTGGGCGCCCCTAGGCTAGTTGCCACCTCGTGGCTCCTCAGGTCTTCTTCCAAGGTTTCCTAGGTCTCTTTTGGTCTAGAAAAATTTAACAAAAAGTTTCATCGTGTTTGGACTCTGTTTGGTATTGATTTTCTGCAAAAGTTAAAAACACGCAAAAAACAAGAACTAACAATGGGAACTAGGTTAATAGTTTAGTTTCATAAATGACATAAAATAGCATATTATTTCATTTAAAGTATTCAAGATTGATAATATAATAACAGGAATCAATAAAAAATATAGATATGTTGAAGACGTATAAGAAAACCTAGAAGAGAAGGTAGTGAAAGTGAGGTAGCCACAACCTAAAGAGGACTGGGAGGAGGTGATGCGGCAACTATGTTTTCTAGGTAAGGTTGCAATTGTGTTTACCATGTAACGCCATAGTAGAAGGCTCCAATTTCTTATTGTAAGGTTGCAATTGTGCAAAATCTCAAGGAATTGTACTACCCATTCTCGATGTCAAAACCGACCGATCTCGAGTAGGGGGTCCGAACTGTGGGTAAAACCCTATGTCCTGCTCTTGTTGTTATTGATGAGATAGTATAGAGTATAGAGTTGATCTAGTGCAAGATCGATGTTGTGGTCTAAACCCTAATCGTAAGGAGCTTGATGTATCCTACGGCGACAGAAATCCTTCTGTCGTCTCTTGAGCTTGCGTTGGTTTTTCCCTTGAAGAGGAAAGGGTGATGCAGCACATGAGAAGTAAGTATTTCCCTTAGTTTGCGAACCAAGGTATCAATCCACTAGGAGAATCGCATCAAGTCCAGAGTACCTGCGCAAACACAATAGAGCTTGCACCCAACGCTATAAAAGGGTTGTCAATCCCTTCAAGATTGATTGCAAAGTGAGATTTGAAGGCGGAAAGGGCAACGAAGTAAAATTGTAAGGCTCAAAATATGGTATGAAGTAGACCCGGGGGCCATAGTGTTCACTAGAGGCTTCTCTCAAAATAGCAAATAATACGGTGGGTGAAGAAATTACTGTCGAGCAATTGATAGAACCGCGCAAAGTCATGATGATATCTAAGGCAATGATTATACATATAGGCATCACGTCCGAGACAAGTAGACCGATACTTTCTGCATTTACTACTATTAGTCCACGCATCGACCGCTATCCAGCATGCATCTAGTATATTGAGTTCATGACGAACAGAGTAACGCCTTAAGCAAGATGACATGATATAGAGGGATAAACTCAAACCAATGATGAAAACCCCATCTTTTTACCCTTGATGGCAACAACACGATGCGTGCCTCGCTAGCCCTTCTATCACTGGGTGAGGTCACTGCACGGTATAAACCCAAAACCAAGCACTTCTCCCATTGCAAGAATCATAGATCAAGCAGGCCAAACAAAACCCACAACTCGAAGAGAATTACAAGGATATGAAATCTTGCATAAGAGAGATCAGAAGAAACTCAAATAAGATTCATAGATAATCTGATCATAAATCCACAATTCATCGGATCTCGACAAACACAACGCAAAAGAAGATTACATCGGATAGATCTCCATGAAGATCATGGAGAAATTTGTATTGAAGATCCAAGAGAGAGAAGAAGCCATCTATCTACTAGCTATGGACCCGTAGGTCTGTGGTGAACTACTCACGCATCATCGGAGAGGTCATGGTGTTGATGAAGAAGCCCTCCGTATCCGAATCCCCCCTCCGGCAGGGCACCAGAACGTGCCCAGATGGGATCTTGCGGGGACAGAAGCTTGCGGTGGTGGAAAAGTACTTTCGATGATCTCCTGATTTGTTCTGGGATTTTAGGGAATATATAGGCGAAAGACCTAGGGCGGAGGTGACCCAGGGAGCCCACAAGCCTGGGAGGCGCGGGCCCCCCTGGCCGCGGCTAGGGGGCTTGTGGTGTCCCTGGTGGCCCCCTGCCTTGGTTCTCAAGTTTCTCGATCTATTTCTGTTTCGGAAAAAATCTTTTTGGGGGTTTCGTTCCGTTTTTACTCCGTTTAAAATCCTCCTGTGAAAGGGGTCAAAAACACGGAAAAAACAGGAAGTGGCACTTGGCACTGAGTTAATAAGTTAGTCCCAAAAAGATATAAAAGGCATACAAAACATCCAAAGTTTAACAGGATAATACCATGAAACCATAAAAAATTATAGATACGTTGGAGACGTATCAAGCATCCCCAAGCTTAACTCCTGCTCGTCCTTGAGTAGGGAAGTGATAAAGACTGAATTTTTGATGTGGAATGCTACCTAACATAGTTGTCCTTTGCAACTTCTTTCGTGTGACATGAATGTTCAGATCCGTAAGATTCAAAAAATTAGTTTGCTATTGACATGAAAACAACAATACTTCAAGCAAACTAGCAAGGTAATCATGAACTTTCGAAATAACAAGGCCAAAGAAAGTTATCCCTACAAAATCATATAGTCTGGCTATGCTCCATCATCCCCACACAACTAATTTAAATCATGCACAACTCCGGTATTGGCCAAGTAATTGTTTTTGCACTCTTACTTTCTCAAACCTTTTATAACTATCACACAATACATGAGCGTGAGCCATGGATATAGCACTATAGGTGGAATAGAGTGTGGTGGTGGTTGTGACACAAAAAGGAGGAGATGGTCACATTGACTCGGCGTATCAAAGGGCTATGGAGATGCCCATTAATAGATATCAATGTGAATGAGTAGGGATTGCCATACAAAGGATGCACTAGAGCTATAAGTATGTGAAAGCTCAAAAGGAGAACTAGTGGGTGTGCATCCAACTTGCTTGCTCACGAAGACCTAGGGAAATTTTGAGGAAGCCCGTCATTGGAATATACAAGCCAAGTTATATAATGAAGATTCCCACTAGCATATGGTAGTGACGAAACGAGAGGCTCTCAATCATGAAGAACATGGTGCAATTATGAAGCACACAAGTGTGGAAAAAGATAGTAGCATTGTCCCTTCTCTCTTTTTCTCTCTTTTTTGGGCTCTTGGGCCTCTTTTTCTCCCTTTTTTATTTGGGCTCTTTGGCCTCTCTTTTTTCCTCACATGGGACAATGCTATAATAATGATGATCGTCACACTTTTATTTACTCACAGCTCAAAGCTCAGAACGATGATGACTCTATAGGAAATGCCTCCGGAAGTGTACCGGGATGTGCAACGATCTATCTTGGCGTATGACGTTGAAACATCTCGCTAGCTATCTTACGATCATGCAATGGCAATATGAGAGTGATGGCACAAGTCATGAGACAGAATGGTGGGAGTTGCATGGCAATATATCTCAGAATGGCTATGAAAATGCCATTGTAGGTAGGTATGGTGGCTGTTTTGAGGAAGGCATATGGTGGGTTTGTGCACCAGCGACAATTGCGCGGCACTAGAGAGGCTAGAAATGGTGGAAGGTGAAAGTGCATCTATACCATGGACTCACATACTTGTTGCGAAAGTTTTTATTAGTAATCGAAACAAAGTGCTAAACGCATACTCCTAGGGGAAGGGTTGGTAGGTGTTAACCATCGTGCGACCCCGACCGCAACACAAAGGATGACAATCAATAGATCAATTATGCACCGACTTCCTAACATAGAGGTTCACCATACGTGCATGATATGGTAATCACTAACTTCAACACAAGTATTTCTAGATTCACAACACCCTACTAACATAACTCTTAATATTACCAAATCCACGTCTCAAAACTAATTGAGAGGAATCAAGACTTCTCTTTCTACTCAATGCACATGAAGATGGAGGTTTTTCTATCCTCTTTGGGTACCTATCACCTTTGGGACTACTTTCATAGCATAAGCCAACTACCAAGTCATGCACCGCCGTGCTCTAAAAGATCTAAGTGAAGCACATAAAGCAAAATTATCTAGCTCAAAAGATATAAGTGAAGCACGATGAGCATTCTAGCAAAATCACGATGAGTGCATGTCTCTCTAAAAAGGTGTGCAGCAAGGATGATTGTGAACCAACGAAAAGAAAAGACTCCTACGATAGAGGACACTCCAAGCAAAACACATATCATGTGGTGAATAAAAATATAGCTCCAAGTAATGTTACCGATGGATTGGAGACGAAAGAGGGGATGCCTTCCCGGGGCATCCCCAAGCTTAGGCCTTTTGGTGTCCTTGAGTTTTTCTTGGGATGCCTTGGTAATCCCCAAGATTGAGCTCTTTCCACTCCTTATCTCTTTCTCCATGAGAACATCACCCAAAACTTGAAAACTTCACAACACAAAACTTAAACAGAAACTCGTGATAACATTAGCACAAGAAAACAAACCACCACCTCTTTAGGTACTGTAGCAATCTTGATTTCTATATATATTGGTGTTAGATTACTGTATTCTCACTTTTCCATGGCTAGTACCCCCCGATACTATCCATCGTTTCATCAAAACAAGCAACCAACTCAACAAAAACAGAATCTGTCAAAAACACACCAGTCTGTAGCAATCTGTATACTTAGTATACTTCTAGTACCTCAAAAATTATGAAACATTAGGAATACCTGTGAAAAAGTCATATAAACCAGCAGAAAAAATAATCAACTCAAAAGATCTTTCTGAATAAAAATGAAAAATAATCTCGTGAGCGAAAAGTTTCTGTCTTTTTCCAGCAAGATCAAACAACCATCACAAAGACTGGTCATAAAGGTTTTCCTGGCCTCAAACACAAAAAGAAACACAAAAGACACAACCACAACAGAATTGTGATGGTATGGACACAACAAAACAGGAAGAAAAAGATAAATTCATTGGGTTTCCTCCCAACAAGCGCTATTGTTTAGCGCCCTTAGCTAGGCATGAGGTGATGGAATCACGTATCGTCGTCTTTGGTGCTCAAACCATAAGTAGCCCTCATCATGGATTCATAAGGCAATCTTATTTTATTTCTAGGAAAGTGCTCCATGTCCTTATTTAAAGGAAATTGAAATCTAATATTCCCTCCCTTAATATCGATGATAGCACCGATAGTCCTTAGGAAAGGTCTACCAAGAATAATAGGGCATGTAGGATTGCAATCAATGTCAAGCACAATTAAGTCCACGGGTACATAGTTCCTATTTGAAATAATAATAACATCATTGATCCTTCCCATGGGTTTCTTGACAGTGTAATCCGCAAGATGCAAATTAAGAGAACACTCCTCAATCTCATTAAAACCCAGAACATCACATAAAGACTTTGGAATCGCAGAAACGCTAGCACCCAAATCACACAAAGCATTGCATTCATAGTTTTTGATTTTGATTTTGATAGTAGGTTCCCACTCGTCATGAAGCTTTCTAGGGATAGAGACTTCCAATTCAAGTTTCTCTTCAAGAGATTTTATCATAGCTTCGATGATATGATCGGTAAAGGCCTTGTTTTGGCTATAAGCGTGTGGAGAGTTTAGCATGGATTGCATAAATGATATGCATTCAATCAAGGAGAAACTATCATAATTGAATTCCTTGAAATCCAAAGTAGTAATTTCATTACTACTCAAAGTTTTAATATCTTCTACTCCACTTTCAATGCTTTTAGCATCAAGATAGATGGACTCCGAATCATTGGGGCGTTTTTCAACCAAGGTGGATTCATATCCAGCCCCATCATCATTAGGTTTGACACAAGAAAACAAAGATTCAATGGGGGTCACACGAAGCACTTTACCATCTTTGTGATTCTTATCACGAGAACACGCCTTTTTAAGCCATTCATGTCTAGCACGAATTTGGGCGGTTCTTTCTTTGCTCCCGCTCATGGAAACACGCATAGCTTTCAAAGTTTCATCCATGTTGATCTTGGGAGGAGCACATCTAACTTTCAGAGCATCAATATCACTAGACATTCGATCAATGCTCCTAGCCAAATCGTCAATTTTGAGTAGTTTTTCCTCTATGGACGCATTGAAAATCTTTTGTGAGTTAATAAACTCTTTGATATTACTCTCTAGAACAGAGGGTAATCTATTGTAATTTCCATGAGTATTGTTGTAGGAGTTGCCAAAGTTATTAGAGGAGTTACTAGGAAAAGGCATAGGAACATAGTTTCCTCTAAAAGCATTGTTGTTGCCAAAACTATTCCTACCAACAAAATTACTGTCCAAGCTAGCGTTGATACTCTCAATCAAGGAAGACAAGGGCATATCATTAGGATCTAAAGGAGCACTTCTACTAGCAACCAAATTCATTAACTCATCCATCTTAGCACGCAACGAGTTAATTGCTTCTATAGCGTGTACCTTCTTACTAGTAGGTGACCTTTCAGTGTGCCACTGAGAGTAGTTCGTCATGATATTATCTATGAGTTTTGTGGCTTCTCCTAACGTGATTTCCATGAACGTTCCACCGGAGGCGGAGTCCAAGATGTTTCTAGAAGCGGAATTCAAGCGAGCGGAGAAGATTTGTATAATCATCCAAAGACTCAAGCCATGAGCAGGACAATTTTTAATCATCAATTTCATTCTCTCCCAATATTGTGCAACATGTTCATGATCAAGTTGCTTAAAATTCATGATTTCATTACGGAGAGAGATAATCTTAGCCGGCGGAAAATACTTGGATATGTAAGCATCTTTGCACTTATTCCAACAATCAATACTATTTTTGGGCAAAGACGAAAACCAAGTTTTTGCTCGATCTCGCAACGAGAAAGGAAAAAAGCTTCAATTTAATCACATCATTATCCACATCTTTCTTCTTTTGCATATCGCAAAGCTCAATGAAGGTATTAAGATGGGACGCGGCATCTTCACTAGGAAGGCCGGAGAATTACTTTTTCATAACAAGATTCAACAAAGCGGCATTGATTTCGTATGACTCCGCACTAGTGGTGGGAGCAATCGGAGTACTAATAAAATCATTATTATTAGTATTCAAGAAGTCACAAAGTTTGGTGTTTTTAGTCATGGTGACTTCAGCAAGCAAGCAAGCACACAAGCGAACAAAGAGCAAGTGAGAGAATAGGGCAAACGAATAAGGCAAACGAAAAAAGGCAAACGAAAAAGGCAAATATTTTATAAATTTTTTTGTTTTTCACAAGTGGGGGAGAGGAAAACGAGAGGCAAATAAGGTAAATGCAAGAGATGAGTTTGCGACACTTACTTGGATGAGTTCTTGACTTGATCCTCCCTGGCAACGGCGCTAGAAATTCTTCTCCTACGGCAACAAACAACAGCGCCAGAAATTGGCATGTTGACGGAGACTTGTCTTGCACTAGTTTTTCCCTTGAAGAGGAAAGGGTGATGCAGCACAGGAGCAGTAAGTATTTCCCTCAGTTTGAGAACCAAGGTATCAATCCAGTAGGAGAATCTCGTCAAGTCTAGAGTACATGCACAAACACAAAAGAGCTTGCACCCAACGCTATAAAGGGGTTGTCAATCCCTTCAAGATTGATTGCAAAGTGAGATCTGAAGGCGAAAAGTGCAACGAAGTAAAAGTGTAAGGCTGAAAATATGATGTGAAGTAGACCCGGGGGCCATAGTGTTCACTAGAGGCTTCTCTCAAAATAGCAAATAATACGGTGGGTGAACAAATTACTGCCAAGCAATTGATAGAACCGCGCAAAGTCATGACGATATCTAAGGCAATGATCATACATATAGGCATCACGTCCGAGACAAGTAGACCGATACTTTCTGCATCTACTACTATTACTCCACACATCAACCGCTATCCAGCATACATATAGTGTATTGAGTTCATGACGAACAGAGTAACGCCTTAACCAAGATGACATGATGTAGAGGGATAAACTCAAACCAATGATGAAAAACCCATCTTTTTACCCTTGATGGCAACAACATGATGTGTGCCTCACTACCCCTTCTATCACTGGGTGAGGTCACCGCACGGTATAAACCCAAAACCAAGCACTTCTCCCATTGCAAGAATCATAGATCAAGCTGGCCAAACAAAACCCACAACTCGAAGAGAATTACAAGGATATGAAATCATGCATAAGAGAGATCAGAAGAACCTCAAATAAGATTCATAGATAATCTGATCATAAATCCACAATTCATAGGATCTCGACAAACGCACCGCAAAAGAAAATTACATCAGATAGATCTCCCTGAAGATCATGGAGAACTTTGTATTGAAGATCCAAGAAAGAGAAGAAGCCATCTAGCTACTAGCTATGGACCCGTAGGTCTGTGGTGAACTACTCACGCATCATCGGAGAGGTCGTGGTGTTGATAAGAAGCCCTTCGTATCCGAATCCCCCCTCCGACAGGGCACCAGAACGTGCCCCAGATGGGATCTTGCAGAGACAGAAGCTTGCGGCGGCGGAAAAGTAGTTTCGATGATCTCCTAATTTTTTCTAGGATTTTAGGGAATATATAGGCGAAAGTCCTAGGGCGGAGGTGGCCCAGGGAGCCCACATGCCTGGGAGGCGCGGCCCCCCCTGGCCGCGGCTAGGTGGCTTGTGGGGTCCATGGTGGCCCCCTGCCTTGGTTCTCAAGCTTCCCGATCTTATTCTGTTTTGGAAAAAATCTTTTGGAGGTTTCGTTCCGTTTGTACTCCGTTTAAAATCCTCCTATGAAAGGGGTCAAAAACACGGAAAAAACAGGAAGTGGCACTTGGCACCGAGTTAATAAGTTAGTCCCAAAAGATATAAAAGGCATACAAACATCCAAAGTTTGACAGGATAATAGCATGAAACCATCAAAAATTATAGATACGTTGGAGACGTATCAGCAGGTCATGAGGGAGGTGAGGGCGGCCATTGTCCTTGGCCTTTCCTTACCCAGCGTCCGGGTGAGCCATTCATCCCGTATATTGTTGCAGAAGGAAGCTAATGCCTCAGCGTTCGAGCAACCAACAATCTGGTTTTGCTTTGTGAGGAATCTATTCCTAATTGTCGGGATGACTCATCGGGCTACTGGATTATGTGGCTTAAGTCATCGGACCTAGGTGGCCGAATGTAAGTTCCTTGAAAGTTGTCTCAAAAAGCGTCTTCAAGGTACTCTCAACTCCCGATAGAATCTGTTGGGCGTCTGTTCAGCCAGTGCCTCATCGGGCCTTTGAACTTAAGTGGTAACTACTTGATGGCATGGAGATCATCTCCATGGGCCATATTAATATGAAGGAGGAAATCCTCGATCCAGACAACCAGATCTGGCGTACCATCGTACTGTTCTATATTAACGGGTTTAAACCCTTAGGGTAACTGATGCCGCATTATCTCGTCCATGAAGCACATTGGGTGAGTGGCTCCCCTTATCCCAGTTGTGTCATGCTGGAGATCAGTCGAGGTTCTAGGAAGATGAGCATCCTGAACTCCATTTTTCTGGTTGGGACGAACTTGGTAACTGTTCTGTCTTGCGGGAGGCGACATCCGGATCCGTAAATGGATCTGGTTTGAACTATTTTAGAATTAATTGTCCGCCGCACATCATATCGGTCCTTGGTTTGAACCGGTTCTTTTTTGCTTATCCCGTCCTCGAGGGGAATGGTATGGTTGATCATCTTGTGCAAAACAGGGTGGTGCGGGCTCCAAGGCATCATCCTCGAATTTGGCTAACACGCATCGACGTGAGTAGCTCTTGGTTGGACCCTTTCTCTCCTATCCGTACCCTTCTTCCGCAGCCAAGACTTGTTGGAAATATGCCCTAGAGGCAATAATAAAGTGGTTATTATTATATTTCCTTGTTCATGATAATCGTTTATTATCCATGCTAGAATTGTATTGATTGGAAACTCAAATACATGTGTGGGTACATACACAACAACTATCCCTAGTGAGCCTGGACTAGCTCGTTGATCAAAGATGGTCAAGGCTTCCTCGCCATAGACGTGAGTTGTCATTTGATAATGGGATCACATCATTAGGAGAATCATGTGATGGACAAGACCCAACCTATGAACGTAGCATATGATCGTGTGAGTTTATGGCTACTGTTTTCTGCATGTCAAGTAACTATTCCTATGACCATGAGATAGTGAAACTCGCTCACAACGGAGGAGTACGTTGTGTGTATGAAACATTTCAACGTGTCACACCCTGTTTTTGCTATCACCTGTCTGTGTTGTAAAATTCTGAGCTTGTTAAAACTTTTTCAAAACTAATGTTGTGAGTGCCATGATTGACATTGTATGCTTGTATGCTTGATCATGTGATGTTTTGAAACCCTAAATTCCTTTTTGGTATTTTACCGATTTCCAAAAACCTTTGATAACCAAAGCAAAACCACCTTGAGTTGCACTACATGTCCTTGATAGCAAGCAGTGCTACTACTCATATTTGGTAATCTGATTTTTAAATATTCTTATATTTCAAAACCACAAAAATAATTATTTTTGTGTGTATTTTCCTAATTAAATAACTTGTCCATTTCTAAGGTCAGAATTCGTATTCCAACATGGAAAAATACTTTTATGCTTTGGAAAAATCTGATTTTCTATTTTCTTCCCACAATATAGCAAAGCATCTATGCATTTTGTTTGCAATAAAGTTTGCATTTGAATTCTTTAAATTTTTGCTCCTTGCTTTTCTATTTTTCTTCCCACAAGAAATACCCCGCAAATAATTCTTGCAAGCAAGAAAGAGTGGAGGAATATGACCCTCCCAAATCAGGGGTATTTTTGGAAATATTTGAGACAAGAAAAACCAAAGTTTTATGGAGAAATTAATTCCCAAAAAGAAAATAAAACCTTAGGGGTTTTTCTGAAAAAACATTTTTAAAAAGTTTTTATTTTGGTCTTGGAAAAATGATAAACGAGTAGGAAATATTTGTTCTAAAAATTTTGGTATATAATACCCCTATGTTTGGTATTTATTTATTTCCTTTTTATATTTTATTACTTTCTGTTTTTGAAAAAAAAGAACTAAAATCGGGAAAGGATTTTTTTTAAAAGGAAGCGCCTCAGCGCATCTTAGCCTACGGGCCAGATCCCACTTGGCCCGGGATTTTTATTTTCTTCGAGCCGGCCAACCGACCCGGTCATCCCCCTCTCTCCCTCGCTGACCCGTGCCCCCCCCCCCGTCCGACCCCACCCCGACCGGTCATCCCCCTCCGCCTTCCTTTTCTCTCTCTCTCCTTCCTTCTCTCAGCCCGACCGGCCACCCTCGCCGGAGTTTCCCCCTCCGCCCCGATCTCTTTCCCTCTAGAGCCCCCCTCTCTCCCTATAAAACCAAATCCCCCCGGCCCCTCCTCGCCGCCCCCTGCCCGAGCCCCGCCACCTCCGCCCGCCACCCTCGCCGGAGCCGAGCTCCACCCGAAGCCCCGGCGCCCTGCTGCTCTCCCCGGCCCCCGAGCTGCCTCGTCGTCGCCTCCATCCGTCGGAGGAACCTCGCCGCCATCCCCTGGTGCCCTCGGCCTCGCCGGAGACTCGTCGGAGCCCCGTCCCCATCGACCACCACCGCCTCGGCCTCGTCGGAGTCTCACCGGAGCTCCTGCCTGTGAGTATCTCCCCATATCTCTCCTGTAGCCGTAGGATCTTTCATCTACGGTGTAGATTAGAAATAGTTACCCCTTCGGATTTTAGTTAAAAGACCGAGCCGGTTTTACTTCACTTAAGTTTTAGCCGAGAGGATTTTCTTAAGTTTCGGCTGTTTGTTAGTTTTCCCCACAGCACTCACCCCCTGAGCCAATCAGAGCACGCCACATACCCCCCCCCCCCCCCGTGCACTAGTTAGTTTAATCTGTTTTCAGTTTAAAAAAACAGAGAGAGTTCTAATTTTGTTTTCCCTATAACTTTTGATCTAGAGATCCAATGAGGTTGATTCTTTTTCGAGTAGATCAAAAAAATTCTGTAGTTTTCAAAAACATATTATTTGCCTAAGTTTGAACTTTCAAAATTTGAATTAGATCAGATTTAGTTTAAATCTTGTTTTGCCTATTCCAGGAGTTTAAAAATAGCTTTTAATTTGATTCTTTTTTCTACTGCTTCCTAGTGATCATATATTTATGTAGTTTAAGTTTCAATTTTTTTAAATATTTCTAGTTGGGGTTTTATCAAAAACAGATTCTGTTTTGCTTAAGTTAAGTGATTTTCTTCACTTTATGCAATAGTAGTTTTATGCTAGTGATGTTATTTTGCTTGTTAACGATTGTAGTGCTTATGGTGTGTATTTGTTTGTATCGATAGATCACCCGGAGTGCAAAGCGTGCTACTTAGAAGCGCTCGATAACGACAACTATTAGCAAGGCAAGTCATTTGATCATGTATTACCTATGTTTTATGCATTGTAGTTCTACCCTTCAAACACCCTATTGCATGATGAGTAGGTACTTTGAAATATTGGTTACTTGTTGTAGTATCATGTGGTAGGCACCCAACAACCCCGTTACTTGGCCCGGGACGACAAATTCTATATTGCTATGCGTGTGTAGACGGGGTTCTGGTTGAGAGTTTATCACGAGTGATGCGAGAATAATTTAATAACCAAGACCGGTTAAGACAAGACTTTTCAAGACCTCGTGAAGCAAATGCAACTCTGGGTGAAGGACGGTTTTGATGGGCTCCCTGGAGAAACCAGTGGACGACCCGGGATGCATGGAGAAGTGCCATGACATCTTGCGAAAAGCTTCACCCAGGCTCGAAGGGATGGACGGAGGCTTCAAGACCCAAGGCTTACCTGCACAGCCACAAGTCATTATGGGCTCTGGCTTGGTTGGACAACGCGGTGACTCTGGACAGACGGTGCTAGCAGATGTAGAAGAACGGTAGGATTGGATGGGCACCGACAGGGGATCAGAGGGACCCGTTGAAAGACCATGTTTTGATCATCCGGTCTTCAAACACCCCGAAGTGCGAGGACATACCCGGAGGCGATCAAATCTTGTGGGGAACGTGTGCAAAACTCTACAGAGTGCCCAAACCTAATCGATTAGTAGTGTCCACAGTCATGGACAACTTGAGTCGAAGGCATTGAAATTTTCCTGAACTCTCAACACAATTTAAAAATGATGTGGGAATTATCGACAACTCGGGTACGAGAATTGGTTGGCAGAACTATCTCGTTAACAACAGACAATGTAGTAATGTTTTGCTTTTAGCCCTCTATTGATGTAGGAGAAAACTTGCTTTTCGCTAAAAACTTATAGCCCCACCTGCCATATATGCATGTAGAAATAGTTGGTTATTATTTCACCCCCTCTCTTTGATGACTTGCCGGCAAATTCCATATGCTGACCTACACGGCTGCAACGTATCATGTTGCAGAGTGTTTTTCCGACCAGGAGTGAGGCTACGATCTATGCTCGGTGATATGCCCTGGAGTCGGATGGACTCGTCTACCTTTGAAGCTTCCGCTAGTCTCCGTTAGTTATCTCATGAGATGGCCTTCAACCACTTTATTGTAATCCATTATTGTAATAAAGTACTCGATATGAGATTTCGATTAATAAAGTTGTGTGATTGAAATCTTGATATATACATTGATGTACTGAGTGTGTACCAGCATGATCTTGGGATGGTACGGAAACACTAGAGACTTGGCCGTTTCAGGTCGGGTCGCTACAGATATGGTATCAGAGCACACGCTGACCGTAGGACATAACCTCTAGGAATGGAAAAGCCTTAGGAAGAAAACTATTTTTCTTATGTCTATGAATCTTCTATTTCCTCTTCTGCTCATTTCTGACTTCTCTCCGATTTTCGAATGTTTTAGATGGCCACCTTCATCCCCGTTAAGTTCACGGAGTTTTGCCAGCCCAACGCCACTATGCCTTTCGGAAAGGAGCTGATGCAGATCACCAAGGACTTGAGGATTGCTCTGCCGACTATCACAGGGAAGCCTACTTCGTCTTACCCGGAGGATCAACGCTACAGGATTGAGGTGCACGTCCCCGGAAGGACATTCGAGCCGCGCACTGAGCCTGTGGACTTCCAGTTCATCGCACCCAGCTGGATTCTCGGAAGGGACATGGCGGTCCATTGTGCACTCAGACGTATCAAGGAAGTGTACAGGGGCTGTCCTATTTCACCGGACCTATTCACGGTATCCCGGAGAGGAGAAGATGGATAAATCATCTCAATCAAGACCATAGACGCTCTCTTGTCCTATGCCCAGACCTTGGAGAAGCACAGCGGGACTCTGGAGCATCGTGTGGTCAAGGACGCCAGGAAGATCAAGCAACTGTCGCTTCGCGAACTCGAACTCGAAGAAGCAGCCCGGGGAGCCCACTATGAGCACGAATTGGAGGTGAAGGACTTCTTGGAGAGGATCGAGAAGCTGAAGGCTCGGTTCGCATATCTGGAGGAAGAACTGGACATGGGCGAGAACCTTCATCCTGAAGGAGACGTAGCCCCCTTGATCAGCAATGAGGAGGACTACGAAGC
The DNA here is from genome assembly GCF_904849725.1 of Hordeum vulgare subsp. vulgare. Taxonomy (NCBI): domain Eukaryota; kingdom Viridiplantae; phylum Streptophyta; class Magnoliopsida; order Poales; family Poaceae; genus Hordeum; species Hordeum vulgare. The sequence goes on from NC_058522.1 coordinate 65,727,726, forward strand.
AAGCTCCACTGAAGGACCCACCACCATGCTTTTCTGAGGACACTTAGACTAGTCCACCAATTTATCTTATCGTTAAACGCTTAGGCCGATGTTTAGGTTATCGAAACTTGTATCCCCGTGTGTGAACCTTTTGTGATGGTATGGAAGAAAATGTGTGGTGTCATACTTGTTTGTTGCATTTCATATGGGTAGTGTAATTACTCTTTAGACCATTGTTCTATGCTAATCCCACCCCTCTACAAACACCAGATGCCTCCAAGACGTGACCCTGCTTCCAACTTCCCGCCGGAGCTCACTCAGTTGATTCAGCAACAGAATACCCTAATGTAGCTGATCATCCAGAACTAGAACAATAACAACAACCATCATCCACCCCAGGCCGACAATCTCACCCGTTTCCTGAGGTTGAACCCTCCGACTTTCTCCAGCAGCATTGAGCCCATTGTGGCAGATGATTGGCTCCGCAAGATGGAGCGGGAACTAATCACTGCTGGTTGTACTGAAGCTGAGAAGGTGTGCTTTGTCGCGCATCAACTTGAAGGCCCTGCAGCTGCATGGTGGGAGAACTACACCACCACATACCCCATTGCTGGAGTCACTTGGGAGCAGTTCAAGCAAGCCTTCCGCACCGCTCATGTCTCAGTTGGGGCCATGAGTCTGAAGAAGCGTGAGTTTCGCAACTTACGCCAGGGAAATCGCTCTATGGCTCAGTACGTTGATGAATTCAGCATGCTCGCCCGTTATGCACGTGGAGATGTGGCCGATGATGCGGCCAAGCAGGAAAAGTTCTTGGAGGGACTCAATGATGAGTTGAGCATTCAGCTGACTGTAGCCAACTTCAACAACTACCAGGAGCTGGTAGATAAGTCCCTCATCTTGGAGGGGAAACATCAGCAGGTGGAGAACCGCAAGTGGAAGTATGGCAATGGGAAGTTCAACTCCGGCACTCAGCAGAAGCCTCGGTACACTCTTTATTCAGGGAATACCGGGACTGGATCCGGTAAGTTTGGAGGACACGTCCAGCATAACCACCCAGTGCACAACCATGGAGGCCACAACCATGGAGGAAATAGGAACCACCGCAACAATAGCAACTTCAAGAATGGAGGTACCGGCACTCAGCACCATTCCGCTCCAGCTCAAAAGGATCTGAATCACATCACCTGCTTCAAGTGTCAGAAGACGGGACACTATGCCACTGAATGTCCCCAGAACAAGCAGGGAAATGGAAACGGCAACGGCAACTCAGCAGCAAAGAAGCCCAACCCTTTTCCTCGAGCTCAGGTGAATCACATTGATGTTGAAGAGGTCTATGATCACCCCGATACTGTGGTTGGTAAGTTTTTGCTAAATTCACGTCCAGTATTGGTACTTTTTGATTCTGGTGCAACGCATTCATTCATATCAAGGGTAGTTGTGGAAAAGTATAGTTTGCCAACTAGAACCCTCAGCCAGCCTATTAAGGTCAGTTCCCTAGGAGGCATGATGACAGCCGGGATAGGATGCCATGCTTTGAGTCTCAACATTGGGAACCATAAGTTTGCCACCGACCTCATCGTATTAGAGTCTCAGGGATTGGATGTAATCCTAGGCATGGATTGGTTGGCCAAGTACGAAGGGAATATTGATTGTGCCCTTAAGTCTACTTTTCTCACCACCCCTGAGCAAAAGCAGATTAAGTATGTATCCCAACGCCCGACACGGAGTAATCGGGTAAACTCTCTCACGGGAGTAGTCCGGGAGGAAGTACCGATTGTGCAAGAATACCCAGATGTATTTCCGGAGGAATTGCCGGGCATGCCACCGGATAGAGAGATTGAGTTTCTGATTGAGCTATTACCCGAAACAGCCCCGATATCCAAGAGACCCTATCGGATGCCCGCAAACGATTTAGTAGAAATCAAGAAGCAAATTAAGGAGTTGTTGGACAAAGGGTATATTCGCCCAAGTTCTTCACCTTGGGGAGCCCCAGTGCTATTGGTTGAAAAGAAGGATAAGTCCTTGAGAATGGTTGTCGATTATCGTGCATTGAACGAGGCGACCATCAAGAACAAGTATCCCTTGCCGATGATCAACGATCTGTTTGACCAGTTAGTTGGAGCCCGAGTGTTCTCCAAGATCGATCTTCGATCCGGGTATCATCAGCTGAAAATTCGTGAACAAGATATACCCAAGACAGCCTTCACCACCCGGTATGGTCTCTATGAGTACACGGTCATGTCATTTGGACTGACTAATGCCCCAGCATACTTTATGAATCTGATGAACAAGGTATTTATGGAATACTTGGACAAGTTTGTCATGGTGTTCATCGATGACATACTGATATTCTCCAAGAACGATGAGGAATACAAGGAACACTTACGTCTGGTTTTGGAGAAACTCTGAGAGCATCAGTTTATGCGAAGTTCAGCAAATGTGAATTTTGGTTGAAGGAAGTCGGATTCCTCGGACACGTCATTTCAGGAGAAGGAATAGCAGTGGACCCTGCCAAGGTCGCATCAGTCACCGAATGGGTAGCACCCACTTCAGTTAAGGAGATCCGCAGTTTCCTCCGACTTGCCGGATATTACCGGAGGTTTATTGAGAACTTCTCAAAGATCGCAAAGCCCATGACAGAGTTGTTGAAGAAGGAGTCCAAGTATGTTTGGGCCGAGGAATGTGAAGCCAGTTTTCAAGAGTTGAAGAAACGTCTGGTTACAGCCCCAGTGCTGATATTGCCAAACATTCAGAAGGATTTCCAGGTTTACTGTGACGCTTCTCGTCAAGGACTTGGAGGAGTGCTCATGCAAGAAGGTAAAGTTGTAGCCTATGCATCCAGACAGCTCAGGCCCCATGAGCTGAATTATGCCACGCATGACTTGGAACTAGTAGCCGTAGTGCACGCTCTCAAGACCTGGAGACATTTCCTGATCGGAAATAGTTGTGATGTTTACACTCATCACAAGAGCCTGAAATATATCTTCACACAAAAGGAGTTGAACCTCAGACAGAGGAGATGGCTAGAGTTGATCAAGGACTATGACACGAGATTGCATTATCACCCCGGGAAGGCAAATGTTGTAGCCGATGCCTTGAGCCGCAAGATTTATGTGAACACACTCATAGCGGGAGGATTACCCCAGGAGTTAGCCGATGATCTCAGAGAGCTCAAATTGGAGATAGTTCCAAGAGGATTTGCAGCCACACTGGAAATTCAGTCCACTTTGACCGAAAAGGTCCACGAAGCACAGAAGACAGACAAGAAGATAACTGAGATTAAGCAGAAAATGAAAGACGGGAAGGCTAAAGGTTTTCATGAGGATGAACACGGAACTTTATGGTTCGAGGATCGCATCTATGTGCCCAATGATCCCGAACTCAGGAAGTTGATACTTCAGGAGGCCCATGATTCCCCGTACTCGAATACACCCAAGCAACACCAAGATGTATTTGGATCTGAAAGAAAGTTTCTGGTGGACAGGAATGAAGAAAGGCATTGCCGAGTTTGTAGCAATATGCGATGTTTGTCAGTGAGTAAAAGCCGAGCATTAGAAGCCAGCAGGTTTGCTTCAACCTCTGCCGATACCCGAGTGGAAATGGGAAAAGCTTGGTATGGACTTCATCACAGGATTACCCAGGACCCGTTCTGGTTATGATTCTATCTGGGTTGTGGTCGATCGTTTGACCAAGGTAGCTCACTTCATTCCCGTAAAGACTACCTACACGAGTACTAAGCTGGCCAAGATCTATATGACCAGGATCGTATGTCTACATGGAGTACTGAAGAGTATTGTGTCAGATAGAGGGACTCAATTCACATCAAAATTTTGGCACCAACTGCACAAAACCTTGGGAACGAGATTGGAGTTCAGTACAGCTTTTCACCCTCAGACCGACGGACAGACCGACAGAGTCAATCAGATTCTGGAGGACATGTTGAGAGCTTGCGCACTAGACTATGGGTCTAGCTGGGATGACAATTTGCCTTATGCCGAGTTCTCATACAACAACAGCTATCAAACCAGTCTGAAGATGGCCCCTTTCGAAGCTCTATACGGAAGGAGGTGCAGAACACCGTTGATGTGGGATGGAGTTGGAGACCAACAACTTTTTGGTCCCGACCTTATCCGAGATTCTGAAGAGAAGGTCAAGCTGATTCATGACCGACTCAAGATAGCTCAGTCCAGGCAGAAAAGTTATGCTGACAGCAAACGCAAGGAAGTAACATACGAAGTGGGAGACCGAGCATATCTTCGGGTGTCTCCACTTCAAAGAATCAAGAGATTTGGTGTGAAAGGAAAGTTAGCACCCCGATGCATTGGCCCCTACAAAATCCTTGAACATAGAGGCGAAGTTGCATATAAACTGGAATTGCTGGAAGGATTGTCCGGAGTTCATGATGTCTTCCATGTTTCCCAGTTGAAGAAATGCCACGCTGAGATGGTTGACGTTCCGTTGAGAGATACAGTGCCCCTAGAGGCCATACAGCTTGACAGTGATCTGACGTATGAGGAGAAACCCGTCAGGATTCTCGAGAGTGCCAACAGAGTTACACGCAGGAAGATCATCAAGTTATGCAAGGTGTTGTGGAGCCACCACACCGAGGAAGAAGCCACCTGGGAACGAGAAGAGGATCTTCGTCGAGACCACCCACACCTATTTGCTAGCCAACCCGAATCTCGAGGGCGAGATTCATCTTAAGGTGGGTAGGTTTGTAACATCCCAAATTTCCTACTTTGGAATGTTTTACAAATATAGCAAAGCATCTATGCATTTTGTTTGCAATAAAGTTTGCATTTGAATTCTTTAAATTTTTGCTCCTTGCTTTTCTATTTTTCTTCCCACAAGAAATACCCCGCAAATAATTCTTGCAAGCAAGAAAGAGTGGAGGAATATGACCCTCCCAAATCAGGGGTATTTTTGGAAATATTTGAGCCAAGAAAAACCAAAGTTTTATGGAGAAATTAATTGCCAAAAAGAAAATAAAACCTTAGGGGTTTTTCTGAAAAAACATTTTTATTTTTTTTTATTTTGGTCTTGGAAAAATGATATTTATTTTATTTCTGAAAATTTTGGTATATAATGCCCCTATGTTTGGTATTTATTTATTTACTTTTTATATTTTATTACTTTCTGTTTTTGAAAGAAAAAATTCGGGAAAGGAATTTTTTTTAAAAGGAAGCGCCTCAGCGCATCTTAGCCTACCGGGCCAAATCCCACTTGGCCCAGGATTTTTATTTCCTTCGAGCCGGCCAACCGACCCGGTCATCCCCCTCTCTCCCTCGCTGACCCGTGGGACCCCCACCCCCCCCCCCACCCCCCCGTCCGACCCCACCCCCGACCGGTCATCCCTCTCCGCCTTCCTTATCTCTCTCTCTCCTTCCTTCTCTCAGCCCGACCGGCCACCCTCGCCGGAGTTTCCCGCTCCGCCCCGATCTCTTTCCCTCTGGAGCCCCCCTCTCTCCCTATAAAAGCCGACTCCCCCCGGCCCCTCCTCGCCTCATTTCCCTCCTCGCCGCCCCCTGCCCGAGCCCCGCCACCTCCGCCCGCCACCCTCGCCGGAGCCGAGCTCCACCCGAAGCCCCGGCGCCCTGCTGCTCTCCCCCCGGCCCCCGAGCTGCCTCGTCGTCGCCTCCATCCGTCGGAGGAAGCTCGCCGCCATCCCCTAGTGCCCTCGGCCTCGCCGGAGACTCGTCGGAGCCCCGTCCCCATTGACCACCACCGCCTCGGCCTCACCGGAGTCTCGCCGGAGCTCCTGCCTGTGAGTATCTCCCCATATCTCTCCTATAGCTGTAGGATCTTTCATCTACGGTGTAGATTGGAGATAGTTACCCCTTCGGTTTTTAGTTAAAAGATCGAGCAGGTTTTACTTCACTTAAGTTTTAGCCGAGAGGATTTTCTTAAGTTTCGGCCGTTTGTTAGTTTTCCCCGCAGCACTCACCCCCTTAGCCAATCAGAGCACGCCACATACCCCCCCCCCCCGTGCACTAGTTAGTTTAATCTATTTTCAGTTTAAAAAAACAGAGAGAGTTCTAATTTTGTTTTCCCTATAACTTTTGATCTAGAGATCCAATGAGGTTGATTATTTTTTCAGTAGATCAAAAGTTTTCTGTAGTTTTCAAAACCATATTATTTGCCTATGTTTTATTTTCAAATTTTGAATTAGATCAGATTTAGTTTAAACTTTGTTTTGCCTATTCCAGGATTTTAAAATTAGCTTTTAATTTGATTCTTTTTGCTACTGCTTCCTAGTGATCATATCTTTCTGTAGTTTAAGTTTCAATTTTTTTTAAATATTTCTAGTTGGGGTTTTATCAAAAACAGATTCTGTTTTGCTTAAGTTAAGTGATTTTCTTCACTTTATGCAATAGTAGTTTTATGCTAGTGATGTTATTTTGCTTGTTAACGATTGTAGTGCATATGGTGTGTATTTGTTTGTATCGATAGATCACCCGCAGTGCGAAGCGTGCTACTTAGAAGCGCTCGATAACGACAACTATTAGCAAGGCAAGTCATTTGATCATGTATTACCTATGTTTTATGCATTGTAGTTCTACCCTTCAAACACCCTATTGCATGATGAGTAGGTACTTTGAAATATTGGTTACTTGTTGTAGTATCATGTGGTAGGCACCCAACAACCCCGTTACTTGGCCCGGGACGACAAATTCTATATTGCTATGCGTGTGTAGACGGGGTTCTGGTTGAGAGTTTATCACGAGTGATGCGAGAATAATTTAATAACCAAGACCGGTTAAGACAAGACTTTTCAAGACCTCGTGAAGCAAATGCAACTTTGGGTGAAGGACGGTTTTCATGGGCTCCCTGGAGAAACCAGTGGACGACCCGGGATGCATGGAGAAGTGCCATGACATCTTGCGAAAAGCTTCACCCAGGCTCGAAGGGATGGACGGAGGCTTCAAGACCCAAGGCTTACCTGCACAGCCACAAGTCATTATGGGCTCTGGCTTGGTTAGACAACACGGCGACCCAGGACAGGCGGTGCTAGCAGATGTAGAAGAATGGTAGGATTGGATGGGCACTGGCAGGGGATCAGAGGGGCCCGTTAAAAGACCATGTTTTGATCATCCGGTCTTCAAACACCCCGAAGTGCGAGGACATACCCAGAGGCGATCAAGTCTTGTGGGGAACGTGTGCAAAACTCTGCAGAGTGCCCAAACCTAATCGATTAGCCGTGTCCATGGTCATGGACAACTTGAGTCGAAGGCATTGAAATTTTCCTGAACTCTCAACACAATTTAAAAATGATGTGGGAACTATCAACAACTCGGGTACGAGAATTGGTTGGCGGAACCATCTCGTTAACAACAGACAATGTAGTAATGTTTTGCTTTTAGCCCTCTCTTGATGTAGGAGAAAACTTGCTTTTCGCTAAAAACTTATAGCCCCACCTGCCATATATGCATGTAGAAATAGTTGGTTATTATTTCACCCCCTCTCTTTGATGACTTGCCGGCATATTCCATATGCTGACCTACACGGCTGCAACGTATCATGTTGCAGAGTATTTTTCCGACCACGAGTGAGGCTACGATCTATGCTCGGTGATATGCCCTGGAGTCGGATGGACTCGTCTACCTTTGAAGCTTCCGCTAGTCTCCGTTAGTTATCTCATGAGATGGCCTTCAGCCACTTTATTGTAATCCATTATTGTAATAAAGTACTCGATATGAGATTTTGATTAATAAAGCTGTGTGATTGAACTCTTGATATATACATTGATGTACTGAGTGTGTACCAGCATGATCTTGGGATGGTACGGAAACACCAGAGACTTGGCCCTTTCAGGTCGGCTCGCTACAGGGCTAAAACTTTGCAGGAGTGCCTAATACCTCAAATGAGGGTTCTACACCAAAAATGGGATTTGTGGGACTTAGTTTGCCCACACTCCCTTTGGAAGGAACAGATCTGGTCATATTGGAGTGATTTCAAGTTTACAAAGCTAAACTTGTCCATTGGAGCTCAAATTTGGTGGAACTCCATGGTTTATCACCAAAACCAAACTTGTTAAGTCTCAGAACCAGTGGTGGGTTGCATGTTGGAAATATGCCCTAGAGGCAATAATCAAATGGTTATTATCATATTTTCTTGTTCATGATAGTCGTCTATTGTTCATGCTATAATTGTATTAACAGGAAACAGTAATACATGTGTGAATAAATAGATCACAATGTGTCCCTAGCAAGCCTCTAGTTGGCTAGCTCGTTAGTCAATAGATGATCATGGTTTCCTGGTCATGGGCATTAGATGTCATTGATAATGGGATCACATCATTGGGAGAATGATGTGATGGACAAGACCCAATCCTAAGCGTAGCACTAGATCGTATTGTTCGTATGCTAAAGCTTTTCTAATGTCAAGTGTCTTTTCCTTCGACGGTGAAATTGTGCAACTCCCGGATGCCGTAGGAATGCTTTGGGTGTATCAAACATCACAACGTAACTGGGTGACTATAAAGGTGCACTTTGGGTACCTCTGAAAGTGTCTGTTGGGTTGGTACGAATCGAGATCGAGATTTGTCACTCCGCGTGACGGAGAGGTATCTCTGGGCCCACTCGATATAACATCATCATGAGCTCAATGTGACTAAGAAGTTAGTCACACGATGACATGTTGCGGAACGAGTAAAGAGACTTACCGATAATGAGATTGAACAAGGTATAGGCATACCGACGATCGAATCTCGGGCAAGTTCTATACCGACAGACAAAGGCAATTGTATACGGGATTGATTGAATCCTTGACATCGTGGTTCATCCGATGAGATCATCGTGGAGCAAGTGGGAGCCACCATGGGTATCCAGACCCCGCTGATGGTTATTGGCCGGAGAGGTGTCTCGGTCATGTCTGCCTGTCTCCCGAACCCGTAGGGTCTACACACTTAAGGTTCGATGACGCTAGGGTTATAGGGAATTTTTATACGAGGTTATAGAAAGTTGTTCGGAGTCCCAGATGAGATCCCGGACGTCACGATGAGCTCCGGAATGGTCCGGAGGTAAAGATTTATATATAGGACGTATGGTTTTGGACACCGGAAGTGTTTCGGGCATCGTCGGTAACGTACCGGGACCACCGGGAGTGGCCCCCAGGGTCCACCGGAAGGGGGCCACGACCTCGGGAGGCTAGATGGGCCAAGTGCGGGAGGGAACCAGCCCCTAGGTGGGCTGGTGCGCCCCCCACACTCAGCCCATGGCGCAGGAGGTGGAGAGGGGGGAAACCCTAGGCGCTGGTGGGCCTAAGGCCCACCTAGGGGTGTGCCACCCCTCACCCCTGCCCTAGCCGCCGCACCTCCCATCTGGGGGGCTGCTGCACCACCTAGGGTGGGAACCTAGGGGTGGCACCCCCCCCTCCCCTCCTCCTATATATAGTGGGGGTTTTGGGGCTGTTTGACACACAGTTTTCCCTCTCCCTCGGCGCAGCCCTGCTCTTCTTTCTCCTCCTCTGTGCCGGTGCTTGGCGAAGCCCTACCGGGAGACCTCGTCTTTCCATCAACACCACGCCATCATGCTGCCGAAGATCTTCCCCAAGCTCTCCCTCCTACTTGCTGGATCAAGGTGCGGGAGACGTCACCCAACTGCACATGTGTTGAACGCGGAGGTGCCGTGGTTCGGCACTAGATCGGAATCACACCGCGATCTGAATCGCCGGGAGTACGAGTTCATCAACCGCGTTCTAGCAACGCTTCCGCTTAGCAATCTTCGAAGGTATGAAGACGCACTCACCCCTCTCTCGTTGCTGGTCTCTCCATAGGAAGATCTGAATATGCGTAGGAATTTTTTTGAATTTATGCTACGTTACCCAATAGTGCAACCCCCTGTGACCACTGTCGAACACCTTTTGACAGATAGGAAAAAGCCAGCTTAGCCATAGCTAAACCAAACTACTTTGCTTCAAACTCTTAGATTAAGCAGCTAGCACATGTATCTAACCCTAGTCAACTGGCCCCTCACTGGTTCAAAGTGGAAATGCCAAAAAACCCAATTTAGACCTCAGTTCATGACTGACAGCACCAGTATTTCTTGCCTCCTCTGACCAGCCGAAGCTCCCACTAAAACCAAACGGCTAGCCACACCCCCAGCAAGTGCCAGGACATGCTAGACACGTCCAAAATGCCTCAGAGGGCACCAGCATGCCGTGGCATGCCAAAACTGTGCTCTGGGCGTGCTACAGGGAGTCACCGAGGTGGGGGCGACGCCCTCGGCCAGTTCCAGCCTCCCCCGAGATGTCCAACCTCCTCCCCGATAGCCCCTATGCGTCGGGCAAGCCTCAGGGCCCCTCCTCTCTCGCGCTAGAGCTCACGCGATGCGTGCCCGCGCGCTCCATATTTGGCCAAGCTTGCGCGGCCACGAATGCACGGCTCTCCTCTCTCTCTGCAGTAGACGGTTTGGGCAGTCCAATACCACGTCCTGAGACCGTGGCTTCAACCCCAACGTCTCTCTGCACTCCCATGCGCGCCACGGTGAGTCACCGACGCTCCCGAGTCTTCTCACCATCACGGGCCTATAAATAGCCCTCCCCCTCGCTCCAGCACTCCTCAGATAGCTTCACCGCAGCCACTAGCACCTCCCTAGCCACCCCAGCAAACCAGCAGAGCCCCGGTGCTTGAGATCGGCCGAGGCCCCTCCGCCTGGGAGTTTCGGTCGATCTCCGGCTACACGACGGCTCATGCGCCCCTGGACCCACCAAATTGACCCCCTTGACCCCAGGAAGCTTTCCCCCAACTCGCCCGAGCTTTTCCGTGTCTCTAGCCACCCCCTCGACCACTTCCTGAAACCCCTCCGCCACGGCCTCCTCGTCGCCGGCGAACCCCTGCCTCCCCGTCATTGTTTCAACCACCAACAGGTAGGCGACAGTCTGGCGAACCCATTACCATGCTCATTGGAGCTTGAGCTCGTCGGCAACCACGTCGGCGTCCTCCTCCTCTCTGGCTGGAGGTAGGAGACGACCCCGACAGGTGTGCCCCACCTGTCGGTGGCCCAGCCTCCTCCCCCGCGCTGGCCTCGGCCAGCAACCCAGGGCCCTGCGCGTCAGGTTTAAACCTGAGGGTGCGCGTGCCTGGGCAGGCCGTCGGCATGCCATGGGCCAGCCTAGCTCTGGGCCGAGCCAGGCCAGGAGCTGGCCTGTGTTTTTATTTTATTTTTAAACCTGGATTTCTAAGATTTTTATATAAACATTTAACCAGTGTAAAAATATAATTCTTCCACTGTTATTCTTCTAAAAATGTGTAGTATTTAATGATATGCTTAGATGAATTTTCCGAGCAACTATTCTATTTTACAATATTAAAAAGGGCTAAAATGGAATAGTTTTGCTTGTACTTGGTTGTTTTCAAAAATATTCCTTCAAGGAAAATTAAGGCAAGTATTTTTTAAATGATAACTTAGATTTATCAGTAATAGGGAACATTTTTAAAATGACTTTGTACATTGTTTCTGTGTGAGCTATTCCTTATTTATTGTTTTATCGACGATAGAAAATCCGTGTGACGAGGGAATCGGAGCGGAAGACCTCGAATACACCGGATACTTAGCTGACCAAGGCAACCAGCCCTTTGACCATGACTGAGCATATGTTACTTTGCATGTTATAATAGCAAGTATTCCCATTGCATGTGATCATAAGTGCCGGTAATCATTTGATATGATTTTACCGAAGGCTCCTCCGGAGTATTTTGCATTGAGCTTGACTCTACCCCTTAGGGTCATGCTAATACCATGTTGACAAGTAAAGATAGCAGTAGTACTATCATCAGCATGATGTTGTCATAAAGCAAGAGTTTATGAAAACCCCGTTGGGTGCCACTAATGCCCGAGGGTGATGATGAGTTAGGTGGTCACTTTTGTTGAAGTGATGCACCCGGTATTTGTGTGAGTAAGGTTTCGGAAATGGGATTAGATTTATGATATGTTGACCGTCCCAACCTTACCAGTACGACCATGTTACCCCTTATGGGACGGGGGTATGTTATTACTTTGGTCGGTGCTAGTAAAGAGCCACATTACTAGTGGCGGGAGTGATGTGTGGTCACACTCGTGATGGGGTCGTGCCGGGTAGGACGACTATGCCATTTTTACGAGTTCCAGTCACACCGTTGGTCCTCGCATGGTTGGTACTGTCCAGAGTTGGAGCTCGTAAGACATTCAACATGTGGGCTGGGTACCAATCGAGTGGATCTCTTTGTCTAGTATCATCAGGGGAAAGGCATTGATCGGGTACTTACCTCGGGTATGTGATATACCGTGAGTCGTCGATGACACGGAAGTTTCCCGGAATCTCGTGGGTCCAGCATACTACCTATGCAGAGTGTAAACTATTTGAATAGCCATGTCCACGGTCAAGGACAGTTGGGTAATCCTGCTTAAACTACATCCCGATATTTCCGCATAAACCAAGTGTGCGTGAGTGTGTGTGTGGTGATAAGAAAAGTGTTGCTATGATAGCAATGATATGACCAAGTTCAGTGACTTGGCATATAGGGTGAACCCGGATGGTTCAGCCCTCGACACATATATTAATATCTGTAACCTGCTCTTCAATAGTAATTCTTTAACTTGATGCATAGTCATAATCATTCCACCCCAATGAGTTATACTAGAAATGCATGATATTGTTATCCTTCACTTTCATTGTTCATATTGTGGGTTGTTTGCGAGTACATTCAAAGTACTCATTGGCTTGCCACTGATTATGTTATTGACCAGACATGGAAGGACCGGAGTTTGGAGATGAGTACGTCTTCGGCGACACCCGTGCGAACTAGGACGCTTCCGAGTCAGAATGCCTGTCGGTGTAGGCTTGATGGCATGGGCGCCCGCTTAGCCCCTTTGTTTTCCGCTATTAGTGTACTCGTGTGATATGGCATTAGGCCCTGTCTTGTGAACTTGACCCTTTGGTCACATGATGTAATAATAATCGATGCTCGGATGTAAGTCTTTATTCAGTATTTGTGTTCGGTGAGCATTGATCTCTGGGATCACTGAGCACGGCGATTCTCGACTAGTAAGTCGGGGTCCCCACAGAGCTAGTATCAGAGCCATCCTGACTATAGGAAGCCTTAGGTAGCATGGGCGATAGCTGGACAGTGGCGGAGACAGGGGGCGAGCAGGGGCCTGCCCCCCCCCCCAACGACCAGCTTACACATGAAGTATTGCTACGTATATACCTGTACTTGGCTTGTTGGCCCCCTCCATCAGCAGTACTGCCAAGCACTTTGTGAAAGTACAGGTACCGAGCAGTCTTTCATAAGTGCATAATTAACTATACATAGGATTAGTCGCCGATCCGTCCGTCGTTCCAGTGTTCCAGACTTCAATTTAATTGCCGCACTGCTGCCTCGGCTCCTCATATGCTTCAGTGCTTGCAGCTTGCCATTCTTCAGAGTAGTCAAGTGAGTGCACTGTGCACGGCCACACTGGTACGAGGAAGCGGGCACAAGGGACAAGAAGAGATCAAGAGAAGGAGCTCGATCGGCAACACGGCATGCCGCCGGACGGTGGGTGGGTTTAACTAGCCAAGCACTGCTGCTTCTTCAATATCCAGAGTTTCAGACTCCAGTCGTGTCTGTGGTCTACTCGCCTCTCCGCTCCGTCTGCTCGACCTCGCCGCTCCGTCTGCTCACGGCTCGCCGGCGTCTGCTCGCCCTCGCGGCCTCGTCACTCCGTCTGCTCACGGATCGCCGGCCCATCACCCTGCTCTGCTCGGCTGTCCGAGGTGCCGATTCTGTCTGCATAATATTCAGGTATATGGCTGCACCTTCTATAATTCTATTTGCTGCAATTCCTGTATTTTTTAGCTCACCACTGTCGAACTTCAGGCAGCAACTATGAAAAGAAAAGCAGGGCCAAACAACATTAAGATTAATGCTTTTTTTAAGCCGATTACTTCAAGTTCAACAAAACATTGTTCTATATGACTACTTTTGTACTATTTTTTTCATTTTATTTGGCTTGGCCCCCCCCCCATATTCAAATCCTGGCTCCGCCACTGTAGCCGGATAATTAGTGCACATAGATTGACCCAAGAACCGCACCCAATATATATTTCTAACCCTATCCTCTACACCTTGTAGATGGCTGCCGTACCCGAGACGCTTCTGGAAACGGGCTTCCCTCTGCTTTTGAGTGATAGCCTCGAGAAGTGTCAAGTGTGTCGCACGCCCATCTTTCTCTACCAAGAACACTGGGTCAACGCCGACACCAAGGAGTATCATGTGGACGTGATAGTGAAGGCTAATGACTCCCCAACTAGCTGGTTCTATGAAGGGCCACAAATGGAGGATCTGATGTTGGCCGTGGAGACTGCAGCACGAGAGGCACTCGTGCGACTCCGCGACATCCTTCCTGAGATGGCGAATGAACCCACTACCCGTCACTTACCTTTTGTTAAGGATAAGATAGACGGAAGCTCGACACTCAACCCCTCATCTGAGGACGGCATGCCATTAAGGTTTCAGACCTACTTCAGCCTCTCCTCACACACCTTGACGCATCTTTTGGTCAAGGAGTCAACTAGGATTCGCCAAGAGCTGCACCAAGTTAAGGACCTACTTCGTATGGAGAAGATGAAGAACAGCAAGGTGAAGAAAGAAGGAGCACCTGTGATATCACCTGGCTTTGCTTTTCGAGGAGGAATACCCCCGTTCAAGCTCTTCCTCTTCAGAGTCGACGCTTAACCGCAGAAGAGTACACCGAGCTTTTCGCTACCTCACCAACCAAGAGACGTCGAGATGGTTTACTTACTTCCCCTACCCCTTCGAGGAAGGGAAGCACTAATGAAGATGAAGACAGAGATGAAGACAAAGACGAAGATCCCACAGAGCCGGCTTATGAGACCGAGCAGCGTAGGATGTACCAAACGTAGGAGTTCTTGTATCAGGATTTTATGACCGGATGTTGTTTGAACCTGTTGGATGCAAGTCACATTCTGCCTTGAGCAGCTTGTGAGCGACTGCATTGCTTGCTTTTAAATTAATGCAGTAGTTCTTTTCAAAAACCTTTGTCATAAAACCTTGCACACTAGCACACACCAGACCCCCTCTTTACTAGAACGTCATCCCTTTCGAGTGCAACCGGTTCAGCAGAATTTGACCTGTCTACTCCCCTGACAGGATGGTGAATGCAACTCGCAACAGCACTTTTGGCAACCCCGGCTCTGCCTCTTCAGGACAGCAGCACGGAACCGTAGGGGAAGCTCAAGCTGGAGATCAACATGTGCAGCAAGACGATGTGCCTCCGCCGCCGCCTCCCCCTGAAAGCTTGATGATGGCTCAGTTCCTTCAAGCTCTTCGGGAGGAGCGTCAAGCCAACAATGCCGCTATCCGGCAGCTGGCTCAAACTTTGGTGAACCACCCGTCGCAGAACGGGAATGGCAACGGTCGCTCAACTCTCTATGAGTTTATGCGGACTACGCCGCCCATATTCACGGAGACAACTGAGCCCTTGGATGCTGATGACTGGATCCGCACTATTGAAGACCTGCTCGCGTTGGTCAAGTGCACTGACGACAACGAGAAAGTTCTCTATGCAACCCACTGTCTCGGAGGCACAGCCAGAGCCTGGTGGGATGGATTTCAGATTATGCAAGTCAGGCAAGTCATCACTTGGGCCGTGTTCAAGGATGGATTCCGCGCCGCTCACATTCCTCCACGGATGATGACCATTAAGAACGGGAATTCCGAGCCTTGAGGCAAGGCAGTGGATCAGTCAAGGAGTATTTGCAGAAGTTCAACCTTTTATCGAGGTATGCACCTGAAGATGTCATCACTGAGGCTTCCAAAGTGGAGCGCTTTATGGAAGGACTACAGCCGTCACTCCAATATCAACTGGTTGTTTGTGAATGTCGGACCTTCAGTGACCTGGTTAATAAGGCTCTTATGTTGGAAGACAAGTGTCGTGCAATGGACGACACCCGTAAGCGCAAGCTAATAAGTAGTGGAGGACCGATCAACTCAAAACCACGACCATGGCAGTCAGCCCCAGCAATACCCAACTATCAGCAGCAGCAGTACAAGCATCCAACATTTCGCCAGAATTACCAACCTCAGCAAGTCAGCGTTAAGCCAGCAAGCACTCCGCCAAACAACGATGGGGGCAAGACCAACCTTCCAGTGCAAGTTACCTATTTCGGGTGTGGACAACCAGGGCACTATTCCAGGCAGTTCCCCAATAAGAAACCCGATGTTCCGCGCCCCAATGTGCAAAATCCAGGCCAAGGAGCACCAGGCAGGAACCAGGCTCCCCGCAATCAGGAGTATCACAGCAAGGGGCGGATTAATCATATTTCCATGGAAGAGGCACAGGAAGACTCGGACTGCATTGTGGGTACGTTCCTCGTCAACTCTACCCCAGCAACAGTATTGTTTGATTGTGGTGCTTCGCATTCCTTTGTTACGCAAAAGTTTGCGGAAAAGTGTGGTCTAGAACCTACCTTGCTTCATGGGCATATGGCAATTCAAAACCCGGGAGCAGTTTTGAGGACCAACCTAGGGTGTAGAAAGGTTTGGATAGTTATCAATGGGACGAGCTTCTCAGCGGATCTCATTGTGCTTAAGTCGCAACGCCTAGAAGTAATCCTCGGTATGGACTGGTTGGCCAAGCATCAGAGTATGTTGGACTGTGCTAACAGGGCCATTACCATGACAAGTGACCAAGGGGTCAAAGTCAAGTATGTCTCTGAGCCAGTACCCACTCGAGTGCCACGAATTAACAACTTATCAGAGGAAGGACTCGACCGAGTGCCAATAGTCTGTGAGTACCCGAATGTCTTTCCTGATGAGCTACCAGGGATGCCTCCTAACCGAGACATCGAGTTCATCATCGAACTCATGCCCGGATCAAGGCCTATCTATAAGAAGCCTTACAGGATGGGATCCGAAGAGCTAGCAGAGTTGAAGAAGCAACTGGATGAGCAACTCAGGAAAGGGTTTATTCATCCAAGTGCGTCACCTTGGGGATCACCTGTTCTCTTCGTGTTCAAGAAGGATGGGACAATCCGACTATGCATCGATTACCGATCACTCAATGAGGTCACGATCAAGAACAAGTATCCAATCCCCAAGATTGAAGACTTGTTCGACCAGCTTAATGGAGCAAAGGTATTCTCCAAGATCGACCTTCGATCTGGATATTACCAACTAAATATTCGACCCGAAGACATTCCGAAGACGGCATTTGTGACCCGTTACGGTCTGTACGAATGCACTGTCATGTCCTTCGGATTGACAAATGCCCCAACTTACTTCATGTACCTCATGAATAAGGTCTTCATGGAGTATTTGGACAAGTTTGTCGTTGTATTCATTGACGACATATTAATATTTTCCAAGTTTGAAGAAGAGCATGAGCAACACTTGAGGTTAGTATTGGAAAAGCTTCGAGAGCACCAACTGTATGCCAAGTTTAGCAAATGCCAGTTTTGGCTGAACGAAGTTGGATTCCTAGGTCATACCATGACGGCAACTGGATTGGCAGTTGATCCCTCTAAGGTTACCACGGTAACCAAGTGGGAATCGCCAATCGACGTGAAGGAAGTCGGGAGCTTTCTCGGACTGGCGGGATACTACCGCAAGTTCGTAGAAGGATTCTCCCGCATCGCGCGACCTATGACTCAACTCTTGAAGAAAGGCAAGAAGTCCGAATGGACGCCAGAATGTGAGGCAAGCTTCCAAGAGTTGAAGAAGAGGCTAACCACCGCCCCGGTATTAGCCACTCCAGATATCAGCAAGGAGTTCATGATATACTGTGATGCCTCCAGGACCGGGCTAGGTGGGGTTCTAATGCAGGATGGTAGGGTCGTGGCATACTTGTCGCGGCAACTGCGCCCGCATGAGGAGAATTATGCCACCCATGATCTTGAGTTGGCAGCAGTAGTGCATGCCCTGAAGACATGGCGACATTATCTTCTGGGGAAGCGATGTGAAATATACACAGACCACAAGAGTCTGAAGTATATTTTCACCCAAAGGGAATTGAATATGAGGCAATGGAGATGGTTGGAGTTAATCAAAGACTACGACCTCAGCATTCAATATCACCCCGGTAAGGCAAATGTAGTGGCTGATGCCTTGAGTCGAAAGACCAACACCTTAAACGTCATGCTTAAGGAAAGGCAGCCCGCCTTATACGAAGAATTGGAGAACTTCAGATTGGAACTGGTGGAACCAGGATTCCTAGATAATCTCGAAGTCAAACCAATGCTGGGAGACGACATCAAGGAGGCCCGGAAGGGACATAAGAGCATCGAAGGTATCAAGAAGAAGATTCCAGAAGGCAAGGCCCCAGGATTCTTGGAGGATGATTAAGGAGTGGTGTGGTTTGGGAGACGTTTATGCGTACCCAACAAGGCCGAACTCAAGGAACTCATCCTACGGGAAGCTCATGATACACCCTACTCCATTCACCCCGGTGGTACCAAGATATACCAAGATCTCCGAGAAAGATTCTGGTGTCACGGCATGAAGAGGGAAATCGCGTCGTATGTGGCCAAGTGCAATGTGTGTCAGCAAGTTAAGGCTGAGCATCAGCGACCCGCAGGACTGCTACAACCACTCCAGGTGCCGGAATGGAAGTGGGACAAGGTAGGGATGGATTTCATTACCGGCCTACCAAGGTCTAGCAAGGGCCATAACTCGATATGGGTTATTGTCGACCATTTGACCAAGGTGGCCCATTTCATCCATGTCAACACCACTTATGACGGGAACAAGTTGGCTAGTCTCTATATCGAGCGCATAGTAAGCCTTCATGGAGTTCCCAAGGATATTGTATCTGACCGAGGCACGCAGTTCACCTCAAGGTTTTGGAGGAAACTTCAGGAAGCCCTCGGTACCAAGCTCTCTTTCAGTACCGCCTTCCACCCACAGACGGGAGGACAGACGGAAAGGGTGAAACAGATACTCGAAGATATGCTCCGCACATGCGTCCTAGCGCACAGAGCCAAATGGGATGACTGTCTACCATTCGCTGAGTTTTCATACAACAACAGCTACCAGTCTAGTCTCTAGATGGCCCCGTTCGAAGTGTTGTACGGACGAAAATGCCGCACCCCGCTCAACTGGTCAGAAACCGGAGATGGGCTGATTTTCGGATCAGAAGTTTTGCACCGGGCAGAAGAGAAGGTGCAACTAGTCCAAGAAAATCTGAAGGCAGCCAAGTCGCGACAAAAGAGTTACGTGGACTCTCGCCGCAAGAATGTGGAGTTCATTCTCGGAGATCTGGTGTACCTCCGAGTCACACCTCTTAAGGGAACCAAGCGTTTCCATGTTAATGGGAAGCTCGCTCCAAGGTTCATTGGGCCATTCAAGATCACGACAAGGTGTGGAGAGGTCGCTTATCAACTGGAATTACCTCCGGAACTTTCGGGTGTGCACAATGTTTTCCACGTGTAACAGCTTCGGAAGTGTCTCCAGACGCCAAGTCGTTCCGATCCTTATAAGGACATTCGTCACCAGGCCATTGATCTTCAGTCTGATCTCACCTATCGCGAGAGGCCAATCCGCATTCTGGATGAAGCACAGAGATGCACTCGAAGCCGCACCATCAAGTATTTCAAGGTTCAATGGAGCAACCACACCGAAGCCGAAGCCACATGGGAGCGTGAAGACTATCTCCGATCTGAGTTTCCAGACCTTTTTAGCACCTAGCTTAGGAATCTCGGGGACGAGATTCTTGTAAGGGGGATAGGTCTGTCACACCCTGTTTTTGCTATCACTTGTCTGTGTTGTAAAATTCTGAGCTTGTTAAAACTTTTTCAAAACTAATGTTGTGAGTGCTATCACTTGTCAACTGTTTTTGCTATCACTTGTCTGGAATCTCGGGGATTGACATTGTATGCTTGTATGCTTGATCATGTGAGGTTTTAAAACCCTAAGTTCCTTTTTGGTATTTTACTGATTTCCAAAATCTTTGATAACCAAAGCAAAACCACCTTGAGTTGCACTACATGTCCTTGATAGCAAGAAGTGCTACTGCTCATATTTGGTAATCTGATTTTTACCTATTCTTACATTTCAAAATCACAAAAATAATTATTTTTGTGAGTATTTTCCTAATTAAATAACCTGTCCATTTCTAAGGTCAGAATTGGTATTCCAACATGGAAAAATACTTTTCTGCTTTGGAAAAATCTGATTAAATTTAGAGATGATCAGAAGGACATATATTTTCCATACATAAGATTTTAAACCCCATTTTATATTATGTTTATTGATTAAAACTATAAAAGCTATTTCTGTCTATTTTGGCATTTTGAAATAGTTCCAAAGGAAATATTCTCAATAAATTCCTAGAAAATTCCAGTGATGTCCCTAAGCCATGTATGGAGTCCACATAAAGTTTCACCATTATCAAAGGTGGATAAGGACCCCAAATACCCCAAAAACCCTGTCTGTCCAGAATCAAGTTAGAGCAACTCTACATAGCAAAGTTTGTCCAATGAGGCTAAAACTTTGCAGGAGTGCAAAATACCTCAAATGAGGGTTCTACACCAAAAATGGGATTTGTGGGACTTAGTTTGCCCACACTCCCTTTGGAAGGAACATATCTGGTCATATTGGAGTAATTTCAAGTTTACAAAGCTAAACTTGTCCACTGGAGCTAAAAATTTGGTGGAACTCCATGATTTATCACCAAAACCGAACCCGTTAAGTCTCAGCACCAGTGGTGGGGTGCAACCCCCTGTGACCAGTGTCGAACACCTTCTGACAGATAGGAAAAAGGCACCTTAGCCACAGCTAAACCAAACTCCTTTGCTTCAAACTCTTAGATTAAGCAGCCAGCACCTGTATCTAACCCCAGTCAACTGGCCCCTCACTGGTTCAAAGTGGAAATGCCAAAAACCCCAATTTAGACCTCAGTTCATGACTGATAGCACCAGTATTTCTTGCCTCCTGTGACCAGCCGAAGCTCCCACTAAAACCAAACGGCTAGCCACACCCCCAGCAAGTGCCAGGACATGCTAGACACGTCCAAAGTGCCTCAGAGCGCACCAGCATGCCGTGGCATGCCAAAACTGAGCTTTGGGCGTGCTAAAGGGAGTCACCGAGGTGGAGGCGATGCCCTCAGCCAGTTCCAGCCTCCCCCGAGATGTCCAACCTCCTCCCCGACAACCCCTCTGCGTCGAGCAAGCCTCACGACCCCTCCTCTCTCGCGCTAGAGCTCGCACGACGCGTGCCCACGCGCTCCAGATTCGGCCAAGCTTGCGCGGCCACGAATGCACGGCTCTCCTCTCTCTCTCTGCAACAGACAGTTTGGGCAGTCCAATACCACGTCCTGACACCATGGTTTCAACCCCAACGTCTCTCTGTACCCCCATGCGCGCCACGGTGAGTCACCGGCGCTCCCGAGTCTGCTCACCGTCGCGGTCCTATAAATAGCCCTCCCCCTCGCTCCAGCACCCCTCCGATACCTTCGCCACAGCCACTAGCACCTCCCTAGCCACCCCAGCAAACCAGCAGAGCCCTAGTGCTCGAGATCGACCGAGGCCCCTCCGCCTGGGAGTTCCAGTCGATCTCCGGCTATACGATGGCTCATGAGCCCCTCGACCCACCAAACTGACCCCCTTGACCCCAGGAAGCTTTCCCCCAACTCGCCCGAGCTTTTCCGTGTCTCTAGCCACCCCCTCAACCACTTCCCGAAACCCCTCCGCCACGGCCTCCTCGTCACCGGCGAACCCCTGCCTCCCCATCATTGTTTCGACCACCAGCAGGTAGGCGACAGTCTGGCGAACCCATTCCCGTGCTCATTGGAGCTTGAGCTCGTCGGCAACCACGTCGGCTTCCTCCTCCTCCTCTCTGGCTGGAGGTAGGAGACGACCCCGACAGGTGTGCCCCACGTGTCGGTGGCCCAGCCTCCTCCCCGCGCTGGCCTCGGCCACTGACCGCAGGGCCCCGCGCGTCAGGTTCAAACCTGACGGCGCGCGCGCCTGGGCACGCCGTCGGCTGGCCACGGGCCAGCCCAGCTCTGGGCCGAGCCAGGCCAGGAGCTGGCCTGTGTTTTTCTTTTATTTTTAAACCTGGATTTCTAAGATTTTTATAAAAACATTTAACCAGTGTAAAAATATAATTCTTCCATTGTTATTCTTCTAAAAATGTGTAGTATCTAATGATATGCTTAGATGAATTTTCCCAGCAACTATTCTATTTTACAATATTAAAAAGGGCTAAAATGGAATAGTTTTGCTTCTGCTTGGTTGTTTTCAAAAATATTCCTTCAAGGAAAATTAAGGCAAGTATTTTTAATATGAGAACTTAGATTTATCGGTAATAGGGAACATTTTTAAAATGACTTTGTGGACTGTTTCTGTGTGAGCTATTCCTTATTTATTGTTTTATCGATGATAGAAAATCCGTGTGACGAGGGAATCGGAGCGGAAGACTTCGAAGACCCCGGATACTTAGCTAACCAAGGCAAGCAGCCCTTTGACCATGACTGAGCATATGTTACTTTGCATACTGTAATAGCAAGTATTCCCGTTGCATGTGATCATAAGTGCCGGTAATCATTTGATATGATTTTACCGAAGGCTCCTCCGGAGTATTTTGCATTGAGCTTGACTCTACCCCTTAGGGTCATGCTAATACCATGTTGACAAGTAAAGATAGCAGTAGTACTATCATGAGCATGATGTTGTCAAAAAGCAAGAGTTTATGAAAAACCCGTCGGGTGCCACTAATGCCCGAGGGTGATGATGAGTTAGGTGGTCACTTTTGGTGAAGTGATGCACCCGGTATTTGTGTGAGTAAGGTTTCGGAAATGGGATTAGATTTAGGGTGTGTCGACCGTCCCAACCTTACCAGTACGACCACGTTACCCCTTATGGGATGGGGCTATGTTAATTACTCTGGTCGGTGCTAGCAAAGAGCCACATTACTAGTGGCGGGAGTGATGTGTGGTCACTCTCGTGATGGGGTCGTGCCGGGTAGGACGACTATGCCATTTTTATGAGTTCCAGTCACACCGTTGGTCCCCGCATGGTTGGTACTGTCCAGAGTTGGAGCTCGTAAGACGTACAACATGTGGGCTGGGTACCAATCGAGTGGATCTCTTTGTCTAGTATCGTCAGGGGAAAGGCATTGATCGGGTACTTACCTCGGGTATGTGATATACCGCGAGTCGTGGATGACACGGAAGTTTCCCAGAATCTCGTGGGTCCAGCGTACTACCTCTGCAAAGTGTAAACTATTCGAATAGTCGTGTCCACGGTCAAGGACAGTTGGGTAATCCTGCTTAAACTACGTCTTGGTATTTTTGCATAAACCAAGTGCGTGAGTGTGTGTGTGGTGATAAGAAAAGTGTTGCTATGATAGCAATTATATGACCAAGTTCGGTGACTTGGCATATAGGGTGGACCCGGATGGTTCAGCCCTCGGCATATATATTGATATCTATAACCTCTTCTTCAAGAGTAATTCTTTAACTTGATGCATATTCATGATCATTCCACCCCAATGAGTTATACTAGAAATGCATGATATTGTTATCCTTCACTTTCATTGTTCATATCATGGGCTATTTGCGAGTACATTCAAAGTACTCATTGGCTTGCCACTGGTTATTTTATTGAGCAGACATGGAAGGACCGGAGTTTGGAGATGAGTACGTATCCGGTGACACCCCTGCGAACTAGTACGCTTCAGAGTCAGAATGCCTGTCGGTGTAGGCTTGATGGCATGGGCACCCGCTTAGCCCCTTTTTCCGCTATTAGTGTACTCGTGTGATATGGCCTTAGGCCCTTTCTTGTGAACTTGACCCTTCGGTCATGTGATGTAATAATAATCGATGCTCGGATGTAAGACTCTTTATTCAGTATATATGTTCGGTGAGCATTGATCTCTGGGATCACTGAGCATGGCGATTCTCGACTAGTAAGTCAGGGTCCCCACACAACATAACTGGGTGACTCTAAAGGTGCTCTATAGGTATCTTCGAGGGTGTCTGTTGAGTTGGCATGGATCAATACTGGTATTTGTCGCTTTGTGCGACAGAGAGGTCTCTCAGGGCCCACTCGATAATACAACATCACAACAAGCTTGCAAGAAATGTGACTAAAGAGTTAGCCACGGGATCTAGTATTAGGAACGAGTAAAGAGACTTGTCGGTAACGAGATTGAACTAGGTATGGAGATGTCAATGATCAAATCTCGGGAAAGTAACATAGTGATAGACAAAGGGAATTGTATATGGGGTTGATTAAATCCTTGACATCGTGGTTCGACCGATAAAGATACTCGTAGAATATGTAGGAGCCAATATGGACATCTAGGTCCCGCTATTGGTTATTGGCCGAAGAGTGTCTTGGTCATGTATGCGTAGTTCTCGAGCCACCAGGGTCTACGCACTTAAGGTTCGGTTATGATTTAGTATTATTGAGTTATGTGTGATGGTAACTGAATGTTTTTTGGAGTCCCGGATGAGATCTCGGATGTTGCGAGGAGCTCCGGAATGGTCCACAGATAAACATTTATATATGGGAAGTCATATTTTGACAACTGGAAAAGTTTCGGGTTTTTCCGGTATTGTACCGGGAAGCTTCTAGAAGGTTCCAAAAACTTCCGAGGAGTCCGGTCCACCAAGAGCTCTACCATGTCTCCAGGGTTTGCATGGGCTGAGGGGAGACATTGTAGACTTATTAGGCTAAGCGCACAAGTCCCTCAAGGTCCATGCAGTTGGGAAAGGTGGAAAGTCCACCTTTCTATGCAAGGGAGGGAGGGGGACAAGGATTCTACCTCCTCCCCCTTGGTTGCGCCCTAGGGCTTGGAGAGGCTGTTACCCATGCCTCTCCACATATGTATAGAGGGGAGGGGGCGCCCCAAGAGCACAAACGAAGCCCTTGTCGCCCCTCTCTCTACCTAGATCTTTTTCTCCTACGTTTGTAGTTTCAGTAGCGCTGGGTGTAGCCCTGCCGGGATAGCACCACCACCACCGCCACCACACCTCGTGTTGTTGGATAAATCATCTACTACTCCGCCCTTGCTTTCTGCATAGAGGAGGTGGAGATGTCATCGAGTTGTACGTGTGCTGAACGCGGAGGTGTCGTCCGTTCGATGCTCGATCGGGAGTTAGTGGGACGGATTGTGATTGGATCGCGAAGACGTACCATTACATCAACCTCATTCTTTGACACTTATGCTTAGAGATCGACAAGGGTATGTAGATACAATCTCTCCTTTCATAGATGTGCATCTCCTAGATTGATCTTGGTGAGCGTAGGAATTTTTTTGTTTCTCATGCAATGTTCCTCAACAATGGCATAAAGAGTTTTTGGGCATTGGTGTTCAGATTGCTTACTTGTTGACCCACAAGTGTAGGGGATCTATCATAGCCTTTTCGATAAGTAAGAGTGTCGAACCCAACGAGGAGCAGAAGGTATTGACAAGCGATCTTGAGCAAGGAATAACTGCAGGTACTGAAAGGTAACATTTTATGGGTTTTCTAGTATAAGCAACAAGGAAATAAATACAGGGAAAGTAAATGGTGCCGAGGTGAAGCAAGTGGCCCAATCCTTTTGAACACAAAGGATAAGCTGAGGGACTAAACTTATAAAGACTAAGGCGTTCCCGAGGACACACGGGAGAGATAGTCAAGTGCTTTCGCCAAATTCTGTCTAGTACTATGTTTTGTATTGATAAATGTTATCTCGGTGGATCTTAACTAGTGCATCGTCTAGGCTAAGACAAGTACACTCTTATGATTAATCCCTCTTGCAAGCGTCCGCAAATACAAGAGAGAATTTCAGGCAAAGCCTAACCATAGCAATAAGCTTTAGGATCCAATACTCCCTCGTGCAAAAGTACGCGAACTTGGGTTCAGGTTTCTGTCACTCCGACAACCCACCATAAGCATTCTTTATACGATGCATTCCCCTAGGTCCACAAAAAGGCGAAGTGTTATGTAGTCGATGTTCACATAACACCACTAGAAGAATAACACCATAACTTAAATATTAATCAACACATATTACTTCAACATCATATGACTAATAGCAACTAGACTTCTCCCATGTCCTCAAGAACTAAAGTAACTACTCACAAGACATAAAAGAGATCATGATTAGAGGTGATGAAAATATGATGAACAAAGGCGAAGTGTTATGTAGTCGATGTTCACATAACACCACAGAAGAATTACACCATAACTTAAATATCAATCAACACATATTACTTCAACATCATATGACTACTAGCAACTAGACTTCTCCCATGTCCTCAAGAACTAAAGTAACTACTCACAAGACATAAAAGAGATCATGATTAGAGGTGCTGAAAATATGATGAACAATCTAGTCATAACAATAATTCTCCAACAAAACTCAATAGCATTCACCACAAAAGAGTAATCTACACAGGTAGAGTAGAGGGGATGAATAGTGCAAGGTACAACTCCGATTGCAATGGTAAGGTAAAATGGGGTGAAGATGGAGATGGTGCTGGTGATGATGATGATATCGATGATGCCCGTGATGATGGTGATGACGATGAGGACGATCTCCCCTTCCGGTAGGAGTTCTCCCCGGTGGAATCTTCTCGCTGGAAAGGTCTTTTCTTCTCTGTAGGTTTCCGCCTCGGAGCGGCGGAAGAACTCCGGAAAAACTTCTGTCCCCCATAACTTTTAGGTCACGAGGATCATATACGCCAAAGGAGAGCATCGGAGGTGGGACCCACCACCCAGGCGGCCTCTGGGCGCGGCCTAGGGGTGACCCGCACCAGCAGGTCGCCTGGGTGCCCTTTGGCCCCCCTCCGGCCCTTCTTCGGCTTGTCTTCCTGATCTGTTCGGAAACTCCTTCCACGTAAATTTTAGTGCAGTTGGAGATGTTTTGATATGGTAACTCTTCGTGCTATTTTCTTCGCTGAATCCTGCGACTGCTGTTTCGGCATGGGAAAGTTGTAAACTGTGTAAAATAAGCCAAAACACTATAAGTACATCATCAGAATGTGAAATATATCAATGAATAGAGACAAATTATGGTACAAAATAGTGATGCATTTTGGATGTATCAACTCCCCCAAGCTTAGACCTCGCTTGTCCCCAAGCAAATACTGAGCTCGGTAAACTTGTCCACAAGTTTAGAGAGTGAAGTGTCGATAAATAAGAATACGGACAAGAAGAATCGTAATTTCTCTACTAAACTCAACCATCCACAATAGCAATGTCAACTCATAAGGCCCATATGAAAGATTGATATCAATCACAATCAAAAGTAGGGCTAAGGAAACTCATCAAACCATGGCAAACATGTCCTTGGTCAAAGAACAACTAATAACTTTTAACTTTTGCTCTTCCTCTGATATTTTGATGAGATCAATTGAAGCTTTTTTAAAGAACATGTTATTAGTCAAGAAGTGAAAATGCTAACACAAAGGAAGATGTTTGCTTTAGCTAGGCCTAACAAACAACTTACTCGTCTTAATGATATTGTCAACAAAGTTGTGATATGGCAATTCTCAATGAAACAATATAAATGCATGCATCTTTGTCAACATAAAGTGTCTCCTCTTTTATAGGATAGAAAAAAGTAGGTTTACTGACTCAACATAAAAATAAAATATTAGCCCTTCGCAGAGGGAAGTAGGGAAAACTCATGTGCTAGAGCTTTTAGAGATTTTGAAATCAACAAGATTGTAAAACAAGCTTTTGAGAGGTGCATAATTTGTCAACGAATGCTAGCAGATAGCCCAATACTTCTCATGATGGACAAGTTTTGAGGAACGGCTCCCAAAGTGGGGACAATCACATCCCCTTAGTATCCTTTGTTTATCACTACCAAAGTTTTCTGATTTCTCATCAACAAAGCATGAAGAAGGTTTTGTTTGTTGTTATTATCTTTTACGAGTTGGGCACACTCATGCCAGTCCCTCCTTGTCTTAGGGGTTCGCATATTAAACATGCAAACCCTGGATAAAGCTTGTCTTGTATGAGAAGATCATGAGTTATCTACTACTTCCTCATGAGCTAAAACAGAGGCACAAAATAGGGAGTAATATTTGAAGGTTTAAAGATAGCACATGAGTAATATACTTTAGGAGTGGCGGTGAAATACCACATAAAGGGAAGGTATGGTGGACTCTTGGGAAGGTTGAGGTTTCAAGGTATGGATGCACAAGCAGTATTTCCGCTTAGTACAAGGGTTGGCTAGCAAAGGCTTTTGAGAGCACACAAATGATGTTGACTTGGATGCAAACCAATGTAAGGTTTAGCATAAAGAATTTGCATGAAACATCAAGTTGTGTTCCTTGTCAGCATAACACTTAAAGCATAAGAACATAAAGGTTTTGGCTATGTTGCTACTAGAAAAACTCATGCTTGTTCTTATGACCAATGCTATGTTTGCCAAGATTAGATAATGTTTTCAAAGCCATACCTGATATGTAAGATCAATACTCCCACAAGAATCAACATATAAGGTCGATTGCATGAAGAGAATACCAGGTGCAGCAAAGAAACCAATAGACTTCTCATTAATATTCCATCATAGACAAGTGCACACTCACGGATCCAAGACTCTTCACAAAGGAGTGATAGACCTCAATGCAAACACCTATTTCATAAGATAACTTCCCTAGACATGATAAGACACTAAACTTGACCATAAAAGATAAAAGATAAAAATAAAGATACCGAGCACTCCCCCAAGCTTGGAACAAGCTAAGGGAATGCCATTACCCATGAAGATTTCACTCTTCATCCTACTTGTTATTCTTCAAGTCCGCTATTATGCACCGAAGGGGTTGGTTTTCAGCTTCCAATATGGCCACCTATACTTTAAGCACACTGAAGTCTTCATAGAATTGGTTAGTGATTCTGTAAGCTTCGTATATAGCAGATGACACAGGTGGAGCTCCGGGTGGAGGGATAGTTCCTGAATGGTTCACAGAAAGATCATGTTGAGGGTTAATAAACCCCACGAGAATGGGGCTGTTGGAGCAGGATCCTCGTGGTGAAGGATCTCCTTCTTGCTGGGTGGTGACCATCTTGACTTCCTCTCTCATGGAGCGCTCCATCTCCGCTTGTCTTGCGGCAATTTCTTCATTAGTAGCCCATCCGGTGACCTTCCCTTGGTCCATATCTTGTTGGACACGGCGGAGATGACGACCCGTGTAGTCTTCCCCGCTTGAGTCACAAGAAGACATCTCGAACAATAGCTTCTTAGCCTGGCACTAAAGATCCAAAGAGAAAACGCACGGAATCGCAAGATACAAAGCCGGGACGATCAGGTAAAATATGTAGCAAAAAATTCTGCATCAAAAGGAAGGTAACAAGACAAAGTGGGGTCGGAGACAGACTTCGGGTGGTCCAAGCGGCCTCCTGGCGCGGCCAGGAGGTAGCCCGCGCCACCAGGTCGCCTGGAGCACCTGGAGCTCCTCTCCGGCTCCACTTCGGCTCGGAATTTTCCTAATTTTGCAAAAACACATAATACGGGACCTTTATTGATGTTCGCGAAGTTTCCTTACCGTATTTCGTACCTATTCTTATTCTGCTTCTGCCAGTGTCTAACACAGTGTTGCAATATGTTCTTTATGAGTGACTACCTGTATCACATCCACCTCTACATTGATGGGGCTCCAGCCATGTAATGCTTGAGTCTTTGCCCATTCACAACATGTGGTTTTGGGCCTTCAAAATTATTAATCTTGATTGCACCGGAGCGGTATACTTCTTCGATATGGTACGGTCCTTCCCACTTGGAAAGTAATTTACCTCGAGAAAACCTAAAACGAGATCTATGCAACAAAACTGTATCACCAACATTAAATTCACATTTCAAAATTCTCTTGTCATGCCACTTCTTTACCTTTTCTTTGAACATTTTTGCACTCTCGTAAGCTTCACTTCTCCACTCATCTAGAGAAGTCAAGTCATGAGACGCTTTTCACCAGCAAGCTTTGGGTCAGCATTAAGCTCTCTAACAGCCCAGAAAGCTTTGTGCTCTAACTCTAAAGGTAGATGGCATGCCTTGCCATAGACCATCTTATACGGAGACATCCCCATGGGATTTTTGTAAGCAGTTCTATACGCCCACAAGGCATCTCCTAACTTTTCGGACCAGTCCTTTCTAGAACTGTTCACTATCTTTGCAAGATCAACTTGATCTCTCCATTTGTGAGCTCAACTTGCCCACTTGTTTGAGGGTGGTAAGGTGAAGCAATTCTATGATTAACATCATATTTGGCTAGAGCTTTTCTAAAAGCACCATGTGTAAAATGCGATCCTCCGTCGGTCATGAGGTACTAAAAGATTAGTATCTGCAAGCACAGTACTAACAGCAAAGTAGCGAGTAACGGCAGTGTAACGAGCAATAGCAGCGGCAAGGAACAACAGTAGTGACAGCAGTAGAAAGTAGCAACAATAGCAAGCGACAGTAGTAGCAACAGTAGCAGCAGCAGAGCAAGACAAGTAACAGCAGTAGCAACAGTAGTAGGAGCAGTAGAGCAAGAAAAGTAACAGCAGTAGTAGCAACAGTAGTAGGACAAACTCGTAGGCAATGGGTCGGTGATTTGTCTGGATGATATTCATCATGCAATAGTTATAACACGGAGAGATATGTGGCTAGCTCCCGTTCGTCAATGTGATGTAGGCATGCATTCCGTGTGTCGTCATACGTGCTTAGGGAAAAGAACTTGCATGGCATCTATTGTCCATCCCTCCCGTGGCAGCGGGGTCCAAAAGGAAACTACGGGATATTAAGGTTCTCCTTTTAATAAAGAACCGGACCAACGCATTAGCACTTGGTGAACACATGAACTCCTCAAACTATGGTCATCACCGGGAGTGGTTCCAGTTATTGTCACTCCGGGGTTGCCGGATCATAACACATAGTAGGTAACTACAACTTGCAAGATCGGATCTAAAACACACATATATTGGTGACAACATAATAATTTCAGATCTGAAATCATGGCACTCGGGCCCTAGTGACAAGCATTAAGCATGGCAAAGTAGTAGCAACATCAATCTCAGAACATAGTGGATACTAGGGATCAATCCCCATCAAAACTAATTCGATTACATGATAGATCTCATCCTACTCATCACTGCCCAGCGAGCCTACGAATAGATTACTCACGAACGATGAAGAGCTTCATGGAATTGGAGAGGGAAGAAGGTTGATGAAGACGATGACGACGATTTCCCCTCTCCGGAGCCCAAGACGAACTCCAGATCTGCCCTCCAGATGAAGAACACGTGGTGGCGGCGCCTCCGTATCGAAAACGCGACGAAAACTTCTCTTTTTATTTTTTTCTGGGACGAAAGGCAACTTATAGAGCTGAACTTGGGGGCGGCAGGTGCCTGTGGGCCCCCACAAGCATGCCCACCGCCACCAGGGGGGTGGTGGCGGAGCAGGAGCTTGTGGCCCAGTGGCCCACCCCCTGAGGTGGAACTTGGCGCAGATATTTTTGATATTTTCCAAAACTGCTCCCCGTAATTTTTCAGGACATTTGGAGAACTTTGATTTCTGCACAAAAATAACACCAAGGCAATTCTACTGAAAACAGCGTCAGTCCAGGTTAGTTCCATTCAAATCATGCAAATTAGAGTCCAAAACAAGGCAAAAGAGTTTGGAAAAGTAGATACGATGGAGACGTATCAACTCCCCCAAGCTTAAAATCTTGCTTGTCCTCAAGCAACTCAGTTGAAAAACTGAGAGAGAAAGAAAAACTTTGACAAACTCTGTTTGATCTTGTTGTTGCAACTATGCCTAACTCATAACCAGAATTTTAGCAAGATCACAAGTTAACCACATAAGCAAATGACACAAAGGTCTCACAGTAAACTAATATCAATGGCATAATCAGCTAACGAGCAAATAATAATAAGTTTCAAATACCAACACTTCAATCAAAACAAGCATGAAGCAATATGAATAGGTGGTATCTCGCTAGCTCTTTCTGAGACCGCAAAACATAAATGCAGAGCACTTTCAAAGATCAAGGGCTGACTAAACATTGTAATTCATAGCAACGAAGATCCAGTCATAGTCATACTCAATATCAATCAAAAGCAAAGCATAAAAATGACAGAGGTGCTCTCTAATTGGTGCTTATATAAGAAGAGGATGACTCAACAGGAAAATAAATAGACAGGCCCTTCGCAGAGGGAAACATTGATTTGCAGAGGTGCTAGAGCTCAAGCTTTTGAAAATAGAGGTAATAATTTTGGGCGGCATGCTTTCATTGTCAACGCAATGACCAAGAGTTCTCAACATCTTCCATGCTACTCATGCTATAGGCGGTTCCGAAACAGAAAAGTAAAGTTTTAACTCCCACACCACCAATCAATCACACTCCACGGCTAGCTGAATGCTTGGGTACCGTCCATACTAACATCAATCCAGGGGGAGTCTTGTTTTACAGTTATGTTTTCGATTTAAGCGTGGAACTGGGCATCCCAAATACCGGCCCCTTTCTCATGAATGACTGTGAATAAACACATGTCGAGGATAACACTCCTAGCATGGAAGATACCAATAGCCCTCTGTCACCACATGAGCGGTTCGGGCATGCAAAACAGATTATTTCTTGAAGGTTTAGAGAATGGCACATGCAAATTTACTTGGAACGGCAGGTAGATACCGCAAATAGGTAGGTATGGTGGACTCTCAGGGAAAAACTTTTGGGTTCATGGAAGTGGATGCACAAGCAATATTCCCACTTAGTACAAGTGAAGGCTAGCAAAAGACTGGGAAGCGGCCAACTAGAGAGCGACAACAGTCATCAAGATGCAATGAGTTTGACTAACATTGAATGCAAGCATGAACAGGATATAAATGACCATGAACACGAACATCATAGAGGCTATCTTGATTTTGTTTCAACTACATGCATGAACATGCGCCAAGTCAAGCCACTTGAAACATTCAAAGGAGAATACCATCCTATCATACTACATCATAGTCATCTCAAAATCTATGTTGGCATTCAAGACAAACCATTATAAGCTCTCAGCTAAATAAGCATGGCATCAGAAACTATGATCTCTAAGTTGTCATTGCAAACATGGTTCTCTCACAACAAAGCTAAATCTGGGTCGACAAGCTAGTCATATTTACAAAAACAAAATAGATAGAGTTCATACGAGCTTTTCAGTCTCAGTCACTTCATCATATATCATCATTGTTGCCTTTCATTTGCACGATCGAACAATGTAAACAATAATAAGCGCATTGGACTAAGCTGAATCTGCAGGCAAACACAAAGGAGAAGACAAAATAATATGGCTCTTTGAAAGCTAAACAGGTAAGCATACAAGAACCACTAAGCATTGTAACCAATATCTTCTACCTTGACACAAAGAAAAAGAAAACTATTTACACGGGAAAACTCCCAACAAGCAAAAGAAGAAAGAAAAATCTTTTTGGGTTTTCTCAAAAGGACACAAAACAAGAAAACAAGAAAACGAAAAGAAACTAGCATGGATAATAAGTGGCAAAGTGTAAACACCGGCTAACAAAGTGAAAGCATAAGCATGAATGTAAAGTCAGTGAGAACACGTACTCCCCCAAGCTTAGGCTTTTGGCCTAGCTTGGTCTACTCCCATGGTGGGAAATCACCAGCTCCAGGATACTCCGGAGCAGACTGTGGATGCCACTGCTGTGTGAGCTCCTCTGGCTCCCACTGATAAACTGGTGTCTGGTACTCGACTAGCGGCTCGGGCACGGGCGCCTATGGTTGGGCCAAGCCCCAATATGCGTAGATGTCCGCGGGCATAATAGTGTAACTGCATGCATGAAGATCGAACAAAGAAGGAGCAGGCAAAGTAATAGTCTCTCGAGTACCCTGACTAAACAACACGTTATAAATCATCCGTCTACTAGTATCTCTATCCAGAAAATCATGGCGAACCATGCTGTCATAATCCAGATATCTCTCAGGGAGAAGCATCTCTCCTTCCTCTCCCAGTCTAATGGGTATCTCAAAGTGTCTGGCAAGACGGGTAGCATAGATACCTCCATAGACAACACCTTTAGAACGGTTCAGGTTCAACCGTTGAGCTACTATAGCGCCCAAGCTATAAGTATTATCGTTATAAAGGCCTTCGTGCAGAACCGCAAGGTCTGGAGAACTAAGTGATCCAGCCTCCCCATGGCCAATCAAACATTTTCCCACAAATAGTGAGAAGTACCGAAGCACGGGAAAATGTATGCTAGCAATTCTAGCGCGAGACACTCCTCTCTCCTCTCCAGCAGCAATAGAACCAATGAAATCCTCCAAGTCCCGTGGACGAGGGTCACGGATATCCCCAACATAAGCTAATTTGCATACATTGCAAAAGTCCTGCAGCGTCATGCACTCGGGGACATCGTATATCATGAACTCAACCATGGGAGGATTCTTCCTCAGATAAAAGTTGAAGCTTTGAATGAAAATATTGGTGAGGAGGAGGTATTGTGAGCACTTATCTTCAACGAACGCAGTAAGACCTGCGTTCTCCACCAAGTAATAAAAGTCTTCATAAAGTCCGGCGGC
This sequence comes from Hordeum vulgare subsp. vulgare, assembly GCF_904849725.1. Classification (NCBI taxonomy): domain Eukaryota; kingdom Viridiplantae; phylum Streptophyta; class Magnoliopsida; order Poales; family Poaceae; genus Hordeum; species Hordeum vulgare. The sequence continues at coordinate 65,762,185 of NC_058522.1, forward strand.
GCGCAAAAATTCATCACTTGGCCACTCGCACGCTCGAACTTCTATGACTCGAGCGACTGCGTACTTGGGGTGATTCTTCTTGTCCTCCTTGGGGTTACGGCTTGAAGGGCCTCTCAAGAACCTCCTCATCTTTTCCCTTTTCTAGCTCTGAAAAATTCTGAAATTTTTAGAGACTTCGAAAGAAAAGTGAATAAGGATTAACCCAACTTGTAGCAACTACTCCTACTAGTGCCTAGAGACCGTATCACGCGCTAAAACTACTTGGGACCAGCTAAAATCAACCTTTCAACCTCAAGAACAGGGTCACCAAGGTAGCAAGAATACGCGAAGGATAAAGCACTAGAGCAAAAACTAATTGGACCAATGGAGGAGTCAACAATGGGGGCAAATACGAGCTCAAGAGATGGGGAACCATTGGGGAAGAAGACCCCCTTAAAATAGGTCCCCACAAATCTGCCCTTTATGTGCAGAATCACACACGGGCGGTACAACTGGTGATGAGGGCGATACAACCGTCCAATGATACGTCTCCAACGTATCTGTACTTTTGATTGTTCCCTGCTATTATATTATTTGTTTTGGATGTTTTATATGCATTAATATGATGTTTTATATTATTTTTGGGACTAACCTATTAATCTAGAGCCTAGTGCCAGTATCTATTTTTTCCATGTTTTTTAGTATTGCAGATAAGGAATATTAAACGGAGTCCAAACGGAACAAAATCTTTGGAAAGATTTTTCTTGGACCAGAAGAAACCCAGGAGACTTGGAGTAGGGGGCAGGGCACCTGCCGGGAGGCCACAAGCCTGCAAGGCGCGCCCTAGGGGGGTGGCCTCGCCTCCCTGGCTTGTGGGTCCCCTGTTAGAGCATATATCTCCATGTGTGGTTTTGGTAATTGATGACAATTCCTATGGACTAATGGTTGCCTTAAGTTACATTTATAGGATTTGTCCATAGGCACTTCTTGAAGTCCATCTGTTGGGTTCCAGGAGTTTATATGATGACCAAGATGGTATTCAAGGTATTATCCAAAGAATGGTCATAGAGACACATGGTTGATCAAGATCTCAGACAAAGAGTAAATCAAGATGATCAACACACAAAGCGTACAAGATGTACCGAGAGGGATCAAGTGATCCCATGGTATGGTAAGCATTGTCCATTACGTCTTTGTGTACTAACCCATGGTCTTCGTGAGAGTTCTATGTGGGGGTTAGGTGTGTTTCCATGGGCTTGCGTCAAAGGGAAGATCTCATACAACCCATGAAGTATGACGTCAAGTTGTGATCGTCATCAAGATTGCGATGTGCAAGTTCAAGTGGATCAGCACGAAGATATCATGCTTGAAGCTTGCCGTCCATTGTGGTGGCAATGGACTTGTGAAGATATGATGAAGAGTGGCTCACCCATAGTGAGTATGGGGGAGCAATCAACTAGTCTTCATCAAGCCAACGCAATCAAGAAAAGTGGTCCATCTTGCGGAAGCCAAGATCATCATCATCTAGCTCAAGAGGATGAGGTGCAAGGTATAGGTTTTCCCTTGATAGGTTTTCTGTTTAGGATAGATTGTTGTACTATCAAGGGGGGCTCTCAAGTGAGTAGCTTGATCGTATCATTCGTTGAGAGCTCAAACCATTTGCATCCTTGCATCATACTTCTTGGTTCTTGTTTGGTGTTTCTCTTTGTGAGTTTTAGAGCTTATGGTCATCTTCGTGACAAGCTCGAGTTCATCGAAAACGGAGTCCATATGCATCTACTATGATGTTTTCGATGTTGGAGTTTTTGCTGGTTCTTCATTCATAGAGGAATCACATCTCTATATCATTGGCATTTTCATATCTGCATGGTCGCTGTTTGGATAGCTCTTGTCGTCCTGAATCCAACAAGCTTGGGTTTGCTTGATTCGGAGCTCCTATGCGAAAGTTATGGCTGTTTCAGTGGCGAGCGGTAGTACCGCTGGACCTAGCGGTAGTACCGCTGGAGCTAGCGGTAGTACCACTGGCCCTAGCGGTAGTACCGCTAGAGCTGGCGGTAGTACCGCTGTCCCAGCGGTAATACCGCCCCTGGCCAGCGGTAGTACCGCTCCAAGTTTTTAGTACCGTCATCTTTGCGGTTGTACTGCGTTGGACATTTTTGCGAAGACTTTCTTGGCGGTGGTTGGCCCGGTAGTATCTTTGCGCTACCATGGGCTCAGCGGTAGTACCGCTGGAGGGTCAGTGGTAGTACGGCTGCAGCCAGCGGTAGTACCGCCGGAGGGTCAGCGGTAGTACCGCTGGAGGCAGCGGTAGTACCGCTGGAGCCAGCGGTAATACCGCTGGGCTCGGGCTGTAAGTGGGGGTAACGGTCTGATTCCTTCCCCCACTATATAAAGGGGGTCTTCTTCCCCCTTGGCCTGATCTATCCGTTGAGCTCTTGTTCTACCTCCATTGTTGACATTCTTAGAGCTTGCTTACTCTCAATCCCTCCAATGATTCTTGCTTGTTCTTGAGGGAAAAGAGAGAGGAGATCTAGATCCACATCTCCACCAATCACTTTCTCCTCTATGTGAGGGGAACCCCTTGGATCTAGATCTTGGAGTTCTTTGTGAGCTCCTTGTTCTTCCTCTCATATTTCTCCATAGCTTTCGTTGTTGTGGAGGGATTTGAGTGTGAGGGACTTGACCACTTCGTGTGTTCTTGCCATTGCATTGGTTGCATCGGTTTGAGTTCTCCACGGTGATACGTGGAAGTGAAGTTTGAGAAGCTTATTACCTTTGGTACTTAGTACCCTAGATATTGTTCTTCGTGGATGCTTTGGCGTCCTAGAAGCTTGGTGGTGTCTCAGAGCTCAATCATTGTGGTGTGAAGCTCCGGGCAAGCGTCGGGGTCTCCAATTAGGTTGTGGAGATTGCCCCGAGCAATTTGTACGGGTACCGGTAACCGCCCCCAAGGGTTGCCACGTGTACGGGTTCGGTGACCGCCCCCAAGGTTTGCCATTTGTACGGGTTCGGTGACCGCCCCCAAGGTTAACCTCATCCAAGGACCTCCTCGGTCAAATCCGATTCAACTAAAGTTGGAGAAACCGTCACTTGCCAGTCATCTTTGAGCAAAGGGGGTTACTCGTAACGATGAAACCAGTCTCTCGTAAGCGTACGAGTAATGTCGGTCCAAGCCGCTTCAATCCAACAATACCGCGGAATCAAGAAAAGACTAAGGAGGGCAGCAAAACGCACATCACCGCCCACAAAAACTTTTGTGTTCTACTCGAGAAGACATCTACGCATGAACCTAGCTCATGATGCCACTGTTGGAGAACGTCGCATGGGAAACAAAAAATTTCCTACGCGCACGAAGACCTATCATGGTGATGTCCATCTACGAGAGGGGATGAGTGATCTACGTACCCTTGTAGATCGTACAGCAGAAGCGTTAGTGAACGCGGTTGATGTAGTGGAACGTCCTCACGTCCCTCGATCCGCCCCGCGAACAATCCCGCGATCAGTCCCACGATCTAGTACCGAACGGACGGCACCTCCGCGTTCAGCACACGTACAGCTCGACGATGATCTCGGCCTTCTTGATCCAGCAAGAGAGACGGAGAGGTAGAAGAGTTCTCCGGCAGCGTGACGGCGCTCCGGAGGTTGGTGATGACCTTGTCTCAGCAGGGCTCCGCCCGAGCTCTGCAGAAACGCGATCTAGAGGAAAAACCGTGGAGGTATGTGGTCGGGCTGCCGTGGAAAAGTCATCTCAAATCAGCCCTAAAACCTCCGTATATATAGGTGGGAGGGAGGGGGCCTTGCCTTGGGGCTCAAGGAGCCCCAAGGGGGTCGGCCGAGTCCAAGGGGGAGGACTCTCCCCCCCCCCCCAAACCGAGTTGGACTTGGTTTGGTGGGAGGGAGTCCCCCTTCCTTCCCACCTCCTCCCTTTTTTTTTCTTTCTCTCTTGATTTTCTTCTCCTTGGCGCATAGGGCACTTGTGGGCTGTCCCACCAGCCCACTAAGGGCTGGTGTGTCTCCCCCAAGGCCTATGGGCTTCCCCAGGGTGGGTTGCCCCCCCCCCTGGTGAACTCCCGGAACCCATTCGTCATTCCCGGTACATTCCCGGTAACTCCGAAAACCTTCCGGTAATCAAATGAGGTCATCCTATATATCAATCTTCGTTTCCGGACCATTCCGGAAACCCTCGTGACGTCCGTGATCTCATCCGGGACTCCGAACAACATTCGGTAACCAACCATATAACTCAAATACGCATAAAACAACGTCGAACCTTAAGTGTGCAGACCCTGCGGGTTCGAGAACTATGTAGACATGACCCGAGAGACTCCTCGGTCAATATCCAATAGCGGGACCTGGATGACCATATTGGATCCTACATATTCTACGAAGATCTTATCGTTTGAACCTCAGTGCCAAGGATTCATATAATCCCGTATGTCATTCCCTTTGTCCTTCGGTATGTTACTTGCCCGAGATTCGATCGTCAGTATCCGCATACATATTTCAATCTCGTTTACCGGCAAGTCTCTTTACTCGTTCCATAATACAAGATCCCGCAACTTACACTAAGTCACATTGCTTGCAAGGCTTGTGTGTGATGTTGTATTACCGAGTGGGCCCCGAGATACCTCTCCGTCACACGGAGTGACAAATCCCAGTCTCGATCCATACTAACTCAACGAACACCTTCGGAGATACCTGTAGAGCATCTTTATAGTCACCCAATTACGTTGCGACGTTTGATACACACAAAGCATTCCTCCGGTGTCCGTGAGTTATATGATCTCATGGTCATAGGAACAAATACTTGACACGCAGAAAATAGTAGCAACAAAATGACACGATCAACATGCTACGTCTATTAGTTTGGGTCTAGTCCATCACATGATTCTCCTAATGATGTGATCCCGTTATCAAGTGACAACACTTGCCTATGGCCAGGAAACCTTGACCATCTTTGATCAACGAGCTAGTCAACTAGAGGCTTACTAGGGACAGTGTTTTGTCTATGTATCCACACAAGTATTGTGTTTCCAATCAATACAATTATAGCATGGATAATAAACGATTATCATGAACCAAGAAATATAATAATAACTAATTTAGTATTGCCTCTAGGGCATATTTCCAACAGTCTCCCACTTGCACTAGAGTCAATAATCTAGTTCACATCACCATGTGATTCCAACGAATCCTACACCCATATAGTTATGGGGTCTGATCACGTCTTGCTCGTGAGAGAGGTTTTAGTCAACGGTTCTGAAACTTTCAGATCCGTGCGTTCTTTACAAATCTTTATGTCATCTTATAGATGCTGCTACTACGTGCTATTCGGAAATGCTCCAAATATCTACTCTACTATACGAATCCGTTTCACTACTCATAGTTTATTCGGATTAGTGTCAAAGCTTGCATCGACGTAACCCTTTACGAAGAACTCTTTAACCACCTCCATAATCGAGAAAAATTCCTTAGTCCATTAATTACTAAGGATAAATTTTGACCGCTGCTAGTGATTCAATCATGGATCACTCTCTGTACCTCTCAATAGATTTTGAGTCAAGGCACACATTAGGTGCAGTACACAGCATGGCATACTTTAGATTCTACGGCTAAGGCATAGAAGACGACCTTCGTCTATTCTCTTTATTCTGCCGGGGTCGGGTTTTGAGTCTTACTCAAATTCACACCTTACAACGCAACCAAGAACTCCTTCTTTACTGATCTATTTTGAACTCCTTCAAAAACTTGTCAAGGCATGCATCTTGTTGAAACTTCTATTAAGCGCTTTCGATCTATCTCCATAGATCTTTGATGCTCAACGTTCAAGTAGCGCAATCTAGGTATTCCTTTGAAAAACTCCTTTCAAACAACCTTGTATGCTTTACAGAAATTCTAAATTACTCCTGATCCACAATATGTCAACCACATATACTTATCAGAAATTCTATAGTGCTCCCACTCACTTCTTTGGAAATACAAGTTTCTCATAAACCTTGTACAAACCCAAAATCTTTGATCATCTCATCAAAGTATATATATTCCAACTCCGAGATGCTTGCACCAGTCCATTGAAGGATCGCTGGAGCTTGCATACTTGCTAGTATCTTTAGGATCGACAAAACCTTCTGGTTGTATCACATACAATGTTTGCTCAAGGAAACCGTCGAGGAAACAATGTTTTGACATCCTACGTGCAATATTTCATAAATAATGCATCAACAACTAACATAATTCTAACAGACCTTTAGCATCGCTACGAGTGAGAAAGTCTCATCATAGTCAACTGTTTGATCTTGTCGAAAACATCTTTGCAACAAGTCAAGCTTTTCTTAATAGTGACTTATCACCATCATCGTCTGTCTTCCTTTAAAGATCCATCTTTACTCAATAGTCTTATGACCATCAAGTAGTTCTTTCAAAGTCTACACTTTGTTTTCATACATGGATCCTCTCTCGGATTTCATGGCTTCCAGCCATTTGTCGGAATCTAGGCCCACCATCGCTTTCTCCATAACTCGTAGGTTCACTGTTGCTCAAACAACATGACCTCCAAGACAGGGTTACCGTACTACTCTGCAGCAGTACGCGACCTTGTCGACCTACGAGGCTTGTAGTAACTTGATCCGATGCTTGATGGTCACCATCATTAGCTTCCACTTCAATTGGTGTAGGCGCTACAGGAACAACTTCCTGCGCCCTGCTACACACTGGTTGAAGTGATGGTTCAATAACCTCATCAAGTTCTACTACCCTCCCACTCAATTCTTTCGAGAGAAACCTTTCCTCGAGAAAGGATCCTGGTTCTAGAAACAAACACTTTGCTTTCGGATCTGAGATAGGAGATGTACCCAACTGTTTTGGATATCCTATGAAGATGCATTTATCCGCTTTGGGTTCGAGTTTATCAGACTGAAACTTTTTCACATAAGTGTCGAAGCCCCAAACTTTCAAGAAACGACAGTTTAGATTTCTCTAAACCTCAGTCTATACTGTGTCATCTCAACGGAAATGCGTGGTGCCCTATTTAAAGTGAATGCGGTTGTCTCTAATGCATAACCCATAAACGATAGTGGTAATTCGATAAGAGACACCTTAGTGTGCACCGTACCAAATAGTGTGTGGCTATGATGTTCAGACACATCATCACACTATGATGTTCCAGGTGGCATGAACTGCGAAACAATTTCCACATTGTCTTAACTGCGTACCAAAACTCGTAACTCAGATATTCATTTCCATGATCATATCGTAGACAGTTTATCCTCTTGTTACGACGAACTTCACTCCGAAACAGAATTGAACTTTTCAATATTTCAGACTTGTGATTCATTAAGTAAATACTCTAGTATCTACTCAAATCATCATTGAAGTAAGAACATAATGATATCCACTGCATGCCTCAGCACCCATTGGACTGCATACATCAAAACGTATCACTTCCAACAAGTTACTATCTTATTTCATCTCAATGAAAACAAGGCCTTGCTCATGTGGTATGATTTGCATGTCACTAGTGATTCGAAATCAGGTGAGTACAAAGATCCATCAGCATGGAGCCTCTTCATGCAATTTTATACTATCATGACTCAAGCGGCAGTGCCACAAGTAAGTGGTACTATCATCATTAACTCGTATCTTTTGGCACCAATATTATGAACATGTGTAACACTACGATCGAGATTCAATAAACCATTGAAGGTGATCATTCAAGAAAACAGAGTAACCATTATTCTCTTTAAATGAATAATTGTATTGCAATAAACACGATCCAATCATGTTCATGCTTAACGCAAGCACCAAATAACAATTATTTAGGTTTAACACCAATCCCGATGGTAGAGGGAGCGTGCGACGTTTGATCATATCAACCTTGGAAACACTTCCAACACGTATCGTCACCTCGCCTTTAGCTAGTCTCCGTTTATGCTGTAGCTTTCATTTCGTGTTACTAATCACTTAGCAACCGAACTGGTATCCAATACCCTCATGCTACTAGGAGTACTAGTAAAGTACACATCAACATCATGTATATCAAATACACTTCTTTCAACTTTTGCCAGCCTTCTTATCTACCAAGTATCTAGAGTTGCTCCGCCTCAGTGACTGTTCCCCTCATTACAGAAGCACTTAGTCTCGGGTTTGGGTTTAATCTTGGGTCTCTTCATTAGTGCAGCAACTGTTTTGCCGTTTCACGAAGTATCCCTTCTAGCCCTTGCCTTTCTTGAAACTTAGTGGTTTTACAAACCATCAACTATTGATGCTCCTTCTTGATTTCTACTTTCGCAGTGTCAAACATCGCGAATCGCTCAAGGATCATTGTATCTATCCTTGATATGTTATAGTTCATCACGAAGCTCTCACGGCTTGGTGGCAGTGACTTTGGAGAACCATCACTATCTCATCTGGAAGATTAACTCCCACTTGATTCAAGTGATTGTCGTACTCAGACAATCTGAGCACACGCTCAACGATTGAGCTTTTCTCCTTTATTTTGTGGACAAAGAATCTTGTCGGAGGTCTCGTACCTCTCAACAAGGGCACAAGCATGAAATCACAATTTCATCTCTTTAGAACATCACTTATGTTCCGTGACGTTTCAAAACGTCTTCGGTGCCTTGCTTCTAAGCCATTAAGTATTTTGCACTGAACTATCGTGTAGTCATCAGAAACGTATATGTCGAATGTTCACAGCATCTACAGATGACGCTCGAGGTGCAGCACACCGAGTGGTGCATTAAGGACATAAGCCTTCTGCGCAGCAACCCTCGGTTTTACAGACTTAGTCTGCAAAGTTTGCTACTGTCAATTTTCAACTAAATTTTCTCTAGGAACATATAAAAACAGTAGAGCTATAGTGCAAGCTACATCGTAATTCGTAAAGACCATTAGACTATGTTCATGATAATTAGTTCAATTAATCATATTACTTAAGAACTCCCACTCAAAAAGTACATCTCTCTAGTCATTTGAGTGGTACATGATCCAAATCCACTATCTCAAGTCCGATCATCACGTGAGTCGAGAATAGTTTCAGTGGTAAGCATCTCTATGCTAATCATATCAACTATACGATTCATGCTCGACCTTTCGGTCTCATGTGTTCCGAGGCCATGTCTACACATGCTAGGCTCGCCAAGCTTAACCCGAGTGTTCCGCGTGCGCAACTGTTTTGCACCCATTGTATGTGAACGTTGAGTCTATCACACCCGATCATCACGTGGTGTCTCGAAACGACGAACTGTAGCAACGGTGCACAGTCGGGGAGAACACAATTTCGTCTTGAAATTTTAGTGAGAGATCACCTCATAATGCTACTGTCGTTCTAAGCAAAATAAGGTGCATAAAAGGATTAACATCACATGCAATTCATAAGTGACATGATATGGCCATCATCACGTGCTTCTTGATCTCCATCACCAAAGCACCGGCACGATCTTCTTGTCACCGGCGCCACACCATGATCATCCATCAACGTGTTGCCATCGGGGTTGTCGTGCTACTCATGCTATTACTACCAAAGCTACATCCTAGCAAAATAGTAAACGCATCTGCAAGCATAAACGTTAGTATAAAGACAACCCTATGGCTCCTGCCGGTTGCCGTACCATCGACGTGCAAGTCGATATTTCTATTACAACATGATCATCTCATACATCCAATATATCACATCACATCGTTGGCCATATCACATCACAAGCATACCCTGCAAAAACAAGTTAGACGTCCTCTAATTTTGTTGTTGCATGTTTTACGTGGTGACCAAGGGCATCTAGTAGGATCGCATCTTACTTACGCAAACACCACAACGGAGATATATGAGTTGCTATTTAACCTCATCCAAGGACCTCCTCGGTCAAATCCGATTCAACTAAAGTTGGAGAAACCGTCACTTGCCAGTCATCTTTGAGCAAAGGGGGTTACTCATAACGATGAAACCAGTCTCTCGTAAGCGTACGAGTAATGTCGGTCCAAGCCACTTCAATCCAACAATACCGCGGAATCAAGAAAATACTAAGGAGGGCAGCAAAACGCACATCACCGCCCACAAAAACTTTTGTGTTCTACTCGAGAAGACATCTACGCATGAACCTAGCTCATGATGCCACTGTTGGAGAACGTCGCATGGGAAACAAAAATTTTCCTACGCGCACGAAGACCTATCATGGTGATGTCCATCTACGAGAGGGGATGAGTGATCTACGTACCCTTGTAGATCGTACAGCAGAAGCGTTAGTGAACGCGGTTGATGTAGTGGAACGTCCTCACGTCCCTCGATCCGCCCCGCGAACAATCCCGCGATCAGTCCCACGATCTAGTACCGAACGGACGGCACCTCCGCGTTCAGCACACATACAGCTCGACGATGATCTCGGCCTTTTTGATCCAGCAAGAGAGACGGAGAGGTAGAAGAGTTCTCCGGCAGGGTGACGGCGCTCCGGAGGTTGGTGATGACCTTGTCTCAGCAGGGCTCCGCCCGAGCTCTGCAGAAACGCGATCTAGAGGAAAAACTGTGGAGGTATGTGGTCGGGCTGCCATGGAAAAGTCGTCTCAAATCAGCCCTAAAACCTCCGTATCTATAGGTGGGAGGGAGGGGGCCTTGCCTTGGGGCTCAAGGAGCCCCAAGGGTGTCGGCCGAGTCCAAGGGGGAGGACTCTCCCCCCCAAACCGAGTTGGACTTGGTTTGGTGGGAGGGAGTCCCCCTTCCTTCCCACCTCCTCCCTTTTTTTTCTTTCTCTCTTGATTTTCTTCTCCTTGGCGCATAGGGCACTTGTGGGCTGTCCCACCAGCCCACTAAGGGCTGGTGTGTCTCCCCCAAGGCCTATGGGCTTCCCCGGGGTGGGTTGCCCCCCCGGTGAACTCCCGGAACCCATTCGTCATTCCCGGTACATTCCCGGTAACTCCGAAAACCTTCCGGTAATCAAATGAGGTCATCCTATATATCAATCTTCATTTCCGGACCATTCCGGAAACCCTCGTGACGTCTGTGATCTCATCCGGGACTCCGAGCAACATTCGGTAACCAACCATATAACTCAAATACGCATAAAACAACGTCGAACCTTAAGTGTGCAGACCCTGCGGGTTCGAGAACTATGTAGACATGACCCGAGAGACTCCTCGGTCAATATCCAATAGCGGGACCTGGATGCCCATATTGGATCCTACATATTCTATGAAGATCTTATCGTTTGAACCTCGGTGCCAAGGATTCATATAATCCCGTATGTCATTCCCTTTGTCCTTCGGTATGTTACTTGCCCGAGATTCGATCGTCAGTATCCGCATACCTATTTCAATCTCGTTTACCGGCAAGTCTCTTTACTCGTTCCGTAATACAAGATCCCGCAACTTACACTAAGTCACATTGCTTGCAAGGCTTGTGTGTGATGTTGTATTACCGAGTGGGCCCCGAGATACCTCTCCGTCACACGGAGTGACAAATCCCAGTCTCGATCCATACTAACTCAACGAACACCTTCGGAGATACCTGTAGAGCATCTTTATAGTCACCCAGTTACGTTGCGACATTTGATACACACAAAGCATTCCTCCGGTGTCCGTGAGTTATATGATCTCATGGTCATAGGAACAAATACTTGACACGCAGAAAACAGTAGCAACAAAATGACACGATCAACATGCTACGTCTATTAGTTTGGGTCTAGTCCATCACATGATTCTCCTAATGATGTGATCCCGTTATGAAGTGACAACACTTGCCTATGGCCAGGAAACCTTGACCATCTTTGATCAACGAGCTAGTCAACTAGAGGCTTACTAGGGACAGTGTTTTGTCTATGTATCCACACAAGTATTGTGTTCCCAATCAATACAATTATAGCATGGATAATAAACGATTATCATGAACCAAGAAATATAATAATAACTAATTTATTATTGCCTCTAGGGCATATTTCCAACACTAGATTGGTAATTCTTGCAATGGGAGAAGTGCTTAGTTTTGGGTTCAATCTTGTTGTGTCCTCACCCAGTGACAAAGTAGGGGTAGCGAGGCACGTATTGTATTGTTGCCATCGAGGATAAAAAGATGGGGTTTTCATCATATTGGCTGAGTTTATCCATCTACATCATGTCATCTTACTTAATGCGTTACTCTGTTCTTCATGAACTTAATACTCTAGATGCAGGCACAAGTCGGTCGATGTGTGGAGTAATAGTAGTAGATGCAAAATCGTTTCGCTCTTCTTAACACAGACGTGATGCCTATATGCATAATCATTGCCTTAGATATCTTCATAATTATTTGCTTTTCTATCAATTGCTCGACAGTATTTTTTTCACCCACCGTATTATTTTCCTTTATGAGAGAAGCCTCTAGTGAAACCTATGGCCCCGGGTCTATTTTCCATATTATACTTTCAGATCTATAAAACAAAAATACCAGAAATATCTTGTTGCAATTTATTTACTTTTGTTTCTGAAATCTTTATATATATCTCTATCAGATCTCATCCTTGCAAATAACTCTGAAGGGATTGACAACCCCTTTTTAGTGTTGGGTGTAAGAGTTTGATTAGTTGTGTAGGTACTGCGATTGGGGCCTTGCTTGTTCCTCCTACTAGATTGATACCTTGGTTCTCAACAAACTGAGGGAAATACTTATCTACTTCGCTGCATCACCCTTTCTTCTTCAAGGGAAAACCAACACAAGCTCAAGAGGTAACACCCAACCACTGGAACACAACAGAAACGTGGTCGGTGGTTCCACCCCGGTGCAACCGCTCAACTCCAGTGCTAGACACGACAAAGTCCCAAGCGGTATAACCGCCTGGAACACCGGTAGTACCGGACTATATAATAAGAGCGGTACAACTACCCAACTATAGCCCAACAACCAGAGCTCAATAGAGTTGTGTCCGGTTGAATCCCGGTGCTGGGCTGGTTCAACCGCCTAGGGCTGCCACCCTGGGTCACCCAGCTAGGGACCACTCAGTGGCATCACCCCCAGGGTATCACCACCGGAGTGTTGGTTAGGCCGGATGTCTGGAGCGAGTGGTGCAACCGGTCAGGAAAGCGGTACAACCGTATCAAGAAGACACGTAAAACCAGAGCTCCCATAACTTCGCATACGAGCTCCGAATAGAGCAAACTCGAGCTTGTTGGATTCAGGACAACAAGAGCTATCCAACAGGAAATCTTAAGAAGAGCATGCAGTTATGAAAATGACAATGATATAGAGATGTGAAACCTCTATTAATTAAGAACCGGCAAAAACTCCAACATAGAAAACATCATAGAATATGCACATGAACTCCGTTTTCGATGAACACGAGCTTGTCATAAATATGATCATACGCTCTAATACTCACAAAGAGAAAGACCAAACAAGAACCAAGAAAGATGATGCAAGGATGCAAATGGTTTGAGCTCTCAACGAACGATACGATCAAGCTACTCACTTGAGAGCCCCCCTTAACAGTATGACAATCTATCCTAAAATAGAAGACCAATCAAGGAAAAACCTTTGCCTTGCGCATCGTCCACATGAGCTAGATGATGACTATGTTGTCCTCCTCAAGATGGACCACCTTTCTTGATTGCGCTGGCTCGATGAAGACTTGTAAACTTCTCCCTCATACTCCACTATGGGTGAGCCACTCTTCAACACATCTTCACAAGTCCATTGCCACCACAATGGACGGCAATCTTCAAGCATGATATGTTCGTGATGCTCCACTTGAACTTGCACACATACCATGGGATCACTTGATCCCTGTCGATACATCTTGTATGCTTTTGTGTGTTAATCAACTTGATTCACTCATTGATTTAGTCTTTATCAACCTTGTGTCTTTATGACCAATCTTTGGATAAAACCTTGAATGTCACCTTGGTCATCATATTAACTCCTTGAAACCAACATATGGACTTCAAGAAGTGCATATGGAGAAATCCTACAAATAAAACTTAAGGCAACCATTAGTCCATAGGGATTGTCATCAATTACCAAAACCACTATGGAGAAATATGCTCTAATACCATGTCCATATCTTCGGCTTCATTAGAAGAAAAGTCTAACAGATGAGTTAGATCTTCGATGGTTGCGACAAAGTGGGTGGTGGGAGGGGAATAAAGTTCCTTGTACCTAGCTTCGAGGCCGGAAAGGTCCTAGATAGGAGACTGCTTATCCAAATAGTCATCGGTTCGTGTTTAGGTCTTAGTCTCATTTGACCATGAGAGATCCGCCGGACTGGCGATCGAAGCCCCGATGGGACTGCATTCCGAAGCTCCGACGTAGAAATTGTATTCGGGCGGGATGACCCTCGTGCCCTCGAATTCCATAGTCGGATCCTGGCTCGACGCTGAATAGGGGTTAAAACCTATTCCGGACGTGAAGTCTAGAATAGGGTCCGAAGTTAAGGCTTCAGATTCTCCGAGGTTTTCGACGCAGCGGATTCTCGAAAAAGATCAAGTCGCCCCGGGTGTTGGGGACGAATTGCAACTTGCCTAAGTTAAATTCCTTCCCCGGAGTGATTCCGTCGATCTGATGATGAGCCACCTTGAAGTGTGAGGTGTTGCCGAAAGGAGAGGTTTGGTCGAAGACAAAGATATCACCGGGCTCAATGCCAACGTTGGTGACCAAACGAGCCATCGGTCCTTCTCGTGATCCCACATCGGAGCTCTCAATGAAAGCCCAATGTCGGTGTCCAAATCGGACGATCTCGAGTAGGGGGTCCGAACTGTGGACCTAGGGTCGATGGGTAACAAGAGACAAAGGGGATGGTGTTTTACCCAGGTTCGGTCCTTCTTGATGAAGGTAACACCCTACGTCCTGCTCTTGCTGTTATTGATGAGATAGTACAGAGTACAACGTTGATCTACTACGAGATCGATGTTGTGGTCTAAACCCTAATCGTAATGAGCATGATGTACCCTGCAAGCTATGACCACGTGGCTTATATATACGCTAGGGGTGTCAGGGTTTATACAAAGTCGGTTACAACAGAGAAGGAATATGTCGATGCCCATATCTCCTTGGATTGCACGCTAAGTCTTCGGAAGAGTCCATCCAGAATCCAACACTTGTGTCAATGGTCAAACAGGCCAGAGAGTTCGACCCATATGAAATAGGTAAGCAGCTCAAGGACCCCCTAGTTCCGGACCCCCTCACCCGTTGTATGTTTGTAAGTTGCAATCGTGCAAACCCCAAGTGGGCTACATTATCATTGGTAAGAATTGTTCAACTCAAGACAAGGGAATTTTTATCGTATAGAAATAATTGTCCCATGTGCAACTCCATATGGACTACATGATGAATGGAAAGAATTGTTCGGTTCAAGACAAGGCAACTTTCCATTTCTTACATATTTCTTCTAGTATAATATATTTTGTTTTTTTATCTCTTACTTGCTTTTCATATACATGCAAAATTAAACTAGCTTTTTAAAAAAGACCAAATGCAATACACTGATCGCAAAGAAAGTAAAAGAGTTTCCTTAAGAAGCTACTTGTTTGCATAACGATCAAGTTACAACAATGCATTATAAAGAGACAAAATAAACAACTGAAATTCATATATACATAAGTGAAGACCATGCAAAACTTTTTATATGATAAAGAAAGGGGAATACACTTTATTGATGCATGCTTCGTATATGTATCGAGAGGATGCGTGCGTGATTTTGTTGCTTTAATTCAACCGTTTTCTTGATTGATATTTTGTATGCATGGACCAACAAGCTATATTTTACGTGAAGCTGATACATCAAAACTTAAGTTTGTGAAATAAGAGAATGGATGAACTACATGCCTTTAAAAAAATAGTCGGAAGGTTCATAAGTCTATGGACAAGCGGTTACCCGTGAAAGCGTCCCCATTGCTTGTTCCAATCGAATATTTACATTTGTGCGTTAAAATGCACGATAACTTTTACCAAATTATCACCTGTAGCATTTTCTAGTGAAATGACAGCCATTTTTCATTTCCCTTGTGAGTATATATTTTCCCTGGCACAATGTCATGAGAAAAAAAGCAGGAGAGAAATGTTTTTATTCTTTTTCGAGAAGAAGCAGAAGATTTCTCTCCGCCTGTCGAGTCAAGCGGGTCTGTTCTTCTCCGCCTCTTGATCTCTGCAACTCTCCCGTTCCATTTCCACCCAACCAGACCGCCGCCGGCGAGCGGCCTCCACACCTCCACCTCCGCCTCCCGCTTCTTCCTCCCTCGCTCGCCCGGCTCCGGCGTCTCCTGTCCGCACCGCATGCCCGGAGCCCCCGTGCGCTCGTTCTCCCCCAACATCGACCCCCTCGACTGAAGCAAACCCTAGCCTCCTGCGCGCCTCGTGCAAATGGATGCGGGGGGTCCTAGCCCGAAGCGGAGGAGATCGGCCTCACCCGGTGCGGATGAAGACGGAGGATGCGCCGACTACATCAGCGCCCTCCCCGACGTCTTGCTCGGCGAAATCATCTCACTCCTCCCCACCAAGGACGGCGCCCGCACCCGAATCCTCGCGTCCCGGTGGCGCGACCTCTGGCTCTCCGCCCCTCTCAACCTCGACTGCCGCGAGCTCACCGCCGGCAGGTACGAAGTCCGTTCGGACGTCGTCTCGCGCATCCTTTCCTCCCACGGGGGGCCCGGCCGCCGTCTCTACGTCAACACCCACATCCACAGGATACCGGCAGACACCGTGGAAGCGTGCCTCCGATCCACCGCTCTGGACAACCTCGAGGAGCTTGATTTCATCAACTATCGGTCAGAGCAACCGCAGCGGGCATTGATCTTCCGCTTCTCGCCCACCCTCCGCGTTGCCAACATTGGTGGATGCAACCTCTCGGACGTCAACTTCCATGAGCTCAACCTTCACTTCCCCCTGCTTAAGCTGCTCGGTCTTCTAAATGTCACCATCTCCGAGTGCTCGCTGCATAGCCTGATTGCCGGGTGCCCCGCTCTCGAGTGCTTGCTGATTGACATGTGCGTTGGCTTCCGCCGCATCCAAATAAACTCCCCAACTATTAGGTGCATGGCTGCCCGTGTGACACAATGTGGGATACCGGTTATGACAGATTTACCGCAGCTCGAACAACTCGTCATTGAGAAAGCTCCTTGTCTTGTGAGGCTGCTCTTTCATAGAGGCACTGTTCTGCAGGTATCGGTACTCGCAGCTCCTAAATTGGAGACTTTAGGCTTTGTTAGTAATAAGTACGGTTCAGGTGAATTCTCCAGATTCACGATTGGCTCCACTGTTATTCTGGTAAGCCCTGTTGTTTCTCAGTTGCATTTCCATGTTCAGAAAAAAAAATACCCATCACCTGACTTGTGCATTGGCCTGATATTGTTGCTTTCATACTTGATAAAGGGATTGTCTGTTGATACCCTGATAACAGTGGTATACACCGTCAAGATTTTAGCTCTTGAGATGCACAATCTTAGTTTGGATACTGTTATTGAGTTGATGAGATGCTTTCCGTGCTTGGAGAGGTTGTACATTGAGGTAATGGTTCTTCGTTGATAGTTCAGCAACCCTTTCTTACCTACTTTTGGTCTGAACCTGTTGATTTAATCATTTGTGTATGTTCTTTCAGTCAGTTCAATCAAGACCGGGGAATTTGTGGCGTCGCAAACACCGGAATCTGATGAAATGTTTTGACACGAGTCTGAAGACGTTAGTGTTACAACCGTATCAGGGGAAGAGGTCACAAATCAACTTTCTTACATTCTTTGTATTGAACGCGAAAGTGCTGGAGTCGGTGACACTTGGCATCAAAACCAGGAATAACAATGAGAAGTTCTTGGCAGAACAACGCACCAAGCTTCAGTTAGAGAACAGGGTTTCCAGAGATGCTCAGTTTCATTTTAGAACTCGTTGTTGTGTCGGCAGCTCTTATGATATCGAGCATATCCGTGATTTGGATTTAACTGATCCATTTGCACATACGAGCTAGTTGTTCTTGCCGGTTGGCCTATTCATTTTGTGTCTTGTCAAACCTGAGTAGATAGCATGTTTGTAGTACCTTTTGAGTTTGTATCGTCTGGTAGACTGGTACCTTAATAGAATTCGGGAGACTATTTTTTATGATACTTTTGTCAGACGGGCCACATGTTTGCAACCCTGTGCTAGTTTGCATTAACTTCGGTGTTAGTGTTATTTCACCTTATGTTTTGTTGGCACTTTCTTGTTGCTTGTTGCCACTGAATGCTTGCCAGATTTCCTGAATGGTACTGTTAAAGTAACGTTTGCTCAACAGTGCAGATTCTAGCTATGCAGATTCTAGCTAATCATTGAACTCTATGCTAAATGTAAATCTTACTTCCTCTGATCCATATTACTTGTCACTTAGATGGATGTATCTAGCACTAAAATACGTCTAGAATACATGTGTTTGAACGACAAGTAATTTGGATCGGAGGGACTACCATTAAAGTAAAACTGTAAAACTCTGCTAGTTGTTGTAATGATTTTGAATACCATTATCTGAGTAATACGTGGCACATATTTTCGAATTCATTATATGCTCAAGATGAAAATCTGAAAGACTTGCTGCTAAATTGGAACTTTGTTGAAAAACTGAAACAATATGTTGTACATATATTACTGCTAGGAGAAGGATTTAGATGATTTTGAAACACTCTCAATAGCTGCTGCAAATCATCATTTGTTGTATCCATCAGAAGATACTCAAGTGGCCGAATATCCATTTCTGATCCCGAGCTCATCTGCATCTGGTTCAGAGAAAATAAATATAAAAGACATAAAAAATAAATTTATTTTTTTCCATTAAACGCATTAAGGAGCGCTAGAATGGTTGCTAACCAGCTATGCCATGTGCCGCATGCTGGTTGGTCGTAGTGAGAAAGTTTTTGATTTTTTATTATTTTCAAAATGAAAGTGAGATTTTTTTCTCTTTTTCTTTTTAAGACAAGTTTTTTTAGGGTTTTTTTATTGAGATAGATGTGATGTTCACATGATATAAGATTTTTTTAATTTTAAGATAAAGATATGGTGCGCACAGCTTTTTTCTCTAGCAGCCCGGAACTGTGGGCCCCAACCACTAGTGTAAGATGATTTGGTGTGTGAGGTCCGATCTAAATTTCAGATCATTTGAACATATGAATAGCTCTCAGAAAAAAAAGACAAATTTGGTCAGAACAGATGAACAGTAAACTGTTTCACATACCTTAAATTTATCATTTTTGCCGAGAACTGTTCAAATGTCCAAATAAGCTGAAAATTTTAAAACAGACCTCACGCACTTAAGTATCTTTGATGCAAACTTAAAAACAGTTTTTATTTTACTTTTCTTTCTTTTTGAATTTACTGTTCACCGCAGAAGCCGACGAGCTCGGGAGCCAAATAGCCGCACTCCTCAAAATTCAAATGGTTCCATGCACTGTGCCTTTGTCATCTACGCTATCTGCACCTGCTTCGATCTGAACCACGAAGGAAACAACAGGCTTGAGACCTGGTAGTTGTGTCCGCAGTTCTTATGATATCAAGCATATCCGTGATTTGGATTTAAGTGATCCATTCGCACATATGTAGCTACTTGTTCTCGCTGGTTGCCCATTTTGACAACCCTTGTTAAATCTGTTTTGACTTCTATTGTGATTTTCCACATTACCGCTTTTGATTTGCCTCCGCACACCAAAAAGCATCACAAAGATTCAACGGGCTTTCCTTTAGGCGCGGACCGATCAGATCTCGGACGGCAAATGCAAAGTTAACTGGGTAGTGGTTTGTCGGCCCACAAACCTGGGCGACCTGGGCATCCTTGACCTCGATAAATTCTCTCGGGCGCTTAGGCTTCGTTGGTTTGGTTTGTTTGGGTGGACCCTCTTAGGGCCTGGTTTGGGCTCGAAACCCCATGCCACGACAAGGACAAGGACCTTTTCTACGCAGCCACGAATATTACCATTGGAGACGGTTTAAAGGTGAGTTTTTGGCACTCCCCTTGGCTCAATGGTCAAAAGCCTAAAGTCATTGCTCCAGACATCTTCGCCCTTTCCAAGCTCCACAACAGCTGCGTAGCTGATGCGATGCACAACAATGCTTGGGTCAGGCATATTAACTTACAAGGCGGCCTTTTAGTTATCCTTTTTCAACAATTTTGTGATCTTTGGTCGAGAGTTCAGCAGATCAATCTCGCTCCGGGCGTTAGTGACAGCATTCGCTGGAAGTTCAGGGCGGACGGGTGCTACTCCACGGCCACAGTGTACAGGATGCAGTTTGTCGGATTGATTAAGTCTACACTGTCGCAGATGGTCTGTAAGATTTGGGCGCCTCCTAAGATTAAAAATTTCTCCTGGCTCGTCCTACAAGATAGAATCTGGACTGCTCACATGCTGCAGCGCAGAGGATGGCCAATTTGTGGCCTTTGTGAGCTTTACAAGCAGGAGCCGGAGTCGGTGGCCCATATTATGTTCAAATGTCGTTTCTCCATCAGGGTGTGGAACTTCATTTTCAGCTGGCTAGGGTGGCAATCTTCGACCCTCTCTTAGGTTGACCTTGAGACGATGAATCAATGGTGGGTCTCGAGCAAGGAACGACCAGGCTACTCCAGGAAGGCGATCAACTCTCTGCAGATGCTCGTTTGTTGGGAGATATGGAATGAGAGGAATGCTCGGGTCTTTCGAAACAAGGCTTCCTTGCCGTCGTAGATGACGACATCGATCAAGGATGAAGCAAAGACGTGGGTAGTGGCGGGTGCTAGGTTTCTGGGTACTATTTTACCGGGAGAGTGATCCCCTTGCTCCGGCCTGAATGGTCATGTAACCTCTTGACAATGTTCTACTTTCGTCTTAATTAATGAGACGAGGCAAAGTTTTTGCCTCCGTTTTCAAAAAAACAAAAAAAAAAATCGCGTCTTGTCCAAACCTTAGTAGTTGGCGTGTTTGTAGCCCTACCTTTTGAGTTTGTATTATCTGGTAGTCTGGTACCTGCGTGAGAGACTGTTTTTTGTCATGCTTTTATCAGAGGGGCTACATGTTTGCACTCCTGCGCTAAGCATTCGTTGCGTTTTGGACTCGAGACCAAGACCGTTTTCGTATATTGTGTATCCTGTATAGTACACGTGTAGTGTGTAAAATGGAAACTCAAAGTGAAAACAGTTTAGCTGTATATCGCCTGATTTTTCAAATTGAATAAGTTTATTTTATTTTCCTTTTGTCAAAGATTCGTGAATTTTTGTATTTCTTGTTGTTTCATGGTTTTTTGGCCTAGTTTTTTACTTTTTAAATAAGGGGTTTGCGGGGAAAAAAGAATAAGCAGTCAACAGCATGAATAAAACAATGCTCACATACACACGAAGGCTCTGAGTTGGATATTACGAACCTTAAATTTCTTCTACTATATTTCCAGCAAATGTTTGGACTGACCATTAACTTTAAGAAAACTGAAGTTATGGTAAGAGCATCTATAGTTGGACCTTGCAAATCCAGCTTCTCAAACGTCCGCGGACGCGATCACTCCCTATTTGTCCGTCCATGCAGCCATATTTTTCACTTTTTTTTCTCATATGTCCGGTCACTTACACGTGATTCGTGAAGAGGAAGAAAGAAGAAAAAGAATGAATAAAAAATGGTCTGGGACAGGGTCGTGTCATATGTGACGGATTGCCCCGACGCGTCCGCGAGCACTCATATCCTCCCCATAGTTGAAATGGATAGAAGGGTTCACGTACAGCCTAGACATATAAGGGCAGAGGCTCGGTTGAGTCGTTTGTTCTTTCTCTCCTGTCCAGTCATTGACCAGACGCGTTCGCGGACGTATAAAGGGTCATCTGAGGGGTCCGGGTGTAGATGCTCTAATGGAGTACTATGAGGTCGGGCGGCAAAGCATTGCTGGCCGACTTGATTGTCGGTTGGGGACATTCTATATCGCTTACTCATTCTGTTCCCAAAGAGGCATATAAATTCAGTTAAAAAAATTATTTTTAAGTTTGACCAAATATATAAAATAAAATATCAACAACTATAATATTAAATAAATAGGTCATGAAAATATATCTAATGATGAATATTATGATATTGATTTGATATTGTTTATCTTCAGAATTTATATATATATAGATAGATAACTTAGAAAACATTGAATTTTTAATAGAATTTATACGCAATCTATTGAGGGATGGAGGTAGTATCTGGGAAGGACGGGAATGTTTGGTTCCTAGGTGTATATACATCCTATATGTGAAAAAAATATCAATTCAATAAAAAGTTATAAAATTCTGAAAATATTTTAAAAATAAATTTGATATTTTATTGTATTTGTAAGAAAAATTCCGCAAAAGGACAATTGCACGTTGACGTCTTTTCCAAAAAAACAAATTTTTGATTAAGATAGTGTGAATAATAACCTATAATAGCAACTAAATTTTATCTTTTTTTCCCAAAAGTCAATGTTGGATATTTTTTCTTGAATTTTTTTATATTAATGCAAAACAAAGCAATTTTAATCAAAAATATTTTAAACTATTTCTATTTTATTTTTCTTATTTTTTTTTCTTATATGAAATGTATATACAATCAGAAAACAAAGTGTAGTTCCCTATCTGGGAATCCCTATTAGAGACTCTAGCATCGGTATTATTGATCTCCGTCTTGTTGTGACCAAAATCCAGCATAGAGTCCAGCCTTGGCAGAGGTGATTCTCCAAGCCGGCAAGAAAGGTGTTGATCAACTCGTTCATGTCAAGTCTTCTCATGTTTATTATGAGTTTCTATAACTTTAATGAGCCCTTAGAACACGAGATTGCAAAGCTTAAATCCAAATTCCTGTGGGCGGCCTAGACGGTCAGGGTAGGGCATCAGATTGATCAGATAGTGTCTTTTATGAGGACAAAGCATATTTATATATTTATAGATGTAGCGACTTTGTTCATCCACAAGAATGGTTTTGGATTGATCCCTGTATTTTTTTTATCAAGCTCCTGTGAATAATTAATAAAGGTAGTTGTATGTATCATGCTGGTGCGGAGGTCGGGGGTAAGGACATCTCCAACAAGAACCTGTAAATTTACTCCCGCGCCAGTCCACGGACAGAGTGGATTAGTCGTGGACACGGATGAGGGAGGACGCCATCCAACTTTAGCCGCATATATTTTGACAACAACTCAAATCATAGCCATCTAATCGGACGAAATTCGTGCAAACATGACCGGATTTCATGCAGACACGACAAATTTCATGCAAACCTGGCGGATTTCATATAAACACCACGAATTTCATTACATTTACATCAGTCCGGTTCTAGAGGTATAATTAATACCTAATCTAAATTGTCGTCGACGCCAGTTCCCCGTGTCCAACCATGAATCCCGAGAACTGAAACTTTGCCTTCTTTAGCTCCGCCTCCGTAACCTCCTCCCCCGGAGACCCAACAAGCGCATATATCCACCTCCATGTAGCTGCCAAGTGATTAATCGGTCAACATTGTTCAGCCCACGAAGTTTGGCATCGACGGGAGGGAAAGAGCGGTGGCCTTCCTGGGACCTGAGTGGCGGCGACCTCTCATGCACTACTCTTCGTAGTTGTCGGCGGCGCCCGTGGAAAGCGGTGCAGGGGACGCTCTCTCGGCCGACACGCCGCTTAAATGCCGACACCAGTGAGCGGTCGCGTTCGCTCTAGTCGGACATAAATGCGGACACTAACGCTCTAGAGCGGTGTTGACCGTTTTGTGTCGGAGGGGGTGGCGTTATTGGTAGGGCAGGGCGGTCAGTTCCTTACGTTTGTCTTTGGTTCCCCGAAAAAAAAAAACACATGTGAACCGCTCCGCGGGCCGATACATGACCGCGTTGGATGGCTTCCGCGGTCCGAACTATTGCGAGAGGTTTGTAGGCCTACCTTGGAGATGCCTAATCCATCAAAAATAATAATCTTTTAGGCGGTCAATAGATAGACATGCATTTGCAAACCTAAGAAAGAAAGACTCTAAATTCATTTAGAGAAGCAATACGCTTTCTAATCATAGAATGGTACGTTCTATATATTTTCCCTCATTGTACTATTCCCTTCGTACCTAAATATAAGTTTTTATAAAGGTTTTACTAGTCGACTATATACAGATATATATAGACATAGTTTAAAATATAGATTCATTTATTTTATTTTGTATGTAGATTTATAATGAAATTTTTTAAAAGACTTATATTTAAAAACGGAGGGGAGTACTACTACGTACAACGTAAGCGCTATTACAAATCATCTTGGAACTCAGCGAGTTGAATTATTCAGAAACTGTTTTTTAGCTATCACATGGCTATCCCATGACCAAATCTGGGGAGAATCATTATTCAGACCCGCATGCGGAGTGAGTCGCTGCCCAGCTGCTCCGTCTCACCATGACCACATGCTAGTGCTAGCTGGGGCGTCACCTGCTGGCGCCACGTGAGACATGATGGCGGGTATCCGTATGTGCATGGGCAGGGTATGAACATACTTTTATATATATGAATAGTATTCATACCCTATCTGTTAAATCATGGGCAGGGTACGAGTATAGCCTTGTATTCGTGGATATATCCATACCCTACTCATTTATGAATTAATGTTATGTTATCGTCAATTAATCATTATTTTGTCATGTGACTCATCTACTCCTATTAATTTATGAGTATGTTGTGATTTTTCAATTTTGCTCATGCTCATGTACTCATGTACCTCTTATCGAGCCAAGAAAATTCAATTTTGTGTCAAATGTGCTATCAATGAGTGTAGAATTGTGAACAATTTGTGTACTATTTGTTCTACCCGCTGGGTATCCAATGGGTACAGGTAATCGTGGGGTATGGTATGGGTAAAGTTTTATACCTGTGGTTATAGATATGGGTAGAATTTTATACCCATTAATTATACAGGTATGGGTATGATATTGCTCTACCCTGCCCATACCCTACCCATTGCCATCCTTAGAGTTCACGCGTTACATTATTAATGAAAAATAAGAAAAAAACCTAGGCGTCCTCGGCGGCGGCGTCGAGGTCGGGCTGTGCCGGAGCGGGGACGGGCTGTGCCAGCGCGGATAGGGCGGGTGTCGGCGATGGCGCGGCATGGTGCATCGTCATCTGAGCTTCAAGGTAGGCGGCCTTCTCTGGAAGAAGCGCGTTGGCGTGGACGACGAGGGTGTTCGGGAAGAAGCCGGGCGTAGCACGGGCGCGCTGGTGCGCCTGGTGCATCGTCCTCTTAGCCTGCAGCTAGACGACCTCCTCTGGCAGCATCGCACGGGCATAGACGACGAGGTTGTCACCGTTGTCCATGACTGTTGGGTCGTCGAGAAGGAAACAAAGGGGTGGCGAGATGTGGACGGGCGGGCTTCTGGAAGCAGATGACGGAACCCACCGTACGCTCGGATTAAAAAAGGCCGGGCGCGGTCCTCGACGCGTGGACCCGAGGATGGCGGCCGTTATAAATTATATTGACCGCGGTGGTTGGGGGCGGACACCGAGGGGGCATGCGTGTGTCGCTTCGCGTCCGCGCCGACGTATTTTAGTCCCAACTTTGGACCGGAAATGGGTCGACGCAGACACAAAGCGAACGCGTTTTGATAATGGGTTAGCGCGCTGGGTCATCATTTTTATCCGCGCCGACTCAAACGGTCGGCGGCAGACGAAATGGGTCGCCCCATTAAAGTTGCTCTAAGAGGCTTCACACACATGTATATGTGTTGCAACAGAGAAATTGTAAGTTCAGAACAACTTAAATTGATTATAAAGATAATGTGAACCACCCATTATAGCTGGTACAAAGATACTATAGCATATATGTTTGTATTTATAGCACAAGAAAGAAGACATGCCTGATGATGGTATGGAAAATGCATTATAGATAACTCTTATAGTCTTATTACTATCACAGCTCTTCTCTATTACTATCACAGCTCTTCTCACGCATGCTCGAGCAGCTGCTCGTCGACGTCATCGTTGACTCGCCATTGTAGTAATCCTCAATGTATACGTTGTCCCTCACGTGGGCGTAACAGAAGAAGTAGCGGTCGTCTACGCAGACCTTGGCAATGACCGTACGCTGCGCTCCATATCAAACTTGGCAAGTCTACGTACTTCAAACTAGATAAAGAAATCAACTTGATCTATCAAAGGTGAGACCATCCGACAAATATGAAATAACAGGGCACGTCATACATGCTACTCCAGATTATGTATGCTTACAAGTAAGAGGTTCACGTTCTCATAATCGATCCAATTCAGCTATTTTCAAGAGTTAATATATCTCATAGTCACGGATGAAATATTGATAGCAAATTACTCTTATTAACTACTGATGATGTTGTGCTATGGGTATTTAATAGTAATCAATTACCATTGTAATTTGACGTACGATCAAATCGAGGGCGGCACAAGGGGTGAGATCTTTACCCTACTCTTGGTGAAGATCTCCTACGACGGCAACGACAGGTGGGATTTTCGTCGGCGGCGAGGACTCCTGCGGCGAGGGTGCATGCGAGAGAAAGGGCGATGTCATGGAGACGAGATCACAATATGAGGGGCTTGCGGGAGACGACGTATGAGAGTGAATTTCAAAAATTGGCTCCGCTGATATAAATATCCCCTAGCTGTCGGTGATACTGACTTGGAAATGTTGATGCTACCGATTTCCATAACTGTTAGGTGAATGTGAAACTTGGTGTGGCCAAGATTTAGCAATCGGTGGTACCGAGATCATAAAACCATATCAACCCTAGTGCGTCAGTGGGACCGAGATTTTGGAGTTGATCACACCGAGTGGCACATGGGAGGTTTTGGAAGTCAGCTCTTGTCGAGACAGATCTGTGAGTGCTCCTCATAAAAAGTGTCTCTAAAGTGCTTGCTCAAATTTTGTGATGTAGCATGAATATAATTTGAGACGATAAAGCATTGATAACTAGAAGGGTACTTAGGCATTCTTGTATATCCAATTGGCCAAAGAAAAATAAAAGCCAAATAACAACAATTGGATATCCTCGAATGAGCAAAAATATGCATACCAACATGCTCACACAATAAGATGTCAAATAAAACATGGCAAACATGCATAACCACTCTAGTATCTACCGAGCACTTTGGCGATGACGAAGTCATCTATATATGAGTATATTAACTTAGGAGCCAAGAAAGAATACTTGATCATAGGTCATACTCATCGTTTAAGCACAAGTGGGGTTGCCACTTTTACATAAAGCTTTCAATGTGTTCACACCTTAAGAGATGCTTATACTCAAGTCTTAGAGTAAAGCTCTCCCTTGATGTGACATCCCCCCCAACAGGGATACACTAACCTTGTGTTTTGTCATAGAATACTTCATGTAGGTGTAGTAGTGGTGGATGCTTGTTGTTGATGAAGATCATCTTGAGTTCGGAGCAATCCTTGTTGTTTTTTACTCTTCTCACCTACATGGGTTAGTCCCACAAACAAGGAACATATACAAGGATATCCATGCACATGGAGTGAAGTGCATATGAGGTGATTTCCATTGATATATTAATTACATTGTACCTTTCTCACCTTTGAGGGAATGTGTGACTCCTTGAACTAATGCAAATGCTTGGAGTTGATTGCACATAGTTCTTGCCAAAATGAATAAGAGTGAATTTCATTGGCGGAGTCACCCCTCAAGAACTTCTCTAGTTCTTCTTCTTGGGTACCCACATCAAGTTGATGGGGATCCTTGGAGTTGAGATAACACTTGTTGAAGTAGAGCTAGTGGTGGCCTTGGGAACCTACTCGGACATGGCTTGGGAGTTGGGATTCTTCTTGAAATGAGTCAATCTCTTCTTGAAGATTGTCCTTGCCCTTGAGTTTGTGGTCTTGTGCTGGAAGGTCATCTTGAGCCTTTGTTCCCTTGGGAAGAGTAGGATCATACTTCTCCTTTTGGGGAACAAACTTCGGGTTGGGTATTGACCTTCTTCCCATTTAACTCCATTGACATTGAAGTAGCCAATGCCGTGTTTCTTCCGATGTCCTCCTTGCTTCCATACAATCTCCTCGAATTGCTTACTTCCGACAAGACTCTTGAATACACCTCTCTCTATAATTCCTTTAAATAAACCGTTTTCTTGCTCAAGTGTAACTTGACTAGGAGAATCATTAGTGGAATCGAAAGAGCGACTAGCAACAACATCATTAGATTTAGCATTAGTGATGTTGTTACTTGATGAAGAAACTTTCTTGCCTTTGTTACTAGCATGCTTAGGTTTAACTTGTGGAACAAAAGGAGACAAGAGTAATTGTTTGGCTAGATAAGAATAACTCTTCTTTCGAAGATCATCATTCATTGCTTTTATAAACTCATGCTCTTGCTCTAAATTTAGCTTCTCATGAGTTCTAGCAAGCTCTCTATGATCTTCTAGAGTAGTTTCATGAGCTAACTTAAGAGTGTTTAATTCTTTAGTTAGACGTTCAATCTCTTTCTTATCGTCATCACACGACTTATCTTGACTAGCATGATTATCATCAAGTTCATTTTCATTGTTATCACTAGTTCTCTCAAAGAGCAAGTCATCATCTCCATGTAAGTCACCCTCATCACTATTAAAGTCAAAGTATTCGGGGTGTGATACCTTGGGGATTCTTTCCATGAATCATTTTCCAATTCCTTCATTTGGTGAATCAAATATGTCATAGGAGTTGGAGGATACGAGCGCAAGACTGGCAACACCTCCATATTGACTATAGTCTGAGTTGGGGTGGTAGCTTCTCTCGGGTTGGTTGTCGGACTCGGAGCCGGATACCCATTCACCAACATGAGCTTGATGTCTTCTTCTTGAATGGCTCTTCGTGTACTTGTCCTTTTTCTTCGATTCCTTGCTTCTCCGGGAGGGTCTTCGTTCATAATGATCTTCTCTACTTGTTCTATCTCTTTGAGATGACTCATCTTTTGAGCTTCGTCTTCTAGATGACTCTTCTCTTCGTTTGTGGGGAGTCGAGCACTCATTGGAGTAGTGACCTGGCTTTCCATAGTTGTAGCAGCTTTTGTCATGACTAGATGAACGCTTCTCTTCATATCTTGAACTGAAGCATCTCTCTTTGCCTCTATTCTTGTAGAGATTGTCGAATTTCGTGACCATGAGGCTTATCTCTTCATTGGTTACAAGGTTGTCATTTGAAGTAGCGGGTGTATCACTGGAAGCTTTGTAAGCACCGCTTGACTTGTTGTGCAGCTCTTCTTTGTCCTTGAGTGACATTTCATGAGTGGCAATCCTTACAATAACTTCCGCTGTCTTGAGATCCTTGTAGTTTGGTCTCATTTGGATCAATGTGCACACGGTGTTGTACTTTCCATCCAAGGCTCTAAGGATCTTTTTATGATGAATTTTTCAGTCATCTCTTCGCTTCCTAAGCCGGAAATCTCATTTGTGATGAGAGCTAGCCTAGAGTACATCTCAGCGACTTCTTCACCATCCTTCATCTTGAACTTGTCAAGCTGACTTTCTAGCACATCCAACTTAGATTCCCTCACAAACTTGGTACCTTAGTGCATATCAACCAAAGTATCCCAAATCTCCTTTGCATTCTCAGGACGGCTGATTTTGTTGAACTCTTCGGGCATAGACAGTTGAATAGAATGTCACATTCTTGAGCGTTGTATTGCAACATCTTCAATTCTTCAGCAGTTGCTTTGCGATCCGATTCCCTTCCATCACCAAAGAATTCACCTTGCAAACCAACATGAACGACAACCCATACGATGGGGTTATGACCAAGAATATGCATTTTCATCTTATGCTTCCAATTAGTAAAGTTTGTACCATCAAAATATGAACCTCTACGGTGGTAATTTCCCTCACTAGACGACATACTCTCCTAGGTTGTGAAACCAATGCAATGGAGACCAAATCTCCGATACCACTTGTAGGATCTGAAGTATGTTTAGAGGGGGGGGGTGATAGACTACTTGACCAAATTAAAACTTAGTCTTTTCCCAATTTTAGTTGTGGGTAGGTTTTACCATTTATAGTAAGTCAAGCACACCCTACACATGCAAGTCTAAGAGTATCACAACAAAAAATAAAGACAAGCATATTTAAATAGAGGGTAGGGAAGGAAGATCAAACGCAAAGGTTGACACGAAGATTTTTGGCGTGGTTTCGGTAGGTGGTGCTATCGTACGTCCACGTTAGTGGAGACTTCAACCCACGAAGGTTAACGGCTATGCGATTCCATTAAGGGATCCACCCACGAAGGATCCACGAAGAAGCAACCTTGTCTATTCCACCATGGCTTACGTCCACGAAGGACTAGCCTCACTCGGGGTACATCTTCACAAAGTAGGCGATCTCCTTGCCCTTACAAACTTCTTGGTTCAACTCCACAACACAAATTAGGAGGCTCCCAAGCGACACCTAACCAATTTAGGAGGCACCACCATTCAAAAGGTAATATATGTGGTAGAACGATGAACTCCTTGCTATTATGCTTCAAAAAATACTCTCCTCAACACTCAATCACTCTCTCACATATTTGACATGGGCAGGAGAGATTGATTTGGTGGAAAGCAACTTGGGGAGGCTAGAAATCAGGTTTCAAATGGATGGATTGGAATATCTTGATCTCAACACATGAGTAGGTGTCTCTCTTTCAGAAATATGGATATGGCAAGTGTATGTGTGTTTTGAGTGCTTCCTCTATGAACGAGAGATGGTGGAGGGATATATATAGGCATCTCCAAATACAACCGTTACAACATTATTGCCCAAGTCGGTGAAATCAAAGTGAATCTCGGTGGCACCGATTTGCACAAAATGTGGCAACTTTCGAATTCTCGATGAGACTGATATGTGAATCTCGGTGGTACACATATGGTGACCTAGGATAGATCCGAAATCTTAGTGAGACCGATTCCAGAACTCAGAAATTCCGATTCTTCGAAACGTCATACCAAAAACTTGGTCACTGGTTTCGGTGGCACCAAAGTGAAAGTTGGTGGTACCAAGATTCTAGGGTTTGGTGAAGGTTCTGTGTGGTGGAAAATCGGTAGGGCCGAATGGGAATTCTTGGCGGCACCAATTTTGATGTTTTAGGCTTTGGACAGAGAACTTTGTGGGAGAATGGCTGAGTATTTTTGGTGCCTATCTCTAAGCACTTGGGCAACCAATTCATCATAGTTACTTCATCCCCTATTAATAGGCTTTCCTATGGACTCAAATATGATTTCTCACAAATATATAATGCAGAGTCTTGTAGCTTGAAGCTTAGCCAATCCTATTCATTTCCTTGCATTCAGGGGTTTCTCCTCTCAATCCTTAGCCAATGCATATTTGAACTTTTCTGAAATATACTAGGATTGAATAATTAGTTCAATGATACATATGTTCTTATTAATTATCAAAAGCAAGTTAGGGAGCAATTGTGCTTTCAGGGAGCTATAGTAGGAAATATCTAACCCTGATAGACTGGGACAAACAACATTAGATGTGTCGTAAGATGACGTGCTCGCGACGTTCCTCGGTAAAGATTGTCTCTCCTTCTGAGTCGTCCACCCAGCTACCTCTTATCCCCTTGCCACACCGTAGGACGGGCATCATTAAAGGTGCTATAACTCCATCGAGCTGCCACGCTTCCCGACCAGCCCCACCTAACCTCCTGCCCGCTCGACACCTAGCTGATGTAGACAATCAGCCTATCGATATGGAGCGACGACTTGGCGGGTGAAGACCTTGGGAGGAGCACTTGCAGTCGGGTCTTCCTTACCGGTTGTCTTGCTCCTTGCTTGCTGTTGCTTGGAAGTTGACGTCGCTCGACGAGGTCTTGCCGGTCCGGAGGCCGCAGTCGTCTGTGCACAAGTCCGGATACTAAGGGCCCGTTTCTTAATACACCGACACACGGGGATTTGTGGTAGTAAAAAATAAAAAGGAAAGGAAAAAAGAAAGAACACAAGTAGAACCAGTCTACTTTACAGTACTAAGGCCCTGTTTGGTTCCAAATAAGTCACCAACTTATAAGTTAAAAAGTGCAAAAAGTGACTTATTTTGCCAAACAGGTTCAACTTATAAGTCACCCCAACTTATAAGTCATAAGTTGCTCCACCCCAACTTAAAACTTATAAGTCACTTACTTTTGGGTGGGTCCCACCACTTTTTCAGCCAGCCCACCCGTGACCACGCCTCCCCACGCCCAGGCACCGCGCACCCCACCGCGCACCCCACGCCTCCCCATCGTTCCAGGCACCCACGCACCCCATCGCGAGCTCGCGCCGCCGCCCTCCATCGCGAGCTCGCCGCCGCCGCCCTCCATCGCGAGCTCGCCCCGGCCGGATCCGCTCGCCTCCGCCCGGATCCGCTCGCCTACTCCGCTCGCCCCCCGGTTTCCACCATGGCCGGTAGGAGCTTCGCCGCCCTTTTCCAAGATTCCCAAGGCACCGACGAGGAAGAGGTCAGGGGCTGATGTCGCTCCTCGAGACCAAGGCCCCGGCCATCGGGTTCGACATCGGCAGCTCCGACGGCGTGCACGGCCTGGCGCTCTGCCGTGGGGACGTCCCCAGGACGATGTGCGCCGAGTGCATCCGCTCCGCGGGAGCCCAGGCCCAACGCCTCTGCTCGTCCAAGAAGGACGCCGTCGTCTGGCTCGACGCCTGCATGCTCCGCTACTCCGGCGAGCCGTTCTTCGGCGAGGTCGACGACGACCACAGCGCCGTCGTGCCGGGAGGTGTCCAGAGCGCGGCGAGGTCTGTCCAGTTCGACAACGAGGTCGCCGGCATGATGAAGAGGCTCACGAGGACGGCGTACCTCTCGCCGCTGCTGTTCGCCGCCGGGGCAGCCGAGGCGGTCGCCGGGACGCGAAGACTGCACGGGCTCGCGCAGTGCACCAAGGACTGGTCAGGTGACTTATAAGTCAGGTGACTTAAAACCAGTGACTTATTATAAGTCAGGTGACAACCAAACAAGGGTGACTTATAAGTCAGTGGTTTTAAGTCACCTGACTTATAAGTCACCTGACTTATAATAAGTCACTGGTTTTAAGTCACCTGACTTATAAGTCACCTGACTTATTGGAACCAAACAGGGTCTAAATGTAAATGGGCCGGTCCGTTTCGATCGCGACCTGCCCAAGCCCCTATACGAGACATCACACCATCCTCTCCTCTCGTCCTCCCGGTCTAGCCCCCCACCCCCTCCTCCGGCCATGGCCCCGGTCTCCCACTCCCCTCCTCCGGCCACGGATCGCGCCTCCTTCCCTGACTGGGTCATTCTGGACCGTTTCGTGGTATGCAAGGATGACGTCCTCACGGACGGCGGCGACTCGACCATGGCCTCCGGCAGCAACTCGAGGGGAAACAAGTTCCACGCAGAATTTTGGATTTCGTTTTGCATTTTTTTCCGGTCCTGGGCGAAATAGACGAATTTCGGAATTTTGGAATTTTTTCGAAAAAAACCGGACGAAAAGTCAAATCCAAAAATTGAAAACTGGGACGAAAACTGGCCGAAAATTGAACGAAAAACGTCCGAAATTTGACATAATTTTTGAAATTTTGTGGAACAATGACATATCACAGAAACATACTTAATTGAAGGCAAATTATAGCATTCCAGAATTCAATCTAGATTGACGAATCAGGAGTAAAGATTATAGTCTACCAATCATAACTTAGGTTCTACATCCAGGCCAATCCGTAGCATAGTTTAACTACATCCAAGATCACAGCAAAAGAGCATCCATCCAAATGAATTGTCCACAACTAGTCCTGGACAACATTTCATGCATCCCACAAAATAACATTCAGAGTTCTCATACACCACAAAATGCAACCAGAAGCTTCCTTCTTCCATTCTTGTGTCATTTCTTCACTGGACAGCAACCTTGCGACCCCATACGATGCTCCAAATGCTTCTACAAATGCCAAAATGATGGTGTATTAAGTCAATCAATATTACAAGGTAAAGTGGGCTGATGCAATCATTTGGCAATTTATGAAGCTATGAATTATTTGGATTAATTTCCACTACAATGACATTCCTCGTGGTTGTACGAATGCTAGAATTAGCAATCTGTAGGTAAACTTGCAACGCCTAACCAAATATAATACTAGTAATTTTGAAAAGAAAAACAAACTTGCTAGCATTCCTAACCAGGTCCAATGAACTTATAACTGTGTCAGCAAAAAGAAACAGTTAGCACGCCCCATGCAACTTTCAGCAAACAAAAACCTTGGCAGAAATGTTTGGGCATTACCGAAATGCGAGGATTACTAAAATACTGAAACAGTAGTTTCTAACCAAATATAACAGTAATTTAAGCTTCAGAAATCTAGATCATTTCAAATCAGGTCAATGAACTTACCTGTCAATTGTAAAGGCTCGTCAAGTCCTTCAGCTTCGTGCTTTGCTTTCCTGGTCGAGACCTACGGCAGTTCAGCAAACCTCCATCATTTCTTTCCTCAACCTCGTTTCCATCTTGGCTTGGTTGATCTTTTTCAACTCGGGTAGTTGAATCTTCTCCATCAGCTTCACTTGCGCTATCATCTCCGCATTCATCCTCATCATCAATGTCTATGTAGTCATCTTCTTCTTCATCATCATCACAATCAATGTAGTCATCCTCATCTTCTTCCAATACTCTCTTCCTTTTCGTTCCATTGCCCTTCCTTCCAAGATGAGAGGATTTCTTGCTTGAGTTAAGGCGACGTATTTCCTCGAACACGGCGCTAGCAGCATCAGATCCATCCAAGATTACATGTTCCTCATCCTCATTCAACCACTCCATCATTGGATTAGCCTCATCAAACATGGTTGTATTCATCATCATTGCACATGGATCAACCTCCTTATATTTATCATTCTCTCTCACCCGGTCCTTGTCTTCTTCAGCACGTATCTTCAAAGGTGTGAAAACAAAATCAGTAAATAACAGCAACGTAAACAACAATGTTTTCTAAGAAAATGGAGGATCATGGTCTCAACACACAAGAGAATTTTATACCTTCAAGTTGTGGCGAACGGATACAAACTTGTGCAGCTTGCCATATAATAGACGATTCCTTTGTTTCGTGTGGACCAAGGCCCAAGCGCTCCAGTTCCTTTCACATCCACTTGACGACACACATTGGGAAACAATTCTCAAGGCATACTTCTGCAGATTGGGAACGTCCCCTCCAAACTGAAACCACCACTCGGCTACCACCGAAAAACAATGAGATTAACGAGTTGCAAATTGGAGGAAAGTGCGACTAAGGATCTGCAAGCATTGTAACTTACTTGGTGACATTTTTTCTGCTGAAATGTGTGCGACCCGTTGACCAAACCTTCCACGACGTTCCCTAAAAGCGCTGATTTCATAAATGGCCAAAGCAGCACTATCAGGGTCAGCTATCTTCTCTATCGCAACTGTTAGTGCAGAAGCGAATTCCGGAATATTGCTCAGATTGACCACATAATGTGTGTTTGGATCAAGGACAGCAGCTGCATAAGAACGGTCTTCCAGCTCCACGCTCCGCCGCGAGTGTCCCGCATACTCCTGCGGGTAGAAGGCGGCGCGTCGGTCTTCGACGACTTCCACGTCGTCGCCGCTCACCGCGACGCCTTGCTCCTCCAGATGTCTTATGTCATCGATGTGCCCCGTCCCGATCAGCACAGTATGATCTATAAGTGCAGGATAATTGACTTCTTCCTCTACAGGGCCGGTGGGGGTGGCTCGTCCCCGCCGTCGCTCAGGCTTCTCCCCACCCTCGGTGGCACCGAGGAAGAGGTCCGAGCCCGGATCAAGGCCGAGGGTTCCTTGATGACGACCAACCAGTGCGTGCGGAGGGCCAATTTTTTGGATGTGGGCGTCCTGTGCCGCGCCAATGACGAGTTTGCTGTCGCGGAGCTCCAGATCACCTGGTCCAAAAAACCACCGGAGCTCCATATCTTTTGTCCGTCCAGGTCCAGCCGGTGGGAGATTAAGCAGCCGTCGGTCGTACTCATGGATTGTCCGGATGATTTTTCCTTGGAGGACTTGCTGTTTCACTGGGATTTTGCTGGATTGACTATTGTCGTGGGATCATGTTCTGCAATGTATTCGACGACAGCCCCGAGATCCGGTTCCTTCAATTCCCTGCAAAAGTGCCCAATCTTCGTAGCAACTGCCACGGCACTGGGTGGGTAGATGTGTGCCAAACAGTGGGTGTCACCAGCTGTGGCGCCATGAAGTTCGTTACCGTTGTCCGTTCGGATGGACAGATTATTGGAGATTTGAAAGGATCTTCTAGCTTCACGGTCACCTCATGGACTTTAAGGATAACAGAATTGAACAAGATGGCGTGGGATAAGACTGATGAGCTTACATCCAATGAGCTCTGGAGTCTTGATGGTTTTGCCGCGACTCTCCCGCACGCCCCGTTGCAGTTTCCTCTCATCAGCATGAATGATCCAAATGTTATATGCTTTGTGCTGAGCCAGAGGGTAGCAGAACACTGTTATTACGATCACTGGTCAGTTTCCGTTGACATCAGCAGGAGGACAGTGAAGGGTTTCTGCCCATATGTCAATCCTGAATTAGAAGAAACTGATGTATCTCGTGAGACCAACTTCTCGAAAGCAAAGTACTGGTACTTCAAGTCGTTTCTTCCTGCCGAGTTCTCTAAACACCTGAATCCTCTTAGCGACAGCGCCAGGTAATTACTTACTCATGTGTGCTGAGGTTCATCATGACTAGCTATTGTGGATTACACTATTGCCTACTGTTTTGATGTTTGAATGATCAAGGCTTATGCTCTTCCTATTGATAACGCGCGAAATTATCTCTGAAAAACTGTGTTTGGCATTTAAGGCAAATTTGTGAAACACACACTGTTATTCACAACTAGCACGATGCCCGTGCGTTGCCACGGAGCCATTGGGATATGAGGTGGTCAAATAACGTTAGTGCTCTTGTGGCCGTTGTGTGATTTACAATTATACTAAAAGATGGCAAAAATACAGTGAGAGGCATGGTGCACCAAAGAATTTCAAATGACCATAGTAGGCTGGAAAGAGACACTAAAACCAATATCGATTTTGAATTGAAGTCACACTTTTGTGTTTGTTATTTGTACCCTTTACAATAAAGTTGGTCTCACATGAAAGTAGTGTATTTGTTTATTTATGATAGATCCAATATATAAGTAAGTACATTTGTTTATATGTTTCTTGGAAGGTTTGCAGTTTTACATGTGTGGATGCATGTATTTGTTTATTTTAAAAAGATGTTGGACCCACATGTGAACTCACCACCAACTTCAATCTTTAAAAGTAGGGAACATATAAGTTCAAGACATTGACATGGTTTTCAGTAATACTTTGACCGTAACAGATCTACTAATACGAATATGATGTTGTCCTGATTGGTAATTCTTTCTATACTGGTGGTTGAACGTATGAATGTTTTACTAGCACAAATTCTGAACTTGTTATATATTTGAATGAGAATGAGTATATCATCAGTAGGTACGGACGCAGGGAAAAACTACAAGTGCTCCCCAATTTTGCTTATCAATTATTGGCCGCGTTTGCTGCCTGTCGTTCAACCAATGAGTAGCATTTTTTTAACCTAGAAATACATAAATGAACTTACTAGTGGTACGCCAGCCAGAAAGATGGGAACACCGATTCGCTCGAGCGTGGCGACGGGCGAGGGTTCACCTACCGCCATTAATGGCAATTACTGCCGGCCATCTCACCCTCGAGCTGCCCCCCTGCTCCACCGCTCGTCTCCATTTGGCTTCGAGCCTCCCCTCCACTCCCAACCTTCGACGCGTGGCGAACATCCTTATCCGTCGGAGGGCCGCGGCGTCTCCTCTTCCTCGGGCTTCGATGGCGGGCGAGAGGAGAAGGATCCGGGTGCGGCGACTTCGCCCGGAGATGGTGTCGCCACCGCGGGCTCTCGACTATCCAACCCCGATGAGGCTGCTGCCATCAGCAGAGCTTCGATCGAAGGAGGCCCGTGCGGAGATGCTGCGGGTGGTTCGGGGGAAATTTCCGGATCGTGCGAGTTGGCCAGCGGTGATGGTGGATATAATCCGCATGGCAACTTTCGCGGAACAGGCTCATTTCTGCGGGGACGAGGGAGGCATGGACTACGAGTTCGTGTATTGGGCGATGCGGGAGGCGGAGGCCACGGATCCAGGAGTGGCGTGGAAATGGAGTCGATTCAAATCGTCGATTCCGTTCCTCCTCAACATCAGGCCGCCGTCGGTGCTGGAGCTGTCTCAGATCCCTCGCGGGGAGCTGCCGCCGGGGGTCGATCCTCCTCAAGCCAATTGATCTCGCGAGCTCCTGGTGGACGTGCTTCGCGACAAACTACTTCGAGGCGAGGACGTCGGGTGGGGGAGGGTCATCACTTTGAACCTCCGCCATGGCCAGGAGATCGAGGTGTGGTTCCTCCTCATCGTAATCGGGTTAGTTGATTTCCTTTTCCTCTCCGGCACATAATTTCAATGACTGGTTGCTGTGATCGTCTGATCACCGATGGGCGTGAGAAAGATCAGAAGAAGACCCCGTGCGACCTTTTGGTTGCTGCTGATAGTAGTAGTATTATTTCAGATTTGGCTTCGGATAAATTTCTGTAGGGATTTGTATCCCACCCCATATCCCTGCATCAGGATCAAATGATCTAGGTGAGTTGAGGCAAGGTTCTGATATTGAATCAGGAAACTCCTCCTCTGTTTTTGTGAATGATGCTAGAGATTGTAATAATAGGTTTGTTCCCCCAATGTTTGAAGTAGAATCCGATAGTTGTTTGGCAATAATTCCTGGGTTTATACCCGAGGACAAAATTCAAGGAATGATAGAACTGTCTGTGAATTCATGTCAGAAGATGGATATGCCAGTTTCTACTGATGGTGAACACAAATTTAGTGACGCTGGTTTTGTAGATGTAAATAGAAAAATGAGCTAAATGAGAAAGAAAATGATATAATTCGCGGGTCAGTGGTGGTTTGCGAAAAAAGGGTTTTAAGGAAGGGAAATAGGAAAGCACACGGGTTGTTTCTGCAAATGTGGGAGCTGCTTTTGATAAAAGTATCAAAGACTGGCCTCTTCTGGGGACAAGGGCAGTCTCTAAACCGTTGATCAGAGGATCTGTGGTGCACAGGAAAACAGGAAAGAGGAATACGCCTTCGGGGTGTAATGTCGGGGTCTCATTATAGCTTTGAGGAGGAGGTGGCTGAGTTTTATGGGCAGCTCTGGGTTATCCCTTCCCCCAATTGCCGCCAGAATAGACGCAGACCGTGTCTGCCCCCTCCCAACCCTAGTTCTATAGGTAGTCGGCTGTTCTGGATCAGGAAAGACATTTTAGATCTGGTTGCTTCTCTGTAGAAGACTGCTATCCTGTAGTTCACCCTGGTAGGTTTGACCCCATCCCAACTGATTTCCAGATCGATAGTGGGGGTTTGTGCCCTGGCAAGCTATCTTTCGTGGGTGCTGTGAAGAAGAAGATGGATCCAAGAGGGGGACATCGCGCTAGGAGACAACCTCCTAGGAAAGGGGATCAGGGGGCTTCTTCTAATCCTCCTGCTGCTCCTACTGCTCCACCCCCAGCTCCTGTGGTGAAGACTGGGGGCCCTGTGCAGAAACCAGTCACTGGTGCTAAGGCTGCTGGTGCTGCTGTGGGACAAGTTGCTGTTCCTGCTTCAACTACACCTGTGGTGCAACCTCTAGATCCAAGGTATAAGGATATGATTTGTTTCAATTGCAGTTGGCCTGGTCATTATGTAGGGAACTGTGTAGAGGCAAAAAGATGTTTATCTGTTCTAGAAATCACAATGTCAACAATTGTGTTGCTTGGGCTAAGCTGCAACCTTCTGCTGAGTTTTTTGGAAGTGCTGCTAATGGGCTTGGTTTCTACCATATTGATATCCCCATGGCTGCAGAATCTAATTGGATGAACTTCAAGAACTGTGCTATTCTTAAAGTTCTTAAAGGAGAGGTTTCTGCCTCTGATCATTCAACTGAATGGAATTTTTTGTAAAGGAAAAGAGTGGCCTTGGCAAATCAGAGAGCTTGAGGAAAACAAATTCCTATTGAGATTTCCCCCTTGGAAGAAGCTTGAGGACCTAATTGAATTCCCAGCTTTTGATCTCCCCATAGATGGTGTTTCTGTCAAGATATGTGAATGGATTGGTATGTTGGATCACTATGAAGAGTTAACTGAGGTATGGATTCAGGTGGAAGGGATTCCTCCAAAGTGGTGTGCTTGGAAGGTGTTTGCTCAAATTGCATCTTGTTTTGGGATACTTGTTGATGTTGATTGGAATGAGATTTTCAAGAGTTTCTATGAAAAAATCAGGATTAAGGTGGCTTGCAGGGACCCCATAAAAATTCCTTTTGAAATATTGGTGGAGATGAAGAAGAAGTTGTACATCCTATATTTTACTATGGAAGGTTTTACTCAGATTGGGGAAGGGTCTGATGGGGATGATGAGGACCCTGATTTAGACATTGATGATGAAGATAATCTGGAGGAGGATTTAAGCCAGGATAAAGATGTTCTGGATGAGGGAGCTGAACCTATTGATGAATTAGACAAAGCTAACTTTCCTACTGGAGAACCTTCTGGTTCTGGTGGAAAAATAGATGACAAGTATATGGCTGCTGCTCAATTTCATCATGTGATGTTGAATGATGACCTTCATGAACAATTCATTGAGGAGGTGGGGAACAAAACCCCAAATGGCCATGGAGAGGAAAGTATTGAGGAGGTTGGTGACTTTATTCAAGAAAACCTGGACATTGGTTCTCACATGGATTATTGTTCTGCTCAACTTAGGAAAATTGAAATGAATGATCCTGATAGAGAGGAGGATATTCTTATGCCTGAGATGGTCTGTCTACCTGAGAAAGTGGCAGTTGGTATTGGTTCTGCCAAAAGATCTTTACTGGAATCTTTGGATATGGTTGAGATGGAGAAAAAAAGGAAGAGTGAATCAAACAAAATGAAGAAATGGGGGCCTGTGCTCTCTTCTATACCAAATACTAGGCAACATGGAAATGTCAAGATTATGGATAAAGCTACAACTTATTTACAGAAGAAAAATCTGGAGATACCTTCTTCTTTTCAAGGTAACTCTTTTACTACTACTTTTGTTAATGTTTTGGCTAGTCAAATTACTAGTATTGATTTGTGTGTGGGGCAAAATGGAGAAGAACAGAGTGATATTATTCAGGATCTTGTTATGTGAGAACAGATTAGATGTTTAGATTTTGCTGATCAAAATCCTGAAACTGTTTTGCCTGTGGACTTATACACTCCTGTTCGTGGAGGAAAAAAATTCAGATTCGGATAATACTTCTAGATCAGTTGACGCTGATGATCTAGATGCTATCTGTCCGAATTTAAGACAACATAAGAGGCTTTGTAGCCTGTCTCACCCCTTCAAGATATCATGATTGGTGCCTTCTGAAATATTAGGGGTTTGGGGCAACCTGGTAAATTACAGCGTCTGAGGGATTTTGTTTGTAAAAACTTGGTAGATTTGGTTGGTTTCTTTGAAACCAAGAGAGAGGTTATTGATAGTAACACTTTAAATACAATTGCTGGTAGTAGGAATTTTTCTTGGCATCAGTTATCTACAATTAAAACGGCTGGAGGTGTCCTTGTGGGCATTAATAATGATTTATTTGATACTATTGGTTTTGTCAACAGAAGATACTGTGTGGTTGCTACTATTAAAAACAAACAAGATGGGAAAGTGTGGCAATTTGTTGCTATATATGGTACTTCTTATAATGAACTTAAAATGGATTTTATTGCTGAACTGCACGATGTGTTGAGTTGTGCTACTTATCCCATTCTCCTGGGTGGGGACTTCAATCTGGTTAGGTCTGATTTGGATAAAAGTAATGGTGTTATAAACTATTCTACATCCTTTCTTTTCAATGATTGGGTTAATAAATGGGGTCTAATGAAGATTAATGTTGCTAACAGGAAATATACTTGGTGCAACAATCAGAATGACCCTATTTATGCTACTATTGATAGAGTGTTTACATCCCCTTCCTGGGATGCTATTTTCCCACTATCTGTACTGAGGGCTTTACCTAGGATTGGTAGTGATCACACCCCGCTAATATTAGATACTTTGGCTCGAAGGGTTGTCTCTCCTAAACTGTTTCGGTTTGAGAAGTGGTGGTTGGATCAACCTGACTTTCGGGGTGTGGTTATGAATAATTGGAATACTCCATGTTTAGGGGATAAAGCTGTTGATGTTTGGATCATTAAAACCAAACGTCTCAGGAAGAAAATTAAAGGTTGGAGTGCTAATATAGAAGCTGCTATCAAGAAGAAAAAGAGGGATTTGATTCAGGAATTTGATATACTTGATGTTTTTGCTGAATCTAACCGTGTTTCTCAGGACGATCTAAAGCGTATGAAGGAGATTAAATCCGAATTAGAAGTTATAATGAGAAAAGAAGAATCTGCTTTGTGGCAGAGGTCTAGGGATAGGAGAATTAAAGAGGGGGACAGGAATAATGCATATTTTCATGCTTTGGCCAATTACCGACATCGTAAGAATCATCTATATGAGTTGATGGGTGATCATGGTCTTGTTTTTAGTACTGAAGAGATGTTACCTATTGCTACTGCCTATTACAAAAATTTATTTGCTAAAGAAGAAAGACATAACATTCAGCTGGCCCCTGCCTTTTGGCAGGAGGATGAAAAGATTTCTGACTGTGAAAATGATGAGCTTCAAAAGCATATATCTGAGGAAGAGGTTAAGGAGGCTATTTTTAGTTCTTATGCTAGTGGTGCTCTTGGTCCTGATGGATTTTCCTTTCTCTTTTACCAGTCTTTTTGGGAAGTGATCAAATCTGATCTTATGGCCATGGTGAAAGATTTTGAGGAGGGCAATCTGGAACTACATAGACTAAACTTTGCTTTAATCATTCTTCTCCCTAAGGAACCAGAAGCTAATACTATGAAAAAGTTTAGACCTATCAGCCTTAGCAATTGTGTGGTTAAGATTTTGTCAAAAATTCTTACCAATAGATTGTCTCCTATCTGCAATAGGCTGATTTCCCCAAATCAAACTGCTTTTATCAAGGGCAGATATATTCTTGAAAGTGTGGTCCTTGCTCATGAAGTGATTCATGAGGTTAAAAAATCTAATAGACCCGGGCTTGTGCTCAAATTAGATTATGAAAAAGCATATGATACTCTCCTTTTTTTAGAGGATTCTGTTGAAAAGGCTAAGAATTTTAAATGGATTTTTTCATGTTTTGAGAATCTCTCTAGGATGAAAATCAATTTTCATAAAA
Source organism: Hordeum vulgare subsp. vulgare (assembly GCF_904849725.1). Taxonomy (NCBI): domain Eukaryota; kingdom Viridiplantae; phylum Streptophyta; class Magnoliopsida; order Poales; family Poaceae; genus Hordeum; species Hordeum vulgare. The sequence continues at coordinate 65,805,320 of NC_058522.1, forward strand.
GTGACCTAATTACTATTAATGTGGATGAGTGTAGGGCTAAGTCTTTTGCCCAGATTTTTTGCTGTAATATAGGATCTTTTCCTATTAAATACCTTGGGGTGCCTCTTCACTATGATAAGTTGAGGAGGGAAAACTTACAACCTTTGATTGATAAGATCATCAAGGGCATTTCTGGTTGGTTGGGTAGATATCTTACTTTCAAGGGGAAAATTGTGTTGTTGTGTGCTTGCATTGTGAGCATCCCTGCTTATCTCATGGCATTTGTGAAGTTCCCCAAATGGGCTATCAATGCCATTAACTCCCAGATGGCTCATTTTTTGTGGGGCAATGTGGGGGATCAACATAAGTTCCATTTGGCCAAATGGGGCTTGGTGTCTAGGAAGAAAGATTTTGGAGGTTTAGGCATACCGAATATTAGAGATTATAATATGGCATTGTTGGCTTCCTAGGGAAGAGATTTTTTATGAATAATTCTGGGGACTGGAAAAATGTGATTACTTATAAATATGATGTGAATTGTACAAATATTTTTTGGACCAAAACAAAATTTGGGTCTCCTTTCTGAAAAGTGTTTCCTGGGCCTTACAAGCTTCTAGAAATTTTTATCATTGGAAGATTGGAAATGGTGCTATTATAAGCTTCTGGCATGATGTGTGGGCTGGGGAATGTTCCCTTAAAGTTAGTTTTTGGAAATTGTTTACATTTGTAATCAACAAGAATGTGTTGTGGCCCAGGTTTGGGATGGGATAACACTTAGACTATCATTTAGAAGGTGTGTTGATCATAGTGGACTAAGTGACTGGGAAATGCTAATTTATCACATAAAGAATTACCCTCTATCTGATTCTCTTGATACTCCTGTGTGGGATTTGGAATCAAAAGGCATTTACTCTGTTAAATCTTTTTATAAGTGTATCAACTTTGGAGGGGTGGTGTCTCCTTTTGGAGATTCTCTATGGAAAACTTTGTGTCCTCAAAAAATTCATGTGTTTTTGTGGCTGTGTCTATATAACAAATAATTGACTAGAGATAATGTGGCTAAAAGGATAATAATTGAGGATAAATCTTGCCTATTTTGTAGTGAAGATGAATCCATCCAGCATTTATTTTTGACTGTGTGAATTCTAGTCTGATTTGGGATATTATATCTGATTTCTTTAAGATCTGCAGATTAAGTTGCATTAGTGAGGTTGCTTCCTTTTGGAAAGTCAATAAACAGAGGCCTGTTCTTAACTTGGTAATTGCTGCCTCCTTGTGGAGTATGTGGAAGTTAAGAAATGAATTCTGTTTTCAGGGTTGCAAGTGGAAAAGTCTGGACTGCAACATTGCCAAGCTAAGAGGGATTTTACTTCGCTCGGAAGTTCTCTGTGGCGTTGCTCAGCAAACCGAACTGAAGCAGTTCATTCGACTGCTGGACAAGCGCCGGGGGGAGATTCTGAGGATTGCGTGGCGATGATCTGAAGACTATCCTTATCCTTAGTTTCTTTTTCTCCTTAGCAGTTTATCTTGGCTTGTAATAAATAAGTAGACTATGCACTTTACAGGACAGCTTCCTTTGTTGGGGTCTGCCTGTGGTTTTTCAGGTTGGTGTGGTAAAACTGCTATGTAGTTGGTTATGGGCTGTTTTTTGCTCCATTTATAAAAGTGGGGTAGGGGGGAAACCCCTTTCATTCAAAAAAAACTTACTAGTGTTTGATCCCCGCACCTTCATATTTTAGTAACTTATAAGCAACATCTTCTGTTAATAAGGTGCCTCTTTCGGCATTGTTGATAGGAGAGATACCAAGGTATAGATAACCCAGGAAGCCTTTGGAGAAAAGGTGCATGGATTTTGTTTAATAGTGTATGCAGCTTCCTATCTTTATGGATCTGTCGATCTGATAATGAATGTGATCCTAAGTTTTTGTTGTGCTTGAACAGAGCCCCCCCAATGTATCCATGGGAGTAGTGGATTCAAACCTGGTCTAATTGTCAACATTTATGCTTCCTCCTAGTCTTATTACTGTAGAACATATAATTCTTTGTCTTGCAACTCTGTCCTGCTCCCACCATGATGGACTCCATAGTCCATCTGTCTTCGAATCCACAGCTTACGTAAGAGCATCTCCAACCGGACTGGACCAATTTGGCCACTCATATGTCTGTGGACATTGTCTGGACAGTGTCCAGGTGTGTCCACTTTGAACCCTCATTTGTCCATCCACACAGCCATATCCCCCATATTGTCCGGTCAAACGTATATAATTGGTGGAAATGAAGAGAAAGAGAAAAGAAAGAATAAAGAACGAGATAGAGTGGTCTGGGGTGGGCCGCGTCCAACGTGACGGACTGCCCGGACACCCGCATATCTTCCCCATATATGGGCTGAATTGAGGGTTCGTAGACAGTCCGGACATGAGAGCGATTTGAGGGATCCAGTTGGGTGGTGTTTTTTCTTCTCATATCTTCCCCACATATGAGGGCAGTTTGAGGGGTCCAGTTGAAGATGCTCTAACGCACTCCCCTGCAGCACCACGGCCATGGATCCTCTTCACCACCAAAACTGTAGCTTCAACTTCTGCTGACAATCACATGTAGGTCCGGCTAGTGCGCATAACTGTCCATTGTAGCACCAGCGATCCATTTTGCCATACACTCGTAACTGGAGAAAGGGAGAATTATTTAAAGGGTTTAATCTAGTTTTATGAGCCAAGGTGTAAATGTGGCTTCATAGTCCAGTTGAATCGTATACTTCAGTGGGCGGGGCTTGCTCGGGTCTCTCGGGCTACGGGCTAAGCGAGCTGGCACTCGGGGGCGGCTCGCTTGTCGAGACCCTTGCCTCCGACAGGCAACAACGACGAGTTCGGCAACATGGTCCGCCCACGATCGTATCCTCCGTCCGTCGGGTGGTGGTGAAGCGGTTCGCTCGCCATGAGCAGCGCATCGTGCGCATTCAGGTTCCCCACGTGAACGTAGGCTGAGGCAGAGGCCGCTGGAGACGTACCAGGGCGACCTCCTTGATGTGCCGGTGGCCAGAGGAAGCCCTGCTGCCCGTGCGCGGCGGGGGCGAAGACGGTGGTGGCCACAACGCTGGTAGGCCGGTAACGGCCATCCGACGCTGAGCTCTCGGGGCGCATGCGGTGAGTGTCAGTCATGGGGTCGGTGAAGTTGGGAGAGACTGGAGTGGGAGACTGGTTGCGCACCCCTACCTGGCATGCCAAATGTCGGAATTGGGGCTCAACAAACCCAAGGAAAGGTTTGAACACTAGGTTGCACTCGCTCTCCAACCCTGTTCAACCTCTCGACCCCACGGCGACTCTCCGACGTCCTGAACTAGGAGACGAGGTAGAGCACACGACAGCTAACTTTGGTTCGGGCCACCTTGCGGTGTAAAATCCTACTCCTGCTTGTGGTGGCATTGCTTTAGGTGGAAGACAAGTATAAAGGTGGGTTCTTGCCCTAGCAGGGGGACGAAATTGGATCGCGTTCTATGGAGACCGGGCCTCTCCTATATACCGTGGTCTCTAACCCGTCCAACTGCCGTTGGGTCTGGCAGGACGGGGCGACTATCGCCAGCCGGCCGACAACACAATGACCGGGCGGGGCATCTACCGCCAGCCGGCCCAGGGGGCTAGTCGGCCCCCAAACGTCTTGGAGAAGGATTTCCTCCGCTTTGGTATACCCAGGGGCCATTTCCCCATAAGTACCCTCGAAACCATTTAGGTCCGAAGGCCTCCGAGCGAGGGGGCCCAGCGGTTTCCCCCACCCCTAGAGGATTGTTGTTGGAGTTGACGCGCCCGTCGGAACCGGTGGGCGAGACGATCGGCCACCGGCCGGCTTGGGCGATAGCCAGTCGAGGGCCAACCGGACACCACAACGCGTGGGGCAGCTGCCGGCTGAGGGCCAGTCGGAAGCCCCGGCGTCTGGGCCCCTGCGTCGATGCTTCGGGATCGGCGTCGGCTGACGCGGCTGCGTGTGGCCCGGTAGTGGGGGCGGGCCCGCCACCACGCACGTAACCGGACGTCGCTACACACCGTTTTGAGTCCAACCACACACGCACGCGCCTGCGGCATCGCTAAAACCTTGTTTGTAAAACTGTGTATCAAATATTCTCGGATTGGGTTGGAAGTTGGCGTGTGGTCTTATTTTTATGTAGGTAGGTCGTCTGCCAATTTTCGTCGCAATCGGAGCTCGTTTGATACGCGTATCATTTATTATATAGCGACATTATAGCTGGTTTAATTGCCGGACGTTCGGTGTTTTAAAAACTCGGTCACGGGCCGCACCATTTCCCTCTCATCCCTACATAGCCCAACCACACACCCCATTAGAGCCATCTAGTCACTTCCTCCGTTCGTGGTCGTCAGATCGCGATCGGACGGACGAGGTCCAACCCACCATAGACCAAACCCTATATAAGAACCATCCCATTGAGGAGTTGTCCCACTCCACTAGGGTTTCTCCCTAGCCATTTTGCAGCCACCCCCCCCGAAAGAAAAACCCCACCTGCTAGCTCCACCTCCTCTCTCTTCCGAAATCCATCTCTGGGTCAGATCTGGATGACTGGATCCCCATCCAACGGCCCAAAATCACCCCAAACCCCACCTACCGGACATGTCCGAGTTGGACATGTCCGGGCGACCACACGCACCCCGAGCCATGCCCTCAACCTCTCGCAGCCATGAGGAGCCCGAGCTCCATCACCCGAGCCCTTGCATCCACGCGTCGTCGCCCGTGCAGGTTCGCCAGAGCCCCGCCGGCCGCCGCCGGAGGTCACCGCGCTGCCAGCCCCGCAGCCGCCCCCTCGCTGGACGGAGCCACGCAGCTGTGGCTCGACCACGTCGCCACCGCCATGGAGGTCATCTGCTCCGTCCTCCTCCTTCTTCTCGCCGCCATCCAGCCCGTGGATCCGGCCGGTCCCTCGTCGGTGACCGCCGCCTCAACGCCCTTGCCTTTCCGCGCCGGCCACCGGAGCTGCCGGACGCTGCCAGCCCCGATCTGATCGGGTCGGGAGGACGACCGTTGTCGCCTTTTGCCAGATGAGCCACAACCGGCCCAGTTGGCCCAGCCGAGGCCCAGGTCCACCCTAAGCCTAGCACCGAGCCGGCCTAGTGGCCTCTAGTGAGCACCCCGTTCTATCTCACGCCCCCGCGCGCGTTTTAGTTATCTTACGCTCACCCTTGTTGGCCCACTAGCTGCAGATTCGGGCCGTGTAGTTTTTTTAGGACCTGCAAATTTATTAATTTCAGAAAAAGCATTGATTTTAAAATGTCCGTAGTTTTAAACCGTACGTCGGATCACGACAAATTTTATATGTAAAACGTGTAGATTTTCGCGTTGAATAATATTTTCCAACTCTCATGTATATTTAAAATTGTTAGACATGTTGTGTGCATCGGTTTGTGTGTTGACGTGATAGAAACAGTTTAATTCGTAGCTAGATAACCGTAGCTCCGTTGGAGATGAGCTATATATGTAAACCGACTAGAATGACGTGTAGTTTCTCGTGAACTACTTTGTTTTGTCGCTTAACAAACATAAAATGCAGTTAGGACAGATCTGAACATACTACAAAGTTAACGCGTGGGGTTAGTTCGGAGATGCTATATGTCGTTTCCGGCCTCATTTAAAATGCCTAGATAGGTAGATTATTTGTGCTTTACCCCTTGCCATGTTTAAACAACATTTAATGTTGTTGTTTACTTAAACGGGAGCGAACTAAATAATTCAATTGTGGAGTTTCGTCAATATGCAACTCGTTCGAGTGGCGCATTATCCAAATCCACTAACTCAAGTTCGTTCATCACGTGAGTTGAGTTTAGCTTCAATAGTGAACATCTCCATGTTGATCATATCAACTATATGATTCATGCTCGACCTTTCGGTCTCTTGTGTTCCGAGGCCATGTTTGTACATGCTAGGCTCGTCAAGTTTAACCCGAGTGTTCCGCGTGTGCAACTGTTTTGCTCCCGTTGTATGTGAACGTTGAGTCTATCACACCCGAACAACACGTGGTGTCTCGAAACAACGAACTGTCGCAACGGTGCATAGTCGGGGGAACACAATTTTATCTTGAAATTTTAGTGAGGGTTCACCTTATAATGATACCGCCGTCCTAAGCAAAACAAGGTGCATCAAAGGATTAACATCACATGCAAATCATAAGTGACATGATATGGCCATGAACTTGTGCTTCTTGATCTCCATCACCAAAGCACCGACATGATCTCCATCGTCACCGGCGCTGCACCATGATCTCCATCATCATGATCTCCATCATCGTGCTGCTATCGAGGTTGTCGCGCTATCTATGCTATTACTACTAAAACTACAACCTAGCGATATAGTAAAAGCATCTGCAAGCACAAACGTTAGTTTAAAGACAACCCTATGGCTCCTGTCGGTTGCCGTAGCATCGACGTGCAAGTCGATATTTAACTATTACAACATGATCATCTCATACATCCAATATATCATATCATGTATTTGGACATATCACATCACATGCATACCCTGCAAATTCAAGTTAGACGTCCTCTAATTTGGTGTTGCATATTTTACGTGGCTGCTATGAGTATCTAGTATGATCACATCTTACTTAAGCAAAGCCACAACGGTGATATGCAAATTGCTATTTAACCTTCTCCAAGGACCGCCTCGGTCAAATCCGATTCAACTAAAGTTGAAGAAACAGACATCCGCCAGTCATCTTTATGCAACAAGTTGCATGTCAGTCGATGAAACCGGTCTCTCGTAAGCGTACAAGTAAAGTTGGTCCAGGCCGCTTCAGTCCAACAATGTCGTTGAATCAAGAAAAGACTAAGGATGGCAGAAAATTGAACATCAACGCCCACAAACTCTTTTGTGTTCTACTCGAGATATCATCTACGCATGAACCTAGCTCTGATACCACTGTTGGGGAACGTTGCATGGGAAACAAAAAAAATTCTATGCACACGAAGACTTATCATGGTGATGATCATCTATGAGACAGAGACCGGATCCACATACCGTTGTAGATCGCTAAGAGGAAGCGTATATAACGCGGTTGATGTAGTGAAACATCTTCACGATCCATATCCCAACCCATCCCGCGATCTCATCACGATCCGTCCCGCGATCCCATCATGATCCATCCCGATCTAGTGACGAACGGACGACACCTCCGCGTTCAGCACACGTACATCTCGATGACGATCCCCGCCTTCTTGAACCAGCAAGATGGGGAGGAGAGGTAGATGAGTTCTCTAGCACGACGGCGTGGTAGTGGTGGTGGTGATACTATTCCAGCAGGGCTTCGCCTAAGCATCGCCGAACTAGACTATAGGAAAAACAGATGTAGAGAGAAGTAGAGGGATCACGTGGCAATTAGGGTTAGGGCTGCCTCTAATTCCTCTAGTATATATAGGAGGGAGGGAGGGGAGGAGGCAGCCTCAAACTCTCAAGGTTTGGCTGAAATTGGAGGTGGAGGAGTCCTACTCCAATCCTACTAGGAGTAGCATTCCTCCTCTCCACTTGGAAACCATTTCCTCCTCTTCCACCTTTGGGTTTTTTCCTTCTCAAACCTCATGGGCCTTAGTGGGGGATTAGGGCAGCCCACCGGGGGCTGGTTTGTCGCCTCCCACAGCCTATGAGGCCCCTCGGGGCGTGACACCCCTCCCGATGGTCACCGATACCCTCTCTGCAATCCCGGTACACTACCGAAGTACCCGAAACTTTTCCGATGATCAAAATAGGACTTCTTATATATCAATCTTTACCTCTGGACCATTTCGGAGCTCCTCGTGACATCTGGGATCTCATTCGGGACTCTGAACAACTTCCAGTTACCAACACCTATAACTCAACTATGTTGAAACATCACCGAACCTTAAGTGTGCAGACCCTGCGGTTTGAGAACTATGCAAACATGACCTAAGACACTCCCCGGTCAATAACCAATAGCGGGACTTGGACGCCCATATTGCCTCCTACATATTCTACGAAGATCTCTATCGGTTGAACCTCTATGTCAAGGATTCAGTTAATTCCGTATGTTGTTCCCTTTCTCATTCGGTATGTTACTTGCGCGAGATTCGATCGTTGGTATCTCTATACCTAGTTCAATCACGTTACCGGCAAGTCTCTTCACTTGTTTCATAATACAAGATCCCGTGACTAACTTCTTAGTCACATTGCTTTCAAGGCTTATTGTGATGTTGTATTACCGAGTGGGCTCCGATATACCTGCTACGTCGATAGAAACCTTCTGTCGTCTCTTGAGCTTGCGTTGGTTTTCCCTTGAAGAGGAAAGGGTGATGCAGCACATGAGCAGTAACTATTTCCCTCAGTTTGAGAACCAAGGTATCAATCCAGTAGGAGAATCTCGTCAAGTCCAGAGTACCTGCACAAACACAAAGAGCTTCCACCCAACGCTATAAAGGGGTTGTCAATCCCTTCAAGATTGATTGCAAAGTGAGATCTGAAGGCGGAAAGTGCAACGAAGAAAAAGAGTAAGGCTGGAAATATGGTGTGGAGTAGACCCGGGGGCCATAGTGTTCACTAGAGGCTTCTCTCAAAATAGCAAATATTACGGTGGGTGAACAAATTACTGTCGAACAACTGATAGAACCACGCAAAGTCATGACGATATCTAAGGCAATGATCATGCATATAGGCATCACGTCCGAGACAAGTAGACCGATACTTTCTGCATCTACTACTATTACTCCACACATCGACCGCTATCCAGCATGCATCTAGTGTATTGAGTTCATGACAAACAGAGTAACACCTTAAGCAAGATGACATGATGTAGAGGGATAAACTCAAACCAATGATGAAAATCCCATCTTTTTACCCTTGATGGCAACAACACGATGCGTGCCTCGCTACCCCTTCTGTCACTGGGTGAGGTCACCGCACGGTATGAACCCAAAACCAAGCACTTCTCCCATTGCAAGAATCATAGATCTAGTTGGCCAAACAAAACCCACAACTCAAAGAGAATTACAAGGATATGAAATCATGGATAAAAGAGATAAGAAGAAACTCAAATAAGGTTAATAGATAATCCGATCATAAATCCACAATTCATCGGATCTCGACAAACACACCGCAAAAGAAGATTACATCGGATAGATCTTCATGGAGAACTTTGTATTCAAAATCCAAGAGAGAGAAGAAGTCATCTAGCTACTAGCTATGGACCCGTAGGTCTATGGTGAACTACTCACGCATCATAGGAGAGGTCATGGTGTTGATGAAGAAGCCCTCCGTATCCGAATCCCCCCTCCGGCATGGCACCAAAACGTGTCCCAGATGGGATCTTGCGGAGACAGAAGCTTGCGGCGGCGGAAAAGTACTTTCGATGATCTCCCGAATTTTTCTGGGATTTTAGGGAATTTATAGGCGAAAGTCCTAGGGCAGAGGTGGCCCAGGGAGCCCACAAGCATGGGAGGCGCGGCCCCCCTGGCCGCGGCTAGGGGGCTTGTGGGGTCCCTGCAGGCCCCCTGCCCTGATTCTCAGGCTTCCCGATCTTTTTATGTTTCGGAAAAAATCTTTTTGGCAGTTTCGTTCTGTTTGGACTCCGTTCAAAATCCTCCTCTGAAAGGGGTCAAAAACATGGAAAAAACAGGAAGTGGCACTTGGCGCTGAGTTAATAAGTTAGTCCCAACAAAATATAAAAGGCATACAAAACATCCAAAGTTTCACAACATAATAGCATGAAACCATAAAAAGTTATAGATACGTTGGAGACGTATCAAGCATCCCCAAGCTTAACTCCTGCTCGTCCTCGAGTAGGGAAGTGATAAAGACTGAATTTTTGATGTGGAATGCTACCTAGCATAGTTGTCCTTTGCAACTTCTTTCATGTGACATGAATGTTCATATCCGTAAGATTCAAAACAATAGTTTGCTATTGATATGAAAACAATAATACTTCAAGCAAACTAGCAAGGTAATCATGAACTTTCAAAATAACAAGGCCAAGGAAAGTTATCCCTACAAAATCATATAGTCTGGCTATGCTCCATCATCCTCACACAACTAATGTAAATCACGCACAACCCTGGTATTGGTCAAGTAATTGTTTTCGCATGCTTACTTTCTCAAACTTTTTATAACTATCACGCAATACATGAGCGTGAGCCATGGATATAGCACTATAGGTGGAATAGAGTGTGGTGGTGGTTGTGAGACAAAAAGAAGGAGATGGTCACATTGACTCGGCGTATCAAAGGGCTATGGAGATGCCCATTAATAGATATCAATGTGAATGAGTAGGGATTGCCATACAAGGGATGCACTAGAGCTATAAGTATGTGAAAGCTCAAAAGGAGAACAAGTGGGTGTGCATCCAACTTGCTTGCTCACGAAGACCTAGGGCAATTTTGAGGAAGCCCATCATTGGAATATACAATCCAAGTTATATAATGAAGATTCGCACTAGCATATGGTAGTGACAAAGCAAGAAGCTCTCAATCATGAAGAACATGGTGCTACTATGAAGCACAAGTGTGGAAAAAGATAGTAGCATTGTCCCTTCTCTCTTTTTCTTTTTTTTATTTGGGCTCTAGGGCCTCTCTTTTTTCCTTTTTTTGTTTGGGCTCTTTGGCCTCTTCTTTTTTCCCTCACACGGGACAATGCTCTAATAATGATGATCATCACACTTTTTATTTACTCACAACTCAAAGCTTAGAACAATGATGACTCTAAAGGAAATGCCTCCGGCAGTGTACCGGGATGTGCAACGATCCTCCGGCAGTGTACCGGGATGTGCAACGATCTAGCTTGGCGTATGACGTTCAAACATCTCGCTGGCTATCTTACGATCATGCAATGGCAATATGAGAGTGACAGCACAATTCATGAGACGGAACGGTGGGAGTTGTATGGCAATATATCTCGGAATGGCTATGAAAATGCCATAGTAGGTAGGTATGGTCGCTGTTTTGAGGAAGGCATATGGTGGGTTTGTGCACCGGCGAGAATTGCGCGGCACTAGAGAGGCTAGCGATGGTGGAAGGTGAAAGTGCATGTATACCATGGACTCACATTAGTCATGAAGAACTCACATACTTGTTGTGAAAGTTTTTATTAGTAATCGAAACAAAGTGCTAAACACATACTCCTAGGGGAAGGGTTGGTAGGTGTTAACCATCGCGTGATCCCGACCTCAACACAAAGGATGACAATCAATAGATCAATTATGCTCCGACTTCCTAACATAGTCGTTCACCATACGTGCATGCTACGGGAATCACTAACTTCAACACAAGTATTTCTAGATTCACAACACCCTACTAACATAACTCTTAATATTACCAAATCCACGTCTCAAAACTAATTGAGACGAATCAAAACTTCTCTTTCTACTCAATGCACATGAAGATGGAGGTTTTTGTATCCTCTTTGGGTACCTATCACCTTTGTAACTACTTTCATAGCATAAGCCAACTACCAAGTCACGCACCGTCGTGCTCTAAAAGATATAAGTGAAGCACATAGAGCAAAATTATCTAGCTCAAAAGATATAAGTGAAGCACTATGAGCATTCTAGCAAAATCACGATGAGTGCATGTATCTCTATCTCAAAAAGGTGTGCAGCAAGGATGATTGTGACACAACAAAAAAGAAAGGACTCCTACGATACAAGACGCTCCAAGCAAAACACATATCATGTGGTGAATAAAAATGTAGCTCCAAGTAATGTTACCGATGGATTGAAGACGAAAGAGGGGATGCCTTCCCGGGGCATCCCCAAGCTTAGGCTTTTTGGTGTCCTTGAATTTGGCTTGGGATGCCTTGGGAATCCCCAAGCTTGAGCTCTTTCCACTCCTTATCTCTTTGTACATTAGAACATCACCCAAAACTTGAAAACTTCACAACACAAAACTAAAACAGAAACTCATGATAACGTTAGCACAAGAAAACAAACTACCACCACTTTATGTACTGTAGCAATCTTGATTTCTATTTATATTGGTGTTGGGCTACTGTATTCTCACTTTTCCATGGCTAGTACCCCCCCCCCGATACTATCCATAGTTTCATCAAAACAAGCAACCAACTCAACAAAAACAGAATCTGTCAAAAACAGACCAGTTTGTAGCAATATGTATACTTCGTATACTTCTGTTACCTCAAAAATTCGGAAAACTTAAGACTGCCTGGGCAAAAGGCATATCAACCAGTAGCAAAAAGAATCAACTCCAAAGCTCTTTCTGAATAAACATGAAAAATCATCTCGTGAGCGAAAAGTTTCTGTCTTTTTCCAGCAGGATCAAACAACCATCACCAAGACTAGTCATAAAGGTTTTGCTTGGCTCAAACACAAAAAGAAACACAAAAAACACAATCATAACAGAATTATGATGGTGTGGACACAACAAAACAGAAAGAAAAAAATTTCATTGGGTTGCCTCCCAACAAGCGCTATTGTTTAACGCCCTTAGCTAGGCATAAGGCAATAGAATCACGTATCGTCGTCTTTGGTGCTCAAACCATAAGTGGCCCTCATCATGGATTCATAAGGCAATCTTATTTTCTTTCTAAGAAAGTGCTCCATGCCCTTCTTTAAAGGAAATTGAAATCTAATATTCCCTTCCTTCATATCGATGATAGCACCGATAGTCCTTAGGAAAGGTCTACCAAGAATAATAGGGCATGTAGGATTGCAATCAATGTCAAGCACAATGAAATCCACGGGTACATAGTTCCTATTTGCAATAATAAGAACATCATTGATCCTTCCCATGGGTTGCTTGAGAGTAGAATCCGCAAGATGCAAATTAAGAGAACACTCTTCAATCTCATTAAAACCTAGAACATCATATAAAGACTTTGGAATCACGGAAACACCAGCACCCAAATCACACAAAGCATTGCATTCATAGTTTTTGATTTTGATTTTGATAGTAGGTTCCCACTCATCATGAAGTTTCTAGGGATAGAGACTTCCAATTCAAGTTTATCTTCAAGAGATTTTATCATGGCTTCGACGATATGATCAGTAAAGGCCTTGTTTTGGCTATAATCGTGTGGAGAGTTTAGCATGGATTGCATCAAGGAAATGCATTCAATCAAGGAGAAACTATCATAATTTAATTACTTGAAATCCAAAGTAGTAATTTCATTACTACTCAAAGTTTTAATATCTTCTACTCCACTTTCAATGCTTTCAGCATCAAGATAGATGGACTCCAAATCATTAGGGCGTTTTTCAACCAAAGTGGATTCATATCCAGCCCCATCATCATTAGGTTTGACACAAGAAAAAAGATTCAATGGGAGTCACACCAAGCACTTTAAGATCTTCGTGATTCTTATCACGAGAACACGCCTTTTTAAGCCATTCATGTCTAGCACGAATTTGGGCGGTTCTTTCTTTGCTCTCAATCATGGAAACACACATTGCTTTCAAAGTTTCATCCATATTGATCTTGGGAGGAGCACATCTAACTTTCAAAGCATCAATATCACTAGACATTCTATCAATGCTCTTAGCCAAATCGTCAATTTTGAGTAGTTTTTCCTCTATGGACGCATTGAATTTTCTTTGCGAGTTGACAAACTCTTTGATATTACTCTCTAGATCAGAGGGTAATCTATTGTAATTTACATTTGTATTGTTGTAGGAGTTGCCAAAGTTATTAGAGGAGTTACTAGGAAAAGTCCTAGGAACATAGTTTCCTCTAAAAGCATTGTTGTTGCCAAAATTATTCCTACCAACAAAGTTAACGTCCAAGCTAGCGTTGCTACTCTCAATTAAAGAAGACAAGGGCATATCATTAGGATATAAAGGAGCACTTCTACTAGCAACCAAATTCGTTAACTCGTCCATCTTAGCACTCAACGAGTTAATTTCTTCTATAGCGTGTACCTTCTTACTAGTAGGTGACCTTTCAGTGTACCACTGAGAGTAGTTCATCATGATATTGTCTAGGAGTTTCGTGGCTTATCCTAATGTGATTTCCATGAACATTCCACCTGTGGCGGAGTCCAAGATATTTCTAGAAGCGAAATTCAAGCGAGCATAGAATATTTGTATAATCATCCAAAGACTCAAGCCATGAGCGGGACTATTTCTAATCATCAATTTCATTCGATCCCAAGATTGTGCAACGTGTTCATGATCAAGTTGCTTAAAATTCATGATATCATTACAGAGAGTGATAATCTTAGCCGGCGGAAAATACTTGGATATATAAGCATCTTTGCACTTATCCCAAGAATCGATACTATTTTTCGGCAAAGACAAAAACCAAGTGTCGTGGGTATAAGTCTGACAGTAGATGTGTAGGGTACGAAAGGATGGGCAGAGCCTTAGCTACGGCGGGGTTGTATGAGTTCAGGCCCCTCTACGGTGGAGATAACAGCCCTACGTCTCAGTGCTCTGGGAGCTTTTTGTCGAGTGGAATATGGATTACAGTGAATTGCTAACTCTTGCACTAGTGGGGAAGGGCGGCTTATATAGAGTGCGCTGCCCTCCACAACGGTTCGGTGTACAGGGGTGGAGTAGTGGCGAATAAATGCCTACGTTACAGGTAACATATGTCTTAAATGCTAATAAAGGCACAGGGAAACGTACGACCGTTTCCCTCTAGGGGGGTTACGATGCACAGAGTGGAATCCAGTCGGTTAGTTTGATACACTCCGAATGCTCACCTCCGACTGGATGGTGGAGGATCCTTTACCGACTGGATGATGGGAAGTCCTTACTTCAGTCGGAACTGACTAAGGGCCTTATCCCTTATGAAGGGTAGTCCTTGGGTAGGACTTATAGGGCAGGCCTATGACCCTACCCTAGGACTATAACCCCATCATTAGTCCCCGAATGGATTGGGGTTGGAACGACGAAGCGATGCTTGGAGTACGGATCCGACTGGTACGGATGCGACTTTGACGTTGCTTGCCTCGATCCATTTTATCTTCTTTGACCAACGATCCGAGTGGAAGTATTTGTGAAACAAACTATCGGGGACCGAGTTCTTCCGTGGTATCTTCTGACGTGACCAGTCAACTGACAGCGACGGATTTTCCGGGATCCTCAAATTTCGGTTGCCGCGCGCTCAGCGGGGATGACGACATCGCGCTCGAGTAGTACCTGACGCCTTGATTCCCGCGCCTTCATCTTCTCCACTAATATCGCCGCGACCGGTCGGGGGATAAGATTTCGGGGCCACTTGCCAGTGACCCAGTCGGAACCTTATTTAACCCTCCGCGGCGAGGGTTTTTGCGTTACACTTGCATTTGCTCCGCTCCTCTCGCCATCCCTTGCGCATCCTGAGCTCCTTCCCTCTCCTTCTCCCTCGCGAATCCGCAGCCTCCGCCATGACAAAGGGGCAGACTAGCAAGCTAGAAGCGAAGAAGAAGAAGGGGAAGGCAGCGGCTCCTTCTCAGCGGCGGCAGCGAGCGCTACCGGCGGGTTGGATCCAGGGGGATTTCCTCCCCTCCACAGTGACGGAGGAGAACCTGCTGGAGTTGGTGGAGCATGGGATGATTGCGCATAAGTCGTGGAGGTTGCCGGCGGAAGGCGAGACCGAGCCGGCGCCCCGGGAGGGGGAGCGCGTCTTGCTGCTGAGCCATGTGCACAGAGATTTCTCTCTGCCTCCTCATCCCTTCTTCAAAGGTATCATGAACCACTTCGGGGCGCAGCTCCACCATTTTCCTCCCAATGCCATAGCTCATCTCTCTGCCTTCGTCGTTCTGTGCGAGTGTTTCATCGGCTGTCCTCCCCATTGGGGGCTTTTCAAACACATCTTCTCTGCTAGATCCCAGACTATCAAACGACTTAGCCAGTCGGATGACAAAACCCACCTTCTCCAGCTCTGCGGAGGCTTAGGCTTCCAAAAGAAAAGTAAGAGTAGCTATCCTGCTCTTCAGCTGAGTGAATCTGTTAGGAACTGGCAGTCGACATGGTTCTATTGCCAGGACGTCGCCTGCCCGAATGCCACAACAGGATTGCCCCCTTTTAGCTTAGACCGACCGGCTCCGCCTAAGCAGCTCGCGCTCACGAAGGCGGAGAAGATCCATATCCAGCCTCTGGTCGACGCACTCGTGGATGTCGTCCGAAGGGGAGTCACCGGCATAGATTTGCTGTAGGTTTTCCTGGGCCGGCGCATCCAGCCTCTGCAGGCTCGACACCACACCATGTGGCATTACACGGGGCCTGAGGACTCCACTCGGACCAACGTCGAGTGCGTGACCGGGGAGATGGTGGCGTCGTGGGTCCTCAACATCACAGGCGCCTGCGAAAACCCCAGAGGGGCCCAGCGAGTGAGGGCCTTCCGCGCGGACAACCCTCCTCTGAACGAGGTGAGTACAATTTGTCGAGTGCACGCGACTGTCTTAGATTTATCGCTTTCTTGAATCACTGTCTGACGTCTGATGTTGTCAACTGCATCTTGTGCAGGCGTGGACTAACTGGTTTTCTCCTGTCTCGAACGGGAATCCGGCCGAGGAGGAGGAAGGCAGCCAGGAGGGCAGCGTGGAGAGCGTCGAGTACGTCTCCGACAGTGGGGAGACGGATGAGGAGGAGTCCACAGAAGAGGAAGAGGCAGACGAGGAGTAAACTCGCCACCTCCACCACCAGAGCTTCGGACTAAGCGCCGTCACGAACCCGTGGCTCCTTCGGCCCCTCCGGCATCCTCGAGTGCGCCGCCAACTGCTCTTGTGGTACCGAGTGCCTCGCCAGCCGTTCCCGTGGCTCCGAGTGCTCGGAGCACAAAGAGGACCAGGGACTCTGCTGCTGAGCCTGCGGGCCAGCCCTCTAAGGTGGCCAAACCGAGTGGATCTAAGCCTTAGAAGGCTTTACCGCGGATGAGGGTCGCAGTTCCCGTCACCTCCACGTAAGTGCATTGTTCTTCTATCTTCTTTCAGTATTTGATTGAACTCCTGCTTATTGGTCGAATGAATTTTACTCGACAGAGTTGTCACCTCTGCTACCTCTCCGACACGCGAGGGGGACGATCCCATGGACATGGACAACGTTGCCACATCCCAGCCAGGTGCGTCGTAGTGACTCCGAGAGCCTACGGTATTGCGTCACGAATTCTTTCTTTGGTCTTGCCTTTTTCCTGTGGTCTCACGCTGTTCGGTCAGGTTTCCCTGAGGGGTGATTTTTGTGGAGGAGGACGACCAGGGGAGGTCTGAGCAAGCTGCGGTGCCTGTCCTTGAGGTTGTTTCGCCGGTTACTACTCTCGCTATGGACGCGCTGCCGACTGAGGCGATGCCGTCGACTGAAATGACGCTGATCGCTGCTGAACCGACTGGAGCAGGCCTTGGGATGCCCAAGGAGCCTCCTACGACGCCAGGCCCGTCGACTGTGGAGTACAACGTCCAGCGCTTCCCGGAAGATCAGGTGGGAGCTGCCAAGGGGGCCATGGTGCAGGCGGAGCTGATGGCGGGAGAGGCCAAGAAAGCGTACGACTCCATTGCGTCCGTGTACCAGCGAAGCTTGGAACTGCGGGACGATATCCGAGTAAGTGGGCTAGTAAGTATTTACTTTACTCTTGTAACCCACTGGGTGTTTGAGCAATGCACTCGGATATTGTATGATTATTTTGTAGTGGGTTCACTCTTAGTGAACCCAGTGGGTGTAGTCCCCGAGACTTCTGTCGAGTGCTTGCACCGGCAGTTGTCTTTATACTTTTTCTTTAACTTGATCAGATCAAAAACTAATCTGCTCGAATTTTAGCAGTGGGGGCACTCCGAGTGCACCTACTGGATGAGTCCCCGAGAGTAATTTTACTCAGGTCGGGTAGAAGTAACCTCATAGGCTTGTTTTTTGTCATGTACCTCAATAGGGCGGATCTGTTTGAGGTTCATGCCAATGGGGTCACTCTTAGTGAACCCACTGGGTGTAGTCCCCGAGACTGCTGTCGACTGCTTGCGTCGGCAGGGGTCTGAAGAACTTAGGATTTTTATTGTTGTCCTTGTTGAATCTGTCTGATCGTCTCTTGGCACTGTCTTGCAGAAAACTTGCGAGATGGGAGCAGCGTACGAGACTCTGAGGGCTGAAAAGGTTCAGTTCGCTGGGGAACTGGATGCAGCGATGGTTGCAATGGCTGGTATGAAGGATGTTCTGGCAGAACGAGAAAAGTCCTTGGAGCAGGCTCGTGAGGCAAACAAGGCATTGACTGCTGAGGTGGAGAAAATGGGGAAACAAAGGACCGAGCTGATGGGACAAATGAAAGTGTTGAACAGGCGGTGTATAGCACACGAAAATTATGTCAGTGACTGGGCCCGGAAGATGGTAGCGCTTCTGGGTGGTAAGTTCTGTTTTTCCGAGTGCTTGTCGACTGTGCAATTCATTCGGCGCTTATTGTTTGCTCGTCCTGTCTTTGCACATTTTTGCATGGACGCTGAGATTGAAGCAGCTGACGTTGAGCGGTCGATTCTTGAGAACATTCCACTCGGCGAGGACGCCAATCGAGATCTGCTCCGAGCGCACATTCGCCTGGGCAAAGTTGGACCTTTCATCGGTCGACTGAGAGAAGTCGTCGGCCGAATTGACAAGGAGCTTTGGCCTGAAGACGAGTCTCGGCCCGAGATGGAAGGCTTGATGACTCGGCTGGAGGAGGTCCCGAACCGAGTGGAGGCGTGGTGCGGCCGTCGCTCTGCCTGCGGCTCGCTGTGGTGCGGCCGTCACTCTGTCTTTGGTCCGAGTGCACTGCAAGGAGGCTCGCGAAGAGAAGCTGAAGGCGTTGCAGGTCGCTAACACGAAAAAGCTTTGATTCGAAGACTTCATGGAGACCTTCCTTGAGAGCGCCACCCGCATCGCCGACGGGATCGACCTCGACACATTCGTAGAGCCTGCCAGTCCCAGTGCCAGTCCTGACGACGTTTGAGAAAACTTGTACCTCGGTATGCCAAGTGTTGGTTGTAAGAAACTTTGGCCACTTCTGTTGGCCGTCACATTCTTGGTTCAGTGTGGATAAGCTTGATCTACACCGAGCCAACTATCCTTAGGTGAACTTTGAATTTGAATCGAACCTTTTGCTCTTCTTTTGCCAAAGAGTTGTTGATACGATTTTGGCTCGTGTTTTTGTTTGGCGTTTCTTGGTGAAGCCAATGGAAAACATGCGGAGCATGTAATTGTCAGTTGTCTTGACATCTGCATGAGCCTCACTGAGGGTCTGCTGAGTCTCTGAGTGAATCTGTAGGATACACTCAAAGGCAATAGAGTACTTAGGCGATTCCTGATCGCGGCTAAGTCTTTGAGTGCGACTGTCAGGTCATACTCGGAGCGAGTTGTTACTCATGTAATTGTCAGTGGTCTTGACATCTACATGAACCTCAATGAGGTTCTGCTACTCATGTAATTGTTAGTGGTCTTGACATCGACATGAGCCTCACCGAGGGTCTGTTGAGTGCCCGAGTGTATCTGTAGGATACAGTCGAAGGTATTTGAGTACTTAGGCGATTTGTGATCGCGGCTAAGTCTTCGAGTGCGACTGTAAGGTCGTACTCAGAGTGAGTTGTTACTCATGTAGCTGTTAGTGGTCTTGACATCTACATGAGCCTCAATGAGGTTCTGCTACTCATGTAATTGTCAGTGGTCTTGACATCTACATGAGCCTCAATGAGGGTCTGCTACTCATGTAATTGTCAGTGGTCTTGACATCCACATGAGCCTCAATGAGGGTCTGCTGAGTCCCCGAGTGTATCTGTAGGATACAGTCGAAGGAAGCTTTCTAGTTAAGCGATTCTTGATCGCAGTTAAGTCCTCGAGTGCGACGGCTAGTGCACGCTCGGAGAAAATTTGTACTTAGGCGATTCTTGATGGCAGCTAAGTCCCCGAGTGCGACGTGAAGTGCACACTTGGAGAAAGTTGATACTTAGGCGATTCTTGATCGCAGCTAAGTCTCCGAGTGCGACGTGAAGTGCACACTCGGAGATAGTTTGTACTTAGGCAATTCTTGATCGCATCTAAGTCCCCGAGTGCGACGTTTAGTGCACACTCGGAAAAAGTTAGTACTTAGGCGATTCTTGATCGCAGCTAAGTCCCGGAGTGCGACATTTAGTGCACACTCGGAGAAAGTTAGTACTTAGGCGATTCTTGATCGCAGCTAAGTCCCCGAGTGCGACGTTTGGTGCACACTCGGAGAAAGTTAGTACTTAGGCGATTCTTGATCGCAGCTAAGTCCCCGAGTGCGACGTTTAGTGCACACTCGGAGAAAGTTAGTACTTAGGCGATTCTTGATCGCAGCTAAGTTCCCGAGTGCGACGTTTAGTGCACACTCGGAGAAAGTTAGTACTTAGGCGATTCTTGATCGTAGCTAAGTTTATTTTTTTGAGACCGGAGTCTGCGACCGCGGAAGAATTTTGAATCTGCAAAAACTCAATCTGCTTTGTATTATTTCACCAATACTTGTTCTTTACATTACTTCAGTCGACGGTCACATGTAGAAGCGCTTCAGGAGATCTCTGTTCCATGCTCGCGGCTCGTCCGTTTCTCTGTCGATGTTGTAGAGTCTGTATGCTCCGTTGTTCAGCACCTTGGAGATGATGAAGGGTCATTCCCAGGCGGGAGCCAACTTGTGAGGTCTTTGCTGATCCACTCGAAGCACCAGGTCGCCTGCTTGGAATGTACGACTCCTGACGTGTCGCGCGTGAAAGCGCCGCAGATCTTGTTGATAAATGGTTGAGCGAGTCAGTGCCATCTCGCGCTCTTCCTCTAGAAGGTCCAGTCCGTCTTGCCTTGCTTGTTCTGCTTCAGCTTCGGAGAAGAGTTCAACTCGTGGAGCGTTGTGAAGCAAGTCACTCGGAAGGACCGCTTCTGCTCCATAAACAAGGAAGAACGGGGATCGCCCTGTAGATCTATTCGGGTTTGTGTGGAGACCCCAAAGCACCGAAGGTAGCTCGGTGACCCATGCCACAGCGGCATGTCCCACCTCTCGCAGGAGTCAAGGCTTCAAACATTGCAGAATAAGTCCATTCGCCCGCTCTGCTTGTCCGTTTGTTTGAGGATGCGCCATAGATGCAAAATCCACTCGGATACCTTGGCTTGCACAGAAACCTTTGAATCTGTCCGAGTCAAAGTTTGTCCCGTTGTTCGTGATTATGCTGTGAGGTACCCCGAATCTGGAGATGTTGTCCCTGACAAACTTGATGGCCGTTAGGGCGTCGAGCTTCTTGATGGGCTTGGCTTCAATCCATTTTGTGAACTTGTCGACTGCCACCAACAGATGTGTGTATCCCCCTTGGCCTGTCCTGAATGGACCGACTGTATCTAATCCCCATACTGCAAACGGCCAAACAAGAGGGATTGTCTTCAACGCAGATGTTGGCTTGTGGGACTTGTTGGAGTAGAACCGACAGCCTTCACATCGGTCGACCATATCTTTAGCCATTTCATTCGCCTGCAGCCAGAAGAAGCCAGCTCTGAATGCTTTGGCGACGATTGCTCTTGAAGAGGCGTGATGACCGCAGGTTCCCGAGTGGATTTCTTCCAGGATTAACTGCCCCTCCTCAGGGGAGATGCATCGTTGAAGAACGCCTGAAATGCTTTCCTTGTACAACTGGCCATCAATGACAGTGAACGACTTTGACCTACGGACGATCTGCCTGGCTTGGACTTCGTCTTCTCGTAATTCCTGCCTCAGGATGTATGCGATGATCGGCACAGTCCAATCGGGGATGATAGCAAGAATCTCCATGATCAAATCAACCACAGCAGGTACGTCGACTTCAGTCGGATCTGTCGAACTCTTTTGTTGTACTGGTTCCTCTGTGAAAGGATCTTCTTTAACTGAGGGAAGGTGGAGGTGCTCGAGGCAGACGTCACTCGGGACTGGTCTCCGAGTGGATCCGAGTTTTGCTAACTCATCAGCTGTTTGGTTCTTTAGTCGCGGAACATGGTGGAGTTCTAGACCTTCAAACTTCTTCTCGAGCTTCCTCACTGCATTGCAGTATGTGGTCATGGTGGGGTTCCTGACGTCCCACTCTTTCATCACTTGATTAACCACCAAATCCGAATCGCCATAGACCATCAGGCGACGGACGCCGAGTGCGATGGCCATGCGCAGTCCATAAAGGAGAGCTTCCTACTCTGCCTCATTGTTGGAGGAATCAAAGTGTATCTGCAACACATACTTGAGTTTGTCGCCCTTTGGCGATACGATCACAACGCCAGCGCCGGAGCCATTCAACATCTTGGACCCATCGAAGAACATTGTCCAATGAGCCGAGTAGATGTGGGTCAATTGTTGTTGTTCTACCCATTCTGCTATGAAGTCAGCCAAAGCTTGAGACTTTATAGCTTTCTTGGCCTCGAACTTGATGTCGCAGTATAACATCTCCATTGCCCATTTCGCCACTCGGCCCGATGCGTCCCGATTGTGGAGGATTTCCGACAACGGAGCATCAGAAACGACAGACACCGAGTGGTCTTGGAAATAATGAGCCACCTTCTTCACAGTCATGTAAATCCCGTAGATAAGTTTTTGATAGTGGGGATACCTCTGCTTGGAAGGAGTCAGGACTTCGGAGACGTAATACACTGGCCGCTGAACTTTGTATGCTTTGCCTTCTTCTTCTCGTTCGACTATGAGAACAGTGCCGACGACTTGATTTGTAGCCGCGATGTACAGAAGAAGGGGCTCTTTACTGAGCGGAGCAGTAAGAACCGGCTCGGTGGAAAGTAGGACTTTGAGGTCGTCAAATGCAACTTGGGCTTCGTCTGTCCACTCGAAAGTATCTGATTTCTTCATGAGTCGGTACAGAGGAAGTGCTTTCTCGCCGAGTCGACTGATAAACCTGCTCAAAGCCGCTAGGCAACCTGTGAGCCGTTGAACATCGTGTATTCTGACCGGCCGCTCCATTCGAACGATGGTCCCGATCTTTTCGGGGTTGACATCGATCCCTCGTTCGAAAACGAAGAAACCGAGTAACTTTCCGCTGGGAACACCCAATGAACACTTGGTAGGGTTGAGCTTGATATCGTACCTACGAAGGTTGGCGAATGTTTCTGCCAAGTCAGTCAGCAGGTCGGAACCTTTGCGTGACTGGACTACGATATCATCCATATACGCCTCCACTTTCCGACCGATCTGGTCGAGGAGGCATTTTTGGATCATGCGCATAAAGGTAGCTCCTGCATTCTTCAAACCGAATGGCATAGTGATGTAGCAGAAGCACCCGAATGGGGTGATGAAGGTTGTTTTTAATTCATCGGGGCCATATAGACGGATTTGATGATAGCTCGAGTAGGCATCAAGAAATGACAAACGCTCGCAACCCGCAGTCGAATCGACAATTTGATCGATGCGGGGGAGCGGAAAATGGTCTTTCGGGCAGACCTTATTGAGATGCTTGAAGTTGATGCACATTCGGAGCGACTTGTCCTTCTTGGGCACCATGACAACATTGGCGAGCCACTCGGAGTGGTGTACCTCGCGAATGAAGTTGGCTGCCAAAAGCTTGGCCACTTCTTCTCCGATTGCCTTCCTCTTGTGCACGGCGGACCGACGCACGCGTTCTCGGACAGGCCGAGCGGTGGGATCCACATGCAGTCGGTGCTCAGCCAACTCCCTGGGGACACCTGGCATGTCAGAGGGCTTCCATGCGAAGATGTTCCAGTTCTCACGGAGGAATTGGGTGAGCTCGGCTTCCTATTTAGGATCGAGGGTGGTGTATGTTCGTCGGGGCAGCGGTGTCGTCCGTCGGGTGGATGCTGACCTTCTTCGTCTCTCCCGCCAACTGGAATGCAGACTCCAAAGCTGGCTTCTTCGCACGCATCAAGTCAGTGGGGTCGACTGTTTTCTTGTACTCGTGAAGCTCGAGGACAGCCATCTGCTGATCGGCGATCCTTGATCCCTGCTGGAGACACTCTTCGGCCCGCTGTCGATTGCCTGTGATAGTGATCACACCTTTCGGGCCTGGCATCTTTAGCTTCAGGTACACGTAACATGGACGGGCCATGAAACGTGCATACGCCGGCCGGCCCAGAATTGCATGGTACGCGCTCTGGAAGTCCACCACCTCGAACGTCATCTATTCCTTGCGGAAGTTCTTGTCGGAGCCGAAAACGACGTCCAACGCGATCTGGCCGAGTGACTTGGCCTTTCGTCCAGGGACGACTCCATGGAACTGCATGCTGCTCTCGCTGAGTTTGGACATCGGAATGCCCATCCCCTTGAGAGTATCGGCGTACATGATGTTTAAGCCACTGCCGCCATCCATGAGGACTTTGCGCAGTCGGACTCCTTCCACCACCGGGTCGACGACCAGAGCCTGTCTCCCTGGGGTGGGTACGTGTGCTGGATGATCCGACTGGTCAAAGGTGATCGCAGTCTGAGACCATTTGAGGAACTTGGGGTTGGTAGGGGTGGCCATGTTCACCTCCCTGTTCACCAGCTTCAGTCGACTCTTGCTCTCAATGTCAGCAAAAATCATCAGTGTTGCATGGACTTGGGGGAACGAATCCTCCTCATCCTGTTCATTGTCCTTTTCACTCGGTTGCCCTTCGCCGAACCCCTGGATCAGGAGGCGACATTGCCGAGTGGTATGCTTCGGATATATGGCGTTACCCTCTTCATCCATCTTCGTGTGAATCGGACATGGCTGGTCCAGGATGGGGTTATTGAACTGCTTCTTCTTGGGGGTGAACTGAGCCTTCCCCTTGCCCTTGAACTTGGCATTGGTAACAGCTGCGGCTTCTGCCTGCGGAGTGGACGGAGCTTTCTGCTTCTGCTTCCGAGTGTTATTCATATCTCCATCGGCGACTGTTTTGTGCTTGCCGCTATGGATGCGGTCCTCTTCTTCGCCATTTGCATAGCGTGCCGCTATCTCCATCATCTTGCTCATGGAGATGTCACCTGTTCGACCGAACTTCAGGTACAGATCCTTGTACCGCACGCCTGCCTTGAAGGCGCAGACTGCTTGGTGCTCTGTGACGTTCTCCACCGTGTGGTAGAGGGTCGTCCAACGCTGAATGAAATCACGCAGGGGCTCATTCTGCTTCTGGACACAGTGCTGGAGCTCCACGAGGCCAGCAGGGCGCTTGCACGTCCCTTCAAAGGTCTTGATGAACACTCGGGCCAGATCTGCCCAGCTGTAGATGCTTGAGGGGGCCAACTGGTTCAGCCACGCTCGCGCCGAGCCACCGAGCATCAGAGGGAGGTGCTTCATGGCGACGTGGTCGTCCCCTCCTCCGATCTGGACTGCCACTCGGTAGTCATCCAGCCACGTTTCTGGCTTGGAATCTCGTGTAAACTTGCTGATCCCCGTCGCCAATCGGAAGTTGGGAGGGATGTCAGCCAAACGGATGGCTCGACTGGAACACTCGGGACCAGAAACGATGGTCCTGCTTCCACTCGGACGGTCAATATCGTGACCATCGCGGTGGGCTCGGCCCCTGTCGACCCTCCACTGGGCGATATGCCCTCTCGCGTCGGGCCTTGGATCGTAAGTGTCACCGACTGAACGCCGATCATCATGATGTCGGGGCCCGTAGGGCCCACCCCGCGGAGGGGGTGCGTGAACGGCGACGATCTTCGGGATTCATGGAACGGCTGTCTCCCCTGGGTCGCTGATGAGAACTAGGGCTGTGAACTGACCGATGCGTGTTCGCATGAACAGAACTATTGTGGATCCTGTTGTGCGACTGGGAGATCGCCGAGTTTTGCTGCTGCGCCGTGTGCAGCAGGGCGCGGATTTGCTCGATCCCCCTGCCAGCCTCTGAATCAGTCGGCTGAAGGGAATCGGCTATCTTGGCAGCGGCAACCAAGTTGAGGATGGGCGTGCGGAACAACTCCACGTTGCTCCGCCGAGTGTGCCAACCGGTAGAACGGCGAGGTGGACGGCGAGCGCCGGATGTTTCGCCGATCTCGTGCTCGTTCCGGCCAGTTTGGCGGGGACTTTCATGGGAGTTGGCCATGTGTACTTCTGCTGCAGGCCCGCGACCCAAGTACTCGGAAGGAAACTCAATCGGAACCGAGTCCGATCACTGGGACGGCGGGGCAACCACAACCGACTCTAGGACCGCCACTTGTGAAGACGCGTTTTGGCGTGCCTGGGCGTGTTGCACCCAATGCTGGAGCCGCGGACGGTGGGACCTCTTGTTGCGGCGCGTGACGGCGGTGTAGGTCGACACCGGAGCTGACTGCTGGAGAAGAGGAATGCCGCGGGCGCCGGCACGGAAGTGCGTAGCTCCGCGACGGGGAAGCGCCTCGACGTTGAGAGGGGCGTCCCGAAGCAATGCCGAATCGTCGACGATGAAGGAGAGAGCACCGAAGAGGATCTCGTGACCCATGCTCGAATCTCCACCGGACGACATGATGAAAAGATGTAGTCGCAAACTCGCTGGAAGTCGCTTAGACGCCTGCCCCACGGTGGGTGCCAACTGTCGTGGGTATAAGTCTGACAGTAGATGTGTAGGGTACGAAAGGATGGGCAAAGCCTTAGCTACGTCGAGGTTGTATGAGTTCAGGCCCCTCTACGGTGGAGGTAACAGCCCTACGTCTCAGTGCTCTGGGAGCTTGTTGTCGAGTGGAATATGGAATACAGTGAATTGCTAACTCTTGCACCAGTGGGGAAGGGCGGCTTATATAGAGTGCGCTGCCCTCCACAACGGTTCGGTGCACAGGTGTGGAGTAGTGGCGAATAAATGCCTACGTTACAGGTAACGTATGTCTTAAATGCTAATAAAGGCACAGGGAAACGTACGACCGTTTCCCTCCAGGGGGTTACAATGCACAGAGTGGAATCCAGTCGGTTAGTTTGATACACTCCGAATGCTCACCTCCGACTGGATGGTGGAGGATCCGTTACCGACTGGATGATGGGAAGTCCTTAGTTCAGTCGGAACTGACTAAGGGCCTTATCCCTTATGAAGGGTAGTCCTTGGGCAGGACTTATAGGGCAGGCCTATGACCCTACCCTAGGACTATAACCCCATCACCAAGTTTTTGCTCGATCTCGCAACAAGAAAGGAATAAGCTTCAATTTAATCACATCATTATCCACATCTTTCTTCTTTTGCATATTGCAAAGCTCATTGAAGGTGTTAAGATGGGATGCGGCATCTTCACTAGGAAGGCCGGAGAATTGCTCTTTCATAACACGATTCAGCAAAGCGGCATTGATTTCGTATGACTCTGCACTAGTGGCGGGAGCAATCGTAGTACTAATAAAATCATTATTATTAGTATTCGAGAAGTCACAAAGTTTGTTGTTTTCATTCATGGTGACTTGTGACAGCCCGAGACCGACGTTCCAGAAGATTCCCCTTCTATTCCGTTTTCGTCATGTGTCTATTTTCTTTTGTTGCATCATCATCGCATCATGCGCATCATCTGCATTGCATCGGCATCTCCGTTGCCGCCAATTTTGAAAACTTGCATCCGTTGTTAGTTGCGGTTCACATCGTTGCCCGTTCTCAGCCCGACCACACACGCACGCGCCCGCGGCACCGTCAAAACCCTGTTTTTAAAGTATGCGTAAAACTTTCTCTGATTGGGTTGAGATTTGACGTGCGGTGTTATTTAAATATAGGTAGGCTGCCTGTCAAGTTTCGTCGCAATCGGAGACCGTCTGGTACCTGAACGGTCGACCGTAGCGGCACCGTATTCGGTCTACCGTCGGATGTCTGTCGGTGTTTTAATATACGTTGTCGGGCCGCCCGTTGTCCCTCTCGTCTTCGGTAAACCACCCTACACGGCACGTACCCATTCCTGCGTGCGGAATCGTCTGAATCCGACCGCACGGTTGGATCCGGAACGCGATTCCGGTTAACCGAGCCCTTCTTTTCTCTATAAATATCCCCTCCATCATATTTTTTAGACAGCCCCCTCCTCTGCCTCGAAATCCGCACCCCTAACCCTAGCCTCCCAACTCTCTCTCTCCTCCCACCTCCCACCAGCCGCCGGGCCCGCCAAGCCCATCGCGCCGCCGCCTCTCTCTCTCTGCCCGAGAAGCCGCCGCGCCCTCTCCCCATGGCGCCTCCCTGCTCCCGAGCAGCAGCCTCGCGTGCCGCTCCGCCCTAGGCCGTCGCCGGAGCCCGTCTGCGCCGCCTCCTCGCCACCCCCCTCGAGTCCCTGCGCCGTGCCCGCCTCCGGCAGCCGTCGCCGGCATCCCGAGCTCGCCCATGCGCCCGTGCACCCGTGCGCCCTACTCCCGCACCGGGCCTCGCCCTCCGCGCCAGATCCGTTCTCGAGCCGCTCCGGGGCCCGTCGTCGGCTGCTCACTGTCTCCCTGCCGATGTTGCCTCGCCGCCTGGAGCACGGCGGCGGCCGAGCCGGCCCCTGTCCCCGCGATCCGATCGGGATCGGGAGGAGAACGACGAGCGCAACGCTTGGCCCCGTCCTAGGCCTCCCAGCGCTCCAGCCGGCCCAGCGAGCGCCAGCGCAGCAGCCCAGCTCTCCGCAGTGCCAGCCCAGGCCGAGCGTCCCGCCTCGGCCCACTCGCCCGATCCGGCCGGCCCAAGCCACGACCTCCTCTCCCCGGCCCAAGGTGAGACCCCTTCCCTGGTCTTTTGTTTTTTTACGCTTGCCCAGGCAGATGATTACTATCTTGCGCCCACCTATTCGGCCCATTAGGATTAGGTTGATTTCGGAATTATTATATATTCTAGAAATTAGACGTACATTCAAACTCCCGTAAGTTTTAAACCGTACATCCGTTCGCGATGAGTTGTATATGTTTTTCGTGTAGAATTTCGCGTAGTATCCGTTTTTGCATCTTGCATGAATGTTTGATGTGGTTTGACCCACTGTTTTCCTAGATATGCGTGCTGCCCTAATAGGTTCGTGTCCCGTATTTATATTTCGCGCAAGACCGGATTGCTCGAATGCCTTAGATAAAATGTTCATGCTCTAGGGACCCATTTGCCATGTATTTTAGAGCGGCCATTTGTATTTTTACGTGTAGGGAATTGCCGGTAGTTTATTTTCCCGTGTATAGGTTATTTTCTCGCATTTTTGTGTGGCAATATTTTTGTGTTGCAACCCCACATATTTTATATGTTTTCGGGGTAGAAAAAGCAATTAGTTTTAGCTTTTGAGTAAATTTTGAGGTTGGTTGCTGTCTTGTCTTGCTTGTATCTTGTGATGTGTAGCTCTTTTGAGGTTGGTCCAATGGAGTTAGTTGTAGCCCTTGTGTTTCTCTAGCATTCTGTGAAGTTTCATGCCATTTGGAGTCATGTAGCTTATGATTTTGCTGCTGTCAATATTGCTTCAGATCGAAAACTGCACTTTCATGAGGTGTAATTTTCACTAAGTCTGAAATAGTGTGTGAGAAGCCATTTTGTGTCTTCTTTTCCTAGTACTCCTTGCTGCCATGCTAGTTGTTTTTAGTTGTTTGTAGTAGTGCGTCTTGTCCTCTTTCGTGCCATGCCTTGCTTGAGTTTATCGGGGTTGAGTAGCTCGTAGTTGTGGAGCGTAGAAAATGCTATGTGACTGATTTTGGCAGATTGTGGTGATTTCTTGTTTTGCTCGTAGTTTTCAAACCGTAGCTCCGTTTTGATCATGTCCTACATGAAACCTGCTTAGAACCTCGTGCAGTTTCATTTTCTCTTGCTGGTCGTATGTTTTGATGTGGTCGTGACTGCCGTTGCACACATATTGCATTCATGTCGTCATATCTTGCGATGCTTGTAACTTTTGATCCGTAGCTCCGTTGGAGATGTTCTTTATGTGTAGATTGCTTGAAATGACGCGTAGAATCACATGAACCTATTTGTTTTGCTGTTTAACAACTAATTAAATGTGTTAGTTCAGGTCTGGACAGAATCGTAAATTAACTTGTGAGGTCATTTCGGAGGTGCTATATGTCATTTCAGACCTCACTTAAAATGCCAAGATAGGTAGCTTAATTACGCTTCACCTCTTGCCATGTTTAACCACATTTAATATTGTCGTGTACCTAATCGGGATAGAACTAAATAAATTAACGTGGAGTTTCGTCAATATGCAACTCGTTGCATATTGAACTTCACTTAATGTGTAGTGTTTGAGTGTATGATTTGTCATGCCGTGACTTACATGTATTCAGCTGCTCATGCATCATATGTGTTGTGCATCGTGTGGTGAATTCCGTGTGTTGATTTGTGTTTGCGGTTGCTTCGTCTCGATAGAGTTCCACAGCGTGTCAGAAAGTGAGGACCCGTTCGACTACATCGGTTCGACTGCTTCACGGAGTCATTCTTCTTCCAAGCGGGATCTCAGGCAAGATGACCATTTCCCCAGATACCATTACTATCATTGCCATGCTAGTTTTATCGCTTCTATCGATTAAGTCTCGTTGCCTACCACATGTTAAATACCAGCCTCTCAACAATGCCATGAAAACCTTCAACCTGTTCAACCTAGCAAACCACTGATTGGCTATGTTACTGCTTGCTTAACCTTGTGTTAGCGTTGCTAGTTGCAGGTGTTTTGCTTCCATGTGAAAGCATGGGTTCCTTGTTATATCACCATATTAAATGCTATTTAATTTAATGCACCTATATACTTGGTAAAAGGTGAAAGGTTCGGCCTTTCTAGCCTGGTGTTTTGTTCCACCTTTGCCCCTTAGTTTCCGGCTACCGGTGTTATGTTCCATAATTGAGCGCTCCTAACACGATCGAGGTTGTTATGGGGACCCCCTTGATAATTCGTTTTAGATTAAAGCTGGTCTGGCAAGGCCCAACATTGGTATTACATTTGCCTAATAACCTAATAAAATTGCACAGGGACTTTCCGGACCCCGAGGATAATTTAATCAACCCCCCGGGCCAGTGCTCCGCATGAGTGTTGGTCCACCCACCTAGCAGTCGGCGGTGCCACCACGGGGCAACTCGAGGTTTGGCTACCGTCCACTTTGCATAGACGGTGTGTCCTGAGAATGAGATACGCGGCTCCTATCGGGTTCATTGACACACCGGGTGGCCTTGCTGGATTAGTTTTACCTTTGAC
The DNA here is from genome assembly GCF_904849725.1 of Hordeum vulgare subsp. vulgare. Classification (NCBI taxonomy): domain Eukaryota; kingdom Viridiplantae; phylum Streptophyta; class Magnoliopsida; order Poales; family Poaceae; genus Hordeum; species Hordeum vulgare. The sequence continues at coordinate 65,836,177 of NC_058522.1, forward strand.
GAGATATCTTGTGCATCGGGATTCCGGTGATGCTTTGGGTAATCTCAGAATTGAGGTTTTCCACTAGGGAATCCGACGAGATCGCGAGCTTCGTGATTGAGGATTTCTATGCGGCTTGTGGTAATTTGTGATGGACTAGTTGGAGCACCCCTGCAGGGCTAAATCTTTTCGGAAAGCCGTGCCCGCGGTTATGTGGCAACGTGGAAACTTTGTTTAACACTGGTTCTAGATAACTTGAAGTTAACTTAATTAAAATATGCCAACTGTGTGCGTAACCGTGACTGTCTCTTTCGTGAGTTCTTTCTCCGATCGAGGACACGGAGGGGTTATGTTTGACGTAGGTAGGTGTTCAGGATCATTCTTTTGATCATCAGTAGTCACGTCCGCTATGCGTAGATCTTTCCCCTCTTATTTCATGTACTCGTAAGTTTAGCCACCAAATATATGCTTAGCCGCTGCTGCAACCTCACCACTTAACCATGCCTCACCCATTAAGCTTTGCTAGTCTTGATACCTTTCGAAATGAGATTGCTGAGTCACATATGGCTCACAGATTACTACAACACCAGTTGCAGGTACAGGTAAAGGTTACTTGACGCGAACGCGTTGATTGTTCATTTGGGGTTGCTTCTTCTTCTTCTTCATCGATCTAGGATAGGGTTCCAGGCCGGCAGCCTGGGACAGCAAGGATGGACGTCGTTCTTCTTTTCTCGTTTGTTTTCGTCCGTAGTCGGACCCTGCTCTTACTCTTGATGATAATGTAATGTACTGATGTGACTCTGATGTAGCTTGTGGCGAGTGTAAGCCAATTCTATTATATACCTCTTCCTTTCAGTACATGTACTTGTAACAATATCCATTCTTGCGACACGACGAGATGCGCTTCTATCCCTGACGAGGCCTTCGTGCCAAATTGAGAATAGGGTCGCATCTTGGGCGTGACATGACTTCAACAAACAAGCAAGCACACAAGCAAACAAAGAGCAAGCGAGAGAAAATGGCGGACAAAAAGGCAAACGAAAAGGTAAATCTTTTTGTAATTTTTTTTTCACAAGTGGGGGAGAGGAAAACGAGAACCAAAAAAGTAAATGCAAGAGATGAGTTTGCGACACTTACTTGGATGAGTTCGTGACTTGATCCTCCCTGGCAACGGCGCCAGAAATCATTCTGCTACGTCGACAGAAACCTTCTGTCATCTCTTGAGCTTGCGTTTGTTTTTCCTTGAAGAGGAAAGGGTGATGCAGCACATGATCAGTAAGTATTTTCCCTCAGTTTGAGAACCAAGGTATCAATCCAGTAGGAGAATCTCGTCAAGTCCAGAGTACCTGCACAAACACAAAGAGCTTGCACCCAACACTATAAAGGGGTTGTCAATCCCTTCAAGATTGATTGCCAAGTGAGATCTGAAGGCGAAAAGTGCAACGAAGAAAAAGAGTAAGGCTGAAAATATGGTGTGGAGTAGACCCGGGGGCCATAGTATTCAGTAGAGGCTTCTCTCAAAATAGCAAATATTATGGTGGGTGAACAAATTACTGTCGAGCAATTGATAGAACCGCGCAAAGTCATGACGATATCTAAGGCAATGATCATGCATATAGGCATCACGTCCGAGACAAGTAGACCAATACTTTCTGCATCTACTACTATTACTCCACACATCGACCGCTATCCACCATGCATCTAGTGTATTGAGTTCATGACGAACAGAGTAACGCCTTAAGCAAGATGACATGATGTAGAGGGATAAACTCAAACCAATGATGAAAACCCCATCTTTTTACCCTTGATGGCAACAACACGATGCGTGCCTCGCTACCCCTTCTGTCACTGGGTGAGGTCACCGCACGGTATGAACCCAAAACCAAGCACTTCTACCATTGCAAGAATCATAGATCTAGTTGGCCAAACAAAACCACAACTCGAAGAGAATTACAAGGATATGAAATCATGCATAAAAGAGATCAGAAGAAACTCAAATAAGATTCATAGATAATCTGATCATAAATCCACAATTCATCGGATCTCGACAAACACACCGCAAAAAAAGATTACATCGGATAGAACTCCATGAAGATCATGGAGAACTTGGTATTGAAGATCCAAGAGAGAGAAGAAGCCATCTAGCTACTAGCTATGGTCCCGTAGGTCTATGGTGAACTACTCACGCATCATTGGAGAGGTCATGGTGTTGATGAAGAAGCCCTCCATATCCGAATCCCCCCTCCCGCAGGGCACCAGAACGTGCCCCAGATGGGATCTTGCGGAGACAGAAGCTTGCGGCGGCGGAAAAGTACTTTCGATGATCTCCCGATTCTTTCTGGGATTTCAGGAAATTTATAGGCGAAAGTCCTAGGACAGAGGTGGCCCAGGGAGCCCACAAGCCTGGGAGGCGCGGGCCCCCCTGGCCGCGGCTAGGGGGCTTGTGGGGTCCCTGCAGGCCCCCTACCTTGATTCTCAGGCTTTCCGATCTTTTTTTGTTTCAGAAAAAAATCTTTTTGGCAGTTTCGTTCCGTTTGGACTCCGTTCAAAATCCTCCTCTGAAAGGGGTAAAAAACAGGAACTGGCACTTGGCACTGAGTTAATAAGTTAGTCCAAAAAATATATATATAAGGCATACAAAACATCCAAAGTTTGACAAGATAATAGCATGAAACCACCAAAAATTATAGATACGTTGGAGACGTATCAATACCCCTCCGTCACACGGAGTGACAAATCTTAGTCTCTATTCACGCCAACCCAACAGACACCTTTGGAGATACCTGTAGAGCACCTTTATAGTCATACAGTTACGTTGCGACGTTTGATACACGCAAGGTATTCCTCCGGTGTTCGGGAGTTGCATGATCTCATGGTCATAGGAACAGATAGATTGACACGCAGTAAAGAGTAGCAAAAAACCGACACGATCATATGCTATGTTCATAGTTTGGGTCTTGTCCATCACATCATTATCCTAATGATGTGATCCCGTTATCAAGTGACAACACTTGTCTATGGCCAGGAAACATTGACCTTCTTTGATCCACGAGCTAGTCAACTAGAGGCTCACTAGGGACAGCGTGTTGTCTATGTATCCACACATGTATTTGAGTTTCCAATCAATAGAATTATAGCATGGATAATAAACGATTATCATGAACAAGGAAATATAATAATAAACAATTTATTATTGCCTCTAGGGCATATTTCCAACATGGTTTGCTCGTCTCCATAGAGTTCCGCAAGCGTGTCGGAATGTGAGGATCCGTTCGATTACGTTAGTTGGTCTGCTTCACGAAGTCGTTCTTCTTCCAAGCGGGATTCCAGGCAAGATGATCATTTCCCAAGATACCATTGCTATCATTGTCATGCTAGCTATTTCGTTTCTATCTTATGTCTCGTTGCCTACGACCTGTTAAATATCAACCTTCCAACATTGCCATGAAAACCTTTAACCTTTCTACAACCTAGCAAACCACTGATTGGCTATGTTACCGCTTGCTTAACTATTGAATAGCGTTACTAGTTGCAGGTGGAGTTGCTTCCATGTGCAAACATGGGTTTCTTCTTATATCACCATATTATTACTAATTATTAATGCACCTATATACTTGGTAAAAGCTGGAAGGCTTGGCATCTAGCCTGGTATTTTGTTCCACCTTTTTCGCCTTAGTTTCGGCTACACGTGTTATGTTCCATAAATGAACGCTCCTAACTTGCTTGGGGTTGTTATGAGGACCCCCTTGACTCTCGTTTTGGGATAAAGCTCGTCCGGCAAGGCCCAACATTGGTATTATATTTGCCCAACACAATCATTCTATTAATACTTAAAAACATAGGGCGTCATGAACCCGAGGAGTAACTCAACATAATATAGGGAGGGCCGGTGCTCATGATGCTGGTCCTAAACAGAGTCGTGTGCGGGGCCAACCCGGGGCAACTCAGGTGGTTTCTATCAGGCCACTGTACGTTGTGCTCATCCGATTGTGCCCTGAGAATGAGATACGCGACTCCTATCGGGATTGTCGGCACGTCGGGCGTCCTTGCTGGACTTGTTTTACCTTTCTCGAGCGTCTTGTGCGAGGGAATCCGACGATACTTTGGGCTATTTCGATGTTGAGGTTTTCCAATAGGAACCCGAGGAAATCACGGGTTTCCCTGATCGAGGTCATTCCGTTGCAGCGTGTGGTAGTTTGTGATGGACTAGTTGGAGCACCCCTGCAGGGTCAAATCTTTCGGAAAGTCGTGCTCGTGGTTATGTGGCAACATGAAAACTTTTTTTAACATCCGGTTCTAGATAACTTGAAGTAAACTTAATTTAAAAACTTGCCAACTGGGTGCGTAACCGTGATTGTCTCTTTTGTGAGCTCCTTCTCCGATCGAGGACACGGTGGGTTTATGTCTGACGTAAGTAGGTGTTCAGAATCATTCATTTGATCATCAGTAGTTCACGTCCACTATGCGTAGATCATCCCCCTCTTATTCTTGTACTCGTATGTTAGCCACCTCATATAAATGCTTAGTCGCTTGTTGCAGCCTCACCACTAAACCTTACCTCACGCATTAATCTTTGCTAGTCTTGATACCTTTAGAAATAAGATTGGTGAGTCCCCCGTGGCTCACAGATTACTACAACACCAGTTGCAGATACAGGTAAAGAGTTACTTTGACATGAGCACGTTGATTGTGCTTTTGGAGTTTCTTCTTCTTCTTCTTCTTCATCGATCTATGATGGGTTCTAGGCCGGCAGCGTGGGATAGCAAGGATGGACGTCGTTTTTTTTATCGTTTGTTTTCGTCCGTAGCCGGACCCTGCTCTGCTTCATGATGACTGTATATTGTTGTATTGAGGTGATATTGTTGTAGCTTGTGGAGAGTGTAAGCCAACCCCTTATACTCATCCTTTGAGTACATGTACTTGTAACGATATCCATTCTTCCAAAACGACGAGATGCGTTTCTATCCCTGTCGAGGCCCTCGCCTCAGTCATCTATAACACATCTTATACCTAGCATATACAATAGTTGGTTAGAAGAGTGTACTACTTTTTTATGATATGACTCATATTTCACTCTCACAAAGTATCTAGGAGCACGTGCTAAAGCCAGCTCTTCTTAGTCGTTTCCTTCATAGCATCAAGACGTTGAATACTTTCCTTTTTAATTACCTTGTTGATTTTGAAATCGTGTGGGCATGGAGAAGGTAATGGGACATTGATTTGCCTTTTCGAGAAGTGGCAGCTTGACTTTTCAAATAGGGGCATATGCTTGCTAGCCCCAATGAGCACGTGGGCGCTCGCTAGCCATGTCCTTTTTTATTCATTCGTTAGATTTTAGATTTTAATTGTATTTGATGTGCTTGTTTACTTGGTTGATTTCCCACTCTCTTACGTTTTTCTTTGTTTTCAACATTTTGTTCATTTTTTCATGTTTCTTATTATGTTTCTTTGAATAAATGTTTTTGTTTTCTTTTTTTTTGTCGGCTTTTGTCCTTTTTTCTCTGTTTTCACTACGTTTGTTCTTATCATGTTTTATTCTTTTTTTATTTCTCGTTTTCTTTTCTTTTCTTTTATTCATTTTCTTGTTTCTTCATCCATTCTCTTTGTTTTGGGTACCCTGTTCCTTTTTTATTTTTCTCGGTTTCCAGTACACAATCAACATTTTCCATCTACATAAAAACACTACTATATACATGTTTAACTATTTTAAATACATATTTTTTTTCTTAAATATATGTTTTATGTCTATTTTTTTCCTTATACATTTTTTGTATATACCTAATATATTTTTCTAATACACGTTTAACAATTTCCAAAAACAAGCTTTACATTTTTATAAAACATGGTTAACATTTCTTTATACATATTTAAAAAAATGCTAGGTTAACATTTTCCAAATATAAGATTCAATTTTTTTGAATACATGGTCAATATTTTTTTAATATATATTTAAACTTCAAATGCTTGATTAATATTTTTCAAATACAAATAATGTTTTTCGATACATAGTCAACATTTTTTCTATATGCATGTAACATTTGTATATGCTTTATTCACATTGTTTTTCAGATGTAAGATTAACATTTTTTAGTACACGCTCAACATTTTTCTCTGCACATTTAACATTTTTATAAATTCTTGATTAATGTTTTCCAAATAAATATTTAACATTTTTCGAATGCTTGATTAAATGTGTATAGAGAAACTGTTTCTCGCATATACAGAAAATACAACATGTATGAGAAATGTTGAAAAATATTTGTAATTTCTAAAATTTGGTTTTAAAATTTCGAAAAATATTCAATTTCTAAAAAATAGTTCACATGTATAGATTGTTTGGTAATTATAAAAAATGTTCACCTTTTCAAGAAATGTTCATGTTTGAGGAAAATCACAAATTGAAAAATTGTCCAAAATTTCCAAAAACTGACCATGATTTTGGAAACATGTTCGTGTTTTTTAAACAGAAATTTAAAAGCTTTTTGTGTTTTCAAAAAAATGTTCGAAATATAGAAAGAACAGAAAAACAGTTCGCTACAGTGCATCAAGTACTACAGTGAACCAACTGGTAAAAAATAAAAAACGAACACTCTATTTTTTATGAAAAGAAGACTTTATTTCTCAGATTATAGCAAGGTCATTTACAATGTGAGTCCAGTGCATCAAGTACTACAGTGAAACAAAAGTCCAGGATTATACGCTCCCAAAACTTGATGCTTCAATTTGAGTCTGTAAAATTCAACCTTTGTCAAAGAAAAAAGAAACAACCGCACAAAAACCATGACATGCATTGCTAAGGGCAACTCCAGCGGGGCCACCCAAAAGGATGATGATTTTGTCTGCTTTTGTCCGTTTGGGTCGGCCAGGCGGACACGAACGTCCGCTTTCGCAAATGAGTCGGCGCATGCGTCTAATGCTGGCCGGATTCATTTTTGTCGGTGTGCGAAAAAAATACATAAGTGCATAATTATACATTAAAAGCCGGCCATGAAGGCCGGTGAGAGTCCACGCATCCGAATTACACTAATTAAACATAAAAAAACTAAAACTACGAGGGCAACCCTAGGCGGCGGCGGCGGAGCCGGTGAGGTCGACCAGCGTAGGCGCGGGGCCGGCCCAGGGAAACGCCGTGTTCCACAGCTCAGTTGCATGCACCTTTATCGTCTGTCCTGCCGGCGCAGGCTATGATGGTGGCGGTGGCAGCGCAGCAGCAGTGGCACGCTCCTCTGTCTCCGCCTCCCGTCGTTCCTCCTCCGCCTCCTTCTCCAGCTCCATCAGCTGAAGGCCTTCGGCGCGCTCCGCCCGGAGGTGCTGCACCCTCCAATGCTCGAGGTAGGCTTGCTCCTGATGCGGTGTCGCGCCCAGCCAGATGGGCGGCGCAGTGACGAACTCGTGGACGATGCCGGTCCACTGGTAGACCTCCCGCGACTCCGTGGGCTCGGGCTTCGACGGAGGTGGCACGACGCAGTCGTCGGCGGCCGACAGCGCGATGGCCTCTGCTGCTGGTATGCCGCCTCCTCATCGGCCATGCGCCGCGCTTCCTCCTCGCTGTCGCGGAGAACAGCTGCGAGCGCCGCCTGGTAGGCGGCCTCAACCTCCTGGTCCTCGTCACTAACGACAGGCGGGGGCGGCGGAGGGCTTCCTGGCTGCACTTCACGCACGTCACGACGGCGCTGCTCCTCATGCTCCACCGCGAACCACACCTCCCAGTTAGGGGAGTCGGCCGCATACACAGGGTCTCGCCGTTGCTCCGTTGTCAGCAGACGCCAACGGCCGCTCACCTCCTCCGCATGCACCCGCACCGACCGCGGCATGGCCGGCGCCGGAATCCTCTCGGGATCCAGATGCCGGCCGTGCGGTAGCGTGACATCGGGTTAAGGGAGCGGCACACGGTGCTCCCAATGCCACCGCGCTTGGTACACCGGGACGCTCACATGCTGGTGAGGCCGATGGGAAGACGGCGGCGGGGAGATGGGACGGGGTAGAGCGAGGCCTTGCCCTTGTTTGGGAAGCCGCCGACCATGGTGCTATGGTTTCGGTCGCCGAGGAGGTGGCTGGATGTGGACGGGCGGGGTTCTGGAAGCAAATAATGGCGGAACCCACCGCACGTTCGGATTAAAAAAGGTTGGACGCGGTCGCTGACGCGTGGGCCCGAGGATGGCGGACGTCGTAAATAATATTGACCGCGGTGATTGGGGCGGACACCGAAAGGGCGCGAGCGTCCGCTTCGTGTCCGCGCCGACGCATTTTTGTCCAAAATTTGGGCCAGAAATGGGTCGGCCGCGGACGCGAAGCGGACGCATTTTGGTAATGGTTCGACGCATTGGGCCATCATTTTTGTTCACCCGACCCAAATGGACGGCGGCGGACGAAATGTGTAACCCCATTGGAGTTGCTCTAAAGAAAAGAAAAGAAAAATATGACAGGCCAAAAGAAGCACATGGTTCTCTTGGACTGCACAAAAACTTTGCCGGTGGCGCTTCAAAATCTGATGGGCAGTGCTCTGCGCCGGCCGAATGGTTCGGCCGGCCGCGCGGGGGCCGCCTGATCCACCAACTGTACGCGGGCCGTATTGTTAAATCTTCATGCAGCATTATTCTCTCGATGCAACAAATTTCGTTCATAATGCAGCAATTTTCGTTCATGGTTACAACAAAGTATAGTTGCAGCCAAAAAAATATCAACGTGGTCGTAACAAAAAAACGGAGCCGATGATGTGTGGTAGCAAAACAAAAAAAGGGTTGTAGCAAAACAATCCGATGAACTCGGGTTGCAACTGTGACGAACGTGTATGCAAATTTTTTAGTTAACAGTTGCAGAAAAAAATAAATGATGCCGGTTGTAACAGAAATTAACACAATTGTAGAAAAAATAAAAATATCGATTGTAATGAAAAGTCCATCGAACTGGAGTTGCAACCAAACACAGGTTTTTTACTAGAGAAAATAGCAAATAAAAAACGTTATAGCAAATAATTATAACAAATTTAGACGAGAAAAAAATTAGATGTCTAATCAGCTGCATGCGCGGATCGCGTACGGCCGGCCAAACGGATTCGACCTGCGTACCGGCGAGAAACGTTTCCGAAATCTGATGGCTGGACAGCAGCCTCCTTTTAACGAGCTCCGAGACGAAAATTTTGATCAGATTTCAGTGTCATCTTAGCGTTCCAAACCTGCTGAAACGCCGGCCGGCAAGGTCCCGCACATGCATAAGCTGTCGTTTAGCAAGCTCGTGTTCAAGTTCAACACACCGGACGGCTCGAGTCGAGTGACCACCTACACCCAATCTGGTCTGCTTCCATTGCTTAGGCGCTTAAATTAGAGCCAAGCCATGTTAGCTTAACCTCGGCCAAAGCAAGAGACACACATACCCATGTTTACTAATTAACCAGTAATTTAATTAGACAAGCAAAGCAAATACGCTTGCACACCACACGCAGTCGCGAGACGACCCTTTATATAGAGCTAGCCAGCTACAGCCCCCGGTATCCCGGCGCAGTCACAAGCGAACCACTCCACTCACCCCAAGTCCCGTAACTCGATCGATCAGACAGTAGCTAAGCTAGGCACGTACACTGCGTAGTGCGTACAGCATGAAGAGCACGGCTGCGAGGGCGGCGGGCGCGGCGTGCATGCCGCGGCTGACGAGGGGCCGGTGCCGCGCGTCCAGTTCCACGGCGCGGCCGGCGGCGTCGGTGTCGCTGCTCGAGCGCGTCCGCGACGTCGTGCTCCGCCTCATCATGCTCACCGCCGTCTCCAAGGCCTCCGTGCACCGCAGCAGCAGCAGCAGCAGGACCTCCTCGCCGCGCGCCGGACGGGGCGCTGCTGCGGTGGCCGTGACCTGCCGCCGGGACGAATCCATACGGAACGAGGCCGTCGAAGAGTGCATCGAGTTCCTGAAGCGCTCGTCGGCCGAGGGCGAGGCGGTCAAGCTGTCCAGCGTCACCGCCGAGGCGGTTGCCGCAGCCGTCGCCTCGGAGAACGGCCCGGAGCCGAAGCGCCTGTCCAGCTCCAGCGCCGTCGCCGTGGACGCCGCAGTTGCCGTTGCCGGCGTCGAGCACGCCCCACGCCCGGCCTCGCCGTCGATCCTCTGATGTAGCGATCGAACCAATCAATCTAGGACACGAGGAGGAATTGGCTCGTTTTGTTTAATTTTAAGGAATTGTTTCTTGTTCCAACGATCTCTCTTTTGTGCATGCATGCATGCATGCTACTGCTTTTTCTTTACAAAAATGCTCATAAATTCAGAGCAAAGTGGAGTGGTTGTCGATAGCTATACGTGTCACCGGCCCCAATTTTTTCTTCTCTGATGAGCGAACTGGAAAGAGGGAGCAGAAGGACGGTGAAACCAATTAACAAACTCATCCCGGCGGCGTAAAGAAACCGATGCCATTCTCGCTTCGCGTGTAGTGTGCTGCTCGTAGTATGGGATTGCCGGGAATATTCAAGCTTAACACTGTCGTTATGCCCGTGAATGTTGGCTAAATGGTTCCCCGCAAAAAACAAAACAAAAATGTCGGCTAAACGGTGATTCACTTCTTTAATTGTTTTATTTATTGTAACATTCAAGAAATCAGGTCTTGTAACCTTCAAGAATTCTGGTCTTGGAGATTGTTCTTCTCGTGTAACACGCATGTAAGTGAGGGAACCATGCATTTTGGAAATTTGGCCGGCGGTGGATGAAGGAACCGGCGGAACGGGGGTTCGTGTATGCTAAACTAAACGGCGCTGAGCCATGGATGGAAGGGTTGTCGGTCGGCTACGCGGGCAGGGAGGAGGGGCGGAGGATCTCCGGCAGGGATATGGTCGGCTGGGAGATGTGACGGTGCGTGTGACGAGGTGGCGTAGGCTTTCTTTTTTCACACATACTTCGAACTTGGAAGCAGCACGAAGAGATTAAACAAGCTATTTTTTATCTTATAATAACTAGATAATTGACCATGGGTCGCCACGGTATATAAATAGGAGTACTCATTAGTATGTGCGAATTGAGCGTAGCTCAACTCGTCAGGTTCCTTGTACAATAATCGGCCCAGTTTAAGTCCAAGACTTGACACTGTTTCAGCCGTCGCAAGTTTTAAAAGCCATAAAATCTAATTTAGAGTCCGTTTTAAAGATGAACACGATCACATAGTGGTTCATCATCCTCATTGATGCTTCTCCGATAATGCGTAGGTAGTTCATACCAAACCTACGGGTTCGTAGGCAGTAGCTAGATGGATTTGTCTCTCGTTTTGCTTCTCAATACAATGGTCTCTTGGAGATCTATTTGATATAACTCTTTCTTTTGCGGTGTGTTTGTTGTGATTCGATGAATTGTGAGTTTATGATCAGATCTATGAAATATTATTCATGCTTCATTATTATAGCCTCGTATTTCTTCTCCGATATTTGGTTTTTGTCTAGCCAACTTGGTCTTTTATCTTCCAATGGAAAGATGTGCTTTGTGATGGGTTCGATCTTGCGGTGCTCAATCTCAGTGACATAAAGAGACATGACATGCATGTATCGTTGCTATCAAGGATAATACGACGGGGTCTATTCCTAGATGAATAGATCATGTCTACATCATGTCGTGGTTCTTAAGGCATTACTCCATTTTCCCATGAACTCAATACACTAGATGCATGCTGGATAGCGGTCGATGTGTGGAGTAATATAAGTAGATGCAGCCAGAAGTCGGTCTACTTGTCTTGGACGTGATGCCTATATACATGATCATTATCTTGGATATCGTCATAATTATTCACTGTTCTATCAATTGCCCAACAGTAATTTGTCTACCCACGCGCAGTTTGCAATTTTCTCGAGAGAAGTCACTAGTGAAACCCACGACCCTTGGGTCTATTTCACATCATCAATTTGCAATCTCTACTTTGCTATTCGCGTTTCCATTTTATTTGCTCTTGTATTTTCAGATCTATATTATCAAAAAACCCAAAAATACCTTGTTGTGTTTTATTTTCCATCACTTTATTTGCATCTACCAATCTATCTTTTACTTTACCCACGAGGAATTGACAACCCTACATGCGTTGGGTTGCGAGGATTTGTTATTTGTGTGCAGGTACCGCTTACATAATCTTGTGGATCTTTCTACTGGATTGATACATTGGTTTCATAACTGAGGAAAATACTTGTCGTCGTTGTGATACATCACCCTTTAAGCTTGGAGGGAAACCAACGCCCAGCAGGGAGTCAATATTTCTAGCGCCGTGCCGGGGAAGATCAAGTCAAGATCTATCAGGTTCCCACACATAAACTCTCATCTCCTTGCAATTACATTACTTTCCGTTTGCCTCCCGTTTTCCTCTCCCCCACTTCTAAAACATTTTCAAAAAACACAAAAATATTTGCCTTTTTCTTGCTTGCTTGCTTCTATTGCCTTCATGTCAACAATAGAAAACAGAAAAATAAACAGGAAAAGTAAAGACATATGGATCCCCATCCACTTGCTAATCTTTTCAAAAGATCTTATTATCTTGAACCAATTTCTAGTGAGTTGAGTGTTCTTGATTATTTTAGTGAAGTTTTGCTTGAAAATCGTGAATCTGAATATTGTGATGAAGTGTTAAAAAAAGAAATTTATAAAGTGATTCATGATATCTCCTTGAATGAAAAGCATGATTGCAATGATGTTATTCTAAATTATGTTAATGTCAACTGTGCTAATAATATGCAAAACTACAAGATTGGAGATGGAAATTTTTTTCATGTCCACTACTCATTGTATTGATCATGATTGGGGTGATGCTTCTTATTATCTTGAAAATTTATTTAATCCTCACGATGAATATGATATTTATAATAATGTTTGCAATAGTATTGGAAGTGGGTTTGGACGAGTGTCAACTGTAGGTAATAATGATCCCAATATTTTGGAGAATTATCTATCTCTTGAATTTTTTGATAAAAGTGGGTTTGGAGAGGTCATGACTTTAGTTAATGTTAATCCGGCTACCTTGAAAGATTATAAGACTTTTATGCATGTGGATCATGAAAAAAATATTTTATGTGATAGCTATATTGTTGGATTTGAATATGATCCTACATTTCATTATTATGAGAGAGGGAAATATGGTTATATAAATATTCATGTTACTAAATTATCTATCTTCATCTTGAGATTGCTATTGTTTCTTTCATCTTCCATGCATATGTTAGATATTTCTTGTCTTGATAATTTGTTTGCTTATGAGATGCATATGCATAGGAAGTCTGTTAGACTTAAATGTGTTTGTCTTATGCTACATGATGCTCTCTTTGTATTTCAACTACTATCTTTCATGTGAGCATCAATAAAATCTCAAGCCTATCTTAATGGCTATAAAGAAAGAGCTTGTTGGGAAACAACCCAATGAATAAAATTTATTTTGCACTTTAGCTTTCTGTTCTTGAGTGTTTCACAATTATGCTACTGTTATGATTATGTTTTTATGTCTTAGTTAGTGTTTGTGCCAAGTAAAGCCTTTAGGATCATGTGGGTCATAGTTGCTTTGATCTTGTTGAAAAACAGAATTTTTTGCGTTCAGTATAAAAAATTCTAAAAATCACAGAAGCGTCAAAAGTATTTGAATGTTTTATACAATATTTATATACAAATTCCCTACATTTCCCTAATCTTTCAGAATTTTTGGAGTTACATAAGTATGAGTAAAATTCGAGTCTTTAAAGGTTGTTCTGTTTCTCACAGATTCTGTTTTCTTCGCGTGATGTGCTTGTTTTGATGATTCTATGGTTTGTACCAGGGGGTATAAGCCATGGTAAAGTTAAAATAAAGTAGGTATAATGAAAAAAAATGGAATAGGTTTTGAACAATACCTAAAGTAAAGTTTGGTTTTCTTATACTAACGGATCTCATGAAAGTTTTGTTGAGTTTTGTGTGATTGAAGTTTTCAAGTTTTGGGTGAGATTAGGATGGGTGAAGGAATAAGGAGTGATAAAAGCCTAAGCTTGGGGATAACCCATGGCACCCAATGGTAATATCCAGAGAGTACCAAGCAACTAATCTTGGGGATCCCCCGGAAGGCATTCCCTCTTTCTTCTAACAACCATCGGTAATTTTACTTGGAGCGATATTTTTATTCATCACATATCATGAGTTTTGCTTGGAGCTATTGTATTATATGTGTCTTTGATTTCTTTGCTGGTTATTTTTTCATAATAAACCTTGCTAGACACACCCATTTGAGAAAGCCAAATCATGCTATGATTTGTTAGAACCGCTCTTTATGCTTCACTTAAAAATTTTAGAGCCATGGAATTACTCTAGCGCTTCACTTATTTTTAGCACGGTAGTGCTGTTATTTTAGAGAAATTTGCTCTCATGCTTCATTTAGATTATTTTAATAGTATTATAAATTTTGAAGAAATCCTCTCTTGCTTCACTTATATTATTTTGAGAGTTGAATTTTTTAAAGAAACTTGTGCTCTCGTTCTTCACTTATATTTGTTTGAGAGCTTGTTATTTGCAATGGCGATTTGTTTTAAATGAAATAAGTCCCAAAGTGATAAATGTACAGGTTATACATAATAAAAACTTTCATGGAGATCATTGGATATTAAACTTGATTCTTTGCAATAGTTTTGTGATATGAAGATAATGATATGTGAGTATGTTGATGAGTAATTATGCCTTAGTAAGAATATTGGTTTTAAAGTTTGTGATTCCCTATGCATGCACATGAATTCAATAATTATGCTATGAAATTACATCCTATTTGTGTTGTATTCTTCGGTGTTAGTTATGTTTAATGTTCACATATGATGATTTTCGTTCCTTGGTTGGGCGCTTCTCAATCTATTTGCTAGCCTTCACTTGTATTAAGCGGGAATACTGCTTGTGCATCCAAATCCTAAACCCGAAGTTGTGCCAAATGAGTCCACAATACCTACCTATATGTGGTATTTCAACATCGTTCTAAGTAAAGTTGCAAGTGCCAACTCTAGTGCTCAAAATAAATTTCTGTTTGTGTGCCCATACCGCTCATGAAGCTGCGAGGGGTGGCCGGTATCTTCCATGTTAAATAGGTTATTCTCAAGATGAGTGTTTATTCACTTGTCATTGCACGAGAGTATGGCGGTAATAGGGATGATCAGCCCCAAAATGCAAATAAAATATATTTTATGTTGTCAAATAATAAATTCCTTGGAAAGTGTTGGTATGGACGATGCCCGTGAATGCGGCTAGCCATGGAGTGTGAAAGAATGGTGAAAAAGGAATAAACTTTATTTTTAGTTTGGGAACCACCTATAATTTTTTTAGCATGGAGGATATTGGAAACTCTTACTCATTTTCGTTGACATGAAAAGCATACCACCCAAAATATTTTATCTCTAAATTTTTCACTCTGAGCTCTAGCACCTCTACAAATCCCTGCTTCTCTCTGCGAAGGGCCTATCTATCTACTTTGTGCAATTTTTATTTGAGTCTCCATCTTCTCTTATAAAGCACCAACTAAGGAACACCATTATCATACTTGAGCAATGGATGTAATTAATATTTGGGTGTGCTGCATGAACGGATCAATGATAAAGCATGATGGGCTAGGGATAGCATTCTATAGCATTGATATTTCGAAAGACTTGGCTGCTTGTTGATATGCTTGAGTATTGAAATATTCATGTCAAACTATGGGCTATTGTTTTGAATCATCTACAAGCCCATATGTCCATGCTAAAAAGGAAAAATAATATGATGAACATGCAAGGCAGCATTCCACATCAAAAATAATGTTTTATCATTTACCTACTCGAGGACGAGCAGGAATTAATCTTGGGAATGTTGATACGTCTCCAACATATTGATGAACCACAAGTGTAGGGGAACTATCGTAGTCCTTTCGATAAGTAAGAGTGTCGAACCCAACGAGGAGCAGAAGGAACTGACAAGTGGTTTTCAGCAAGGTATTCTCTGCAAGCACTGAAATTATCGGTAACAGGTAGTTGTGTGACAAGATGATTCGTAGCGAGTAGCAAGTAACAATAGTAAAAAAGGTGCAGAAAGATGGCCCAATCCCTTTTGTAGCAAGGGACAAGCCTGGACGAACTCTTATATGAGGTAAAGCGCTCCCGAGGACACATGGGGATTTCTATCAATCTAGTTTTCATCAAGTTCATATGATTCGCGTTCGCTACTTTGATAGTTTGATGTGTGGGTGGACCAGTGCTTGGGTGCTGCCCTTACTTGGACAAACATCCCACTTATGATTAACCCCTCTCGCAAGCATTCGCAACTACAAAATAAGAATTAAGACAAAGTCTAACCATAGCATTAAACTAGTGGATCCAAATCAGCCCCTTACGAAGCAACGCATAAACTAGGGTTTAAGCTTCTGTCACTCTAGCAACCCATCATCTACTTATTACTTCCCAATGCCTTCCTCTAGGCCCAAGTAATGGTGAAGTGTTATGTAGTCGACGTTCACATAACACCACTAGAGGAAAAACAACATACAACGCATCAAAATATCGAACGAATACCAAATTCACATGACTACTTATAGCAAGACTTATCCCATGTCCTCGGGAACAAAAGTGACTACTCACAAAGCATAATTATGTTCATGACCAAAGAGGTATTGAATAGCATCAAAGATCTGAACATATAATCTTCCACCGAGTAATCCAACTAGCATCAACTACAAAGAGTAATTAACACTACTAGCAACCTTACAAGTACCAATCGGAGTCGCGAGATGGAGATTGGTTACAAGAGATGAACTAGGGTTTGGAGATGAGATGGTGCTGATGAAGATGTTGATGGAGATGAGTCCCCTCCGATGAGAGGAGTGTTGGTGATGACGATGGCGATGATTTCCCCCTTCGGGAGGGAAATTTCGCCGGCAGGACAGCCGTGCCAGAGCTCTAGATTGGTTCTGCTCAAGTTCCGCCTTGTGGCAGCGCCGGCTCCTCCCGAAAGCCTCCTTCTGATTTTTTTCTGGAATGGAAACCTCCATATAGAAAAAGATGAGCGTCGGAGGGGCAATGGGGGGCCCACAAGCCACCCAGGCCCGGCCAGGGGGGTAGGCCGGGCCTGGCAGGCTTGTGGCCTCCTGGTGGCTCCCCTCCGGTACTTCTTCCGCCCAGTATTTTTCATAAAATGCAAAATAATTCCTCATTGATTTTCATGGATTTTGGAGTTGCACAGAATAGGTATCTCAAACTTGCTCCCTTTTCACACCAGAATTCCTGTTGCCCGCATTCTCCCACTTCATGTAAACCTTATAAAATAAGAGAGAAAAGGCATAAGTATTGTACCGTAAAGTGTAATAAAAACCCACAAAGCGATAAATATCAACATAAAAGCATGATGCAAAATGGACGTATCAACTCCCCCAAGCTTAGACCTCGCTTGTCATCAAGCGGAAGCCGAGATCAACAAATATGCCCACATGTTTAGAGAAAGAGGTGTCGATAAAACACAATACGGACATGCAGGCATCATGATCATAAATAGAACAACAAAAGCATCATATAAACTCTTATGCTAAAGTGGCAATTCCTTCACAAGGTAAAGTATGGGTCAAGAACCTTATTGAGAATTAACAACCAATAGCCTTTAGTCATTGAAGCAATTGCAATTTATCATAACATCGGAAAGAGTCAAATAAGAGCTTGTAAAGCTAATTCACATACTCAATCATCCTTTCGTCTTCTACAATTGCTAAAACTCACGTGGTACTCATGAGATCAAAGTTTCAGTTGGACACAGAGAAAGATAGGGGCTTGTAGTTTCGCCTCCCAACTACTTACCTCAAGGGTGATGTCAACAATAATAATTCATGAGTACTTACTTCCAAGTTGACATATGAATATAGATCTTTCCCTAGCATATGACGTTAGCCAAGATAAAGGCGAAATAAGGGATTGGTGTCGATCACCATGACTCTTTTAAGGACAAAAAGTAAAGGTACAAGATAGGCCCTTCGCAGAGGGAAGCAGAGGTTCTCATGCGCTTTTAAGGTTTGGATGTGTGACCTCTTAGTGTGAAGGAACGTCACTTTATATTGCCTCCTATGATAAAGAACTTTATTATGCAGTCCGTCGCTTTTATGTCTTCCTCATCACAGGTTCGTACAAAGCTTATTTTCCACAAACTAATAGATCATACATATTTAGGGAGAAATTTTCATTGCTTGCACCGATGACAACTTACTTGAGGGATCTTCTTCAATCCATAGGTAGGTATGGTGGACTCTCATGGCAAAACTGGGTTGAAGGTTTATGGATGCACAAGTAGTATCTCTACTTAGTGCGGAAGTTTTGGCTGATATGAGGTGGAAGCAATCGTCACATGCTAAGGGATCTCTAGTCATATAACATTGTTCAGAACCAAGCAAACATAATTCATTATGTTGTCTTCCTTGTCCAACATCTACTTCTAAGCATGTAATAGTTTAATGAGTGTTCACAATCATAGATGGTGCCCAAGATGATATATTTATATGTGAACCTCTCTTTCTTTATTACTTCCTATTAATTGCAACAATGACCAAGGTCTACGTTTGTCCACCCACAACAAGTTTCAATCAACATTCTTCTTATATGTGAAGTCATCACTTCCCATAAGATCATTACACGATCTTTCATGCTATTGTTCTTTTATCATTCTTTTCTTTAGATCATGGCATGAGGCAAGGCCCTTAACTAAAACACTCTGTATTATATGACTCACGAACTCGATTACATTGGGGGTGACACAAAGCAAAACTCAAGCCTAGAACATACTAAGAGGTTTATTCTACTAGAAAAAGATAAAAACAAAAAGGAACGAACTAATAAAAAGGTAAAGGCAAAAGATGTGATGGTGATACGATACCGGGGCAACTCCCCCAAGCTTGGCACAAGCCAAGGGGAGTGCCCATACCCGTGCTTAATTGTCTTCCTTCGAAAGTGATGGTGATGGAGTTATTGCAATATGGGGTTGATTCTCCGTCTTCCAAGGCATAGGTGCTCCATCATGGAAAGATGATCGAGTCTCCGGAATCCTCAAATCTGCAGCCAACCGTATTGATTTAAATCTATACTCATACTCACAGTTTTGGTTCTGCAGGTCATAGGTTTGGGCTTGGAGGTGATCAATTCTGTCATAGAGCCTGGAGAGGTGCTTCCCGATGTCACTGACATCGATCTTGTGCTTGTTGGTGAACTCCATGATCATCGTGTGGTTGGCGTTGAGTCCGCGTTCCACCATCCCTTGGCACTTGAAGACTTGCTGCTCCATTGCTTTGAGCCTCGCCTCCATGCTTCCGGTCTTCTTGGGCCCCTCAACATCACGGATGTGCAACACCCCCTCATGCATCTCGATATAGTGAGGGTGTTGCAGCACTCCCGCGAGGTAGGGATTGATGGCCTTCTCGAAGAACTTGTCCTTCGGAACTTTTGGGGACGTCATAGCGATCTAGATCTGTCTGCACAGTAGGTCGAAACGAAAACAGAGGAGATTTGCATGATATGAGGGTCAGACCTTTCGGGAGAATATATAATGAATTTTTCCCGACCAAAATGAGTACTCCGCAAGAAAACGGAGTCCGGGAGGCAGACGAGGTGCCCACAAGCCACCCAGGCCAGGCCAGGGGGGTAGGCCGGGCCTAGCAGGCTTGTCGCCTCCTCGTGCGCTTTCCGGACTACTTTAAATTTTTCTATTTTTCTAAAAATTCCAAAACGGAGAAAAATTGCTACTGGAAAAGTTTTGGAGTCGGTTTACTTACCGAATCACATACCTCTTTGTTTTTGGAGTCTAAAACAGGCTGATAAATATCCCTTATGTCCTCCTCAGGAGTTATGGTATTAATAATATTGCTTTCAACATTTACGGGAGTACCTGAGATATAATGCTTCATTCTTTGCCCATTTACAACTCTCGGAAAATTACCTTCCGTGTTGTTGATCTTTATGGCACCGGAACGATATACTTCCTAAACAATGTAAGGACCTTCCCATTTAGAGAGAAGCTTGCCTGCAAAAAATCTTAAACAAGAATTGTATAGCAAGACATAATCACCTACATTGAACTCATGTTTCTGTATCCTTTTATCATGCCACCTCTTAACTTTTTCTTTGAACAACTTGGCATTTTCATATGCCTGAGTTCTCCATTCATCGAGTGAGCTAATGTCAAATAACCTATTCTCACCAGCAAGTTTGAAATCAAAGTTGACCTCTTTGATTGCCCAATAAGCCTTATGCTCTAGCTCAAGGGGTAAATGACATGCTTTACCGTAAACCATTTTGCACGGAGACATGACCATGCGATTCTTACAAGCAGTTCTATAAGCCCACAGTGCATCATCAAACTTCTTAGACCAATTCATTCTAGACCTATTAACAGTCTTTTGCATAATTAGTTTAATCTCTCTATTACTTAGCTCTACTTGACCACTGGACTGAGGATAATAGGGTGATGCAATTCTATGGTTGACATCATACTTAGCAAGCGTTTTACGGAAAGCACCATGAATAAAATGTGAACCACCATTAGTCATTAGATATCTAGGGACTCCAAATCTAGGGAAAATAACTTCTTTAAGCATCCTAATAGAGGTGTTGTGATCAGCACTACTAGTTGGGACAGCTTCTACCCACTTAGTAACGTAATCAACAGCAACTAGGATATGGGTATATCCGTTGGACTTTGGAAAAGGTCCCATATAATCAAAACCCCAAACATCAAATGGTTCAATGACAAGTGAATCATTCATAGGCATTTCCTGACATTTACAGATATTACCTATTCTTTGACATTCATCACAAGACAAGACAAACTTACGGGCATCCTTGAAGAGAGTAGGCCAATAGAAACCTGATTGCAATACCTTGTGTGCAATTCTATCTCCCGCATGGTGTCCTCCGTAAGCCTCGGAGTGACACTTCTGTAGGATATGTCCCTGCTCATGCTAAGGTACACAACGTCTAATAACACCATCTACTCCTTCTTTATAAAGGTGAGGATCATCCCAAAAGTAATGTCTCAAATCAAAGAAGAATTTCTTCTTTTGCTGGTATGTGAAACTAGGTGGTATATATTTGGCAACGATATAATTTGCATAATCAGCATACCACGGTGTACTACGTGAAGCGTTGATGACATTCAGTTGCTCATCAGGAAAACTATCATCAATAGGTTGTGGGTCATCAAGAACATTCTCCAACCTAGACAAGTTATCTCCTGCGGGGTTCTTAGCACCCTTCCTATCAACAACATGCAAATCAAATTCTTGTAGCAAGAGAACCCATCTGATAAGTCTAGGTTTAGCATCTTTCTTTTCCATGAGATACTTAATAGCAGCATGATCAGTGTGAATAGTAACTTTGGAATCAACAATGTAAGATCTGAACTTTTCACATGCAAACACGACTGCTAAAAATTCCTTCTCAGTAGTAGCATAGTTTCTTTGGGCATTGTCTAGAGTTTTACTAGCATAATGGATAACATTCAACTTCTTATAAACTCTTTCTCCTAGAACAACACCAACAACAAAATCACTAGCATCACATATAATTTCAAAAGGTAGGTTCCAATTAGGTGGTTGAACAATAGGTGCAGTGATCAAGGCCTTCTTAAGTATTTCAAAGGCTTCCTCACAATCATCGTCAAAAACAAAAGGAATATCCTTTTGCAAGAGATTGGTAAGAGGCCTAGAAATCTCAAAAAAGTCCTTAATGAACCTTCTATAGAAACCAGCATGACCAAGGAAACTTCTTATACCTTTAATGTTATTAGGGCATGGCATTTTCTCGATCGCATCAACCTTAGCCTTATCGACTTCAATACCTCTTTCAGAAATTTTATGTCCTAAGACGATGCCCTCATTAACCATAAAGTGGCACTTCTCCCAATTCAAGACAAGGTTGGTATCTTTACATCTCTGCAAAACTCGATCAAGGTTGTTGAGGCAATCATCAAAATAAGACCCGTAAATGGAAAAGTCATCCATGAAAACCTCAACAATCTTTTCACAAAAGTCAGAAAATATAGCCATCATACATCTTTGAAAGGTAGCAGGTGCATTACATAAGCCAAAAGGCATACGTGTGTAAGCAAAGGTACCGAAAGGGCAGGTAAAAGTGGTTTCCTCCTGATTAGATTGCGCAACAGGTATTTGGGAGAAACCAGAATAACCATCTAGAAAGAAAAAGTGTGTGTGTTTAGACAATATTTCTAGTATTTGGTCAATAAAAGGCAAAGGGTAATGGTCTTTCCTGGTGGCTTTATTCAATTTCCTAAAATCAATTACCATCCTATAGCCAGTAATAATCCTCTCTAGGATCAATTCATCTTTGTCATTAGGGACAACGATAATATCTCCCTTCTTAGGGACGCAATGCACCGGACTTACCCAATCACTATGAGCAAGAGGATAAATAATACCTGCTTCCAGGAGCTTTAGTATTTCTTTTCTTACTACCTCTTTCATCTTAGGATTTAATCTCCGTTGATGATAGGCAACTGGTTTGGAATCAAGATCGGTTTTAATTTTGTGTTGGCATAGAGTGGGACTAATGCCCTTAAGATCATCAAGAGTATATCCAATAGCAGCACGATGCTTCCTCAGAGTTTTCAATAATTTCTTTTCTTCATGCTCTGAAAGGCTAGCACTAATGATAACATGATATATCTCTTTCTCATCAAGATAAGCATACTTAAGAGTATCAGGTAACTGTTTAAGCTCAAACACAGGATCACCCTTTGGTGGGCGTGGATCTCCAACAGTTCAACAGGCAAATTATTCTTAAGGATAGGATGTTTTTCAAAGATAACTCTATCTATCTCGTTCCTTTCATCCATATGCATATCATTTTCATGCTCAAGCAAGTATTGCTCTAAGGGATCAGTAGGAGGCACATCAATAGAAGCTAGGACAATAATTTCATCCATACTAGGCAATTCCTTTTCATGAGGTTGTCTACCAAACTTGGAGAAATTGAATTCATGTGACACACCTTCAAAGCCAATAGTGACAGTTTGCTTCTCACAGTCAATATGAGCATTGACAGTATTGAGGAAAGGTCTGCCAAATATGATGGGACAAAAGCTATCTTGTGTGGTAGCAAGAACGAGAAAATCAGCAGGATACTTAGTTTTACAACACAAGACTTCAACATCTCTAACAATTCCCAAAGGGCAGATAGTATCTCTATTGGCAAGCTGAATAGTAACATCAATAGGTTCCATTTAGACAGGTGCAATCTCGTCTTTAATTTCATCATATAAAGATTGAGGTATTGCACTAACACTAGCACCCACGTCACATAAACCATGATAACAATGATCTCCTATCTTAACAGAAACAACAAGCATGCCAACAACAGGCATATGTTTGTCTCTAGTATGAAGTTTAGCAATTCTAGCAGCATCTTCACAGAAGTGAATATCATGCCCATCAACATTGTCGGACAGGAGATCTTTGATAATAGCAATGCTAGGTTCAACTCTAATTTGCTCACGGGGTGTAGGTGTTCTAATGTAGCCCCTGCGTATCACAGTTGAAGCTTTAGAATGATCCTTTATTCTAACAGGGAAAGGTGGTTTCTCAATGTAAGCACTAGGAACAATAGGATCATTATAAGCAATGACTTTCTCTTCAACTGTATTGGGTTTAACTACATTGACTTCTATGGGAGGGTGATATTTAAACCACTTCTCTTTAGGGAGATTAATATGAGAAGCAAATGATTCACATAATGAAGCTACTATCTCAGAGTCAAGTCCATGTTTAGCGCTAAAATCACAAAAAGTATTTGTTTCAACGAAGGATTTAACGCAATCGAACTTAAGATTCATACCTGACTCCTTACCTTCATCAAACTCCCAATCTTCAGAGTTGCGTTTAATTCTTTCCAATAAATTCCATTTGAAGTCAATATCTCTCTGCATAAAAGAACCGGTACAAGAAGTGTCAAGCATGGTGCGATTATCATGAGAAAGCCGAGCATAGAAGTTATGAATAATAATTTCTCTCGAGAGCTCAACTACTTCTCAAACAACAGCGCCAAAAATTGACATGTTGACGGGGACTTGCTTGCGTCGGTTTTTCCCTTGAAGAGGAAAGGGTGATGCAGCACAGGAGCACTAAGTGTTTCCCTCAGTTCGAGAACCAAGGTATCAATCTAGTAGGAGAATCTCGTCAAGTCCAGAGTACGTGCACAAATACAAAGAGCTTGCACCCAACGCTATAAAGGGGTTGTCAATCCCTTCAAGATTGATTGCAAAGTGAAATCTGAAGGCGGAAAATGCAACAAAGAAAAAGTTTAAGGCTGAAAATATGGTGTGGAGTAGACCCGGGGGCCATAGTGTTCACTAGAGGCTTCCCTCAAAATAGAAAATATTACGGTGGGTGAACAAATTACTGTCGAGCAACTGATAGAACCACGCAAAGTCATGACGATATCTAAGGCAATGATCATACATATAGGCATCACGTCCGAGACAAGTGGACTGATACTTTCTGCATCTACTACTATTACTCCACACATCAACCGCTATCCAACATGCATCTAGTGTATTGAGTTCATGACGATCAGAGTAACGCCTTAAGCAAGATGACATGATCTAGAGGGATAATCTCAAACCAATGATGAAAACCCCATCTTTTTACCCTTGATGGCAACAACACGAAGCGTGCCTCGCTACCCCTTCTGTCACTGGGTGAGGTCACTGCACGGTATGAACCCAAAACCAAGCACTTCTCCCATTGCAAGAATCATAGATCTAGTTGGCCAGACAAAACCCACAACTCAAAGGGAATTTCAAGTATATGAAATCATGCATAAGAGAGATCAGAAGAAACTCAAATAAGATTCATAGATAATCTGATCATAAATCCAGAATTCATCGGATCTCGACAAACACACCGCAAAAGAAGATTACATCGGATAGATCTCCGTGAAGATCATGGAGAACTTTGTATTGAAGATCCAAGAGAGAGAAGAAGCCATCTAGCTACTAGCTATGGACCCGTAGGTCTATGGTGAACTACTCACGCATCATCGGAGAGGTCATGGTGTTGATGAAGAAGCCCTCCGTGTCCGAATCCCCCCTCCGGTAGGGCACCAGAACGTGCCCCAGATGGGATCTTGCGGAGACACAAGCTTGCGGCGGCGGAAAAGTACCTTCGATGATCTCCTGATTTTTTCTGGGATTTTAGGGAATTTATAGGCGAAAGACCTAGGGCAGAGGTGGCCCAGGGAGCCCACAAGCCTGGGAGGCCTGCCCCCCCTGGCCGCGGCTAGCGGGCTTGTGGGTCCCTGCAGGCCCCCTGCCCTGATTCTTAGGCTTCCCGATCTTTTTCTATTTCGGAAAAAATCTTTTTGGCAGTTTCGTTCCGTTTGGACTCCGTTTAAAATCCTCCTCTGAAAGGGGTCAAAAACATGGAAAAACAAGAACTGGTACTTGGCACTGAGTTAATAAGTTAGTCCCAAAAAATATATAAAAGGCATATAAAACATCCAAAGTTTGACAAGATAATAGCATGAAACCATCAAAAATTATAGATACGTTGGAGACCTATCAAGCTCATGGTTGGGGCATGAATATAACATTGACTTCTTTCATGTTATAAATATAACATTGACTTCTTTCATGAATATAACCCTCCCCTTCCCTAGGTCTTTCGCCGATAAATTCCCTAAAATCCCAGAAAAAATCAGGAGATCATCAAAAGTACTTTTCCGCCGCCGCAAGCTTCTGTCTCCGCAAGATCCCATCCGGGACACGTTCTGGTGCCCTGCCGGAGGGGTGATTCGGATACGGAAGGCTTCTTCATCAACACCATGACATCTCCGATGATGCGTGAGTAGTTCACCATAGACCTACGGGTCCATAACTAGTAGCTAGATGGCTTCTTCTCTCTCTTGGATCTTCAATACAAAGTTCTCCATGATCTTCATGGAGATCTATCTAATGTAATCTTCTTTTGTGGTGTGTTTGTCGAGATCCGATGAACTGTGCATTTATGATCAAATTATCTATGAATCTTATTTGGGTTTCTTCTGATCTCTTATATGCATGATTTCATATCCTTGTAATTTTCTTCGAGTTGTGGGTTTTTTTGGCCAACTTGATCTTTGATTCTTGCAATGGGAGAAGTGCTTGGTTTTGGGTTCATACTGTGCGGTGACCTCACCCAGTGACAGAAGGGGTAGCGAGGCACGCATCGTGTTATTGCCATCACGGGTAAAAAGATGGGGTTTTAATCATTGGTTTGAGTTTATCCATCTACATCATGTCATCTTGCTTAAGGCGTTACGTCATGAACTCAATACGCTAGATGCATGCTGGATAGCGGTCGATGTGTGGAGTAATAGTAGTATATGCAGAAAGTATCAGTCTACTTGTCTCGGACGTGATGCCTATATGTATGATCATTGCCTTAGATATCGTCATGACTTTGTGCGGTTCTATCAATTGCTCGACAGTAATTTGTTCACCCACCGTAATATTTGCTATTTTGAGAGAAGCCTCTAGTGAACACTATGGCCCCCGGATCTACTTCACACCATATTTTCAGTCTTACTCTTTTACTTCGTTGCACTTTCCGCCTTCAGATCTCACTTTGAATCAATCTTGAAGGGATTGACAACCCCTTTATAGCGTTGGGTGCAAGCTCTTTTGTGTTTGCGAGGTACTCTGGACTTGACGAGATTCTCCTAATGGATTGATACCATGGTTCTCAAACTAAGGGAAATACTTACTGCTCCTGTGCTGCATCACCCTTTCCTCTTCAAGGAAAAAACCAATGCAAGCAAGTCTCGGTCAACATGTCAATTTCTGGCGTTGTTGTTTGAGAAGTAGCGGAAGGATTTCTCGTGCCGTTGTCGGGGAGGATCAAGTCAAGAACTCATCCAAGTAAGTGTCGCAAACTCATCTCTTGCATTTACTTTTTTGCCTCTCGTTTTCCTCTCCCCCACTTCTTAAAAAAATTACAAAAATATTTACCCTTTTTCGTTTGGCTTTTTCGTTCGCCCTTTTCTCTCGCTTGCTTTCTGTTCGCTTGTGTGCTTGCTTGCTTGCCGAAGTCACCATGACTGAAAACACCAAACTTTGTGACTTCTCGAATACTAGTAATAATGATTTTATTAGTACTCCGATTGCTCCCGCCACTAGTGCGGAGTCATACGAAATCAATGCCGCTTTGCTGAATCTTTGTATGAAAGAGCAATTCTCTGGCCTTCCTAGTGAAGATGCTGCATCCCATCTTAATACCTTCATTGAGCTTTGCTATATGCAAAAGAAGAAAGATGTGGATAATGACGTGATTAAATTGAAGCTTTTTTCTTTCTCGTTTCAAGATCGAGCAAAAACTTGGTTTTCGTCTTTGCCCAAAAATAGTATTGATTCTTGGAATAGGTGCAAAGATGCTTACATATCCAAGTATTTTCCGCTGGCTAAGATTATCTCTATCTGTAATGATATCATGAATTTTAAGCAACTTGATCATGAACATGTTCCACAATCTTGGGAGAGAATGAAATTGATGATTAGTAATTGTCCCGCTCATGGCTTGAGTCTTTGGATGATTATACAAATCTTCTACGTTGGCTTGAATTTCGCTTCTAAAAATATCTTGGACTCCGCCTCAGGTGGAACGTTCCTGGAAATCATGTTAGGAGGAGCCACAAAACTCCTAGACAATATCATGACGAACTACTCTCAGTGGCACACTAAAAGGTCACCTACTAGTAAGAAGGTACACGCTATAAAAGAAATTAACTCGTTAAGTGCTAAGATGGATGAGTTAATGAATTTGGTTGCTAGTAGAAGTGCTCCTTTAGATCCTAATGATATGCCCTTGTCTTCCTTGATTGAGAGTAGCAATGCTAGCCTGGACGTTAATTTTGTTGGTAGGAATAATTTTGGCAACAACAATGCTTTTAGAGGAAACTATGTTCCTAGGCCTTTTCCTAGTAACTCCTCTAATAACTTTGGCAACTCCTACAACAATACTCATGGAAATTACAATAGATTACCCTCTGATCTAGAGAGTAATATCAAAGAGTTTATCAACTCACAAAATATTTTCAATGCGTCCATAGAGGAAAAACTACTCAAAATTGACAATTTGGCTAGGAGCGTTGATAGAATGTCTAGTGATATTGATGCTTTGAAAGTTAGATGTGCTCCTCCCAAGATCAATATGGGTGAAACTTTGAAAGCTATGTGTGTTTCCATGAGTGAGAGCAAAGAAAGAACCGCCCAAATTCGTGCTAGACATGAATGGCTTAAAAAGGCGTGTTCTCGTGATAAGAATCACGAAGATCTTAAAGTGCTTGTTGTGACTCCCATTGAATCTTTGTTTTCTTGTGTCAAACCTAATGATGATGGTGTTGGATATGAATCCACCTTGGTTGAAAAACTCCCCAATGATTCGAAGTCCATCTATCTTGATGCTAAAAGCATTAAAAGTGGAGAAGAAGATATCAAAACTTTGAGTAGTAATGAAATTACTACTTTGGATTTCAAGGAATTCAATTATGATAGTTTCTCCTTGATTGAATGCATTTCCTTGATGCAATCCATGCTAAACTCTCCACACGCTTATAGTCAAAACAAGGCCTTTACCGATCATATCGTCGAAGCTATGATAAAATCTCTTGAAGAGAAACTTGAATTAGAAGTCTCTATCCCTAGAAAGCTTCATGATGAGTGGGAATCTACTATCAAAATCAAAATCAAAAACTATGAATGCAATGCTTTGTGTGATTTGGGTGCTAGTGTTTCCACGATTCCAAAGTCTTTATGTGATGTTCTAAGCTTTAATGAGATTGATGAGTGCTCTCTTAATTTGCATCTTGCGGATCCTACTATTAAGAAACCTGTGGGAAGGATAAATGATGTTCTTATTATTGCAAATAGGAACTATGTACCCGTGGATTTCATTGTGCTTGACATTGATTGCAATCCTACATGTCCTATTATTCTGGGTAGACCTTTCCTAAGGACTATTGGTGCTATCATCGATATGAAAGAAGGGAATATTAGATTTCAATTTAATTTAAAGAAAGGCATGGAATATTTTCCTAGAAATAAAATAAGATTGCCTTATGAATCCATGATGAGGGCTACTTACGGTTTGAGCACCAAAGACGACGATACGTGATTCTATCGCTTTATGCCTAGCTAAGGGCGTTAAACAATAGCGCTTGTTGGGAGGCAACCCAATGAATTTATCTTTTTCTTTCTGTTCTGTTGCATCCACATCATCATAATTCTGTTATGATAGTGTCTTTTCTTTTTCTTTTTGTGTTTGAGCCAAGTAAAACCTTTATGACTAGTCTTGGTGATGGTTGTTTGATCCTGCTGGAAAAAAGATAGAAACTTTTCGCTCACGAGATTATTTTTCATTTTTATTCAGAAAGAGATTTTGAGTTCATTATTTTTGCTTCTGGTTGATATGAATTTTTAGCAGGCAGTCGTAATTGTTCAGAATTTTTGAGGTACCAGAAGTATACGAAGTATACAGATTTCTACAGACTGGTCTGTTTTTGACAAATTCTGCTTTTGTTGAGTTGGTTGCTTGTTTTGATGAAACTATGGATAGTATCGGGGGGTACTAGCCATGGAAAAGTGGGAATACAGTAATCTAACACCAATATAAATAGAAATCAAGATTGCTACAGTACCTAAGGAGGTGGTAGTTTGTTTTCTTGTGCTAATGTTATCACGAGTTTCTATTTAAGTTTTGTGTTGTGAAGTTTACAAGTTTTGGGTGATGTTCTCATGGACAAATAGATAAGGAGTGGAAAGAGCTCAAGCTTGGGGATGCCCAAGGCATCCCAAGCCAAATTCAACTACTACCTCCTTTCCAGATTATAAGGTTTGCACGTATCCCTAGATTTATAATTTGATCAAGTTAAAATGAGTTGTATAGTCTAAAAATTATACCATTAGAAAGTAGAAGGTTTGAAGTTTCTAATGACATATTTTTTGTGATATATAACTTGTATTACAATGGCCTATTTTTCAATCTAGGGATACGCGCAAGCCTTATAAACCGTAAAGGATGTAGTACACCAAAAAGCCTAAGCTTGAGGATTCCCCGGGAAGGCATCCCCTCTTTCGTCTTCAATCCATCGGTAACATTACTTGGAGCTATATTTTTATTCACCACATGATATGTGTTTTGCTTGGAGTGTCTTGTATCATAGGAGTATTTTCTTTTTGTTTTGTCACAATCATACTTGCTGCACATCTTTCGAGAGAGACATGCACTCATCGTGATTTTGCTAGAATGCTCATCGTGCTTCACTTATATCTTTTGAGCTAGATAATTTTGCTCTATGTGCTTCACTTAGATCTTTTAGAGCACGGTGGTGTGTGACTTGGTAGTTGTCTTGTGCTATGAAAGTAGTCCCAAAGGTGATAGGTACCCAAAGAGGATACAAAAACCTCCATCTTCATGTGCATTGAGTAGAAAGAGAAGTTTTGATTCCTCTCGATTAGTTTTGAGACATGGATTTGGTAATATTAAGAGTTATGTTAGTAGGGTGTTGTGAACCTAGAAATACTTGTGTTGAAGTTAGTGATTCCCGTAGCATGCACGTATGGTGTACCGCTATGTTCGGAAGTTGGAGCATAATTGATCTATTGATTGTCATCCTTTGTGTTGAGGTCGGGATCGCGCGATGGTTAACACCTACCAACCCTTCCCCTAGGAGTATGCGTTTAGCACTTTGTTTCGATTACTAATAAAAACTTTCGCAACAAGTATGTGAGTTCTTCATGACTAATGTGAGTCCATGGTATAGATGCACTTTCACCTTCCACCATTGCTAGCCACTTGAGTACCGCACAACTTCCGTCGGTACACAAACCCACCATATGCCTTCCTCAAAACAGCCACCATACCTACCTACTATGGCATTTTCATAGCCATTCCGAGATATATTGCCATGCAACTCCCACCGTTCCGTCTCATGACTTGTGCCATCACTCTCATATTGCCATTGCATGATCGTAAGATAGCTAGCGAGATGTTTCAACGTCATATGCCAAGCTAGATCGTTGCACATCCCGGTACACTACCGGAGGCATTTCCTATAGAGTCATCATCGTTCCGAGCTTTGAGCTATGAGTAAATAAAAGTGTGATGATCATCATTATTAGAGCATTGTCCCATGTGAGGAAATAAAAAAAGGCCAAAGAGCCCAAATAAAAAAAGAGAAAAAAGAGGCCCAAGAGCCCAAATAAAAAAAAGAGAAAACGAGAGAAGGGAAAATGCTACTATCTTTTTCCACACTTGTGCTTCATAATAGCACCATGTTCTTCATGATTGAGAGCCTCTCGTTTCGTCACCACCATATGCTAGTGGGAATTTTTATTATATAACTTGGCTTGTATATTCCAATGATGGGATTCCTCAAATTGCCCTAGGTCTTCGTGAGCAAGCAAGTTGGATACACACCCACTAGTTCTCCTTTTGAGCTTTCACATACTTATAGCTCTAGTGCATCCTTTGTATGGCAATCCCTACTCATTCACATTGATATCTATTAATGGGCATCTCCATAGCCCTTTGATACGCCGAGTCAGTTTGACCATCTCCTCCTTTTTTGTCTCACAACCACCACCACACTCTATTCCACCTACAATGCTATATCCATGGCTCACGCTCATGTATTGCGTGATAGTTATAAAAAGTTTGAGAAAGTAAGAGTGCGAAAACAATTACTTGGCCAATACCGGGGTTGTGCATGATTTAAATTAGTCGTGTGAGGATGATGGAGCATAGCCATACTATATGATTTTGTAGGGATAACTTTCCTTGGCCTTGTTATTTTGAAAGTTCATGATTACCTTGCTAGTTTGCTTGAAGTATTATTGTTTGCATGTCAATAGCAAACTATTGTTTTGAATATTACGGATCTGAACATTCATGTCACATGAAAGAAGTTACAAAGGACAACTATGCTAGGTAGCATTCCACATCAAAAATTCAGTCTTTATCACTTCCCTACTCGAGGACGAGCATGAGTTAAGCTTGGGGATGCTTGATACGTCTCCAACGTATCTATAATTTTTGATGGTTTCATGCTATTATATTGTCAAACTTTGGATGTTTTGTATGCCTTTTATATCTTTTTTGGGATTAACTTATTAACTCAGTACCAAGTGCCAGTTCCTGTTTTTCCGTGTTTTTGATCCTTTTCAGAGGAGGATTTTAAACGGAGTCCAAACGGAACGAAACTTCCAAAAAGATTTTTTTTTCGAAACAGAAGACAATCGGGGAACTTGAGAACCAAGGCACGGTGCCACCGGGGACCCCACAAGCCCCCTAGCCACGGCCAGGGGGGCGTGCCTCCCAGGCTTGTGGGCTCCCTCGGCCTCCTCTGCCCTAGGTCTTTCACCTATATATTCCCAAAAAATCCAGAAAAATCAGAAGATTATCGAAAGTACTTTTCCGTCACCGCAAGGTTTTGTCTTCGCAAGATCCCATCTGGGGCATGTTCTGGTGCCCTGCCAGAGGGGGATTCGGATACGGAGGGCTTCTTCATCAACACCATGACCTCTCCGATGATGCGTGAGTAGTTCACCATAGACCTACGGGTCCATAGCTAGTAGCTAGATGGCTTCTTCTCTCTCTTGGATCTTCAATACAAAATTCTCCATGATCTTCATGGAGATCTATCCGATGTAATCTTCTTTTGCGGTGTGTTTATCGAGATCCGATGAATTGTGGATTTATGATCAGATTATCTATGAATCTTATTTGGGATTCTTCTGATCTCTTATATGCATGATTTCATATCCTTGTAATTCTCTTAGAGTTGTGGGTTTTGTTTGGCCAACTTGATCTATGATTCTTGCAATGGGAGAAGTGCTTGGTTTTGGGTTCATACCGTGCGGTGACCTCACCCAGTGACAGAAGGGGTAGCGAGGCACGCATTGTGTTATTGCCATCAAGGGTAAAAAGTGTTGGGGAACGTCGCATGGGAAACAAAAAATTTCCTACGCGCGCGAAGACCTATCATGGCGATGTCCATCTACGAGAGGGGATGAGTGATCTACGTACCCTTGTAGATCGCACAGCAGAAGCGTTAGTGAACGCGGTTGATGTAGTGGAACGTCCTCACGTCCCTCGATCCGCCCCGCGAACAATCCCGCGATCAGTCCCACGATCTAGTACCGAACGGAAGGCACCTCCGCGTTCAGCACACGTACAACTCGACGATGATCTCGGCCTTCTTGATCCAGCAAGAGATACGGAGAGGTAGAAGAGTTCTCCGGCAGCGTGACGGCGCTCCGTAGGTTGGTGATGACCTTGTCTCAGCAGGGCTCCGCCCGAGCTCCGCAGAAACGCGATCTAGAGGAAAAACCGTGGAGGTATGTTGTCGGGCTGCCGTGGAAAAGTCGTCTCAAATCAGCCCTAAAACCTCCGTATATATAGGTGGGAGGGAGGGGACCTTGCCTTGGGGCTCAAGGGGGGTCGGCCGAGCCAAGGGGGGAAGACTCCCCCCCCCAAACCGAGTTGGACTTGGTTTGGTGGGAGGGAGTCCTTCCCTTCCTTCCCACCTCCTCTTTTTTTTCTTTTCTCTTGATTTTCTCTTCTTGGCGCATAGAGCCCTTTTGGGCTGTCCCACCAGCCCACTAAGGGCTGGTGTGCCACCCTCAAGGCCTATGGGCTTCCCCGGGGTGGGTTGCCCCCCCCCCCCGATGAACTCCCGGAACCCATTCGTCATTCTCGGTACATTCCCGGTAACTCTGAAAACCTTCCGGTAATCAAATGAGGTCATCCTATATATCAATCTTCGTTTCCGGACCATTCCGGAAACCCTCGTGACGTCCGTGATCTCATCCGGGACTCCGAACAACATTCGGTAACCAACCATATAACTCAAATACACATAAAACAACGTCGAACCTTAAGTGTGCAGACCCTGCGGGTTCGAGAACTATGTAGACATGACCCGAGAGACTCCTCGGTCAATATCCAATAGCGGGACCTGGATGCCCATATTGGATCCTACATATTCTACGAAGATCTTATCGTTTGAACCTCAGTGCCAAGGATTCATATAACCCCGTGTGTTATTCCCTTTGTCCTTCGGTATGTTACTCGCCCGAGATTTGATCGTCAGTATCCGCATACCTATTTCAATCTCGTTTACCGGCAAGTCTCTTTACTCATTCCGTAATACAAGATCCCGCAACTTACACTAAGTTACATTGCTTGCAAGGCTTGTGTGTGATGTTGTATTACCGAGTGGGCCCCGAGATACCTCTCCGTCACACGGAGTGACAAATCCCAGTCTTGATCCATACTAACTCAACTAACACCTTCGGAGATACATGTAGAGCATCTTTATAGTCACCCAGTTACGTTGCGACGTTTGATACACACAAAGCATTCCTCCGGTGTCAGTGAGTTATATGATCTCATGGTCATAGGAATAAATACTTGACACGTAGAAAACAGTAGCAACAAAATGACACGATCAACATGCTACATCTATTAGTTTGGGTCTAGTACATCACGTGATTCTCCTAATGACGTGATCCAGTTATCAAGCAACAACACCTTGTTCATAATCAGAAGACACTGACTATCTTTGATCAACTGGCTATCCAACTAGAGGCTTGCTAGGGACGGTGTTTTGTCTATGTATCCACACATGTAAACGAGTCTTCATTCAATACAATTATAGCATGGATAATAAACGATTATCTTGATACAGGAATTATAATAATAACTATATTTATTATTGCCTCTGGGGCATAATTCCAACAGTCTCCCACTTGCACTAGAGTCAATAATCTAGCCCTCACATCATCATGTGAATTACATTGTAATAAATCTAACACCCATACAGTTGTGGTGTTGATCATGCTTTGGCCGTGGAAGAGGTTTAGTCAGCGGGTCTGCTACATTCAGATCCGTGTGCACTTTGCATATATTTACGTCCTCTCCCTCGACGTAGTCGCGGATGAGGTTGAAGCGTCGTTTGATGTGTCTGGTCTTCTTGTGAAACCGTGGTTCCTTTGCTAAGGCAATGGCACCCGTGTTATCACAGAACAAGGTTATTGGATTCAGTGCGCTTGGCACCACTCCAAGATCCGTCATGAACTGCTTCATCCAGACACCCTCCTTAGCCGCCTCCGAGGCAGCCATGTACTCCGCTTCACATGTAGAATCTGCTACGACGCTTTGCTTGGAACTGCACCAGCTTACCGCACCCCCATTAAGAATAAATACGTATCCGGTTTGCGACTTAGAGTCGTCCGGATCTGTGTCAAAGCTTGCATCGACGTAACCTTTTACGGCGAGCTCTTCGTCACCTCCATACACGAGAAACATCTCCTTAGTCCTTTTCAGGTACTTCAGGATATTCTTGACCGCTGTCCAGTGATCCACTCCTGGATTACTCTAGAACCTACCTGCCATACTTATGGCCAGGCTAACATCCGGTCTAGTGCACAGCATCGCATACATGATAGAACCTATGGCTGAAGCATAGGGGACGGAGCGCATATGCTCTCTATCTTCATCAGTTGCTGGGCACTGAGTCTTACTCAATCTCGTACCTTGTAAAACTGGCAAGAACCCTTTCTTGGACTGTTCCATTTTGAACCTCTTCAAAACTTTATCAAGGTATGTGCTTTGTGAAAGTCCTATCAGGCGTTTTGATCTATCCCTATAGATCTTAATGCCTAGAATGTAAGCAGCTTCTCCTAGGTCCTTCATATTGAAACTTTTATTCAAGTAACCTTTTATGCTCTCCAAAAACTCTACGTTGTTTCCAATCAGTAATATGTCATCCACATATAATATTAGAAACGCCACAGAGCTCCCACTCACTTTCTTGTAAATACAAGATTCTCCAACCACTTGTATAAACCCAAATGCTTTGATCACCTCATCAAAGCGTTTGTTCCAACTCCGAGATGCTTGCACCAGTCCATAAATGGATCACTGGAGCTTGCACACCTTGTTAGCATTCTTAGGATCGACAAAACCTTCGGGTTGTATCATATACAACTCTTCCTTAAGGAAACCGTTAAGGAACGCCGTTTTGAAATCCATTTGCCAGATTTCATAATCGAAAAATGCAGCTATTGCTAACATGATTCTGACGGACTTAAGCATCGCTACGGGTGAGAAAGTCTCATCGTAGTCAACTCCTTGAACTTGTGAAAAACCCTTTGCCACAAGTCGAGCTTTATAAACGGTCACATTACCGTCAGCGTCCGTCTTCCTCTTAAAGATCCATTTGTTCTGAATAGCCTTGCAACCCTCAGGTAGTACCTCCAAAGTCCACACTTTGTTCTCATACATGGATCCTATCTCGGATTTCATGGCTTCTAGCCATTTGTTGGAATCTGGGCCCACCATTGCTTCTTCATAATTTGCAGGTTCGTTGTTGTCTAACAACATGATTGATAAGACGGGATTACCGTACCACTCTGGAGCAGCACGTGATCTCGTCGACCTGCGTGGTTCGACAGAAACTTGAACTGGAGTTTCATGATCATCATCATTAACTTCCTCCTCAACCGGCGTCGCAACGACAGAGGTTTCCCCTTGCCTTTCGCCACCATCCAGAGGGATGAGAGGTTCGACAACCTCGTCAAGTTCTATCTTCCTCCCACTCAATTCTCTCGAGAGAAACTCCTTCTCGAGAAAAGCTCCGTTTTTAGCAACAAACACTTTGCCCTCGGATTTGAGATAGAAGGTGTACCCAACTATCTCTTTTGGGTAACCTATGAAGACGCACTTTTCCGCTTTGGGTTCCAGCTTTTCAGGCTGAAGCTTTTTGACATAAGCATCACATCCCCAAACTTTAAGAAACGACAACTTTGGCCTTTTGCCATACCACAGTTCGTATGGTGTCGTCTCAACGGATTTTGATGGTGCCCTATTTAAAGTGAATGCAGCTGTTTCTAATGCATAACCCCAAAACGATAACGGCAAATCAGTAAGAGACATCATAGATCGCACCATCTCTAATAGAGTACGATTACGACGTTCGGACACACCATTACGCTGTGGTGTTCCAGGCGGTGTTAACTGTGAAACAATTCCACATTGTCTTAAGTGAGTACCAAACTCGAAACTCAGATATTCACCCCCACGATGAGACCGTAGGAACTTGATCTTCTTGTTAAGATGATTTTCCACTTCACTCTGAAATTGCTTGAACTTTTCAAATGTTTCAGACTTGTGCTTCATCAAGTAGACATAACCATATCTACATAAATCGTCAGTGAAGGTGAGAAAATAACGATATCCGCCGCGTGCCTCTACGCTCATCGGACCACACACATCGGTATGTATGATTTCCAAGAAGTCACTTGCACGCTCCATTGTTCCGGAGAACGGAGTCTTAGTCATCTTGCCCATGAGGCATGGTTCGCACGTGTCAAGTGAATCAAAGTCAAGTGACTCCAAAAGTCCATCAGCTTGGAGTTTCTTCATGCGCTTTACACCAATATGACCTAAACGGAAGTGCCACAAAAATATGGTGCTATCATTGTTAACTCTAACTCTTTTGGTCTCAATGTTATGTATATGCGTATCACTATCAAGATTCAATATGAACAATCCTCTCACATTCGGTGCATGACCATAAAAGATGTTACTCATAGAAATAGAACAACCATTATTCTCTGACTTAAAAGAGTAACCGTCTCGCAATAAACAAGATCCAGATATAATGTTCATGCTCAACGCAGGCACTAAATAACAATGATTTAAGTTCATCACTAATCCTGACGGTAACTGAAGTGACACTGTGCCGACGGCGATTGCATCAACCTTGGAACCATTTCCTACGCGCTTCGTCACTTCATCTTTCGCCAGCCTTCGTCTATTCCGCAGTTCCTGTTTCGAGTTGCAAATATGAGCAACAGAACCGGTATCGAATACCCAGGCACTACTACGAGAGCTGGTTAAGTACACATCAATAACATGTATATCAAATATACCTGATTTTTCTTTGGTCGCCTTCTTATCTGCGAGATACTTGGGGCAATTGCGCTTCCAGTGACCCATACCCTTGCAATAGTAACACTCCGTTTCAGGCTTAGGTCCATCTTTGGGTTTCTTCGTCGGATTGGCAACAGGCTTGCCGCTCTTCTTCGAATTTCCCTTCTTACCTTTGCCGTTTCTCTTGAAACTAGTGGTCTTATTCACCATCAACACTTGATGCTCTTTACGGAGTTCAGACTCTGCGACTTTCAGCATCGCAAACAACTCGCCGGGAGACTTGTTCATCCCTTGCATGTTGTAGTTCAACACAAAGCCTTTATAGCTTGGCGGCAGTGATTGAAGGATTCTGTCAGTGATAGCTTCTTGCGGGAGTTCAATCCCCAGCTCAGCTAGACGGTTTTGAGTACCCAGACATTTTGAGCACATGTTCACTGACAGATGAGTTTTCCTCCATCTTGCAAGCATAGAATTTATCGGAGGTCTCATACCTCTCGATCCGGGCGTTCTTCTGAAAGATAAACTTCAACTCCTGGAACATCTCAAATGCTCCATGACGCTCAAAGCGACGTTGAAGTCCCGGTTCTAAGCCATACAAGACTGCACATTGAACTATTGAGTAGTCCTCCTTACGTGTTAACCAAGCGTTCTTAACATCCTGATCAGCCGTAGCGGGTGGTTCATCTCCTAGCGCAGCATTAAGGACATAGTCCTTCTTCCCAGCTTGTAAGATTAGCTTAAGATTACGAGCCCAGTCTACAAAGTTGCTTCCATCATCTTTCAACTTAGCTTTCTCTAGGAACGTATTAAAATTCAGGATGACTGTCGCGTGAGCCATGATCTACAACACAAATATATTCAGAGTGGACTTAGACTATGTTCAAGATAATTAGAGTTCAACTTAATCAAATTATTTGCTAAACTCCCACTCAAAAAGTACATCTCTCTACTCATTTGAGTGGTTCATGATCCACTTACACTAGCTCAAGTCCGATCATCACGTGAGTTGAGTATAGTTTCAGTGGTAAGCATCCCTATGCTAATCATATCATCTATATGATTCATGATCGACCTTTCGGTCTCATGTGTTCCGAGGCCATGTCTGCACATGCTAGGCTCGTCAAGCTTAACCCGAGTGTTCCGCGTCCGCAACTGTTTTGCACCCGTTGTATGTGAATGTTGAGTCTATCACACCCGATCATCACGTGGTGTCTCGAAACGACGAACTGTAGCAACGGTGCACAGTCGGGGAGAACACAATTTCGTCTTGAAATTTTAGTGAGAGATCACCTCATAATGCTACCGTCGTTCTAAGCAAAATAAGGTGCATGAAAGGATTAACATCACATGCAATTCATAAGTGACATGATATGGCCATCATCACGTGCTTCTTGATCTCCATCACCAAAGCACCGGCACGATCTTCTTGTCACCGGCGCCACGCCATGATCTCCATCAACGTGTTGCCATCGGGGTTGTCGTGCTACTCATGCTATTACTACTAAAGGTACATCCTAGCAAAATAGTAAACGCATCTGCAAGCACAAACGTTAGTATAAAGACAACCCTATGGCTCCTGCCGGTTGCCGTACCATCGACGTGCAAGTCGATATTTCTATTACAACATGATCATCTCATACATCCAATATATCACATCACATCGTTGGCCATATCACATCACAAGCATACCCTGCAAAAACAAGTTAGACGTCCTCTAATTTTGTTGTTGCATGTTTTACGTGGTGACCATGGGTATCTAGTAGGATCGCATCTTACTTACGCAAACACCACAATGGAGATATATGAGTTGCTATTTAACCTCATCCAAGGACCTCCTCGGTCAAATCCGATTCAACTAAAGTTGGAGAAACCGACACTTGCCAGTCATCTTTGAGCAACGGGGTTACTCGTAACGATGAAACCAGTCTCTCGTAAGCGTACGAGTAATGTCGGTCCAAGCCGCTTCAATCCAACAATACCGCAGAATCAAGAAAAGACTAAGGAGGGCAGCAAAACACACATCACCGCCCACAAAAACTTTTGTGTTCTACTCGAGAAGACATCTACGCATGAACCTCGCTCTGATACCACTGTTGGGGAACGTCGCATGGGAAACAAAAAATTTCCTACGCGCACGAAGACCTATCATGGTGATGTCCATCTACGAGAGGGGATGAGTGATCTACGTACCCTTGTAGATCGCACAGCAGAAGCGTTAGTGAACGCGGTTGATGTAGTGGAACGTCCTCACGTCCCTCGATCCGCCCCGCGAACAATCCCGCGATCAGTCCCACGATCTAGTACCGAACGGACGGCACCTCCGCGTTCAGCACACGTACAGCTCGACGATGATCTCGGCCTTCTTGATCCAGCAAGAGAGACGGAGAGGTAGAAGAGTTCTCCGGCAGTGTGACGGCGCTCCGGAGGTTGGTGATGACCTTGTCTCAGCAGGGCTCCGCCCGAGCTCCACAGAAACGCGATCTAGAGGAAAAACCGTGGAGGTATGTGGTCGGGCTGCCGTGGAAAAGTCGTCTCAAATCAGCCCTAAAACCTCCGTATATATAGGTGGGAGGGAGGGGACCTTGCCTTGGGGCTCAAGGAGCCCCAAGGGGGTCGGCCGAGCCAAGGGGGGAAGACTCCCCCCCCCCAAACCGAGTTGGACTTTGTTTGGTGGGAGGGAGTCCTTCCCTTCCTTCCCACCTCCTCTTTCTTTTCTCTTGATTTTCTCTTCTTGGTGCATAGAGCCCTTTTGGGCTGTCCCACCAGCCCACTAAGGGCTGGTGTGCCACCCTCAAGGCCTATGGGATTCCCCGGGGTGGGTTGCCCCCCCCCGGTGAACTCCCGGAACCCATTCGTCATTCTCGGTACATTCCCGGTAACTCTGAGAACCTTCCGGTAATCAAATGAGGTCATCCTATATATCAATCTTCGTTTCCGGACCATTCCGGAAACCCTCGTGACGTCCGTGATCTCATCCGGGACTCCAAACAACATTCGGTAACCAACCATATAACTCAAATACGCATAAAACAGCGTCGAACCTTAAGTGTGCAGACCCTACGGGTTCGAGAACTATGTAAACATGACCCGAGAGACTCCTCGGTCAATATCCAATAGCGGGACCTGGATGCCCATATTGGATCCTACATATTCTATGAAGATCTTATCGTTTGAACCTCAGTGCCAAGGATTCATATAACCTCGTATGTTATTCCCTTTGTCCTTCGGTATGTTACTCGCTCGAGATTTGATCGTCAGTATCCGCATACCTATTTCAATCACGTTTACCGGCAAGTCTCTTTACTCGTTCCGTAATACAAGATCCCTCAACTTACACTAAGTTACATTGCTTGCAAGGCTTGTGTGTGATGTTGTATTACCGAGTGGGCCCCGAGATACCTCTCTGTCACACGGAGTGACAAATCCCAGTCTTGATCCATACTAACTCAACTAACACCTTCGGAGATACCTGTAGAGCATCTTTATAGTCACCCAGTTACGTTGCGACGTTTGATACACACAAAGCATTCCTCCGGTGTCAGTGAGTTATATGATCTCATGGTCATAGGAATAAATACTTGACACGCAGAAAACAGTAGCAACAAAATGTCACGATCAACATGCTACGTCTATTAGTTTGGGTCTAGTCCATCACGTGATTCTCCTAATGACGTGATCCAGTTATCAAGCAACAACACCTTGTTCATAATCAGAAGACACTGACTATCTTTGATCAACTGGCTAGCCAACTAGAGGCTTGCTAGGGACGGTGTTTTGTCTATGTATCCACACATGTAAATGAGTCTTTATTCAATACAATTATAGCATGGATAATAAACGATTATCTTGATACAGGAATTATAATAATAACTATATTTATTATTGCCTCTAGGGCATAATTCCAACAAAAAGATGGGGTTTTCATCATTGGTTTGAGTTTGTTCCTCTACATCATGTCATATTTCTTAAGGAGTTACTCTGTTCGTCATGAACTCAATACACTAGATGTATGCTGGATAGCGGTCGATGTGTAGAGTAACAGTAGTAGATGCAGAAAGTATCGGTCTACTTGCCTCAGACGTGATGCGTATATGTATGATCATTGCCTTAGATATCGTCATGACTTTGCGCGGTTCTATCAATTGCTCGACGGTAATTTGTTCACCCACCGTAATATTTGCTATTTTGAGAGAAGCCTCTAGTGAACACTATGGCCCCCGAGTCTACTTCACACCATATTTTCAGTCTTACTCTTTTACTTCGTTGCACTTTCCGCCTTCAGATCTCACTTTGCAATCAATCTTGAAGGGATTGACAACCCCTTTATAGCGTTGGGTGCAAGCTCTTTTGTGTTTGCGCAGGTACTCTGGACTTGACGAGATTCTCCTACTGGATTGATACCTTGGTTCTCAAACTGAGGGAAATACTTACTGCTCCTGTGCTGCATCAACCTTTCCTCTTCAAGGGAAAAACCAACGCAAGCAAGTCTCCGTCAACGTGTCAATTTCTGGCACTATTGTTTGAGAAGTAGCAACTACTTATAGCAAGACTTATCCCATGTCCTGAG
Organism: Hordeum vulgare subsp. vulgare; assembly: GCF_904849725.1. Lineage (NCBI taxonomy): Eukaryota > Viridiplantae > Streptophyta > Magnoliopsida > Poales > Poaceae > Hordeum > Hordeum vulgare. Next base: position 65,878,647 of record NC_058522.1, read on the forward strand.
GAACAAAAGTGACTACTCACAAAGCATAATTATGTTCATGACCAGAGAGGTATTGAATAGCATCAAAGATCTGAACATATAATCTTCCATCGAGTAATCCAACTAGCATCAACTACAAAGAGTAATTAACACTACTAGCAACCTTACAAGTACCAATCGGAGTCGTGAGACGGTGATTGGTTACAAGAGATGAACTAGGGTTTGGAGATGAGATGGTGTTGATGAAGATGTTGATGGATATGAGTCCCCTCCGATCAGAGGAGTGTTGGTCATGACGATGGCGACGATTTCCCTCTCCGGGAGGGAAATTTCCCCGGCAGGACAGCCCTGCCGGATCTCTAGATTGGTTCTGCTCAAGTTCCGCCTCGTGGCGGCGGCGGCTCCTCCCGAAAGCCTCCTTCTGATTTTTTTCTGGAACGAAACCCTCCATATAGCAAAAGATGAGCGTCGGAGCCACAAGTCACCCAGGCCCGACCAGGGGGGTAGGTCGGGCCTGGCAGGCTTGTGGCCTCCTGGTGGCTCCCCTCCGGTACTTCTTCCGCCCAGTATTTTTCATAAAATCCAAAATAATTCCTCGTTGATTTTCACGGCTTTTGGAGTTGCGCAGAATAGGTATCTCAAACTTGCTCCCTTTTCAGACCAGAATTCCAGCTGCCCGCATTCTCCCTCTTCATGTAAACCTTATAAAATAAGAGAGAGAAGGCATAAGTATTGTACCGTAAAGTGTAATAACAGCCCATAAAGCGATAAATATCAACATAAAAGCATGATGCAAAATGGACGTATCACGTATCTATAATTTTTTATTGTTATATCATGTTATATTATAATTCTTCGATGTTTTATGATCAATTTATGCAACTTTATATCATTTTTGGGGACTAACCTATTGACATGGTGCCTAGTGTCAGTTGTTGTTTTTACTGTTTTTTCCTTAACAGAAAATCAATATCAGATGAAGTCCAAATGCCACGTAGATTTTTTTGGACCGGAAGGGAACTTCGGAGCCAAGGATGATCACCGCAGGAGGCCCACGCAGCCCACTAGGCACCAGGGCACGCCCAGGGCCCCTAGCACGGCCTGGTGGCTAGTGAGGGCCTCAGACGCCTCCTCCAGTGCCTGTGATGTCTATAAATACCCCAATATTCTAGAAACCCTAGAGGAGTCTACGAAAAATCGTTTCAGCTGCCGCAAGTTCCAGAAGCCATGAAATCTAATCTAGAGCCTGTTCCGGAGAGGAACACGATCACGGAGGGGTTCACCATCCTCATTGGTGCTCCTCCGATGATGCGTGAGTAGTTCATATCATACCTACGGGTCCGTAGGTAGTAGCTAGATGGATTTCTCTCCCGTTTTGCTTCTCAATACAATGGTCTCTTGGAGATCTATTTTATGTAACTCTTTCTTTTGCGGTGTGTTTGTTGGGATCCGATGAATTGTAAGTTTATGATCAGATCTATGAAATTATACCGATGCTTGATTACTCTAGCCTCGTATTTCTTCTCTGATATTTGGTTTTTGTCTGGCCAACTTGATCTTTTATCTAGCGATGGGAGGAGGTGCTTTGTGATGGGTTCGATCTTGCGGTGCTCAATCTCAGTGACACAAAGAGACAGGGCACGCATGTATCTTTTCTATCAAGGATAAAACTATGGGGTCTATTCCTACATGAAAAAATCTTGTCTACATCATGTCATCATTCTTATGGCATTACTCCATTTCTCCATGAACTCAATACACTGGATGCATGCTGGATAGCGGTTGATGTATGGAGTAACAGAAGTAGATGCAGCCAGAAGTCGGTCTACTTGTCTTGTACGTGATGTCTATATACATGATCATTGTCTTTGATATCATCATAATTATTCATTGTTCTGTCAATTGCCCAACACTAATTTGTCTACGCACTATTTGCTATTTTCTCGAGAGAAGCCACTAGTGAAACCTACGGCCCAAGAGCCCATTTCACATCATCTATTTGCAATCTCTACTTTTCTATTGGCGTTTCCATTTTATTTGTTCTTTTATTTTAGATCTATATTATCAAAAAACCCAAAAATACCTTGTTGCGTCTTATTTGCCATCACTTTATTTGCATCTACCAATCTATCTTTTACTTTACCCACGAGGGATTGACAACCCCTACACGCGTTGGGTTGCGAGGATTTCTTATTTGTGTGCAGGTGCCACTTACATTGTCTTGTGGATCTTCCTACTAGATTGATACCTTGGTTTAATAACATAGGGAAATACTTGTCGTCATTGTGCTACATCACCCTTTAAGCTTGGAGGGAAATCAAGGAAAATCAGCGGGGAGTCAAGGCACAATATTGAGGGTGCCCAAACACCCAAGAGTAATAAGCTTCTCAACTTTCACTTCCACATATCATCGCGGAGAACTCAAACTGATGCAACTAATGCAATGGAAAGAACACATGAAGTACTGCTACTTCTTGAGCTTGCGTTGGTTTTTCCCTTGAAGAGGAAAGGGTGATGCAGCAAAGTAGAGATAAGTATTTCCCTCAGTTTGAGAACCAAGGTATCAATCCAGTAGGAGTATCAAGATGAGGCACCAATGAACCTGCGCAAAAACAAACAAACTTGCACCCAACGCGATAAAGGGGTTGTCAATCCCTTCACGATTACTTGCAAGGTGAGATCTGATAGTGATAAAAGGTAAATATAAATAAAAGTGCAGCAAGGTATTTTCGGTATTTTTGTATGTAGATCCGAAAATATAATGTGTAAAATAGACCCGGGGGCCATAGTGTTCACTAGAGGCTTCTCTCATGATAGCAAGTATTACGTTGGGTGAACGAATTACTGTCGAGCAATTGATAGAATTGCACAAAGTCATGACGATATCTAAGGCAATGATCATACATATAGGAATCACGTCCGAGACAAGTAGACCGATACTTTCTGCATCTACTACTATTACTCCACACATCAACCGCTATCCATCATGCATCTAGTGTATTAAGTTCATAACAAACGGAGTAACGCCTTAATCAAGATGACATGATGTAGAGGGATAAATTCATGCAATATGATATAAACCCCATCTTTTTACCCTTGATGGCAACAACACGATGCGTGCCTCGCTACCCCTTCTGTCACTAGGTGAGGACACCGCACGGTATGAACCCAAAACCAAGCACTTCTCCCATTGCAAGAATTATAGATCAAGTTGGCCAAACGAAACCCATAACTCGAAGAGAATTACAAAGATACGTAATCATGCATATAAGAAATCAAAGGAGACTCAAATAATATTCATAGATAATCTGACCATAAATCCACAATTCATCGAATCTCGACAAACACACCGCAAAAGAAATTTACATCGGATAGATCTCCATGAAGATCATGGAGAACTTTGTATTGAAGATCCAAGAGAGAGAAGAAGCCATCTAGCTACTAGCTATGGACCCGAAGGTCTATGGTGAACTACTCACGCATCATCGGAGAGGCTATGGTGTTGATGAAGAAGCCCTCAGTGTCTGAATCCCCCTCCATGTCTGAATGGTCCCCAGATGGGATCTCGCAGATAGAGAAGCTTGCGGCGGCGGAAAAGTATTTTCATGGATCTCCCTGTTTGTTTCGGGATTTTAGGGGATTTATAGGCGAAAGAGGTAGGGTAAAGGAGGCAAGGGGGCCCACGAGCCTGCTAGGCGCCCCTCTAGGGCGCGCCTAGGGGGCTCGTGGCCTCCCACGAGACCTCTTGCCTTGGTTCTCAAGTCTTCTCGGTATCTTCTGTTATGGAAAAAATCATCCCGCAGGCTTTATTCCGTTTGGACTCCTTTTAATATTCTTTTCTGAAAAAGGTCAAAAACACAGAAAAAATAGAAACTGGCAATAGGCACTAAGTTAATAGGTTAGTCCCAAAAAATGATATAAAATGGCATATAACTGCATAGAAGACATCCCAAGTTGATATAATAATAGCATGGAACAATCAAAAATTATAGATACGTTGGAGACGTATCAAGCATCCCCAAGCTTAACTCCTGCTCGTCCTCGAGTAGGGAAGTGATAAAGACCGAATTTTTGATGTGGAATGCTACCTAACATATTTGTTCTTTGTAACTTCTTTATTGTGGCATGAATGTTCAGATCCGTAAGATTCAAAACAATAGTGTAATATTGACATGAAAACAACAATACTTCAAGCATACTAGCAAAGTAATCATGAACTTTTGAAATAAGAAGGCCAAAGAAAGTTATCCCTACAAAATCATATAGTCTGGCTATGCTCCATCATCCCCACACACAGAATTTAAATCATGCACAACCCCGGTATTGCCCAAGTAATTGTTTTCGCACTCTTACTTTCTCAAACTTTTTCAACTCTCACGCAATACATGAGCGTGACCCATGGATATAACACTATAGGTGGAATAGAGTGTGGTGGAGGTTGTGAGGTAAAAAGGAGGAGATGGTCGCATCGACTCGGCGTATCAACGGGCTATGGAGATGCCCATCAATAGATATCAATGTGAATGAGTAGGGATTGCCATGCAACGGATGCACTAGAGCTAAAAGTGTATGAAAGCTTAAAAAGAAAACTAGTGGGTGTGCACCCAACTTGCTTTCTCACGGAGACCTAGGGCAATTTTGAGGAAGCCCATCATTGGAATATACAAGCCAAGTTATATAATGAAAATTCCCAATAGTATATGAAAGTGACAAAACAAGAGACTCTCTATCATGAAGAACATGGTGCTATTTTGAAGCACAAGTGTAGAAAAGATAGTAGCATTGTCCCTTCTCTCTTTTTCTCTCATCATAATTTTTTGTTTTGGCTCTTTGGACTATCTTTTTTCATTTCATTTTTTCTATTTTTTTTGTGGGCGTCTTTGGCCTCTTTTTTTAATTTCCTCACATGGGACAATGCTCTAATAATGATGATCATCACACTTTTATTTACTTACAACTCAATACTTAGAACAATAATGACTCTATATGAAATGCCTCCGACAGTGTACCGGGATGTGCAACGATCTAGCTTAGCATATGACGTTGAAACATCTCGCTAGATATCTTACGATCATGCAATGGCAAAATGAAAATGACGGCACATGTCATGAGACGAAACGGTGGGAGTTGCATGGCAATATATCTCGGAATGGTTATGAAAATGCCATAATAGGTAGGTATGGTGGCTCTTTTGAGGAAGGTATATGGTGGGTTTGTGCACCGGCGAAAGTTGCGCGGCACTAGAGAGGCTATCAATGCTGGAAGGTGAGAGTGCATACATACCATGGACTCACATTAGTCATGAAGAACTCATATACTTATTGCGAAAGTTTTATTAGTAATCGAAACAAAGTGCTAAACGCATACTCCTAGGGGAAGGGTTGGTAGGTGTTAACCATCGCGCGATCCCGACCGCCACACAAAGGATGACAATCAATAAATCAATTATGCTCCGCCTTCCTAACATAGCGGTTCACCATACGTGCATGCTACGGGAATCAGTAACCTCAACACAAGTATTTCTAGATTCACAACACCCTATTAACATGACTCTAATATTACCATATCCATATCTCAAAACTAATTGTGAGGAATCAAACTTCTCTTACTAATCAATGCACTTGAATATGAAAGTTTTTATTATATCCTCTTTGGATGCCTATCATATTTAGGACTAATTTCATAACACAGCTAATTACCAAGTTACTTAAAGAGAGCACTCTCAAAATGATATAAGTGAAGATCGAGAGTTTTTATTTCTACAAAATATGACACCGCCGTGCTCTAAAAAGATTTAAGTGAAGCACTAGAGAAAAATTATCTAGCTCAAAAGATATAAGTGAAGCTCATGGGAGCTAAATTGCCTAGGTCAAAAGATATAAGTGAAGCTCATTGAGTATTCTAACAAATTCATGATGAGTGCATGTCCCTCTCAAAAAGGTGTGCAGCAAGGATGATTGTGATAAAACAAAAAGCAAAGACTCCTATAATACACGATGCTCCAAGCAAAACACATATCATGTGGTAAATAAAAATATAGCTCCAAGTAACGTTACCGGTGGATTGAAGACGAAAGAGGGGATGCCTTCCCGGGGCATCCCCAAGCTTAGGATTTTTGGGGTCCTTGAATTTCGCTTGGGATGACTTGGGAATCTCCAAGATTCGGCTCTTTCCACTCTTTATTCCATTGTCCATAAGAACATCACCCAAAACATGAAAACTTCACAACACAAAACTTAAACAGAAACTCCTGATATCATTAGCATAGGAAAACAAACCACCAATGTTTTAGGTACTGTAGTAAACTTAATTTCCATTTATATTGATGTTATATTACTGTATTCTCACTTCTCAATGGCTCGTACCACCCGATACTAACCATAGTTTCATCAAAATAAGTAATCAACACAACAAAAACAGAATCTGTCAAAAACAGAATAGTCTGTAGCAATCTGTATATTTCGTATACCTCTGATATCCAAAAAATTCTGAACAATTATGAAAATTAGGGCAATTTTCATATCAATCAGCAGCAAAAAGAATCAACTCAAAAGCTCTTTCTGGATAGGAATTAAAAATAATTTCGTGAGCACAAAGTTTTTGTCTTTTTCAGCATGATTAAACAACTATCACCAAAACTAATCATAAAGGTTCTACTTGGCACAAACACTAATTAAAACATAAAAAACAATCATAACAGAATCATGATGGTGTGGACTCAACAAAAAATAAAGTGAAAAGCAAAAAAAAAATTATTCATTGGGTTGCCTCCCAACGAGCGCTATCGTTTAACGCCCTTAGCTAGGCATAAGGCAATAGAATCAAGTATCGTCATCTTTAGTGCTCAAACCATAAGTATCTCTCATAATGGATTCATAAGGCAATCTTATTTTCTTTCTAGGAAAGTGTTACATGCCCTTATTTAATGGAAATTGAAATTTAATATTCCCTTCCTTCATATCAATAACAGCACCAATAGTCCTAAGGAAAGGTCTACCAAGAATAATGGGACATGTCGGATTGCAATCAATATCAAGCGCGATGAAATCTACGGGCACATAGTTCCTATTTGCAATAATAATAACATCGTTGATCCTTCCCATAGGTTTCTTAATAGTAGAATACGCAAGATGCAAATTAAGAGAGCACTCATCAATCTCATTGAAACCTAGAACATCACATGAAGATTTTGGAATTGTGGAAACACTAGCACCCAAATCACACAAAGCATGGCATTCATAATTTTTAATCTTTATTTGTATAGTAGGTTCCCACTCATCATGAAGTTTTCTAGTAATAGATATTTCCAACTCAAGTTTCTCTTCAAGAGACTTCATCATAGCATCAACGATATGATTGGTAAAAGCCTTATTTTGGCTATAAGCATGTGGAGAGTTTAGCATGGATTGCATCAAGGAAATACATTCAATCAAAGAGCAGCTATCATAATTAAATTCCTTGAAATCCAAAGTAGTAATTTCATCACTATTCAAAGTTTTGATATCCTCTACTCCACTTTTAGTATTTTTACAATCAAGATAAATAGACTCCGAATCATTGGGGCGTTTCTCAACCACAGTGGATTCATATCCAGCCCCATCATCATTAGGATTGACATTAGAAAACAAGGATTCAATAGGAGTCACACCAACCACTTTAAGATCTTCGTGATTCTCATCACATATTTCAGGTTTAGCAGCCATTTTATTGACTAAGGTAGCTTGTTTATCAGAAATCTGGCCTACCAATTTTTCAAGACGAGCGAATTGAGAATTTAACGCAAGGAATTCTTTGCCCATATCATCAACCTCTTTATTCATATAAGCCATAAAAGAATTTTGCTACCTTAGTTCTCTATGAAAGTAGCTATTATGATCAAATTGTGTAGACATGAAGCTTTTAGCACTATTTTCAATCTCTTCCAACTTTTTATAGTAAGCATCATAATCATTTGGTTGGGCCATGATGACTTAGCAAGCAAACAAGCACACAAGCAAACACAAAGCAAGCAAAAGAAAGGGCGAACGAAAAAGGCAAATATTTTTGTAAATTTTGTTTTTTAGAAGTGGGGAAGAGGAAAACGAGAGGCAAAAGTTAAATAATGTAAATGCAAGAGATGAGTTTGCGATAGGTACTTGGTAGATATGCTTCACTTGAATACTCCCCCGCAACGGCGCCAGAAATTCTTCTTGCTACTTCTTCAGCTTGCGTTGGTTATTCCCTTGAAGAGGAAAGGGTGATGCAGCAAAGTAGAGATAAGTATTTCCCTCAGTTTGAGAACCAAGGTATCAATCCAGTAGGAGTATCAAGATGAGGCACCAATGAACCTGCGCAAAAACAAACAAACTTGCACCCAACGCGATAAAGGGATTGTCAATCCCTTCACGATTACTTACATGGTGAGATCTAATAGTGATAAAAGGTAAATATAAATAAAAGTGCAGCAAGGTATTTTTGGTATTTTTGTATGTAGATCTGAAAATATAATGTGTAAAATAGACCTGGAGGCCATAGTGTTCACTAGAGGCTTCTGTCATGATAGCAAGTATTACGGTGGGTGAACGAATTACTGTCGAGCAATTGATAGAATCACGCAAAGTCATGACGATATCTAAGGCAATGATCATACATATAGGCATCACGTCCGAGACAAGTAGAACGATACTTTCTGCATCTACTACTATTACTCCACACATCGACCGCTATCCAGCATGCATCTAGTGTATTAAGTTCAAAACAAACGGAGTAACGTGCTACTGCGACAACAGACCTTCCCTGGCACGGCGCCAGGAATCCTGCTGCTACGGCTACGCCTATAGGGACTTCCTTGGAAAATATGCAAAGGATTTCCCCGCGGCCTTGGAGCCTTCGTTGGTGTTCCCTTGAAGAGGAAAGGGTGATGTAGCACAGCGGCGGTAAGTATTTCCCTCAATTTGAGAACCAAGGTATCGATCCAGTGGGAGGATCGCGTCAAGTCACAAGTATCTGCACAAACACAAAGAGCTTGCACCCAACGCTATGAAGGGGTTGTCAATCCCTTATAGATTGTTTGCAAAGTGAGAACTGAAAGCAACAAAGTAAACAACCAAAGTAAAAGTGAAAGTGGAAACGATAGTTGTGAATAGACCCGGGGGTCGTAGTGTTCACTAGTGGCTTCTCTCATGAAAGCAAGTAGAAGGTGGGTGAACGAATTACTGTCGAGCAATTGATAGAACTGCGCAAAGTCGTGACGTTATCTATGGCAATGATTATATCTATAGGCATCACGTCCAAAACAAGTAGACCGATACTTTCTGCATCTACTACTATTACTCCACATGTCGACCGCTATCCAGCATGCATCTAGTGTATTAAGTCCAAAAGAACCGAGTAATGCCTTAAGCAAGATGACATGATGTAGAGGGACAATCTCATATCTACAATAAAATCCCATCTTGTTACCCTTGATGGCAACAACACAATGCGCGCCTTGCTGCCCCTTCTGTCACTGGGAAAGGTCACCACACGGTATGAACCCAAAACCAAGCACTTCTCCCATTGCAAGAATCATAGATCTAGTTGGCCAAACAAAACCCAAGACTCGGAGAGACTTACAAGGATATCAAATCATGCATATAAGAAATCAGCAAAGACTCAAATATAATTCATAGATAATCTGATCAAAAATCCACAATTCATCGGATCTCGACAAACACACCACCAAAGAGGATTACATCGGATATATCTCCATGAGCATCATGGAGAACTTTGTATTGAAGATACAAGAGAGAGAAGAAGCCATCTAGCTACTAACTATGGACCCGTAGGTCTGAAGTGGACTACTCACGAGTCATTGGAGAGGCGATGATGTTGATGTAGAAGCCCTCCAACTCCAAAGTCCCCTCCCGCAGGGCACCGGGAAGGGTCTCCAAATGAGATCCCGCGGAAACAGAAGCTTGCGGCGGCGGAAAAGTGTTTTCGTGGATGCCCTGATTTTTTCTGGATTTTTAGGGAATTTATAGGCCAAAGAGCTAGGGCAGGGGAGCACCAGGGAGGCCATAAGCCTGGTTGTCGTGGGCACCCCCCTGGCCGCGGCAACAGGGCTTGTGGGCTCCCTGTGGCCCCCCTACCTTGGCCCTCAAGGCTCTCGATCTTCTTCCGTTCTGGAAAAATTTATTTTGGGGATTTTATTCCGTTTGGACTCCGTTCCAAAATCAGATCTGAAAAAGAGTCAAAAACACAGAAAAAACAGGAACTGGCACTTGGCAGTGAATTAATAAGTTAGTCCCAAAAAAAGATATAAAAGGTATATAAAACATCCAAAGTTGACAAGATAACAGCGTGAAACCATCAAAAATTATAGATACGTTTGAGACGTATCAAGCATCCCCAAGCTTAACTCCTGCTCGTCCTCGAGTAGGGAAGTGATAAAGAATGAATTTTTGATGCTTTCATGCTACCTAGCATAGATGTCCTTTGTAACTCCTCTTATGTGACGTGAATGTTCAGATCCATTAGATTCAAAACAATAGTTTGCTATTGACGTGGAGACAGTAATACTTCAAGCAAACTAGCAAGATAATCATGAACTTTCAAAATAACTAGGCCGAAAGAAAGTTATCCCTACAAATAGTCTGGCTATGCTCTATCATCATTGCACAACGAATTTAAATCATGCACAACCCCGGTATTGGCCAAGTAATTGTTTTCACACCTTTACTTCCTTAAACTTTTTCAACTCTCACGCAATACATGAGCGTGAGCCATGGTTTTAGCACTATAAGTGGTGTGGAGTGTGATGGAGGTTGCAAGGCAAACAAGGAGAATATGGTCACATTGACTAGGCATATCAATGAGTTGTGGAGATGCTCATCAATAGATATCAACGTGAATGGGTAGGGATTGCCATACAAATGATGCACTAGAGCTAAGAGTATGTGAAAGCTCTTAAAGAAAACTAGTGGGTGTGCATCCAACTTGCTTGCTCACGAAGACCTAAGGCAATTTTGAGGAAGCCTATCATTGGAATATACAAGCCAAGTTATATAATGAAAATTTCCCACTAGCTATATGGTGGTGACAAAACGAGAGACTCTCAATCATGAAGATCATGGTGCTTAATAAGCACAAGCGTGGAAGGATATTAGCATTGTCCATTCTCTCTTTTTCTCATTTTTTTGGTGGGCTCTTTGGCCTCTTTTTTTTGGTGGGCATCATTGGACTCTTTTATTTCCTCACATGGGACAGTGCTCCATCAATGACAATCATCACACTTACAACTCAAAACTTAGAGCAATGATGACTCTATATGGAATGCCTTCGGTAGTGTACCGTGACAATGATCTAGCATGGCATAGACATCAATGGAAACATCATGCTAGCTATATTGCGATCATGCAATGGCAATGTAGAAGTGGTGGCACATGTCATGGTGGTAGTTGCATGGCCATATATCTCAGAATAGCTTTGAAAAAGCCATAGTAGGTAGGTATGGTGGCTGTTTTGAGGGAGGCTAATGGTTGGTTCTGTGCACCGGCGAAAGTTGCACGACACTAAAGAAGATAGTGATGGTGGAAGGTGAAAGTGCATCTAAACCATGGACTCAACATTAGTCATGAAGAACTCATATACTTGTTGCAAAAGTTTTAGTAGTAATCGAAACAAAGCATTCAATGCATACTCCTAGGGGAAGGGTTGGTAGGTATAAACCATCGCGCGATCCCGACCGCCACACAAAGGATGACAATCAATAGACTAATCATGCTCAGACTTCATCACATAGCGGTTCACCATACGTGCATGCTACGGGAATCACTAACTTCAGTCACAAGTATTTCTAGATCCACAACACCTTACTAGCCTAACTTCAATATTACCACAACCACAACTCAAAACTAATTGAGATGAATCAAACTTCTCTAACTATTCAATGCACATGAAGGTGGAAGTTTTCATATCCCTTTGGATAACTACCCCTTTTGAGACTACTATCATAGCATAGATCAACTACCAAGCCACGCACCATTGTGCTCTAAAAGATATAAGTGAAGAACATAGAGCAAAATCAACTAGCTCAAAAGATATAAGTGAAGCACATGTGAGCTGAATTGTCTAACCAAAGGATATAAGTGAAGCTCGACAAAATCACGGTGAGTGCATGTCTCTCTCTAGGTGTGCAGCAAGCATGATTGTGACACAACAAAAATAAAAGACTCCTACGATACAAGACGCTCCAAGCAAAACACATAACACGTGGTGAATAAAAATATAGCCCCAAGTAACGTTACCGATGGATTGAAGACGAAAGAGGGGATGCCTTCCCGGGGCATCCCCAAGCTTAGGCTTTTACGGCATCCTTGAATCAAATTGGGGTGCCTTGGGCATCCCCAAGCTTGAGATCTTGACACTCTTTATCTTTTTGTCCATAAGAACTTCACCCAAAACTTGAAAACTTCACAACACGAAACTTCAACAGAAACTCGTGATAACATTAGTATAAGAAAGCAAACCACCACTTCCTTAGGTACTGTAGCAAACTTAAATTCTACTTATGTTGATGTTGGGTTACTGTATTTTCAATCTTCCATGGCTAATACCCCCCGATACTATCCATAGTTTCATCAAAATAAGCAACCAACTCAACAAAAACAGAATCTGTTAACAGCAGACCAGTCTGTAGCAATCTGTATACTTCGTATAATTCTGGTACTTCGAAACTTCTGAAAAATTACGATAGTCTGAAGAATTTGCGTAGCAATCAGCAGCAAAAAGAATCAACTCAAAAGCTCTTACAGAAACAAAATGAAAATTCTTTCCATGAGCAGAAAGTTTCTGTCTTTTCCAGCATGACCAAACGATCATCCCCAAGACTAATCATAGCGGTTTTGCTTGGCACAAACGCAAAAAAGAAACACAAAAAACACAATCATAACAGAATTATGAAAGTGTGGAAAACACAAAACAGAAAGAAAAAGGATAGATTCGTTGGGTTGCCTCCCAACAAGTGCTATTGTTTAACGCCCTTAGCTAGGCAAAAGGTGATGGAATCACGTATAGTCATCTTTGGTGCTCAAACCATAAGTAGCCCTCATCATAGATTCATAAGGCAATCTTATTTTCTTTCTAGGAAAATTCTCCATGCCCTTCTTTAGGGGAAATTGAAATCTAATATTCCCTTCCTTCATATCGATGATAGCACCAATAGTCCTTAGGAAAGGTCTACCAAGAATAATGGGACATGAAGGATTGCAATCTATGTTAAGTACAATGAAATCCACGGGTACATAGTTCTTATTTGCAACAATAAGAACATCATCGATCCTTCCCATGGGTTTCTGGACAGTAGAATCCGCAAGATTCAAATTAAGAGAACACTCTTCAATCTCATGAAGACCAAGAATATCACATAAAGACTTTGGAATCGCGGAAGCACTAGCACCCAAATCACACAAAGCATTGCATTCATAGTTTTTGATTTTGATAGTAGGTTCCCACTCATCATGAAGTTTTCTAGGTATAGAGACTTCTAATTCGAGCTTCTCTTCAAGAGATTTCATCATTGCATCTATGATATGTGCGGTAAAGGCTTTGCTTTGGCTATAAGCATGTGGAGAGTTTGCAATGGATTGCATCAAGGAAATGCATTCAAACAAGGAGCAACTATCATAATTGAATTCCTTGAAATCCAAAGTGGGAGTTTCATTACTATCCAATTTTTTGATTTCTTCTACTCCACTCTCCACACCTTTATCATCAAGATAGGTGGACTCCGAATCATTGGGGCATTTTTCAACCAAAGTGGACTCATATCCAGACCCTTCATCAATAGGTTTGACACGCGAAAACAAAGATTCAAGAGGAGTCACACCAAGCACTTTAAGATCTTCGTGATTTGCATCACTAGAACGCACCCTTTTAAACCATTCATGCCTAGCGCGAATTTGGGCGGTTCTTTCTTTGCTCTCATTCATGGAGACACGCATAGCTTTTAAAGTTTCATCCAAGTTGACCTTGGGAGGAGCACATCTAACTTTCAAAGCATCAATATCACAAGACATCATATCAACGCTCTTAGCCAAATCGTCTATTTTGAGTAGTTTTTCCTCTATGGACGCATTGAAAATCTTTTGAGTGTTGATGAACTGTTTGATATTACTCTCTAAATAAGAGGGTAATTTGTTGTGATTTCTATAAGTATTGTTGTAGGAATTGCCATAATTGTTAGAGGAGTTACTAGGAAAAGGTCTAGGAACATAGTTTCCTCTAAAAGCATTGTTGTTGCCAAAATTGTTCCTACCAACAAAATTAACGTCCAAACTAGAGTTGCTACTCTCAATCAAAGAAGATAGTGGCATGTCATTAGGATCTAAAGGAGCATTTCTACTAGCAACCAAATTCATTAACTCGTCCATCTTAGCACTAAGCGAGTTAATTTCTTCTATAGCGTGTACCTTTTTGCTAGCAGGTGACCTTTCAGTGTGCCACTGAGAGTAGTTGGTCATGATATTGTCTAGGAGTTTTGTAGCGTCTCCTAACGTGATTTCCATGAACGTTCCCCCTGAGGCGGAGTCCAAGATATTGCGAGAAGCGAAATTAAAACCAGCGTAAAATATTTGTATAATCATCCACAAACTCAAGCCATGAGCAGGACAATTTCTAATCATTAACTTCATCCTCTCCCAAGATTGTGCAACGTGTTCATGATCAAGTTGCTTGAAATTCATGATATCGTTACGTAGAGAGATAATCTTAGCCGGCGGAAAATACTTGGATATGTAAGCAACTTTGCACTTATCCCAAGAATCGATACTATTTTTAGGCAAAGAAGAAAACCAAGTTTTTGCGCGATCTCGCAAGGAGAAAGGAAAAAGCTTCAACTTAATCACGTCAGTATCCACATCTCTTTTCTTTTGCATATCGCAAAGCTCAATGAAGGTATTGAGATGGGATGCGGCATCTTCACTAGGAAGGCCTGAGAATTGCTCTTTCATAACAAGATTTAGCAAGGCTGCATTGATTTCATACGATTCCGCACTAGTGGCGGGAGCAATCGGAGTACTAATAAAATCATTATTATTGGTACTCGAGAAGTCGCAAATTTTGGTGTTTTCATCCATGATGACTTCAACAAACAAACAAGCACACAAGCAAGCAAGAAAACCGACAAAGGCAAAAGAAAACGGCAAAGGAAAAAGGCAAAAAGGCAAATGAAAACGGCAAATGTGAAGTGGGCGAGAGGAAAACGAGAGGCAATTGGCAAAAAATGTAAATGCAAGAGATGAGTTTGTGACACCTACTTGGATAGATGACTTGATCTCTCCTCCCCGCGCCATAAATCAGCACGTTGACGAGAGACTATTCTTGACTTGATCCTCCTCCCCGGCAACGACGCCAGAAATCCTTCTGCTACTGCGAGAACAGACCTTCCCTGGCACGGCGCCAGGAATCCTGCTGCTACGACTATGCCTATAGGGACTTCCTTGGCAAATATGCAAACGATTTCCCCACGGCCTTGGAGCCTTGCGTTGGTGTTCCCTTGAAGAGGAAAGGGTGATGTAGCACAGCGGCGGTAAGTACTTCCCTCAGTTTGAGAACCAAGGTATCGATCCAGTGGGAGGATCACGTCAAGTCAAAAGTACCTGCACAAACACAAAGAGCTTGCACCCAACGCTATGAAGGGGTTGTCAATCCCTTATAGATTGTTTGCAAAGTGAGAACTGAAAGCAACAAAGTAAACAAGCAAAGTAAAAGTGAAACTTGAAACGGTAGTTGTGAATAGACCCGGGGTCGTATTGTTCACTAGTGGCTTCTCTCATGAAAGCGAGTAGACGGTGGGTGAACGAATTACTGTCGAGCAATTGATAGAACCGCGCAAAGTCGTGACGTTATCTATGGCAATGATTATATCTATAGGCATCACGTCCAAAACAAGTAGACCGATACTTTCTGCATCTACTACTATTACTCCACACGTCGGCCGCTATCCGGCATGCATCTAGTGTATTAAGTCCAAAAGAATAGAGTAACGCCTTAAGCAAGATGACATGATGTAGATGGACAATCTCATATCTACGACAAAAGCCCATCTTGTTACCCTTGATGGCAACAACACGATGTGTGCCTTGCTGCCCCTTCTATCACTGGGAAAGGTCACCACACGGTATGAACCCAAAACCAAGCACTTCTCCCATTGCAAGAATCATAGATCTAGTCGGCCAAACAAAACCCAAGACTCGGAGAGACTTACAAGGATATCAAATCATGCATATAAGAAATCAGCAAAGACTCAAATATAATTCATAGATAATCTGATCACAAATCCACAATTCATCGGATCTCGACAAACACACCGCCAAAGAGGATTACATCAAATAGATCTCCATGAGGATCATGGAGAACTTTGTATTGAAGATCCAAGAGATAGAAGAAGCCATATAGCTACTAACTACGGACCCATAGGTCTGAAGTGTACTACCCACGAGTCATTGGAGAGGCGATGATGTTGTGTAGAAGCCCTCCAACTCCAAAGTCCCCTCCGGCAAGGCACCGGGAAGGGTCTCCAGATGAGATCTCGCAGAAACAGAAGCTTGCGGCGGCGGAAAAGTGTTTTCGTGGATGCCCTGATTTTTTCTGGATTTTTAGGGAATTTATAGGCCAAAGAGCTAGGGCAGGGGAGAGCCAGGGAGGCCACAAGCCTGGTTGCCGCCCCCCCCCCCCCCTCGGCCGCGGCAACAGGGCTTGTGGGCTCCCTGTGGGCCCCCTGCCTTGGCCCTCAAGCCTCCCGATCTTCTTCCCTTCTGAAAAAAATTTATTTCGGGGATTTTATTCCATTTGGACTCCGTTCCAAAATCAGATATGAAAAGAGTCAAAAAGACAAAAAAAACAGGAACTCGCACTTGGCACTGAATTAATAAGTTAGTCCCAAAAAAAGATATAAAAGGTATATAAAACATCCAAAGTTGACAAGATAACAGTGTGAAACCATCAAAAATTATAGATACGTTTGAGACGTATCATAACGTCGTAAGCAAGATGACATGATGTAGAGGGATAAATTCATGCAATATGATATAAACCCCATCTTTTTACCCTTGATGGCAACAACATGATGCGTGCCTCGCTACCCCTTCTGTCACTAGGTGAGGACACCACACGATATGAACCAAAAACCAAGCACTTCTCCCATTGCAAGAATTATAGATCAAGTTAGCCAAACGAAACCCATAACTCGAAGAGAATTACAAGGATACGAAATCATGCATATAAGAAATCGGAGGAGACTCAAATAATATTCATAGATAATCTGATCATCAATCCACAATTCATCGGATCTTGACAAACACACCGCAAAAGAAATTTACATCGGATAGATCTCCATGAAGATCATGGAGAACTTTGTATTGAAGATCCAAGTGAGAGAAGAAGCCATCTAGCTACTAGCTATGGACTCGAAGGTCTGTGGTGAACTACTCACGCATCATCGGAGAGGCAATGGTGTTGATGAAGAAGCCCTCCGAGTCCGAACCCCCCTCCGGCAGGGCACCAGAGCGGTCCCGAGATGGGATCTCGCGGAGACAGAAGCTTGCAGCGGCGGAAAAGTATTTTCGTGGCTCTCTCTCTTTGTTTAGGAATTTTAGGGAATTTATAGGCGAAAGAGGTAGGGCAAAGGAGGCAAGGGGGGCCCACGAGCCTGCTAGCCCCCCCCCTTGGGGCGCGCCTAGGGGGCTCGTGACCTCCCACGAGACCTCCTGCCTTGGTTCTCAAGTCTTCTGGGTATCTTCTTTTATGGAAAAAAATCACCCCGCGGGTTTTATTCCGTTTGGACTCCGTTAATATTGTTTTCTGAAAAAGGTCAAAAACACGGAAAAAACAGAAACTGGCACTAGGCACTGAGTTAATAGGTTAGTCCCAAAAAATGATATAAAATGGCATATAAATGCATATAAGACATCCCAAGTTGATAATATAATAGTATGGAACAATCAAAAATTATAGATACGTTGGAGACGTATCAAGTACTCAAGTCATTTTATCTGAAATCCCACCACAACAACAAAAGTTGTGCGGGAATATGAGAGGAATAACAAAGAATAAAACACAAAGAACTCCAAGATCTAGATCCAAGGGGTCCCCTCACTTAGAGGAGAGATCTATTCGTGGAAATGTGGATCTAGATCTTCTCTCTCTTTTCTCAAATAGATGCAAGAATCATTGGAGGAATAGATAGAAAGCAAAGATTTTAGAGGTAAACAATGCAGGAGAAAGCGTGCCCAAAACCTTTGGAAGCAATGGGGAAGAAGACAAAATTTTATAGTGGGGGCTCAAATCCAACCATTATGCACTCTGCTCGTGCTCGAGCGATACTATCGCTCGGGGGAGCAATACTACCACTTAGCCCGGCCAACGCAACCCAACGAGTACATAAGTAATAGAACATTACTACCGGATACAATAAGAAGTACTAACGCTAATTGTCGAATGGTTATAGAGGAACCAACGGTAGCCTGCATGACACTAGAATGGAAGTACCGCATGAAGGGGTACTACCGTTAGTACCAGTTGTACTACCACAGACTGTTTGTGGGATTAACAAAATGCAAACTTCCAAGTGGAAGTAGTCTTGGAGACTACCGTGGGTACCTGTGGTACTACCACGATGGAGTTTAACATAATGCAAAACTCCAAGTGGTGGTAGTTGCGGTATTGACCAACCAATTTACCGCAATGATACTTGTGATCTGCATTGGGTTTTCCATGAAGAGGAACGGGTAATCGCAACACAATGCAGGTAAGTATTTCCCTCGATTAAGAAACCAAGGTTTATCAAATCAATAGGAATATCAATCCTCAACCGTGTTCAGCGACTGCACACAAAAGAGCAAACAACTTGCACCCAATGCGGGCAAGAGGGTTGTCAATCCCCTTGATCTCGTTATTTGCAAGCAAATGAGGTGTGTAGATAATTGCAGATAATTGTAAAATAAAATAAAATACAAATAATAACAGCGAGGAAAATGTAAGTTTTTTGAATATATAAGTGAATAGATTCGGGGGCCATAGTGTTCTCTAGTGGCATCTCTCATGAAAGCAACATATGATGGGTAAACAAATTACTGTTAGGCAATTGACAGAACAACGAATAGTTACATATTTTTTATGACAATGATCATGTGTATATAGGCGTCACCTTCATAAAGAAATAGGCCAACTCCTGCCTGCACCTACTACTATTACTCCGCTCATCGACCGCTATCCAGCATGCATCTAGAGTATTAAGTAAAACAGAGTAATGCTTAGAGAACAATGACATGATGTAGACAATGTAAAGTCAACCAATATGAATAAACCCCATCATTTTATCCTTATTGGCAGCAACACAAAGACACAAATTGTCCCCTTCTCTCACTAGGATATAGAAACTCGCCAGGTTGAACCCACTAAAACGCACCCCTCTCGATGATGAAATACCAAACTACTTGGCCAACGCAATTCAATAGATCGAAGATAATTATGAAGCTATGATGATTGTGCAAATAAGAATAATAAAACTTAGGGGAGACTCAAATACTTTTCATGAATAATCTGAACATAAACTCACAATTCATCAGATCCCAACGAACACGCCATACAAAAGAATTACATCGGATAGATAAAGCGAAGATGCGACAATCATTGTATTGAACATCAAGAGAGAGAGAGAGAGAGAAAGAGAGAGAGAGAGAGAGAGAGAGAGAGAGAGAGATATCCATCTATATACTAACTACGGAATCGTAGGTCCATGGTGAACTACTCACACATCATCACGAGGGCGACAAGGTTGATGAAGAGGCCCTCCGTGATTGATCCCCCTTCCAGCAGGATGCCGGCACGGAGCTCCAGATGGAATCGACATGGAACACAGACTTGTGGCAGCGGAAAAGTTGTTTCTCTCTTATTTTTAGGGTTTCTGGAATATATGTAATTTATAGGCCACAGAACAGAGCAAGAGGGGCCACCAGGGAGGGACAACCCATTAGGGCGCGGCCACCCCCTGGTCATGCCCTGTTGGCTAGTGCCTCCCTCGTGTGGCTTCAAGTCTCCTCCCAAAGCTTCGAGGTCTTCTTTTGGTCCAGATAAGGTCACAAAAAAGTTTCATGGAAATTGGAGTTCGTTTGGTACTGAAAACCTAAAAAAAACACAAAAAACAGCAACTCGCACTCGGCGGTGGGTTAATAGGTTAGTGGTTAAAAATAATATAAATTGGTGAATTATGACATAAAAAGTATCCTATGATGATAATATAACAGTAAGGAACAATCAAAAATTATAGATACATTGGAGACGTATCAATCATCCCCAAGCTTAATTCATGCCCGTCCTCGAGTAGGTAAATGATAAAAACAGATCTTTTGAAGTGACATGCTACCCAATATGTAATGTTTTGCATATATGCTCATTAAGAAAGATGAATTAACAAACATCAATACAGTAATAATTATTAGCACAAGCAAAAAAATCATCAATCTTTCAAAGTATACGATCCTGAAAGAATATTTACCCCCATTCATCTTTCATATTAGCAAAGCATGACTCCGTCTTCCCCGCATCAATACAAATGTCAAGCACCACGGTGTCTAAGTCAGGCAATTGGATCATACTTTTTCAAAGTGAATCAACTTTTTATTCTTCAGGCAATACATGAGCGTGAGCCATGGACATAGCATAAGGGTGGAATAGAATATGGTGGTAGATATCAAAGGGGTAAAAAGTGGAGAAGGTAGTCTCACATCAATTAGGCGTACCAACGGGCTATGGATATGCCCATCGGTAGATGTCAATGCAAGGAGTAGGGATTGCCATGCAAATGATGCACTAGAGCTATAAGTGTATGAAATCTCAAATGAAGCTAAGTGGGTTGTGCATCCAACTTTCTTGTTCATGAAGACCTCGGGCATTTGAGGAAGCCCGTCATCAAAATATGCAAGCCAAGTTTATAATAATGATAATATAATTCCCACTAGCATATGAAAATGTCATATCATGAGACTCTCTATATGAGGAACATGGTGCCACTTTGAGGCACAAGTGTGGCCAAGGACAGTAGCAAGGTCCCTTCTCTTTTTTCTCTCATTCATTTTTTTATCATTTTTTATATGGTGGGCTCATCCCCAAATTTTTATTTTTTTGTCCGGAGTCTTGATAACTCACAAGTGTAGGGGATTGCAACAGTTTTCGAGGGTAGAGTATTCAACCCAAATTTGTTGGTTCGCCAAAGGGGAAGCGAAAGAATATTCTCAAGTATTAGCAACTCAGTTTGTCAGATTCAACCACACCTCAAAGATTAGTGTCTGCAAGCAAAGTATCAGTAGCAAAGTAGTATGATAACAACGGTGTCAGAAATGATCTGTTGACGGCACACTATTCCTAACTGTTGTATCAATGGCGCCAGTAGGTTGCACGTGAGCGGGTAACTATTCTTCCCCGACAAAAGTGTCGGAAAAGATCTTGCAACAAGTAACAACGAAGTAGCAAGGAACAGCAGTAGGAGTAGCAGCAGAGTAACAGCAGTAGCAACAGTAGTAGCAAAGTGGCCCAATCCCTTTTGTAGCAAGGGACAAGCCTGGACAAAGTGACGTAGCGAGGACCAGTAGTAAAAGACTCATAGGCAGTGGATCGGTGATGGATGAGTATGACAGATGTGATTCATCATGTAAGAGCTATAACACGGAGAGATATGTAACTAGCTCCCGTTCGTCGATCTAATGTAGGCATGTATTCCGTATGTAGTCATACGTGCTTAGGGAAAAGAACTTGCATGACATCTATTGTCCATCCCTCCCGTGGCAGCGGGGTCCTAATGGAAACTACGGGATATTAAGGTTCTCCTTTTAATAAAGAACCGGACCAACGCATTAACACTTGGTGAATACATGAACTCCTCATACTATGATCATCTCCGGGAGTGGTTACGGCTATTGTCACTCCGGGGTTGCCGGATCATAACACATAGTAGGTGACTACAACTTGCAAGATAGGATCTAAAACACACATATATTGGCGACAACATAATAGGTTCGGATCTAAAATCATGGCACTCGGACCCTAGTGACAAGCATTAAGCATGGCAAAGTAGTAGCAACATCAATCTAGAACATAGTGGATACTAGGGATCAATCCCCGTCAAAACTAACTCGATTACATGATAGATCTCATCCAACTCATCACTGTCCAGCAAGCCTACGATGAGATTACTCACGAACGATGAAGAGCATCATGGAATTGTCGATGGAGCAAGCTTGATGATGACGATGGCGACAATTTCCCCTCTCCGGAGCCCAAAACGGACTCCAGATCTGCCCTCTAGATGAAGAAGAGGAGGTGGCGGCGCCTCCGTATCGTAAAACGCGATGAAACCTTCTCTCTGATTTTTTTTTCTGGGCGATACGGAAGATATAGAGCTGATTTTGGGGGCGGTGGTGCCACGTGGGCCCCACAAGCCCTCACGGCGCGACCTAGGGGGGTGGTCGCGGCCCAATGGCTTGTGGCCCACTGGCACGCCCCCTCCGGTGGATCTTTGCGCAGGTATTTTTCTTTTATTCCAGAAAAATTCTCCATAAATTTTCAGGACATTCTGAGAACTTTTATTTCTACACAAAAACAACACCATGGCAATTCTGCTTAAAATAGTGTTAGTCCGGGTTAGTTCCATTCAAATCATGCAAATTAGAGTCCAAAACAAGGGCAAAAGAGTTCGGAAAAGTAGATACGACGGAGACGTATCAAGTCTCTTCTTGACTTGTGAGGGATCATAGTCTCCATCATACTTCCCTCACTGGGACAATGATCTAATAATGATGATCATCACACTTTTATTTACTTACAACTCATGAAAGCTCGATATGAAGAACTATGACTCAATATGAATGCCTCTCATAGTGTACCAGGATATGCAATGATCTAGCGTGACATGTATCGTCAATATAATGAATGGTGCCTTTGCCACAAATGCTATGTCAGCTCTATATGATCATGCAAAGCAATATGATGATGAATGAACTAGTCATATGATGTAACTGTGGAATTTGCATGGCAATATATCTTGGAATGACTATGGAAATGCTATGATAGGTAGGTATGGTGGCTGTTTTGAGGAAGATATAAGAAGTTTTTTGTGTGACACGGCATAACATGCCATGGGGTTTGGATGCACCGGCAAAGTTCGCACCGATCCTCGAGGTGAGAATGGGCAATGCACAGTACCGAATAGGCTAGCAAAATATGAGGATGTGAGATTGTGTATGTCCATGGTTTGACATTAATCATGAAGAACTCATATACTTATTGCAAAGTTTTATTAGTTTCATCACAAATGAAAGCACTACCCGCCTGACCCGAGGGAGAGGGTTGGGAGGAGTTAACCATCGCGGCGACTCCGATTCAAAATAACACTAGGATTTCAACGAAGAACAAAAATGCTCACACATCCCCGCCATGCTTTTTTAATATTCAGACAAACAATAAATTAACACCTCTTAATATAGATACTTCTACAAATCAACAATGATGCACTCACACCTTTTTCGTATTACGGTATCAATATCATTAACCCACAATTTCTCTTTATGTGCTACATGATGGTTTTGATTTTCATTCATTGAATATATTATAATAATAATCTCCCTAGAATTGGAGAGGCCACATTCAATTGAGGTATCCAATTAACATTGTGACATCCGATTTTGTCCTCGTCAACAATTTCTCAAATCTCTTACATTGAATTATTTTATCTATTCATACCTCTATAACACTATACTCCTAAGTTTTAAATATTCACATCTAACTGAGGTCTCCAAGACTCAAATTAAAATTGGGTCATCCAATTTTTACCGGGTCAACAATTTCTCAAAACTCTCTCATTCAATATTTTAGACAAATACATTATGCTTCTTAATGGGTTTGGTTTACGATTTTGACCGAACTAACCGTTTTTCAAATGAATCAACAACAACTGGCCTATAAAAATATATCGATCACGCCCATGCATCCGACGTAGAAATTTTCCCACATATATAAGGTTGGTTAGCATATAATATAGACTCACACCACGAAATGCCCATCAAATTAACGAATTATAAATAAAAATAAAACACAATATGTCATCTCCCCCCACACACATCAAATGAAATATTCCATTAGTTCCAAAATATAAGGGATATTAGATTTTTGCAAAGTCAAATTCTTCAACTTTGACCAAATTGAGAGCAAAAATATCAACATCCACAATATTAAATAAACAATATGATAATTCATTTAACGATGAATATAATCACAACGTTTTGATATATTTATCTACAATTTTTATAAAATTTAAAAGTTTTGACATTTAAAAAATAATAATACACATTGTATTTTGAAACAGAGTGATTAGATTTTTTTTAATCTAACAGCGTAGCAAAGCCCGTCCAGTCCTTCTAGTACCTATTATTTTTGGACTAGCCTTATGACCCACGAAATTACCGCTAATGTTTATTAACTCTCATACAAATATAAGTGAAGAACGAGAGTGCAAATATTTCCATAAAATCTACACGCCAGCGTGCTCAAAAATATATAGGTGAAGTACTAGAGCAAGTGCTAAGCTCAAAAAATATAAGTGAAGCACATAGAGTTTTCTAACAAAACATGATGATTGTGTGCCTCTCTCAGGTTAGTGTGTCCAGCAAATGATGATTGTGGCAAACTAAAATTAAAAAAGAAAACTACGCTCCAAGAAAAACTCATATCATGGGATGAATAAAAATGTAGCTCCAAGTGACATACCGATGGATTGAGACGAAAGAGGGGATGCCTTTCAGGGCATACCCAAGCTTTCATGCTTGAGTCTTCCTAGAATATTACCTTGGAGTGCCTTTACCATCCCTTAATCTCTTGCTGCTCCTTATTCCATTGTCCATCGCGATAACACTCAAAACTTGAAAACTTCAATCACACAAAACTCAACAAAACTTCATGAGGTGCGTTGGTATAAGCAACATATCAAATCCTTAGGTACTATTGTAAATTGATTCATATTTCATTATTACATAATAGGCATTGTATTCTAACTTCTCCATGGCTTATATCCCGTGATACAATCCATAGCATCATCAAAACAAGCAAGCTATGCAAGCAAAACCAGAATTTCTCTATAACAGAACAGTCTGTGATCTATAACGAACCTATACTTCTGTAAATCCAAAAGAATTGAAACATTAGGATGACCTAAGGAATTTGTACAGAAATATTGTGTCAAACTGTTAGCTTAAAAAGACGTACGAGTAAAATCATAAAAATTCTGCAATGTACATCAAAGTTTCTGTTTTTTGCATCATAACAATTATACTTATCATACGAGTCATCCCAAAGGCTTTACTTGGCACAAACACTAGTTTAAACATAAAAACACAATAACTAAAAAGGAAATAATCATGTCATCACACCAAGACATAAATTAAAAAAGCAAAAATTAAGATAACTATTGGGTAACCTCCCAACAAGCGCTATTGTTTTATGCCCCTAGCTAGGCATAATGCATATGATCAAGTGTTTTCATTTTTGACACTCAACCCATAAGTATCCCTCATGATATATTCATAAGATGGTTTGACTCTATTTCTAGGGAAGTGTTCCATCCCTTTCTTTAATGGAAATTGGAACCTTATGTTGTCCTCTTTCATATCAATAATTGCACCTATAGTTTGTAGGAAAGGTCTTCCAAGTATTATTGGACAAGTAGGATTGCAATAAATATCAAGAACAATGAATCTACAGGCCCATAAATTTGATTTTCAATAATGAGAACATCATTAATTCTACCTAAGGGTTTCTTAATGGTAGAATCCGCAAGATGCAAGTTTAGGGAACACTCTTGAATAGTGAGACGAAGCATATCACAAAGAGATTTAGGTATTGTTGAAACACTAGCACCAAGGTCACACAAAGCATTGAATTCATATTTATTTATATTCATTTTTATAGTAGGTTCCCACTAATCATGCAATTTTCTAGTAATAGAAACTTCAAGTTCAAGTTTCTCAGCATATTCCTTTATCATCGGTTCCACTATATGATTAGTGAAAGCCTTGTTTTGTTCATAAGAATTGCGTGAGATAATGGATTGTAAGAAGGAAATAAATTATACTAAAGAGAAACTTTCATAATTAAAGTCTTTGTAATCCAAGATAGTGGGCACATCACTAGTTAAAGTTTTGACCTCTCCAAACCCATTTTTTCAGTTTTAGCGTTAGAATCATCACCCTCCAAGCAAACGAGACGCTCTCTACCTAAAGTTGACTAATCTCAAGTCCCTCTATCATTTGTATTCATAGAATTAAATAAATATTCAATAGGAGAAGTGACAGTCATTTTAAGATCTTCATCGTGATTTCGGTAAAAAACGAGTGGGAGAGCTTTTTCAAGGAATTCACGCTTAACTTTCAACTTCGCTGTCCTCTCCCTACTTTCTTTCATGTATATTTGTGTATATTTAATAGTCTAATTAAAATTAAGATTGTGTGCAAAAGCTTTACTTTTAAGAGTTTCAACATCAAGAGCAATTATATCCATGTTTTTGGCCAAAGTGTCGCTCGTATGCACCTTTTCCTCTACCATAGTATTGAATTTTTTTGAGAATTAATAAATTATTTAATGGTGTTTTCAAGATCAGAGGATAACTTATCATTATTGGTAGAAGGATTTCTAAAAAATTACCATAACCACTAGAAATATTACCGGGATATGGCCTAACATTGAAATTACCCCTATAGGCATTGTTGTTGCAATTATTTCGCGAGATGAAATTCCCATCAATGGCATTATAATTTTTCTAAATAAAAGTAGACAAGGGCATATCATTAGGATCATCATGAGCATTTTTTTAGCAACCAAATCCGTAAGAGCATCCACTTTTTCACTCAAAGTAGTGATTTCCTCAACATAATTTAACTTCTTACCAGTTGGAGCTCTTTCGGTATGCCATTGAGAATAGTTGGCCATGATGATGTCCAGAAGTTTTCTGGCCTCTCCTAAGGTCACCTCTACGAAGGTACCACCTGCGATAGAATATAGAAGATTTCTAGATACAAAGTTTAGTCCAGCATAGAAGTTTTGGATAATCATCCACAAGTTTAAACAATGAGTAGGGTGATATCCCACAAGTATAGGGGATCGTGTGTAGCATTTCCGATAAGTAAGAGTGTCGACCCCAACGAGGAGCTAAAGGTGGGATAAATATTCTCTCAAGTTCTATCAACCATTGACACAACTCTATGCACACTAAATGTTTTGCAATATCTAGGAGATAAAACTAGAGTGACAATACGGGTATGAGAGAAAGTTTTGCAAGATAATAAATACAAGAAAGTAAATGTTAGTGCTGCAGCGATAAAATATACTAAGTAAACATAAACTAACAGTACCATGAGTACGGAAAAGTTGTGGTAATTGTGGTGGAATTGTCCATGATCAAATAGTCAAATACAAGCTTGATATTCCTCTTTTATGTGGGAGACGCAAAGCTAACAAGCTCTCACTATCCAATGATTGCAAGTACTTATGATTGTAACTCTAGCAAACATCCGTAAATACTAAAGATACATTAAGGTAAAAATACCCAACCATAGCATTAAGATCAAAAGGTCCTCTTTATCCCATATGCTTTGATCACTAGATTGGGGCTCATGTTTCTGTCACTCAAGCAGCCCACCCTCTAGCTTTCTCCACATACTAGAAACCCTATGATGTGATCCATGCATGCATAAACATATGATGGGCACCATAGTACTGTAACATATTCAATATATAGCTCAAACCATCCATGGAGATTCAACAATCAATCATATGACAAAAGGGAACTACACAAACATGACACAGATGTAATAGATCATCTGCAAATAATTTATAACATCAAACACCAGGTTTACATAGGGGATTATAGAGGTTTGTGGGAGAGTGGACCGTTGTAGCTATGTAGGAGATGATGACGGAGGTGTTGGTGAAGGCGACATCATGGTGGAGAGATGGAGAAAGGGCAACACGTGAGGTGCAGGGCGGCGCCGATGGCCGTCGGCGGCGCAGGGGGCTCCTCCTGCGCCGGCCGACCATCATGGGGGAGCGCCGCCCCTTATCCCCCTTCCTCCATGGCTTCTTGGTTCTGTAGATGAGCCCTCCCCCATGGAGATGAGGCCATGGGGAGGCAAAATTCGTGGCTTTCGGTGGCTGCCCAAAAATCATGGTTTTCCTCTCCTTATATGAGCTAGGACGATCATCCTTGGCCCTCTGATGGATGCCCCTTTGATCCAAGGGCTCTTGGGAACCTATAGAAGCTTCCTAGGGACCCCTCTCATCCCTAATGAAGTCCCAAAGTCGTGGCTTGGCCGAATCCATCAAATATGGTAAGAGTTGGACTCAATCACATCACCGATTCCCGTAATCTCGTAATCAGATATTTTTCCTCCAGTAAAACCGGCTTTCCTAGAGCGTCCGAACTCCAAATGGACCGCATTTATGTCTAGAATTATCAGCGCAAAATTCCCCACACTTTTGTCTTCTGTGAGATTTTCGTTTGAGGCCGTCTTCGACCTGTAACGTGGCAATCTTTAAAAAGTGTTTTCAGACAAATTTCAAGAAAGTCCCAATTCGACTCTAACAAGGTTTCCTCTTCTATTTTTGATAGTTCATACACATAAAAGTGTAAAACAAGAATAATGTGCACTTTTGCAACTATTAATAGGTTAGTCCAAATAAACCATAAACTTAATATAAAAGCAATTATCAAAAGCATAAAAGTAGCATGAAACAATCAAAAAATATATATATGTTTTGGACGTATCAACATCCCCAAGCTTAGTTCCTACTCGTCCTCGAGTAGGTGAAACGATAAAAACAAAATAATTTTTGAGGTGACATGCCACCAACATAATCTTGATCATCTTATTTGTAAAAGCATCTGTAAACTGAGATCATAGCACTCTAAACATAGGCATGATAGATATAATTCTAACAATGAAACTTAGCAACCATGTTGCAACATGAAAGGTAACACAAACAAAAGATCGTGAATAATAATGCACTTGAAAGTTGTACGTTTGTTTCGAACATAAAGAAAACATAGCAAAGTGGTATTTCGCTTGTCCTTCAAAGTGGGGCAAAACATAAATGCCAGGACACCTTCAAAGTACAAGTGGATAACTAGAACAAATAATTTGAGAGCAAGTAATAACACATCATGAATCAAGCCATAATAAATTTTGGGACTATGCACATTATACTCAGAATGACAACTATGCTCTCTTAATTGGTGCATAAAGTTAGAGGATGAAGACTCAACATAAAAGTAAAAGAAAGGCCCTTCGCTGAGGGAATCAGGGATTACTCATGTGTTAGAGCTTTTAGAGATTTTTGAAATCAATAAGATTGTAATACAAGATTTTGGAAGGTGCATAATCCGTCAACGAATGCTAGCAGATAGCCCTATACTTCTCATGCTGGACAAGTTTTGAGGAACGGCTCCCAAAGTGGGGACGATCACATCCCCTTAGTCTCCTTTGTTTATCATTATTCTGATTTCTCATGAACAAAGCGTGGAGGAGGTTTTGTTTGTTGCTGTTGTCTTTTACAAGTTGGGCGCACTCATGCCAGTCCCTCCTCGTATTACGGGTTCGCACATTAGGCATGCAAACCCAAGATAAAGCTTGTCCAGTATGAGAAGATCATGAATTATCTACTACTTCCTCATGAGCTAAAACAGAGGCACAAAACAGGAATAACTTTGAAAGTTTTAAAGGTAGCACATGAGAAATTTACTTGGAGTGGCGGTTAAATACCACATGTAGGTAGGTATGATGGACACATTTGGAAAACTTTGTTTTTTGGGAGTTGGATGCATGAGTAGAGCTCACACTTAGTACAGGTGAAGGCTAGCAAAAGACTGAGAGCGACAAATTAAGAGAGAAATAATGGCCAGAATCATGCATAGCGACAAAAACATTATTAATCAAAGCATAAATGGTATTAAAAGTCAAAAACTAAATGATCATAGAGGCTATAAGTGGTTGGTTTGTAGTCACAACATGGTGTGAGCATGCGCCAAGTCAACCCAAATGAAGTAGTAAAGGAGAATACCACAATATTATGCTTCGATATAATAAAAAAACACATGATTCTTTCAATGGCACATTAAGCACTCTCAGATTTTTGAGACAAGTTATGCTACATCAATAACTACTAAGCATATAATTAAGATAATATCTAACATGAGATGTTAAAGTCCAAGCCACAGTCTAAACAAGCTTCCTATTGCACCACTATAAGCATGAAATATTTTACTCTTCTCCAACACCAATCAACTTTCTTGAAACAACTCACATAGATAATATTAATTAAATACCAAAGATATAATCATATATAACTTAACCAAACTAACAATATTTAAACAAAATATGAGTGGAAAACAAGAGCTAAACGCAGAGTACTAGCAAAAAGTGAACACTCACAGAACAATAAGAGTGAAAACTAGAGTGTTCTAAGCAATTAAAACGGAGCGTGTCTCTCTCCAAACTAATATGCTGGGATCCAACCATTTGTTACAGCAAAGAAAACTAAACAAACTGAGAAGTAAAGAACGGGACGCTCCAAGCATAGCACATAACATATGAAGTGATAAAATATAGTATGAAGAAGGACGAACTGATGATTGTAGATGGAGAAGGGGATGCACGGGGGCATCCCCAATCTTAGACGCTTGAGTCTCCTTGAATATTTCTTGGGGGTGCATGGGGGCATACCCAAGCTTGAGAGCTTAACACTCCTGGATTTTCTTTCATCATCTTCCATCTCATATTTGAAAACTCCCTTCATACGAAACTCATCATCAGCTGATTAGAGTGGTTAGTGCCCATGATAAAATAATTTATTATCTACTGGAAATAAAGATTTTCAGGAAGAGATACTGTTTCTCAAGATTGCCAAAAAAAATTGCAAATAAAAAGCAAGCTTAAGATTTGCAAAACAATGAAAACGCAAAACAGGGTAGAATCTGGGAAAAACGGACCAGCAGGTAGTAAATAATTTTTTCGGGGCACTTCTGCAACTCAAATCTAAAAAATCAGAACATATGCCAGAAAGTAAATTATATAGAGTATACTTCCAAAAACGTACATATCAAAAAGATGATCTCGTGATTTTTGGCGAATTTTTCCGTCAAGCAGACAGAATTTGTTTCTAGACTGCATGTCACAACTTTTGAACTTTCTTGCAATCGGAGGCTAATACTTGGCACAAAACGAAATAAAAAGGATAAGGAGAGGTTGATACAGAGGTAAAAAAACTTCCAAGATTCAAAGAAAACAAAATAAACTGAAAGAAAATAACATGAAAACATAAGGAAAACAAAGTGGGTTGCCTCCCACAAGCGCTTTTCTTTAACGCCTTTTAGCTAGGCATGGAAAAAGGAGGGATACCTTGGGCATCTCAAAGCTTTGATGATTGAATATTATTGAATAATTCATTGAGGTTCACTTGGGAGTCCCCAAGATTGAGCTTTTCTCTTCGCATTCATCTCGTATCACCACCTCCATTGAATCTTAAATACTACATTCACATAAAACTTGACAAAAACTCATTAGTAGGGTTAGTACTCATTATATAAAATCCACTCATGTTCAAGTTTAGACAAGTTTTAATTTAATATTACCTAGTATATACTAAAAAAATATAACATTTATCGATCAAATAAAGATTATAAACATTGAGTATAAGCACAATACTAAATAAGCATGATAATCTGTCAAAACTAAACAGTCTGTAAATATGACACTCAACGAGATAGTTAGGTAGCTCAAATCTAAAAACGCAAAACTAATGAAATACAAAGCATAACCTCAGGTTTATGCACAAAAAATTTCAGATCAAGATACTATTCTTAGATTTATCACGATTTTTTTACAATGAAGCACAGGAAATCTGTCTAAACAGAACAGTCAGTAAAGATCGAATTATTAGACCTATGTACGCACCTCAAATCAGAAAAGTAAAAACTAATGGAAGTAAAGTAATAAACAGTACTTTGCACTCAAGAAATTTCAGATCAAGATCACGATCTGGTGATTTTTAAAATTTTCTATGGTGGAGCACGGAAATCTGTTTCTAGGCAGCAAAGTGGCAAACTTGCATCATAAACAAACTAGAAGTTATCTATACATTTTATTTTTATGGTACAGAGGAATGTGTACAATATATACACAATATATACAAGTTTTTAACTGAAAAGCCTCCATGGAAAGAATTTTTTTGGTTTCATAGGCATGAACACAAGTGTTCAAGGTCGACCCCCACTTAACCATTACTCATCTTTTCAATCACTTTCCTTTTTAAAAACGTTTTTAGATAACAAGTACAACTAATTTTTTTTGTAATTCGCATTCCCTATCCATATAAAGATAGAGAACAACTTAAAACTGAAAGTAAAACTACTTAGAGACAAAGCAAACAAGTGCACACAAGAAGATTCACCCCACGCTATTGCTCCCCGGCAACGGCGCCAGAAAAAGTCTTGATATCCCACAAGTATAGGGGATCGTGTGTATCCTTTTTGATAAGTAAGAGTCTCGAATCCAACAAGGAGCTAAAGGTGGGATAAATATTCTCTCAAGTTCTACCAACCATTGATACAACTCTACGCACACTAAACGTTTTGCAATATCTAGGAGATAAAACTAGAGTGACAATACGGGTATGAGAAAAAGCTTTGCAAGATAATAAATACAAGAAAGTAAATGTTAGTGCTGCAGTGATAAAATATACTAAGTAACCATAAACTAACAGTACCATGAGTGCAGAAAAGTTGTTGTAATTGTGGTGGAATTGTCCATGATCAAATAGTCAAATACAAGGTTGATATTCCTCTTTTATGTGGGAGAGGCAAAGCTAACAAGCTCTCACTATCCAATGATTGCAAGTACTTATGATTGGAACCCTAGCAAACATCCGTAAATACTAAAGATACATTAAGGTAAAAATACCCAACCATAGCATTAAGATCAAACGGTCCTCTTTATCCCATATGCTTTGATCACTAGATTGGGGCTCATGTTTCTGTCACTCAAGCAGCCCACCCTCTAGCTTTCTCCACATACTACAAACCCTATGATGTGATCCATGCGCGCATAAACATATGATGGGCACCATAGGATAGTAACAAATTCAATATATAGCTCAAATCATCCATGGAGATTCAACAATCAATTATATGACAAAAGGGAACTACACAAACATGACACAGATGCAATAGATCATCTGCAAATAATTTATAACATCAAACACCATGTTTACATAGGGGATTACAGAGATTTGTGGGAGAGTGGACCGTTGTAGCTATGAAGAAGATGATGATGGAGGTGTTGGTGAAGGCGGCATCATGGCGTAGAGGATGGAGAAAGGGCAACACATGAGGTGCAGGGCGGCACCGGCGGCCGTCGGCGGCGCAGGGGGCTCCTCCTGCACCGACCAGCCATCATGGGGGAGCGCCACCCCTTAGCCCCTTCCTCCATGGCTTCTTGGTTCTGTCGATGAGCCCTCCCCCATGGATATGGGACCATGGGGGAGGCAAAATTCGTGGCTTTTGGTGGCTGTCCAGAAATCAGGGTTTTTCTCTCCTTATATGAGCTCAGACGATCATCCTTGGCCCTCCGATGGATGCCTCTTTGATCCAAGGGCTCTTGGGCACCTCTAGAACCTTCCAAGGGACCCCTATAAGCCCTAATGAAGTCCCAAAGTTGTGGCTTGGCCGAATCCATCAAATATGGTAAGAGTTGGACTCAATCACATCACCGATTCCCGTAATCCCGTAATCAGATATTTGTCCTCCAGTAAAAGGGGCTTTCCTAGAGGGTCCGAACTCCAAATGGGCTGCATTTATGTATAGAGTTATCAGCATAAAGTTTTCCACACTTTTGTCTTCTGTGAGATTTCCGTTTGAGGTCGTCTTCGACCCGTAACGTGGCAATCTTTAAAAAGCGTTTTCAAACAGATTTCAGGAAAGTCCCCATTCGACTCCAACAAGGTTTCATATTCTATTTTTGATAGTTCCTACACATAAAAGTGTAAAACAAGAACATTGTGCACTTTTGCAACTATTAATAGGTTAGTCAAATAAACCATAAACTTAATATAAAAACAATTATCAAAAGCATAAAAGTAGCATGAAACCATCAAAAAATATAGATACGTTTTGGACGTATCATAGGGCAATTTATAATCATTAATTTCATCCTATCCGAGGCTTGTGCAACATGTTAATAATCTTTGTATTTAAAATTCATTATTTTATTTCTAAGGGAGATGATATTATTAGGAGGAAAATACTTAGCAATAAAAGCATCTTTACACTTATCCCATGTTCCAATACTATTACGTGGTAAAGATGGAAACCAAGCCTTAGCTTTATCTTGTAGTGAAAAAGGAAATAGTTCTAATTTCACAATATCATTATCCATGTCCTTTTTCTTTTGCATATCACAAATTTCAGCAAAGGTATTAAGATGAGCAGCGGGGTCCTCATTAAGACTTCCCAAAAATTGTTCTTTCATGACAAGATTCAGCAATGCACTAGTGGCGGGAAGTTTTGGAGTACTAATAAAATCATTATTATTAGTATTTGATAAGTCACATAACTTAGTAGTATCTTGAGACATGGTGACCGAGCAAGCAAACTAACAAGCACAACAAGTAAACTAGATAGCGAAGATGCAAACTAGTGACAAGCAAAGGTAAATATTTTTCTAATTTTGATTTTTTAAAGCAAACAAGATATGACAGAAGATAAAAATAAGAAAAATTGAATGGTAATTTGTGTGAAGTTACTTGATAGTTGGTGATGATATTACCCGGCAACGGCGCCAGAAACCCTTCGTGATACTTGTGGTGTGTGTTGGATTTTCCGTGAAGAGGAACGGGTAATCGCAGCATAATGCGGGTAAGTATTTCCCTCGATTAAGAAACCCTGATTTATTGAACCAATAGGAATATCAATCCTCAACAATCTTCAACGATTACACACAAAAGAGCAAACAACTTGCACCCAACATGGGCAAGAGCTTGTCAATACCCTTGATCTCGTTATTTGCAAGCAAATGAGGTGTGTAGATAATTGGACCTTGCAATCTAAAATAAAAAAACAAATAATAACAGCGAGGAAAATAAAAGTTTTCTGAATATATAAGTGAATAGACTCGAGGCCATAGTGTTCTCTAGTGGCATCTCTCTTGAAAGCAACATATGGTCGGTAAACAAATTACTGTTAGGCAATTGACAGAATAGCGAATAGTTATGCAATTTTCACGACAATGATCATGTGCATATAGGCATCACATCAATAAGCAAATAGGCCGACTCCTACCTGCAACTACTACTATTACTCTACCCATCGATCGCTATCCAGTATGCATCTAGAGTATTAAGTAAAACAGAGTAATGCTTGGAAAACGATGACATGATGTAGACAAAGTAAACTCAATAATATGAATAAATCACATCATTTTATCATTAGTGCCAGCAACACAAAGATGCAACTTATCCCCTTCTGTTAGTAGGATATAGAAACTCACCAGGTTGAATCCACTACAACGCACCCCTCTCACTGAAGAAATACCAAACTACTTGGACAAAGCAATCCAATAGATTAGAGAGAATTACGAATCAATGATGATCGTGCAAATAAGAATCATAAAACTCAGAGAAGACTCAAATACTTTTCATGAATAATCTAAACATAAACCCACAATTCATTGGATCCCAACAAACACACCATACAAAAGAATTACATCGGATAGATCAAAGCGAAGATGTGATGATCATTGTATTGAATATCGAAGAGAGATATATTGCCATCTAGGTACTGGCTATGGACCTGTAGGTTTGTGGTGAACTACTCACGCATCATCACGAGGACAGTAAGGTTGATGAAGAGGCCCTCCGTGATCGACCCCCCTCCAGCAGGGTGCCGGAACAGAGCTCCAGATGGGATCGTCGTGGAACAAAGACTTGTGGCAGCGGAAAAAGTGTTTCTCTCTTATTTTCAGGGTGTCTGGAATATATGTGAATCTATAGCCAGAGAACGAAGCAAGAGGGGCCACAACGAAGGAACAAGGCCATCAGGGCGCGGCCACCTGTGGCCACACCCTGTTGGCTTGTGCATCCCTCGTGTGGCTTCAGGTCTCCTCTCTAAGCTTCCAGGTCTTCTTTTGGTCCAGAAAAAATCATAAAAAGTTTTGTGACAATTTGACTTCGTTTGCTACTGAAAACCTAAAAAAACACACAAAAAGCAGCAACTATCACTGGGCACTGGGTTAATAGGTTAGTGGTCAAAAATAATATAAATTGGTGAATTATGACCTAAAAAGTATCCTAGGATGGTAATATAATAGCATGGAACAATCAAAAATGATAGAAACGTTGGAGACGTGTGAAGCATAAGGTTTATTGCCGTGGGTACCAACGATACTACCGCGAACTTCACATGAAGGTTAACAGAATGAAAAATTCCAAGCGATAGTAGTTGCGGTACTGACCAATGGAAGTACTGCATAAGCGGTACTACCGCGAACTATAGATAGAGTTTAAAAAAATGAAAAAATCCAAGCGGAAGTGAGCTTTACCTGGTTTTTTCATGAACCAGCTAACAGCTCCAACTACATAGACAATATCAAGCCTAGTGCACACCAGGGCATACATCAAACTGCCTAGAACAAACTGTTATGGTAGTCTACATATTTCTTCTTTCTTCTTCTTGCTTGTAGGACACTATCCAGAACTATTATATTTTATCATTCATATTGAACCTTCAATGTACCTTTCTTGTGAGAGCCATTGCAACTTCTTCGTTCGATCACGAGAGGTTTTCATGCCAAGTATTTGTCTAGATAGTCCTAAACCCTTCATGGCAAATAATTTACATAATTCCTTCTTGAGAAGAGCACTCATCTTTGTGACATTCCTAACAATCAGCATGTAACCAACATATAGCAAGAAAATAATGAAATCGCCCTTGACGTACCTCTTCAAAAAGTAACAATGATGAGGTTTTGCTTTATATTAACATGGCCTAAGCATAAAAGACTCAAACTTATTGTACCATTGTCTAGTAGCTTGCTTCAAGCTACAAAAGTTCTTCAATTTGCAAACTAAGTGCTCCGTGATTGCAACTATGAACCTCTCACTACTCCATATATATATCTCCTCTAGGTCCCCGTGTAAGAATGATGTCTTCATATCAAGTTGCTCAATTTCCAAGTCCACATGGTAGCCATGCCATGCCAAATGGTGGTGTGTACTACATGGAAATCACAATTACGCTACAATTTAAAGTACAATTACATTAAGCAAAGAATACAACTATATTTCACACACATAGTACAAGTACATTGCATGAAAAGTACAATTACATTGCACATGGGTATAATTACACTATCATGAGGAGTATGTGTACACTATGTGTGAGATGTACGTGTATGTTATTGAGACAACTACATGTATCTTATCATGTGGAGTACAAGTATATTACCACAAGAAGTATAAATTTGTCGGAAATAAATTTTTGTATCAACATAAGATCTAGTTTCCTCCCATCTTTGGTCAGACAAATGGAATGGTCAGAGCATCAAACAGGTTCACCCTGAACTATACTCACTTTGTATTAACCCTGATTGCTCCTTGCAACATGTCCTTGCTCTCAAAAATCTGGAAAATATGTTCCACGGGCCACTCACTTCTCAAGCCCAGCAATAATTCCAGTTGCTCGCAACCACTCTCCAAGGAGTGGGAAACCAAACAATCCTTGATGTTTCGAGATATGCCTAAAATTCATCCAACTACTCCTCAATCAAGATGTACAAGGCAATGATTGGTCCTAGTAATGCACATGTTATATTCAAATGGATCTGGAACAGCTCTTCGCAGTTCATACGCAAATTCTTCATTTGGTTGCTACTATATGACACGATGAACACCAGAATTTTTCTACAAAGAAAATCGATGCATTTACCTGATTACACTTGTGCCTTATGTAGTGAGAAGTACGAGGAAGCTATATTGCACCTTTTTGGGATTGCAACTTTGCATCAGAGTGTTGGCAGCATATCACACCTAACGGACTGAGGGGTATTTCCCAGTATGATGAAATCAGTCTCACAATTGCTAAACTCCCCTAGGAGATTGTCATGGACATTGTCATTGCACGGTGTCATTGCACGGTGTTGGGGAATCTGGTTTGTCAGAAATGATAATATTCAAAGCTATCAACCCATCTATTCACGCATGGTTACAACACCTTCAAGAAGGACTTGATAAAGCCATCATGAGAGCAAAACCAGCAAAGGGACATAAATTAAAGTCTTGAACTGAGTTAAATTTATAATTTTCAGAAGAAAAATACGTAATATCTAGTTTAAAAAAATATTTATGCTAGGAATACAATGGTGAAAATAATTTGTAATTTGACACCCTTTCAAAAGATGTTTCTATTTGAATTTTGGATCTGAAGAAAACACGCATGACCCCCTCCCATCGTGATCCAGTATCCCGCAGAAAGTATCTCAAGGTGATAAATAGCGCACACGCGGTATGCCACATGTCGCCATAGAGGTTTTGTGGTAACATTTGCAAGGAGCACCCCTGATTACTGACTATCAAACATAATTATTGATCACCAATGACATATATCGCTTATGTATCGCCTACGCACCGCCCTACATGGGCGGGCTCATTCATGTTTCCAATTTTCTTGTTTCTTTCTTCCTCTTTCGGTTCTTCTCCCAAAAACTTGTTCTTTCTTCTTCTTCTTCTTCTTCTTCTTCTTCTTCGTTTTTAAAATTCTATAGCCCCTTTTTGTTTATTTTTATTTTATTTTTTGACTTTTTTTCATTTCATGTTTCTTCTTTCTTTTCTCCTTCTTTTTCTTGCTTTATTATATGTTTCTCTTTTTTCTATAAAAACTAAAATCACATTTTTAACAAAATACACATAAACACTTCATCAAAGTAGAATAACACCTTTTAAATAACATGAATATTTTAAAAAAATCCAGCTAGGTGTGGTTAGAAAATCAGGAACCATTAACTTGTTTGATTGTTGGATAGCGCCCACGTGAGTGGCGTGGGGCTTCGTCTTGCTTTAGGTTGTACTTTCTCTGTCCGGAAATACTTATTCGAGAAATAAATAAAAATAAATGTATCTAGCAAACGATGCAGTGGGCCGGCCCAATTGCTAGTTTTGGATCCTTCTCCGGTTTTGGGAACCATCTCTGGTTTT
Organism: Hordeum vulgare subsp. vulgare; assembly: GCF_904849725.1. NCBI lineage: Eukaryota > Viridiplantae > Streptophyta > Magnoliopsida > Poales > Poaceae > Hordeum > Hordeum vulgare. The sequence continues at coordinate 65,917,923 of NC_058522.1, forward strand.
TATCTCTACAGTATTACTACTGGTTTTGGGAAACTTCTCCAGTTTTTTTTTTGCTGGTTTCTACTTCTGGTTTATTCCGGTTTTCTTTTTTGCTTTTTTATTTTTCGTTTTTCCTATTTATAATTTTGTGTTCCTTTTGAAATTACAAAATTTATTAACTTTTTCAAAAACAATGTTTGGATTCCAGTATTTAGTTCAGGTTCAAAAAAGTGTTCCGAATTTAAATATTATGTTCATGTATATTATAATGTTTTCTACTGTCAAAAAAGATGTAATGTTTTCCAAAAATGTTTGGAAATTGAAATTTGCTCATTTTATTCAAAAAGTTCATATTTTCATAGAATTTAAGACTTTTGTTCATGTTTTGGGAAATTGTTCAAGTTTTTTTTCCACTTTTATTAAATTGTTTAGAATTTTCAATATATTGTTTATGTTTTTCAAATACAAAATCACTTTTAACAGAACAATTGCAATATTGAAATTTGTTCACACTTCAAAAAAATTGTGCACGTTTTTTATATATAATTTATTTTTTTCATAATTTAAAAATTGGTTTTGCAAAATGTTCGGTATTTCCCAAATTTGCTCACAAATTCAGTAAATGTCCGTATTAAAACGACTTCTGGAATTGTAAGAAATGTTCGTGGTTGGAAAATTTGGTCTTAAATTCAAAAAATGTTCACCTTTAAAAAAGTGTTCAGAAATTTCAAAAAATGAATGTGGTTTCATTTTCTGATAAATATTTCATGAACTTCTACTTTAAAAATTTTGTTCAGAAATTCAAAAAAAATCCTACATTTAATTTTTTTCATAATTTCACGAAATGTTACTTTTTCAAATATATGTTCAGAAATTCAAAATATGATTGCAGTTGAAACTTTTGGTCGCAACTTCCCAAAATGGTTCACGTTCTTCAATAATTTTTTCCTGTGTACCAAAATTTGTTGAGAAATTCAAATAATGTTCACGGTATAAAGTTTTGTTCAAAATTTAATAATTTGGTCACAACTTCAAAAAATGGTTGACGCTCTTCAAAAATATTTTCTACAGTTTCAATTTCTTTCTTCGCATATGCGAAAGCATGTTCCTGTCTATGAAAAATTGTTCAGATTTTGAAAAAATGATTGCTACTTTTTAAAATATATGCTTTTCAGAAATTGTGACCAATTTTTTAAATGAAAACATTTTATGCAACTCCCAAACAAATTTGAAAACAGAAACATTTTTTAAAAGTCCATGAACAAAATTTGAAGACCCTAACAGTTTTTAGGATTATGAATACTTTTTTGAAAGGCGAACATTTCTTTTAAATATGCAAACATTTTTGGAATTTGTGAAGAAAAATTAATAATAGGAACATTTTTATCTTCTAAATACTGTAGGGTGTGCCTTCTCTCGTAATTTGGCCGGCCCATCTCGGTCGCCAGGTCAGTCGGCAATGTGCGATTTTTGGACAGTTTACCAGGGCATCGGACTTTTTATATGTTAGGGGAGCTCCCATTGGTTGGGCCAGACGTCATTCATTGCCAAACCAACTTATCTCATTTCTTTCATTTATTATATGTTACTTTGGCCTTTTCTTTTAGTTTTTCTTCCTCTTCTCTTTTCAATATGGTGGCTTTTAGTCAGTGCGGGTTTCAATTGCCCTTTTTTTCATGCCTGACGTTTCTCAAATGCATCAATATTTTTAAATTTGCAAATGGATTTGAATTTTTAAATATGTTTCCAATTTCTTAAATATTGTCTACAGTCATGATTATTTGTTATATTTGAAATATATTAAGAAGTGTCCAAGCAAAATAAAAAATACATAAAAAGAAAAACAGAGGACATACCAAAAAAGAGAAAACACATCGCTGAAAGCGAGCGGCGACCCATGTGAGTCACTAGTTAGCGAGCGCTCCATTGGGAGCCTCGCAGCGAACACTTTCACGCGTCACCACTTAGCACATGCTCAGCCGTCGTCACGTGTCGCGTTTTAAGCGCTTCCTTATTTTTTCGCACATTTTTTTGGCTTTTTAGATTGGTCTTTTGATTTATATTTCATGTAAAAACATTAATATATTTTTTCATATATGTAAGTATTTTAAAATCACAAGCAATCTTTTATATATATATATATATATATATATATATATATATAGTGCTTTTTAGAGTTGTGAATACTACTAATTTATGAATAATTTCTAAACTTGTGAAAATTCGGAATTCATGAAATCTTACAAACATGTGAAAAAACAAAGTTTGGTTTTAAGCCAACAATTACTAGTTTCTCTAAGCGAGGGCCGGAGAAAGAATCTTTTGTGAAATATTTGTGAAATTCAAATTCAAAGACAAATATAGATACAATGCTTTAGGTTATAGATAAAAAATAATACTTCCTCCATCCGAAATTACTTGTCGCAAAAACGAATAAAAATAGATGTATCTACAACTAAAATACATCTAGATACATTCATTCTTATGACAATTCCGGACGAAGAGGGTATAAAATAACTGTTATGACCAAAAAGTACAACAAATTCTCTGTGATAAACCTTCTTTGTGTAATATTTTTTTAAACACGAATTTCTCTCAAGCCTTAGACCAGAGTGGCGACACTACTATTTCGTACACCTGCTTGAACACTATTATCGATAAAGGTTTAAGAGATCCCGATGATTCGTCCATCCAAATAAATGGGAAGCCATGAACAATTAATGAACTTGGGATGGGGATGATCCCCTAGAAGTGGAGCCCAACCACTAGATCTTCACCGTACTGTCGAGGAAAGACTTCGGCTCTACAAAACATCAAACCGACAAAAGCACGAAAACACTCCTGACAAAAAAAACAGCATGTTCAATAGATCGGATTCTGGAAGGACATAGACTGCAAGAACAATTACACCAAAGTTATAGAGGAAACATAACTCTAGCGTCATGTTGCCGCTGCGGTAGGGAAATAAATGACCTTATTTTAGATGTCATCGTGTCCACCACTAGTACGTTGTCATTGACAACCACAAGTTTCGTCTTAAAACGAATATCAAAACACACGTGTAAACACCCAATGCTTCCCACGCCTCACAACGTCAAAATGACGACTAGAGGCGAGGGGAACCTCGTAGAAAATCTACGATAGTTGTTGTCTTCTCTTTTTTCTTTCCTGTTGTTGAAAAACTCTTCTCTTCACTTTTGGTGAGTGAGTGAAGCGAGGCTTGCACCACTATTGGTACTAGTCTATTGCATACAAATTCATTAGTGTTTGTGTGTTTGTTTTCTCGGGCAATCTGTATTCCCCGCATAAACGATGGATATTGACCAAACACACACCCATAAGTACATACCGTTGCATACACTTGGGCCACTTTTAATCCTCGTTGTCATTCATTTTCTTGGTTTATTATTGTCATACCATTTTTTTTTTCTTTTTAATGTTTTGCCTATTTTTATTTTTCTGAATATTTTTCAAATTTGATTCAAATTCATGAATTTTTTTCTAAATTTGTGAACATATTAAAGATTTCTTTTTTTCAAATTTCAGGGATAGTTTTCAAATTCATGAACATTTGGATGTTTTTAGAAATCTAACAGTATTACCAGAACTCATAGACATATTTTGAAATCCACAAACATTTTTCATATCCAAGATTTTTTGTATTTCAGAACATATTTTAAACACAGCAGTAATTGATAAATTCATGCACATTTTTTGAAATTTTGTGACCATCTTTCAAATTCATGATTTTTCTAAATTTAATTGCTAATTCTAGCGAAATACAATTTTTTTCCCAAACTTGGGTCTATTTTAAAAATCAAAATATTTTGGAAATACAAGAACATTTTTTGCATTTATTAATAGTTTTTGAAATTAAGAAACAATTATCAAATAGATGACTATTTTTTAAGATTTGTTTCATTTTTAAAGTCCCATAGATGTTTTTTCTGGAATTTGTGAATATTTTTAAAATTCCAAATAAAAAATACAAAAAAGAGAACATGAAAAAAAACCAGGGGAACACTGGCCCGCACATAGTCTGCCTGTGGGCGCGTTGTAGGAGGTTCTTATTTGCTTCACACCTTAGGGCATCTCCAACCGACCCCCCCCCCCCACACACACACAAGCGCTTGAAATAGCGCCTCTTAGGGGCTAACCGGCGATATTTTAGTCTGGGGGGGGGGGGGGCTCGAGTTCCCAACCATCGTCCAAGTTCGCCTCCCAGGCACCGATTTCAGACTTAAATTCGGTCCAAATTCAACAAAAGTACTAAATTTTGGACAACATATAGGCGCTTTCATCCAAATATATATACAAATTTAAGAACATACATAAAAACCTAGAAAAACTACGCCATCGTCGGCACCATGAGCCTATTTCATGCCGAGGAATTTATAGGACGCAGTGTAGTCTCACCGTCGTCGTCGTCGCTCGGTGGGTTGTCGTCATCCTTGCTGCAACCCTACCCTCGGTCACTGCTGCGGATGGGCTTGGTCGACGCGGTCGCCTCCTCGTCGCTATCGGAGAGGACGACGACGACGACCTCGTTGCGGCCGCGACGCTGCTCAGCGATATCCTTCAGAGCGCGGCGTTGGCACTCCATCTCCTCCCTCACGTAGTTGTCGCGCGACCATTTGAGGGTGGAGTCGAGGTTAGCGGCCATGGCCTCATGCTCTTGCTTCACCATGACGATCGCCGTCGGGTCCTTCTTCGGCTTGACCAGGCGAATGTGGTCGTGGGGAGGGGAAGGGTGGTGATGGCCCTCGTTTATGATGAAGTTGCCACCGCGGCTCCGCCGGTGGAGCAACGTCTCTTGGGGCTCGATATTGAATGTGACGGGTGGCGTCACTACATCAGAGGAGCGTGAGCCGGAGGACGACAACGAAGACCCCACCATGCGCCTCGGCACCGACGAACTCCCGATCTGGCGTGAGAAAGACGGTGCCGGGCGATCCAGCGGCGGCTCGTTGCCTCCCTCGATGTGCTCGAGGACGGCATGGAGCGTGCGTCCGGGGATGCCCCACCATTGACGGCGTCCGTCGAAGTTGTGTCGCCCCCTCGATGCCGTTGTTGGTGGACGCCTGCTGGTCGGCATGGCGACGCTAGAAATATGTCGTCCACATGGGCTCGTTGTCTGCGGCATACCTCTGCTGCTGGCGCTCGTCCTCCGGCAAGGACTCTCGAATTCGTGCGATATCAACATGGCGCTCCATGTCGGAGGGCGGCGGGGGCACGGGGACGTCGCCGGCAATCAATCGTCATGCCCCCCGCACGCGCATGTTGGTCGGTGTCGGGTAGTTTGCCTCGTGGAGAAGGCATGCCAACCACCGGCGGCCGAAGCCGTTGGCCGCCGCTCCATGGTCGAGGAATATTTTTGCCATGGGTTGAGGGGGAGTTTCCCACGGTGGTGGCGAGAGATATGGGAAGATGGGGATGGATGGCGAGTGTGCGGTAGTGCTACAGCAACAAAAGACCTTCCAACGGCGCCAGAAATAGGCGTGTTGACGGGAGACTATTCTTGTCTTGATACTCCTCGACAACGGCGCCAGGAATCCTTCTGCTACGGCTACGCCTTTAGGGACTTCCTTGGCAAATATGCAAAGGATTCCCCCGTGGCCTTGGAGCCTTGCGTTGGTGTTCCCTCGAAGCGGAAAAGGTGATGTAGCACAGCGGCGGTAAGTATTTCCCTCAGTTTTGAGAACCAAGGTATCGATCCAGTGGAAGGATTGCGTCAAGTCACAAGTACCTGCACAAACACAAAGAGCTTGCAGGGGTTGTCAATCCCTTATAGATTGCTTGCAAAGTGAGAACTGAAAGCAAAAAGGAAACAAAGCAAAGAAAAAGTGAAAGTGGAGACGATAGTTGTGAATAGACCCGGGGGCCGTAGTGTTCACTAGTGGCTTGTCTCATGAAAGCAAGTAGACGGTGGGTGAACGAATTACTCTCGAGCAATTGATAGAACCACGCAAAGTCGTGACGTTATCTATGGCAATGATTATATCTATAGGCATCACGTCCAAAACAAGTAGACCGATACTTTCTGCATCTACTACTATTACTCCACACGTCGACCACTATCCAGCATGCATCTAGTGTATTAAGTCCAAAAGAACAGAGTAACGCCTTAAGCAAGATGACATGATGTATAGGGACAATCTCATATCTACGATAAAATCCCATCTTGTTACCCTTGATGGCAACAACACGATGCGTGCCTTGCTGCCCCTTCTGTCACTGGGAAAGGTCACCACACGGTATGAACCCAAAACCAAGCACTTCTCCCATTGCAAGAATCATAGATCTAGTTGGCCAAACAAAACCCAAGACTCGGAGAGACTTACAAGGATATCAAATCATGCATATAAGAAATCAGCAAAGACTCAAATATAATTCATAGATAATCTGATCACGAATCCACAATTCATCGGATCTCGACAAACACACCGCCAAAGAGGATTATATCGGATAGATCTCCATGAAGATCATGGACAACTTTGTATTGAAGATCCAAGAGAGAGAAGAAGCCATCTAGCTACTAACTACGGACCCGTAGGTCTGAAGTGGACTACTCACGAGTCATTGGAGAGGCGATGATGTTGATGTAGAAGACCTCCAACTCCAAAGCCCCCTCCGACAGGGCACCGGGAAGGGTGTCCAGATGAGATCTCACGGAAATGAAAGCTTCCGACGGTGGAAAAGTGTTTTCGTGGATGCCCTTATTTTTTCTGGATTTTAGGGAATATATAGGCGAAAGAGCTAGGACACGGGAGCTCCAGTGGGACCACAAGCCTGGTAGCCGCCGGCCCCCCTCGTGGCGGCTACAGGGCTTGTGGGCCCCCTATGGCTCTCCTGCCTTGGCCCTCAAGTCCTCCGGTCTTCTTCTGTTCTGGAAAAAAAATCGGGGATTTTATTCCGTTTGGACTCCGTTTCAAAATCAGATCTGAAAAGAGTCAAATACACAGAAAAAACAGGAACTTGCACTCGGCACTGAATTAATAAGTTAGTCCCAAAAAAGATATAAAAGGTATATAAAACATCCAAAGTTGACAAGATAACAACATGAAAACATCAAAAATTATAGATACGTTTGAGACATATTAGGTAGCGACGGCGAGGCACGACTTTTATAGCACGTAGAAGGGTGGGAGGGGTGTGTACGCGTGGCGGTAAAGGGTTCGATGCACGACAACTCGCCATCACTGCGTCGCCAGACCTTCAAAACCCAACCGGCGCAGGAGCAAAGTGTTGGGGAACGTCGCATGGGAAACAAAAAATTTCCTACACGCACGAAGACCTATCATGATGATGTCCATCTACGAGAGGAGATTTGGATCTACGTACCCTTGTAGATCGCACAACAGGAAGCATTAAGAAACGCGGTTGATGTAGTGGAACGTCCTCACATCCCTCGATCCGCCGCGCGAACCATCCCGCTATTCGTCCCAGGATCCGCTCCGATCTAGTGTCGAATGTACGACACCTCCGCGTTCAGCACACGTACAGCTCGACAATGATCTCGGCCTTCTTGATCCAGCAAGCAAGATGGAGAAGTAGATGAGTTCTCCGGCAGCATGACGACGCTCCAGTGGTGGTGAAGGATCTACTCTTGCAGGGCTCCGCCCGAGCTCCGCAGATATACGATCTAGAGGAAAAACTGTGGTGTTTGTGGTCGGGCTGCCGTGGCAAAAGTTGTCTTAAATCAGCTCTAAAACTCCACTATATATAGGAGGAGGGGAGGCTTGCCTTGGGGTCCAAGACCCCAAGGGTGCGCCGGCCAAGGAGGTGGAGGAGTCCACCTCCAATCCTAGTCCAACTAGGATTGGAAGGTGGAGTGCTTCCCTTCCTTCCCACCTCTTTTTTTATTTTCTCTTTGATTTTTTTATCCCTTGCGCATAGGCCTTATTTGGTTGTCCCACCAGCCCACCAAGGGATGGTGCACCACCCCTAGGGCCTATGGGCTTCCCCGGGTGGGTTGGCCCCCTCCTGGTGAACATTCGGAACCCATTCGTCACTCCCGGTACATTCCCGGTAATGCCCGAAAACCTTCCGGCAATCAAATGAGGTCATCCTATATATCAATCTTCGTCTCCGGACCATTCCGGAAACCCTCGTGACGTACGTGATCTCATTCGAGACTCCGAACAACATTCGGTAACCACACATATAACTCAACTATACTAAAACATCGTTGAACCTTAAGTGTGCAGACCCTGCGGGTTCGAGAACTATGCAGACATGCCCCGAGGTACTCCTCGGTCAATATCCAATAGCGGGACCTGGATGCCCATATTGGATCCTACACATTCTCCGAATAACTTATCGGTTGAACCTCATTGTCAAGGATTCACGCAATCCCCTATGTCATTCCCTTTGTCCTTCGGTATGTTACTTGCCCGAGATTCGATCGTCGATATCCGCATACCTATTTCAATCTCGTTACCGGCAAGTCTCTTTTCTCGTTCCGTAATACAAGATCCCGTGACTTACACTAAGTCACATTGCTTGCAAGGCTTGTGTGTGATGTTGTATTACCAAGTGGGCCCCGAGATACCTCTTCATCACACGGAGTGACAAATCCCAGTTTTGATCCATACTAACCGAACGGACACCTTCGGAAATACCTGTAGAGCACCTTTATAGTCACCCAATTACGTTGTGATGTTTTATACACACAAGGTATCCCTCCGGTGCCAGTGGGTTATATGATCTCATGGTCATAGGAACAAATACTTGACACGCAGAAAACAATAGCAATAAAATGACACAATCAATATGCTACGTTTATAGTTTGGGTCTAGTCCATCACATGATTCTCCTAATGATGTGATCCAGTTATCAAGCAACAACACTTTGCTCATAGTCAGAAAACCTTGACTATCCTTGATCAACTGGCTAGCCAACTAGAGGCTTGCTAGGGACATTGTTATGTCTATTTATCCATACATGTATCTACGTTTTCATTCAATACAATTATAGCATGGATAATAAACGATTATCTTTAAACAGGAAATATAATAATAACTATTTATCATTGCCTCTAGGGCATATTTCCAACAGCCTCCCACTTGCACTAGAGTCAATAATCTAGTCCTCACATCGCCATGCGATTTACATTGTAATAAATCAAACACCCATACACTTCTGTTGTTGATCATGTTTTGCCCGTGGAAGAGGTTTAGTCAGCGGGTCTGCTACATTCAGATCTGTGTGCACTTTGCAAATATTCATGTCCTCTAACTCGACGTAGTCGCGGATGAGGTTGAAGCGTCGTTTGATGTGTCTGGTCTTCTTGTGAAACCTTGGTTCCTTTGCTAAGGCAATGGCACCAGTGTTGTCACATAACAGAGTTAATGGATCTAGTGCGCTCGGCACAACTCCAAGATCTGTTATGAACTGCTTCATCCAGACACCCTCCTTTGTCGCCTCAGAGGCAGCCATGTACTCCGCTTCACATGTAGAATCTGCTACGACGCTTTGCTTGGAACTGCACCAGCTTACCGCACCCCCATTTAGGAATAAATACGTATCCGGTTTGAGACTTAGAGTCATCCGGATCGGTGTCAAAACTTGCGTCGACGTAACCTTTTACGAAGAGCTCCTTGTCACCTCCATACACGAGAAACATTTCCTTAGTCCTTTTCAGGTACTTCAGAATATTCTTGACCGCTGTCCAGTGATCCACTCCTGGATTACTCTGAAACCTACCTGTCATACTTATGGCTAAGCTGACGACTAGTCTAGTGCACAGTATTGCATACATGATAGAACCTACGGCTGAAGCGTAGGGGACATAACTCATTGTATTTCTATCTTCCGCAGTCGCTGGGCACTGAGTCTTACTCAATTTTATACCTTGTAACACTAGCAAGAACCCTTTCTTGGACTGATCCATTTTGAACTTCTTCAAAACTTTATCAAGGTATGTGCTTTGTGAAAGTCCTATCAGGCGTTTCGATCTATCCCTATAGATCTTAATGCCTAGAATGTAAGCAGCTTCTCCTAGGTCCTTCATATAGAAACATTTATTCACATAACCTTTTATGCTCTCCAAAAGCTCCATGTTGTTTCCAATCAGCAATATGTCGTCCACATATAATATTAGAAACGCCACAGAGCTCCCACTCACTTTCTTGTAAATACAAGATTCTCCAACCACTTGTATAAACCCAAATGCTTTGATCACCTGATCAAAACGCTTATTCCAACTCCGAGATGCTTGCACCAGTCCATAAATGGGTCGCTGGAGTCTGCACACTTTGTCAGCATTCTTAGGATCGACAAAACCTTCGGGTTGCATCATATACAACTCTTCCTTAAGAAAACCTTTAAGTAACGCCGTTTTGACATCCATCTGCCAGATTTCATAATCGTAAAAGGCAGTTGTTGCTAACATGATTCGGACAGACTTAAGAATCGCTACCGGTGAGAAAGTCTCATCGTAGTCAATTCCTTGAACTTGTGAAAAACCCTTTGCCACAAGTCGAGCTTTATAAACGGTCACATTACCGTCTGCGTGTGTCTTCTTCTTATAGATCCATTTGTTCTGAATAGCCTTGTGGACCTCAGGTAGTACTTCTAAAGTCCACACTTTGTTCTCGTACATGGATCCTATCTCGGACTTCATGGCCTCCAACCATTTGTTAGAATCCGGGCCCACCATTGCTTCTTCATAATTCGCAGGTTCATTGTTGTCCAACAACATAATCGTCAAGACAGGATTACCGTACCACTCGGGAGCAATACGTGATCTTGTCGACCTGCGAGGTCCGACAGTAACTTGATCCGAAGTTTCATGATCATCATCATCAACTTGTTCCTCAACCGGTGCCGCAGCAACATGGGTTTCCCCTTGCCCCGCGCCACCATCAAGAGGAATTAGAGGTTCGACAACCTCATCAAGTTCTATCTTCCTCCCACTCAATTCTTTTGAGAGAAACTCCTTCTCAAGAAAAGCTCCGTTTTTAGCAACAAACACTTTGCCCTCGGTTTTGAGATAGAAGGAATACCCAACTGTCTCTTTTGGGTAACCTATGAAGACACACTTTTCCGCTTTGGGTTCCAGCTTTTCACGCTGAAGCTTTTTGACGTAAGCATCACATCCCCAAACTTTAAGAAACGACAACTTTGGTCTTTTGACATACCATAGTTCGTATGGCGGCGTCTCAACGGATTTTGATGGTGCCCTATTTAAAGTGAATGCAGTTGTTTCCAATGCATAACCCCAAAATGATAACGGCAAATCGGTAAGAGACATCATAGATCGCACCATCTCTAATAAAGTACGATTACAATGTTTGGACACACCATTACGCTGTGGTGTTCCAGGCGGTGTCAAATGTGAAACAATTCCACGTTGTCTTAAGTGAGCACAAAACTCGAAACTCAGATATTCACCCCCACGGTCAGATCGTAGGAACTTGATCTTCTTGTTACAATGATTTTCGACTTCACTCTGAAATTGTTTGAACTTTTCAAATGTCTCAGACTTGTGCTTCATCAAGTAGACATAACCATATCTACTCAAATCGTCAGTGAAGGTGAGAAAATAACGATATCCGCCGCGTGCCTCCACACTCATCGGACCACACACATCGGTATGTATGATTTCCAGCAAGTCACTTGCACGCTCTATTGTTCCGGAGAACGGAGTCTTAGTCATCTTGCCCATGAGGCCTGGTTCGCACGTGTCAAGTGAATCAAAGTCAAGTGACTCCAAAAGTCCATCAGTATGGAGTTTCTTCATGCGCTTTACACCAATATGTCATAAGCGGCAGTGCCATAAAAACATGGCGCTATCATTGTTAACTCTAACTCTTTTGGTCTCAATGTTATGTATATGTGTATTATCACTATCAAGATTCAATATGAACAATCCTCTCACATTGGGTGCATGACCATAAAAGATATTACTCATAGAAATAGAACAACCATTATTCTCTGACTTAAACGAGTAACCGTCTCGCAATAAACAAGATCCAGATATAATGTTCATGCTTAACGCAGGCACTAAATAACATTTATTTAAGTTCATAACTAATCCTGATGGTAACTGAAGTGAAACTGTGCCGACGGCGATTGCATCAACCTTGGAACCATTTACCACGCGCATCGTCACTTCATCCTTCGCCAGCCTTCGCTTATTCCGCAGTTCCTGTTTCGAGTTGCAAATATGAGCAACAGAACCGGTATCAAATACCCAGACACTACTTTGAGAGCTGGTTAAGTACACATCAATAACATGTATATCGAATATACCTGATTTTTCCTTGGCCGCCTTCTTATCAGCCAGATACTTGGGGCAGTTGCGCTTCCAGTGATCCATACCCTTGCAATAATAGCACTCCGTTTCAGGCTTAGGTCCAGCTTTGGGCTTCTTCGTCGGATTGGCAACAGGCTTGCTGCTCTTCTTTGAATTACTCTTCTTTCCTTTGTCGTTTCTCTTGAAACTAGTGGTCTTATTCACCATCAACACTTGATGCTCTTTACGGAGTTCTGACTCTGCGACTTTCAGCATCGCGAATAACTCGTCGGGTGACTTGTTCATCCCTTGCATGTTATAGTTCAACACAAAGCTCTTATAGCTTGGTGGCAGTGATTGAAGAATTCTGTCAGTGATAGCCTCTTGCGGGAGTTCAATCCCCAGCTCAGCTAGACGGTTTGAGTACCCAGACATTTTGAGCACATGTTCACTCACAGGCGAATTCTCCTCCATTTTGCAAGCATAGAATTTATCGGAGGTCTCATGCCTCTCGATCCGGGCGTTCTTCTGAAAGATAAACTTCAACTCCTGGAACATCTCATATGCTCCATGACGCTCAAAACGACATTGAAGTCCCGGCTCTAAGCCATACAAGGCTGCACATTGAACTACTGAGTAGTCCTCCTTGCGTGCTAACCAAGCATTCTTAACATCTTGGTCAACCGCGGCGGGTGGTTCATCTCCTAGCGCAGCATTAAGGACATAATCCTTCTTCCCAGCTTGCAGGAGCAACTTAAGATTACGAGCCCAGTCTATAAAGTTGCTTCCATCATCTTTCAACTTAGCTTTCTCTAGGAACGTATTAAAATTCAGGGTGACTGTCGCGTGAGCCATTGATCTACAACACAAATATTTTCAAAGTGGACTTAGACTATGTTCAAGATAATTAGAGTTTAACTAATCAAATTACTTGTTAAACTCCCACTCAAAAAGTACATCTCTCTAGTCATTTGAGTGGTACATGATCCAATTCCACTAGCTCATGTCCGATCATCACGTGAGTTGAGGATAGTTTCGGTGGTAAGCATCCCTAAGCTAATCATATCAACTATATGATTCATGATCGACCTTTCGGTCTCATGTGTTCCGAGGCCATGTTTGCACATGCTAGGCTCGTCAAGCTTAACCCGAGTGTTCCGCGTGTGCAACTGTTTTGCACCCGTTGTATGTGAACGTTGAGTCTATCACACCCGATCATCACGTGGTGTCTCGAAACGACGAACTGTAGCAACGGTGCACAGTCAGGGAGAACACAATTTCGTCTTGAAATTTTAGTGAGAGATCACCTCATAATGCTACCGTCGTTCTAAGCAAAATAAGGTGCATAAAAGAATTAACATCACATGCAATTCATGAGTGACATGATATGGTCATCATCATGTGCTTCTTGATCTCCATCACCAAAGCACCGACACGATCTTTTTGTCACCGACGCCACAACATGATCTCCATCAACGTGTCGTCATCGGGGTTGTCGTGCTACTCATGCTATTACTACTAAAGCTACGTCCTCGCAATATAGTAAACACATCTCCAAGCACAAACGTTAGTTTAAAGACAACACTATGGCTCCTGCCGGTTGTCGTACCATCGACGTGCAAGTCGATATTTAACTATTACAACATGATCATGTCATACATCCAATATATCAGATCACGTCATTGGCCATATCATATCACAAGCATACCCTGCAAAAACAAGTTAGATGTCCTCTAATTGTTGTTGCATGTTTTACGTGGTTGCAGTGGGTATTTAGTAGATCGCATCTTACTTACGCAAAAACCACAACGGAGATGTGCAAATTAAGATTTAACCTCTCCAAGGACCGCCTCGGCCAAAACCAATTCAACTAAAGTTGAAGAAACCGACACCCGCCAGTCATCTTTATGCAACGAGGTTGCACGTCAAGCGATGAAACCAATCTTTCGTAAGCATACGAATAATGTCGGTCTGGGCCGCTTCAATCCAACAATACCGCCGAATTGAGAAAAGACTAAGGAGGGCACCAAGTCGAACATCACCATCCACAAAACCCTTTGTGTTCTACTCGATATTACATCTACGCATGAACCTAGATCATGATGCCACTGTTGGGTAACGTCGCATGGGAAACAGAAAAATTCCTACGCGCACGAAGACCTATCATGGTGATGTCCATCTACGAGAGGAGATTTGGATCTACGTACCCTTGTAGATCGCACAGCAGGAAGCGTTAAGAAACGCGGTTGATGTAGTGGAACGTCCTCACGTCCCTCGATCCGCCCCGCGAACCGTCCCACGAACCGTCCCGCGATCCCTCCCACGATCCGCTCCGATCTAGTGCCGAACGGACGGCACCTCCGCGTTCAGCACACGTACAGCTCGACGATGATCTTGGCCTTCTTGATCCAGCAAGCAAGATGGATAATTGGATGAGTTCTCCGGCAGCGTGACGGCGCTCCGGTGGTGGTGAAGGATCTACTCCTGCAGGGCTCCGCCCGAGCTCCGCAGAAATACGATCTAGAGGAAAAACCGTGGTGTTTGTGGTCGGGCTGCCGTGGCAAAAGTTGTCACAAATCAGCCCTAAAACTCCACTATATATAGGAGGAGGGGAGGGGAGGCTTGCCTTGGTGTCCAAGACCCCAAGGGTGCGCCGGCCAAGGAGGTGGAGGAGTCCACCTCCAATCCTAGTCCAACTAGGATTGGAAGGTGGGGTCCTTTCCTTCCTTCCCACCTCTTTTTTTTCTTTTCTCTTTGATTTTCGTATCCCTTGCGCATAGGCCTTATTGGGCTGTCCCACCAGCCCACCAAGGGCTCGTGCGCCACCCCTAGGGCCTATGGGCTTCCCCGGGTGGGTTGGCCCCCTCCCGATGAACATCCGGAACCCATTCGTCACTCCTCGTACATTCCCGGTAATGCCCGAAAACCTTCCGGCAATCAAATGAGGTCATCCTATATATCAATCTTCGTCTCCAGACCATTCCGGAAACCCTCGTGACGTCCGTGATCTCATCCGGGACTCCGAACAACATTCGGTAACCACACATATAACTAAACTATACTAAAACATCGCTGAACCTTAAGTGTGTAGACCCTGCGGGTTCGAGAACTATGCAGACATGCCCCGAGGTACTCCTTGGTCAATATCCAATAGCGGGACGTGGATGCCCATATTGGATCTTACATATTCTCCGACTAACTTATCGGTTGAACCTCAGTGTCAAGGATTCAGGCAATCCCATATGTCATTCCCTTTGTCCTTCGGTATGTTAATTGCCCGAGATTCGATCGTTGGTATCCGCGTACCTATTTCAATCTCATTACCGGCAAGTCTCTTTTCTCGTTCCGTAATACAAGATCCCGTGACTTACACTAAGTCACATTGCTTGCAAGGCTTGTGTGTGATGTTGTATTACCGAGTGGGCCCCGAGATACCTCTCCGTCACACGGAGTGAAAAATCCGAGTCTTGATCCATACTAATCCAACGGACATCTTCGGAAATACCTGTAGAGCACCTTTATAGTCACCCAGTTACGTTGTGACGTTTGATACACACAAGGTATCCCTCCGGTGCCAGTGGGTTATATGATCTCATGGTCATAGAACAACTACTTGACACGTAGAAAACAATAGCAATAAAATGACACGATCAATATGCTACGTTTATAGTTTGGGTCTAGTCCATCACATGATTCTCCTAATGATGTGATCCAGTTATCAAGCAACAACACTTTGCACATAGTCAGAAAACCTTGACTATCCTTGATCAACTGGCTAGCCAACTAGAGGCTTGCTAGGGACATTGTTATGTCTATTTATCCACACATGTATCTATGTTTTCATTCAATACAATTATAGCATGGATAATAAATGATTATGTTTAAACAGGAAATATAATAATAACTATTTATCATTGCCTTTAGGGCATATTTTCCAACACAAAGCAATGAAAACGACGAAATCTCTCATTGATGCACAATCGCTAGCTCGACGGGTCCACACGAAAGGAATTTGGCACGATTTGTTTTCACGTCGAATTCCTTTCCTCGAGCGCCCCCGGCATGTTGGTTTCTGCCTTGGTCCATCGACGCTAATTTCGGCCCTAACCGATTAAATTTGGACTCTTGAAGACGCGACTGGGCGATTTTTTTTGCGCTGGCGATAAAAGGAGGCCTAGGGAGGCGTGTTGGGGGCGGCTTGAGATGCTCTTAGACGCGGGGCATATAACAGATCTTATTCGGCATATATGATGATAGATAGGGTAACAGTGAGGTAACGCGGTATACCATGTTAGTTAGGGTAGGTATAATTGCGTCTTTTCCGCATTTTGTCTTTTGTTTTTTCAAATTTTCAAATTCATGACTATTTTCTTAATTTCATTAATTGTTTCCAACATTTAGATTTTTTTAATGTGTGACCATTTTTTATTCATGAACTTTTCTGCTAATTCAATATTTTGTTTTCCAAATTTACTATTTTCTTGAATTTGTGAATTTTTTTATATTTTGTAAACATATTTTGGATTCATGAACATTTTAAATTTACTAACTTTTTCGCATTTCTGAATATATTTCTAAATCCTGAACATCTTTTGAGTTAAGGACATTTTCAATGTACAAATATTGTTTTTCCAAATACATGATTTCTTTTTGAAATCAAGAAAATTTTCAAATTCAAAAACTCTTCTCAGATTCGCAAAAACAATTTTGATTTTTTAAATATATTTCAATGCCATGAATATTTTTAATTTCCCAACCACTTATTCTCCCAGCAAACTTTTTCCAAATTTGCGAACTTTTTAGGTATTTACGAAGATTTTTCTAAACCACAAACATTTTTTTAATTTTATGAACATTCTATGAAATTGGAAACATTTTCTTAAATTCACAAATATTTTTTAAATTCATTATTTGTCTTTCGGAATTAAACACTTTTGTAATTCATGAACCTTTTCCGAATTAGTGAACATTTTATGAATTCATGAATACTTTTGACTTTTTGAACTTTGTTTTATTCATGAGAATTTTTTCAAAATTCAGAGCATTGTTTGAAATTGGTGAATTTTTCTTCAATTGGTGAACTTTTTTTAGCTGTCCGAGCAGGTATTCTGCATCTTCATTGCACATAGCGGCGAATAGGGACTTCTATATTTTTTCTAAGGGGTGAATAGGGGCTTCTATAGCACATTGTTTGTAATCATTTTCAACATCAATTTTTTTAAATTCATGAATAATTTTGAAATTGTAAACATTTTCTGAATATGTGGGAATTTTTCAAAATTCATAACATTTTTTGAAACTCAAAACAAATTCTTGAACATTCTTTGAGCTTTCCAAGCAGGTGCACTCCATCTTCATCGCACGAGTAAATTGCTCAAAATCACCATAATTATGGCAAGGGTACTCGAGAACCATCATTTTTGCTAAAAATAACGAAAAGCCACCACTTCTGTGGCAAGTGAGTAACAAAACACACTAATTTCAAACTGAGTCGCGTTAGTAGCAAAGCTTACGAGTGGGACCCACATGTCTGGGCTGAGGTGGCAAAGACTAGTCCTAGTCAATATTTGACATGCTAAGGTGGAAAGGGGTCCCACTTGTCTGTCACACCTCTTATCTCCTCTCTCTCATGTCCTTCGTCCCTAACCGCCCGCTCTCGCTATGCCGAGTTCGTGTGTGTCGACCCTCTTGCCCGCTCTGGCGTGTCCGAGATGTCGTGCGCCCGCGCCTAGGACACAAGGGATCGAGGCCATTCGCTAGCGGCGGACGCGACCATGCCTAGACGCTCGCAAGCGGCTTAGGCGGAGCATCTCCTCGCCGCTAGATGCTCCCAACGTGGCCGACCACTAGTGAATCCACGGAGGCGGCGAGGCAGCGTTGCAAGGGCCTTGCGACGGTGGATTTCGAGGCCAATCGATCAACGGAGGCGGACGAGGCCTTGCCTAGCCGCGAGATGTTGTCGAGCGGCTCGGGCAGAGGTCTCCTCGCCATGAGATGCTCCCGTCGCACCCGACCATTGGTGAATTGTCTGCGACGATAATGCAGGGGCTTGCTGCAATGGCGTTTGAGGCTAGTTTGCACGGGAAACAACGACACTGGGTGGATCTGGAGGCAGGAGATTGATTCTAGTCGGATCCGGAGTCCGACGGTGCGGCGACGTCGGCGAGGGAGAAGAACTAGAGAAAAAATGAGAGACATAAAAGAGATGAGGGGCTGACATGTGGGACCCTTGGCCACATCATCGTATTGTCCATGTAGATATGCCATGTGGATCCAACAAGTGGGTCAGCGCTGTCAGTTTTCCTATTAGTCGCGCGTCACAACTCGTTTAGTGCCTTTTGTTACTCACTTGCCATAGAAAAATGGTGGTTATTCGTGATTTTCGACAAAAATGATGGTTTTGGAGTACCCTTGCCACAATTGTGGTGGTTTTGAACAATTTACTCTCATCACACAGAGCGGCGAAATAGGGTCTTCCATAGCATTGCATAATTAAAGTATGAAAAAACAAATCCAAACACGTATTGAGTGTATCCATCATGTCAAAATCACTAATTAGCGAGTACTCCTTTCGAAGATCACTTCCACCGTCGGTCACGACAAATGGCGCACATCATGCGTGCCACTTATCGCAACCTGGTGCTTTTTCCTTTTTTTCATAAATTTGTTTTTAAAACATTTTATTTTCTAAATCGTGCGTCTAAATCTCGAACCGTTTTTATTGTTGAATTTCTTGCGTCGAGATCTTCAAAACTACATCCCATGTTGAGAGATTTTGATAAACTTTTTTTATAAAAAACCCGAACCAAAAAAATTATGCCTCCCGTGATAGAAAAAACATAAAATACGTTTTTTCGCATTTTTTTCCTTTTCAAAAGGCACATGACTTTTTTTCGTGAAGAACCGAAACACCAAAAAAATGCCGAAAACACATCAAAAAATAAAAAAATAAAATTCAAAGTAAGGGCTCAGAGCTCGATAAGTGGCGACGGTTAATAATGTGCCAAATAACAGTGCGCGGGAGTGCTGTGAAGGCTGTGGAAGGAGTGCTCGGTAACTATTGACTCCCCTTCATATGAGTTTTCAGCTAATTGGTGAAAATTACTTGCAGATTTAGCCCAAGTAATCCCAAAGTGAAGCCCACATAATGCACCAACAAAAAAGGAGAAGAAAGAAAAAAAAAGCTCCGAAACCCCTGACCTGCGCGCCTGTCCATCCCCAGCATGGCCGCCGCCTCGTCCTCCTCCTGCGGCGGCGCCGGCTGCGGGGCCCACTGCTCCTCCTCCACCTCGTCAGCCGCAGAGGATGCCCCGGAGGTGGGCCTGGGCCGTCTCTCCATATCCGGTGCCTCCGCCTCCTGCGGCAAGTGCGGCGGCGGCGCCGTCGTCGTGGTTGCCGGAGGCGTCGGTCTGTGCGGAGAGTGCTTGCGCGCCCAGCTATTCGGGAAGTTCAAGCTCGCCGTCACCAGCAACGCCATGGTTCGGCCGACCGACTCCGTCCTCGTCGCCTTCTCCGGCGGCCCCGCCTCCAGGTTCACTTTCCCCACTTTTTCCCTTGGTGATTCCTAATTTCTTTGTACTGCCCAGCGTTGCTTATTTTGCATACTTATTGTTACGATCCCTTGAAATGAATTGTTGAGGCGTGTGCTCTAGGGTGGCTCTGCAATTCATACATGAGATGCGGTCCAAGGCGATCGGGAGCTGGGACGCCAGCAATTCGCAAGCCCTGCCGGTCTTCAATGTCGGGGTGGCGTTCGTCGACGAGAGTGTTTTGTTGTCGATGCCCGAATGCGAGGTTGAGCTGGCAACCGAAGATATCAAGTCAATTGTGTCGAGTTTGTTGCCGGGGGATAAAGCAATGCACATTGCCTCTCTTGATGATGTGTTCTCCTCGGAATCAAATTCAAAAGACGGCGAAGACAGGCTGAGGGAGCTAGTTGGCATGATTACTGATGATACTGGGAGGGAGGATCTTCTTCAGTGCTTGCGCATGCTTTCG
The DNA here is from genome assembly GCF_904849725.1 of Hordeum vulgare subsp. vulgare. Lineage (NCBI taxonomy): Eukaryota > Viridiplantae > Streptophyta > Magnoliopsida > Poales > Poaceae > Hordeum > Hordeum vulgare. The sequence continues at coordinate 65,938,138 of NC_058522.1, forward strand.
TTGCAGAAGGTTCTTTTTCTTACCATTGATTGCGCATGCTTCAATTGCAAATTGTCATTTAATCTACATGATCTTGCGTGATGCTTCCCTTTTGGTGATTAAAGTCATATTTACCGTTACATTTGATACGTTCTTCAGATTGCACTGGAAAATGGGTACACCAAGATCATGCTGGGATCATGTGCTTCTACAATAGCATGTCATGTGCTATCTGCAACAGTAAAGGTATATAGCAGATGCCCTTTTCCCTTACGATTTGTTCGCCTGTTGATAGTTCAAGAGAGCATGAGAAAACTTAGAGGAATTGCTAATTATCTCCAGGGCCAAGGTTATTCCTTACCAGCTGATATCCAATATGTTGATGCACGGTGGGAAGTGCCTGTCGTTCTTCCACTCCGTGATTGCCTGGCCCAGGAGCTTAGCCTTCTCTGTGAATTTGATAGGTAAGATAAGCATTCACATTATTCTTTTGTTGAATTGTGCTCCTGATGCCATTTGTTCTAACTGGTTATGTGCGTAGTTTAAAGACACAGCAACTTCTTGATAGGCCTTGCGGTGGCATCAATGGCTTAATCGCATCTTTTGTTGCACGACTAAGGGTAAGTTAGTTCGTTCCTTGCATGACGCACTGGACTTGCATATAATCTTGAGTTCGTTGACACCAAACTTAGCTGAAGATCGAATTATATTCTTGTTCAGCATTTGCTTTCACCAATTGCTTGCAGCAAGCACAACTTGTAATCTTACAAGTCATTAATTTCCATTGACAGGAGGAGAATCCTTCTCGAGAGCATACTATTGTAAGAACTGCACAAAAGCTTAAGCCATTCCCTTTTAACAAGTTCTCAGCAAATGGCTATCATGATTTCCTGCCCTCGCGGCTGCGTCCCAAGTTCCAGCATGTTGATAGCGATGAGCCTGCTTTCTCTGAGGTTCTCTGCCTGATATGTCGAAGTCCGTTCAGTGAATCAGAACTCCAGAATTTGGAAAGCACAAGGCACAACTCTCAGAAGAAAATTGATCTGTATACTGCTTGTTGCTGTCAAAGCTGTCATGTTCAGATCCTACCAGGAGGTAGAAACCTGTATGACCATTTCTTTTCACTACTACCAAAGTTCTGGACTGAGAGAGTGGATACTGCATCAGCCAGCCATAGCTCGCTAAGGTGAGGATGATTTCTTTTTCCAATGGGCTGCTTCATTGTCTTTACAGCTATAGTGCATGTTTTCAGTAGTTAAGCACATCAAACACTGAACCTTTGGATGTTACAGCTAGTAGGATAATGTGCAGTTACTCCATTGATTTGGTCATATATTCTTTTCTTGTTCATTTTGATAGTGCACTGATTCACTGAGCTATTGATAACTTTTGTTCCAGAGATCAAATAGAAGACTATCTTCTTGAAGATGATGATGATGGGAACTGACACTTGTTCATTGAGTGAATCCCAAACTTACTGTAAGAAAGAATCTTTGACTGATGATTTAGTTTTTTGCAGTCACAATTTACTCTGCATACTTTAACATCCGGTTACTGGTTTTATACTGACACATATGCTTGGATTGTTTTGTTTGTAGTGCCAGAAGCCAGCAGAGATTCCTTCCTAGTTGGGCCTCACAAATCATGACATAAGCCGAACTTGCTTGGGGTAACAGTGTTTGCATCTAGTAAGGCACTGGTTTATTCAGACTTCTGCCATACTATTAGAACTACCCTGCATTATATATTTATTTAATTTTCTGGTGTACCTGTAAGTCCTCCCTCAAGTTAAAACATGTCTGAAACTTGTAGAGTGATAGAGGAAACCATCACTTGCCAGCAATTTTGCACTGATCTCAGACAGCTGACTTTAGGTAGCTGCAGGTTCCCAACTTCCATGTGATTACAGTATTATGATTGGTCTGATCTACCGTACCAACTATTTGCCTGCAAGATTGTCATCAGATGAATTTACCACATGGGTTTACAACAACTATCTGTTACATCAACTTTTGTACACGCTTGATTATAATCTGTTACACTGTTGCATTTGTTTCTTTCATTTGTCACTCTTATGCATTCTGATAGGATACTTTCAGAATTAACTATTTACAGAAAAATGTTGCATATTGGCTCAATAATTTTGTAGTAAAATTGAAGAAATACACACTTTGATACGTAATTGAAAATGACGAACATGCATACACATCACCTATCGCAAACAATAAAAGAAGTTGCAGCAAACAAATGGCAAGGCCACTACAAAACAGTGGTCCCTCACGCAGTATGATCTACTCCCTCCGTTCGTAAATATAAGACTTTTTAGAGATTGTACTATAGACTACATACAAAGAAAAATTGATGAATCTACATTCTAAAAGATGTCTATATACATCCGTATGTAGTCCATAGTGTAATATCTAAAATGTCTTATATTTAGGAACGGAGGGAGTATATAACTATCTTATCAACATATGTTTACTACATTATCATGTTACCCCTACACATTTGCTTTCCGAGGCAGCTAAGTCCTTCTCTACAGTTCTTTTGACTGTCATTTTCTTTTGGGCTTAGGCGCATTGTCTCTTCTACTGACCAGTATACACACTACAAGTGTGTGTATCAGAATAGATTCTCTTTTAATTTTTTTTTAGAAAAATCTATCATCATGAAACGAAATAAAGATAGGTGCATCCCATGCTTGCATGCATGTGCATGTGCTCGCTCTTGGTGCTGCTGAACCCTTATTACCAGTCAAACATTGGGAAGCTATCTTATCATTAGGTTAAAGCTTTGTAAAAGATTAACCTTTTGGGTTAGCCACTTTAACCTGATTGGGTTGGGCATAAAGCCTGCCTGGTAATCTTAACCTACGTGCAAGGACTTGTCCGGCTTTTCATCAGTGATGATGATGATGATGGCATGGCAAGGCAAGTGCACACCTAAAGTTCCCAAGGGCCTACACGCCTTTCATTTTTTATGGTTGCAGCAGGGCTTATGAATGTCGATTGATGCTGATGCCCCTCTTGCTCTCTAATTTTCAAAATGTTTGCAGTAGTAGCAGGATGTTGACTGAGTCAGGAACCGGCGAAAATTTCCGAATAAAATGGCGCAGCCTCTGTGTAATGTCTACATGATTTTGTTCCAGTGAAGTGTGAGAGGATAATCGTATAGGTTCGATCTTACTTACCAAACAGTCGTAATAGATCTTCCATGATTTGTTTTTCTCTACAGCTGTGGTTTTCCATCAACGAGGCGAATCTTTTGCCTCCGTTTCAAAAAAAGGAAGAAAGCTAGATGCATAGCATTCAGGACCCGCAAACTGAACATCAGTTGGCAATAGTTGTGGTTGCCACTCAGAATTTTTTCGAACGCACGCTTTGAAAATCTTTGTAGTAGCGTGGGTGGTGGCACAACATCTGCCCTGAGCCATCCAATCACCGTCCTTTTGAGGCATTCTTGTCCATTGACAATGCGATGGTACCACCACACCACGTGTACTGCTACAAACAGGAGATGCATTCTCCTTGGGCGATTCAGAAGCAATTGTTTGTTGTTTGGACAACAAGGCCGACCCCCCCAAATAGGCCTAAAACGGAAAAAGGTAAATAGGGCTACCAAATGTATCTTGTGTTGCCTTTTCATGCTTAGCTAGGTTCATATCATAATAAGCTCTCATACTAGAATAAGATTCACTTGTGTTTTGGTGACCTCGAAAAGCCTAGGCAGAGCTAATGCTACAAACTCAACTAGCATGCCCTGGGTTTGGCACACCCTAGTAGAGCCTAGTCAGTGGGCAGGATCTCCTCCCTAATGCACACACTTTTGCTTGCTTCACTCTCACAAGCAAAGGGCCCTGGTGTCCCCTAGTGATTGGCATGCATGCATGCACGGTCCTCTCTTCTCCATTTGAAATTGTGCGTGACATTGACATGACCAAACCTAGGCCATACTATTTTCATTTGTCTTCCCTTTTTTACAGTCCTTGTGGAAACGCTTGAGGCATTTGGTCAAAGAAACACATTGCTGGGTGGGCAGAGATATTTAAGTCGCATGGTAGATAGCTTCTGCATGGTTTATCAAACCCTCTGCTTCATCAAAGTGGGGGGCACCAACAACCCCTCTCCCTAGTTTACTTGCTACAAGTACGTAGATTATCATCCGATATGCAGTAGGTTTGCCCACTAATTTGAAAGATGAACGAGAGCCATATGTCAACACTAATCAGTCCATTGATTTCTTGAGTGCTGCAACGCTACTACTACACTCACCAGAGCTCACAGCTGGCCTCTTTCCTTATCTTCTCTCTCTCTCTCTCACTCATGTGGGACTGGGGAACCTGAATTCAAGGCTGGGTTTACGCATGCATGCATGCAGTGTCCTGCAGCAAGCAAACCCTGATATGATGTGTCCTGGGGTTTGTTTGATCTGTGACACATACCTGCTGGCCGCTGGCTTGCAATCCATAATGGCGCGCCCAAGAAAAACACCCGGCTAGCTGCTCAAAGGACGGGCCTGGCCCTGTACCGCGTACACCGCTTGTCCACGGCAGAGGTTGTTGTACGTACAGCCTTCAATGCATCGTGCCGGACCGTCCGGCCGTCGGCCACAGTAGGTGGATCGACACCGCCAAGCTCTCATTTTAGCCACTGCTGCCGCCCAAACAAATGTGTTCTCCAACCCTTGCAGCCGCGTCTGGAAGCTTGGAAGTTCATATGAACGTATGTATGATCCGTCTATCATCTCTCCATCGTTATCAGGCGCGACCTTTTGCGTGGATCATCCATGGCCGGTGGTGGTCCAACGCTGCTTGATCTTAGTGAGTCGAGGCCAAAACCTTGGCGTCTTTCCCCCTTGCAAACATATTCAAATCAGCGTGGCAAATGGTGCTGGTAGTGCTAGATTAAGCTGGGTGGTATGTGCATGGGACGGACGGACGATGCGTGCAGGACCGGCACTGTTGTTGCGGTGCTCCAAAACATCGGCCCTTGAATCGTGCGCTCTTGCTCACGTAGCCTTCAACGCATATGTTTGTGTCATTTGTATATGGAGTGGCTGTCGAGATATATGCTTATTACATGTGGTTATGCAACTTCCGGATGCCGACAGTTTGTCCTAGCTTGCGAGCAGGAACATATATATCGTGTAGGTATTGCAGGCATCTATGTATGTAAGTTGGTCCAAGAAAAATCGAAAAAATAATGTAAGTTATTACTCTTCCTCTGTATCTAAATAATTGTAGTTGAAGAGAACTGAAATACAAAATATTGGTCTTCAAACGTGTTTCAGTAGAGGTGTTTTGCAGGGAGGGAAGAGGAAGCATTTAAAACACACATGGGTTTTCCCATGATTTTCAAATTCCTGTGCCAATAGAGAGAGACTTGATTCCATGGCATCTTAAAAGAGTAGAGGATTTTTTGTTTTGTTTTTGATCTGTCAAGTGTTGGGATACATCAAGCTAAGAAAAAAAAAAGTGTTGAGGTACATTGTGGATGTGTCAGTAGGCACTGGAAGTATTACGTTGACAAGATGCTATAGATTGGCTGCATGATTCTTGAGCAGATGCCATGGCGTGTCTGTATTATGTCTGCTAACCCGCATATGGCTACGTTTTCCCTGGTGGATTTAGGGCTGTGGGCCCGCAAGGATTAGCGGCCAGGCCAGGTGTTTTGTCTCATCCCTCGGTTACATTCTGCAGAAGAAATGCAGCGTTTTCTGTTGGCTGGATTAAGGGGTTTTCTGGGGAGATGATGATGGGAGGTGGTTGAGATTACACTGTCAATATATCCATGTCCACTTGTTTAATGTGTATAGTCTGCAGGCTGCCTGTTTGAGACCTTTATTAGGTTATTATAGGGTTTGCCTACCATCTTATATTATTTCTTGTGTGGAAAAGTTTGGAGCAAGCCTGCCGTGTTTGTCAGATGGAGTGTGTGGATAGAGAATGCCACATTATTAACCAAATGGTTTATTGTTCCTTCCTATTCTTCTTCCCCCCTTTCTACCAAATCAGGCGTACCAATGCAATCACAACTGGATAATACGTGGACCAAAATGTTATTTAGTAATGTAAGAACAAGCTAATGGGCAATGACGTCACGGTGATGGAGGTGATCTCACATTGAGCAAGATGTCACATCTTTCATCGTAGTTCTGGTGTGGTTATCATGGACTATGCCATGAAGCCTATGGTATTTTGGTCTCGTGCATGAACTAAAGGCTTGATTTGGCGGACGGTCATGGCCGCGTTGGTGGGATCACTCATGTTGAGCTTGTTTTAGTAGTATTTTTTTCAAGCTCATCCTTTTATGCTCTCGGATTTCTTTCACAAAGGGCAATAGTAAAGCAATAGTTCAATGGTCTATATTAAGAAGAGTGAAGAATCAAGATGGTCGACTAGAACCTCGGGAGGGGGTAGGGGCTACAAATATTTAACATTTTTGCAATTTAGGCTTTGCATATAAATAGGTTCTCCTAAATGGAAATATGTGATATAACCTACATGACACCAAGCAAGGTAAACATCAAGGTAAACAATCAAAATGACAAGGATAGGAAAAGAGAAAACCGAGACACACGGAGACGAAGATGTATGCCGATATTCACTTCCTTGAGGAAGCTAATCACCATTGCACAGGTACGGGGAACACCAAGTACCCCAATACCACAGAGGAACAACTTCTCCTTCAAAATGCCACACCAAGTAGGAGCTCAGTCCCTAGTGACACGCTTCGAAGTGACCATCGAGCCTTCACAAACACTTCTCGGAGCCTTTCCTAACCTTGGAAGTTTTGGAATAGGCTCCTATCACCTAGGAGTCCCAACAACTCCAAGTAACACGTTCAATGAAGCGCGAGTAGGAGATCACGATTTTAGCTCGGTACAAATAGTGGATATAGCAATCCTCCTTTATTTCCGAAAGTTTGAACAACTTTAGTTGGTGGGAGAGGGAGGAAGCAAGCTTTTAAAAGGTCAAAATAGGACGCGAATCCTAGCCAAAAAACCAGAGCTAGAGGTAGAAGAAGTGGTTTATATAGCCCTCACCCCACCATTTCTAATTGTTATTCACTTAAACAAGCAAACCCGAAGTTCTGGGAATCTCAGCATCCATAATCTAGGTATCTGGGGGGTACAGAGGCGAAACATCCAAACCCGAAGATTAAATATGGAGATCATGTTTCAACTTCAAGGCATCAAGAACCCAGAATTCAAACCTGGAGTTTTGGTCTTTGCCTCTAGCCTGTCTAGAGAGATGTAGAGAGGGAAATATTAGGGTTTTCTTTGTGTAGGCTTAGTGTGTGTATTTCAGGGGTAGTTACAACATGTGTATGTTTTTTGTGATCCACCACTTCAATACCACCTCAACCCTCTTTATAGTGTGATTTTCCTCTTAATCAAATAACACTAAACTCCAAGAACATAAAATGTGCTTCCCTTTTTGATTCGGGGAGAGAGGGGCCAACCACCATACATTTCATTTCTTAGGAGTATGTGATTGTAGATCACTCGGTTAAATGTTACTCCTACTAATCATATGTCATCAACACCAAAACCTAAATAGGGGGTTAGATGTCGAGTCTGTTCGTCACACTATGTTTAACGATCTTAGGTTTTCATCCCTTGGCATGGTTGGTTAATGTAGCACATCAACATCTTTTAGGTTAATCCAAGTTCGCAAGCTTGTCCATTTGTAATTTTTTCCATCAAACACACACACATCGATGAAAGTTAGTGTTATGTATACACTAAAACAAATCTTTATTTAACATATTTTTGTTATTTGTTTTTGGTATAGTTTTTTATCTGTGCTAATGTATCTATTTATTCGTTAAAGCTAGATAATTGTTTCAAAAAGGAAAGAGATGACGCAAGTGGAGAATCGATGGATTTACATGGAGTTATGGAAATATTCCTTGAAACAAAATTAGAAGTATTTATGGAGAGAAGTTCTACTACGCTTTGTGATGCTACCATGCTACCAACTGTAAGTGCATCTAGTGCTCTCTTTGTAGTTTTGGATTATTGATGAAAAAAGTGGCTAATGGACTATGTTGGGCCTTTGGGACTAGGGTACCCAGGCCCATCTTCCTGCGGCCCAAGACATAGCGCACGACGTGGGCTCTGGATGGCATGCCATCAGACTCTGCGGGCGAGGCCCTCGCAAGGCTGCCCCCGCTTCATGAGGCGCGTGTCAGCACGCGTCGAGACTCGGGAGAAACCACGCGTTGCCCCTTCGGGAAGGCGCCTCCCGAGGCTGCCCCCGAGTCCTTCGCAAGGCGGAATAAACAGGGGTGACCCGACAGGGCCGCCCGGCCCTGCGCTGCCTGATAACCCACAAGTGTAGGGGATCGTTTGTATCCTTTTTCGATAAGTAAGAGTGTCGAACCCAACGAGAAGCTAAAGGTAGAACCGTAGAATAAATATTCTCTCAAATTCTATCGACCACCGATACAACTTTACGCACGCTAATGCTTGCTCCACCTATAATTAGTATGAAACTACTTCGCGGGAAGTAAACTAGAAGTACTTTGCAAAAATAAACTTGGTAGTGACGCAACAAGCTTTTTGTAACGCAATGGAAAGATTGTCCTTAGGCAATTGAATATGATACGATAGATACTTGTTATATGCAATGAGGAAGAGGCATGAGCTAACATACTTTCTATACTTGGATCATATGCACTTACGATTGGAACTCTAGCAAGCATCCGCAAGTACTAAAGATCATTAAGGTCATGAAACCCAACCATAGCATTAAGTATCAAGTCCTCTTTACTCCCATACGCCATAACCTACTTACTCGGGTTTATGCTTCTGTCACTCAAGCAACCGACCATAAGCGATTATGGACATATTGCAACACCCTACAGCGGGGATCCCTCCGCTTGCGCGACATGGAGGGCACCATAGGACAACACCATATCAACATACAATTCACATCCATAACATCATAGCACAATTAACCCATAGGACAAAAGCGATCTACTCAAACATCATAAGATAGCCAAATATCATTGTGAAATAATATATGGAGTTGAGCACCATGTTCAAGTAGATATTACAATGGAAAAGAGAAGTGTTACACCGCTGCAAAGAGGGGGAGAGAGTTGGCGTTGACGATGGCAAGCTTGTTGATGTAGATCGCCGTCACGATGATTGCCCCGGTGGCACTCCGGCGCCGCCGGGGGAGAGGGGGGGAGAGAGCCCCCTCCTCCTTCTTATTCCTTGGCCTCCCCCTAGATTGGAGGAGAGTTCCCCCTCTGGTACATGGCCTCCATGGCGGTGGAGGGACGGGAGCCCCTCCAAGATTGGATCTCCCTCTTTGTTCTCTTCTATTTCGCCTTCTCCTCTCGTCTTTATTTTCTCGTCGAAAACCGTTTCTTATATTCCCGGAGATCCGTAACTCCGATCGGGCTCAAATTTTGAGGGGATTTTTTGTTGGAGATATGCCCTAGAGGCAACAATAAAATGGTTATTATTATATTTCCTTGTTCATGATAATTGTCTATTGTTCATGCTATAATTATACTAACTGGAAACCGTAATACATGTGTGAATACATAGACCACAACATCATTGATCAATAAATGGTCATGGTTTCCTCGCCATGGACATTGAATGTCTTTGATAACGGGATCACATCATTAGGAGAATGATGTGATGGACAAGACCCAATCCTAAGCATCGCACAAGATCGTGTAGTTCGTCTGCTAGAGCTTTTATAATGTCAAGTATCATTTCCTTAGACCATGAGATTGTGCAACTCCCGGATACCGTACGAATGCTTTAGGTATATCAAACGTCACAACGTAATTGGGTGATTATAAAGGTGCACTACAGGTATCTCCGAAAGTGTCTGTTGGGTTGGTACGAATCGAGACTGGGATTTGTCACTTTGTGTGATGGAGAGGTATCTTTGGGCCCACTCGGTAATAGATCATCATAATGAGCTCAATGTGACTAAGGAGTTAGCCACATGATCATGTGTTAAGGAACGAGTAAAGAGACTTGCCGATAAAGATATTGAACAAGGTATAGGGATACCGACAATCGAATCTCGGGCAAGTATCATACCGGTACACAAAGGGAATTGTATACGGGATTGAGTGAATCCCTGACATCGTGGTTCATCCGATGAGACCATCGTGGAACATGTGGGAGCCAACATGGGTATCTAGATCCCGCTATTGGTTATTGGAAGGACAGGTGTCTCAGTCATGTCTGCATGGCTGCCGAACCGTAGGGTCTACACACTTAAGGTTCAGTGACGCTAGAGTTGTAATGGGAATTGTATATGTGGTTACCTAAGGTTGTTTAGAGTCTTGGATGAGATCGCGGACGTCATGAGGAGTTCCGGAATAGTTCGAATGTGAAGATTTATATATGGGAAGTCCAGTTTGGATCACCGCAAAGGTTTCGGGGTTTATCGGTATTGTACGGGGACCACCAAAAGGGTACCGGGGGTCCACCGGGAGGGGCCACCTGTCCCGGAGGGCCACATGGACAAAATATGGAGGGAACTAGCCCCTTGTGGTTTGGTGCAAGCCATCAAGTGGGGCCCAAGGTGCCTAGGGCAAAACCCTAGGGCGTGGGGCTGCCTCCCTCCGACTTGGGAGGCAAGCCACCCCTAGGGCCGCCGCCGCCCCCCTCATAGGGCAGCCGCTGCCCCTCCTAGGGTTTCCTAGGGTGGACGTCCCCCTCTCCCCTCCCTCCTATAAATAGTGGGAGTTTGGGAGGGCTACACACACCCCTGAACCTCTCCCCATGGCGCAACCCTACCTCTCCACCTCCCCTCCTCCGCGGCGCTTGGCGAAGCCCTGTCGGAGAACCACAAGCTCCACCGCCACCTTGCTGTCGTGCTTCCGGAGCTCTCCCTCAACTTCTCCTTCCCCCTTGATGTATCAAGAAGGAGGAGACGTCCCTGGGCTGTAGGTGTGTTGAACGCGGAGGCACCGTTCGTTCGGTGCTTGGATCGGCTCACCACGAGTACGAATCCATCGACCGCGTTCATAGTAACGCTTCCGCTTAGCGATCTTCAATGGTATGAAGATGCTCTCACTCTCTCGTTGCTAGCATCTCCTTGATTGATCTTGGTGACATGTAGGAATTTTTTTTGAATTATTACATGTTCCCCAACGGTGGCATCTTGAGCTAGGCCTACGCGTAGATTCTATGCACGAGTAGAACACAAGTAAGTTGTGGGCGATGATTTGGTCAATTTGCTTACCGCTACTAGTCTTATCTTGATTTGGTGGCATTTTGGGATGAAGCAGCCCGGACCGACTTTACACATAATCTTACATGAGACTGGTTCCACCGCCTGCCATGCACTTGTTGCATAAGGTGGCTAGCGGGTGTCTGTCTCTCCCACTTTAGTCGGATCAGATTTGATGAAGAGGGTCCTTATGAAGGGTAAATAGCAATTGGCATAGCACCATTGTGGCTGTGACGTAGGTAAGAAACGTTCTTGCTAGAAACACATAGCAGCCACGTAAAAATTTGCAATAAGAATTAGAGGACATCTGACTACATCTCAAGCTTCCACTTGGGGTAACCAACAAGGAGCGAGAAGTATATATATCATCTCGTCATCATGGGGTGTTTGTCTCTCCCACTTTAGTCGGATCGGATTTGATGAAGAGGGTCCTTATGAAGGGTAAATAGCAATTGGCATATCACCCTTGTGGTTGTTACGTAGGTGAGAAACATTCTTGCTAGAAACCCATAGCAGCCACGTAAAACTTGTAACAACAATTAGAGGACGTCTAACTTGTTTTTGCAGGGTATGCTATGTGATGTGATATGGCCAAAAGGATGTGATGTTATATATGTGATGTATGAGATTGATCATGTTCTTGTAATAGGACTCACGACTTGCATGTCGATGAGTATGAAAACAGGCAGGAGCCATAGGAGTTGTCTTAATTTATTGTATGACATGCGTGTCAATCAAAAGCGCCATATGATTACTTTACTTTATTGCTAACCGTTAGCCATAGTAGTAGAAGTAATAGTTGGCGAGACGACTTCATGAAGACACAATGATGGAGATCATTGTATCATGCCGGTGACAATGGTGATCATGCCGCGCCCCGAAGATGAAGATCAAAGGCTCAAGATGATATTGCCCATATCATGTCACTATATGATTTGCATGTGATGTTTATCATCTTCCCCCTAAGTGTGCACCGTTGTGAAGGATCGTTGTTTCGAAGCACCACGTGATGATCGGGTGTGATAGATTCTAACGTTCGCATACAACGGGTGTAAGCCAGATTTACACACGCAAAACACTTAGGTTGACTTGACGAGCCTAGCATGTACAAACATGGCCTCGGAACATGAGATACCGAAAGGTCGAACATGAGTCTTATGGTGGATACGATCAACATGGAGATGTTCACCATTGATGACTAGTCCGTCTCACGTGATGATCGGACACGGCCTAGTCAGTATGGATCATGTATCACTTAGATTACTAGAGGGATGTCTATCTAAGTGGGAGTTCATTAAATAATTTGATTAGATGAACTTAATTATCATGAACTTAGTCTAAAATTGTCTTTACAATCTATATTGTAGATCCAATGACCCACGCAAATGTCCCACTGAACTTCAATGCGTTCCTAGAGAAAACCAAGCTGAAAGACGATGGAAGCAACTATACGGACTGAGAACGTAACTTGAGGCTCATCCTCATACTTCCAAGAAAATATATGTCCTTGATGCACCGCTAGGAGATGCACCTATTTTCCCAGCGGCTCAAGACGTTATGAACGCCTGGCAATCGCGTAGTGATGATAACTCCCTGGTTCAGTGCGGCATGCTTTACAGTTTAGAACTGGGGCTCCAAAAGCATTTTGAGCAACATGGAGCATATGATATGTTCCAAGAGGTGAAACTGGTTTTCCAAGCTCATGCCCGGGTCGAGAGATATGAAGTCTCCGACAAGTTCTTCAGTTGTAAGATGGAGGAAAATGGTTCTGTCAGCGAGCACATACTCAGAATGTTTGGGTTGCACAACCGCTTGTCTCAGCTGGGAGTTAACCTTTCGGATGACTCGGTTATTGACAGAATTCTCCAGTCCCTTCCACCTAGCTATAAGAGCTTTGTGATGAACTACAACATGCAAGGAATGGAGAAGACCATTCTAGAGTTGTATTCAATGCTGAAATCAGCGGAGGTGGAAATCGAAAAGGAACATCAAGTTTGATGGTGAATAAGACCACTAGTTTCAAGAAAGGCAAGGGTAAGAAGAACTTCAAGAAGGATGACAAAGCAGTCACCGCGTCCGGTAAACCAGTTGCCGGGAAGAAGCCAAAGAATGGACCCAAGCCTGAGACTGAGTGCTATTATTGCAAGGAAAACGATCACTAGAAGCGGAACTGCCCCAAGTACTTAGAGGATAAGAAGGCCGGCAACGTCAAAGGTATATATGATATACATGTTATTGATGTGTACCTTACCAGCGCTTGTAGAGCTTCTGTCTATTTGATACCGGTGCAGTTGCTCACATTTGTAATTCAAAAAAGGAGCTACGGAATAAGCGGAGACTCGCGAAGGACGAGGTGACGATGCGCGTCGGGAATGGTTCCAAGGTCGATGTGATCGCCGTCGACACTCTACCTCTACATCTACCCTCGGGATTAGTTTTAAACCTTAATAATTGTTACTTAGTACCAGCTTTGAGCATGAACATTGTATCGGGATCTTGTTTGATGCGAGATGGCTACTGATTTAAATCTGAGAATAATGGTTGTTCTATTTATATGAGAGATATGTTTTATGGTCATGCCCCGTTGATCAATGGTTTATTCTTAATGAATCTCGAACGTGATGTTACACATATTCATAGTGTGAGTACCAAAAGATGTAAGGTTGATAATGATAGTCCCACATACTTGTGGCACTGTCGCTTTGGTCATATCGGTGTCAAACGCATGAAGAAACTCCATACGGATGGACTTTTGGAGTCTCTTGATTTTGAATCATTTGACACGTGCGAACCGTGCCTCATGGGCAAGATGACTAAGACTCTGTTCTCCTGAACAATGGAGCGAGCAACCAACTTGTTGGAAATAATACATACCGATGTATGCGGTCCAATGAGCTTTGAGGCTCGCGGTGGCTATCGTTATGTTCTTACCCTCACTGATGACTTAAAGCAGATATGGGTGTGTCTACTTAATGAAACACAAGCCCGAGACCTTTGAAAGGTTCAAGGAATTTCAGAGTCAGGTAGAGAATCAACATGACAAGAAAATACAGTTCTTGCGATCTGATCGTGGAGGAGAATATTTGAGTCACGAGTTTGGCACACACTTAAGGAAATGTGGAATTGTTTCACAACTCACGCCGCCTGGCACATCTCGGTGTAACGATGTGTCTGAACGTCGAAATCGTACTCTATTGGATATGGTGCAATCTATGATGTTTCTTACTAATTTACCGCTATCATTTTGGGGATATGCATTGGAGACTGTTGCATTCACTTTAAATAGGGCACCGTCTAAATCCGTTGAGACGACACCGTATGAATTATTGTTTGGGAAGAAACCTAAGCTGTCATTTTTGAAAGTTTGGGGATGCGATGCTTATGTCAAGAAACTTCAACCTAAAAAGCTCGAACCCAAATCGAAAAAGTGTGTCTTCATAGGATACCCTAAGGAAACTATTGGGTATACCTTCTATCATAGATCCGAAGGAAAGATCTTTGTTGCCAAGAATGGATCCTTTCTAGAGAAAGAGTTTCTCTCGAAAGAAGTGAGTGGGAAGAAAGTAGAACTTGATGAGGTAATTGTACCCCCTCTCGAACCGAAGAGTAGCGCAACACAGGAAAGTGTTTCTGGGGTGCGTGCACCGGCTAGAGAGGAAGTTAATGATGATGATCATGAAACTTTGGATCAAGTTACTACTAAACTTCGTAGGTCCACAAGGACACATTTCGCACCAGAGTAGTACGACAACCCTGTCCTGGAAATCATGTTGTTAGACAACAGTGAACCTCCGGACTATGAAGAAGCGATGGCGGGCCCGAATTCCAACAAATGGCTTGAAGCCATGAAATTCAAGATAGGATCCATGTATGAGAACAAAGTATGGACTTTGGTGGACTTTCCCGATGATCGGCGAGCCATGGAAAATAAACGGATCTTTAAGAAGAAGACTGATGCGAATGGTAATGTGACCATCTATAAGGCTCGACTTGTCGCTAAGGGTTATCGACAAGTTCAAGGATTTGACTATGATGAGACTTTCTCACCCGTAGCGATGCTGAAGTCCATCCTAATCATGTTAGCAGTTGTCGCATTTTATGATTATGAGATCTGGCAAATGGACGTCAAAACGGCATTCTTCAACGGCTTTCTTAAGGAAGAATTGTATATGATGCAGCCGAAAGGTTTAGTCGATCCTAAAAATGCTGACAGGGTATGCTAGCTCTAGTGCTCCATCTATGGGTTGGTGCAAGCATCTCGGAGTTGGAACATTTGCTTTGATGAGGTGATCAAAGCGTTTGGGTTTGTATAGACTTATGGAGAAGCATGTATTTACAAGGAAGTGAGTGGGAGCTCTGTAGCGTTTCTCATATTATATGTGGATGACATATTGTTGATGGGAAATGATATAGAGCTTTTGGAAATCATAAAGGCCTATTTGAATAAGTGTTTTTCAATGAAGGACCTTGGAGAGCCGCTTACATATTAGGCATCAAGATCTATAGAGATAGATCGAGACGCCTCATTGGTCTTTTACAAAGCACATACCTTGACAAGATATTGAAGAAGTTCAATATGGATAAGTCCAAGAAGGGGTTCTTGCATGTATTGCAAGGTGTGATATTGAGCACAGCTCAATGCCCGACCACGACAGAAGATAGAGAAAAGATGAGTATCGTCCCCTATGATTCAGCCATAGGCTCTATTATGTATGCCATACTGTGTACCAGACCTGATGTGAACCTTGCCATAAGTTTGGTAGGGAGGTACCAGAGTGATCCCGGAGTGGATCATTGGACAACGGTCAAGAATATCCTTAAGTACCTGAAAAGGACTAAAGATATGTTTCTCGTTTATGGAGGTGCCGAAGAGCTCGTCATAAAGGGTTACGTCGATGCTAGCTTCGAAACAGATCCGGATGACTCCAAGTCACAAACCGGATACATGTATATTTTGAATGGTGGGGCATTGAGCTGGTGAAGTTGCAAGCAGAGCGTCGTGGCGGCATCTACATGTGAAGCGGAGTACATAGCTGCTTCAGAAGCAGCACATGAAGGAGTTTGGATGAAGGAATTCATCACCGACCTAGGAGTGATTCCGAGTGCGTCGGGCCCGATGAATCTCTTCTGTGACAACACTCGAGCTATTGCCATTGCCAAGGAGCCCAGGTTTCACAAGAAGACCAAGCACATCAAGTGTCGCTTCAACTCCATTCATGGATATAATCAGGATGTAGATATAGATATTTGTAAAGTATATATGGATCTGAATGTCGTAGATCCGTTGACTAAACCTCTTCCACGAGCGAAACATGATCAACACCAGAACTCTATGGGTGTTCGATTCATCACAATGTAACTAGATTACTGACTCTAGTGCAAGTGGGAGACTGTTGGAAATATGCCCTAGAGGCAATAATAAAATGGTTAATATTATATTTCATTGTTCATGATAATTGTCTATTGTTCATGCTATAATTGTATTAACCAGAAACCGTAATACATGTGTGAATACATAGACCACAACATGTCCCTAGTGAGCCTCTAGTTGGCTAGCTCGTTGATCAATAGATGGTCATGGTTTCCTGGTCGTGGACATTGCATGTCGTTGATAATGGGATCACATCATTAGGAGAATGATGTGATGGACAAGACCCAATCCTAAGCATAGCACAAGATCGTGTAGTTCGTGTGCTAGAGATTTTATAATGTCAAATATCATTTCCTTAGACCATGAGATTGTGCAACTCCTGGGTACCGTAGGAATGTGCAACGTAACTGGGTGATTATAAAGGTGCACTACAGGTATCTCCGAAAGTGTCTGTTGGGTTGGTACAAATCGACACTCAGATTTGTCACTCCGTGTGACGGAGAGGTATCTCTCGACCCACTCGGTAATACATCATCATAATGATCTCAATGTGACTAAGGATTTAGCCGCAGGATCATGTGTTACGGAACAAGTAAAGAAACTTGTCGGTAACGAGATTGAACAAGGTATAGTGATACCGACGATTGAATATCGGGCAAGTATCATACCGATAGACAAAGGTAATTCTATACGGGATTGAGTGAATCCTTGACATCGTGGTTCATCCGATGAGATCATCGTGGAACATGTGGGAGATAACATGGGTATCTAGATCCCGCTGTTGGTTATTGACAGGAGAGGTGTCTCGGTCCTGTCTGCATGGTTCCCGAACCCGTAAGGTTTACGCACTTAAGGTTCGGCGGTGCTTGAGTTGTAATGGGAATTGTATATGTTGTTACCGAAGGTTGCTCGGAGTCCCGTATGAGATCCTGGACGTCACGAGGAGTTTCGGAATAGTCCGGAGGTGAAAATTTATATATGGGAAGTCTAGTTTCGGTAACCAGAAAGGTTTCGGGGTTTATCGGTATTGTATCGGGACCACGGAAAGGGTACCGGGGGTCCACCTGTCCCGGAGGGTCACATGGGCCAAAAGTGGGAGGGAACCAACCCCTGGTGGGCTGGTGCGAGCCACCAAGTGGGGCCCAAGGCGCTAGGGAAAAACCCTAGGGCATGGGGTTGCGTCCCTCCGACTTGGGAGGCAAGCCACCCGTGTTGGAAATATGCCCTAGAGGCAATAATAAAGTTGTTATTATTATATTTCCAGTTCATGATAATTGTCTATTATTCATGCTGTAATTGTATTAACCGGAAACCGTAATACATGTGTGAATATATAGATCACAATGTGTCCCTAGTGAGCCTCTAGTTGGCTAGCTCGGTGATCAATAGATGATCATGGTTTGTTGATCATGGACATTGGATGTCATTGATAACGAGATCACATCATTGGGGAATGGTGTGATGGACAAGACCCAATCCTAAGCATAGCACTAGATCGTGTTGTTCGTCTACTAAAGCTTTTCTAATGTCAAGTATCATTTCCTTAGACAATGACATTGTGCAACTCCCGGATATCATAGGAGTGCTTTGGGTGTATAAAACGTCACAACATAACTGGGTGATTATAAAGGTGCACTATGGGTATCTTCGAAAGTGTGTGTTGGATTGCACGAATCGAGGCTGGGATTTGTCACTCCATGTGAGTCCCACTCGGTAATCCATCATCATATTGAGATCAGTGTGACTAAGGAGTTAGCCATGGGATGATGTGTTACAGAACAAGTAAAGAGGCTTGTCGGTAATGAGATTGAACAAGGTATGGGGATACCGACGATCGAATCTCGGGCAAGTATCATACCGGTAGACAAAGGGAATTGCATACGGGGTTGATTGAATCCTTGACATCGTGGTTCATCCGATGAGATCATCATGTAACATGTGGGAACCAGCATGGATATCCAGACCCCGTTGTTGGTTATTGGCTGCAGAGATGTGTCGGTCATGTCTGCATGTCTCCCGAACCCGTAGGGTCTACACACTTAAGGTTCGATGATGCTAGAGTTGTAAAGGGAATAGTATCTGGTTACCGAAGGTTGTTCGGAGTCCCGGATGAGATCCCGGACATCATGAGGAGCTCCGGTATAGTCCGAAGGTAAAGATTGATATATAAGAAGTCCTGTTTTGGTCATCGGAAAAGTTTCGGGCTCATCGGTAG
This sequence comes from Hordeum vulgare subsp. vulgare, assembly GCF_904849725.1. Taxonomy (NCBI): domain Eukaryota; kingdom Viridiplantae; phylum Streptophyta; class Magnoliopsida; order Poales; family Poaceae; genus Hordeum; species Hordeum vulgare. The sequence continues at coordinate 65,956,918 of NC_058522.1, forward strand.
TGTACCGGGTGTGCCGGAGGACCCCCGGGAGGGGTGTGACGGCCAAAGGAGCTCATGGGCTGTTAGAGGAGGTGGACCAGCCCTTATTGGGCTGTCCAAGGCCTTCCCTAAAGGCACATGCGCATAGGAATAAAGGGATAAGGCAAAAAGGGCTTAAAAGGAAAGGGAAAAGAGTCCTTCCAAGGGAGTCCACCTCCCTTGTGGGAGGAGGACTCCTCCCTAGCTGTGACCGAACCCCTCCTCCTTGGAGGAGGGGCCAAGGCAGCCTTCCCTCTCCCTCCTCCTATATATACTTGAGGTTTTGGCCTTTTGGGAACACACAATTAATCTCTCCCAAGGCGCAGCCCTCTCTCCATCTTCTTTCTCCTCCGCAACGCTTGGCGAAGCCCTGCCGAAGAACCACAGAGCTCCACCATCACCACGCTGTCGTGCTGCCGGAGCTCTCCCTAAACTTCTCCTCTCTCCTTGCTGGATCAAGAAGGAGGAGACGTCACTGGGCTGTACGTGTGTTGAACGCGGAGGTGCCGTGATTCGGCACATAGATCGAAATCCACCGCAATCTGAATCGCTGCGAGTACGACTCCATCAACCACGTTCATAGTAACGCTTGCGCTTAGCAATCTTCAAAGGAATGAAGATGCTCTACCCCTTTGCTTGTTGCTGGTTTCTCCATAGACAGATCCTTGTATGGCGTAGGATTTTTTTTGAAATTACTACGATCCCCAACAACCCCTAGCCCCCCCCTCATAGGGCTGCCGCCGCCCATCCTAGGGTTTCCTAGGGTGGCCGGACCCCTCTCCCCTCCCTCCTATAAATAGTAGGGGTTTAGGAGGGTTGCGCACACCCCTGAACCTCTCCCCTTGGCGCAACCCTACCTCTCCACCTCTCCTCCTCCGCGACGCTTGGCGAAGCCCTGTCGAAGAACCACAAGCTCCACCGCCACCACGCCGTCGTGCTGTCGGAGCTCTCCCTCGACTTCTCCTTCCCCCTTGTTGGATCAAGAAGGAGGAGATGTCCCCGGGATGTAGGTGTGTTGAATGCGGAGGCACCGCTCGTTCGGCGCATGGATCGGAGCACCACGAGTACGACTCCATCGACCGCGTTCATAGTAACGCTTCCACTTAGCGATCTTCAACGGTATGAAGATGCTCTCACTCTATCGTTGCTAGCATCTCCTAGATTGGTCTTGGTGACACATAGGAATTTTTTTGAATTATTACTACGTTCCCCAACATTTTTATCCAAAAAATAGCTTCCTTGCGCCCGAGCGAGAGCTCCAACCGATATACGAGGTGAGCACCACCTACTAGGCCGCACCTGGCCCCCTGGGTGCGCCCTGGTGTCTTGTGCTCTCTTTGGGATTCCGTTTGCATTGATTCCACTTCCCAAAATTCACAAATATTCCAAAAAAATCTCTGACAAATTTTTATCGCGTTTCGACTTCGTTTGATATGGATTTTTTGCGAAACAAAAAACACACAAAGAACAGGAACTGGCACTGGGCACTGGATCAATAGATTAGTCCAATAAATCATATAAATTATTGCCAAAAGTATGTGAAAGTATAATATTGGCATGAAACAATCAAAAATTATAGATACGCCGGAGACGTATCAGCATCCCCAAGCTTAATTCCTGCTCGTCCTCGAGTAGGTAAATGATAAAAAAGATAGTTTTTGATGTGGAATGCTACCTAGCATAATCTTGATCATATGTATAATCATGGCAAGAATATTAAGATACAAGTGATTCAAAGAAATAGTCTATCATTTGACAAAAAGACATCCATACTCAGGTTTACTAGCAAAAAATCATGTCCTTTCAAAATAACAATGCTAAAGAAAACTATCCCTACAAATCATATAGCCTGTCATGCTTGGTCTTCCTAGCATAAAGTATAAATCATGAGCATCTCGGTTTCAACCAAGCAATTGGATCATAGTTTTTAACGCGCTTCAGATTTTTATTACTCACTCAATACATGAGCGTGAACCATGGATATAGCATAAAGGTGGAATAGAATACGATGGTAGGTCGATGACCCACAAATGTAGGGGATCTATCGTAGTCCTTTCGATAAGAGTGTCGAACCCAACAAGGAGCAGAAGGAACTGACAAGTGGTTTTCAGCAAGGTACTCTGTGCAAGCACTGAAATTATCGGTAACAGATAGTTGTGCGATAAGATGATTCGTGGCAAGTAGCAAGTAGCAATAGTTACAAAGGTGAAGCAAAGTGGCCCAATCCCTTTTGTAGCAAGGGACAAGCCTGGACAAACTCTTATAGGAGGTAAAGCGTTCCCGAGGACACATGGGAATTTCTGTCAAGCTAGTTTTCATCATGTTCATATGATTCGCGTTCAATACTTTGATAGCTTGATATGTGGGTGGACCGGTGCTTGGGTGTTGCCCTTACTTGGACAAATGCCCCACTTATGATTAACCCCTCTCGCAAGCATCCACAACTACGAAAGAAGAATTAAGACAAAGTCTAACCATGGCATTAAATAGTGGATCCAAATCAGCCCCTTACGAAGCAACACATAAACTAGGGTTCAAGATTCTGTCACTCTAGCAACCCATCATCTACTTATCACTTCCCAATGCCTTCCTCTAGGCCCAAATAATGGTGAAGTGTTATGTAGTCGACGTTCACATAACACCACTAGAGGAAAAACAACATAAAGTGCATCAAAATATCGAACGAATACCAAATTCACATGACTACTTATAGCAAGACTTATCCCATGTCCTCAGGAACAAAAGTGACTACTCACAAAGCATAATAATATTCATGACCAGAGAGGTATTGAATAGCATCAAGGATCTGAACATATAATCTTCCATCGAGTAATCCAACTAGCATCAACTAGAAAGAGTACTTAACACTACTAGCAACCTTACAAGTACCAATCGGAGTCGCGAGATGGAGATTGGTTACAAGAGATAAACTAGGGTTTGGAGATGAGATGGTGACGATGAAGATGTTGATGGTGATGAGTCCCCTCCGATGAGAGGAGTGTTGGTGAGGACGATGGCGACGATTTCCCCCTCCGGGAGGGAAGTTTCCCCGGCAGGACGGCCTTGCCGGAGCTCTAGATTGGTTCTGCTCAAGTTCCGCCTCGTGGCGGCGACGATTCCTCCCGAAAGCCTCGTGCTGATTTTTTCTGGAACGAAACCCTCCTTATAGCAAAAGATGGGAGCCGGAGGGGCAACAGGGGGCCCACAAGCCACCTAGGCGCAGCCAGGGGGGTAGGCCGTGCATGGCAGGCTTGTGGCCTCCTGGTGGCTCCCCGCTGGTACTTCTTCCGCCCAGTATTTTTTAGAAAATCCAAAATAATTCCTCGTTGATTTTCACGGCTTTTGGAGTTGCGCAGAATAGGTATATCAAACTTGCTCCTTTTTCAGACCAGAATTCCAGCTGCCGGCATTCTCCCTCTTCATGTAAACCTTATAAAATAAGAGAGGAAAGGCATAAGTATTGTACCGTGAAGTGTAATAACAGCCCATAAAGCAATAAATATCAACATGAAAGCATGATGCAAAATGGACATATCAACTCCCCCAAGCTTAGACCTCGCTTGTCCTCAAGCGGAAGCCGAGATCAATAAATATGCCCACATGTTTAGAGAAAGAGGTGTCGGTAAAAAAAAATACAGACATGCAAGCATCATGATCCTAATCAGAACAACAATATCGTCATATAATCTCTTAGGCTAAAGTAACAATTCCTTCACAAAGTAAAGTATGGATCAAGAATCTTATTGAGAATTAACAACCAATATCCTTTAGTCATTGAAGCAATTGCAATTTATCATAACATCGGAAAGAGTCGAATAAGAGCGTGTAAAGCAAATCCACATACTCAATCATCCTTTCGTCTTCTACAATTGCTAAAATTCATGTGGTACTCATGAGATCAAATTTTCAGTTGGACACACAGAAAGATACGGGCTTATAGTTTCGCCTCCCAACTACTTACCTCAAGGGTAATGTCAACAATAATAATTCATGGATTCTTACTTCCAAGTTGACATATGAATATAGATCTTTCCCTAGAACATGACGTTAGCCAATATAAAGGCGAGAATAAGGAATTGGTGTTGATCACCATGAATCTTTTAAGGATAAAAAGTAAAGGTACAAGATAGGCCCTTCGCAGAGGGAAGCAGAGGTTGTCATGCGCTTTTGAGGTTTGGATGTGTGACCTCTTAGTGTGGAGGAACGTCACTTTATATTGCCTCCTGTGATAAAGAACATTATTATGCAGTTTGTCGCTTTTATGTCTTCCTCATCACAGGTTCGTACAAAGCTTATTTTCCATACACTAATAGATCATACATATTTAGGGAGAAATTTTTATTGCTTGCACCGATGACAACTTACTTGAGGGATATTCTTCAATCCATAGGTAGGTATGGTGGACCCTCATGGAAAAACTAGGTTGAAGGTTTATGGATGCACAAGTAGTATCTCTACTTAGTGCGGAAGTTTTTGCTGATAAGAGGTGGAAGCAAGCGTCACATGCTAAGGGATCTCTCTAGTCATATAACATTGTTCGGAAGCAAGCAAACATAATTCATTATGTTGTCTTCCTTGTCCAACATCTACTTCTAAGCATGTAATAGTTTAGTGAGTGTTCACAATCATAGACTGTGTCAAAGATGATATATTTATATGTGAACCTCTCATTCTTTATTAATTACTATTAATTGCAACAATGACCAAGGTCTATGTTTGTCCACCCACAACAAGTTCAATCATCATTCTTTTTATATGTGAAGCCATCACTTCCCATAAGATCATTACATGATCTTTCATGCTTTTGTTCTCTTATTATTCTTTTCTTTAGATCTTGGCATGAGGTAAGGCCCTTAACTAAAACACTCTTTATTATATGACTCACGAGCTCGAATACATTGGGGGTGACACAAAGAAAAACTCAAGCCTAGAACACTAAGAATTTTATACTACTAGAGAAAGATAAAACCAAAAAGGATCGAACTAAAAAAAAGGTAAAGGCAAAAGATGTGATGGTGATACGATACCGGGGCAACTCCCCCAAGCTTGGCACAAGCCAAGGGGATTGCCCATACCCGTGCTTAGTTGTCTTCCTTCGAAGGTGATGGTGGTGGAGTTGTTGCAGAGTTCTTGAACTTGTTTAATTTCCTCTTGAGCACAAAATTCTGCTCCTTCAGATCGTTAATTTCCTCTTCAAGCCTCAACACCCTTTGGCATAATTCTTGCTTACTCTCCTCCAAAAGACGAGAAGGGGTAAACAAAATCTTAGGCTTCTTCCTTGAGTCAGGGAGGCTTGACTTCTTGAACTCCACATGTGTGTTTCCAGATTGGGGTAGAGGAACCTCCTCTTCATCGGAACTTGTTCCTTCCTTCCCCTTGGGATCATAATCTTCTTCCTCATCACTGGTGCAACCATAATGATCCAAGTCCCCATATACCTTGGGGTTAGTAAGGTAATCGTCCACATAGCTCTCCCCCTCTGAATCTTGAGAAGACATCTTGCTCTAAATCTGCGGCAGAAACAAGCTCGAAACGAAAACAAAGGATATTTGCGCGATACGAGGGTCAGACCTTTTGGGAGAATATATAATGAATTTTTCCCCACCAAAAGGAGTACTCCGCAAGAAAACGAAGTCCGGGAGGCACACGAGGTGCCCACAAGCCACCCAGGCGCGGCCAAGGGGGTAGGCCGCGCCTGGCAGGCTTGTCGCCTCCTCGTGCACTTTCTAGACTACTTTAATTTTTTCTATTTTCTAAAAATTCCAAAACGGAGAAAAATTGCTACTGGAAAAGTTTTGGAGTCGGTTTACTTATAGAATCACATACCTCTTCGTTTTTGGAGTCTGAAACAGGCTGATAAATATCCCTTATGTACTCGTCCGGAGTTATGGTATTAATAACATTGCTTTCAACATTTATGGGAGTGCCTGAGATATAATGCTCGATTCTTTGCCCATTTACCACTCTCGGAAAATTACCTTCCGTGTTGTTGATCTTGATGGCACCGGAACTATATACTTCCTCAACAATGTAAGGACCTTCCCATTTAGAGAGAAGCTTGCCTGCAAAAAAACTTAAACGAGAATTGTATAGCAAGACATAATCACCTACATTGAACTCACGTTTTTGTATCCTTTTATCATGCCACCTCTTAACTTTTTCTTTGAACAACTTGGCATTATCATATGCCTGAGTTCTCCATTCATCAAGTGAGCTAATATCAAATAACCTCTTCTCACCAGCATGTTTGAAATCAAAGTTGAGCTCTTTGATTGCCCAATAAGCCTTATGCTCTAGCTCAAGAGGTAAATGACATGCTTTGCCGTAAACCATTTTGTACGGAGACATGCCCATGGGATTCTTATAAGCAGTTCTATAAGCCCACAATCCATCATCAAGCTTCTTAGACCAATTCTTTCTAGACCTATTGACAATCTTTTGCAGAATTAGTTTAATCTCTCTATTACTTAGCTCTACTTGACCACTGGACTGAGGATGATAGGGAGATGCAACTCTATGGTTGACATCATACTTAGCAAGCGTTTTACGGAAAGCACCATGAAGAAATTGTGAACCACCATCAGTAATTACATATCTAGGGACTCCAAATCTAGGGAAAATAACTTCTTTAAGCATCCTAAAAGAGGTGTTGTGATCAGCACTACTAGTTGGGATAGCTTCTACCCACTTAGGAACGTAATCAACAGCAACTAGGATATGAGTATACCCGTTGGACTTTGGAAAAGGTCCCATATAATCAAAACCCCAAACATGAAATGGTTCAATGACAAGTGAATAATTCATATGCATTTCCTAACGTTTACTGATATTACCTATTCTTTGGCATTCATCACAAGACAAGACAAACTTACGGGCATCCTTGAAGAGAGTAGGCCAATAGAAACCTAATTGCAATACCTTGTGTGCAGTTCTATCTCCCTCATGGTGTCCTCCGTAAGCCTCGGAGTGACACTTCCATAGGATCTGTCCCTGTTCATGCTCAGGTACACAACATCTAATAACACCATCTACTCCTTCCTTATAAAGGTGAGGATCATCCCAGAAGTAATGTCTCAAATCAAAGAAGAATTTCTTCTTTTGCTGGTATGTGAAACTAGGTGGTATATATTTGGCAACGATATAATTTGCATAATCAGCATACCACGGTGTACTACGTGAAACATTGATGACACTCATTTTCTCATCAGGAAAGCTATCATTAATAGGTTGTGGGTCATCAAGAACATTCTCCAACCAGGACAAGTTATCTGCTACGGGGTTCTCAGCACCCTTCCTATCAACCACATGCAAATCAAATTCTTGTAGCAAGAGAACCCATCTGATAAGTCTAGGTTTAGCATCTTTCTTTTCCATGAGATACTTAATAGCAACATGATTAGTGTGAATAGTAACCTTGGAATCAACAATGTAAGATCTGAACTTTTCACATGCAAACACGACTGCTAAAAATTCCTTTTCAGTAGTAGCATAGTTTCTTTGGGCACTGTCTAGAGTTTTACTAGCATAATGAATAACATTCAATTTCTTGTCAACTCTTTGTCCTAGAACAGTACCAACAACATAATCACTAGCATCACACATAATTTCAAAAGGTAAGTTCCAATCAGTTGGTTGAACAATAGGTGCAGTTATCAAGGCCTTCTTAAGTATTTCGAAGGATTCTTCACAATCATCGCCAAAAACAAAAGGAATATCCTTTTGCAAGAGATTGGTAAGAGGCCTAGAAATCTTAGAAAAGTCCTTAATGAACCTTCTATAGAAACCAACATCACTAAGGAAACTTCTTATACCTTTAATGTCTGTAGGGCATGGCATTTTCTCGATCGCATCAACCTTAGCCTTATCGACTTCAATACCTCTTTCAGAAATTTGATGTCCTAAGACGATGCCTTCATTAACCATAAAGTGGCACTTCTCCCAATTTAAGACAAGGTTGGTATCTTTACATCTCTACAAAACTCGATCAAGGTTGCTAAGGCAATAATCAAAAGAAGACCCGTAAACAGAGAAGTCATCCATGAAAGCCTCAACAATCTTTTCACAAAAGTCACATAATATAGCCATCATACATCTTTGAAAGGTAGCAGGTGCATTACATAAGCCAAAGGGCATACGTCTGTAAGCAAAGGTACCGAAAGGGCAGGTAAAAGTGGTTTTCTCCTGATCAGATTGTGCAACAGGTATTTGGGAGAAACCAGAATAACCATCTAGAAAGCAGAAGTGTGTGTGTCTAGACAATCTTTCTAGCATTTGCTCAATAAAAGGCAAAGGGTAATGATCTTTCCTAGTGGCTTTATTCAATTTCGTAAAATCAATCACCATCCTATAGCTAGTAATAATCCTCTGTGGGATCAATTCATCTTTATCATTAGGGACAACAGTAATACCTCCCTTCTTAGGGACGCAATGCACCGAACTTATCCAATCACTATGAGCAACGGGGTAGATAATACCTGCTTCCAGGAGCTTTAGTATTTCTTTTCTTACTACCTCTTTCATCTTAGGATTTAATCTCCGTTGATGATCAACAACTGATTTGGAATCAGGATCGGTTTTAATTTTGTGCTGGCATAGAGTGGGACTAATGCCCTTAAGATCATCAAGAGTATATCCAATAGCAGCACGGTGCTTCCTCAGAGTTTTCAATAACTTCTTTTCTTCATGCTCTGAAAGGCTAGCACTAATTATAACATGATATATCTCTTTTTCAGCGAGATAAGCATACTTAAGAGTATCAGGTAACTTCTTAAGCTCAAACACAAGATCACCCTTTGGTGGGGGTGGATCTCCAAGCAGTTCAATAGGCAAATTATTCTTAAGGATAGGATGTTGTTCAAAGATAACTCTATCTATCTCATTCCTTTCATCCATATGCATATCATTTTCATGCTCAAGCAAATATTGCTCTAAAGGATCAGTAGGAGGCACAACAATAGAAGCTAGGGCAATAATTTCATCCTTACTAGACAATTCTTTTTCCTGAGGTTGTCTACCGAACTTGGAGAAATTGAACTCATGTGACACACCTTCAAAGCCAACAGTGACAGATTGCTTCTCACAGTCAATATGAGCATTGACAGTATTGAGGAAAGGTCTGCCAAATATGATGGGACAAAAGCTATCTTGTGTGGTAGCAAGAACGAGAAAATCAGCAGGATACTTAGTTTTACCACACAAGACTTCAACATCTCTAACAATTTCCAAAGGGCAGATAGTATCTCTATTGGCAAGATGAATAGTGACATCAATAGGTTCCATCTCGACAGGTGCAATCTCGTCTTTAATTTCATCATATAAATATTGAGGTATTGCACTAACACTAGCACCCACGTCACATAAACCATGATAACAATGATCTCCTATCTTAACAGAAACGATAGGCGTGCCAACAACAGGCCTATGTTTGTCTCTAGCATGAGGTTTAGCAATTCTAGCAGCATCTTCACACAAGTGAATATCATGGCCATCAACATTGTCGGACAGGAGATCTTTGATAATAGCAATGCTAGGTTCAACTCTAATTTGCTCAGGGGGTGTAGGTGTTCTAATGTAGCTTCTACGTATCACAGTTGAAGCTCTAGAATGATCCTTTATTCTAACAGGGAAAGGTGGTTTCTCAATGTAAGCACTAGGAACAATAGGATCATTATAAGCAATGACTTTCTCTTCAACTGGATTGGGTTTAACTACATTGACTTCTAAGGGAGGATGATATTTAAACCACTTCTCTTTAGGGAGATTAATATGAGCAGCAAATGATTCACATAATGAAGCTACTATCTCAGAGTCTAGTCCATGTTTAGCGCTAAAATCACAAAAAGTATTTGTTTCAACAAAGGATTTAACGAAATCAAACTTAAGATTCATACCTGACTCCTTACCTTCATCAAACTCCCAATCTTCAGAGTTGCGTTTAATTATTTCCAATAAATTCCATTTGAAGTCAATATCTCTCTTCATAAAAGAACCGGTACAAGAAGTGTCAAGCATGGTGCGATTATCATGAGAAAGCCGAGCATAAAAGTTCTGAATAATAATTTCTCTCGAGAGATCATGGTTGGGGCATGAATATAACATGGATTTAAGCCTCCCCCAAGCTTGAGCGATTCTTTCTCTATCACGAGGCCAAAAATTATAGATATAATTTCGATCACGATGTACCAAATGCATAGGATAAAACTTTTGATGAAATTCCAATTTCAATCGGTTGTAGTTCCATGATACAGTATCATCACATAGCCTATACCATGTCAATGCTTTATCCCCCAAAGATAAGGTAAATACCTTCTTCTTGACCTCATCCTCGGGCAAACTCGCAAGCTTAAATAAACCACAAACTTCATCTACATAGATTAGATGCAAGTCGGGATGTGATGTTCCATCTCCTATAAAAGGATTAGCCAACAGTTTCTCTAGCATACTCGAAGGAATTTCATAACAAATATTTTCAGTAGGTGCAGCAGGTTGAGGAGAAACTCCTTGTGCTTCCATTCGAGGTGAAGATACCCCGAACAAGCTCCTCAAAGGATTAGTTTCCATAGTGACAAGTGACAATAAATTTCAGCATACTATATAAATGTTTCCTTACCAAATTCCACTTACCAAGGGCGCTTCACTCCCCGGCAACGGCGCCAGAAAAGAGTCTTGATGACCCACAAGTGTAGGGGATCTATCGTAGTCCTTTTGATAAGTAAGAGTGTCGAACACAACGAGGAGCAGAAGGACATGATAAACGGTTTTCAGCAAGGTATTCTCTGCAAGCACTGAAATTATCGGTAACAGATAGTTGTGTGATAAGATGATTCGTGGCAAGTAGCAAGTAGCAATAGTAACAAATGTGCTGCAAAGTGGCCCAATCCCTTTTGTAGCAAGGGACAAGTGTGGACAAACTCTTATAGGAGGTAAAGCGCTCCCGAGGACACATGCGAATTTTTGTCAAGCTAGTTTTCATCATGTTCATATGATTCGCGTTCGCTACTTTGATAGTTTGATATGTGGGTGGACCGGTTCTTGGGTGCTCCCTTACTTGGACAAACATCCCACTTATGATTAACCCCTCCCGCAAGCATCCGCAACTACAAAAGAAGAATTAAGACAAAGTCTAACCATAGCATTAAATTAGTGGATCCAAATCAGCCCCTTACGAAGCAACACATAAACTAGGGTTTAAGCTTCTGTCACTCTAGCAACCCATCATCTACTTATTACTTCCCAATGCCTTCCTCTAGGCCCAAATAATGGTGAAGTGTTATGTAGTCGATTTTCACATAACACCACTAGAGGAAAAACAACATACAACACATCAAAATATCGAACGAATACCAAATTCACATGACTACTTATAGCAAGACTTATCCCATGTCCTCAGGAACAAAAGTGACTACTCACGAAGCATAATAATATTCATGACCAGAGAGGTACTGAATAACATCAAGGATCTGAACATATAATCTTCCACCGAGTAATCCAACTAGCATCAACTGCAAAGAGTAATTAACACTACTAGAAACCTTACAAGTACCAATCGGAGTCGCGAGACAGAGATTGGTTACAAGAGATGAACTAGGGTTTGGAGATGAGATGGTGCTGATAAAGATGTTGATGGTGATGAGTCCCCTCCGATGAGAGGAGTGTTGGTGATGACGATGGCGACGATTTCCCCCTCCGGGAGGGAAGTTTCCCGTGCAGGACGGCCCTGCGGGAGCTCTAGATTGGTTCTGCTCAAGTTCCGCCTCGTGGCGGCGATGATTCCTCCCGAAAGCCTCCTCCTGATTGTTTCTAGGACGAAACCCTCCTTATAGCAAAAGACGGGAGCTGGAGGGGCAACAGGGGGCCCACAAGCCACCTAGGCGCGGCTAGAGGGGTAGGCCGCGCGTGGCAGGCTTGTGGCCTCCTGGTGGCTCCCCTCTCGTACTTCTTCCGCCCAGTATTTTTTCAAAATCCAAAATAATTCCTCGTTGATTTTCACGGCTTTTGGAGTTGCGCATAATAGGTATCTCAAACTTGCTCCTTTTTTCATACCAGAATTCCAGCTGCCGGCATTCTCCCTCTTCATGTAAACCTTATAAAATAAGAGAGGAAAGACATAAGTATTGTACTCTGAAGTGTAATAACAGCCCATAAAGCGATAAATATCAACATGAAAGCATGATGCAAAATGGACGTATCATAGGTCTCAAAGGGGTAAAAAGTGAAGAAGAAAGTCTCGTATCAACTCATCGTATCAACGGGCTATGGATATGCCTATCAATAGATATCAATGCGAGGACTAGGGATTGTCATGCAACTGATGCACTAAGAGCTATAGGTGTATGAGAGCTCAGTATGAAAACTAAGTGGGTGTGCATCAAACTCTATAATGAAAAATTCCCACTAGTATATGAAAGTGACAACATAGGAGACTCTCTATATTAAAAACATGGTGCTACTTTGAAGCACAAGTGTGGAATTGGCATGCCCATTCTCTCTTTGTCTCTCATCATATTTTTTTGTTCTTTTTTGTGTGGTGGGTTCATTTGGCCTCTCCAATTTTTTTTTATCCGGAGTCTCATCCTGACTTGTGGGGGAATCATAGTCTCCATCATCCTTTCCTCAGTCGGACATGATCTAATAATGAATAATGATGATCATCACACTTCTATTTACTTACAACTCAATATTACAACTCGATACCTAGAACATAATATGACTCTATATGAATACTGTGTAATGATCTAGCATAGCAAAGATATCAAAAAACGGAGAAGCCATGGAAACATCATGCTAGCTATCTTATGACCATGCAAAGCTATATGACAATGAATGCTAAGTTGTAAAAACGGAAGCGGTGGAAGTTGCATGACAATATATCTCAGAATAGCTATGAAAATGACATAATAGGTAGGTATAGTGGCTGTTTTGAGGAAGATATAATAAGGCTTATGTGTGATAGAGTGTATCATATCACGGGGTTTGGATGCACCGATGAAGTTTGCACCGGCTCTCAGGTGATAAAGGGCAATCCGCGGTACCGTAGAGGCTAGCAAATTGCGGAAAGGTAAGAGTTCGTATAATCCATGGATCCATATTAGTCACAAAAAACTCACATACTTATTGCAAGATCTTATTATCTCTCTCGAAGCAAAGCACTACTCGCATGCCCCTAGGGAGCGGGTTGAGAGGAATTAACCATCGCGTGACTCCGATTATAACAACACAAAGGATTTCAATCAAGAATAAATTATGCTCCAACTTCATCGCATAACCAGAGACTATACGTGCATGCTTCGGGAATCACAAGTGCACCCACATGCTACTATCTTACCATCGCAAAACTATTGCAAGGAATCAAACATATCATACTCAGTGATCGACAAGTTTTATGTAGGATTTTATGACTAACCATTTAAATGACAAATTCCTCTTGACTCTCTAAATAGATACAAGTGAAGCATGAGAGTTTAATTCTTTCTACAAAAGACCATGCTCTAATAAATATAAGTGAAGCAAAAGAGCATTCTTCAAATAATTCTTTTCTATGTGAAGAGAAACACGCAATCCAAACTTCAAAGGATATAGGTGAAGCACATGAAGCATTCTGTAAAGCCATATGATACGTCTCCATCGTATGTACTTTTCCAAACTTATTTGCCCTTGTTTTGGACTCTAATTTGCATGATTTGAATGGAGCTAACCCGGACTAACGCTGTTTTCAGCAGAATTGCCATGGTGTTGTTTTTGTGCAGAAATAAAAGTTCTCGGAATGATCTGGAAACTTACGAGGATTTTTTGTGGAATATATAAAAAATACTGGCGCAATAATTACCCGAAGACACGAAGCCAGGAGCCCACGAGCCCAGGAGGCGCACCCCCCTAGGGCGCGCCTGGCAGGCTCATGGGCCCACGTAGCTCCGCAGCCTCCAACTCCAACTCTATAAAGTCTCTCTTGCCCAGAAAAAATTAAGAGAGAAGAGTTCATTGCGTTTCACGATATGGAGCCACCGCCACCTCCTGTTCTTCCTCGGGAGGGCAGATCTGGAGTCCGTTCTGGGCTCCGGAGAGGGGAAATCGACGCCGTCGTCATCATCGACCATCCTTCATCGCCAATTCCATGATGCTCTCCATCGTTCGTGAGTAATATCATCGTAGGCTTGTTGGACGGTGATGGGTTGGATGAGATCTATCATGTAATCGAGTTAGTTTTGATGGGGTTTGATCCCTAGTATCCACTATGTTCTAAGATTGATGTTGCTATTACTTTGCTATGCTTAATGCTTGTCACTAGGGCCCAAGTGCCATGATCTCAGATCTGAACCTATTAAGTTTTCATCAATATATGTGTGTTCTTGATCCTATCTTGCAAGTTGTAGTCACCTACTATGTGTTATGACTCGACAACCCCGGAGTAACAATAGCCGGAACCACTCCCGGAGATGACTATAGTATGAGGAGTTCATGTATTCACTATGTGCTAATGCTTTGTTCCGGTTCTCTATTAAAAGGATACCTTAATATCCCTTAGTTTCCATTAGGACCTCGCTTCCACGGGAGGGATGGACAAAAGATGTCATGCAAGTTCTTTTCCATAAGCACGTATGACTAAATACGGAATACATGCCTACATTACATTGACGAACTGGAGCTAGTTACATATCACCCTATGTTATAACTGTTACATGATGAATGTCATCCGACATAATTATCCATCACCGATCCAATGCCTACGAGCTTTTCCTATACTGGTCCTTGCTAAGTTACTTTACCGCTACTGCTATCACACTTGCTACACAAATCACTACTGCTACTGTTACCGCTGCTATCATTACTACTACTACTACTTTGCTACTAAAACTTTGCTGCAGATACTAAGTCTTTCAGGTGTGGTTGAATTGACAACTCAACTGCTAATACTCGAGAGTATTCTTTGGCTCCCCTTGTGTCGAATCAATAAATTTGGGTTGAATACTCTACCCTCGAAAACTGTTGCGATCCCCTATACTTGTGGGTTATCATGACCTTTTTCTGGCGCCGTTGCCGGGGAGCATAGCTCTATTCTCTAAGTCACTTGGGATTTATATCTGTTGATCACTATGAGGAATCCGAGAGATCCAAAAACTAAAGTCTTGCCCTCAACTACGAGGACACGTAAGGAACTGCCATCTAGCTCTGCACTTGATTCACCTTCTGTTATGAGTAAATTTTCGACACCACCACCTACTAGTAATTCTGATATGTCGCCTGTGCTTGATGATGCTACTTCTATTATCCATGATGCTTATGATGATGCTTTGCTTGATAATTATATGCCACTGGGTGAATTTCTTGATGCACAAATTGCTAGAGTTACAGCTGAATCTGATGATACTTCTGAAACTGATGAAATTATTGAATTGGAACCTGCTATTTCACCTGTTAGACCTAGCTCTCCTAGATATGAATTGTCTGATATACCTAAGGGTTATGTTATGGAGGGAGAGGTAGGTGAAGAATTTCTTGCTTGTAAGGATAGTTATGATCTTGAGAATTTATTACGCAAGTGGAAAGAAAAATCTCTGAATGCTAGAATGAAATATGATCCTAAGTTTGCTACTTCACCCATCTTTGTTACTCATAAGGATTATGAATTCTCTGTCGATCCTGAGTTAATCACTTTGGTTGAATTTGATCCTTTTCATGGGTATGAATCTGAAATTGTTGTAGCACATCTTACTAAACTGAATGATATAGCCACCCTATTCACGAATGAGGAAAAAATTCGCCATTACTATATCTTAAGTTGTTTCCTTTCTCACTAAAGGGTGATGCTAAAAATTGGTTTACTTCTCTTGCTCCTGGTTGTGTGCGTAGTCCCCAGGATATGATTTACTACTTCTCTGAGAAATATTTTCCTACCCATAAGAAACAAGCTGCCTTGCAGGATATATATAACTTTGTGCAAGTTGAAGAAGAGAGTCTCCCACAAGCATGGCGGAGGATTGTCCAGTTACTTAATGCTTTGCCTGATCACCCTCTTAAGAAAAATGAAATACTTGATATCTTTTGTAATGGATTAACCGATGCTTCTAGGGACCACCTAGATAGTTGTGCTGGTTGTGTTTTTGAGGGAACGAACTGTGGAACAAGCTAAAATTCTATTGAATAATATCTTGAGCAATGATAATGCTTGGACTATTCCTGAACCATCTCCGAAGCCAACTCTGAAGAAAAGAGGTATTCTATTCCCTAGTCCTGAAGATATGCAAGAAGCCAAGAAATCTGTGCAAGAGAAAGGTATTAAATCTGAAGATGTTAAGAATCTACCACCTATTGAAGAAATACATGGTCTTGATAACTCGACAGAGTTAGTAGAGTTAAATTCCCTTCGTAGATTCAATGAGAGTGATATTCCTTATGATAAACCTTCTAGCTTATGCTTAGATGAATTTTATAACTTTGTTGCCAAACAACAAAGTTTTAATGATTATGTTAGAAGACAACTGAAACAAAATGCTCGTATGATTAATCATATAAGTGCTTGTGTGGATATAAATGTTAATGATCTTAAGCTTATTAGTAAACATGCTTCTATGGTCACTACTCAAGTAGAACAAGTACTTAAGTCTCAAAATGACTTGCTTAATGAGTTGAATGAAATTTTTGTTAGAGTTGTTACTAGAGGTGGTAGAATGACTCGGGAACCTTTGTATCCTGAGGGCCACCCTTAGAGAATTGAACAAGATTCTCAAGGAGTTAATACTGATGCACCTAGTCATCCTGGTAATAGGAAGAAAAAGAAAGATGATAGGAACTTGCATGCTAGTAAACCTGTTGCTGTTACACCTGAGAATCCAAATGATGTTTCTATTTCTGATGCCGAAACACAATCTGGTGATGAACATGAGCCTAGTGATAATATTGATAATGGTGTTCATGTTGATGCTCAACCTAGTAATGATAATGATGTGGAGATTGAACCTGCTGTTGATCTTGATAACCCACAACCTAAGAACAAAAGATATGATAAGAATGATTTTATTGCTAGGAAGCATGGCAAAGAAAGAGAACCATGGGTTCAAAAACCCATGCCCTTTCCTCCCAAACCATCCAAGAAAAAGGATGATGAGGATTTTGAGCGCTTTGTTGAAATGATTAGACCTATCTTTTTGCAAATGCATTTGACTGATATGCTTAAAATGTCTCCTTATGCTAAGTACATGAAAGATATTGTGACTAATAAAAGAAAGATACCTGATGTTGAGATTTCCACCATGCTTGCTAACTACACTTTTAAGGGTGGGACTCCTAAGAAACTAGGTGATCCCAGAGTGCCCACTATACCTTGCTCAATTAAAGGAAATTATGTTAGAACTGCTTTATGTGATCTTGGAGCCGGTGTTAGTGTTATGCCTCTCTCCTTATATCGTAGACTTGAATTGGATAAGTTGACACCTACTGAAATTTCTTTGCAAATGGCCGACAAATCAACTCCTTTACCTATCGGCATTTGCGAGGATGTGCCTGTTGTGGTTGTGAACGTTACTATCTTAACGAACTTTGTTATTCTTGATATTCCCGAGGATGACGCCATGGCGGTCATCCTTGGAAGACCCTTTTTAAACACTACAGGGGCTGATATTGATTGCAACAAAGGCAATGTCACTTTCCATGTTAATGGTAATGAGCACATGGTGCACTTTCCGAAGAAACAATATCAAGTTCATTGCATTAATGCTATTGAAAAATCTTCATCAATTATTATTGGAAGCTTTGAATTCCCTATACCTACTGTCAAGATGAAATATGATGTACTTGTTATTGGGGATATGCACACCCCCGTTGAGGTAACCTAGTGATTATTCAAAAATTCTTCGGTTTTATGTGATTTGAAAAAAAGTTTGTCAAGGAGACTTGATCAACCTCGTTGACGGATTTCTTTTGATGACCATGAGATGGATGAATCTAGAAGTCACAACCTTCTGTTCCCAACTTTTACTTTGTGTTATTTAGTAGAAAAATAATAAATATAGCATTATTTTCCTGTTTTCTGCATTATCCATTCAATAAAAAATGACCTGAAAATAAAAGTTCTCCAAATGCCGTGAAATTCAAGTATGATTTTTTCTGGAATATTTAAGAATTTCTGAGATAGATAACTAGTTAGGGGGATGCACTAGTGGGCCACGAGCCCAGGAGGCGCGCCCACCCCCCTGGGCACGCGTGGCAGGCTCGTGGGTCCCACGTGGCCCCCCTACACTTATTCCAGCACCCATCTCCTTCGTCTACCTCCAGAAAAAATCATTCCACAGCTCAAACCCGTGTTCTTGCTCATTTTCCTGCACTTTTCGATCTCCTTGTGCAAAGCCCCATTCACCAAACTGTTTTGGGGAATTGTTCCTTGGTATGTGACTCCTCCATTGATCCAATTAGTTTTTGTTCTAGTGCTATATTCGTTGCATATTATTGCTGCCTTGGTGACCCTGTTCTTGAGCTTTGCATGTTAATTTTAGTTGGTCCCAAGTAGTTTTGATGCATGATTTGGCCTCTAGGCACTTGTAGGAGTAGTTGCTATGAGTTTTGATAAGCTTTGTTCACTTCTATTTTGAGTCACTAAAAATTTCAGAATTATTTCAGAAAAAGGAAGATGTTCAGGAAAAACTATCATGGTGGTTCCTTAAACAAAAGGGGTCCCCGTCTCGCGATTCGGGAGCCCGACCCTTATCAGCCGAGGAACGCACCAGTGCAACCATGTGAATGGACTTCCGATGAATTCATGATTGATGCAGGTTTCAAGGACGAGTTTGATAAATTTGTTCGCAATGCCGGGATCGAAGAATTCATCTCCAATAAATGTGAACAGTATACTACACTCACTGCCTCTTTTGTTCATAGATTCAAATTTTCAACTGGTCGTGACACATCCATACTGTTTGATCTTTATGACAAATCATATACTATGGGTTTAGAGGATTTTAATAGAATATGCAAGATACCTGATTGGGGTAGTCCCAATGACCCTCCTAAGTCTTCGGTTAGAGATTTTGTTTCTAGTATAACTGTTGGGGAAACTAGTGATATTATGCAGGCTACCATGGGGAGCATTCATTTTCCTGCCTTACATTATTTTGCCCTCTTCATAGGTAGATGCATTAACGGCAAGCGTGCGCATAGTCACCTAAGCACACCTGACCTTAGTATTCTTAAGAGCGCAGTAACGGGTGATAGAAGTTTCAACATGGGAGCTATAATTGCGAGGAGGCTAAATAATAATGCTAATGAAGGGGATTTCTTTGGTGGGATCTATGCCACTCGTATAGCAAATTTTCTTGGAATACCCATCCGCATAGGAGATCCCCTGCTCCATACAGCTTTCCTTGATCGTGCCGCTATGATACGTTATCATTTCCTTGAGAGGGATAATGAATCCCTCCTATACCGGTTAATATTTAATGGAAAACGTGTTTTCCATATTATCCTTCCTACTCCTGCCTTCTTTGACTTTCATGGAAAACGGGGATATTACATAACCAGAGGAGAGGCAGAGGAGTATGAGAGGGAGACGAAGGCTACTCGCCTCCGTGAGGCAGCTATTCAGGCGGTAGCTGCCGCGTTCTAGTACAATCCCCATTATGATTTTGGATATTGCCCGGACCAGCCTTGGGAGTAGACCAACTTAGGCCAAAAGTCTAAGCTTGGGGGAGTACCTGTTTCTCACCGACTTTATATTCTTGCTCACACATTCACTTTGATAGTCGGTGTTCACATTTTTCCATTGTATCATCCATGCTAGTTTATTTATTTTTCTTGCATTCTTCTCGTGTGTTTGTTTAAAAATGAGAAAAACAAAAAAATTAGTTGTAAGTTTACTTTCCAGCATTCTTAGTGGTAATTAAAAAGAAAACCCAAAAAGATTTCCCGTTCTTGTTTTGCTTGTTGGGAGCTTTCCCGTGTAAATAGTTTTCTTTTTCTTTGGGTCGAGGTAGAAGACCATGATTAAAATGATTAGTGGCTCTCATATGCATTATTGTTTATCCGTCAAAGAGCCATATTACTTTGTCTTCTCCTCTGAATTTGCTTGCAGATTCTAGCTTAGTCCAATGCATGAACACTCTTATTATTATTCACATCATTTGGTCGTGCAAGTGAAAGGCAATAATGACGATATATGATGAAGTGACTGAGCCTGGAAAAGCTGGTATGAACTCGACCTATTTTGTTTTTGTAAATATGACTAGTTCATCGTTCCTAATTCAGCATTGTTATGAGAGAAACATGTTTGCAATGACAACTTCGAGATCATAGTTTCTGATGCCATGCTTAATTAGCTAGGAGCTCATAATGGTTCGTCTTGGATACCAGCATGAATTTCAAGATGATTATGATGTAGTATGATAGGATGGTATCCTCCTTTGAATGATTCAAGTGGCTTGACTTGGCACATGTTCACGCATGTAGTTGAAACAAAATCAACATAGCCTCTACGATATTCATGTTTATGGTGATTTATATCCTACTCATGCTTGCACTCAACATTGGTTAATTTCAATGCATATTGATGACTGTTGTCGCTCTCTAGTTGGTCGCTTCCGAGTCTTTTGCTAGCCTTCACTTGTACTGAGCAGGAATACTGCTTGTGCATCGACTTCCATAAACCCAAAGTTGTTCCATATGAGTCCACCATACCTACCTATATGCGGTATCTACGTGCCGTTCCATGTAAATTTGCATGTGCCACTCTCTAAATCTTCAAATAATAATCTGTTTTGTATGCCCGAACCGCTCATGTGGTGACAAGGGGCGGCCAGTATCTTCCATGCTAGGCGTGTTATCCTCGATACGTGTTTATTCACTATCACTCACGAGAAAGGGGCCGGTAATCGGAATGCCCACTTCCATGCTCAAATCAAATCAAAAATATAATTGCAAACAAAACTCCCCCTGGTTTGTTGTTGGTATGGACGACACACGAGGATTCGGCTAGTCATGGAGTGTGATTGATCGATGGTGGGGGAGTCAAAACTTTACTATTCTGTTTGGGAACCGCCTATAATATGTGTAGCATGGAAAATGGTGAAAACTCTTGGTCATCGCGTTGACAATGAAAGCATGCCACCCAAAATTATTTATCTCTGTTTTAAAAAGCTTGAGCTCTGGCACCTATGCAAATCAATGCTTCCCTCTGCGAAGGGCCTATCTATTTACGTTTGTGTTGAGTCATCCTCTTCTTATTAAAAAGCACCAGTTAGAGAGCACCTCCATCATTTTTATGCTTTGCTATTAATTGATATTGAGTATGACTGTGACTGGATCTTCTTTGCCATAAATTACAATGTTCAGTCAGCCCTTGGTCTTTGAAGGTGCTCTGCATTTATGTTTTGCGTTCTCAAAAAGGGCTAGCGAGATACCATATGTTCATATTGTATCATGATTGTTTTGATTGAAGTGTTGACGTTTGAAACTTATTATTATTGCTCGCTGGTTGATTATGCCATTGATATGAGTACACCATGAGACCTAAATGTTATTGATTATGTGGTTAGCTTATGATCTTGCTGAAAATCCGAATATGAGTTAGACATAATTACAACAACAAGATCAAACAGAGTTAGTAAAAGTTTTTCTTTTGTCTCTTTCAGTTTGTCAACTGAATTTCTTGAGGACAAGCAAGGCTTTAAGCTTGGGGGAGTTGATACATCTCCATCGTTTCTACTTTTCCAAACTCTTTTGAGCTTGTTTTGGACTCTAATTTGCATGATTTGAATGGAACTAACCCGGGCTAATGCTGTTTTCAGCAGTATTGCCATGGTGTTGTTTTTGTGCAGAAATAAAAGTTCTCGGAATGACCTGGAAACTTACGAGGATTTTTTGTGGAATATATAAAAAATACTGGCGCAAGAATTACCCGAAGACACGGAGCCAGGAGCCCATGAGCTGAGGAGGCGCGCCCCCGCTAGGGCGCGCATGGCAGGCTCGTGGGGCCCATGTAGCTCCGCAACCTCCAACTCTATAAAGTCTCTCTTGCCCAGAAAAAATTAATAGATAAGAGTTCATCGCGTTTCACGATACGGAGCCGCCGCCACCTCCGGTTCTTTCTCGGGAGGGCAGATCTGGAGCCCGTTCTCGGCTCCGTAGAGGGGAAATCGACGCCGTCGTCATCATCAACCATCCTTCATCGCCGATTCCATGATGCTCTCCATCGTTCGTGAGTAATCTCATCGTAGGCTTGCTGGACGGTGATGGGTTGGATGAGATCTATCATGTAATCGAGTTAGTTTTGATGGGGTTTGATCCCTAGTATCAACTATGTTCTAAGATTGATGTTGCTACTACTTTGCTATGCTTAATGCTTGTCACTAGGGCCCGAGTGCCATGATCTCAGATATGAACCTATTATGTTTTCATCAATATATGTGTGTTCTTGATCCTATCTCACAAGTTGTAGTCACCTACTATGTGTTATGACCCGGCAACCCCGGAGTGACAATAGCCGGAACCAGTCCCGGAGATGATCATAGTATGAGGAGTTCATGTATTCACTATGTGCTAATGCTTTGTTCCGGTTCTCTATTAAAAGGAGACCTTAATATCCCATAGTTTCCATTAGGACCCCGCTGCCACGGGAGGGATGGACAAAAGATGTCATGCAAGTTCTTTTCCATAAGCACGTATGACTAAATACAAAATACATGCCTACATTACATTGACAAACTGGAGCTAGTTCTATATCACCCTATGTTATAACTGTTACATGATGAATGTCATCCGACATAATTATCCATCACCGATCCTACGCCTACGAGCTTTTCCTATACTGGTCCTTGCTAATTTACTTTACCGCTACTGTTGTCACACTTGCTATACAAATCACTACTGCTACTGTTACCGCCACTATCGTTATTACTACTACTTTGCTACTAAAACTTTGCTGCAGATACTAAGTCTTTCAGGTGTGGTTGAATTGACAACTCAAGTGCTAATACTCGAGAGTATTCTTTGGCTCCCCTTGTGTTGAATCAATAAATTTGGGTTGAATACTCTATCCTCGAAAACTGTTGCGATCCCCTATACTTGTGGGTTACTCAAAAGATATAAGTGAAGTGAAATGAGAATTCTATAAATAAACTATGGAATATATCATACCAGCATGGTGCATAAAATAAAAGGGAAGATACAAAAGACGCTCCAAGATTTACACATATGACATGAATGAAACGAATCCAAAAACATACTGATACTTGTTGAAGAAAGATGGGATGCCTTCCGGAGAATCCCCAAGATTAGTTGCATGAGTCTACTTGTATATTTACTTGAGTTGCCTTGGGAATCACCAAGCTTGAACTCTTTCCTCTCCCCCTTCTCCTCGTATCGGGACCCCCTCGATCTTCGAACACTCCATTCACACAAAACTTAACAGAAGACTCGTAAGATCTGTTAGTATAATAAAGCAAAATACTACTTTAAGTACTGTTACAAACCCATTCATATTTTATATTTGCATTATATCTGATGCATTATGATTTTTCCATGGTTTATACCACCGATAAAATCGATAGTTTCATCAAAACAAGCAAAATAATGCATCAAAAACAGAATCTGTTTTAAACATGACAGTCTGTAGTAATATGAACTTTGACCATACTTATGTAACTCTAAAAATTCTGAAAAAATAGTAAAACGTAAATAATTTGTATGAAAATACTGTGTTAAAATATCAGCTCAATATCACGCTCCAGTAAAAAATGTAAATTCGTGCACTGGAGTCAAAGTTTCTGTTTCAGATTCAGCATTGTTTCTACTCATCTTATGGATAATCCTAAAGGCAAATCTTGGCACAATATTTTACAAAAGTGCACAAAAAAATAAATGACTCTCTAAAACTTCTGGGTTTTCTCCTTGGCAGCACTTTATTTAAAGCCATTAAGCTAGGCATAAAGTGCTCAAGTAATGGATCCACCCGGGTCCCAAGGTATATCATAGCCAATTTTAATTAACAATGATTTGGCATTTAGTAGTGAGGATAAAGTGATATATATCATGCAATAACAAAGTCTAACTCTCTTCCTATGCATCGGCATGTCATAAAAGAACAATTCATGCACATCAAGTATAGGCCAATACATAGCATAAGCAGTTTCTTGCAATTTTGTCGTATTGGAAACATAAAGAGGTGGAGATGTAGTTTATCTCTCATAATAATTGCAAGTAGAAGCCAAAAGCACATGCATATTATATTCATCAAAATTATCATGTGTAGTAGCAAAATGCAACCCATCAATATAATCCTTGATAAGTGCAAACTTCTATGATATAGTGTAGTTGGGAGAATTCAAAAAGATAATAGGACTATCATGTGTGGGTGCAATAGCAACAATTTCATTCTTATCATAAGGAACTATAGCAAGTTCATCTTCATAAGCATAACTCATATTGGCATCATGGCCCCAAGCATAGCAATCATCAAGTTCATCAAAACGGATATTTCAAATGAATCAACGAGATCATAACAATTATCATAGTATTCATCTTTTGGTACACACGAAGGGAAATTAAACAATATATGAGTTGAAGAGTTACTCTCATTAGAAGGTGGGCACACGTAGCTAATCCTCTCTTCCTCCTTTTTTTCTTCTCTCTCCTCCTCATCTTTTTCATCTAACGAGCTCACAATTTGAGCAACTTCCTCTTCCATAGGTTCCTGCAAAATATTATTCTCTTCCAAGGCAGGAGTCATTCCTTCAATAAATTCTTTAACATAGGTATTCGATGCATAGTTTTCATAGCAATATTTAAGTATGGCAAAATTTTCAGATTCATCAAGAGTAGCATCATACTTTTCAATCAAAGAAGCAATTTCATAGGCACCCTTAAAAGGAACAAATTCTTCAATTTGCTCAACATCAAAATAACAATAGGCCTCCTTGGCATAAGAATATAATATTTCATTATCATTAAACACACATTGGTAGGGAAGGTGTTTTTTAGTTTCTTCAGAACAACAAGTAAAATAATAAATCTCACACAAATTCCAAGCATACCAACACAAAGAATTAATTTGATGCCACAAGAGTTTTCCTTTTTGAGATATGCGGTGACGCACATAATGAGCATGCTCATTTAATGATTTTCCCTCAACTAAGCTAGCTGGGTTTTCAGCACGAGCACAAATGGATCGAAGATGATCCAAGTAATATTCTTAGGTAGTAAGGAACACTAGTGGTTCCTCAACTTTTGGAGCAGCAAGTACATCTAATTTTTATGGTATTTTACTTTTCCTACCAATAACTAAAGATAGAAAACAAGAGCACAAAATAAAACTACTTGGTCATAAAGCAAACAAGCACACACGAGAATATTCACCCCATGCTATTGCTCCCCGGCAACGGAGCTAGAAAAAGGTCTTGATAACCCACAAGTGTAGGGGGTCGTTTGTAGCATTTTTGGTAAGTAAGAGTGTCGAACCCAACGAGGAGCTAAAGGTAGAATAAATATTATCTCAAGTTCTACCGACCACCGATACAACTCTATGCACGCTAATGCTTGCTCCACCTAGAATTAGTATGAAACTACTTCACGGGAAGTAAACTAGAAGTACTTTGCAAGAAATAAACTTGGTAGTTATGCAACAAGTTTTTTGTAACGCAATGGAAAGATTGTCCTTAGGCAATTGAATATGATACGATAGATACGTGTCATATGCAATGAGGGAGAGGCATGAGCTAACATACTTTCTCTACTTGGATCATATGCACTTATGATTGGAACTCTAGGAAGCATCCTCAACTACTAAAGATTATTAAGGTCGTGAAACCCAACCATAGCATTAAGTATCAACTCCTCTTTACTCCCATACGCCATAACCTAATTACTCGGGTTAATGCTTGTGTCACTCAAGCAACCAACCATAAATGAATTATGGACGTATTGCAACACCGTGCAGCGGGGATCCCTGTGCTTGCACGACACGGAGGGCACAATAGGGCATCAACATATCAACATACAATTCACATCCATAACATCATAACACTATTAACCCATAGGACAAAAGCGATCTACTCAAACATCATAGGATAGCCAAATATCATTGTGAAATAATCTATGGAGTTGAGCACCATGTTTAAATAGATATTACAGCAGGGAAGAGAGGTGTTACACCGCTACAAAGAGGGGGTAGAGTTGGCGTTGACGGCGGCAAGATTGTTGATGTAGGTCGCCGTCATGATGATTGCCTTGGCGGCACTCCGGTGCCATCGGGAGGGAGGGGAGAGAGAGCCCCCTCCTTATTATTATTCCTTGGCCTACCCCTAAATGGGAGAGAGTTCCCACTCTGGTACATGGCCTCCATGGCGGCGGAGGGGCGGGAGCCCCTCCGAGATTGGATCTCCCTCTCTGTTCTCTTCCGTTTCGCCTTCTCCTCTCGTCTCTGTTTTCTGGCCGAAAATCGTTTCTTATATTCCCGAAGATCCGTAACTCCGATCGGGCTGAAATTTTGAGGGGATTTTTATCCAAAAATTAGCTTCCTTGTGTCCGAAGGAGGGCTCCAACCAACATATGAGGTGAGCACCACCTACCACGCCACACCTCGGCCCCTAGGTGCACCATGGTGTCTTGTGCTCACTTTGGGCTTCCGTTTGCGTCGATTCCACTTCCCAAAATTCAAAACTATTCCAAAAAAATCTTTGTAATTTTTTTATTGTGTTTGGACTTCGTTTGATATGAAATTTCTGCGAAACAAAAAAGGCACAAAAACAGGAACTGGCATTGGGCACTGGATCAATAGGTTTGTCCAATAAATTATATAAATTATTACCAAAGGTATGCGAAAGTTGTATAATATTTTCATGAAACAATAAAAAATTATAGATACGCCGGAGACGTATCACTCACGCGTGGGTGATACGTCCCAAACGTATCTATAATTTAGGCTTGTTCCATGATCTTTTGGGTGACATCGTTATATGTTTTGCTACAGTTTTATATCATTTTACACATATTTGGACTAACATACTAACTCAGTGCACCCGGTGCTAGTTTCTGTCTGTTGATGTCTATTTTGCAAGGGCTTTTACCCAATTTTCCGAAGCCCGAAAAATACCAGAACAAATATATAAAAAATCGGCGAAACAGAAGCTTCCGGATCACCGAAGATGGGTCACGGGCCTCCGAGGCGACCTGCTAGCGCGGCCAGGCCCTAGGCCGTGCTAGGAGACCGTCTGGGTGGGTCCCACCTCCTCTGGTGACCTCCTTTGTCCTATATTTAGAGTCTCGAGAGGAAACCCTTGCAGACTATAGGCAATCGCGAATTTCTCCATCGTTCCGCCGCCGCAGCGCTTCTGAGATCGGGAGCGTCAGGAGACCTCTTCCCGACAGCCTGCCGAAGGGAGAATTGACCTCCGGGAGCTTCTCCGCCATCATGGACGCTTCCCGGACGTGCCGTGAGTAGTCCTCCTTGGACCATGAGTCCATGAC
Source organism: Hordeum vulgare subsp. vulgare (assembly GCF_904849725.1). NCBI lineage: Eukaryota > Viridiplantae > Streptophyta > Magnoliopsida > Poales > Poaceae > Hordeum > Hordeum vulgare. The sequence goes on from NC_058522.1 coordinate 65,984,377, forward strand.
CAGTAGCTATGTGATGTCTTCTCTCCAATCTTGTGCTTCAATGGTTAGTCCTTGTGAGCTGTCCTACATGATCAAGGCATCTATGTAGTTCTCTTGCTATTGCTATGCTCGATTTGTTGGGATCCGACTGATTATGAGATTATGTTCAGATTGTTATGAGTTATATATTTGATTGTCCTTTTATATTATGTTCCTTAGTGATTCATGCATGTTCTCCGTTGCTATTTATTGTTTTGGCCGGGTAGTAGATTGTAACTCCAAGAGGGAGCGTTATGCATGATTGTGGGTTCATGCCCCTCGATGTCCAGCTTGAGTGACAAAAACATGAGACTAGGGTATGTGCTTGTTGCCACCAGGGAGAAAACAATGGTGCTTGTGACCACGGTTGCAAGGATTGTTTACCTTACGCATAGTTCGTTAATGCAGCTGTCCGTTGCTTTGAGTTTACACTTTGGGTGGGGCTCGCAACTTAATACCAACGAGATGTTCTGGATAAATATCTCAAGGTGGATGATTAGTAAGTAGATGCTGATGAATAAACTATCAAGTAGCATAATTAGCATTGAGGTGCGATCATAATTCTGTCTATTACCCAACTGCGATTTGTTTACCCTAGCATAGTTGTTTATCATCTTTTGGGAGGGAGACATCACTAGTGAACATCATGTGACTCCAGTCCATATCACCATCATTGTTTACACCTCCATCATTTACCGCTTTCATTTACTTTTCTGTTGCAATCACTATTACTTTCCCGCTTGTGTTTTGATCCTTTGCAAACTACAAGGCCACAGAGATTGACAACCGCACTGTACTCATTGGGAGCAAAGTTATTTGTTGTGTTTGCAGTTCTGATACGTCTCTGTCGTATCTACTTTTCCGAACTCTTTTGCCCTTGTTTTGGACTCTAATTTGCATAATTTGAAGGGAACTAACCAGGAATAACGCTGTTTTCAGCAGAATTGCCATGGTGTTGTTTTTGTGCAGAAATAAAAGTTCTCGGAATGACCAGAAAATTTACGGAGAATTTTTGTGGAATTAATGAAAAATACCTGCGCAAAGATCCACCGGAGGAGGTGAGCCAGTGGGCCACAAGCCTAGGTGGCGCGGCCACCCCCCTGGCCGCGCCAGGCAGGCTTGTGGGGTCCACGAGGCTCCACCGCCTCCAATCTCAGCTCTATATATTCCGTTTCGCCCGGAAAAAAATTTGGGAGAAGGATTCATCGCGTTTTACGATACAGAGGCGCCGCCACCTCCTGTTCTTCATCTGGAGGGCACATCTAGAGTCCGTTCTGGGCTCCGGAGAGGGGAGATCGTCACCATCGTCTTCATCAACCTTCCTCCATCGCCAATTCCATGATGCTCGTCAACTTTCATGAGTAATCTCATCGTAGGCTTGCTGGACAGTGATGAGTTGCATGAGATCTATCATGTAATCGAGTTAGTTTTGACGGGGATTGATCCCTAGTATCCACTATGTTCTGAGATTGATGTTGCTACTACTTTGCCATGCTTAATGCTTGTCACTAGGGCCCGAGTGCCATGATTTCAGATCTGAACCTATTATGTTGTCGCCAATATATGTGTGTTTTAGATCCTATCTTGCAAGCTGTAGTCACCTACTATGTGTTATGACCCGGCAACCCCGGAGTGACAATAGCCGGAACCACTCCCGGAGATGACCATAGTATGAGGAGTTCATGTATTCACCAAGTGTTAATGCGTTGGTCCGGTTCTTTATTAAAAGGAGAACCTTAACATCCCGTAGTTTCCATTAGGACCCCGCTGCCACGGGAGGGATGGACAATAGATGTCATGCAAGTTCTTTTCCCTAAGCACGTATGACTACATATGGAATACATGCCTACATTAGATTGACGAACGGGAGCTAGTTACTTATCTCTCCGTGTTATAGCTGTTACATGATGAATTACATCCGGCATAATCATCCATCACCGATCCAATGACTACAAGTCTTTTACTACCGGTCCTTGCTATGTTACTTTGCCGCTACTACTGTTGCTGCTGCTACTGTTACTCTCTTGCTACTGCTGTTACTTTGCTGCTACTGGTTACTGTTGCTACTGCTGCTATCATACTACCTTGCTACTGATACTTTGCTGCAGACACTAAATCTTTCAGGTGTGGTTGAATTGACAAGTCAACTGCTCATACTTGAGAATATTCTTTCGCTTCCCCTTGAGTCAAATCAATAAATTTGGGTTGAATACTCTACCCTCGAAAACTGCTCGATCCCCTATACTTGTGGGTCACAAGACATTTTTCTGGTGCCGTTGCCGGGGAAGCACAACTATATTCTCTGAGTCACTTGGGATTGACGTCTGCTGGTCACTATGAGGAATCCGAAAGATCCAAGAACTGAAATCTTGCCCTCAACTACGAGGACAGGTAAGGAACTGCCATCTAGCTCTGCACTTGATTCACCTTCAGTTATGAGTAAGTTTGCCACATCGCCTCCTGCTAGAAATCTTGATATGTCGTCTGTGCTTGATGATGCTACTTCTGCTACCCATGTTGCTTATGATGCTATGCTTGATACTGCTTTGCCTGATGATGCTATGCTTGATACTGCTTTGCCTGATGATGCTATGCTTGATACTGCTTTGCCACTAGGTGCATTCCTTGATGCACAAATTGCTAGAGTTGCTGCTAGATGTGATGATACTTCTGAAACTGCTGATACTTTTGAAGTAGAACGTGCTACTATGCCTGAATTGCCTGTTGTGCCTGAGCATTATGTTATGGAGGGAGAGATAGCTGAGGATTTTCTTGCGTGTAAGGATAGCTATGATGTTGAGAAATTGCTGCTCAATTGGAAAGAAAAATCTCTGAACGCTAGGATGAAATACGACCCAAAGTTTGCTACTTCGCCTATCTTTGTGACAGATAAGGATTATGAATTCTCTGTCGACCCTGAGTTAATCACTTTGGTCGAATCTGATCCTTTTCACGGTTACGAGTCTGAAACGGTTGTAGCCCATCTTACCAAACTGCATGATATAGCCACTCTATTCACTAGTGAGGAAAAGATCCGCCACTACTATATTCTCAAGTTGTTTCCTTTCTCGCTAAAGGATGATGCTAAGACTTGGTTCACTTCCCTTGCTCCTGGTTGTGTGCGTAGCCCCTAGGATATGATCTACTACTTCTCTGAAAAAAATTTCCCTCCCCATAAGAAGCAAGCTGCCTTGCAGAAAATATATAACTTTGCTCAAGCTGAAGAAGAGAGTCTCCCACAAGCTTGGGGGAGGCTCGTCCAGCTACTGAATGTTTTGCGTGATCACCCTCTTGAGAAGAATGAAATACTTGATATCTTCTATAATGGACTTATCGATGCTTCCAAAGACCACCTAGATAGTTGTGCTGGTTGTGTTTTTAGGGAACGAACTGTAGAACAAGCTGAGATTCTACTGAATAACATCTTGTGCAATGAGAATGCTTGGACTATTCCCGAAGCACCTCCTAAGCCGACTCCGAAGAAAAGAGGTATTCTATTCCTCAGTCCTGAAGATATGCAAGAAGCCAAGAAATCTATGCGAGGGAAAGGCATTAAATATAAAGATGTCAAAAATCTACCACCTATCGAAGAGATCCATGGTCTTGATAACCCGATACCGGTAGTAGAAGTAAATTCTCTCTGTAGGTTTGATGAGAGTGATATTCCTTTTGATAAACCTGCTAGCGTATGCCTGGATGAATTTGATAACTTTGTTGCCAAACAACAGAGTTTCAATGATTATGTTAGCAGACAATTAGAACAAAATGCTAGTATGCTTAGTCATTTAAGTGCTTGTGTGGATAGAAACGTCAATGATCTTAAGCTTATGAGTAAACATGCTTCTATGGTTACTACTCAAGTAGAACAACTACTTAAAGCTCAGAATGACTTGCTCAATGAGTTGAATGACAATTCTGTCAGAGTCGTTACTAGAGGCGGTAGAATGACCCAGGAACCTTTGTATCCTGAGGGTCATCCGAAGAGAATTGAACAAGATTCTCAAGGAGTTAGCACTGACGCACCTAGTCATCCTAGAAAGAAGAAGAAAGATGATAGGGATGTGCACGCTAGCAACCCTGTTGCTGCTACACCTGAGAGTCCAAACGATGTCTCTGTTTCTGATGCCGAGACACAATCTGGTGATGAACATGAGCCTAATGATAATATCAATAGTGATGTTCATGAAGATGTTCAACCTAGCAATGAAAAGGATGTGGAGATTGAACCTGTTGATCTTGATAACCCACAACCTAAGAATAGAAGATACGATAAGAATGACTTCACTGCTAGGAAGCATGGTAAAGAAAGGGAACTATGGGTTCAGAAACCCATGCCCTTTCCTCCCAAACCATCCAAGAAAAATGATGATGAGGATTTTGAGCGATTCGTTGAAATGATCAGACCTGTCTTTCTGCAAATGCGTTTGACAGATATGCTCAAAATGTCTCCGTATGCTAAGTACATGAAGGATATTGTGACTAATAAGAGGAGGATACCTGAGGTTGAGATTTCCACCATGCTTGCTAATTATACCTTCAAGGTTGGAACTCCTAAGAAACTAGGTGATCCCGGTGTGCCCACTATACCTTGCTCCATTAAAGGTAACTACGTTAGAACTGCTTTATGCGACCTTGGAGCCGGTGTTAGTGTTATGCCTCTCTCTCTTTATCATAGACTTGAACTGGATAAGATGACACCCACTGAAATATCTCTGCAAATGGCCGACAAATCAACTGCTTTCCCTATCGGCATTTGCGAGGATGTGCCTGTTGGGGTTGCTAACGTCACCATCTTAACATACTTTGTTATCTTGGATATTCCCGAGGACGATGCCATGGCGCTCATCCTCGGAAGACCCTTTTTAAACACTGCAGGGGCTGTTATAGATTCCAACAAAGGCAATGTCACTTTCCATGTCAACGGTAATGAGCATACGGTGCACTTTCCGAAGAAACAATATCGAGTACATTGCATCAATGCTATCGAAAAAACTTCATCGATTCTTATTGGGGGCTTTGAATGCCCTATACCTCATGTCAAGATGAAGTATGATTTGCTTGTTGGGGAGATACATATCCCCATTGAGGTGACCTAGTGACTATTCGGAAATTCTCCATTCTCTTTTGCGATTCGAAAAGGTTTGTCGAGGAGACTTGATCAACCTCATTGACGGATTTCTTTTGATGACCATGAGATGGATGAATCGAGGAGTCACGAACCTGTGTTCCAAGATTTCACCTTCGGTTGCTTAGAAGAAAAATGATAGGTTTAGTTTATTTTCCCCGTTTTCTGTTTTAGCGTCCGGTAGAAAAGTACCCCGAAAATAAAAGTTCTCCGAACATCCTGAAAATCAAGTATGATTTTTTCTGGAATTTTTGAAAAATTCTGAGACAAAGAGCTTGTTTGGGGGCTGCATCAGTGGGACACAAGCCCTTGAGGCGCGGGCACCCCCTGGCCGCGCCACCCAGGATTTTGGGGCCCACAGGCACCCCCTCCACTCATTCTTGCTCTCATCTGGTTCTCCTACCTCCAGAAAAAATCGTTTCGCAGCTCAAAACCGTGTTCTTGCTCCTCTTGCTGGGATTTTCGATCTCTTTTCTCAAAGCACCGTTCTCTGAACTGCTTTGGGGAAATTACTCCTTGGTAAGTGACTCCTGCATTGGTCCAATTAGTTTTTGCTCTAGTGCCTTATACTCCGCGTATTTTTGCTGCCTTAGGGACCATGTTCTTGAGCTTTGCATGCTGATTTTAGCTGGTCCCAAGTAGTTTTGATGCGTAATATGGCCTCTAGGTACTTGTGGGAGTAGTTTCTATGAGTTTCGTTGAGCCTTCTTCACTTTTCCTTAGAATCACTAAAAAATTCAGAGATAGAAAAGGGAGAAGATGAGGAGGTTCTTAAGAGGCCCTTCAAGCCGTGACCCCAAGGATGATGGGAGTGAGAAGAAGCCCAAGTATCTGGTCCCTCGAGTCGCAGAAGTTCGAGCTTGCGAGTGGCCAAGCGACGTGTTCTTACGCACCGCTAGAATTTATGAGGACTTTTATCACTTGGTGGAAAACGCAGGCCTTACCGCCTTCGTTGAAGATAAGTGTCCGCAATACCTCCTCCTCACTAATATCTTCGTACAAAGCTTTAACTTCTATCCGAGGAAGAATCCTCCTATGGTTGAGTTCAAACTTTATGATATCCCCCAGCGCATGTCACTCCAAGATGTTTGCAATATTTGCAAATTATCTTACGTTGGGGATATTCATGAACCTCGTCCATGGGACTTGGAAGCTTTCATCGATACAATTGTTGTAGGAGAGGAGAGAGGAGTGTCTTGCGCTAGAGCTGCTAGCATTCATTTTCCCGCGCTTCGGTACTTCTCACTTTTTGTGGGAAAATGTTTGATTGGCCGTGGGAAAGCTGGGTCACTTAGTTCCCCATATCTTGCGGTCTTGCACGAAGCCCTTTATAACGATAAAACTTATAGCTTGGGCGCCATAGTAGCTCAACGGTTGAACATGAACCGTTCTAAGGGCATTGTCTATGGAGCTATCTATGCTACTCGTCTTGCTAGACACTTTGAGATACCTATTAGACTGGAAGAGGAACAAGAGATTCTTCTTCCCAAGAGATATCTAGATTATGATAGCATGGTTCGCCATGACTTTATTGATACAGATATAAATAGAAGGATGATTTATAACCTGGTATTTTGTCAGGGTACTCGTGAGACTATTACTTTGCCTGCTCCTTCTTTGTTCAATCTTCATGCAGGAAGGTACATTACTATTCCCTCGGACATCTACGCATATTGGGGCCTAGCCCAATGCTACTGCAACAAAAGACCTTCCAACGGCGCGAGAAATAGGAGTGTTGCTTGATACTCCTCAGCAACGGCACCAGGAAACCTTCAGCTGTGGCTACGCCTTAAGGGACTTCCTAGGCAAGTATGCAAAGGATTTCCCCCGTGGCCTTGGAGCCTTGCGTTGGTGTTCCCTCGAAGCGGAAAGGGTGATGTAGCATAGCGGTGGTAAGTATTTCCCTCAGTTTGAGAACCAAGGTATCAATCCAGTGGAGGAGTATCTCAAGATCCTGCACAAACACAAAAGCTTGCTCCCAACGCTATGAAGGGGTTCTCAATCCCTTATAGATTGTTTGCCAAGTGAGAACTGAAAGCAACAAAGTAACAAAGCAAAGTAAAAGCGGAGGTGTAAACGATGGATGTGAATAGACCCGGGGGCCGTAGTGTTTACTAGTGGCTTCTCTCATGAAAGCAAGTAGACGGTGGGTGAACAAATTATTGTCGAGCAATTGATAGAACCACGGGAAGTCGTGACGATATCTATGCAATGATTATATCTATAGGCATCACGTCCAAAACAAGTAGACTGATACTTTTTGCATCTACTACTATTACTCCACACGTCGACCGCTATCCAGCATGCATCTAGTGTATTAAGTCCATAAGAATAGAGTAACGCCTTAAGCAAGATGACATGATGTAGAGGGATAATCTCAAACCAATGATAAAAACCCCATTTTTTACCCTTGATGGCCAACTACTTGATGTGTGCCTTGCTGCCCCTACTGTCACTGGGAAGGTCACCACATGGCAGAACCCAAAACCAAGCACTTCTCCCATTGCAAGAATCATAGATCTAGTTGGCCAAACAAAACCCAAGACTCGGAGAGACTTACAATGATATCAAATCATGCATATAAGAAATCAGCAAAGACTCAAAAATATATATCATAGATAATCTGATCACAAATCCACAATTCATCGGATCTCGACAAGCACGCTGCCAAAGAAGATTACATCGGATAGATATCCATGAGGATCATGGAGAACTTTGTATTGAAGATCCAAGAGAGAGAAGAAGCCATCTAGCTACTAACTACGAACCCGTAGGTCTGAAGTGAACTACTCACGAGTCATTGGAGGGGAGATGATGATGATGAAGAAGCCTTCCAACTCCAAAGTCCCCTCTGACAGGGCGCCGGGAAGGGTCTCCAGATGAGATTTCGCGGAAACGGAAGTTTGCGGCAGCGGAAAAGTATTTTCGAGGCTCCCCTGATTTTTTGCTGAATATTTGGGAATATATAGGCCAAGGATCTAGGTCAGGGGGCGGCCAGGGAGGCCACAATCCCTCACACCGCCGCCTCCCCCTGGTGGCGGAGTGGGAGCTTGTGGGCTCCCTGGAGCCCACCTGGCTTGGCCCAAAGGCCCCCTGATCTTCTTCCGTTTGGGAAAAAATCATTTCGGGGTTTTTATTCCGTTTGGACTCCGTTCCAAAATCAGATCTGAAAAGAGTCAAAAACACAGAAAAAACAGGAACTCGCACTTGGCACTAAATTAATAAGTTAGTCCCAAAAAATATATAAAAAGGTACATAAAACATCCAAAGAAGACAAGATAACAGCGTGAAACCATCAAAAATGATAGATACGTTTGAGACGTATCACCCAACCACAGGTGCCCGTGCCCGAGCCACCAGTCGAGTACCAGATGCCAGTTTATCAGTGGGAGCCAGAGGAGCTCACACAGTAGTGGCATCCTCAGTCCACTCCGGAGTATCCCGGAGCTGGTTATTTCCCTCCTTGGGACTAGACCAACTTAGGCCAAAAGCCTAAGCTTGGGGGAGTACGTGTTCTCACCGACTTTACATTCTTGCTTATGCTTTCACTTTGTTAGCCGGTGTTCACACTTTGCCACTATATAATCCATGTTAGTTTATTTCTTTTTCTCGTTTTCTTTTCGTGTGTCTGTCTAGTTTGAAAAAAACCAAAAAGATTTTCTTTTTCTTCTTTTGCTTGTTGGGAGGTTTCCGTGTAAATAGTTTTCTTTTTCTTTGGGGTCAAGGTAGAAGATAATGGTTACAATGTTTAGTGGCTCTCGCATGCATATCTGTTTATCTGTTAAAGAGCCATGTTACTTTGCCTTCTCCTTTGTGTTTGCCTGCAGATTCCAGCTTTAGTCCAATGCACGAGCACGCTTATTATTGTTCACATCGTTCGGTCGTGCAAGTGAAAGGCAATAATGACGATATATGATGAAGTGACTGAGCCTGGAAAAGCTGGTATGAACTCGATCTATTTTGTTTTTGTTAATATGACTAGCTCATCATGCCTGATTCAGCTTTGTTGTGAGAGAAATATGTTTGCAATGACAACTTAGAGATCATAGTTGCTTATGCCATGCTTACTTAGCTAGTAGCTTATAATGGTTTGTCTTGGATGCCCACATGAATTTTGAGATGACTGTGTTGTAGTATGATAGGATGGTATCCTCCTTTGAATGATTCAAGTGGCTTGGCTTGGCGCATGTTCACGCATGTAGTTGAAACAAAATCAACATAGCCTCTATGATATTCATGTTCATGGTGATTTATGTCCTACTCATGCTTGCATTCAATGTTAGTTAATCTCAATGCATTTTGATGACTGTTGTCGCTCTCTAGTTGGTCGCTTCCCAGTCTTTTACTAGCCTTCACTTGTACTAAGCGGGAATACTGCTTGTGCATCCACTCCCATAAACCCAAAGTTGTTCCATATGAGTCCACCATACCTACCTATATGCGGTATCTACTTGCCGTTCCAAGTAAATTTGCATGTGCCATTCTCTAAATCTTCAAGAAATAATCCGTTTTGCATGCCCGAACCGCTCATGTGGTGACAGGGGGCTATCAGTATATTCCGTGCTAGGCGTGTTATCCTCGATACGTGTTTATTCACTATCATTCACGAGAAAGGGGCCGATAATTGGAATTCCCAGTTCCATGCTCAAATCGAAAAGATAATTGCAAACAAAACTTCCCCAAGATTGATGTTGGGATGGACGGTGCCCGAGGATTCGGCTAGCCATGGAGTGTGATTGATTGGTGGTGGGGGAGTCAAAACTTTACTTTTCTGTTTGGGAACCGCCAATCGCATATGTAGCATGGAAGATGGTGAGAACTCTTAGTCATTGCGTTGACAATGAAAGCATGCCACCCAAAATTATTATCTCTGTTTTCAAAGCTTGAGCTCTGGCACCTATGCAAATCAATGCTTCCCTCTGCGAAGGGCATGTCTACTTATGTTCCTGTTGAGTCATCCTCCTCTTATAAAAGCACCAGTTAGAGAGCACCTGTGTCATCTTTATGCTTTGCTTTTACCTGTGTTGAGTATGACTGTGACTGGATCTTCTTTGCCATGAATTACAATGTTTAGTCAGCCCTTGGTCTTTGAAGGTGCTCTGCATTTATGTTTTGCGGTCTCAGAAAGAGCTACCGAGATACCATCTGTTCGTACTGCTTCATGATTGTTTTGATTGAAGTGTTGACATTTGAGGCTTATTATGCCATTGATATGAGTTTACCGTGAGACCTAGATGTCATTTGCTTATGTGGTTAGCTTGCGATCTTGCTGAAATTCTGGTTGTGAGTTAGACATAGTTGCAACAACAAGATCAAACAGAGTTCGTGAAAGTTTTTTTTGTCTCTTTCAGTTTGTCAACTGAATTGCTTGAGGGCAAGCAAGGCTTTAAGCTTGGGGGAGTTGATACGTCTATGTCGTATCTACTTTTCCGAACTCTTTTGCCCTTGCTTTGGACTCTAATTTGCATGATTTGAAGGGAACTAACCCGGACTAACGTTGTTTTCAGCAGAATTGCCATGGTGTTGTTTTTGTGCACAAATAAAAGTTCTCAGAATGACTTGAAAATTTACAGAGATTTTTTCTGGAATTAATGAAAAATACCTGCGCAAAGATCCACTGGAGGAGGTGAGCCAGTGGGCCACAAGCCCAGGTGGCACGGCCACCCCCTCGCCGCGCCAGGCAGGCTTGTGGGGCCCACGAGGCTCCACCGCCTCCAATCTCAGCTCTATATATTCCGGTTCGCCCGAAAAAAATCAGGGAGAAGGATTCATCGCGTTTTATGATACGGAGGCGCCGCCACCTCCTGTTCTTCATCTGGAGGGCAGATCTGGAGTCCGTTCTGGGCTCCGGAGAGGGGAGATCGTCGCCATCATCATCATCAACCTTCCTCCATCACCAATTCCATGATGCTCTTCACCGTTCGTGAGTAATCTCATCGTAGGCTTGCTGGACGGTGATAAGTTGGATGAGATCTATCATGTAATCGAGTTAGTTTTGACGGGGATTGATCCCTAGTACCCAATGTGTTCTAAGATTGATGTTGCTACTACTTTGCCATGCTTAATGCTTGTCACTAGGGCCCGAGTGCCATGATTTCAGATCTGAACCTATTATGTTGTCGCCAATATATGTGTGTTTTAGATCCTATCTTGCAAGGTGTAGTCACCTAGTATGTGTTATGACCCGGCAACCCTAGAGTGACAATAGCCGGAACCACTCCCGGAGATGACCATAGTATGAGGAGTTCATGTATTCACCAAGTGTTAATGCATTGGTCCGGTTCTATATTAAAAGGAGAACCTTAATATCCCATAGTTTCCATTAGGACCCCGCTGCCACGGGAGGGATGGACAATAGATGCCATGCAAATTCTTTTCCCTAAGCACGTACGACTACATACGGAATACATGCCTACATTAGATTGACGAACGGGGGCTAGTTACTTATCTCTCCGTGTTATAGCTGTTACATGATGAATTACGTGTGACATAATCATCCATCACCGATCCAATGCCTACGAGTCTTTTACTACTGGTTCTCGCTATGTTACTTTGCCACTACTACTGTTTCTGCTGCTACTGTTACTCTGTTGCTACTGTTGTTACTTTGCTGCTACTGGTTACTGTTGCTACTTCTGCTATCATACTACCTTGCTACTGATACTTTGCTGCAGACACTAAATCTTTCAGGTGTGGTTGAATTGACAACTCAATTTCTAATACTTGAGAGTATTCTTTCGCTTCCCCTTGAGTCGAATCAATAAATTTGGGTTTCATACTCTACCCTCGAAAACTGCTGCGATCCCCTATACTTGTGGGTCATCAAGGTCCACGTCTTCTGCTAGCGCCAGGGTGAAAGACACCTACTTGTTGAGCCTAGGAGTCCTCTTGGTTCGATAAACCTTACAATCTCCATGTAAGGGAAATCTGTTGCTGACTACATCTCCACCTTCCACTTGGGGTAACCAACGAGGGTTGAGAAGTATATCCATCAACCTGTCATCAAGCAAATTTCTGGCGCCGTTGTCGGGGACTCCAGTCTTCAATATAGGGGAGCTGCACGCTATCTTTCACCTTTGCTTTTTAGTCTTGTTAGGTTGCTTTTTAGTTTTTTGCTTTAGAGTCTTATATCGAAAACCACAAAAAAATTAGTTACTTTGCTTTTACTTGTCAAGCATGTTAAGGTTTGATGCTTGGAAGGAATCTGAGGCCCTAGATTTCTATCAAAGGAATGGAGAAAATATGAAGGAAGCATGGGATAGAATTTCTGAAGCACACAAAAGAATTATTCCTTGGATATCTATCAAAATTGTGCTTAGAAATTTTTATCATGATATCTTTATATGGTGCAAACACTCTCTTGATATTATAGCTAAAGGAGATTTTTTAGAGTGTAATGAGGCAAGAGCTCTGGATACTATACATGGAGCTATCTAATAATCTTGTTTATAGTCATGGTTATGACACTATTATAGATGGACTTGCTACTATTGAAGGGAAAATAGATGCTCTAGATTTAAGAGAAAGATAGATGATGACTCGGAACCTTTTGTTAGAATTAGCATCTCTAACCAAGACTTCCTTGCTTATTGTGATATTGGGTCCATGGTTTCCACTATGCCAAAAGTTGTTTATGATTCTCTCTGGTTAGACATGGAATTCTTTTCATCTTATCATGAACATGCTAATGGTGATATTTATGAAATCCAGGGAAAGGTAAAAGATGTCCAGGTTACATTCTCTAAAAGGAATGTAACGGTTGATTTCTTCATCATGAAGCCCAACAAAGGGAATATAGTGCTTGGAAGGGATTTCCTCCGAGCCATGAAAGGCTTCATTGATATAGGTAAAGGACACATACGCTTACGTGGGAAAGCAAAAGGTACGTACCCGTTCCCTAGGAAAAAAAGTATGAACTTGTTGAGGATCCGTTTGAAGGTTTTGATGATTCCAATGACTTTGGTGAATTTTGATCCTCCTTTTTGCATCATGCCTAGCTCAAAGGCATAAAAGAAAGCGCTTGTTGGGAGGCAACCCAAATTGTTTTTACTTTCTGTTTTAGTGGTCTTAATTCTTGTTACTACTGTAGCAACATTATTGTATCTTTATTTTTAAGCTTTGTGCCAAGTTATAGCCTCCGATATCAAAAAGTTCAAAAGCTGTGACATGCTGTCCAGAAACAGAGTCTGTCTGCTTGACGGAAAATTCGCCAAAAATCACCACGTCATCTTTTTGATCTCATATTTTTCGACAGCATGCTCTATATAATTCCCTTTCTAGCATCTGTTCTGAGTTTTTTTTATTTGAGTTGCAGAAGTGCCCCGAATAAATTATTTACTACCTTGTGTTCTCTTTTTCACAAATTCTGCCATGTTTTGCGTTTTCATTGTTTTGCAAATCCTAAGCTTACTTTTTATTTACAAAAACCTTTTGGACATCATGATAAGCAGTAGCTTTTCATGAAAATCTTTATTTCTAGCAGGTAATGAATTATTTTATTAAGGGTACTAACCGCTCTAATCAGCTTATGATGAGTTTCGTATGAAGGGAGTTTTCAAGTATGCGATGGGAGAGATGATGAAATAAGATACAAGAGTGTCAAGCGCTCAAGCTTGGGATGCCCCCATGCACCCCAAGAAATATTCAAAGGAGACTCAACCGTCTAAGCTTGGGGATGCCCCCGTGCATCCCCTTCTCTATCAACAATCATCAGTTCGTCCATCTCCGTGCTATATTTTTATCACTTCATATGATATGTGCTATGCTTGGAGCGTCTCGCTGTTTACTTTTTAGTTTGTTTTAGTTTTGCTTGCTGTTCATAACAAGTCGGAACCTAGCCTACCTTGTTTGGGAGAGAGACATGCTCCATTCCACTCTAGAACACAACATAGGTTTTCATGCTTATCTTTTTGTGTGTTCTTCATCTTTTCGTTGCTACTGTCATGCTTAGCTCTTAGTTTTCATGCTTATCTTTTTAAGAGCTTTGATTTAAGTTGCCTCTGGAACTCTCTTGAGTTATCATGCTTATCCGGTTTAGAGAGTTGGCTCGTTGCACTGAGTTGTGTGTCTTGCATGAGTAGGTAATTGAGGTTGCTATTTAAGTATAGTAGTAACTTGCAATAGTTTTGAGGTATTGGTTTGAGTAATGTTTGGACTATTGGTGCCAAGAGCTTGAGCCCATTTGCAATAGGTGTCGTATTTTGGGAAATATGTGTGTTTTTCAAAAACTAAAAATTAGTTGACAACTCTAGCTACTAAATTGATAGCTAACCTCTCGAGGGGTTGGAATATATAGAGTACCCTCACGTTACCATGAGTCGAGGATGCGCAAGGATAACCAAACCCCCAAACACTCCTCCTCGGGGTACTTGTCTGTTTGTGAATTTCCTAACTAGATAGAGAGTTACCGATAATAAGTGTGTGAGTTCTTCAGACTAATGTGAGTATTCGATTGTTGGCACTTCCACCATCCATATTTTGCTAGCCTCTTCGTACCGTGCATTGCCCTTTCTCACATCGAGAGTTGGTGCAAACTGCGCCGGTGCATCCAAACCCATGACATGATACGCTCTGTCATACATAAGCCTCATTATATCTTTCCTCAAAACAACCACCATACCTACCTACTAAGGCATTTCCATAGCCTTTGCGATATACATTGCCATGCAACATCCACCATCTCATGACTTGATCTTCATGTCATACATGCTTTTGCTTGATCGTAGAGCCGCATGCTACTTAGTACTTGCCCTTATTACTGCTACATGACGCGCTAGTATCACTGCATATCCTGCTACACTGGTAGAGGCATACATTTGCATACATCATGATAGTTTTCACTTGTCTTTATGTTAAGTACTTCTTATAAAGTGTGATGATTTTTCTTTTATTCATGTAAAACATAGAGTGTTTCCCTTAAGAGAGGAAAAGATCCCAAAGTGGACAAAACAAAAGATCCCAAAGAGGACAAATGAGAGATAAAAAGAAAGTGCCAAAGAGGCCACACAAAAATAAAAATAAAAATAGAAAAAGAAAAAGAAAAAGAAATAAAAAGAGAGTAAGGGGCAACACTCTATTCCTTTTGAAAGATCCACATTCGTACTCCATTGCTATATTGGTACTGCATAGAGATTATCGTTCATGCATAACTATGTGGCGACCCTTACACTAGAACTTGGTTTGCATATTCCAATGATGAGCCTCCTCAAATGAGCTCTAGGTATTCATGAGCAAATAAGTTGGATGCACCCCCACTAGCTCCATTGGAGAGCTTACCTTAGCTCATATGTGCATCCGTTACATGGCAATCCCTACTCCTCACTTCATATCTATCATTTGGCTTTCTCTCGCCTATGGTTGTCCTCATTGATGTGAGCCTTTCACACCTTTTTGTATTCCTTCCCCATCATTATTCTATTTTTCATCCTAAGTGCCATCATATCTTGCTTACGCTCATCCATTGCATGAGTGCTCAAAGCCGAAAGGGAGAGGATCATTTTGACTTGTGCCTCACTACTGGTCTGGGGATGAGTCAAAATTAGATTTTGAAGGAGACTAAGTGTGAAGTTTTAGTAGATTCAGTTCTCAATTAAAAAATATTTTATGTTCTAAACCCATCTCCCACTTTTGCACGCAAACACCATTTGGAGACATTCGAGTCACAGACAGCGAGAGCTCTTGCACCTTTATGTTCTTACTTTGTTAAACTCAATACTAGATATAGACTCTCGCTTGTTATTGTTTTGACTTGATTTGCATATCTCACTTGCTTTACTTTGAAGTTCTTATATGTGTGTTAGCATGTCACCACATAAATTATTGTGTTATCATTTATCTACTCGAGGACGAGCAGAAATTAAGCTTGGGGATGTTGAAACGTCCCAAACGTATCTATAATTTCTTCTTGTTCCATGATCTTTTGGGTGACATTGTTATATGTTTTGATACACTTTTATATCATTTTACACATATTTGGACTAACTTACTAACTCAGTGCACCCAGTGCCAGTTTGTGTCTGCTCATGTCTATTTTGCACGGGCTTTTACCCAATTTTACGAAGCCCAAAAAATTCCAGAAAAAATATATAAAAAATCAGCGAAACAGAAGCTTGTGGGTCACCGAAGATGGGCCACAGGGGGGCCACGGGCCTCCCAGGCGACCTGCTGGCGCAGCCAGGCCCTAGGCTGCGCCAGGAGGCCGCCTGGGTGGGTCCCACCTCCTCCGGTTCCCTCCTTTGGCGTATATTTAGAATCCCGAGAGGAAACCCTTACAGACTATCGGGAATCAGGAATTTCTCCATCGTTCCGCCGCCACAGCGCTTCCGAGATCGGGAGCGTTAGAAGACCTCTTCCCGGCACCCTACCGTAGGGAGGATTGATCTCCGGGAGCTTCTCCACCGCCATGGACACTTCCCGGACGTGCCGTGAGTAGTCCTCCTTGGACCATGAGTCCATGACCAGTAGCTATGTGATGTCTTCTCTCCAATCTTGTGCTTCAATGGTTAGTCCTTGTGAGCTGCCCTACATGATCAAGGCATCTATGTAATTCTCTTGCTATTGCTACGCTCGGTTCGTTGGGATCTGATGGATTATGAGATTATGTTCAGATTGTTATGAGTTATATATTTGATTATCCTTTTATATTATGTTCCTTAGTGATTCATGCATGTTCTCCGTTGCTATTTATTGGTTTGGCCGAGTAGTAGATTGTAACTCCAAGAGGGAGCGTTATGCATGATTGTGGGTTCATGCCCCTCGATGTCTAGCTTGAGTGACAGAAACATGAGACTAGGGGATGTCCTTGTTGCCACTAGGGAGAAAACAACGGTGCTTGTGACCACAGTTGCAAGGATTGTTTACCTTACGCATAGTTCTTAATGCACTTGTATGTTGCTTTGAGTTTACACTTTGGGTGGGGCTCACAACTTAATACCGGCGAGATGTTCTGGATAGATATCTCAAGGTGGATGATTAGTAAGTAGATGCTGATGAATAAACAGTCTACTTGTCTTGGTGTACTGCCCATTACTATTGAATCTCTAACTATCAAGTAGCATAATTAGCATTGCAGTGCGAGCATAATTCTGTCAATTGCCTGCTACCTCTTGATCTTCCATTGGTTTTTCCCTTGAATAGGAAAGGGTGATGCAGCACAGTAGCAGTAAGTATTTCCCTCAGTTTGAGAACCAAGGTATCAATCTAGTAGGAGTATCAATGTGAGGCACCAATGTACCTGCGCAAAAACAAACAAACTTGCACCCAACGCTATAAAGGGGTTGTCAATCCCTTCACGGTTATTTGCAAGGTGAGATCTGAAGTTGAAAAGTGCAACAAAGTAATCTTGTGGAACTGAAAATATGATGTGAAGTAGACCCGGGGGCCATAGTGTTCACTAGATGCTTCTCTCATGATAGCAAGTATTACAGTGGGTGAACGAATTACTGTCGAGCAATTGATAGAATCGCGCAAAGTCATGATGATATCTAAGGAATGATCATACATATAGGCATCACGTCCGAGACAAGTAGACCAATACTTTCTGCATCTACTACTATTACTCCACACATCGACCGCCATCCAGCATGCATCTAGTGTATTGAGTTCATTACAAACAGAGTAACGCCTTAAGCAAGATGACATGATGTAGAGGGATAAATTCGTGCAATAGATTTGAACCCCATCTTTTTACCCTTGATGGCAACAACACGATGCGTGCCTCGCTACCCCTTCTGTCACTAGGTGAGGACACTGCACGATATGAACCCAAAACCAAGCACTTCTCCCATTGCAAGAATTATAGATCAAGTTGGCCAAACGAAACCCACAACTCGAAGAGAATTACAAGGATACGAAATCATGCATATAAGAGATCAGAGGAGACTCAAATAATATTCATAGATAATCAGATCATAAATCCACAATTCATCGGATCTCGACAAACACACCGCTAAATAAGGTTACATCGGATAGATCTCCATGAAGATCATGGAGAACTTTGTATTGAAGATCCAAGAGAGAGAACAAGCCATCTAGCTACTAGCTATGGACCCGAAGGTCTGTGGTGAACTACTCACGCATCATCGGAGAGGCAATGATGTTGTTGAAGAAGCCCTCCGTGTCCGAATCCCCCTCCGACAGGGCACCCGAACGGTCCCCAGATGGGATCTTGCGGAGACAGAAGCTTGCGGCGGCAGAAAAGTATTTTCGTGGCTCTCTCTGGTGGTTTTGGATTTTTAGAGAATTTATAGGCGAAAGAGGTAGGGCAAAGGAGCCACGTGGGGCCCACAAGCCTGCTAGGCGCCCCCAGGCCGCGGCTAGGGGGCTTGTGACCTCCCCCGAGGTCCTTTGCCTAGGTTCTCAAGTTCCCTGTGTATCTTTTGTTATGGAAAAAATCACCCCGCAAGTTTTATTCTGTTTGGACTCCGTTTAATATTCTTCTCTAAAAAGGTCATAAACACGGAAAAACAAAAACTGGCACTTGGCACTGAGTTAATAGGTTAGTCCCAAAAAAGATATAAAATAGGATATTCATGCATATAAAACATCCAAAGTTGACAAGATAATAGCATGGAACCATCAAAAATTATAGATACGTTGGCGACATATCATTGCCCAACTGTGATTTGTTTACCCTAGCATAGTTGTTTTCGTCTTTTGGGAGAGAGACATCACTAGTGAACATCATGTGACTCCGGTCCATATCACCATCATTGTTTACATCTCTATCATTTACCGTTTCCATTTACTTTTCCGTTGTAATCACTATTACTTCCCCGCTTGTGTTTTGATCCTTTGCAAACTACAAGGCCGGAGAGATTGACAACCTCTATGTACTCGTTGGGAGCAAATTTATTTGTTGTGTTTGCAGGTCCACATCTTCTGCTAGCACCAGGGTGGAAGACACCTACTTGTTGAGCCTAGGAGTCCTCTTGGTTCGATAAACCTTTCAGTCTTCGTGTAAGGGAAATCTGCTGCTGACTACATCTCCACCTTCCACTTGGGGTAACCAACGAGGGGCGAGAAGTATATCCATCAAATCGTCATCAGTGGGGGGCACACGTTGTGCCAGGTGGTGCCAGGGGGTGTGCCAGCGGGCATAGATGAGGAGGCTTCGCCCTTTTGTGCTAAGGGAGCTCGGCCACTACCAGTCCCCACAGAAATCCCTATAAGCTTCCCCCATGGGTGCAAGAATACCAAGACCAGGGGCACACCAGGGCGGAGGTCATCCCCGAGCCCACCAGTATGTCACGACATGAATCTTTTGCAGATGAAGACCACTTTAGTCACGGTAGGGCACCGTTGTGTCCCGTTTCGAACTAGCCATTGTGGCAACCCGTCCCGTCGGGTGTGTTTTCGGGGAAAGAGAACCGGGCTAGTATAAGAGAGGGCAGTTGGCCACCGTAGAGAGGGACCGAAAAAGAGAAATATAGCAAGATCACGCCATTGTACTCTCTCTCACCCTCAAGCAATTCAACCAAGCAGGAATAGGGTCTTACACTGCAAGGTGGCCTGAACCTGGGCAAACTGTCATGTCCACTGTTCTTCTTCCTTGATTCGAACGCGCCTGGGTGTTGTTGTGAGGATGCGGAGTAGAGTGGGGCGAGAGATTCTGCGCACCCTAGAGTTCGAACTTCCTTGGTTCCCCCGAGCCCTAATTCCGACAACTAATTTTCTTGTGACTATACGCAAGTGAATGCCATTGCAAATTTGGTTTAACCATCATAAGTGCCCCTACAAATGTGGAGAAACATTGAAGAATTCAGTGTGCCATACTAGAAGGATTAGGTGAAGAACTGGATCGTGAAGACTTAGTCTTTTTGAAAGTGCAAGCTATTGGCTAGAGGGGGGTGAACGGGAGATTTTAGAAAATTCTTCAAAGACGCGGAAGCGAAATAGTACGAGGAAATACTAGGTAGAAGTACAACTACCGTGTGCATGCACTCAATGACAAGACAAAGTCATCTAGACAGAGGATAGCATGCATACAAGATAACAATATAAGTAAAAGAGGCAAGCATATAAGCATACACACTCAAGTACTCCTAGGATGAAGACAAAACAAAACATGGAAGGACTCAGCTACACACAAAAAATTCACAAAGAGATAAAATCTTCAACATAAATGGACTGGATGTAAAGGGGTTTAAGAGATGTAAATGATTCCTCGATGAAGATAATGATTTGTTTTACCAGTTCTAGTTGTTGTCAGAACTCTACGTATCATTAGAGAGGCTTGAGGTTTACCTCATAAGACACCAAGTATTCACCTTATTCTCCTTGAGCTAAGAACACTTAGACCTCGCCCAATCACTCGCAGTAAGTCTTCAAGGTAGACTTTCAAGCCCTTCATTGACTCATTCTATGGCACTCCACAATTTCTTCTTGGATGCTCAGACCATGACGCCTAACCGTCCGGAAGATCACAATATTCAAAGGGAGTAAGTCATCGGATCACACATAACACATTCTTAAGTGATGCCCAATAACTTTGCCTCTAGGTTTTTGACTTTTATCTCACTTGGGATTTTCTGAGATTATTCGGAGGGTGCGTTGCTCCAGATGGAACAAGCCATGTTATCACTCAAAACAGCCAACCAATGGGGGATCTATTTACCATCTTATATTATTTCTTGTTTGGAAAAGTTTGGAGCAAGCATACTTTGTTTGTGAGATGGAGTGTGACGATAGAGAATGCCACATTATTAACCAAATTGTTCATTGTTCCTTCCTTTTTTTACCCCTTTCTACCAAATCATGCATACCAATGATGACCCACAAGTATAGGGGATCTACCGTAGTCCTTTCTATAAGTAAGAGTGTCGAACCCAACGAGGAGCAGAAGGATCTGACAAGTGGTTTTCAGCAAGGTATTCTCTGCAGGCACTGAAATTATTGGTAACAAGTAGTTGTGTGGTAAGATGATTCGTAGAAAGAAGCAAGAAACAATAGTAACAATGGTGCAGAAAAGTGTCCCAGTCCCTTTTGTAGCAAGGGACAAGCCTGGACAAACTCTTATAGGAGGTAAAGTGCTCCCGAGGACACACGTGAATTTCTGTCAAGCTAGTTTTCATCATGTTCATATGATTCACGTTCGCTACTTTGATAGTTTGATATGTGGGTGGACTGGTGCTTGGGTGCTTCCCTTACTTGGACAAACCTCTCGCTTATGATTAACCCTTCTCGCAAGCATCCGCAACTACAGAAGAAGAATTAAGACAAAGTCTAACCATAGCATTAAACTAGTTTATCCAAATCAGCCCCTTACGAAGCAACACATAAACTAGGGTTTAAGCTTCTGTCACTCTAGCCACCCATCATCTTCTTACTACTTCCCAATGCCTTCCTCTAGGCCCAAATAATGGTGAAGTGTTATGTAGTCGACATTCACATAACACCTCTAGAGGAAAAACAACATACAACACATCAAAATATCGAACGAATACCAAATTCACATGACTACTTATAACATGACTTATCCCATGTCCTCAGGAACAAAAGTAACTACTCACAAAGCATAATAATATTCATGACTAGAGAGGTATTGAATAGCATCAAGGATTTGAACATATAATCTTCCACCGAGTAATCCAACTAGCATCAACTACAAAGAGTAATTAACACTACTAGCAACCTTACAAGTACCAATCGCAGTCGCGAGACGGAGATTGGTTACAAGAGATGAACTAGGGTTTGGAGATGAGATGGTGCTGATGAATATGTTGATGGTGATGAGTCCCCTCCGATGAGAGGAGTGTTGGTGATGACGATGGCGACGATTTCCCCCTCCAGGAGGGAAGTTTCCCCGGCAGGACGACCGTGCCGCAGCTCTTGATTGGTTCTGCTCAAGTTCCGCCTCGTGGCGGCGGCGATTCCTCCTGAAAGCCTCCTCTTGATTTTTTTCTGGAACGAAACCATCCTTATAGCAAAAGAGGGGGGCCAGAGGGCCAACAGGGAGCCCACGAGCCCCCTAGGCGCGGCCAGGGGGTAGGCCGCGCCTAGCAGGCATGTGGCCTCCTGCTGGCTCCCCTCTCGTACTTCTTTGGCCCAGTATTTTTTATAAATTCAAAAATAATTCCTCGTTGATTTTCACGACTTTTGGAATTGCGCGGAATAGGTATCTCAAAATTGCTCCTTTTTCAGGCCAGAATTCCAGCTTCCAACATTCTCCCTCTTCATGTAAACCTTGCAAAATAAGAGAGAAAGGGCATAAGTATTGTACCGTGAAGTGTAATAACAGCCCATAAAGCGATAAATATCAACATAAAAGCATGATGCAAAATGGACGTATCAACTCCCCCAAGCTTAGACCTTGCTTGTCCTCAAGCGAAAGCCAAGATCAATAAATGTGCCCACATGTTTAGAGAGAGAGGTGTCGACAAAACAAGATATGGACATGCAGGCATCATGATCATAGTTAGAACAGCAATACCATCATATCATATCTTATGCTAAAGTGATAATTCCTTCATAAAGTAAAGTATGGATCAAGAACCTTATTGAAAATTAACAACCAATAGCCTATAGTCATTGAAGCAATTGCAATTTATCATAACATCAAAAAGAGCCAAATAGGAGCTTGTAAAGAAAATCCACATACTCAATCATCCTTTCGTCTTCTACAATTGCTACAACTCACGTGGTACTCATGAGATCAAAGTTTCAGTTGGACACATACAAACATAGGGGCTTATAGTTTCGCGTCCCAACTGCTTACCTCAAGGGTAATGTCAAC
The DNA here is from genome assembly GCF_904849725.1 of Hordeum vulgare subsp. vulgare. NCBI lineage: Eukaryota > Viridiplantae > Streptophyta > Magnoliopsida > Poales > Poaceae > Hordeum > Hordeum vulgare. The sequence continues at coordinate 66,007,251 of NC_058522.1, forward strand.
AATAATAATTCATGAATACTTACTTCCAAGTTGACATAAGAATATAGATCTTTCCCTAGCATATGACGTTAGCCAATAAAAAAGGGAAATGAGGAATTGGTGTAGATCACCATGACTCTTTCAAGGGCAAAAAGTAAAGGTACAAGATAGGCCCTTCGCAGAGGGAAGCAGAGGTTGTCATGCGCTTTTGAGGTTTGGATGTGCGACCTCTTAGTGTGAAGGAACGTCACTTTATATTGCCTCCTGTGATAAAGAACTTTATTTTGAAGTCCGCCACCTTTATGTCTTCCTCATCACAGGTTCGTACAAAGCTTATTTTCCACACACTAAAATATCATACATAATTAGGGAGCAATTTTTATTGCTTGCACCGATGACAACTTACTTGAGGGATCTTATTCAATCCATAGGTAGGTATGGTGGACTGTCAAGGCAAAACTGGGTTGAAGGTTTATGGATGCACAAGTAGTATCTCTACTTAGTGCGGAAGTTTTGGCTAATATGGGTGGAAGCAATCGTCACATGCTAAGGGATCTCTAGTCATATAATCATTGTTCGGAACCAAGCAAGCATAATTCATTATGTTATCTTCCTTGTCCAACATCTACTTCTAAGCATGTAATAGTTTAATGAGTGTTCACAGTCATAGATGGTGTCCAAGATGATATAATTATATGTGAACCTCTCTTTCTTTATTACTTCCTATTAATTGCAGCAATGACCAAGGTCTACGTTTTTCCACCCACAAAAAGTTTCAATCAACATTCTTTTTATATGTGAAGTCGTCACTTCCTATAAGATCATTACATGATCTTTCATGCTTTTGTTCTTTTATCATTCTTTTCTTTCAGATCATGGCATGAAGCAAGGCCCTTAACTAAGACACTCTTTATTATATGGCTCACGAGCTCGAATACATCGGGGGTGACACAAAGCAAAACTCAAGCCTAAAACACTAAGAACTTTATTCTACTAGAGAAAGATAAAACCAAAAAGGATAGAACTAAGAAAACGTAAAGGCAAAAGATGTGATGGTGACACCATACCGGGGCAACTCCCCCAAGCTTGGCACAAGCCAAGGCGATTGCCCATACGCGTGCTTAGTTGTCTTCCTTCGAAGGTGATGGTGGTGGAGTTGTTTTGTCCTTTGATTCCAAGAGGGCCATCAATCTTTGATTTATACTATGGAGCTTTGTGATATGTTTCTCCAGCAAAACAACTTCACGAGTGAGATAAGTATTACGAACACGAGTTATTTCACATAACCTCAAGAGCTCGATCAAGGATGGAAGTAAAAGGTGTAGGTAAGGTTGAAGAAAATCCTCTTCCTCAGCTTCTTCCTTGTTGAGCACAGATTGACCTTCGTCCAACGCTGGATTCTTCTCCTTATGTTTGCCCTTAGTTTCTTTAGGTAGCCTTTCCTTCGCCTCCATGACCTACATTCTGTTCAGATCAACATTTACTTCTTCGTAGACTTGAGGGATATCGTTCTCCCCCACAGATTCCTGAGACGACATCTTGCTCTAAATCTGCGGCAGAAAACAGGCTCGAAACGAAAACAGAGGATAATTGCGTGATATGAGGGTCAGACCTTTTGGGAGAATATATAATGATTTTTTTCGACTAGAAGGAGTACTCCGCAAGAAAGCAGAGTCCGGGAGGCACACGAGGTGGTCACAAGCCTCCCAGACGCGGTCAGGGGGGTGGCCCGCGCCTGGCAGGCTTGTCGCCTCGTCGTGCGCTTTTCGGACTACTTTAATTTTTTCTATTTTTCTAAAAATTTCAAAACGGAGAAAAATTCCTACTCGAAAAGTTTTGGAGTAGGTTTACTTACCGAATCACATACCTCTTCGTTTTCGGAGTCTGAAACAGGCTGATAAATATCCCTTATGTACTCCTTCGGAGTTATGATATTGATAATATTGCTTTCCACATTTATGGGAGTACCTGAGATATAATGCTTGATTCTTTGCCCATTTACCACTCTCGGAAAATTACCTTCCGTGTTGTTGATCTTGATGGCACCGGAACGATATACTTCCTCAACAATTTAAGGACCTTCCCATTTAGAGAGAAGCTTGCCTGCAAAAAATCTTAAACAAGAATTATATAGCAAGACATAATCACCTACATTGAACTCACGTTTCTGTATCGTTTTATCATGCCACCTCTTAACCTTTTCTTTAAACAACTTGGCATTTTCATATGTCTGAGCTCTCCATTCATCAAGCGAGCTAATATCAAATAACCTCTTCTCACCAGCAAGTTTGAAATCAAAGTTGAGCTCTTTGATTGCCCAATAAGCCTTATGCTCTAGCTCAAGAGGTAAATGACATGCTTTGCCGTAAACCATTTTGTACGGAGACATGTAAATGGGATTCTTATAAGCAGTTCTATAAGCCCACAGTGCATCATCAAGCTTCTTAGACCAATTGTTTCTAGACTTATTGACAGACTTTTGCAAAATTAGTTTAATCTCTCTATTACTTAGCTCTACTTGACCACTGGACTGAGGATGATAGGGAGATGCAACTCTATGGTTGACATCATACTTAGCAAGCGTTTTACGGAAAGCACCATGAATGAAATGTGAACCACCATCAGTCATTAGATATCTAGGGACTCCAAATCTAGGGAAAATAACTTCTTTAATCATCCTGATAGAGGTGTTGTGATCAGCACTACTAGTTGGGATAGCTTATACCCACTTAGTAACGTAATCAACAGCAACTAGGATATGAGTATACCCGTTGGATTTTGGAAAAGGTCACATATAATCAAAACCCCAAACATCAAATGGTTCAATGACAAGTGAATAATTCATAGGCATTTCCTAACGTTTACTGATATTACCTATTCTTTGACATTCGTCACAAGACAAGACAAACTGATGGGCATCCTTGAAGAGAGTGGGCCAATAGAAACCTGATTGCAATACCTTGTGTGCAGTTCTATCTCTCGCATGGTGTCCTCCGTAAGCCTTGGAGTGACACTTCTGTAGGATCTGCCCCTGTTCATGTTCAGGTACACAACGTCTAATAACACCATCAACTCCTTCCTTACAAAGGTGAGGATCTTCCCAAAATTAATGTCTCAAATCAAAGAAGAAATTCTTCTTTTGCTGGTATGTGAAACTAGGTGGTATATATTTGGCAACGATATAATTTGCATAATCAGCATACCACGGTGTACTATGTGAAGTGCTGATGACATTCAATTGCTCATCAGGAAAGCTATCATCAATAGGTTGTGGGTCATCAAGAACATTCTCCAACCTAGACAAGTTATCTTCTACTGGGTTCTCAGCACCCTACCTGTCGACAACATGCAAATCAAATTCTTGTAGCAAGAGAACCCATCTGGTAAGTCTAGGTTTAGCATCTTTCTTTTCCATGAGGTACTTAATAGCAGCGTGATCAGTGTGAATAGTGACTTTGGAATCAACTATGTAAGATCTGAACTTTTCACATGCAAACACGATTGCTAAAAATTCCTTTTCAGTAGTAGCATAGTTTCTTTGGGCACTGTCTAGAGTTTTACTAGCATGGTGAATAACATTCAACTTCTTATCAACTCTTTGTCCTAGGACAGCACCAACAGCATAATCACTAGCATCACACATGATTTCAAAAGGTAAGTTCCAATCAGGTGGTTGAACAATAGGTGCAGTTATCAAGGCCTTCTTAAGTATTTCGAAGGCTTCCTCACAATCATCATCAAAAACAAAAGGAATATCCTTTTGCAAGAGATTGGTAAGAGGCCTAGAAATCTTAGAGAAGTCTTTAGTGAACCTTCTATAGAAACCAGCATGACCAAGGAAACTTCTTATACCTTTGATATCTGTGGGGCATGGCATTTTCTCGATTGCATCAACCTTAGCCTTATCGACTTCAATACCTCTTTCAGAAATTTTATGTCCTAAGTAGATGCCTTCATTAACCATAAAGTGGCACGTCTCCCAATTCAAGACAAGATTGGTATCTTTACATCTCTCCAAGACTCGATCAAGGTTGCTGAGGCAATCATAAAAAAAGACCCGTAAACGGAGAAGTCATCCATGAAAACCTCAACAATCTTTTCACAAAAGTCAGAGAATATAGCCATCATACATCTTTGAAAGGTGGCAAATGCATTGCATAAGCCAAAAGGCATACGTCTGTAAGCAAAGGTACCGAAAGGGCAGGTGAAAGTGGTTTTCTCCTGATCAGATTGTGCAACTCGCATTTGGGAGAAACCAGAATAACCATCTAGAAAGTAGAAGTGTGTGTGTTTAGACAGTCTTTCTAGCATTTGGTTGATAAAAGGCAAAGGGTGATGATCTTTCCTAGTGGCTTTATTCAATTTCCTAAAATCAATCACCATCCTATAACCAGTAATAATCCTTTGTTGGATCAATTCATCCTTATCATTAGGGACAATGGTAATACCTCCTTTCTTAGGGACGCAATGCACCGGACTCACCCAATCACTATGAGAAACATGATAGATAATGCCTGCTTCCAGGAGCTTTAGTATTTCTTTTCTTACTACCTCTTTCATCTTAGGATTTAATCTCCGTTGATGATCGGCAACTGGTTTGGAATCAGGATCGGTTTTAATCTTGTGCTGGCATAGAGTGGGACTAATGCCCTTAAGATCATCAAGAGTATATCCAATAGCAGCACGGTGCTTCCTTAGAGTTTTCAATAATTTCTTTTCTTCATGCTCTGAGAGGCTAGCACTAATTATAACAGGATATATCTCTTTTGCATCGAGATAAGCATACTTAAGAGTATGACACAACTGTTTAAGCTCGAACATAGGATCACCCTTTGGTGGGGGTGGCTCTCCAAGCAGTTCAACATGCAAATTATTCTTAAGGATAGGATATTGTTCAAAGATAACTCTATCTATCTCATCCCTTTCATCCATATGCATATAATTTTCATGCTCAAGCAGGTATTGCTCTAAGGGATCAGTAGGAGGCACATCAATAGAAGCTAGGGCAATAATTTCATCCTTACTAGGGAACTCTTTGTCATGAGGTTGTCTACCAAACTTGGAGAAATTGAACTCATGTGACACACCTTCAAAGCCAACAGTGACAGTTTGCTTCTCACAGTCAATATCAGCATTGACAGTATTGAGGAAAGGTGTGCCAAATATGATGGGACAAAAGCTGTCTTGTGTGGTAGCAAGAACGGGAAAATCAGCAGGATACTTCATTTTACCACACAAGATTTCAACATCTTGAACAATTCCCAAAGGGCACATAGTATCTCTATTGGCAAGCTGGATAGTGACATCAATAGGTTCCATCTCAACACGTGCAATATCGTCTTTAGTTTCATCATATAAGGATTGAGGTATTGCACTCACACTAGCACACACGTCACATAAACCATGATAAAAATGATCTCCTATCTTAACAGAAACAACAGGCGCGCCAACAACAGTCCTATGTTTGTCTCTAGCATGTGGCTTAGCAATTCTAGCAGCATCTTCACAGAAGTGAATATCATGGCCATCAACATTGTCGGACAGGAGATCTTTGATAATAGCAATGCTAGGTTCAAATCTAATTTGCTCAGGGGGTGTAGGTGTTCCAATGTAGCCCCTACGTATCACAGTTGAAACATTAGAATAATCCTTTATCCTAACAGGGAAAGGTGGTTTCTCAATGTAAGCACTGGGAACAATAGGATCATTATAGGCAATAATTTTCTCTTCAACTGGATTGGGTTTAACTACATTGCCTTTTAAGGGAGGATGATATTTAAACCACTTCTCTTTAGGGAGATCAATATGAGCACCAAATGATTCACACAATGAAGCTATTGTCTCAGAGTCAAGTCCATATTTAGCGCTAAAATCACCAAAACTATTTGTTTCGACAAAGGATTTAACGCAATCAAACTTGAAATTCATACCTGACTCCTTACCTTCATCAAACTCCCAATCTTCAGAGTTGCATTTAATTCTTTCCAATAAATTCCATTTGAAGTCAAAATCTCTCTTCATAAAAGAACCGATACAAGAAGTGTCAAGCATGGTGCGATCATCATGAGAAAGCCGAGCATAGAAGTTCTGAATGATATTTTCTCTCGAGAGCTCATGGTTGGGCCATGAATATAACATTGATTTAAGCCTCCCCCAAGCTTGAGCGATGCTTTCTCTGTCACGAGGCCAAAAATTACAAATATAATTCCGATCACGATGTACTAGATGCATAGGATAAAACTTTTGACGAAATTCCAATTTCAACCGGTTGTAGTTCCTTGATCGAGTATCATCACATAGCTTATACCATGCCAATGCTTTATCCCTCAAAGATAAGGGAAATACCTTCTTCCTGACCTCATCCTCGGGCAAACCTGCAAGCTTAAATAAACCACAGACTTCATCTACATAGATTAGATGCAAGTCAGGATGTGATGTTCCATCTCTTGTAAAATGATTAGCCAATAGTTTCTCAAGCATACACGAAGGAAATTCATAGAAAATATTTTCAGTAGGTGCAGATTGTTGAGGAGAAACTCCTTGTGCTTCCGTTCGAGGTGAAGATACCCCTAATAAGCTCCTCAAAGGATTAGTTTCCATAGTGACTAGTGACAATAAATTTCAGCACACTATATCAATGTTTCCTTACCAAAGGCGCTTCACTCCCCGGCAACGGCACCAGAAAAGATTCTTGATGAACCACAAGTATAGGGGATCTATCGTAGTCCTTTCGATAAGTAAGAGTGTCGAACCCAACGAGGAGCAGAAGGATATGACAAGTGGTTTTCAGCAAGGTATTCTCTGCACGCACTCAAATTATCGGTAACAAGTAGTTGTGTGGTAAGATAATTCGTAGCAAGTAGCAAGAAACAATAGTAATAACGGTGTAGCAAAGTGTCCCAATCCGTTCTGTAGCAAGGGACAAGCCTGGACAAACTCTTATAGGAGGTAAAGCGCTCCCGAGGACACACGGGAATTTCTGTCAAGCTAGTTTTCATCATGTTCATATGATTCGCGTTCGCTACTTTGATAGTTTGATATGTGGGTCGACCGGTGCTTGGGTGCTGCCCTTACTTGGACATACCTCCCACTTATGATTAACCCCTCTCGCAAGCATCCGCAACTATGAAAGAAGAATTAAGACAAAGTCTAACCATAGCATTAAACTAGTGGATCCAATTCAGCCCCTTACGAAGCAACGCATAAACTAGGGTTTAAGCTTCTGTCACTCTAGCAACCCATCATCTACTTACTACTTCCCAATACCTTCCTCTAGGCACAAATAATGTTGAAGTGTTATGTAGTCGACGTTCACATAACACCACTTGAGGAAAAACAAAATACAACGCATCAAAATATCGAACGAATACCAAATTCACATGACTACTTATAGCATGACTTATCCCATGTCCTGAGGAACAAAAGTAACTACTCACAAAGCATAATAATATTCATGACCAAAGAGGTATTGAATAGCATCAAGGATATGAACATATAATCTTCCACCGAGTAATCCAACTAGCATCAACTACAAAGAGTAATTAACACTACTAGCAACCTTACAAGTACTAAGCGGAGTCGCGATACGGAGATTGGTTACAAGAGATGAACTAGGGTTTGGAGATGAGATGGTGCTGATGAAGATGTTGATGGTGATGAGTACCCTCCTATGAGAGGAGTGTTGGTGATGACGATGGCGATGATTTCCCCCTCCGGGTGGGAAGTTTCCCCGGCAGGACGACCCTGTCGGAGCTCTAGATTGGTTCTGCTCAAGTTCCGCCTCGTGGCAGCGGAGATTCCTCCCGAAAGCCTCCTCTTGATTTTTTCTGGAAGAAACCCTCCTTATAGGAAAAGAGGGGGCCAGAGGGCCAACAGGGAGCCCACAAGCCCCCTAGGCGCGACCAGGGGGGTAGGTCGCGCCTAGCAGGCTTGTGGCTTCCTGCTGGCTCCCCTCTGGTACTTCTTCGGCCCAGTACTTTTTATAAATTCCAAAACAATTCCTTGTTGATTTTCACGTCTTTTGGAATTGCGCAGAATAGGTATCTCAAACTTGCTCCTTTTTTAGGCCAGAATTACAGCTGCCGGCATTCTCCCTCTTCATGTAAACCTTGCAAAATAAGAGAGAAAAGGCATAAGTATTGTACCGTGAAGTGTAATAACAGCCCATAAAGCGATAAATATCAACATAAAAGCATGTTGGAAAATGGACGTATCAACCAACGCAATCACAAGTGGATAATGTTGTTGGAGATATGCCCTAGAGGCAATCATGTATGATGATATTTCCTATGTGTTTATGAATAAAGATAGTCCTTGGACATTATCAGTGATGTGTATTAACAAGTACGTGACTTGTTTGTGAGACTATACATTGTATGATGACTCTCCTAAATGGTTCCTAGTCGAAAGAGTTGTGTGGACGCGCAACAAACTAGACTGGCATATGATACGGTGGATGGTCCGATCTCACTGACCATGTAGCATTGGATGCTAGCCGGATAATATGGACTCAAAAAGATATGGTCCGATTCAACGTAGTTGGATCCGAGTCAAGATAAGGTCTGAGTTGGACACACCCAAGTATGAGACGCAGCGATAGGTCATCTGTGAGTCTCTAGTACAACATACGTTCAATGTCCTAAGACTTAAGTTGGCGCATGTACTCGGGATGGTGACAGACTTGCTTTGGGCCGACCAAACGCTACTCTGTGAGTGGGTAGTTACAAAGGTAAGTTTCGGGCTTGTCCAGACCCATGTTGTGAGATGTGGTCGAGCAAGATGGGATTTGCCCCTCCAATCAGGAGAGATATACTCTCGTCCCTTGGTTGATCTGACCTAGATAAGCAAAGCCATGCAATGAGGATTATGAGATAATCCGAATGTTGGTCAGATTCACCGGAACGAGAAAGAGGTCGTGCGGCAACAAGGATGACCATGTCGCCTTGAGCACGACAACGCATATCGTGTGGCAAAGGGAACGGAAGTATGAAGTGCAGGTTCGCCTAACCAGCTTCATCGGACACTTGGAGTCGGCATGACTTGCTAGAGACCTCAAACTGACTAGCCGAGTCAGACGTGGTCTGACTCGTGACCAAGTGAACGAGAACCTAAAGGGTCGCATGCTTAAGGGAAGGAACACGTGGGCTTTAGGGTCCGTGCGAGGCCCAAGAGTGGAGCCTGCGTCGGGCGCCTATATATAATGGAGGTGTGGCACACCTATTCGATTGATCGCTTCGGCACCGTCATTATGGCTTTGCATGTGTTGCAACTAGCTATCTCCACTTGCCGCCGCCGACCGTATGATTCCGACCTAGCAGTTTGCCACACGGGGTTCCTCGTGCATGCGCGAATACCATTAGAGGCGGTGCACCTGCGTCGTTCCAGCGATCCTATACGCGGGATCCGGAGACCGGCTGTTCGAGGGAGATCGTACAAGGAGGAGACGGATCACGCAGACGCGCTACCACATCTACTTCCGCTACACGGCACTGTGCATCTAGGGGTAATGATCCATGATCCATCTCCGTAGCATGTTTTTGGTTGTTCTTCGCGTAGGAAAATTTTAATTTGCATGCGATGCACCTACGATTGAACCCAACAAATATGTGGACCAAAATGCTATTTAGTAATTGGCAATGACGTCATGATGATGGTGGTGATCTCACATTGAGTAAGATCTCACATGTTCATAGTAGTTCTGGTGTGGTTATCATAGATTATGCCATGGAGCCTATGGTATTTTGGTCGTGTGCGTGAACCAAAGGCTTGATTCAGCGCACCGTCATGACTGACGTGTGCGTAGCACCGAATATTTCGTACACGATCACACAAACTGGTAGAGTGCGATTCCATGCAAAAAAAAATTGAAGGTTTGATGTGAATAGTATGGCTCATATGTATGTGATGCATGTGTGTAATTTAACATGACCTGCATGTTATGATTGCCAGCCGCCAGGAGCCAAAGTGTTGTCATTATATATATTGTATAACGACCTGTGTGTCGACTTGTGACTCTGTGTAAGTTCATTACTAGTTGTAGTAATTGAAGGACAGAGATCAAGTTCGAGGCTTTGGCGTCCCGGCGTGACGAACAAGATGGAGTTCCGCCCTGCCTTCAGAGTTGGAGCCGGCCTGGAAGGATGTCCATGAAGGAGCCATACTATTTCATATATTTATGTTTATATGTGATTGATATTGCTTCTTGTTTTCTATGCCTGTTATAGTGTAGAAAGATCTGTTGTTAATATCAATTACATTGCCATTCTGGATGTTGCACCTTTGCACGTCTAGTACGTCTAGTGGTGGGCTCATAAAATTGAGGTGCTACTAGGTATCCTTTAACTTGAGGGTTCGTGTTGGACACAGACATGCAGTGCATTAGGTTAACTTGACAAGTCTATCAAAACGGTTTTGGGCCTTGTGGCAAACAAGGTTGGGAGCCAGGGGTATAATATACCTACTCGACCGACAGGAGTCGTATAGAGATACGATTAGCAAGGTGGTTCTTACCGAATAGGCAAGTTGGCTAGCACTGATGCTAAATCTCACTAGTCGCTCGCGCTAGATGGATCCTGCATCAGTTTGAGTTTGCGGAGTGATTGCATATTTTTTGTTGTAGATCAATTGCACCACCTGCTCAAAACTTTCCGTTGAAATCAATTTTGGAAAAGGATAAACTTAATGGAAAATGTAACAAACTTTACCACCTGGTATAGAAATCTAAGAATTGTTCTCAAGCATGATAAAAAGGAACATGTTCTAGAGGATCCACTTCCAAAGGTACCTACCGATAATGCTAATGCCACAACCAAGAATGCCTACCATAAACTCGTTGATGAATCAAATGATATTAGTTGCCTCATGTTGGATTTTATGGAGCTCGATTTGCAACAAAATTTCGAAGACATTGCGGCTTTCGATATGATCGAGAGTCTCAAGAGCATGTTTTAGGTGCAGGCTAGGACCGAAAGGTTCAACGGCTGGCGATCCTTGATGGATTGTTAGCTGAAGGATGGTGATCCACTGAGCCCGCATGTGATCAATATGATTGAATACGTGCAAGATTTGGATCGTTTGGGCTTCCCGCTCTCGGGTGAGCTGGCTACTGATGCACTTATGGTTTCTCTTCTAGCTAGCTATGGGATGTTCATCTCGAACTATCATATGCATGGCATGGATAAGAAGCTCACTCGATTGCATGGGATGCTCAAGGTGGCAAAGCGGGATATTAAGAAAGGCACGCATCAAGTGTTGATGGTGCAGAACTCGGCAAAGTTCAGGAAGAGTTGGTCCAAGAAAAAAGGTAAGGATAAGGGTACAGGGAAGGTTATCTCCGCCATTGAGCCGAAGTCTGGACCAAACTCAAAGACCATTTGCTATCATTGCAAGGAAGCTGGTCACTGGAAGAGGAACTGTAGCAAGTGGCTTGCTGAGCATGGCAAGAAGGTCGAAGATGCTTATTCAGGCAAAGGTACACTTGTTACATATGTTATATACATTTACCTTGCTGACATACCTAGTAGCTCTTGGGTATTTGATACCGGATCGGTTGTTCATATTTGCAACTCGATGCAAGGGCTGGTAAGAACTAGGTGTGTGGCACAAGGTGAGATTGACATGAGGGTCGGCAACAAAGCAAGAGTTGCTGCATTGGAGGTCGGCCTGATGTAGCTCCACCTTCCTTCTGTATTTATTTTGGAATTGAATAATTGTTATTACATTCCTGCACTTAGTCGAAACGTTATTTCTGCCTCATGTTTGATGAGTCAAGGTTATGAATTCAATTTAAAGGACAATGATTGTTCATTTTATTTGAATGGAATGTTCCACGGCTATCCACACATTGTAGATGGGCTATTTATTTTGAATCTAGAAATGGAACCAGTCTATAACGTGAATGTCAAGAGGCATAATCCTAATGAGATAAATCCGACATACTTCTGGCATTGCCGGCTTGGACACATTAGTCTGAAACGCATGAAGAAGCTCCATGATGATGGACTCCTAACTTCGTCCGACTTTGGGTCATTCGAGACATGTGAATCATGCTTGCTAGGCAAGATGACTAAGTCTCCTTTTGCAAAGAGTTGCAAGAGGGAGTCTAAGCTGTTGGAGCTTATACACAGTGATGTGTGTGGTCCAATGAGCACAACAGCTAGAGGTGGCTATCATTACTTAGTGACTTTTACCAACGACTTAAGTAGATATGGGTATATCTATTTGATGAGGCACAAGTGAGAGACTTTTGAAAAGCCAAGAGTTTTATAACGAGGTTGACAATCAACTCGGCAAGACGATAAAGCTCCTACGATCAGATCGTGGAGGTGAGTACATGAGCCATGAGTTTGATGATCATATGAAAATCCAAGGTATAGTACCTCAGCTCACACCTCCGGGTACACCGCAAAGGAACGACATGTCAGAACGGAGAAATCGAACCTTGTTGGACATGATCCGATCGATGATGAGCAAATCGGATTTACCCTTGTCATTCTGGGGATACGCTCTAGAAACTGCAGCTTTTACACTTAACAGGGTACCATCAAAATCTGTAGACAAGACACCACATGAGATGTGGACTCGGAAGAGTCCTAGTTTGTCTTTGCTAAAGATTTGGGGTTGTGAAGCATTTGTCAAGCAACTCATGTCGGACAACCTTACACCCAAGTCGGATAAATGCATATTCGTGGGATATCCGAGGGAAACCTTGGGATACACCTTCTACAACTGAGAAGAGAACAAAGTGTTTGTTGCTCGGAACGGGGTTTTCCAAGAGAAAGAATTTCCCAGTTGGGAGGCTAGTGGGAGAACGGTGCGACTCAAAGAAATTCGAGAGCCACTCGGGGACGACTCGGTTGGTGATGAGATCATACCGGAGTCGGTCACGGAACCCGTAGTGGAGTCGGCACTAGAGCCACGGAGGTGTGATAGATTGCAAAAAGTGTGTGATGTATTGTTGCTAGAAAGCGACGAGCCAACCACGTATGAGGAAGCGATGGTGAGCCCAGATTCCGGGGCATGGCTTGAGGCCATGGGATCCGAGTTAAATTCCATGGATGATAATCAAGTGTGGACTTGGTTGCTCCACCTCGTGGTGTAGTAGCCATTGGTTGCAAATGGGTCTTTAAGAAGAAAATTGATGTGGATGGAAATGTTCAGATTCACAAAGCTCGGCTTGTCGCTAAAGGTTATGGACAAGTTCAAGGAATTTACTACGACGAGACCTACTCGCAGATAGCGATGCTGAAGTCGGTGAGGATAATACTAGCTATAGGTGCATATTTCGATTATGAGATATGGCACATGGATGTCAAAACGGCTTTCCTTCATGGAAATTTAAAGGAGGATGTATACATGATACAACCCGAAGGTTTTGTCAATCCAACTAACGCTGGTAAAATATGCAAGCTCAAGAGTTCCATTTATGGATTGAGGCAAGCAGCTAGGAGTTGGAATATTCATTTTGATCAAGAACGAAGAGGACTATTGTTTATACAAGAAGTCTAGTGGGAGCTCGGTAGTATTTTTGATCTTGTATGTGGATGACATACTACTGATCGGAAATGATGTTTTGATGCTGAACTCGGTCAAGGAATCATTGAATGGCAAGTATTGAGTGAAGGACCTTGGAGAGGTAGTGTACATTTTAGGCATCAAGATCTGTAGAGATAGATTGAGGAGGTTGCTCGGCTTAAGCCAGAGCACGTACATAGACAAAGTGTTGAAGCGGTTCAACATGAGTGAGGCCAAGAAAGGGTTCTTGCCCGTCTCACATGGTATAAGGCTAAACAAGACTCAGTGCCATACGACTTTTGATGAGCGAAACCGGATGAGTAGGATTCCATATGCTTCGGCAATAGGATCCATCATGTATGCCATGCTATGTAAATAATCTGATGTTGCCTATGCAATAAGCTTAACAAGAAGATACCATGCCGCCCCAGGTGAGAGTCCCTCGGCAGCGGTGAAATCTATCTTGAAGTACCTAAAAAGTACTAAAGAGATGTTCCTAGTTTATGGAGGTGAGGAGGAGCTCAGCGTAAAGGGTTACGTTGATGCTAGTTTCCAAACCGACAGGGATGATTGTTGATCACAAACTGGATTCGTGTATGTCATGAATGGAGGAGCAGTGAGTTGGACGAGTTCCAAGCAATATACGGTGGCCGAGTCCACAACAGAGGCCGAGTACATTGCGGCTTGTGAAGCTGCAAAGGACGGTGTTTGGATTCGGAAGTTTGTGGAGGATCTTGGTGTGTTCCCAAACTGGGCAAAACCGTTGGACCTTTATTGCGATAATTCAGGTGCCATCGCACATGCCATGGAGCCGAGACAACACCACAATACCACACACATAGACCGAAAGTATCACCTTATACGAAAGCTCGTACAGGATGATGATACTAATTTATGCAGGATTCACACAAATGCAAATGTCGCAGATCCGTTGAAAGCCGCTTCCACAACCCAAGCATGAGGGGCACGTTAGAGCTATGGGCCTTCGATATTTGATTGACTCTAGTGCAAGTGGGGGAATGTTGGAGATATGCCCTAGAGGCAATCATGTATGATGATATTTCCTATGTGTTTATGAATAAAGATAGTCCTTGGACATTATCAATGATGTGTATTAACAAGTACGTGACTTGTTTGTGAGACTATACATTGTATGATGACTGTCATAAATGGTCCCTGATACGTCCATTTGCATCATGTTTTCATGTTGTTATTTATCTCTTCTTGGGCTGTTATTTCACTTCATGGTACAATTCTTATGCCTTTTCTCTCTTATTTTGCAAGGTTTACATGAAGAGGGAGAATACCGGCAGCTGGAAGTCTGGCCTGAAAGTGCAGCAAAGTTGAGATACCTATTCTGCGGAACTCCAAACACCATAAAAATCAACATGGATTTTTTTTATTTTTAAAAACTACTGGGCCAAAAAAGCGCCGGAGGGGCGCGTGCAGGCGGCAACAAGCCTGCACGACGCGGCCACCCCCGAGGCCGCGCCATGAGGGCTTGTGGGCAGCCTGTTGGCCCACTGTCCCCCCTCTTCTGCTACATGAAGGGTTTCGTCCAGGAATAAATCAGGGAGGAGCTTTTTCATGGTTTCGCCGCCGCCACGAGGCGGAACTTGAGCAGAACCAATCTAGAGCTCCGGCAGGACGATCCTGCCGGGGAAACTTCCCTCCCGGAGGGGGAAATCGTCGCCATCGTCATCACCAACACTCCTCTCATCGGAGGGGATTCGTCACCATCAAGATCTTCATCAGCACCATCTCATCTCCAAACCATAGTTCATCACTTGTAACAAATCTCCGTCTCGCGACTCCGATTGGTACTTGTAAGGTTGCTAGTAATGTTGATTACTATTTGTAGTTGATGCTAGTTGGATTACTTGGTGGAAGAGTTTATGTTCAGATCCTTGATGCTACTCATTACCTCCCTGGTCATGAATATGATTATGCTTTGTGAGTAGTTACTTTTGTTCCTGAGGACATGGGATAAGTCATGCTAATAGTAGTCATGTGAATTTGGTATTCGTTCGGTAATTTGATGTGTTGTATGTTGTTTTTCCTCTAGTGGTGTTATGTGAACATCGACTACCTAACACTTCACCATTATTTGGGCCTAGAGGAAGGCATTGTAAAGTAGTAAGTAGATGATGGGTTGCTAGAGTGAGAGAAGCTTAAACCCTAGTTTATGCGTTGCTTCGTAAGGGGCTGATTTGAATCCACTAGTTTAATGCTATGGTTAGACTTTGTCTTAATCCTTCTTTCGTAGTTGCGGACGCTTGCGAGAGGGGTTAATCATAAGTGGGATGCTTGTCCAAGTAAGGGCAGTACCCAAGCACCGGTCCACTCACATATCAAACTATCAAAGTAACGAACACGAATCATATGAACATGATGAAAACTAGCATGACAGAAATTCCCGTGTGTCCTCGGGAGCGTTTTTCCTCCTATAAGACTTTGTCCAGGCTTATCCCTTGCTACAAAAGGGATTGGAACACTTTGTTGCACCGTTGCTATTTTTATTACTTGTTGCTCGCTACGAATCATCTCACCACACAATCACTTGTTACCGACAATTTCAGTGCCTCTAGATTTTACCTTGCTGAAAACCACTTGTCAGATCCTTCTGCTCCTTGTTGGGTTTGACACTCTTACTTATCGAAAGGACTATGATTGATCCCCTATACTTGTGGGTCATCAAGACTCTTTTCTGGCGCCGTTGCCGGGGAGTGAAGCGCCTTTGGTAAGTGGAACTTGGTAAGGAAACATTCATATAGTGTGCTGAAATTTATTGTGACTTGTCACTATGGATACTAATCCTTTGAGGGGCTTGTTCGGGGTATGTTCACCTCGAACGGAAGCACAAAGAGTTTCTCCTCAGCCTGCTGCACCTACTGAAAATATTTGCTTTGAATTTCCTTCGGGTATGCTTGAGAAACTGCTGGCTAATCCTTTTACAGGAGATGGAACACCACATCCAGACTTGCATCTAATCTATGTAGATGAAGTTTGTGGTTTATTTAAGCTTGCAGGTTTGCCCGAGGATGAGGTCAAGAAGAAGGTCTTTCCTTTATCTTTGAAGGATAAGGCGTTGACATGGTATAGGCTATGTGATGATACTCGATCATGGGAGTACAATCGGTTGAAACTGGAATTTCATCAAAAGTTTTATCCTATGCATTTAGTACATCGTGATCAGAATTATATTTATAATTTTTGGCCTCGTGACAGAGAAAGCGTCGCTCAAGCTTGGGGGAGGCTTAAATCAATGTTATATTCATGCCCCAATCATGAGCTCTCGAGAGAAATTATCATTCAGAACTTCTATGCTCGGCTTTCTCATGATGATCGCACCATGCTTGACACTTCTTGTACCGGTTCTTTTATGAAGAGAGATATTGACTTCAAATGGAATTTATTGGAGAGAATTAAATGCAACTATGAAGATTGGGAGCTTGAAGAAGGTAAGGAGTCAGGTATGAATTTCACGTTTGATTAGTTTAAATCCTTTGTTGAGACAAATACTTTTTGTGACTTTAGCGCTAAGTATGGACTTGACTCTGAGATAGTAGCTTCATTGTGTGAATCCTTTGCTCCTCATATTGATCTCCCCAAAGAGAAGTGGTTTAAATATCATCCTCCTTTAGAAGTCAACGTAGTTAAACCCAATCCAGTTGAAGAGAGAGTCATCGCAACCACCTTTCCCTGTTAGGATAAAGGATAATTCTAAAGCTTCAACTGTGATACGTAGAGGCTATATTAGAACACCTACACCCCCTGAGCAAATTAGAGTTGAACCTAGCATTGCTATTATCAAAGATCTTCTATCCGACGATGTTGAGGGACATAATATTCACTTATGTGAAGATGCTGCTAGAATTGCTAAACCTCACGTTAGAGACAAACATAGGCCTGTTGTTGGCATGCCTGTGGTTTCTGTTAAGATAGGGGATCATTTTTATCATGGTTTATGTGATGTGGGTGCTAGTGTTAGTGCAATACCTCAATCCTTATATGATGAAATCAAAGATAAGATTGCACCTGTTGAGATAGAGCCTATTAATGTCACTATTCAGCTTGCCAATAGAGATACTATCTGCCCTGTGGGAATTGTTAGGGATGTTGATGTCTTGTGTGGTAAAATGAAGTATCCTGCTGATTTCCTCGTTCTTGCTACCGCTCAAGATAGCTTTTGTCCCATCATATTTGGTAGACCTTTTCTCAATACTGTCAATGCTCATATCGACTGTGAGAAGCAAACTGTCACTATTGGCTTTGAAGGTGTGTCACATGAGTTCAATTTCTCCAAGTTTGGTAGACAACCTCATGAAAAGGAGTTGCCTAGTAGGGATGAAACTATTGCCTTAGCTTTTATTGTGGTGCCTCCTACTGATCCCTTAGAGCAATACTTGCTTGAGCATGAAAATGATATGCATATGGATGAAAGGGATGAGATAGATAGAGTTGTCTTAGAACAATATCCTATCCTTAGGAATAACTTGCCTGTTGAACTGCTTGGGGATCCACTCCCACCAAAGGGTGATCCTGTGTTCGAGCTTAAACAGTTGCCTGATACTCTTAAGTATGCCTATCTTGATGAAAAAGAGATATATCCTGTCATTATTAGTGCTAGCCTCTTAGAGCATGAAGAAAAGAAGTTACTAAAAACTCCGAGGAAGCACCGTGCTGCTATTGGATATACTCTTGATGGTCTTAAGGGCATTAGTCCCACTCTATGCCAGCACAAGATTAAAACTGATCCTGACTTCAAACCAGTTGCCGATCATCAAAGGAGATTGAATCCTAAGGTGAAATAAGTAGTAAGAAAAGAAATACTAAAGCTCCTGAAAGCGGGTATTATCTATCCTGTTGCTCATAGCGATTGGGTGAGTCCGGTGCACTGCGTCCCTAAGAAGGGAGGCATTACCGTTGTCCCTAATGATAAGGATGAATTGATCCCACAGAGGATTATTACTGGCTATAGGATGGTGATCGATTTTTGGAAATTGAATAAAGCCACTAGGAAAGATCATTACCCTCTGCCTTTTATCAACCAAATGCTAGAAAGGCTGTCTAAACACAAACACTTCTGCTTTCTAGACAGTTATTCTGGTTTCTCCCAAATTCCAATTGCACAATCTGATCATGAGAAAACCACTTTCACCTGCCCTTTCGGTACCTTTTCTTATAGGCGTATGCCTTTTGGCTTATGTAATGCACCTGCCACCTTTCAAAGATGTATGATGGCTATATTCAAAGTTCCTCAGAAATACTTAAGAGGGCTTTGATTTGCCTTCGAAATACTTAAGAGGGCTTTGATAACTGGACCTATTGTTCAACCACCTGATTGGAACCTACCTTTTGAAATCGTGTGTGATGCTAGTGATTATGTTGTTGGTGCTATTCTAGGGCAAAGAGTCGATAAGAAGTTGAATGTTATTCACTATGCTAGTAAAACTCTAGACAGTGCCGAGAGAAACTATGCTACTACGGAGAAGGAATTTTTAGCAGTCGTGTTTGCATGTGAAAAGTTCAGGTCTTACATAGTAGATTCCAAAGTCACTATTCACACTGATCATGCTGCTATTAAGTACCTCATGGAGAAGAAGGACGCTAAACCTAGACTTATCAGATGGGTTCTCTTGCTACAAGAATTTGATTTGCACGTTGTCGACAGAAAGGGTGCTGATAACCCCGTAGCAGATAACTTTTCTAGGTTGGAGAATGTTCTTGATGACCCACATCCTACTGATGATAGCTTTCCCGATGAGCAACTAAATGTCATCAATGCTTCACATAGTGCACCGTGGTATGCTGATTATGCAAACTATATCGTTGGCAAATATATACCACCTAGTTTCACATATAACAAAAGAAGAAATTCTTCTTTGACTTGAGACATTACTTTTGGGATGATCCTCGCCTTTATAAGGAAGGAGAAGATGGTGTTATTAGACGTTGTGTACCTGAACATGAACAGGGACATATCCTACAGAAGTTTCACTCCGAGGCCTACGGAGGACACCATGCGGGAGATAGAACTGCACACAAGGTATTGCAATCAGGTTTCTATTGGCCCACTCTCTTTAAGGATGCCCGTAAGTTTGTCTTGTCTTGTTACGAATGTCAAATAATAGGTTATATTAGCAAATGTCAGGAAATGCCTATGAACTATTCACTTGTCATTTAACCATTTGATGTCTGGGGCTTTGATTATATGGCACCTTTTCCAAAATCCAACGAGTATACCCATATCCTAGTTGTTGTTGATTACGTCACTAAGTGGGTAGAAGCTATACCCACTAGTAGTGTTGATCACAACACCTCTATCAGGATGCTGAAAGAAGTTATCTTCCCTAGATTTGGAGTCCCTAGATATCTAATGACCGACGGTGGTTCACACTTCATTCATGGTGCTTTCCGTAAAATGCTTGCTAAGTACGATGTCAACCATAGAATTGTGTCTCCCTATCACCCTTATTCCAGTGGTCAAGTAGAGCTAAGCAACAGAGAGATTAAACTAATTCTACAAAAGACAGTCAACAGGTCTAGAAAGATTTGGTCTAAGAAGCTCGATGATGCACTGTGGGCTTATAGAACTACCTATAAGAATCCCATGGGCATGTCACCGTACAAAATGGTGTACGGTAAAGCATCTCATTTACCTCTTGAGCTAGAGCATAAAGATTATTGGGCAATCAAAGAGCTTAACTTTGATTTCAAACTTGCCAGTGAGAAGAGGTTATTTTATATTATCTCGCTTGATGAATGGAGAACTCAGGCATATGAGAATGCCAAGTTGTTCAAAGAGAAGGTTAAGAGGTGGCATGATAAGAGGATACAAAAGTGTGAGTTCAATGTAGGTGATTATGTCTTGCTATATAACTCTCGTTTAAGATTCTTTGCAGGCAAGCTTCTCTTCTAAATGGGAAGGTCCCTATGTTGTTGAGGAAGTATATCGTTCCGGTGCTATCAAGATCAACAACACGGAAGGTAATTGTCCGGGAGTTGTAAATGGGCAGAGAATCAAGCATTATATCTGAGGTACTCCCATAAATGTTGAAAGCAATATTATCAATACCATAACTCCGGAAGAATACCTAAGGGATATTTATCAGCCTGTTTCAGACTCCGAAAACGAAGAGTATGTGATTCGGTAAGAAAACGGAGTCCAAAACTTTTCCAGTAGGAAATTTTCTCTGTTTGGAATATTTGAAATAAATAAAAAAAATGGAAGTAGTCCGGAAAGTGCGCGAGGAGGCGACAAGCCTGCACGGCGCGGGCCCACCCCCTGGCCGCGCCGGGAGGGCTTGTGGCCACCTCGTGCACCTCCCGAACTCGGTTTTCGTGCGGAGTACTCCTTCTGGTCTGAAAAAAATCATTATATATACTACCATTTGCTCTGACCCCTGCATCACGCAGATTTCCTCTGTTTTTCGTTTCGAGCGTGTTTCTGTTGCAGATCTAGATCGCTATGACTTCCCCAAAAGCTCCGAAGGACAAGATCTTCGAGAAGGTCATCAATCCCTACCTCACGGGAGTGTTGCAACACCCTCAATCTGTTGAGATGCGTGAGGGGATGTTGCACATCCGTGATGTTGAGGGGCCCAAGAAGACCGGAAGGGTGGAGACGAGGCTCGAAGCAATGGAGCAACAAGTCTTCAAGTGCTAAAGGATGGTGGAGCGTGGAATCAACATCAACCACCTGATGATCATGGAGTTCACCAACAAGCACAGGATTGATGCCAATGACATTGGGAAGCACCTCTCCAGGCTCTATGACAGGATTCATCAACTCCAGGCCCAGATCTATGACCTTCAGAACCAAAACTGTGAGTATGAGTATAGATTTAAATCAATACGGTTGGCTGCTGATGACCCACAAGTATAGGGTATCAATTGTAGCCCTTTCGATAAGTAAGAGTGTCGAACCCAACGAGGAGGTGAAGGCTCTGATAAACGGTTTTCAGCAAGGTAATAACTGCAAGCACTGAAAGTAGCGGTAACAAGTGATGGTGTAGTGAGGTGAATCGTAGCAAGCGAAAAGTAACAAGTAACAAGTAGTAGCAACGGTGCAGCAAGTGGCCCAATCCCTTTTGTAGCAAGGGACAAGCCTGAACAAAGTCTTATAAGAGAAAAAGCGCTCCCGGGGACCAATGGGAATTTCTGTCATACTAGTTTCATCATGTTCATATGATTCACATTCGTTACTTTGATAGTTTGATATGTGGGTGGACCGGCGCTTGGGTACTGCCCTTACTTGGACAAGCATCCCACTTATGATTAACCCCTCTCGCAAGCATCCGCAACTACGAAAGAAGAATTAAGACAATGTCTAACCATAGCATTAAACTAGTGGATCCAAATCAGCCCCTTACGAAGCAACACATAGACTGGGGTTTAAGCTTCTGTCACTCCAGCAACCCATCATCTACTTACTACTCCCCAATGCCTTCCTCTAGGCCCAAATATGGTGAAGTATTATGTAGTCGACGTTCACATAACACCACTAGAGGAAAAGACAACATATAGCATATCAAAATACCGAACGAATACCAAACTCACACGACTATTATTAGCATGACTTATCCCAGGACCGGGCCGGCAAAATCCGAGGCCCTATGCCAAACTAAAAATTGGGGCTCTATCTATGAAAAATTAAGGAGCAATTATAATGTATATATATGTCGTAGAAAATTGAACTAAGCCCTTTCACTTTCTCAATTGCAACATCGATAAGCATATCTTTCATTTGCAAATTTCCATTATTAAATCACAAGATAAGGAAGATGAATTAAATAAAATTGAACTTATATAGTAGCATATGTCAATTGAAGATCATCTCTCCATGTTTCGTAATTAAACGAACCGTCTAATTTACCTAGATTTGGGTCATGTCCGATAATATAGATACACGATAATTTCTAATTAAAAAGGTGAAAATAAATCTCTAACAAAGTTCTAACTATCTCTGTGAAAATTTAATTATAAGATTAGAAATTAAAAGTAAAACTGGAAGTTAATAAAAAAAGAATGTGCTAATGCTAAGCAGTAATAAGCACGTGGACTCTTCGATGGCTGGATTTGGACTTTGGAGTTGGGGGCTGGATCGGCAGCCGGCAGCAGGCACCAGGAGTGGAAGACGAGAGGATCAAATGAGGTGCTGACGTTCGGCACTCCGCAGGCTTCAGAGTTTCGGTTCCTGTAGGAATAGCCGAATAGGATGGCAAGCACGATCTGACGATCGACTCACCCTCGCCCTCGATCTCTGAGGCCTGCCCATCGCTGCTTCGGCTCAACACAGACTAGCCATCGGTTGACTTTTTTTTCTTTAAAACTAGGCCTACTTATTTTTGTGGGGCCCCCTTGAATCATGGGCCCTGTGCGGGCCGCACAGATGGCACCACTGTGGGCCCGGCCCTAACTTATCCCATGTCCTCAGGAACAAAAGTAACTACTCACAAAGCATAATCATAATCATGATCAGAGGTGTAATGAATAGCATCAAGGATCTAAACATAAACTCTTCCACCAAGTAATCCAACTAGCATCAACTACAAATAGTAATCAACACTACTAGCAACCTTGCAAGTACCAATCGGAGTCGCGAGACAGAGATTGGTTACAAGAGATGAACTAGGGATTGGAGAGGAGATGGTGCTGATGAAGATGTTGATGAAGATGCCTCCCCTCCGACGAGAGGAGTGTTGGTGATGACGAAGGCGACGATTTCCCCCTCCGGGAGGGAAGTTTCCCCGGCAGGTTCGTCCTGCCGGAGCTCTAGATTGGATCTGCTCAAGTTCCGCCTCGTGGCGGCGGCGAAACCACGAAAAAGCTCCCGAATGATTTTTTCTGGAACAAAACCCTTCATATAGCAAAAGAGGGGGGGCCAGTGGGCCGCCAGGGTGCCCACAAGCCCTATTGCCGCGGCCAGGGGGGTAGGTCGCGGCAACCAGGCTTGTGGGCCCCTGGTTGATCCCCTCTAACACTTCTTTCGCCCAGTATTTTTTATAAAATCCAAACAAAATCCACGTTGATTTTCAGGACATTTGGAGTTGCGCAGAATAGAGCACTCAGACTTGCTCCTTTTCCAGTCCAGAATTCCAGCTGCCGGTATTCTCCCTCTTCAAATAAACCTTGCAAAATAAGAGAGAAAAGGCATAAGTAAGATTCCACAAAGTATAATAACAGTCGAAAAAGCGATAAATATCAACATGAAAGCATGATGCAAAATGGACGTATCAACTCCCCCAAGCTTAGACCTTCCTTGTCCTCAAGCGAAAACCAAGACCCAAAACATGTCCACATGTTTAGGGATGAAGGTGTCGATAAAACAAAATACGGACATGAGGGAATCATGACCATACATAGAACAACAACACATCATAGAGATTCTTATGGGAAAGTAACAATTCCTTCACAAAGCAAAGTATGAAACAAAAACCTTACCGAGAAATAGCCAACAACAGTCCGTAGTCATTGAAGCAATTTTAATTTATCATATTATCAGAAAGAGTCAAATAAGAGCTTGCAAGGCAAATCCACATACTCAATCATCTCTTTTGTTTTCCACAATTGTTACAACTCACGTGGTACTTATGGTATCAAAGTTTCAGTTGGACACAGAGAAAGATAGGGGCTTATAGTTTTGCCTCCCAACCATTTACCTCAAGGGTAAAGTCAACAATAATAAAGCATAAGTACTCAGCTCCAAGTTGATATATGAATATAGATCTTTCCCAAGCATATGACGTTCACCAAGAAAAAGGCTAAATAAAGAATTGGTGAAGAGCACTGCTGATGCAACAAAAGACCTTCCAACGTCGCCAGAAACACGTGCTGACGGGAGACTGTTCTTGATACTCCTCAGCAACGGCACCAGGAATCCTTCTGCTACGACTACGCCTTTAGGGACTTCCTAGGCAAATATGCAAAGGATTTCCCCGTGGCCTTGGAGCCTTGCGTTGGTGTTCCCTTGAAAAGGATCGAGATGGACCTAGAGGGTGGGTGAATAGGTACAATTCCAAATGTTAATAATTACTTAGCAATTTTAGGCAAAGGTGCGGAATATGAGCGTGAGCCTAATAATTGCAATGACAAGGAGTAAGCTATTTAGAGTGAAGTAAGGCAATCGGTAAACAATAATCAAATGCAAGTACGTAATAAGGATTAACACAAGTAGAGAGTTAGGGTTAGGGATAACCGAAACTCCAAGAGAGACGAGGATGTATACCGATGTTCAATTCCTTGGAGGGAAGCTACGTCACCGTTAGAGGGGCGGATGTTACCATGAAGGCACACCAACGCCACGAAGGCTCACCCTATTCTCCCTTTGATATAACTCCACAAAGGCGTTTCTCAACCACTAGTGGTAAGCCTTGAGGTGGCTTCCAAACCTTCACAAACTTTCCGGGGGTAATCACAATGGTTTGATTCCTCTCCGAAGACTCCTACCGCCTAGGAGTCTCCAACCTCCAAGAGTACCAAGATCACGGGGATTGCTCAAAACTTGCTCAAATCACAAATCACTTTGGTGGAGAGGAGGAGAAGGAGACGATCTATCTTTTGATTGGAACAACACTCAAAGGGACTCACAAATGCTCTTGGGATCTAAGATTGGGTGTAGGCAAGAGTGAGTGAGGAGAAAGGTGTTCTTGTAAGTGTTCTAGCTGTGTTGAACACCCTCTCACGAAGTGGGAGGGGGATATATATATAGTGGGGAGAGTAAAACAGCCGTTGGGGTCACTTAAGTCTGACAGTGGTCGGACATCCGGCAGTTCTCGGATCTTCGGACGTCCACAAGGAGTCGGTTGTCCGACAGGGTTCGGTCGTCCGAGGGATGTATATATATCTGAGACCACTGTGTAGTTGAACAGGGACCGGATGTCCGGAGGAAGCCGTAAGTCCGAGTTATTCGACTCAAACTTCTCTGGTGCAAGATTCTGGATTTTCGAAGGAGGTCGGACGTCCGGAGGGAGCTGGAAGTCCGAGTTATATGGCTCAAGTTTCTCTGGTGCAAAGTTCCGGAATTCTGAAGTTGGTCGGACGTCCGGCCCTCGGACGTCCGGAGGGAGCCGGAAGTCCGAGTTATATGGCTCAAGTTTCTCTGGTGCAAGGTTCCGGATTTTCGAAAGAGGTCGGGCATCCGGCCCTCGGACGTCCGGAGGAGGCCGGATGTCCGAGGCATTGGTTATGTTTTGAGATACGAGCAGAGTAGTGGAGATGTGGTATGAGCGGAAAAGTAGAGATGTAGTATAAGCAAGTTCATCGCAAAACCTGTGATCCCCTCTTAATAGTGCGGGATCCCTATACTCAAGAATAGTAAACTTAAAGGATAGGCTACATCATCTTTTCTCAATCCCGAGCCTTCTTGACATATAAGTCCCGATCTTCTCAGACCACCTTGGCACATAATTCTCCATCTACTAAAAGTACTTGCCATTCTGAGATACACTCAACAAATAAGATTAGTTTCCTATGTATGTGTTGTCATTAACACCAAAACTCGATTAAGGGCATGACTGCACTTTCAATCTCCCCTTTTTGGTAGTTGATGACAACATATACATAGCTCTCAAAAGATTTAACATACATTTTAGCTTTGGAGAGGTTAGTACGGAGCTCCCCCTTAGTATGTGCATGATAAAATATCGGAGCTCCCCTTTAATGTGTGTATCGAAAATATATCATGTGACTTAGTAAAGATAATAGATCATCATATGAAGTAGTGGAGCAAAACGTAGTAACATACGATGATATCATAGCAATCCATAGCAATCACGACATTCATAGGTAGCCATACATAGTGCATCACAGTCGTTTATCCATTACATTAACACAAACATGCAAATTGAGACTAAACTCCAAAAGACTAAAAACTAGGATACATTACTCCCCCTTTGGCACCAAGTACCAAAAAGGGAGGCACCAACAGCATCAACTATGCTCAGAGATCATCAGCATCATCATCATCATCATCATCATCGTCAGGCAAGCCACTGCCACCAGCCTCATCAAGAAAATCAGCCCACTCAGGACCAGATGGGAAGCCAAAGTCAGAAGGAGGAGCAGCAGGAAGGGCCTCATCGTCACTCACATCAAGAGCGCCCGAGTCTCTAAGACGAGCCTTGAGGGCATTCTTGGAGGAGACGAGGCGAGAAACCACATCATGAGTTTGACCGCACTGGAAAGAGAAGGCCTTCATCATAGCAGAATGTGCCTTGCCAATGAATTTGGCAAAGCGACCGAGAGGAGATGAGCTGGATGAAGGGGTTGTTGTCCGGGCAGCAGTGCGGCGAGTGGAGGTGGGTGGTGGGGTTTTCTTGGGAGCATAGTTATCCTCCATGTGAGCGGGAATGACCCACTTGTGATGCATGTGAGTGGGAGCAACAGTGAATTGAGCAACATGGTGAATAAAAGTCTGGATGAAGGGGCATGAGGGAATGCTCGCTTGTATTGAAAACTGGCAAGTCGAATCTCATGCCATAGAAAGTGAGGCACATTAATTTTGCGCTTGGGGGACTCGTGTAAATGTGACATGATGTCATACTGTAGCCGCTGCAGGATCCCCTATCACCCATCTTGGGATAGATGGTGCGGATAAGACACTGAAAAATGATAAAGTAGGGAGAGCGCCAGATGGATACTTGGTTAAGATCCTTCATCCGTTCGTCTGCATCAAGTTCATGAAGTGGTTTGAGGAGAAACCCACACGCCTCAATTGGCTTATGTGCATGGTTAGGATCATTCTTATGGATTTTGAAGTCGGAGTCGGGGAAACCGAGTGCGGCAACAAACTCATCATAAGAGGTTGTGAACTGAACATCAGAAGTCATCCAGCTAACAGTGTTGTTTGAGCCAAAGAAACATGTGGCATAGAATTGATGAATAGCAGCACCGTTAAAATCATACCTAAAATCAAAGGGGGCGGCAAGCCCCGATGACTCAATGAGTTCAATGGCACCCGGGTATTTCGTCGTGTGCGTGCGAATATGCTCAAGATCAATATAGTGATGGACAGAGAGACCCTTAGGAACAATGACAATAGTAAAGATGTCCGCTTGGACATTTGTGCGGAAACATGACTCCATAGAGTCACGTACAACAGAAAATTGGTCAATGTCGCGGCGGAAAGTGAAGTAGGAAGACTTAGGAACCGTGGTGAAGTCCTTGACTTCACGACCTAAAGTAGGAGGAGGTTCAAGAGAGATGCGACGAGCTTCACCTTCGGGCTGTTCAGGAGGAGGCGGTAGCATATAGGAGGGCCTGCGAGTCCCAGGCTTCGGCATAGTCTTCCGAACGGCGGGCTGTGCAGCACGGTCCTCAGCTGCAAGCTCATCCTCGAATTCAGAGCCATCACACGAGGAGTGGAGCTGTTGAGGAGGACGCCGGGCGATCCGTTTGAAGGGACAGCGTTGCCCATCGGAGTCATCCGACCCCGTGCCAGTAGGGGCACGAGCGGATGAGCCAGCAGAGTTCTACCAGGCGGTGTGCTTAATCTTGGGCATGATGAACAAGGCCTACACGATTAGAAACCCAATGGGGAACGGGCACGGTCAAACCACATGAACGACGTATGAACTTTGTGAGAAGGAGGAACCAATCGCGAGAGAGACCAAAAAGGATCGAGAGGATACCTACAGATCGAGAGAGGAGAGGAAGGGAAGACGGATCCCGCGGAGGAGATCAGCCAGATCCCGGAGCAGGGCCCCCAGTGGCGGCGCGGGCGAGCTCCTCAGGCGCTGGCGGCGGCGGCTGGGGGAAAAGGAGGCGCGTGGGGGCTAGGGCAAGGCCCAGCCCGCGCCCTTCTATTTATAGAGCTCCCGATGTGTCAGACGTCCGACATGCGTCGGACGTCCGGAGAGTATTTAGCCGTCGTACGACCGACACGGGCCGGACGTCCGGAGTGTGTTTAGCCGTCGGACGTCTGAGACTCGTCGGACGACCGAGAGAGGAGTAGGCAGAGGCAAATTCTGGGATTTGGATGATGAGGTGATTGTACATGGTTTATCACAAGGGACACCGAACACAGTTGCCTACAAGAATTATATATACTACTTGTGGAAAGTAGTTGATTTATGCATATTTGTTGGATTAAAACACACAATTATGACGTAAGTCCTAGTGACTCCCCCTAAATGCATGCCGACATCAAGACAAGAACATAATGTGAGTGTGTGCATGTGTACAGGATTTCAAGTTATGTTATCAAGCTCCAAGATACCAAGTTCACGTCTAAGTTGACAGAATCTTGCTACGCTAAGTGGCTTGGTGAAAATGTCAGCGAGCTGCATGTCGGTACCCACATGGGCAATATCAATGTCACCCTTTTGCACATGGTCTCTCAAGAAATGATACCTAATATCAATATGTTTTGTGTGAGGGTGATCAATGGGGTTCTCGGAGATCTTTATGGCACTTTCATTATCACAGAGAAGAGGCGTGTGTCGATACATGATACCATAATCCTTTAGGGTTTGCCTCATCCATAGCAGTTGGGTTGCACAGCTTGCGGCTGCAATATATTCGGCCTCGGCCGTGGAGAGAGAAACACAATTCTGCTTTTTCGAGGACCAACTTACCAAGGAGCGTCCAAGAAACTGACATGCACCAGAAGTGGATTTCCGTCCCACTTTGTCACGGGCCCAATCCGCATCGGAGTACCCAATAAGATCGAACTTTGCATCCTTAGGGTACCATAGGCCTAACTTTGGGGTGTGAACAAGGTATCTAAGAATATGCTTAACCGCCGTATGATGGCTTTCCCTAGGGGACGCTTGAAATCTAGCACATATGCCTACACTTAACATGATGTCCGGTCTAGATGCGCAAAGATAACGTAATGAACCAATCATAGAGCGGTAAGTAGATGGGTCAAAAGGAATACCGTTGGTGTCTTCATTTAGAACGACATCTGTGGCCATGGGTGTCTTCATTGGTTTAGCATTTGTCATATCAAATTTTTCAAGAATGTCCTTGAGGTACTTAGTTTGAGACAAGAAAGTTCCTTCTTGAAATTTTTGTATTTGAAACCCAAGAAAGAACTTCAAGTCCGTGTTGAGTGACATCTCAAAGGTCTTGGTCATGGAGGCCGCAAACTTCTTGCATAAATGGATGTTAGGAGAACCAAAAATGATGTCATCTACATAGATTTGGCATAAGACCAAATCACCATTTTCCCTCTTAGTAAAAAGAGTGGGATTGATCACCCCTACCACAAAGCCATCATCGAGTAAGAACTTCTTAAGATGATCGTACCAAGCACGGGGTGCTTGTTTGAGGCCATACAGAGCCTTGTGAAGTTTGTACACATGGTCTTTGTGGTGGGGGTCAACAAACCCAGGTGGTTGTGATACATATACCTCTTCTTGTAGAGGACCGTTAAGAAAAGCACTTTTCACATCCATTTGATGCAAAGTAAAACCATTGAAAGCAGCATATGACAATAGAATGCAAATGGATTCAAGACGAGCAACAGGGGCAAAAGTCTCACCAAAGTCCAAACCTTCAACTTGGGAGTACCCCTGTGCTACTAACCTTGCCTTGTTGCGGAGGACAGTCCCATTCTCATCTTCCTTGTTCTTGAAGATCCATTTAGTTCCAATGACATTGTGTTCCTCAGTTAGTCGTTCTACCAATGACCATACTTCGTTGCGTGTAAAACTGTTTAACTCTTCTTGCATAGCAAGGAGCCAGTCATTGTCACACAATGCATCATGAACCCTGTGTGGCACAATAGTAGAGACAAACGAAAAGTGAGCACAAAAGTTTGTTAATTGTTTACGAGTCACTCTACCTTCCGACACGTCGGTGAGGATTTGATCAATATCAACACGACCGGCCACATGTGGCATGATGGAGGTCAGGTTTCATGAGGTTCGACTTCGTTTCCATCATCAACGTCCTCAACATATGGATCATTAACGTGCGGTGGAAGATATTCCTCTTCGCGTTGCATGTGTTGAGGTTCATCATCAACCATATCCATACTTTGGTCTAGCTCTTGAAGATCAACTTGTTCTTGAGTGTGATCACGGTGAGAGACATGTTCTCCCACTTGATCCTCAACAACTGGCATGATATGTGTGCTAGTATCTTGTGGAGGTACGGGCAGTGAACTGTCTTGAGGATGAGAAATACTCTCATCATCTTCATCGTCATCATGGGGTCTTTGTTCCATGGGAAGAAGTGCACCTACACCCATGTTCAAGATATCTTGCGAGGAATCTTCTTCACCTGCATCACTTAGATCAACTTGCTCCCCATGGGAGCGGTTAAATTCATCAAACGTCGCGTCACAGGTTTCTAGAACACATCCAGTGGATTTGTTGTAGACTTTGTAGGCGTGAGAGTTTGATCCATAGCCAACAAAAATCCCTTGAGTTGTTTTGGATTGAAATTTTCCTAACCGTTCCCGTTTGTTGAGGATGAAACACTTGCATCCAAATACACGAAAGTACTTAACATTGGGCTTGTTCCCGGTTAGGAGCTCATTTGGAGTCTTCTCCAATATTGATCGAAGGAAGAGCCGATTTGATGCATGACATGCTGTGTTGATAGCCTCAGCCCAAAAACTATGTGGTGACTTGTATTCGTCTAACATGGACCTTGCCATTTCCACAAGTGTCCGGTTCTTCCTCTCTGCTACACCATTTTGCTGAGGGGTGTAAGGTGCGGAGTACTGATGTTCAATTCCCTCATCACTAAGAAATTCTTCTAGGGTGTAATTCTTGAACTCGGAGCCATTATCACTTCTTATTGCTTTGATGTCCTTGTCAAACTTCCGCTGGACTTGTTTGGCAAAATCAATGAAGGTGATCTTCGTCTTGTCCTTGGACTTGAGAAAGAATACCCATGTGTATCTTGAGTAATCATCAACAATGACTAGGCCATACTTTTTCCCACCAAGACTTGCCCATGAAGGAGGCCCAAACAGATCCACATGAAGGAGCTCTAACAGCCTTGAAGTGGATACAATATTCTTGGGTGGATGTTTTGATTGATGTTGCTTCCCAGCTATGCATGCATTGCACACACGATCTTTCTTAAAAGATACATTTGTTAGTCCAAGGATGTGATTGTCGTTTAAGAGATTTTGAAGATTTATCATGCCGACATGGGCGAGCCGGCGATGCCACAGCCATCCCATGTTAGCCTTGGCCATCGGACAAGTTGTATGGAAAGTGCTCTCTTTCGAGAAATCAACCGTGTAAAGGTTGCCATCCAACTCTCCAACAAAGGCCACTTCGAGAGTGTCTCTCTTAAATACTTTCACATCCGTTAGACTGAATAGTGTTTCATAACGAACGGAAGCCAATTGGAAAACTGAAAGCAAATGATATTGAAGAGATTGGACAAGCATGACATTTGAAGAGACATGTCATTAGTGATTGCCACCTTGCCCAACCCAATTACCTGCCCTTTCGACCCTCCACCAAATACAATGGTCATGTATGGTCAAATGGCTTGCATGAAGTCATAGAGCAAGTTACTATCTCCGGTCATATGATTGGTGCATCCACTGTCGATCACCCATTTGACTCCTCCGGAGAAAACAGCCTGTACACGAATTAAGACTTGGTTTGAGGTGCCCATTTCGTCATGGGGCCTCTCACATTAGTTACAAGAGTCTTAGGGACCCAAATAGCGTAAAACCGGAATGCATTACGGGGACCAATGAATTTAGCATAAACCTCTCCTTCCTTTGATTTGTGAAGTACATAGGATGGAGGCATGAATTCAGTTGTCTTGTTGAGAGTGGGCAAACCACTAGTGGCCGACCCACTCACAACCTTACCTTTCTCCTTGTGTCCCTCTCATACAAATATTTCTTTAAGCGGAGTGGTACACTTGAGAGGAGATGCACTTTTCTTGGCGGTGCTTGGATTGAACCCAAGCCCTTCCTTGGCAAAGACTTCATTGTGTTGACTTAAGATCTCATTGAGAGTCTTTTGTCCTTGTGCACATGTCATGAGACCTCTATCTAGTTGTGCCTTTAGCGAATAGTTTTCCTCAAGGATAGATGACGGTTCACTACTAGAGTTAGTAGTGCAGGTATCAACATTAATAATGGGTGAGGAGTAAGCCTTAGCTAGAGTGTCAAGATAAGTAACCTTGAGTGCCTCAAAGCTCTTTGTAAGAACAGTGAGTTTCTCTTCCTTGTCCTTGAGAGACAAGGATAGGCGCTCACAGTCCTTAGAAAGAGAAGCATGAGAGTTCACAAGTCGGTTTTTATCATTTAATAACTCTTTGCACACAGATTCAGCCTTTTTCAAGGAGGCAAGATCGTTAGCATGTTTATCAAGGTTTTCACCAAATTTTGAGCATAATGCATCATTTTGTGCTTCCTCATACAGGACTTTCTGCTCAAGGATTTCATTTCTTTCCTTCTCCTCAGTGACGAGGGTTCCGAGTTCCTTGATGGTATTGGTATGCTTACTCACCATTTCCATAAGTATGCGAAACATAGTGAGCTTCTTTCCTTTAAGAGAGCACATAAATTTGTTTATTTTGGCAAACATAGGATGATCTAAGTCATTATCCTCATAGTGATCTTCTGCATCAAGGTACTCATCAGGTGAGGTAGAAGCTAGACTGAAGGAGTTTAACCGTGGAGTTACCTTAACCTTATCATGGGAGCTTTGGTCTTCCTCATCCTCTATGGCAGTCTTTGCCATCAAACACTTGTGAGCGTTGCCCTTGTAGTCTTTCATATAATTGTAATGAACAACATCGCCACTTTTGTTGACTAGCCTCAAGGTGTTTTGTCTATCCCGAGCTACTCCGGCAACCCCACCAACGTCTTCTGGATCTGATTCTTCTTGTGCAACCATTGCTCTTCCATCTCTTATCTTGAGCTTGGAGTTCATAGGGTTTGGCAATTTCTTCTTTACAAAGGTCTTCAGAAACCTTGGTTTATCTTCTCTCTTCTCATAGGGGCAGTCATTTGAGAAGTGTTTGGTTTCCTCACAGTTATAGCATTTCCTTACTTTCTTCTTTGGGAATCTTCCCTTGAATTTTCCTGCACTGAACTTCTTTACAAAGAGAGCAATGTCCTCATAAGATGGGCTTTCATCAGAGTCAACATCATCACCATCTTCGCAGTCATCATCACCCTCTTCTTCTTCACTTTCTTCTTCGTCACATTCATGCTTGGCTCTCAAAGCAAGATTGATCTTTGATGTTGAAGTGCCATGCATGGCAAGGTGCTTTGTTGCATTTGCCTTTGACTCTTCAAATAATTGGAAAGTGGATATGATGTCATCTGGAGTCATTTCTTTGAACCCATGGTGCTGCCTCATGTCCCATACCATTTGATGGTGGTACGGAGCAAGAGCATGAAGTAACTTGTCCACGAGAAATCTCTTGGTCAGGTTGAAACCATCTTGCGTCTTGTCATAGTCACATGACTCAATGTCTGCGGCGAGAGTCATGAGCCGTTCTAGCAGTTGCTTGGGAGATTCACCTTTTTCCATACAGAAATTCGGCAATTGCCCCTTGGCAATTTCATATAGAGCAAGCCAAAGAGTGGAGGTACCGGTCTTGGTCCTTATAATGCTATCCCACAGTTCCTTGGCGCTTGTGATGTGAATGTAAGGTCTCTGTTGCTTGTCATTCATTCCTTTTCTTATGCACATGATCGCAGTGTCGTTGAGATGCTTGTCATAAGTTTCTCTGGGAGTGAGGCACCTTGGATCTACAGGATTGTAGCCATGCTCGAGGATGTCCAACATCTCATCATTGGCGTACCTAAGATGATCCTGCATACCAACTCTCCACAAAGCAAAATCGGAATTGTCATCAAGCAAAGGAGGTTTTCCTCCAGGATTGTACTTAGGTTTCTCAACTTGAGATCTAGCATAAAGCCATGGAACACTGGTTTGGTTATTTCCTCGAGGTTGTTGGCCAAATGAAGAACCGTGCACATTTTGCCCTGAGGCCCTCGGGGACGTGGCTCTCCCCGTGGTTAATGATGCGAGTCTTAGTTGGACCAAGGCCTCAAGAGAAGCATCATGCTCCTCTTTTTGCTTAGCAAGGGCCCGTTCCAGGTCCTCAGAGGTGAAAGAACTGACTTCCGTGGAAGTCTCGTCCCTCTCCACTGGAGCTACAGTAATGGGAATCCCGTCCATCTCGCTCTAGGGCGGTTAAGCCACAAGAATAGAGCACGAGGCTCTGATACCAATTGAAAAGGATCGAGATGGACCTAGAGGGGGGTAAATAGGTACAATTCCAAATTTTAATAATTACTTAGCAATTTTAGGCAAAGGTGCGGAATATGAGCGTGATCCTAATAATTGCAATGACAAGGAGTAAGCTATTTAGAGTGAAGTAAGGCAACCGGTAAACAATAATCAAATGCAAGTACGTAACAAGGATTAACACAAGTAGAGAGTTAGGGTTAGGGATAACCGAAACTCCAAGAGAGACGAGGATGTATCCCGATGTTCACTTCCTTGGAGGGAAGCTATGTCACCGTTAGAGGGGCGGATGTTACCACGAAGGCACACCAACGCCATGAAGGCTCACCCTATTCTCCCTTTGAGATAACTCCACGAAGGCGTTTCTCAACCACTAGTGGTAAGCCTTGAGGTGGCTTCCAAACCTTCACAAACTTTCCGGGGGTAATCACAATGGTTTGGTTCCTCTCCGAAGACTCCTACCGCCTAGGAGTCTCCAACCTCCAAGAGTAACAAGATCACGGGGATTGCTCAAAACTTGCTCAAATCACAAATCACTTTGGTGGAGAGGAGGAGTAGGAGACGATCTATCTTTCGATTGGAACAACACTCAACGGGACTCCCAAATGCTCTTGGGATCTAAGATTGGGTGTAGGCAAGAGTTAGTGAGGAGAAAGGTGTTCTTGTAAGTGTTCTAGCTGTGTTGAACACCCTCTCACGAAGTGGGAGGGGGTATATATAGTGGGGAGAGTAAAACAGCCGTTGGGGTCACTTAAGTCTGACAGTGGTCGGACATCCGGCAGTTCTCGGATGTCCGGACGTCAACGAGGAGTCGGTCGTCCGACAGGGGTCG
Source organism: Hordeum vulgare subsp. vulgare (assembly GCF_904849725.1). NCBI lineage: Eukaryota > Viridiplantae > Streptophyta > Magnoliopsida > Poales > Poaceae > Hordeum > Hordeum vulgare. Next base: position 66,042,768 of record NC_058522.1, read on the forward strand.
ATCGTCCGAGGGATGTATATATATCTAGGACCACTGTGTAGTTGAACAGGGACCGGACGTCCGGAGGAAGCCGGAAGTCCGAGTTATTCGACTCAAACTTCTCTGGTGCAAGATTCCGGATTTCCGAAGGAGGTCGGACATCCAGACCTCGGACGTCCGGAGGGAGCCGGAAGTCCGAGTTATATGGCTCAAGTTTCTCTCGTGCAAAGTTCCGGATTTCCGAAGTTGGTCGGACGTCCGGCCCTCGGACGTTCGGAGGGGGCCGGAAGTCCGAGTTATATGGCTCAAGTTTCTGTGGTGCAAGGTTCCGGATTTCCGAAAGAGGTCGGACGTCTGGCCCTCGGACGTCCGGAGGAGGTCGGATGTCCGAGGCATTGGTTCTTTTTTGAGATAAGAGCAGAGTAGTGGAGACGTGGTATGAGCAGAAAAGTAGAGATGTAGTATGAGTAAGTTCATCGCAAAACCTGTGATCCCCTCTTAATAGTGCGGGATCCCTATACTCAAGAATAGTAAATTTAAAGGATACGCTACATCACCTTTTCTCAATCCCGAGCCTTCTTGACATATAAGTCCCGATCTTCTCAGACCACCTTGGCACATAATTCTCAATCTACTAAAAGTACTTGCCATCCTGAGATACACTCAACAAATAAGATTTGTTTCCGATGTATGTGTTGTCATTAACACCAAAACTCGATTAAGGGCATGACTGCACTGTCAATCTCCCCCTTTTTGGTAGTTGATGACAACATATACATAGCTATCAAAAGATTTAACATACATTTTAGCTTTGGAGAGGTTTAGTACGGAGCTCCCCCTTAGTATGTGCATGATAAAATATCGGAGCTCCCCATTAATGTGTGTATCGAAAATATATCATGTGACTTAGTAAAGATAATAGATCATCATATGAAGTAGTGGAGCAAAACATAGTAGCATACGATGATATCATAGCAATCCATAGCAATCACGACATTCATAGGTAGCCATACATAGTGCATCACAGTTGTTTATCCATTACATTGACACAAACATGCAAATTGAGACTAAACTCCAAAAGACTAAAAACTAGGATACATTACTCCCCCTTTGGCACCAAGTACCAAAAAGGGAGGCACCAACAGCATCAACTATGCTCAGAGATCATCAGCATCATCATCATCATCATCATCATCATCATCATCGTCAGGCAAGCCAGTGCCACCAGCCTCATCAAGAAAATCAGCCCACTCAGGACCAGATGGGAAGCCAAAGTCAGAAGGAGGAGCAGCAGGAAGGGCCTCATCGTCACTCACATCAAGAGCGCCCGAGTCTCTAAGACGAGCCTTGAGGGCATTCTTGGAGGAGACGAGGCGAGAAACCACATCATGAGTTTGACCGCACTGGAAAGAGAAGGCCTTCATCATAGCAGAATGTGCCTTGCCAATGAATTTGGCAAAGCGACCGAGAGGAGATGAGCTGGATGAAGGGGTTGTTGTTCGGGCAGCAGTGCGGCGAGTGGAGGTGGGTGGTGGGGTTTTCTTGGGAGCATAGTTATCCTCCATGTGAGCGGGAATGACCCACTTGTGATGCATGTGAGTGGGAGCAACAGTGAATTGAGCAACATGGTGAATAAAAGTCTGGATGAAGGGGCATGAGGGAATGCTCGCTTGTATTGAAAACTGGCAAGTCGAATCTCATGCCATAGAAAGTGAGGCACATTAATTTTGCGCTTGGGGGACTCGTGTAAATGTGACATGATGTCATACTATAGCCGCTGCAGGATCCCCTATCACCCATCTTGGGATAGATGGTGCGGATAAGACACTGAAAAATGATAAATTAGGGAGAGCGCCAGATGGATACTTGGTTAAGATCCTTCATCCGTTCGTCTGCATCAAGTTCACGAAGTGGTTTGAGGAGAAACCCACACGCCTCAATTGGCTTATGTGTATGGTTAGGATCATTCTTATGGATTTTGAAGCCGGAGTCGGGGAAACCGAGTGCGGCAACAAACTCATCATAAGAGGCTTTGAACTGAACATCAGAAGTCATCCAGCTAACAGTGTTGTTTGAGACAAAGAAACATGTGCCAAAAGAACAGAGTAACACCTTAGGCAAGATGACATGATGTAGATGGACAATCTCATATCTACGACAAAGCCCACCTTGTTACCCTTGATGGCAACTACACGATGTATGCCTTGCTTCCCCTACTGTCAGTGCGAAAGGTCACCACATGGTAAGAACCCAAAACCAAGCACTTCTCCCATTGCAAGAATCATAGATCTAGTTGGCCAAACAAAACCCAAGACTCAGAGAGACTTACAAGGATATCAAATCATGCATATAAGAAATCAGCAAAGACTCAAATATATATCATAGATAATCTGATCACAAATCTACAATTCATCGGATCTCGACAAACACACCACCAAAGAGGATTACATCGGATAGATCTCCATGAGGATCATGGAGAACTTTGTATTGAAGATCCAAGAGAGAGAAGAAGCCATCTAGCTACTAACTACGGACCCGTAGGTCTGAAGTGAACTACTCACGAGTCATTGGAGGGGCGATGATGTTGATGAAGAATCCCTCCAACTCCAAAGTCCCCTCCGGCAGGGCACCGGGAAGGGTCTCCAGATGAGATCTCGCGGAAACAGGAACTTGCGGCGGCGGAACTCCCGATCTAGGTTTCTTTCTGGAGGTTTCTGAATTTATAGGACCATCTGGCGGTGGAGTTGCATCAAGTGAGCCCCCTAGGGGCCCACAAGCTTGATTGGCGCGACCTAGGGGGGTCGCGGCAACAGGGCTTGTGGCGCCCTCGGGACCCCCCTCCGGTATCTTTTTCTTCCGGTATTTTTGATATTTTCTATAAAAAAATCATCGCGGAAGAATTATTCCGTTTGGACTCCGTTCCAAAATCAGATCTAAAAAGAGTCAAAAACACAGAAAAAACAGGAATTCGCGCTTGGCACTGAGTTAATAAGTTAGTCCCAAAAAAGATATAAAAGGTAAACAAAACATCCAAAGTTAACAAGATAACAGCGTGAAACCATAAAAAAATATTGATACGTTTGAGAAATTGAAATCTAATATTCCCTTCCTTCATATCGATGATAGCACCAATAGTCCTTAGGAAAGGTCTACCAAGAATAATGGGACATGAAGGATTGCACTCTATGTCAAGTACAATGAAATCCACGGGTACATAGTTCTTATTTGCAACAATAAGAACATCATCGATCCTTCCCATGGGTTTCTTGACAGTAGAATCCGCAAGATGCAAATTAAGACTACACTCTTCAATCTCATGAAAACCAAGAATATCACATAAAGACTTTGGAATCGCGGAAACACTAGCACCCAAATCACACAAAGCATTGCACTCATAGTTTTTGATCTTGATTTTGATAGTAGGTTCCCACTCATCATGAAGTTTTCTAGGTATAGAGACTTCTAGTTCGAGCTTCTCTTGAAGAGATTTCATCATAGCATCTACGATATGCGCGGTAAAGGCTTTGCTTTGGCTATAAGCATGTGGAGAGTTTGCAATGGATTGCATCAAAGAAATGCATTCAAACAAGGAACAATTATCATAATTGAATTCCTTGAAATCCAAAGTGGGAGTTACATTACTACCCAAAAATTTGATTTCTTCTACTCCACTCTCCACACCTTTATCATCAATATAGGTGGACTCCGAATCATTGGGGCGTTTTTCAACCAAACTGGATTCATATCCAGCCCCTTCATCAATAGGTTTGACACGCGAAAACAAATATTCAAGAGGAGACACACCAAGCACTTTAAGATCTTCGTGATTTGCATCACTAGAACGCACCCTTTTAAACCATTCATGCCTAGCGTGAATTTGGGTGGTTCTTTCTTTGCTCTCATTCATGGAGACACTCATAGCTTTCAAAGTTTCATCCAAGTTGACCTTGGGAGGATCACATCTAACTTTCAAAGCATCAATATCACAAGACATCCTATCAACGCTCTTAGCTAAATCGTCTATTTTGAGTAGTTTTTCCTCTATGGACGCATTGAAAATCTTTTTTGAGTTGATGAACTCTTTGATATTACTCTCTAAATCAGAGGGTAATTTGTTGTGATTTCCATAAGTGTTGTTGTAGGAATTGCCATAATTGTCAGAGGAGTTACTAGGAAAAGGCCTAGCAACATAGTTTCCTCTAAAAGCATTGTTGTTGCCAAAATTGTTCCTACCAACAAAATTAATGTCCAAACTAGCGTTGCTACTCTCAATCAAGGAAGATAGTGGAATGTCATTAGGATCTAAAGGACCGTTTCTACTAGCAACCAAATTCATCAACTCGTCCATCTTAGCACTAAGCGAGTTAATTTCTTCTATAGCGTGTACCTTTTTGCTAGCAGGTGACCTTTCAGTATGCCACTAAGAGTAGTTGGTCATGATATTGTCTAGGAGTTTTGTAGCGTCTCCTAACGTGATTTCCATGAATGTTCCACCTGAGGTGGAGTCCAAGATATTGCGAGAAGCGAAATTCAAACCAGCGTAAAAGATTTGTATAATCATCCACAAACTCAAGCCATGAGCGGGACAATTTCTAATCATAAGCTTCATCCTCTCACAAGATTGTGCAACGTGTTCACGATCAAGTTGCTTGAAATTCATGATATCGTTACGTAAGGACATGATCTTAGCCGGTGGAAAATACTTGGATATGTAAGCATCTTTGCACTTATCCCAAGAATCTATACTATTTTTAGGCAAAGAAGAAAACCAAGTTTTTGCGCGATCTCGCAACGAGAAAGGAAAAGGCTTCAACTTAATCACGTCATTATCCACATCTCTTTTCTTTTGCATATCGCAAAGCTCAATGAAGATATTGAGATGGGATGCGGTATCTTCACTAGGAAGGCCAGAGAATTGCTCTTTCATAACAAGATTCAGCAAAGCTGCGTTGATTTCCTACGATTCCGCACTAGTGGCGGGAGCAATCGGAGTACTAATAAAATCATTATTATTAGTGCTCGAGAAGTCGCAAAGTTTGGTGTTTTCAGCCATGATGACTTAAACAAACAAACAAGCACACAAGCAAGCAAGAAAACCGGCAAAGGAAAACGGCAAAGGCAAAAGAAAACGGCAAAGGAGAAAGGCAAATGAAAACGGCAAATGTGAAGTGGGGGGAGAGGAAAACGAGAGGCAACTGGCAAAAAAGTAAATGCAGCAGATGAGTTTGTGAGACCTACTTGGATAGATCTCTCCTTCCCCGGCAACGGCGCCAGAAATACTTCCGCTGATGCAACAAAAGACCTTCCAACGGCGCCAGAAACATGTGCTAACGGGAGACTGTTCTTGCTACTCCTAAGCAACGGCACCAGGAATCCTTCTGCTACGGCTACGCCTTTAGGGACTTCCAAGGCAAATATGCAAAGGATTTCCCCGTGGCCTTGGAGCCTTGCGTTGGTGTTCCCTCGAAGCGGAAAGGGTGATGTAGCGCAGCGGTGGTAAGTATTTCCCTCAGTTTTGAGAACCAATGTATCGATCCAGTAAAGGAGTATCACAAGTGCCTGCACAAACACAAAAAGCTTGCTCCCAACACTATGAAGGGGTTGTCAATCCCTTATAGATTGTTTGCCAAGTGAGAACTGAAAGCAACAAAGTAACAAAGCAAAGTAAAAGCGGAGGTGTAAACGATAGGTGTGAATAGACTCGGGGGCCATAGTGTTTACTAGCGGCTTCTCTCATGAAAGCAAGTAGACGGTGGGTGAACGAATTACTGTCGAGCAATTGATAGAACCGCGCAAAGTCGTGACGTCATCTATGGCAATGATTATATCTATAGGCATCACGTCCAAAACAAGTAGACCGATACTTTCTGCATCTACTACTATTACTCCACACGTCGCCCGCTATCCAGCATGCATCTAGTGTATTAAGTCCAAAAGAACAGAGTAACGCCTTAAGCAAGATGACATGATGTAGATGGACAATCTCATAGCTACGACAAATCCCACCTTGTTACCCTTGATGGAAACTACACGATGTGTACCTTGCTGCCCCTACTGTCACTGGGAAAGGTCACCACACGGTAAGAACCCAAAACCAAGCACTTCTCCCATTGCAAGAATCATAGATCTAGTTGGCCAAACAAAACCCAAGACTCGGAGAGACTTACAAGGATTTCAAATCATGCATATAACAAATCAGCAAAGACTCAAATATATATCATAGATAATCTGATCACAAATCCACAATTTATCGGATCTCGACAAACACACCACCAAAGAGGATTACATCGGATAGATCTCCATGAAGATCATGGAGAACTTTGTATTGAAGATCCAAGAGAGAGAAGAAGCCATCTAGCTACTAACTACGGACCCGTAGGTCTAAAGTGAACTACTCACGAGTCATTGGAGGGGCGATGATGTTGATGAAGAAGCCCACCAACTCCAAAGCCCCCTCCGGCAGGGCACCGGGAAGGGTCTCCAGATGAGATCTCGCGGAAACAGGAACTTGCGGCGGCGGAACTCCCGATCTAGGTTTCTTTCTGGAGGTTTCTGAATTTATAGGACCGTATGGCGGTGGAGTTGCATAAAGTGGGCCCCCGAGGGGCCCACAAGCTTGATTGGCGCGACCTAGGGGGGGTCGCGGCGATAGGGCTTGTGGCGCCCTCGGGATCCCCCCCCCTCGGGTATCTTTTTCTTCCGGTATTTTTGATATTTTCCATAAAAAATCATCGCGAAAGAATTATTCCGTTTGGACTCCGTTCCAAAATCAAATCTGAAAAGAGTCAAAAACACAGAAAAAACAGGAATGACGCTTGGCACTGAGTTAATAAGTTAGTCCCAAAAAAGATATAAAAGGTAAACAAAACATCCAAAGTTAACAAGATAACAGCGTGAAACCATCAAAAATTATAGATACGTTTGAGACGTATCAATCACCATGACTCTTACAAGGGGAGAAAGTAAAGGTACAAGATAGGCCCTTCGCAGAGGGAAGCAGAGGTTGTCATGCGCTTTTGAGGTTTGGATGTGTGTCCTCTTAGTGCGGAGGAACCTCACTTTATATTGCCTCGTGTGATAAAGAACTTTATTATGCAGTCTGTCGCTTTTATGTCTTCCTCATCATAGGTTCGTACAAAGCTTATTTTCCACACACTAATAGATCATACCTATTAGAGAGCATTTTTTATTGCTTGCACCGATGACAACTTACTTGAGGGATCTTATTCAATCCATAGGTAGGCATGGTGGACACTCATGGCAAAACTGGGTTGAAGGTTTATGGATGCACAAGTAGTATCTCTACTTGGTGTGGGAGTTTTGGCTAATATGAGGTGGAAGCAATCGTCACATGCTAAGGGATCTCTAATTATATAACATTGTTTGGAACCAAGCAAACACAATTCATTATGTTGTCTTCCTTGTCCAACATCTACTTCTCAGCATGTAATAGTTTGATGAGTGCTCACAATTATAGAAAGTGTCTAAGATGATATATTTATATGTGAACCTCTCTTTCCTTATTACTTCTTATTAATTGCAACAATGACTGAGGTCTATGTTGGTCTACTCTCAACAAGTTTCAATCATCATACTTGTTATAAGTGAAGCTATCACTTTCCATAAGATCATCTCATGATCTTTCATGCTATCGTTCTTTTCATACTTTTGATCATGGCACAAAACAAATCCCTTGACTAAGATACTTGAAAGTGCGTTATATCGACTAGAGGGGGGTGAATAGGAGATTTTTAGAATTTCATCACTGAGGAAATTCCTTTTGAGGAAATTCCTCACTGATGACTAACTTAGAGCGGAAACTGTAAAGGATTAGAAATGCAAAGTTTCACAACAGCAGTTTTTCAGAGTGAAGAATGTGAAAACAGATTGCACAGTGAGCAGGCACGCAGAATACAGATGAGGATTAACTGATGTGAAGAATTTGGGGTTGAGGAAATTCAGAGAAAGTCTTCAGCAAATTCTTCAAACAGTCGCAGTGAAAGTCATCAACACATAATACGAGGAAAGTAAGGAGTTGAGGAATTAGAACCCGTTTCTGAGTGAAGACAGTCGTTGATGACCCAGTTCCAACTGCTATGACAGTCGTACATCTGGTTTGGAGCGGCTTGGTATTGAAACCAAAGGACACACAGTCCCTACCGTGTTCTCCTTGAGCTAAGGACACACAGTCCTCGCCCAACACTCGTGGTAAGTCTTCTGGGCAGACTTCCAAACCCTCACAAACTTGGTCACCCGGCGATCCACAATTGACTGCTGGAAAGCTTTAGACCATGACGCCTAACCGTCTGGAGGATGCACAGTCCTCAAAGGTAAAAGGCTTCAGTCCCACACAGGAACAACTTCTTCAGTGATGCTCAATCACTAGGCTTGGTTTGTGGTTTCGGTGTATGGTGTATTTCCTCACTGATGAATTACTCTCGAAGACTCCGAGGAATTGGGTTACTCTTATGACAAGTGTCAGTTTCTAACGGAGCAGCCAACCAGCTAATGGTTGTGGGGGGTGGCTATTTATAGCCTGGGAGCATCCCGACATGATTTGACACTAATGCCCTTAAATAATATGACCGTTGGAGTGGATAAGACCAATGACTTGGCGTGGCTATCGAAACGGTCGGAACCCTCAACTGTGAGAGTCCTCATGTCACTCGTATTCCTCACTTGAGGCTTTTGGTAGGATTAGGCTTGGGTTGAGCATCATGAGGAAATTCATTCCAAAGTGTAACTTCGACCCCCTTTAACAGTACGGTGTTCCTATTACTCAAATCCGAAGAAAATAAAACAGAAAGTGTAAATCTTCATGCTTCAAATCCTTCAGAGTGATTTTCTTCAGGACACACCGGATTCCTCAATATCAGTATCTTCATGAGGAATATCAATTTCATCGCAGATTCCTCGCGATTCATTTCTTCAGCTTCAAACCAATTTCTTCAACCGAAGATATACATTTTTAGGGGTCGATATTCTTCAAATATCTCAAACTCCTCAATGACTTATAGATCTTGTGTACACTCATAAACACATTAGATACTTAACCTATAAGTCTTCAAACCACAAAAATCACTAAGGGGCACTAGATGCACTTACAATCTCCCCCTTTTTGGTGGTTGATGACCATTAGGTTAAGTCTTCAACACGGATCAAAAATATGAAGTGTAAATACTCATTTGAGGAATTTGAAATCAAGATTCAGAGAGACTCCCCGTGAAGATGTGCATATCTTGAGGATTTTGCTTTTCACAGCAAATGCACATTGATGATTTATATCATGGAGATCTCCCCCTGAGTCTTGTAAATCATGCATACATGTAACATATCATATGAAGAAAATGAAAATACATGATGACAAATGGTATCTGACGAATTCCAGCATGCGTGCATTAAAACTTGAGGAATAAGCATGCGAAGAAAAGCGTTCAAAAGCGTCAGAGTACCATCGGGCTTAAGTTACAACTCATTACATAAAAACTTCAGAAGAGCCAAGAGTTTGTAACTTAAATATAGTTCATAAGCCCCAAAAATATCCTGCTTGAAGACTAACTCTCAAGTTTCTCCCCCTTTGTCATCAAGTGACAAAAAGGGACAAACTGAGGACTAACGCCCGTGAAGACTTCACTTCTTGGCAATTGAGGAAGAGTCATGATGCTTCTTGGGAGTAGTCTTCTTCCTTGGACCGGTAGCAGTGTCGAGCTGTTCTTCATCAGTTTCAGCAGTGCGGAATGAAGAAAGGAGTTGTCTTCAAGGTCTGGAACTGGAATAGGCCTGAACTTCTTGGGAGGCCATGACCATTCAAAGTCTCGCTCAAAGTCCATTTCTTCAAGCTCAGTCGTAGTCTTCAGATGTGCAAGTGTAGCCCAAGTGCGATCAAAAACCTCATGTAGATAATGATGGTTGAGCTTCACAGAGTTCTGTGTTTCAGTGAGGGTTTTCACAATGGCGCCAAACTGGCGTTTGACCCACTTGTGATTGCGATCCACCTTCTGGTGAAGACTGAGGAGGAACTCTCTTGTATTCATCAGCGGGGAGGAACGGGGCTTGCCGGACGAGTCTCAGTATCATCCCATGAAGAATAAGCTTTTGGCTCTCTGAATTGGCCATCAAGGGGCCTACTGCCTTATTCAATCACGGATTTGCCTTTTCCTTCAATGGACTCGAAAGTCTTCTTGTTGACCCGGATAGGAGGCATATAACCAACATGGTTTTGGAAATTAGCGTGGAAGTTGATGCATGTCCTTGTCCTGATGAATCTCATGATCCATGGGGCATATATCTTATGATCAAAAGGACACATAGCATTGTCAGCCAAAGTCCTCAAGAAGAAATCATGGATGTTGATAGGAATACCATGAATGATGTTGAAGAGGATATTCTTCATGAGGCCTACAACATCTTCTTCATCATCATGGTCTTTGATCGGCGCAAGCACACTACAGAGGATTCTGTAGACATATCTGGGTGTGTACTTGAGCTCGTGGATGAGGAAGGTTGTTCTTGGAGGTTTTCCTTCAGCCAAAGGCTCCATGAGGACTTCCATCATCCCATTGGGCAGCTCACGCTCACCATAAAGCTTCACAGCCTCATCTGAGGGAATTGGTACAGGCAGTTCTCGGAGGAGTTCAGTAGCAGGAGCCTTGTAGTGAGTGTTTTGTGTCATCCAATCAAACACCCAAGTGTTAATGTCTTCAGGGTTGCCGTATATGTGAAGAGTTGCATAGAACTAAAGAATTAGCTCATTGTTCCAGTCAGAGATGTCGAAGCACATTGGTAGTAAACCAGCATCATGGAGTACACTGAGGACTAGCTCCAGGCACGGTATTGCTTCAAGTTCAACATGAGGAATATGCCTGTGCTGGAATATCTTGTTTCGTCCACATAGCACAGAGGCATAATAATTCATCTCAGTCCTAGTCCAAAACTTCAGATGCCTCATTTGAGGCTTGTCATAGGGGTTCTCTCCAATGAAGTACATGCGTTCTTCAAAGAAATTTTCCTTTTGAAACTTGGGACGCTTGGAGAATGGATGACGCTGAATTGGCTGAAGATTTTGCTGAGGAACGGGAGGGGAGACAACAATGGCAGCCTCTGGGTTGAGCACGACGAATGCATTGTCTCGGTCAGGTGCATTTTCCTCAGCATTTTCCTCAGGGTGAGGAATTTCAGCAGCTGGTACTTCAGGCTGAGGAGATGTGCTTGCTGGGCGTCAGGCTGAGGGGCTTGCTCTGGCTATGCATCAGGCTGAGGAATAGCTTCTTCTTGCTCAGTTGGAGGAGTTGGGTCAGCCTGTTCCTCATCTTGAGGATTTTGCTCAGAGGGTTGAATGTCATCAGTTTGAGGATTTTCAGTTTGTTCTTCCTCGGCTGGCTTGGTGGCAGATGCAGCTTCATCAGCTTGTGCAGCTAATTCTTGAGCAGTGTCTTTCTGAGGAATGAAAGGCTGAGGACTGTCATCTATATGAATTTCCTCGTGAGTGTGTTCCTCAGATGCGGCATCCTTCATTTCCTCATCTGCCTTTTGCGCTGGATCATCAATGATGACCATTTCATAAGAAGGAGCGACATTCAGGGGCACACGGTCCAGAGGAGCAGTTTCTTCAAGTGCTTTGAGGCACTTGGCCTCGATTTCTTCTTCTGCTGAGGAGGCCTTTCTCTTTTTGGCTTCCTTCTCAGCAGCCCTGGTTTTCTTCACGTATGATGCCGACGGAGTCATCTTCTTCATTGTTGAAGCTTTTGGTGAAGGGGTTCTCTTAACAGATTCTTCAGCTGGTATTGAGGAACCAGCTGGAACAGAGTCATCAGCTTGCTTTGATGAAGCAGCTGGGTCAGGTGCAGTCTCATCAGCTGGAGTTTCCATGATGATTTCTTTAATAGCCGGTTCATCCACACGGCGTTCTTGGTGTACTTCCTCAGCTTGAGGAGTTTCCTCATCATGAGGAGATTCATCTGCTGGCTCCTCAATCAAGGGCTGAGAAGTTGGTGCTGGGGGTGCAGCCTTCTTATTGTAGTCATCAACAACACTAGTGGCCAGCTTAATGAAATTGCTCTTGAGACTCTTACGATCTGACAGCTTGGAGTACTTGTCAGTCAATTTCTTTAGCTCTGCCTGTGTTGATACCAGTGCATCAGGAGTCAAGTTGAGGAGATTTTGCTTGAGGAATTTCTCCTTTTTAAGCTTTGCAACTTTGGCCTGCTTGGCCTGCTGTTCTTTCCATTTGGCTTCATTGCTGAAAGTGGTCACCATGTGGCTGATGCCAGGGGGATGTTTCAAATTATCAAGCGGAGTGTTTGGGTCCTCATACCAGATGTTGATGTAGTCAAGGAGGACCTTGGGGTCCATTGCCAGAGGAATGGCACTGCCCGATGCTTGAGCTACTCTTTCCTGCTTGTTTCTGATGATGGCTTGCAGGGTTTGATCATCATATTCATCACTGCCCTATGATGCAGACGGGACGGTGATGATTTTGCTGGGGCTTGGTAGAGTTGCACATTCAGCAAATACCTGAGTCTTCGCAGGAGGTGTTGAAGACTTTGTCTCCGAGTTGGTTGCAGCTGGGAGTGAGGAGCTGGAGCTGGCGGTCATAGGCTTCATGACTTGCTTCTGTACTGGTTTATCTTGAAGCTTTGGTGGTGGTGCTGAGGATTTTAGAGCTTGGGAGATTGGTACTGAGGGTTTTGGCGCTGATGGTTTTGGTGCTGAAGGTTTTGGTGCTGAGGGTTTTGTGACTGAAGCCTGAGCAGACTTCTCTTGAGGCTTTGGAGCCCTTGGCTTTGACGATACATACTGCATTTGAGGAATTTCTGAACCAGAAGTCTCAGCGGCAGAGGAGGTAGCAGCAGCTGAGGATTCATTGAATTTCCTCACTGCAGTTTCTGCCTGCTTCTTGAGCTTAGCCAGATGCTTTTCCTTCTCATCTGGATAGTCATCAATGGTCTTGAGGCTTGAGGGATGTGCTACTTGATGATCCTCAAGTGGGGCCCGTCTGCCAGGGGGCTTCAGAGCGAATTTCTTCGCATACTTGGGAGTCACAAACCTGTATTCCTTCCATTCCTTCGCCCATCGGCGTTCTATCTTCTGCAGCCGTATCTTTCTCTTGGCCATTGTCTCATTTTCATCAGGCATGCAATAGTCCAAATAAATATCCTCAGGGATATCCACATTTGTGTTTTGCTCAAGTTTCTTTCCTCCCTTCTGTTTTCTATCATCCTCCATTTTCTTCAGCTGAGGATTTTGCTGATGAGATTGAACTCTTGAGGATTCTGATGAGACTTGAAGATTTTCTTCCACAAACGCTGCAAATGAGTAAATGTGATGAGACCCGAGAGATTCATCAGCTGACATGTGTGTACCTGTGAACAGAGTATAGTTGTGAGGAATTTGGAGAGGTCATATGCGTTCTCAGATTTGAAGAAAATGAGAAAGTTTGACAGTTGAGGAATATAACCAGTGGTTGAGGAATTTGCCTAAGCATATTGTTCTTGGGTTCGAGAGTTGTACAGATCCGAAAATTCGCACAATTGAGGAATCTCATGAAAATCTTAGATGCTTAGCATGGTTCATCAATGATGTGGTGATAGGCAGTGTTTGAGGAATCAAGTGCTTATCGATTCTTGAGGAAAAACAGATTTCACATAGAGGATGTAAAATTTTAGATCTAACTTGCGGTAAAAATGGGATTTTATTTACCCTGGAAGGTGCGCACGAAGAACACCGAAAGGTGTGTAGAGATGATCTTCGGTCGCGTGTCCAATGCACCCTAACCCGGTGACAGAGGACGTCTACGGTGGCAGCGGACGAAGATGGTTCGACTCCGGCGTGGTTCCGGCGATGGAGAAGTCGAGGCAGTGAAGCTCTTCCTCACCGGCGACGAGACTACCAGCGATGGCGCTAGGGTTCGGTGGTGTTTGCTGTAGCAGGAGAGCGACGGAGCGAAGAAGAGTATGCCGAGGGGGATAAGGACATATTTATAGCCAAACAGCTACTGTTGGCGCGAAAATTTCGGACCAAACAGCCCCTGCCTCTACGTCTCCACAGGACACGTGTAGCTCCCGAACACTGCGGTGGAGATAGTGGAGATCATGGTTATCCGATCGTGGGAAGTGGGGTTCAGTTACTGTGTATTAAAGAAACAATTTTTGAAGATTTGAGGATTTTCGTTACAAAATCATCAGCTGACAAGGATGCAGTGAGGATTTTGAACAAAGTTTCAAGTAGAACGCATATGAAGAATTGAATAGACTGGATGAGTATAGCATAGAGGGGAAGTAGGGTCCGATCACATTCACTTAGCAGAAATATCAACTTGAAGAAATAGCAATAAGTGAATGTTGTTGAGGACTTGAGATCACAGTCTATCTAGTCAAATGAAAGTCATCAAGTGTTTTTGAAGATTTTCTGATAAATCGTCACAATGAAGAACAGTTGTTTTGAAGAAAAACACATTTTGAGAAAATAGAACATTTGAAGAAAATCAACTTGAGGAATTTCACATTGGGCGGTGGCGTGACCCACCATATAAGAATGTTGATTACAGACGCCGCGTACAATTGTCGTAGGGCCCTGAGAATCAATTTCTTCATTGATTTCTTCACACTCAGAGTGACATTCTTCATCAGTTGAAGAAAATCGATTCATCATGTGTTGCACATCTAAGTCATCAATTTTGCATAAGTGTTAGGATGTGTGCATGTTCTTACAAAACATTTGAAGATTCTAAGATATTTAACTCACACCGCAACTTGCAAAATCTTTTCCCATCCAAGGGCTTAGTGAAGATATCTGCCAGTTGATCATCAGTCTTCACATGGTCGATGAGGATATTGCCCTTGAGGACATGGTCCCGAAGAAAATGATGACGAATCTGGATGTGCTTGGTCTTCGAGTGCTATACTGGGTTATATGCAATCTTGATAGCACTCTCATTGTCACAGTAGAGAGGCACATTCTTCATGTTGATGTCGTAGTCCTTGAGGGTTTGCTTCATCCATAGTAATTGAGCACAGCAAGAACCAGCAGCAATGTACTCAGCTTCGGCAGTGGAGAGTGATACACAGTTCTACTTCTTTGAGGACCAGCAAACTAGTGATCTTCCAAGGAAATGGCATGTGCCAGAAGTTGACTTGCGATCCACACGGTCACCAGCATAGTCAGAATCAGAATACCCTACCAGATGAGGATTTGAGCCCTTGGGATACCATAATCCTAGTGTTGGTGTGTGAGCTAAGTATCGAAGAATATGTTTCACAGCCTTATGGTGTGATTCCTTCGGTTTTGCTTGAGAACGTGCACACATGCAAACACTAAGCATTATATCTGGCCTAGATGCACATAGATACAATAAAGAACCGATCATAGAACGATATACCTGCTGATCGAAATCTTTACCATTTTCATCAGTGTAGAGGTGGCCGTTGGTAGGCATTGGAGTCTTGGCACCTTTGCATTCATGCATGTCGAATTTCCTCAGAACATTCTTGAGGTATTTCTCCTGTGATATGAAGATTACATTGCTTTGTTGACGAATTTGAAGACCTAAGAAGAATTTCAGCTCCCCCATCATGGACATCTGATATTCCTCACTCATCATGTAGGCAAATTCATCACTGTATCGTTTGTCGGTACAGCCAAATATGATATCATCGACATATATTTGACACACAAATAGCTCATTATCATAGGATTTAGTGAAAAGAGTTGGATCGAGTGAACCAGGTTTGAAGCCTTTCTTCATGAGGAATTCCTTCAATGTATCATACCATGCCCGAGGGGCTTGCTTGAGACCATAAAGAGCCTCTTTGAGTCTGAAGACTTTGTCTGGATTCTTTGGATCCTCAAAACCTGGGGGCTGAGCAACATATACTTCTTCCTCAAGCTTACCATTGAGGAATGCACTTTTCACATACATTTGATATAAGATGATGTTATGATGATTAGCATAAGCAAGCAGTATTCGAATAGCTTCAAGTCTAGCAACAGATGCAAAAGTTTCATCGAAATCTATTCCTTCAACCTGGGTGTAGCCTTGGGCTACAAGTCATGCCTTGTTCCTCACCACTTGACCGCCCTCATCTTGCTTGTTTCGGAAAATCCACTTGGTGCCGATGACGTTGTGCCTGCGAGGATCTGGTCGTTTGACGAGCTCCCATACGTCATTCAGCTTGAATTGAAGAAGTTCGTCTTGCATAGCTTGGATCCACTCCGGTTCCAGAAAAGCCTCAGCAACTTTTGAGGGTTTTGTGATGGATACAAAGGAATAATGCCCACAAAAGTTAACTAAGTGTGAAGCTTTTGAGCGAGTGAGAGGACCTGGCGCGTTGATGTCGTTGAGGATTTTGTCAAGTTCTACTTCATTTGCAATCCTCGGATGTGCTGGTTGAGGATTTCGTCTGGGCTGAGGAAGTGGTTCTGGTGCAATTTCCTCAGGAGCATCTTCTTGATTTTCATCAGTGATGGGGATCGTTTCTTCACCAATTTCCTCAGTGGGGACAATGTCTTCAGTAGGTTTGAGCTTTATTGCTTCCTCAGGAGACAACTTATCTGGATCCGAAGGCAATTGCTCTCTTTGCGAGCCATTAGTTTCATCGAACCGCACATCTACAGTCTCAACAACTTTGTTGTGATAGTTGTTGAAGACTCTGTAAGTGTGTGAGTCCTTTCCATAACCGAGCATAAAATCTTTATGTGCCTTAGGTGCAAATTTTGAGCTATGGTGAGGATCTCTAATCCAATATTTTGCACCGAAGACTTTGAAATAACTTACATTGGGTTTCTTGTCAGTGAGGAGTTCATATGAGGTTTTATTGAGGAATTTGTGAAGATATACCCTGTTAATGATATGGCACGCAGTGTTGATTGCTTGAGGCCAAAAGCGACGAGGAGTCTGATATTCTTCAAGCATAGTTCTGGCCATTTCAACCAGAGTTATGTTCTTCCTTTCGACGACACCATTCTGCTGAGGAGTATAAGGAGCAGATAATTCGTGAGTAATACCAAGTTCATCAAGATAATCATCAAGACCAGTGTTTTTGAACTCGGTTCCATTATCACTCCTGATATGTTTGATCTTGATGCCAAAGTTCGTCGAGACCCTTGAAGAAAATCGTTTGAAGATTTCCTGCACTTTAGTTTTATACACTATGATATGCACCCAAGTATATCTGGAATAATCATCAACTATGACGAAGCCATATAAAGATGTTGCATTGGTTAGTGTGGCATAGTGAGTAGGTCCAAATAAATCCATATGAAGCGATTCGAATGGACGTGTAGTGGTCATGATAGTCTTCGAGGGGTGCTTGGATCTGGTCATTTTCCCAGATTCACAGGCACCGCAGAGATGATCCTTGAGGAATTTGACTGATTTGATGCCGATGACATGCTTCTTCTTCGCGAGCGTGTGCAAATTCCTCATGCCTGCATGACCTAGTCTTCGGTTCCACAGCCATCCTTCTGAGGTTTTTGCTAGTAAGCATGTGGCTGGTTGAGGACCTGTAGAGAAATCAACAATGTACAAATCCCCTCTTCTTACACCTTCGAAGACTTTGGATCTGTCAGATTCCATGATGACTACACATCTATATCTACCAAAGATGACAATCATATCAAGATCGCAAAGCACCAAGACTGACATGAGATTAAAACCAAGGGATTCAACAAGCATCACTTTGTCCATATGCCTATCCTTGGAAATAGCCACTTTGCCAAGTCCCAATACCTTGCTTTTACCTTTGTCAGCATATGTGATTTGCTTTAGAGGTGATGGAGTTAGTGGCATAATCATCAGTAAGCTTTTATCACCAGTCATGTGATGTGTGCAGCCACTATCAAGAACCCACTCAGTATTCTTGGGTTTGTCATCCTGCAGATGAATTAGTACAGCTTACCATCTCATATGCTTCAGATTTGAAGAATATGATACTAATTTCATCAGATCAGTAATTTCATCATAACAGAAATGTAAGGAAGTGTGAAATATTTCTATTTCACCAATCATTAGCTTTTGTCCTATCAAGCATTTCTTCAGGTCTCCAGCAAATTCGTCAGATGATGAATTTCATCTGGAGACCTGACCTGCAGAAGTGATTAGTTCGATTTCTTCACCACCCACATCTGAAGGGGTGTCAAAGCATTCATCATCCTGCGAGCACCATATGAGAACGGTGGCATTGAGGCCAATGCACTTCTCTTAACAGTAGGGGGATTAAAGTACTCATATGAATATGCACAGAACTGGTTTGAGGATTTATGAACATAATGATTTGAGGAGTAACACTCATATTCATATTCCTTGTAGTTTCCCTGTATGTTAGATGCATTAGCACGGGTACGAGCATAGTTTTGACCAGTTGAGGATTTTGATCCTCTTGAAGACTTTGGTCCTCTTGAGGAATTTCATCTGGGGTTCAGATTCTTCAGTGGTGGTGTCATGAGGACATTCACCTCAAGATTTTCAAGACAGCTTTTGGGGACCCAGATTTTCCTCAAGGGAGGGCCATTCCTGCAGTTAGTTCCAACATATCGAGCAAATACTTCACCAGATTGATTTTTGAACAGTTTATAGTTGGAGTCAAATGACTATTCTGAGGAATAGGATAATTCACATGAAAAGCCAGTTATATTAGATGGATCAAAAGGAGGCCCAGTAGCAGCAACCCATGAGGTTTTGGGATACTCTCAGGTTTCCAATAAGATCCATCAGCATTTAATTTCCTCTCAAAGGCAATTCCTTCTTTCCTCGGGTTCCTGTTCAGGATCTGCTTTTTGAGCACATCACAAAGGGTTTGATGTCCTTTGATCCTTTTGTATATGCCTGTCACGTACAATTCCTTCAACCCTGCATTTTCATCAGTAACATTTGTGTTTTCCTCAAGTGAGGAAATAGACACAGCAGGTGCAGTTGAAGAATTTGTAGCAGTGGTAGCATTTGATGATTCTGGTGAGGAATTAGCAGTTTCGCGTTCAATGCATTTAAGACATGGAGGAATGAATTCAACTTGACCAGCGCTGATCTGTTGAGCTAGTAATGAATCATTTTCCATACGAAGATCATCATGAGACATCCTCAGCTTCTCAAGATCAAGCTTCCTTTGAAGAAATTCATAGGAAAGCTTCTCATGATCAGTGAGGAGTGTATCATAACGATCCTGAAGATTATCAAATCTAGACTGAAGACTTTTCACATCTTCAGTGAGGATTTGGGTAAGGTTCATTTCATCATTCAACAGATCATCACTTTTATCTAGTAGTTTCTGAAGCTTTTCCAGGGCAGTTTGTTGTTTAGTGGCAATGATAGCAAGTTTACTGTAACTGGGTTTCTTATAATCATCAGGTTCACGGTCACTTGAATCAGAGGAGGAGGCATTATTTGGTACCTTTGAACCTTTTGCCATGAAGCAATAGGTTGGAGCGAAGTCATCAGCATAGTCATCAGTGTGGATGGTGCTATCATTTTCTTCAAGATTGAAGATTGACTTGCTCACGAAAGTGGTTGCTAGTGCAAGACTAGCATGTCCGGATTCTGAGTCTTCATCAGAACCCTCTTCTTTATCACCTTCCTATGATTCTGCCTCTGAGTCCATTTCCTTGCCAATAAGTGCCCGGGCCTTTTTGAAACTAGTCTTCTTGTGCGATGAGGGCTTTGAAGATGAGGATTTTGAAGATTTCTTCTTCTTCTTCGAGTCATCAAAACTGTCATCCTTGTATTTCTTCTTCTTTGATTCCTTTCCCCAACGGGGACAATCAGCAATGTAATGACCTGATTTCTTGCACTTGTGGCAGGTTCGTTTCTTGTAGTCCTCGGATGAAGATTATGATTTCTTCATGTCTCTTCTTGAAGATTTACCGAACTAGCCACGTCGTGTAAATCTCTGGAATTTCCTCACGAGCATTGCAAGCTCCTGTCCAAATTCTTCAGGGTCACCAAAGCTGTCATCTGTGTCTTCTTCTTCAGATGAGGAAATTGCTCTAGCCTTCAGTGCACGTGGTCTGGAATAGCTTGGTCCATATAGATCTTTCTTTTCTTCTAGCTGGAATTCATGAGTATTTAGCCTTTCAAGTATATCAGCTGGATCAAGCATCTTGTAGTCTGGTCTTTCTTGAATCATCACAACTAAAGTATCAAATGAAGAATCCAAAGATCTCAGCAGTTTCTTCACAACTTCATGATCAGTGATGTCTCGAGCTCCCAGTGCTTGCAGTTCATTTGATATGTCAGTGAGGCGATCAAAGGTGTCTTGGCAGCTTTCATTATCATGTCTCTTGAAGCGATTGAAGAGATTGCGAAGAACATCAACACGAGAGTCACGCTGGGTTGATACTCCTTCATTTACCTTGCACAGTCTCTCCCAGATCAGTGTTGCAGAGCTCAAAGCACTTACTCTTCCAAACTGGCCTAGGCTCATATGGCCACAGATGATGTTCTTCGCTTGAGAATCGAGTTGCTTGAATTTCTTCACATCATCAGCACAGACATTGACGGAGATGATGGGGACGCCATGTTCCACAATATACCAGAGATCATTATCAATAGCTTGTAGATGCATTTGCATTTTGTTCTTCCAGAAGGGAAAGTTCTTTCCTTCGTAGGTAGAAAATGTTGCAGTCACCTTAAACATGCCTGCAGTCGACATAACTAAAACTCCGGGTGGTTAAACCAAAATCACACAGAACAAGGGAGTACCTTGCTCTGATACCAATTGAAAGTGCGTTATATCGACTAGAGGGGGTGAATAGGAGATTTTTAGAATTTCATCATTGAGGAAATTCCTTTTGAGGAAATTCCTCACTGATGACTAACTTACAGCGGAAACAGTAAAGGATTAGAAGTGCAAAGTTTCACAACAACAGTTTTTCAGAGTGAAGAATGTGAAAACAGATTGCACAATGAGCAGGCACGCAGAATACAGATGATGATTAACTGATGTGAAGAATTTGGGGTTGAGGAAATTCAGAGAAAGTCTTCAGCAAATTCTTCAAACAGTCGCAGTGAAAGTCATCAACACATAATACGAGGAAAGTAAGGATTTGAGGAATTAGAACCCGTTTCTCAGTGAAGACAGTCGTTGATGACCTAGTTCCAACTGTTGTGACAGTCCTACATCTGGTTTGGAGCGTCTTGGTATTGAAACCAAAGGACACACAGTCCCGGGACACACAGTCCCTACCGTGTTCTCCTTGAGCTAAGGACACACAGTCCTCGCCCAACACTCGTGGTAAGTCTTCTGGGCAGACTTCCAAACCCTCACAAACTTCGTCACCCGACGATCCACAATTGACTGCTGGAAAGCTCTAGACCATGACGCATAACCGTCTTGAGGATGCACAGTCCTCAAAGGTAAAAGGCTTCAGTCCCACACAGGAACAACTTCTTCAGTGATGCTCAATCACTAGGCTTGGTTTGTGGTTTCGGTGTATGGTGTATTTCCTCACTGATGAATTGCTCTCGAAGACTCTGAGGAATTGGGTTGCTCTGATGACAAGTGTCAGTTTCTAACGGAGCAGCCAACCAGCTAATGGTTGTGGGGTGGATATTTATAGCCTGGGAGCATCCCTACATGATTTGACACTAATGCCCTTAAATAATATGACTGTTGGAGTGGATAAGACCAATGACTTGGCGTGGCTATCGAAACGGTCGGAACCCTCAACTGTGAGAGTCCTCATGTCACTCGTATTCCTCACTTGAGGCTTTTGGTAGGATTAGGCTTGGGTTGAGCATCATGAGGAAATTCATTCCAAAGTGTAACTTCGACCCCCTTTAATAGTACGGTGTTCCTATTACTCAAATGCGAAGAAAATAAAACAGAAAGTGTAAATCTTCATGCTTCAAATCCTTTAGAGTGATTTTCTTCAGGACACACCGGATTCCTCAATATCAGTATCTTCATGAGGAATATCAATTTCATCGCAGATTCCTCGCGATTCATTTCTTCAGCTTCAAACCAATTTCTTCAACCGAAGATATACATTTTTAGGGGTCGATATTCTTCAAATATCTCAAACTCCTCAATGACTTATAGATCCTGTGTACACTCATAAACACATTAGATACTTAACCTATAAGTCTTCAAACCACCAAAATCACTAAGGGGCACTAGATGCACTTACAATACTCTTTATTATATAGCTCGCAAGCTCGAATACATCAGGGGAGACACAAGGCAAAAGGCTCAAACTAAACACTAAAGACTTATTCCACTAAGAGAAGAAATAAAAACTGAAAAGGAAAGAACTAAAAGAAAGGTAAAAGCAAAAGATATAAAGGTGATACGATACCAGGGCAACTCCCCCAAGCTTGGCAAAAGCCAAGGGGATTGCCCATACCAATGCTTAGTTGTCTTCCTTTGGTGGTGATGGTGGTGGTGTTGTTGAAGTAGTCTGATCCTCCGTCTTCCAAGGCATAGGTGCTCCATCATGGCAGGATGAACGAGTCACCGGAATCCTCAAATCTGCAGCCAACCGTATTGATTTAAACCTATACTCATACTCACAGTTTTGGTTCTGCAGGTCATAGATCTGGCCCTGGAGTTGATCAACCCTGTCATAGAGCCTGAAGAGGTGCTTCCCAATGTCAATGGCATCCATCTTGTGATTTCTGGTGAAATCCGTGATCATCATGTGGTTGGCGTTGAGACCATGCTCCACCATCCCTTGTCACTTGAAGACTTGTTGCTCCATTGCTTCGAGCCTCGTCTCCACGCTTCCGGTCTTCTTAGGCCCCTCAACATCACAGATGTGCAACATCCCCTCGCTCATCTTGATAGATTGGGGGTGCTGCAACACTTCCGTGAGGTAAGGATTGATGACCTTCTCGAAGATCTTGTCCTTGGGAACTTTTGGGGAAGTCATGACGATCTAGATCTGCAGCAGAAACAGGCCCGAAACGAAAACAGAGGAAAACTGCGCGATACGGAGATCAAAACCCTCGGGCGTATATATAATGATTTTTTCTGGACCAGAAGGAGTGCTCCGCAAGAAAACGGAGTCCGGGAGGCACATGAGCTGCACACAAGCCCTGTTGCCGCGGCCAGGGGGAGGCTACGGCAACCAAGCTTGTTGCCGCCTCGTGCGCTCTCCGGACTGCTTTTTATTTTTCTAATTTTCCATAAATTCCAAAACGGAGAAATTTTCCTATTGGAAAAGTTTCGGAGTCCAATTACTTACCGAAACAGATACTTCTTGGTTTTCAGAGTCTGAAACTGGGTGATAAACATCCCTTATGTACTCCTGTGGAGTTATGATATTGATGATATTGGTCTCAACATTTATGGGAGTACCAGAGATATAATGCTTGATTCTTTGCCCGTTTACCACTCTAGGAAAATTGCCTTCCGTGTTATTGATTTTGATGGCACCAAAACGATATACTTCCTCGACAACGTAGGGACCTTCCCATTTAGAGAGGAGCTTGCGTGCGAAGAATCTTAAGCGAGAATTGTATAGCAGGACATAATCACCTACATTGAACTCTCGTTTTTGTATTCTTTTATCGTGCCATCTCTTAACCTTTTCCTTGAACAACTTGGCATTCTCATATGCCTGGCCCCTCCATTCATCTAATGAGCTGATATCAAACAACCGCTTCTCACCGGCAAGTTTGAAATCGAAGTTGAGCTCTTTGATTGCCCAATAAGCTTTGTGTTTCAGCTCAAGAGGTAAATGACAGGCCTTACCGTAGACCATTTTATACGGCGACATGCGCATGGGATTCTTATAAGCAGTCCTATAAGCCCATAGTGCATCGTCAAGTTTGCTAGACCAATTCTTTCAAGATCTATTGACAGTCTTTTGTAAGATCAATTTGATCTCCCTATTACTCAACTCCACTTGACCACTAGACTGAGGATGATAAGGAGATGCAACTCTATGGTTGACATCATACTTAGCGAGCATCTTGCGGAAAACACCATGAATGAAGTGTGAACCTCCATCAGTCACCAGATATCTAGGGACTCCAAATCTTGGGAAAATGACTTCTTTAAGCATCTTAATAGAGGTGTGGTGATCAGCATTTTTAGTGGGGATAGCTTCTACCCACTTAGTGACGTAGTCCACAGCAACTAAGATGTGAGTGTATCCATTGGAGCTCGGGAAGGGTCCCATATAATCAAAGCCCTAGATATCAAATGGTTCAATGACAAGTGAATAGTTCATAGGCATTTCCTGACGCTTGCTGATGTTCCCTATTCTTTGACATTCGTCACAAGACAAAGCAAACTTACGGGCATCCTTCAAGAGAGTGGGCCAATAGAAACCTAATTGCAATACCTTATGACCAGTTATGTCTCCAGCATGGTGTCCTCCGTAGGCCTCGGAATGACACTTCTGCAGGATCTGTCCCTGTTCATGTTCAGGCACACAAT
Source organism: Hordeum vulgare subsp. vulgare (assembly GCF_904849725.1). Taxonomy (NCBI): domain Eukaryota; kingdom Viridiplantae; phylum Streptophyta; class Magnoliopsida; order Poales; family Poaceae; genus Hordeum; species Hordeum vulgare. The sequence goes on from NC_058522.1 coordinate 66,067,118, forward strand.
GTCTAATGACACCATCTACTCCTTCCTTATAAAGGTGAGGATCATCCCAAAAGTAGTGTCTCAAATCAAAGAAGAATTTCTTCTTTTGCTTGTAGGTGAAACTAGGTGGTATGTATTTGGCTACGATATAGTTTGCATAATCAGCATACCACGGTGCACTATGTGAAGTGCAGATGACATTCAATTGCTCATCAGGAAAGGTGTCATCAATAGGCCATGGGTCATCAAGGACATTCTCCATCCTAGACAAGTTATCTGCTACACGATTATCAGCACCCTTTCGGTCAACGACGTGCAAATCAAATTCCTGTAGTAGGAGAACCCATCTGATTAGCCTAGGCTTAGCGTCCTTCTTCTCCATAAGGTACTTAATAGCAGCATGATCAGAGTGAATAGTGACTTTGGAGTCAACTATATAAGATCTGAACTTTTCACATGCAAATACGACTGCTAAAAACCCCTTCTCTGTAGTGGCATAGTTCTTTGGGCACTGTCTAGAGTTTTACTAGTGTAGTGAATGACATTCAACTTCTTGTCAACTCTTTGTCCTAGAACAGCACGAACAGCATAATCACTAGCATCGCACATGATTTCAAAGGGCAAGTTCCAGTCTGGTGGTTGAACAATAGGTGTGGTTATCAAGGCCTTCTTAAGTATTTCGAAAGCTTCCTCACAATCCTCATCAAAAACAAAAGGAACATCCTTCTGCAAGAGGTTGGTAAGAGGCCTAGAAATCTTAGAAAAGTCTTTAATGAACCTTCTATAGAAACCAGCATGACCTAGGAAACTTCGTATACCTCTGATATCTGTAGGGCAAGGCATTTTCTCAATTGCATCAACCTTAGCCTTATCAACTTCAATGCCTCTCTCAGAGATTTTGTGTCCTAAGACGATGCCTTCATTAACCATGAAGTGGCACTTCTCCCAGTTCAAGACGAGGTTGGTATCTTTGCATCTCTGTAAGACTCTATCAAGGTTGCCGAGGCAATCGTCAAAGGAAGAACCGTAGAAGGAGAAATCATCCATGAAAACCTCAACAATCTTTTCACAAAAGTCAGAGAATATAGCCATCATACATCTTTGAAAGGTGGCTGGTGCATTGCACAAGCCAAAAGGCATGCGTCTATAAGCAAAGGTACCGAAGGGGCATGTGAAGGTGGTTTTATCTTGATCAGATTGTGCAACAGGTATTTGTGAGAAACCTGAATAACCGTCTAGAAAGCAGAAGTGTGTGTGTTTAGATAGCCTTTCAAGCATCTGGTCAATAAACGACAAATGATAATGGTCTTTCCTAGTTGCCTTGTTCAGTTTCCAGAAGTCTATCACCATCCTATAGCCTGTAATAATCCTTTGTGGGATTAATTCATTCTTATCAGTAGGAACAACGGTGATACCTCCCTTCTTAGGTACGCAATGTACTGGACTTACCCAATCACTATGAGCAACAGGATAAATGATTCCTGCTTCCAGAAGCTTTAATATTTCTTTTCTCACGACCTATTTCATCCTAGGATTTAATCTCCTTTGATGATCAGCAACTGGCTTAGAATCAGGATCGGTTTTAATCTTGTGCTGACATAGAGTGGGACTAATACCCTTAAGATCATCAAGAGTATATCCAATAGCAGCACGGTGCTTCCTCAAGGTTTTTAATAACTTCTTCTCTTCGTGATCCGAGAGGTGAGCACTAATAATAATAGGATATATATCCTTCTCATCAAGATAGGCATACTTAAGAGTATCTGGTAACTGTTTTAGCTCGAACACAGGATCTCCCTTTGGTGGGGGAGGATCCCCAAGCAGTTCAACAGGCAGATTATTCTTGAGAATAGGATATTGTTCTAAGACAATTTTATCTATCTCATCTCTTTCCTCCATATGCATATCATTTTCATGCTCAAGCAGATATTGCTCTAAAGGATCCGTAGGAGGTACGGCAATAGAGGCAAGAGCAATGATTTCATCTCTACCAGACGACTCTTTTTCATGGGGTTGTCTTCCAAACTTGGAGAAGTTAAATTCATGAGACACACCCTCAAAACTAACCGTGACAGTCTGCTTAATGCAATCAATGTGAGCAATGACAGTGTTGAGAAAGGGTCTACCAAATATGATGGGACAAAAGCTATCTTGTGCAGTACCAAGGACGAGGAAATCAGTAGGATACTTCGTCTTACCACACAAGACTTCTACGTCTCTCACAATTCCCAGAGGGCAGATAGTGTCTCTATTAGCTAGCGTAATAGTGACATCAATGGGTTCTAACTCAGCAGGTGCAATCTCATCTTTGATTTCATCATATAGGGAACAGGGTATTGCACTAACACTAGCTCCCATATCACATAAACCATGGTAACAGTGATCTCCTATCTTGAAAAAAACAATGGGCAGGCCAACTACAGGTTCGTATTTGTCTTTCGCGTGAGGTTTAGCAATTCTAGCGGAGTCCTCACATAATTTGATAACATGCCTGTCTATGTCTTCGGCTAAGAGATCTTTGATAATAGCAACACTAGGTTCAACTTTAATTTCCTCAAGGGGTGCAAGTGGTCTAATGTAACCCCTACGTATCACAGTTGGAGCTTTAGAATAATCCTTTTTCCTAGCAGGGTAAGGTGGTTTCTCAGCGTAGGCCCAAGGAACAACAGGATCACTAAAAGCAATGACTTTCTCCTCAACTAGATTGGTTTTGACTATGTTGCTTTCTATAGGAGGATGATACTTAAACCACTTCTCTTTGGGAAGATCAACATGAGCAGCAAAAGATTCACAAAGAGAAGCTACTATCTCAGAGTCAAGTCCATACTTATCGCTAAAATCTCTAGAAGTGTTTGTCTCAACAAAAGATTTAACGCAATCGAACTGGAAATTCATACCTGACTGCTTACCTTCTTCCAGCTCCCAATCTTCAGAGTTACGTTTGATTCTTTCCAATAAATTCCACTTGTGGTCAATATCCTTCTTCATAAAAGAACCCATACAAGAAGTGTCAAGCATGGTACGATCTTCATGGGAAAGCCGAGCATAAAAGTTTTGAGTGATAATTTCTCTCGAGAGCTCATGATTGGGGCATGAATATAGCATTGATTTAAGCCTCCCCCAAGCTTGAGCTATGCTTTCCCTGTCACGAGGCCAAAAGTTATAAATATAATTCCGATCACGATGTACTAAATGCATAGGATAAAACTTTTGATGAAATTCCAATTTCAACCGATTGTAGTCCCATGATCCAGTATCATCACATAGCCTATACCATGTCAATGCCTTATCCTTCAAAGATAAAGGAAAGAATTTCTTCTTTACCTCATCCTCGGGCAAACCTGCAAGCTTAAATAAACCACAAACTTCATCTACATAGATCAGATGCAAGTCTGGATGTGATGATCCATCTCCTGTAAAAGGATTAGCCAGCAGTTTCTCAAGCATACCCGAAGGAATTTCATAGAAAATATTTTCAGTAGGTACCTCAGGTTGAGGAACAACTCCTCGTGCTTCCGTTCGTGGTGAAGATACCCCGAACAAACTCCTCAAAGGAACAGTTTCCATAGTGACAAGTGACAATAAATTTCAGCACAGTATATAAATGTTTCCTTACCAAATTCCACTTACCAAAGGCACTTCCTCCCCGGCAATGGCGCCAGAAAAGAGTCTTGATGACCCACAAGTATAGGGGATCAATCGTAGTCCTTTCGATAAGTAAGAGTGTCAAACCCAATGAGGAGGAGAAGGTTCTGATAAACGGTTTTCAGCAAGGTAATAACTGCAAGCACTGAAAGTAGCGGTATCAAGTGATGGTGTAGTGAGGTGAATCGTAGCAAGTGAAAAGTAACAAGTAACAAGTAGTAGAAATGGTGCAGAAAGTGGACCAATTCCTTTTGTAGCAAGGGACAAGCCTGAACAAAGTCTTATAAGAGGAAAAGCACTCTCGACGACACACGGGAATTTCTCTCATACTAGTTTCATCATGTTCATATGATTCGCGTTCGTCACTTTGATAGTTTGATATGTGGGTGGACCGGCGCTTGGGTACTGCCCTTACTTGGACAAGCATCCCACTTATTATTAACCCCTCTCGCAAGCATCTGCAACTACGAAAGAAGAATTAAGACAACGTCTAACCATAACATTAAACTAGTGGATCCAAATCAGCCCCTTACGAAGCAACGCATAGACTGGGGTTTAAGCTTCTGGCACTCCAGCAACCCATCATCTACTTACTACTCCCCAATGCCTTCCTCTAGGCCCAAATATGGTGAAGTGTTATGTAGTCGACGTTCACATAACACCACTAGAGGAAAAGACAACATACAGCATATCAAAATACCGAACGGATACCAAACTCACATGACTATTATTAGCATGACTTATCCCATGTCCTCAGGAACAAAAGTAACTACTCACAAAGCATAATCATAATCATGATCAGAGGTGTAATGAATAGCATCAAGGATCTGAACATAAACTCTTCCATCAAGTAATCCAACTAGCATCAACTACAAATAGTAATCAACACTACTAGCAACCTTACAAGTACCAATCGGAGTCGCGAGACGGAGATTGGTTACAAGAGATGAACTAGGGATTGGAGAGGAGATGGTGCTGATGAAGATGTTGATGAAGATGTCTCCCCTACGACGAGAGGAGTCTTGGTGATGACGAAGGCGACGATTTCCCCCTCCGGGAGGGAAGTTTCCCCGGCAGGATCGTCCTGCCGGAGCTCTAGATTGGATCTGCTCAAGTTCCGCCTCGTGGCGGCGGCGAAACCACGAAAAAGATCCCGAATGATTTTTCTGGAATGAAACCCTTCCTATAGCAAAAGAAGGGGGCCAGTGGGCCGCCAGGGTGCCCACAAGCCTGTTGCCGCGGCCAGGGGGTAGGCCGCGGCAACCAGGCTTGTGGGCCCCTGGTTCCTCCCCTCTGACACTTCTTTTGCCCAGTATTTTTTATAAAATCCAAGAAAATCCACGTTGATTTTCAGGACATTTGGAGTTGTGCAGAATAGAGCACTCAGACTTGCTCCTTTTCCAGTCCAGAATTCCAGCTGCCGGTATTCTCCCTCTTCAAATAAACCTTGCAAAATAAGAGAGAAAAGGCATAAGTAAGATTCCAAAAAGTATAATAACAGTCCAAAAAGCGATAAATATCAACATGAAAGCATGATGCAAAATGGACGTATCAGGTGCAGATTTGAGGATTCCGGAGACTCGTTCATCTTTCCATGATGGAGCACCTAGGCCTTGGAAGACGGAGGATCAAACCCATGTTGCAACAACTCCTCCACCACCACCAAAGGAAGACAACTGAGCATGGGTATGGTCAATCCCCTTGGCTCGTGCCAAGCTTGGGGGAGTTGCCCCGGTATCGTATCACCATCACATCTTTTGCCTTTACCTTTGTTTTAGTTTTCCTTTTCAGTTTTCTCTTTATCTAGTAGATTAAAGTCTTAGTGTTTTAGTCTTGAGTTTTGGTTTGTGTCACCCCTGATGTATTCGAGCTCGTGAGCCATATAATAAAGAGTGTCTTAGTTGAAGGGCTTTGCCTCTTGCCTTGATCAAAAGAGTGAGAATAGAACAAAAGCATGAAAGATCATGTAATGATCTTATGGGAAGTGATGGCTTCACATGTAAAAAGAATGAGGATTGAAACTTGTTGAGGGTAGGCAAACGTAGACCTTGGTCACGGTTGCAATTATTAGGAAGTGATAAAGAAGGAGAGGTTCACATATAAATATATCATCTCTCACACCATCTATGATTGTGAACACTCACTAAACTATTACATGCCTAGAAGTAGATGTCGGACAAGGAAGACAACATAATGAATTGTGTTTGCTTGGCTCCAAACAATGTTATATGATTAGAGATCCCTTAGCATGTGACGATTGCTTCCACCTCATATTAGCCAAACCTCCCGCACTAAGTAGAGATACTACTTGTGCATCCATAAACCTTCAAACCAGTTTTGCCATAAGAGTCCACCATACCTACCTATGGATTGAATAAGATCCCTCAAGTAAGTTGTCATCGGTGCAAGCAATAAAAATTGCTCTCTAATATGTATGATCTATTAGTGTGTGGAAAATAAGCTTTGTATGAACCTGCGATGAGGAAGACATAAAAGCGACAGACTGCATAATAAAGTTCTTTATCACAGGAGGCAATATAAAGTGACGTTCCTCCGCACTAAGAGGACACGCATCCAAACCTCAAAAGCGCATGACAACCTCTGCTTCCCTCTGAGAAGGGTCTATCTTGTACCTTTACATTTTGCCCTTGAAAGAGTCATGGTGATCTTCACCAATTCCTTATCTCGCCTTTATCTTGGCTAACGTCATATGCTTGGGAAAGATCTATATTCATATGTCAACTTGGAAGTAAGTATTCACGAATTATTATTGTTGACATTACCCTTGAGGTAAGCAGTTGGGAGGCAAAACTGTAAGCCCCTATCTTTCTCTGTGTCCAGCTGAAACTTTGATCTCATGAGTACCACGTGAGTTGTAGCAATTGTAGAGAACGAAAGAATGATTGAGTATGTGAATTTTATTTACAATCTCTTATTTGACTCTTTATGATGTTGTGATAAATTGCAATTGCTTCAATGACGAAAGGCTATCGGTTGTTACTTCTTGGTAAGGTTCTTGATCCATGCTTTACTTTGTGAAGGAATTATCACTCTAGCATGAGATATTATATGTTGGTATTGCTGTTCTGATCATGATCATGATGCATGCATGTTAGTATCTTGTTTTGTCGACACCTCTCTCCCTAAACATGTGGACATATTTATTGAGTTAGGCTTTCGCTTGAGGACAAGCGAGGTCTAAGCTTGGGGGACTTGATACGTCCATTTTGCATCATGTTGTCATGTTGTTATTTATCGCTTCTTGGGCTGTTATTTCACTTCACGGTACAATTCTTATGCCTTTTTTCTCTTATTTTGCAAGGTTTACATGAAGAGAGAGAATGCCGGCAGCTGGAATTCTGGCCTGAAAGTGGAGCAAAGTTGAGATACCTATTCTGCGCAACTCCAAACGCCGTAAAAATCAACGAGGATTTTTTTCCTGATTTATAAAAAATACTGGGCCGAAGAAGTGCCACAGGGGCACGTGCAGGTGGCCACAAGCCTGCACGGCGCCGCCACCCCTCCAGGACCCGCCATGAGGGCTTGTGGGCAGCCTGCTGGCCCACTGGCCCCCTCTTCTGCTATATGAAGGGTTTCGTCCAGGAAAAAATCACGGAGGAGCTTTTTCGTGGTTTCGTTGCCGCCATGAGGCGGAACTTGAGCAGAACCAATCTAGAGCTCCGGCAGGACGATCCTGTCGGGGAAACTTCCCTCCCGGAGGGGGAAATCGTCGCCATCGTCATAACCAACACTCCTCTCACCGGAGGGGACTCGTCACCATCAACATCTTCATCAGCACCATCTCATCTCCAAACCCTAGTTCATCACTTGTAACCAATGTCCGTCTCGCGACTCCGATTGGTACTTGTAAGGTTGCTAGTAGTGTTGATTACTCTTTGTAATTGATGCTAGTTGGATTACTTGGTGGAAGAGTTTATGTTCAGATCCTTGATGCTACTCATTACCTCTCTGGTCATGAATATGATTATGCTTTGTGAGTAGTTACTTTTGTTCCTGAGGACATGGGATAAGTCATGCTAATAGTAGTCATGTGAATTTGGTATTCGTTCGGTAATTTGATGTGTTGTATGTTGTTTTTCCTCTAGTGGTGTTATGTGAACGTCGACTACATAACACTTCACCATTATTTGGGCCTAGAGGAAGGCATTGGGAAGTAGTAAGTAGATGATGGGTTGCTAGAGTGACAGAAGCTTAAACCCTAGTTTATGTGTTGCTTCGTAAGGGGCTGATTTGGATCCACTAGTTTAATGTTATGGTTAGACTCTATCTTAATTCTTCTTTCGTAGTTGCGGATGCTTGCGAGAGGGGTTAATCATAAGTGGGATGCTTGGCCAAGTAAGGGCAGTACCCAAGCACCGGTCCACCCACATATCAAACTATCAAAGTAACGAACGCGAATCATATGAACATGATGAAAACTAGCATGACAGAAATTCCCGTGTGTCCTCGGGAGCGTTTTTCCTCCTATAAAACTTTGTCCAGGCTTGTCCCTTGCTACAAAAGGGATTGGGACACTTTGCTGCACCGTTGCTACTTTTGTTACTTGTTGCTCGCTACGAATCATCTCACCACACAATCACTTGTTACCGACAATTTCAGTGCCTGCAGATTTCACCTTGCTGAAAACCACTTGTCAGATCCTTCTGCTCCTCGCTGGGTTCGACACTCTTACTTATCGAAAGGACTACGATTGATCCCCTATACTTGTGGGTCATCAGTCCCTAGTCGAAAGAGTTGTGTGGACGCGCAACCAACTAGATTGACATATGATACGGTGGATGGTCCGATCTCACCGACCATGTAGCATTGGATGCTAGCCGGATAATATGGACTCAAAAAGATCTGGTCGGATTCGACGTAGTCGGATCCGAGTCGAGATAAGGTTTGATTTGGACACACAAAACTATGAGACGCGGTGATAGGTCATCTGTGAGTCTCTAGTACATCATATGTTCTATGTCCTGAGACCTGAGGTGGCGCATGTACTCGGGATGGTATCAAACTTGCTTTGGGCTGACCAAACGCTACTCCGTGACTAGGTAATTACAAAAGCAAGTTTCAGGCTTGTCTAGACCCATGCTGTGAGACGTGGTCGAGCAAGATGGGATTTGCCCCTCCGATTCGGAGAGATATACTCTCAGCCCCTCGGGTGATCTGACCTAGATAAGCATGGCATGCGATGAGGATTATGACATAATCTGAATGTTGGTCAGATTCACCGGAACGAGAAAGTGGTCGTGTGGCAACAAGGATGACCATGTCGCCTTGAGCACGACAACGCATATCGTGTGGCAAAGGGAACAGAAGCATGAAGTGCATGTTCACCAAACCAGCTTCATCGGACACTTGGAGTCGACATGTTTTGCTAGAAACCTCAAACCGACTAGCCGAGTCAAACGTGGTGTGACTCGTGACCAAGTGAATGAGAACCTAAAGGGTCGTGTGCTTAAGGGAAGGAACGCGTGGGCTTTAGGGTCCGTGCGAAGCCCAAGAATTGAGCCCGCGTTGGACGCCTATATATAGTGGAGGTGCGGCACACCTATTCGATTGATCGCTTCAGCACCGTCATTAGGGCTTTGCATGTGTTGCAACTAGCCATCTCCACTCGCCGCCACCGACCGTGTGATCCGGACCTAGCAGTCCGCCACACGGTGTTCCTCCTGCATGCGCGGATATCGTTAGAGGCGGTGCACCTGCGCCGCTTCGGCAAACCTCTACATTTGATCCGGCGACCGGCTGTTCGAGGGAGATCGGACGAGGAGGAGACGGACCACGCGGACGCGCTGCCACATCTAGTTTCGCTACACGGCACTGCGCGTCTAGTGGTAACGATCTGTGATCCATCTCCATAGCATGTTCTTGGTTGTTCTTCGCATAGGAAAATTTTTAATTTGCATGCGATGAGCCTACGATAGAACCCAACAAATATGTGGACCGAAATGCTATTTAATAATGGGCAATGACATCACGATGATGGAGGTGATCTCGCATTGAGTAAGATCGCACATCTTCATAGTAGTTCTGGTGTTGTTATCATAGATTATGCCATGGAGCTTATGGTATTTTGGTCGTGTGCATGAACCAAAGGCTTGATTCAGCGCACTGTCATGACCTTGGTGGGATCGCTCATGTTGAGCTTGTTTTAGTATAATTTTTTTCAAGCTCATCCTTTTATGCTCTCTGATTTCTTTCACAAAAGGGCAACGATAAAGCAATAGTTCAACGGTCTATATTGAGAAGAGTGAAGAATCAAGATGGTCGAATAGAACCGAGGGAGGGGGTAGGTGGCTACAAATATTGAAATTTTTGCAATTTAGGTTTTGCATATAAATAGGTTCTCCTAAATGAAACTATGTGATATAACCTACATGACGCTAAGCAAGGTAAACAATCACAAATGAGAAAGCTAGAAAAAGAGACAACCAAGACATACAGAGATGAAGATGTATGTTGATATTCACTTCCTTGGGAAAGCTAATCACCATTGGAGGGGTGCGGGGAACACCAAGTACCCCAATACTAGAGAGGAACAACTTTTTCTTCAAAATGCCACACCAAGTAGGAGCTCAGTCCCTAGTGACTAGCTTTGAAGTGACCACCAAACCTTCACAAACACTTCCTGGATCCTTTCCTAACCTTGGAAGTTCTAGAATTGACCCCTACCACCCAGGAGTCCCAACAACTCCAAGTAACACGTTTGTGAAGCGCAAGTAGGAGATCACGATTTTGGCTCAGTACAAATAGTGGATATAGTAGTCCTTCTTTATTTCCTAAAGTTTGAACAAGTTTGGTTGGTGGGCGAAGTAGGAAGCAAACTTTTTAAAGGTCAAAATAGGATGCAACTCCTATACGAGGTTTCTCTAGCTCCCCCACCGTTTCCAATTATTATTCATTGAAACAAGCAAACCCAAAGCTCTAGAAATCCTGGAGTTCCAACATCCATAGCCTGACTATCTCGGGGGATCACAGACGAAACATCCAAACCAGAAGATTAAATCTAGAGATCAAGTTTTCAACTCCAAGGCATCCAAAAGCGAAACCAAGAACCCGGAACCTGGAACCACGTCAACCCTCTTTATAGTGTGAATTTCATGTGACTCAAATAATCCAGCACTCTAGGAACATTAAATGGGCCAGCACATTTCCCCTTTTGGAATATATAAATAATATTGGCGCATAGAACTATCCGAGGAGGCCCACTAGGGAGCCACAAGCTAAGGGGAGGGGTCCACCCCAACGCGGCGCACCATGTGAGCTTGTGGGCCCCTCGAGCCTATGTTTCCCCTAACTCCAAGTCTATATATAACGTCTTCCCGACAAAAAAATCAAAGGGGAAGTTTCAACGTGTTTTATGATATAGATTCACCGCCTCGCGTTCTTCATCGGGAGGCCTAATTGTTGCGGAACGTTGCATGGGAAACAGAAAAAAAATCCTACGCTCACCAATATCAATCTAGGAGATGCACATCTACGAGAGGAGAGATTGTATCTACATAACCTTGTAGATCGCTAAGCGTAAGCCTTAAAGAACGTGGTTGATGTAGTGGAACATCATCTCGATCCAATCACGATCCGTCCCACGAACTCCCGATCGAGCGCCGAACAAACGACACCTCCGCATTCAGCAGACGTACAACTCGGTGACGTCTCCGCCTCCTTGATCCACCAAGCGAGGGCGGAGTGGTATATGAGTTTCCCGGAAACGAGAGAGTGTGATGGTGGTGGTGGTGGAGCTATCCTAGCACGGCTTCGCCAAGCACTACCGAAACAATCTAGAGGAGAAAACGATATAGAGGGAGAGGGAGAGGCTGCGTCGTGGCTTATAATGTTGCAGCCCTCCCCCCTTTCATATATATAGGAGGAGAGGAGGGGGCGGTCGACCTAGGGTTCCCCTCGCTAGGAGGGGCCGCGACCAAGGGGAGGGGCGGTGGCCCAAGGGGTGCCTTGCCACCCAAGTCAAGGGTGGCCGATCCCTTGTGGGCTTAGCCCTCCACCTCCTGTCGCATGGGCCTTAGTGGGAGGGGCGCCAGCCCACCAGGGGCTGGTGCGCCCCCTCTTACAACCCATGGGGCCCTCTGTGGCAGGTGGACCCCCGGAACACTTTCGGCACTCCCGCCACAAACCGGCATGTTCCGGAACTTTTTTGGACCTCAAATACCAACTTCCCCTACATCAATATTTACCTCCGAACCATTCTGGAGCTCCTCATGACGTCTGGGATCTCATATGGGCCTCTGGACAACTTTCGGTTACAATCACACATAACTCATTAATACCAAATCGTCACCGAACCTTAAGTGTGCAGACCCTGCGGGTTCGAGAACTATGCAAACATGACCGAGACACTCTTCGGTCAATAACCAATAGCGGGACATGCATGCCCATATTGGCTCCTACATATTCTAAGAAGATCTTTATCGGTCGAACCACGATGTCAAGGATTCAATCAATCCCATATATAGTTCCCTTTGTCCATGGATATGTTACTTGCCCGAGATTCAATCGTCGGTATCTCCATACCTAGTTTAATCTCGTTACTGACAAGTCTTTTTACTCGTTCCGTAATACAAGATCTCGTGGCTAACTCCTTAGTCAGATTGCTTGCAAGCTCATTTTGATGTTGTATTACCAAGTGGGCCATGAGATACCTCTCCATCACACGGAGTGACAAATCCCAGTCTTGATCAATGCCAACTCAACAGACACCCTCGGAGATACGTGTAGAGCACCTTTATAGTCACCCAGCTACATTGTACGTTTGATGCACACAAGGTACTTCTTCGGTGTCAGTGAGTTGCATGATCTCATGGTCATAGGAACAAATACTTGACATGCAGAAAATAATAGCAATAAACTCACATGATCACATGTTACGTTCGTAGTTTGGGTCTTGTCCATCACATCATTCTCCTAATGATGTGATACCGTTATCAAATGACAACTTATGTCTATGGTCAGGAAACCTTGACCATCTTTGATCAATGAGCTTGTCCATTAGAGGATCACTAGGGACAAAGTGTTGCTTATGTATCCACACATGTATTTGAGTTTCCAATCAATATAATTCTAGAATGGATAATAAACGATTATCACAAACAAGGAAATATAATAATAACCACTTTATTATTGCCTCTAGGGCATATTTTCAACACTGATCTGGAGTCCGTTCGTGGCTTCGAATAGGGGAAACCGTTGTTGTAGTCATCAATAACCCTTCTTTATCAAAAACCTCATGATGCTCACCATCGGGAGTAAATAATCTCATCGTAGGCATAGTCGAGGTAGATGGATACGGATGGAATTCGTCATGTAATCGAGTCAATTTGTTAAGGCCTAATCCCTAGTATCCAGTGTGTTCCGAGATTGGTATTACTATGACTTTGCTATGCTTAGTGCTTGTCACTAGGGCCCGAGTGCCATGATTTTAGATCAGAATCTATTATGTTTTCATCAATATATTTGAGTTCTTAATCCTATTTTGCAAGTTATATGCACATGTTATTGTTCTGATCCGTAGCCACAAGGTGATAATAATTGTGATACTCTTTGGCGGTGGTTGTAATTTGAGGAGTTCATGTATTCACTATTTTCGAATGATTTGTTCCACTTCTCTATTAAAAGGAGCATAATAATTACCCCTAGTTGCTATTAGGACCCCTACTGCCACGGGAGGGTGGGACAAAAGATGTCATGCAAGTTCATATTGCAAGCATATATGACTATATACGAAATACATGCCTACATATGATTGATGAATTGGAGTTAGTAATGTATTGCCCTAGGTTGTGTCTGGTACATAATTAATTTCATCCAAATATCCATCGCTACTCCATGCCTATGCTTTCATAATATTGTTTTTGCTCAAGTTATTATTATTGTTACTATTACTACTTCTATCCATACTATCATATTATTGTGCTACTAATAAATTATTGTAAGGAAGTGACTTCTCAAGTGTGCTTGAATTCACAACTCAACTGCTATGGCTTATAGATATTCTTTGGCTCCCCTTGTGTCGAATTAATAAATTTCGGTGAAATACTAATGTTCTCTGTGTGTGTGTTTTGTCGAGGTATATTTTATCTCTCCTAGACAAATGATGCTCTATTTTACGCAATGTGGGGGATATCGCTTATCAGGAACATACCGGTCGACCCAGGATAAGGAGTAAATCCCCAATTTATCGGCATATTGACCAATTTATCGACCGATTTATCTTACCGACCATACACCGGTAAGCGATAAGTCGGCCGGTTTATTGGCATATCGAGGGATATCTTGAACAACGATTTTTTTTTGCGCAATGAGGACATTCCCACTATAGCTCCACCCACACCCCTCATAGTAACAAAGAGACAAGGACCAATCGCTAAAGGTCGCACGTGTCAACATAATTATCATGAAATTTTCATTCTAGGAACTTCCACTAGTGCTCATGAGATCATGATACTCCCTAAATCAAATATATTTGTATTATTAAGGAATGGAGTAACCAACATTGATGAGAGGGACAAGTATTAGAGCGTGATCAAGCTTGGAGATGGCTGCCAACATACAAGGAATAAAGATGGCATTTTCATTGGAGACTTCGTGACTTTGGGGAAGTCATAAAGGCATGTAGACACATGGATGAAATTATGCAAGTTGACACTTCATAATTTTGTCCATAATCATCCATTGTTATTGCACCATCTTAGTTTTTTGCGAGACCCATGTATTTTAGGAGTAAAAGACTATGAGCCGGTTTTAGAGTCCGTATTCACGGAGGAGACGAACTTAAGATTGGATTCGACCCCTTGGAAGTGGCACCTTAGGGCGTCAAACTGAGTTTTGGTTTTAATTGATTGTATTGTAGCGGTCGCTACTCTTTTCATGGACACGGGAATTATCGAGATCTCATGTATTACACGTCAATGGAACCCTATTGTGTTAGATAAGTACTTCATTCTATACCCACAATTATGATTGCTCATCTCAAATTCTTAGTTGTTCTTTGGTTGCATGTAGGATTGATCTTTGTGATCATGTTTTCTTGGCCAAGTGTGCACTACATGTAGGACTCACTTGTTAATAATCATGTCAACAAAATCAAATGATGGATTAGAGTTATCTGCAGTGGATTATACCAATAAGTGGTATTTTGTGCAAGTGCAACAAAACTGAAAAGTAGGTGTTCTATGCAAATTTGACCCCAATAGTCGGCGGTTTTCGCTATCTCCTCGGCTTAGCAATTACTAAGGGGCACCATCGACCGTTCAGTGTAGCCGGGACGTAAAAACTCTCTCATCGAAAGATTGGGCCACCTTGTACCTATGAGTACACCACCTTCCTTTTCTTATGTTAATTAGATGACACCACCTCACATTGTCGAAAACGGCATCATGAAGAGGATATGTGTTTCAAGGACGATGAAGAGTCGTCCCGAGAGTTGATTCTATGCTGAGATGTTCTTCCTCGGACGTCAACAGTAAATACATGATTAAGTTGATTCACTGTATGGTTCGTATTTTACTAATGCCTTCTCTCATAACATGGGTTTCCCATAAAGCACTCAAAGATTTCGAAGAGACAATCAGAGATGACCAAGAGCCCTGGTTGCACCTAATACAACATGACCCGAAAAGACACATCTCGATGACTATTTCATCTTAATTACTGAATTGTTTAGATCTTTGTTTATTCATCCAATAAACAAACAAACACAACAATAGACCTCGGCATTTTTGGCTTGGGCAAGGATTTGATAAGCTTGACCTCAAAATCCCAAGCCGAGGCCCAACCCGTCCCGATCCATAACCTGACAAAATAATTGTTTTCTAGGTTTAAAAAACAATATAGATATTTTCAGATATTAATATCATAATACTCGACCTATATTTATATAAAAACCTAGAAATAATGTTTCACCGGTTTTTCCCAGGGTTTGAGCTGGAAAGTGAGCCCCGGTCCCAGCCCAAACGTCGAGCTTCTGGCCGGGCCGTCCATGCCCAGTTTTACACAAAAACATAAAGCGATTGGAATTCAAAAATTCGAAAACACACAAAGGATGTGCGTGTTGCATCCATTGGGGTGACCGTACATGTGTGTGTGCCAGCCTCTACATTGTACTCTGTTTCTCGAAAAAAGAATCACTGGAATTTTTTATCTTCAACTTTTTTTTCTACCAAGAAATAACCAACGTTAATAGCGTGATAAAGTTGCTAAAATTTGAAAAATACTAAAGCACATACAGTAGTTCTTCTCGTCCTATTTTCCGTATCCAAACAACCAGATCCGTGCACCCGGTAGAGAGGACGTCCTTTGCCTAGGCGACGACAGTACTAACACGAGCACCTTATTAGAGCAACTGCAACGGGACTGATCCAAACGAATGATGATTTTGTTTGATTTTTTTCTGTTTGGGTCGTCCATCCGTTCAGCGTTCGTCTTGTTTTAGATTTAGGCCGACATTACATCCAACACGTCGACCCATATATGCCGGCGTAGTCGGCTAGCCGTCCTATTTTAACAAATAGCTCATTTTTGCATTGCTTTTGTATTCAAACATATAGTCAAATAACATAATTTCAACCGAATAAAATAGCACAATTTTACAAGCAGAATAAAGAAAATACATCTATTAGTTGCCAACATGTGTCTGCATATGCTCAACCAAATTATTTTATAGTTGCACGTGAGTTTTCCAATCACACATGTCATGATGAAATTTGGTGAACTGTTCAAACGTTGCCGCTCCGTCATGCTCAGACACAACATTCTCATCTTGAAACTGAAACCCTTGATCGTAGAGACGTTTCGGACGCTCATTTTCTACGATCATACTGTGCATGATCGCACAAGCAGTCATCACCTCCACAGTTTCTGCGTGCTCCAGGTATTAGCAGGATACCAAACGATGCCCCATCGAGATTGCAAAACATCAAAGACACGCTTGACATCCTTTCTAGCACTCTCTTGCTCTTGGCCAATTCTTCTCCTCTTCTCTCCAACAGGATCGGGATTGTCTTGAAAAGATGCCTACTCATACGGAAACGGCGGCGGAATTTGTGATGTTTGAACAACGGATTTGTTGTATCAAAGTAGTCCTTTCAAAGAAAGAGATGTCCGCTCTCTCAGTTGTGATTCAACATCGAAAGGTGGATCGGAATGGAGCCACGGAACAACGGCTGCTGGCTATTGAGGTGGTGATGGACCAACACGACAGCCAATATCTCCTCCTCGTCATCGGACGACGAATCGTCACGGTCGCAAAGGAAATTGTGGAAAAAAACTCGTCGGCGGAGTCTATTTTGTACCTTGGTAAATTCTCGAACAGCTTGCGGGCGTCGACGAAGGAGACGGCCGGCGAAGGGAGTGGCCGGCATCGCGATGAGCGTGCTGGTGAGGATCTGGCCACGGTGGCGAGGCGGCTTCTTGGTCGCGGGCGACAGCTAGCACAGTCATCGGAAAAAAAATGGGCGACGACTTCGATGACGAAGGGGGCGAGGGTTGCTGTTGGATGGGTGCGCAATGTGCCACCGACCATCGGGCCCGGAGAAAGGAGAAGGCGAGCGCGCGCGTGTTCATCTCGTGCGATGCAAATTCGGCTGAAAAAAGGCTGAGAATAGATTGTCCAAAAACGAAAAAAATCGATGCGTTGAACCGACTTTCATTTCCACGTTAACCTAAACGGGCGCAAGCGGACGGAATGGGTCGCATCTCACCGCCGAGTAAATACCCCGTTAATTAAAGTCTTGACAGGCGCATAAATACACGGATACACTTTTAGATTCATTCAGACGTACCATCGTACGTACGTACCCATGAATCTCATCTCATCTCATCCCATTCCCGTCGGAATTGGATTTAACCGTCAACGAGTCTATGTTTCCTTTTACCAGAGCCGTAATAACTATCCATGGCTAGCGTAGCGGCACGTGAAAAAAAGAAGGAAAATTTCGATGAAACGAGAGGCACTTAAATAGAAGGGAGGAGCCTCCTCGTCTCTTCACTCTCACTCCCCACTCTGCTCCCAGTCCGGCCGCCGCCGCCGCCGCCGCTAAACGCCGTGGGAGCGCCGGAGAACGCGCCTCTCGCTCGCCCATGCTTCTTGCTTAAGCTTGACATACATCGGTTAGCACGGCAGGTCAGCTGCTGGCTGGTTGCAGTAACGAGCGGCGACGCGAGATGCCGGGGATGGAGGCGGCGGAGGACTACGCGTCGTGCGCCTTCTCGCTCACTTGCCCCGAGGACGGCGCCGAGCTCGGGGACGGCGCCGTGGACCACGGCGACCTCTTCTTGTTCTACGCCGGCGGCGGCGCCGATGAGGACGGCGACGACGAGTACGTGGAGCAGCTGGTCTCCAAGGAGGCCAGCTTCTGCTCCTCCTCCGACTCGGGCGACGCCGACTGCTCGTCGGCCGCCTCCGAGGACTGGTTCCTGCAGGCGCGCCTCGCCGCCGTCAAATGGATCCTCCAAGTGAGCACTCGCTCTCCACGATTGGTTTCTTGGTTCGAGACGAGCGTCGATCGACCGGTCACTGACGCCATTGGGACCGGCATCTGATTTTCATTTGCAGACGCGAGGCTGCTTCGGGTTCGGCCACCGCACGGCGTACCTGGCCATCGCCTACTTCGACCGCTTCTTCCTCCGGCGACGCGTCGATGTAATCAATCACCCGCACCGCCGCCGTAAAACAAAAATTTAGCCTCTCTGCTTCTTAGGGACGGGAGGATGATGTGGTTGTGTGCGTGCAGAGGGCGGCCATGCCGTGGGCGGCGCGGCTCCTGTCCGTGGCCTGCGTCTCCGTGGCGGCCAAGATGGAGGAGTACTGCGCGCCGGCGCTGTCGGAGCTCGACGCCGGCGGCGGATACGAGTTCTGCTCCGCCTCCGTCCGCAGGATGGAGCTGCTCGTGCTGTCAACCCTCGGCTGGCGCATGGCCGCCGTTACGCCCTTCGACTACCTCCCCTGCTTCTCCTCCCGGCTCGACCGGCACGACGGCCGCGGCGGCGGCGGCCATGACCCCGCCCGCGTCGCCCTCAAGTCCATCGGCTTCATCTTTGCCACAGCCCAAGGTTCATCATCCTCGTCAACACATCATTTTAGAAATCTAGTGATCTTTCTTGCATTTTGTCTGATTGATTCGTGCTGCGTTCATGCAGCCGGCAGTGTGCTGGATTACAGGCCATCTACAGTGGCTGCGGCTGCAATCTTGGCTGCATCCTATGGAGCTCTACTGACCAAAGAAGCACTGGAGTCCAAGATGGGCAATCTGTCTCCATCATGCCCCATTGAGAAGGTTTCTTGCACAAAATAAATAACCCTTTTGCATCACTTTGATGATCATAGTAATGTTTCATTTGGATGATGAAAATGAGCATTAGATTTGAGCAACCTTTGTCTGTTTCATTGATCAGGAGCATGTACATGCCTGCTACAGCATGATGGTTGGCGACTTGAGAAACAGAATGACCAATGGCAAGAGATCGTTGCCATGTTCAGACGCCAATGAAGTTGCCACCAGTACATATGATTCGGTTCTTGTTGATGATGTTGCCGACACCGCCGCCTTCATGGCAGCGGTGTCGGAGATGAACAAGCGGATCAGACTGGAGCCGCCAGGAATCCATTGAGAAGCTTAGCACCGCCGGGGACACGCAATTTTTTGTCGGATGTCTAAGGAGGGCTTGGTTTAGATCTTCCATTTTGTTTTTTCCTTGTTCAAATTTGTTTAGGTTCTTTCAGAGCCATTGCCATGGTTGGCATTGGCAATGCTGTTGGATTGGTTTGGATTGGTTTGTGAGAGGGGTAAGCGATTAGAGCAAAGATAAGGGCTGGGCTGAGCTTTCCTAAGGAGAGGAGAGCTTCAACTGGAGCCCAATTCCGGTGCCGAAACGGAGCACATTTCCTGTGAGAAATTCACCCCAAATCTGCACTGTTTTTGGTATTGCCATAGTGGTGGATGGATGCCATCTTACGTTGCATAAGGGGAGATGCTAGCTGTTGGATGCAGTGGTAGCACTGAAAGGCTGGGGGTTTGGCCATTGTTTATAGAGCCAAGAAGAAAAAGGTTGCAAGTGGATGTGTGATCAGTGAGGAGTGGTGTTCCACTAAGATGCACTGCACTGTACTTGCATGGATGGGTTACATTTGTTTGTGACAATCTCCTTTGGGAGTAGGTTGTAACTTCTGCAACATCTGCTTCTGTTATTGAGAAATGGGATCAGATTGCATTTTGTGTATGTATGCATGCATGTATGTATGTATGTATGCATGTGTTGGCCTTGATGACCCTGTGGGTTTCTTGATCAGTTCTGCTGCAGCAGCTACAGGTTTTTCAGTGCCATTCATTCATTCAGTGCTGTGCCGATGTTTCCTCCTTCTCTTCCTCTCCCTTTTTGCAGAGATGAGAATCCAAGACAACTTTTCCTGTTACATTGAAACCAGCTTTCAATAGCACTTGCTTGATCCCACATTGCAATCCCCTATTATTGAACTAACAAGAGCATTTGCATTGTTTTGTGCTCGGTTTCATTGCATTTAAAGTAATGTACTCCCTTCGACATTGCATGGAGGCTGCCTCAATTAATTGGATTGGAGGGAGTACCCTAATTTCTTTGACAAATGCTCACACAATAACCGCACGGCGCCTAATTATTTAAGAAGATAATGAACAGTAACTTAGACAACCATTAAACGAGAAATGCATGGAGCCTACTACTATCCTCTTTTGTTCTGAAAATGCATGTAAACGAAACCGTGACGGAGGGAATAGTAAAAGATTATGTGATTTGTAAAGAAAGTTCTTGTCCACTTGATCAGCAAGTACCTAAGGGTAGATGGCTGCATGCATCAATTGATGCAGAGGCCGGGGGTTTGACCTCCTTTTCTAAAAAAATAAAAAAAAAATACCTAAGGGTAAGTACATTCCATCCTTTTTGTAATTATTATTGGGCATGTTAATGAAAGCATCGCATAAGTGTGTACTGTTGGAAGAGTGACTAGTGTTGCGCATGAATGATATTAGTGCACAAGATACATGAGTTTAGTAGTACTTTGTATCAATAATTGCCTAAAGATTAAGGAGCCTGGCATTTTTAACACTTAGTGGAGCACACCACAAAGGAAGGTGCAGTAGATAATGGGAACTTCTTCAGAAAAGTCGTCTACAAGAAGTTGTGCCATGAGAACTATATAGATGTAGGGGAAAATCTAACTAACAGCGTCGCATTTCGGCAGTACCGTACGGCCGCTGAGCAAGCATGCAATACGATTCTATTCATAATGCATGCGTGCATGCATGCAATGATTCATCTCTAAATGATCGAAGTTCAAAAGCTTTTATCTCTTAAACCGTTAATTCGATCGATGATCCGTTTTTGCTGTTGACTTTGTTTCGACGAAATCTTTAAAACTAGATCCCATGTTGATATGTTTCGACAACTTTATTTTTACTCGTACTTAACACATTTGTTTCACTTATTTGTCATATTAGTAAGTACTTACTTGTCTGATAAAAAATAACTTAATCGTCATATTTTTTTGAAAATTGCATATAAATATGACATCTCGACATAATCATACTAACAAACACAAACAACTTTTTATAGGCGATTACGCGCGAAAATATGACAACTCAACATATTTAAAACCGATGACCATAAGAAATCTTTTTTGATCATCGTTTGTAATATGTCAATTCGGCATTGTTAAACTAACAAACACACAAAATAGTTTTCTGACAAAGTTGTATGTAAATACGACAAGTTAGCATATTTAAATTGACAAACACAACCTATTACATGCTTTTTTATATCATGCATAATAGAAACTGCTACAAGTCTTTATACGAAACAATATTAAAAAGTGGCAATCAAGTTATTTTTCTCACACAAGTAAGTGGTTAATAATATGGCAAGTGAGGTCAAAAAATGTGGCAAGTATGTACCAGAAAAAATAATTGCCAGAACATGTCGACATGAGATCTAGTTTCAAAGAACTCGTCGCGAGAAAGTCAATGGTGAAAACAGATCATCGATCGACTTAACGGTTTTGTAGATAAAACTTTTTGAATTTCAAACATCAAAGAGAATTGTTGCGTTGTATGCTTTTTTCTTGCGCTGCAGCCTGCCATTGCATGTTGCTCTTTTTATATTTCTTGCAATGAATGCGTGCACATAATTTATGTTCATGCATGTGGCTACTTTTCGTGGCAATTAAACATGCATGTGACTATTTTTCGTGGCAATTAAGCAATTAGCAGACGTGGTACAGTCGCCGCACCGGAAGACATAAGTGCGGCGCCGCTGTGTAGTCCTGTTCTAAAGCTTCAAAAAATGACAATTCCTGGAAACGCATAGACCTGATCATGATGTGCATTTCAGTGAGCAGAATACCTATCGTTCCATGATAGAACAGGATTTCAGTTTTCAGTATAAGAAACTAATAAATGCATGAATCTTATGCTAGTAAAATGTCCTCATAATTAAAACCTGTAAACTTGGTTCAGTATATTCAAATATAATACAGACTAATTCCATATTCTTGGGTGAAGACACCAGCACCACTAGAAGGTGTCAGGACTCAATATGCTCTTGCAGAAAAGATGAACAAACACATGCCACATGTATATTACCACCACATTCATGGAAACAATAATGATGGTATCTTTTCATATGCAGAGCCCTTTCTTTCTCCTCTTGGCTTAAGCCCTAAACCCTAAAGCTGGTCTCTGTGGCCTCATCCACTAACTAATGCAGGTCTTGCATTGCACACCTGCCTTCCAGCTGGTAAAAAAGAGCTTTTGCATCTTTCCTTCCCTCCTGCCCCTGCACTGGGGCAATGAAAATGACTGCCCCCATGGGCAATGGAGTGACTTTCTGAGGCACCACCGTCCTCCTGCCCCTGCATGCATCCCCTCTCTCGTTCATTGCTTGGTTTTCTTTCTTTAATGTTGTTATTAGTTATACGAAAGGGAAAGGGGCTCTTCTACATCGAAGCATGGACACAAATGTTACTATTCTCATTCAAGTGTTTTTATTTCTCTCTTTCTCCATTCAGTTTTTGTTGAGGGGCCTCCATTGAGTTAACCCTTCCATGATCCTTCAGAAAACCAGTAGATTACCAATATAATGCTTGTGCATTCCGATTATATGATATTGTTAGGATCACTTCAATCCAGATCCTATGTAAGATCTAGATTTAAGGCATACCTCTTGACTCATAATTTTTGTAGCTGGCAATCCTATCTTATGTGATCCTAGGCACAATATCTATTATAAAGATCTGTGCACCTATTCCACACCTGGTTCCTAGGGTCAGCATTACACATGTTGATTTTCATTCTGTACAATCCAATCCATAATTTTATCGTCTACAAGACCTAAGAAACCGAGCTGGTCAAGAAGAATGGAACAGATCAAATCATACATTTTCTTGAACAAATCAACTGTTACAATGTTGATGAGGTGACCAAACAGAAGATAACCTACAATACATGGTCCATCAGCCAATGGTAACTTGCATCTGAAGTGCAGAGAGAATATACTATCTGCCTCCCTTATGAATCTTGGTGGCCCGTTTTTTTTTTCTTTTGGTGGCCCGTTGCCGGAAGCTGGATGAATGGAGATCAGGCAGGATCCTGGAAAAAGGATTAAAATACCTGTATAGCTTCTCAGTCACCAATGCAGTCAAAAACAGACTTGGGGACAAAGCTTGGTTAGAATTCTGTTGGTTCAAAAGAGTACTCCTACCTAGAAGTGTGTGGGCACCTCACTGGCTGGACGGCTGCCTGCCTGCTTGCTGCCTGGCCCTAGCAAAGAAGAACTGTTTTTTTTTTCAGATCATGTATATAGTATGATGATCAGCAGTAAAAAGATAGAATTATTTCAAATAAATTTGATTAACAACGAGTTAATGATAACCATGTGTTGTATTACAGGGATTTCAGGGGAAACAGATTAAGCAAATCTCCACAGGAAAATGAGAAAATTAGCTTGGGGGAATAAATGTAGGTGTCATACACATGAAAAATAAAGCTAGGAGAGTGATGAGGTATGGCAGTTGGGAGGATGTGTACAGCTGGGAGTCTCAACTGAAAGCCTGAAACAAAGATGGCCTTGCTTGCATCAATGGCAGGGGTGTGGCCCTAGCTGCTCACAGGGCAGAGCAGCACTGCACAAAGACAAAGAAGCAAACACAAGGATATCTTCCCATGCATCACACAGCATACAGTAGCAGCCACACATACACATCTCCTGATCTGGTCAAAGAAACATATGTGGTTTTGTTACCTATTGCTTGTTTTGGTTTTTTATGCTGGCACTAGCAGGGTAGTACTGGTGAAATGTGATGAACTGTCTCCTTTGTACAGCTTGGTGGTAGTCTTGTAGTGTGCAGGGATGGGGGTCCATTTTTTCCTTCCAAATCTCATAATGTAACTTGATGGTAGTGTAAGACGTAATGTTTGGGAAGTGCTCGACACCCTAAACGGGGTGTGGCTGTCTCATTATATAAGGGTACCCAGGGGGTAAATACAATATACAGTATATGCATAGAAGGCTACGTATATATAGAGTCTAACACCTGAAATACAAAGCAAGTTAAGATTGCGCCTACAGCCTACAAACTGTGATTGTGGAAGAGGCTTCGTGAAGATGTCAGCAAGTTGATCCTTTGATCAGATGAACTTGATGGAGAGTAGCTTCTGTGCAACACGTTCCCGAACAAAATGATAGTCCACTTCAATGTGTTTAGTCCTGGCATGAAACACTGGGTTGGACGAAAGATAGGTAGCACCAATGTTGTCACACCATAGAACTGGAGGGTGAGCTTGAGTAACATGCAACTCTCTCAATAGAGACTGTACCCATATAACCTCAGCAGTCGCATCAGCAACAACTTTGTACTCAGCCTCAGTACTACTGCGAGACACTGTTGCTTGCTTACGTGCATTCCAGGCGATCAAGTTAGAACCCAGAAATACTGCATATCCCCCCGTGGATCGCCTGTCATCGAGACTACCAGCCCAGTCCGCATCAGAGAAAGCAGATAACTCCAACGAAGGTGCCGGCTGTAGTAGCAAGCCATAGGAAGCAGTAAGGCTGACATAGCGCAAGATGTGTTTCACTGCTGACCAGTGAGATGTCGTGGGTGCATGTAGAAACTGACACACCGGTTAACTGCATAAGAAATATCCGGTCGAGTAATGGTGAGGTATTGTAGACCACCAACAAGGCTACGATACTCAGTAGCGTCATCAGAGGAAAGAGGATCACCATCAAGAGCAGACAACCGATCAGTGGCAGACATCGGGGTGACAGCATGTTTGCATTTGAGCATACCAGCACGGCGCAACAAGTCCAAGGAACACTTCTTCTGAGAGAGAGTCAGCCCAGCAGAAGAACGTGCAACCTCCACACCAAGGAAAAAATGCAGAGCACCTAAATCCTTGACAGCAAAATCAGCACTGAAGGCACTCACCAGGCGATCAGCAGCAGAGTCTGAGGAACTGATGAGAATGATGTCATCAACATAGACCAAGAGATACATCGTAACCTCAGGGCGCTGGAGAAGAAAAAGCGACGTATCAGCAGTGGAGGGAGTAAACCCAAGAGCTCGAAGAACAGATCCAAGGCGAGCATGCCATGCACGAGGGGCCTGCTTGAGTCCATACAACGCCTTGACCAGACGACAAAGATGATGAGGGCGAGCCGGATCAACAAAACCAGGCGGTTGGCGCATATAAACCTCCTCCTCCAGAACTCCATGGAGGAAAGCATTCTGCACATCTAGCTGACGAAGGAACCATCCTCGAGTAACAGCAAGAGACAGGAGTAATCGAATGGTAGTGGGTTTGATGACTGGACTGAACGTGTCTTCGTAATCAAGACCATACCTCTGTTTGAAGCCCTTAGCTACCAGCCGTGCCTTGTAGCGTTCAATGGAGCCATCAGCATGTCGTTTTACTTTAAAGACCCACTTAGAATCGATAACATTGACACCAGAAACTGGAGGAACAAGGCGCCAAGTATTATTCTTATGAAGAGCCTAAACTTCCTGTTCCATTGCCAGACGCCAGTGTGGAATACTGAGTGCAGCCTGAAAGTGACGAGGTTCGGTAGTGGGATCAGCAGCAACATGAGCCATACACGCCGCCAGCCATGCAACCGTACCATCCGTGCGTTGCTTGGGGCAAAGAACACCGGATTGGCTATGGGTGTGAGGGTGAGCCATGACATCGGGCGGGGCAGGCGGTGTTGGCGCAGGAGACGACGGAGTCGAGACCACCAACGCAGGGCTGGTCGACAGCCCGTGATCCGGCGAGGAAGCAGCTAGCCCAGGCAAGGTCGATGGAGAGCCGGGCGTAGCAGTAGCCAACACAGGAGAGGCCAGTTGAGCACCGGGCGAGGCAGGCTCAGCTGGCGCCGACGGAACCAGCAGCGTGGAGCCATGCGTCGGCGTGACAGGTAGGCAGACTTCACCTGCTGGACAGGGCGCGGCGGCGTCGCGCTGGAGGGAATCCACGTGCGGGGCGAAGTCGGGCGAGCGGGCGTCACGCGGGACGGAGGCCTCGTGCGGGGCGGAGTCGGGCGGGCGGGCGGGTCGAATGGCGCCCGCGATGCATGGCCCATGCACGTCGCACAGGGGCGCGAACACGGGCGCGGCAGGAACGGGCGGGCGGTTGTTGCTGGCTCCACTCGCTATGCATGGCCCATGCACGTCCGTAGACGCACCTTCCGGATCCCTCTCCTCAAGTAGTTCCAGGCGAACGCCACGTCCAATACCTGCAGCATGATTAGGAAGCAACGCAGGGGCATATGCAACATCAACAAATTGATCAGGCGAAGGTAGAGGCATGGGCACTGGTGACGGTTGACTGGTGGGGAGAGTCCGAAGTGTGCGAAACGGGAACACGTTTTCATCAAACACAACATCACGAGAGATGTAGACACGATTGGTAGGAACATGTAAGCATTTGTAGCCTTTGTGGAGAGAACTATACCCTAGAAAAACACACTTCTTGGACCGAAACTCAAGCTTATGTTTGTTATACGGGCGTAGATGCGGCCAACATGCACACCCGAACACTTTGAAAAAGGTGTAGTCTGGAATTTCATTAAGTAGGAGTTCAAGTGGGGTTTTCATTTTCAGAAGGCGTGATGGAAGCCTATTTATAAGAAAACAGGCTGTGGAGAAGGCATCACTCCAAAAACGAAAAGGGACAGAAGCATGAGCTAGTAGGGTGAGTCCTGTTTTGACAAGATGACGATGCTTACATTCGGCAGTTCCATTTTGTTGATGTTGGAATTATGCCCTAGAGGCAATAATAAATGTATAGTTATTATTATAATTCCTGTATCAAGATAATAGTTTATTATCCATGCTATAATTGTATTGAATGAAGACTCATTTACATGTGTGGATACATAGACAAAACACCGTCCCTAGCATGCCTCTAGTTGGCTAGCCAGTTGATCAATGATAGTCAGTGTCTTCTGATTATGAACAAGGTGTTGTTGCTTGATAACTGGATCACGTCATTGGGAGAATCACGTGATGGACTAGACCCAAACTAATAGACGTAGCATGTTGATCGTGTCATTTTGTTGCTACTGTTTTCTGCGTGTCAAGTATTTATTCCTATGACCATGAGATCATATAACTCACTGACACCGGAGGAATGCTTTGTGTGTATCAAACGTCGCAACGTAACTGGGTGACTATAAAGATACTCTACAGGTATCTCCGAAGGTGTTAGTTGAGTTAGTATGGATCAAGACTGGGATTTGTCACTCCGTGTGACGGAGAGGTATCTCGGGGCCCACTCGGTAATACAACATCACACACAAGCCTTGCAAGCAATGTAACTTAGTGTAAGTTGCGGGATCTTGTATTACGGAACGAGTAAAGAGACTTGCCGGTAAACGAGGTTGAAATAGGTATACGGATACTGACGATCGAATCTCGGGCAAGTAACATACCGAAGGACAAAGGGAATGACATACGGGATTATACGAATCCTTGGCACTGAGGTTCAAACGATAAGATCTTCGTAGAATATGTAGGATCCAATATGGGCATCCAGGTCCCGCTGTTGGATATTGACCGAGGAGTCTCTCGGGTCATGTCTACATAGTTCTCGAACCCGCAGGGTCTGCACACTTAAGGTTCGACGTTGTTTTATGCGTATTTGAGTTATATGGTTGGTTACCGAATGTTGTTCGGAGTCCCGGATGAGATCACGGACGTCACGAGGGTTTCCGGAATAGTCCGGAAACGAAGATTGATATATAGGATGACCTCATTTGATTACCGGAAGGTTTTCGGAGTTACCGGGAATGTACCGGGAATGACGAATGGGTTCCGGGGGTTCACCGGAGGGGGGCAACCCACTCCGGGGAAGCCCATAGGCATTTGGGGGGGTCACACCAGCCCTTAGTGGGCTGGTGGGACAGCCCACCAATCCCCTATGCGCCAAGGGAGAAAAAATCAAAGGAAAGAAAAAAAAAGGGAGAAGTGGGAAGGGGGAAGGACTCCCTCCCACCAAACCAAGTAGGACTCGGTTTGGGGGGGGAGAGTCCTCCCCCCTGGCTCGGCCGACCCCTTGGGGATCCCTTAGACCCCAAGGCAAGGTCCCCCTCCCTCCTCCTATATATATGGGGCTTTTAGGGCAGATTTGAGACGACTTTCTCACGGCTGCCCGACCACATACCTCCATAGTTTTTCCTCTAGATCGTGTTTCTGCGGAGCTCGGGCGGAGCCCTGCTGAGACAAGATCATCACCAACCTCCGGAGCGCCGTCACGCTGCCGGAGAACTCTTCTACCTCTCTGTCTCTCTTGCTGGATCAAGAAGGCCGAGATCATCGTCGAGCTGTACGTGTGCTGAACGCGGAGGTGCCGTCCGTTCGGTACTAGATCGTGGGACTGATCGCGGGATTGTTCGCGGGGCGGATCGAGGGACGTGAGGACGTTCCACTACATCAACCGCGTTCTCTAACGCTTCTGCTGTGCGATCTACAAGGGTACGTAGATCACTCATCCCCTCTCGTAGATGGACATCACCATGATAGGTCTTCGTGCGCATAGGAAAATTTTTGTTTCCCATGCGACGTTTCCCAACAGTGGTATCAGAGCTAGGTTCATGCGTAGATGTCTTCTCGAGTAGAACACAAAAGGTTTTGTGGGCGGTGATGTGCGTTTTGCTGCCCTCCTTAGTCTTTTCTTGATTCCGCGGTATTGTTGGATTGAAGCGGCTTGGACCGACATTACTCGTACGCTTACGAGAGACTGGTTTCATCGCTACGAGTAACCCCCTTTGCTCAAAGATGACTGGCAAGTGACGGTTTCTCCAACTTTAGTTGAATCGGATTTGACCAAGGAGGTCCTTGGATGAGGTTAAATAGCAACTCATATATCTCCGTTGTGGTGTTTGCGTAAGTAAGATGCGATCCTACTAGATACCCTTGGTCACCACGTAAAACATGCAACAACAAAATTAGAGGACGTCTAACTTGTTTTTGCAGGGTATGATTGTGATGTGATATGGCCAATGATGTGATGTGATATATTGGATGTATGAGATGATCATGTTGTAATAGAAATATCGACTTGCACGTCGATGGTACGGCAACCGGCAGGAGCCATAGGGTTGTCTTTATACTAACATATGTGCTTGCAGATGCGTTTACTATTTTGCTAGGATGTAGCTTTAGTAGTAATAGCATAAGTAGCACGACAACCCCTATGGCAACACGTTGATGGATGATCATGGTGTGGCGCCGGTGACAAGAAGATCGTGCCGGTGCTTTGGTGATGGAGATCAAGAAGCACGTGATGATGGCCATATCATGTCACTTATGAATTGCATGTGATGTTAATCCTTTTATGCACCTTATTTTGCTTAGAACGACGGTAGCATAATGAGGTGATCTCTCACTAAAATTTCAAGACGAAATTGTGTTCTCCCCGACTGTGCACCGTTGCTACAGTTCGTCGTTTCGAGACACCACGTGATGATCGGGTGTGATAGACTCAACGTTCACATACAACGGGTGCAAAACAGTTGCGCACGCGGAACACTCGGGTTAAGCTTGACGAGCCTAGCATGTGCAGACATGGCCTCGGAACACATGAGACCGAAAGGTCGATCATGAATCATATAGTTGATATGATTAGCATAGGGATGCTTACCACTGAAACTACTCTCGACTCACGTGATGATCGGACTTGGGATAGTGTAAGTGGATCATGAACCACTCAAATGACTAGAGAGATGTACTTTTTGAGTGGGAGTTTAGCATATAATTTGATTAAATTGAACTCTAATTATCTTGAACATAGTCGAAGTC
This sequence comes from Hordeum vulgare subsp. vulgare, assembly GCF_904849725.1. Classification (NCBI taxonomy): domain Eukaryota; kingdom Viridiplantae; phylum Streptophyta; class Magnoliopsida; order Poales; family Poaceae; genus Hordeum; species Hordeum vulgare. Next base: position 66,097,092 of record NC_058522.1, read on the forward strand.
CACTTTGAATATATTTGTGTTGTAGATCATGGCTCACGCAAGTGTCATCCTGAATTTTAATACGTTCCTAGAGAAAGCTAAGTTGAAAGATGATGGAAGCAACTTTGTAGACTGGGCTCGTAATCTTAAGCTAATCTTACAAGCTGGAAAGAAGGATTATGTCCTTAATGCTGCGCTAGGAGATGAACCACCCGCTACGGCTGATCAGGATGTTAAGAACGCTTGGTTAGCACGTAAGGAGGACTACTCAATAGTTCAATGTGCAGTCTTGTATGGCTTAGAGCCGGGACTTCAACGTCGCTTTGAGCGCCATGGAGCATTTGAGATGTTCCAGGAGTTGAAGTTTATCTTTCAGAAGAACGCCCGGATCGAGAGGTATGAGACCTCCGATAAATTCTATGCTTGCAAGATGGAGAAAAACTCGTATGTCAGTGAACATGTGCTCAAAATGTCTGGGTACTCAAACCGTCTAGCTGAACTGGGGATTGAACTCCCGCAAGAAGCTATCACTGACAGAATCCTTTAGTCACTGCCGCCAAGCTATAAAGGCTTTGTGTTGAACTACAACATGCAAGGGATGAACAAGTCTCCCGGCGAGTTGTTTGCGATGCTGAAAGTCGCAGAGTCTGAACTCCGTAAAGAGCATCAAGTGTTGATGGTGAGCAAGACCACTAGTTTCAAGAGAAACGGCAAAGGCAAGAAGGGCAATTCGAAGAAGAGCGGCAAGCCTGTTGCCAATCCGCCGAAGAAACCCAAGGCTGGACCTAAGCCTGAAACAGAGTGCTTCTATTGCAAGGGTATGGGTCACTGGAAGCGCAATTGCCCCAAGTATCTGGCAGATAAGAAGGCGGGCAAAGAAAAATCAGGTATATTTGATATACATGTTATTGATGTGTACTTAACCGGCTCTCGTAGTAGTGCCTGGGTATTCGATACCGGTTCTGTTGCTCACATTTGCAACTCGAAACAGGAACTGCGGAATAGACGAAGGCTGGCGAAAGACGAAGTGACGATGCGCGTAGGAAACGGTTCCAAGGTTGATGCAATCGCCGTCGACACCGTGTCACTTCAACTACCGTCGGGATTAGTGATGAACTTAAATCATTGTTATTTAGTGCCTGCGTTGAGCATGAACATTATATCTGGATCTTGTTTATTGCGAGACGGTTACTCTTTTAAGTCTGAGAATAATGGTTGTTCTATTTCTATGAGTAACATCTTTTATGGTCATGCACCGAATGTGAGAGGATTGTTCATATTGAATCTCGATAGCGATATGCATATACATAACATTGAGACCAAAAGAGTTAGAGTAAACAATGATAGCGCCATATTTTTGTGGCACTGCCGCTTGGGTCATATTGGTGTAAAGCGCATGAAGAAACTCCATGCTGATGGACTTTTAGAGTCACTTGACTTTGATTCACTTGACACGTGCGAACCATGCCTCATGGGCAAGATGACTAAAACTCCGTTCTCCGGAACAATGGAGCGTGCACATGACTTATTGGAAATCATACATACCGATGTGTGTGGTCCGATGAGCGTGGAGGCACGCGGCGGACATCGTTATTTTCTCACCTTCACTGACGATTTAAGTAGATATGGTTATGTCTACTTGATGAAGCACAAGTCTGAAACATTTGAAAAGTTCAAGCAGTTTCAGAGTGAAGTAGAAAATCATCGTAACAAGAAGATCAAGTTCCTGCGGTCTGATCGTGGGGGTGAATATCTGAGTTTCGAGTTTGGTACTCACTTAAGACAATGTGGAATTGTTTCGCAGTTAACACCGCCTGGAACACCACAGCGTAATGGTGTGTCCGAACGTCGTAATCGTACTTAGTTAGAGATGGTGCGATCTATGATGTCTCTTACTGATTTGCCGTTATCGTTTTGGGGTTATGCATTAGAAACAGCTGCATTCACTTTAAATAGGGCACCATCGAAATCCGTTGAGACGACACCATACGAACTGTGGTATGGCAAAAGGCCAAAGTTGTCGTTTCTTAAAGTTTGGGGATGTGATGCTTATGTCAAAAAGCTTCAGCCTGAAAAGCTGGAACCCAAAGCGGAAAAGTGTGTCTTCATAGGTTACCCAAAAGAGACAGTTGGGTACACCTTCTATCTCAAATCCGAGGGCAAAGTGTTTGTTGCTAAGAACGGAACTTTTCTCGAGAAGGAGTTTCTCTCGAGAGAATTGAGTGGGAGGAAGATAGAACTTGACGAGGTTGTCGAACCTCTCATCCCTCTGGATGGTGGCGCAGGGCAAGGGGAAACCTCTGTCATTGCAACGCCGGTTGAGGAGGAAGTTAATGATGATGATCATGAAACTCCAGTTCAAGTTTCTGTTGAACCACGCAGGTCGACGAGATCACGCGCTGCTCCAGAGTGGTACGGTAATCCCGTCTTATCAATCATGTTGTTAGACAACAATGAACCTGCAAATTATGAAGAAGCAATGGTGGGCCCAGATTCCAACAAATGGCTAGAAGCCATGAAATCCGAGATAGGATCCATGTATGAGAACAAAGTGTGGACTTTGGAGATGCTGCCTGAGGGCCGCAAGGCTATTCAGAACAAATGGATCTTTAAGAAGAAGACGGACGCTGACGGTAATGTGACCGTTTATAAAGCTCGACTTGTGGCAAAGGGTTTTTTCACAAGTTCCAGGAATTGACTACGATGAGACTTTCTCTCCCGTAGCGATGCTTAAGTCCGTCAGAATCATGTTACCAATAGCTGCATTTTTCGATTATGAAATCTGGCAGATGGATGTCAAAACGGCGTTCCTTAACGGTTTCCTTAAGGAAGAGTTGTATATGATACAACCCGAAGGGTTTGTCGATCCTAAAAATGCTGACAAGGTGTGCAAGCTCCAGCGATCCATTTATGGGCTGGTGCAAGCATCTCGGAGTTGGAACAAACGCTTTGATGAGGTGATCAAAGCATTTGGATTTGTACAAGTGGTTGGAGAATCTTGTATTTACAAGAAAGTGAGTGGGAGCTCTGTGGCGTTTCTAATATTATATGTGGATGACATATTACTGATTGGAAACAACGTAGAGCTTTTGGAGAGCATAAAAGGTTACTTGAATAAAAGTTTCTCTATGAAGGACCTAGGAGAAGCTGCTTACATTCTAGGCATTAAGATCTATAGGGATAGATCAAAACGCCTGATAGGACTTTCACAAAGCACATACCTTGATAAAGTTTTGAAGAGGTTCAAAATGGAACAGTCCAAGAAAGGGTTCTTGCCAGTGTTACAAGGTACGATATTGAGTAAGACTCAGTGCCCAGCAACTGATGAAGATAGAGAGCATATGCGCTCCGTCCCCTATGCTTCAGCCATAGGCTCTATCATGTATGCAATGCTGTGCACTAGACCGGATGTTAGCCTGGCCATAAGTATGGCAGGTAGGTTCCAGAGTAATCCAGGAGTGGATCACTGGACGGCGGTCAAGAATATCCTGAAGTACCTGAAAAGGACTAAGGAGATGTTTCTCGTGTATGGAGGTGACGAAGAGCTCGCCGTAAAAGGTTACGTCGATGCAAGCTTTGACACAGATCCGGACGACTCTAAGTCGCAAACCAGATACGTATTTATTCTTAATGGGGGTGCAGTAAGCTGGTGCAGTTCCAAGCAAAGCGTCGTAGCAGATTCTACATGTGAAGCGGAGTACATGGCTGCCTCGGAGGCAGCTAAGGAGGGTGTCTGGATGAAGCAGTTCATGACGGATCTTGGAGTGGTGCCAAGTGCACTGGATCCAATAACCCTGTTCTGTGACAACACTGGTGCCATTGCTTTAGCAAAGGAACCAAGGTTTCACAAGAAGACCAGACACATCAAACGACGCTTCAACCTCATCCGCGACTACGTCGAGGAGGAGGACGTAAATATATGCAAAGTGCACACGGATCTGAATGTAGCAGACCCGCTGACTAAACCTCTTCCACGGCCAAAACATGATCGACACCAGAACTGTATGGGTGTTAGATTTATTACAATGTAATTCACATGGTGATGTGAGGGCTAGATTATTGACTCTAGTGCAAGTGGGAGACTGTTGGAATTATGCCCTAGAGGCAATAATAAATGTATAGTTATTATTATAATTCATGTATCAAGATAATAGTTTATTATCCATGCTATAATTGTATTGAATGAAGACTCATTTACATGTGTGGATACATAGACAAAACACCGTCCCTAGCATGCCTCTAGTTGGCTAGCCAGTTGATCAATGATAGTCAGTGTCTTCTGATTATGAACAAGGTGTTGTTGCTTGATAACTGGATCACGTCATTGGGAGAATCACGTGATGGACTAGACCCAAACTAATAGACGTAGCATGTTGATCGTGTCATTTTGTTGCTACTGTTTTCTGCGTGTCAAGTATTTATTCCTATGACCATGAGATCATATAACTCACTGACACCGGAGGAATGCTTTGTGTGTATCAAACGTCGCAACGTAACTGGGTGACTATAAAGATACTCTACAGGTATCTCCGAAGGTGTTAGTTGAGTTAGTATGGATCAAGACTGGGATTTGTCACTCCGTGTGACGGAGAGGTATCTCGGGGCCCACTCGGTAATACAACATCACACACAAGCCTTGCAAGCAATGTAACTTAGTGTAAGTTGCGGGATCTTGTATTACGGAACGAGTAAAGAGACTTGCCGGTAAACGAGGTTGAAATAGGTATACGGATACTGACGATCGAATCTCGGGCAAGTAACATACCGAAGGACAAAGGGAATGACATACGGGATTATACGAATCCTTGGCACTGAGGTTCAAACGATAAGATCTTCGTAGAATATGTAGGATCCAATATGGGCATCCAGGTCCCGCTGTTGGATATTGACCGAGGAGTCTCTCGGGTCATGTCTACATAGTTCTCGAACCCGCAGGGTCTGCACACTTAAGGTTCGACGTTGTTTTATGCGTATTTGAGTTATATGGTTGGTTACCGAATGTTGTTCGGAGTCCCGGATGAGATCACGGACGTCACGAGGGTTTCCGGAATAGTCCGGAAACGAAGATTGATATATAGGATGACCTCATTTGATTACCGGAAGGTTTTCGGAGTTACCGGGAATGTACCGGGAATGACGAATGGGTTCCGGGGGTTCACCGGAGGGGGGCAACCCACTCCGGGGAAGCCCATAGGCATTTGGGGGGGTCACACCAGCCCTTAGTGGGCTGGTGGGACAGCCCACCAATCCCCTATGCGCCAAGGGAGAAAAAATCAAAGGAAAGAAAAAAAAAAGGGAGAAGTGGGAAGGGGGAAGGACTCCCTCCCACCAAACCAAGTAGGACTCGGTTTGGGGGGGGAGAGTCCTCCCCCCTGGCTCGGCCGACCCCTTGGGGATCCCTTGGACCCCAAGGCAAGGTCCCCCTCCCTCCTCCTATATATATGGGGCTTTTAGGGCAGATTTGAGACGACTTTCTCACGGCTGCCCGACCACATACCTCCATAGTTTTTCCTCTAGATCGTGTTTCTGCGGAGCTCGGGCGGAGCCCTGCTGAGACAAGATCATCACCAACCTCCGGAGCGCCGTCACGCTGCCGGAGAACTCTTCTACCTCTCCGTCTCTCTTGCTGGATCAAGAAGGCCGAGATCATCGTCGAGCTGTACGTGTGCTGAACGCGGAGGTGCCGTCCGTTCGGTACTAGATCGTGGGACTGATCGCGGGATTGTTCGCGGGGCGGATCGAGGGACGTGAGGACGTTCCACTACATCAACCGCCTTCTCTAACGCTTCTGCTGTGCGATCTACAAGGGTACGTAGATCACTCATCCCCTCTCGTAGATGGACATCACCATGATAGGTCTTCGTGCGCGTAGGAAAATTTTTGTTTCCCATGCGACGTTTCCCAACAGTTGATGGGTATGAGGGCAGGACACACGATGGGAGATCCCAAGCTTGTTAAAGAACAAGTTGAGATGGTGGTATTCACCTCCCCAGTCGGATTGCACATGAATGATTTTGTGCTTAAGTAGACGCTCAACGTGGGCTTGGAACTGAACAAAGACATCAAATACATCAGATTTGCGCTTAATAAGATATAGCCAAGTAAAGCGACTGTAAGCATCAATAAAACTGACATAATAATTGTGACCACTTACGGATGTCTGGGCATGACCCCATACATCGGAAAATACAAGCTCAAGGGGGTGTGTCACAACACGACTAGAATCTGAAAACGGAAGTTGATGACTCTTGCCCTGCTGACAGGCATCACAGATAGTTTCAGCATTTTTATTGGACACAACTGGTAGATCATGACGATGCAATATATGTCGAACTATGGGGTCCGACGGGTGACCAAGGCGGGCATGCCAGTGTGTAGATGGCATACGCACACTAGTGAACACCTGGGGAGAAGACGGCGTGGAAGGTGGTGGCGGCGCATCAAGAGCATAGAGGCCATGCCGAAGGCGACCACTAAGCAGAATGGCCCTCGTGTCGCGGTCCTTGATAAAGAAACGAAAAGGGTGAAACTCGGCAAGGACATTATTATCACGAGTAAGTTGAGGAATGGACAACAAACTACGCGTAGCGGAGGGAACTCGAAGGACATTGGAGAGATGCAATGGGCGAAAATTATGTGTAAGAAGAGAAGCCTGACCAACATGTGAGATGCGCATACCTGCTCCGTTTGCGGTGTGAACCCGATCATGACCGCGATATGGCTCCTGAGTAGAGAGCTTACTCATCTCGCTGGTGAGGTTGTTGGTGGCGCCAGTGTCCATGTACCAAGCAGGATCAATGGAGTAGGATGGCGTGCGTCCAGGATCATGACCCGTCACCGCAGCAGCAGCCTGCTTATCATTCCCTTTGCCATTGTTGCCAAGGCCAAGGAAGTCTTGCTTGTAGCGACGATGGCAGCGAGAGGCAATGTGCCGCTCAATTCCACAGAGCTGGCAAGCCTGCGGGGTGCCACAAGAGGAGCAGCACGCCACCGGCCGGTTGCCGCCTGTGATGGTCGGAGCGTTACCACGGGAAGCCTGTTGTGGTGACGACGCCGATCTGGTGTTGGAGGAGAAGGACCGCGAGGGCTTGCCACGAGTCGCTGTGTTGGCAGCAGCAAAACCAGGGGAGCCACGGCGCGCCTTGATGCGCTGTTCACGGCCAAGGAGCCCTGCATAGAGCTCACGAGATGGGAGCGGATCATCACGGCCGTGGACGTTCTCAATGAGATTGTCATAATCATCATCAAGCCCGTTAAGCACAAAGGTGGTGAACTCCTCATCTTGTAGCGGCTGGCCAACAGAGGCCAGCGTGTCTGCTAGACCCCGCATCTTGTTGAAGTAGTCCGTGATGTTGAGGTCACCAAGCTTAGTCTCACCCAGCTCGGTGCGTATAGAATGAGCACGTGCCTGAGACTGGGAGGAAAAGCTGGTGTGAAGCGCCATCCACGCCTCCCAGGATGTAGCGGCGAAGATGACCAGCGAGGAGATGCTCGGTGTGAGCGATGACTGGATGGCAGAGAGGATGGCTTGATCCTGAGCCACCCACGTGTGATACGCCGGGTGATGAGGCGGCGGACACGGGATAGAGCCGTCGACGTATCCCTCGAGGTAGCGACTCCGCAGAAGGGGCAGCACCTGGGCACGCCAGGACAAGTAGTTTTCTGGCGCAAGCTTCACCGGCAGGAGATGCGAGAAGTAGAACGGCGACGGCAACGCGGCCGGATCAGCATGCACCGGTAGCGGTGCATAGAACCCCATCGACGGAGCCGCCCCGGGATGACCAGCGGTCACCGAGTAGGGCGGGGCACCGGAGGAACCGAGCATGGGGGCGCCGTAGGGTTCCATGGCCGGGGCCCCGTAGTGTGGCGCGGCGGCGGCTCCCTGGGACAGCTGGAGCGGCGCGTAGTGATGCGGGGTAGACGACCCGCAGATCATCGGCGGCGGCTGCATGGACTGGTGCGGCGGCGGCGGCGCGCCATAGTAGTGCGGAGGCGCCGAAGCAGCGCCATAAGGGGCCGTCCAGGAGGACGACGGCGGTGGCGCGCCATGGCCGGGACGCGGTGCAGCCGCCGGGGCAGGAGCCCGAGGCGAGGTGGTGAGATCCGATCCACTCGGATTGCAGGGTGACGCAGGGGCGCCATATGCGGTCGCTAGTGGCCGAGAGGCGAGGAACGACGACGCGGGGGCAAGGGCCGGTGCCACGGCAGTCGGGGCGGCGCCAGAGGCTGGCGCGGCGCCATGGGTCGGCGGTGGTGCAGCGGAAGACATCGTAACCTAATTTGATACCATGTAAGACGTAATGTTTGGGAAGTGCTCGACACCCTAAACGGGGTGTGGCTATCTCATTATATAAGGGTACCCAGGGGGTACAATACAATATACAGTATATGCATAGAAGGCTACGTATATATACAGTCTAACAGGTAGATGTTAGTAATTGATAGTACTAGACTATTTCATGAATTTTTGTCTTGGTTGATACTAGTAATGTTCTTTTTTTTCCAACGGAAATATCAGGATTTCAATTCTTTGCAATTTTAGATGTGGATTGTTTGATTTTAAGAATCGCAGTTCATAGATTTTAGTGGGAGCCAGCAACACTTGCACGTCATCTCCTTTCTGAAGACGTTGTCCTGAAACTAGGAAGTGGGGAGGGGAACTCTGATAACGGTATCGTATGAATGTTGCATCCTTCTTTAGGCCTTGTTCGGTTAATCCCTCCCAAAAGGGGATTAGAGAGGACTAGAGGGGATTTAGATGGAATTTGAGTTGTAGAGGATTTAATCCCTCTCAATCCTCTCCAAACCCCTTCAAATCTAAAGGAACCGAACAAGGTCTTAGGGTGTTGTCTTGGTACCTGAAGGATACGTAGATTGTTTGATGTTTGTCACTCTATGTGTGGTTGTCACTTGTAAGTATTGCAGTTTATCACACTACCATGATGTGCGGCGAGATTCCCCGATGTTACCCATGGTGTGCCATACTCTTCTCTTTTGTCACCCGTTCAACCATGGCATATTGACGCCATTTGAATAAGGTTTTGGTTGTGTATATTTTGCAACATTGCAAGATGCAGAAGCCACCATCTAAAAAGTAGATTTTACAGGGATTGCCACACATTACATTTTATGATAAAAAATATCTTTAATTTATTTCAACCTCTTTGAAATATTCTCATGTTTTTTTTAACACTCGCAACACAAACTTTGGAGGAAATTACTACAATGATGGCATGACTTTGCAATCCTACAATGTTCTTCCATATTTTTGGGACCCATAACAAATAGTACGGTGGTGTGCATCGATTAATGTAGAGCCCGAAGGTTAAGCTCTATTTCAGTTTAAAAAATCGATATACCATGAAGGTTGAATTTTGAAACCCAACACCGAAGCCAAATAAGCTAGCGCTAAAAACAATACAGTATAAGTTAGATAGTAACTGCTATTGAGCAAGCATATTGCCTGTATTATTCTAAGCAAGCATATAGGCAACTAAAAGAATCACAGAGGATGTTGAACTATGAACACCTACAAATGGTGCAACATCTCAACTACTCCGTATCATTGCAGAGACGTCGTGTTTCGTAGAAGATGGCGCGAAGACGTAGTGCAGACTACAGACAGCTGTTATCCCTACGCTGTAATGCTCCATATATAATACGTACACGTAGGCATGTGTCTGTCTGCCATCCGGTTGTTGTTTGTTGAACTTGTTTTTCTTTTCCCACAATGAATGAATCGACGGAGCCGCTTCTTAGCTGGCTGGCTGGTCAACCTCGAGAACGGCGACAGCATGCAGCCCTACTCCATCTCAGAGACCATGCTTGTCTCGGCAGCATCACCCTTCTTCTGCCTTGCCTTGGGTCTGCTGCCTCAGAGCCGTATAGATAGGTAGCCGACACATGGCTAAATTTTTTTGTGCGTCTCCTAGTACATGAAGGGTCACAAAACTGAAGAGCAACTTCTAAAGCTTCATAAAATTTTGAAGGCTGCCGAGGCAACGCGTAAATTCAAACTTACTTTATATCTACTTATGCAATTTTTTCAGGACCAACTAAATAGTAAGCTTCTTTTGCAGGAGAAACCATGTACTCCCTCCGCTTTGAATTATAGAATGTTTTAGATATTTCAATATAAACTACATACAAACTAAAATGAATGAATTATATACATGATTCAGAAGAAGAAAAAAGTCACTTCCTCCGATCCGAATTAATTGATGCAATCTTTATACATTATACAGAGGTTGCGTTGTATAGCTGATGCATCAATTAGTTTAGATAGGAGGAAGTAGAACATCTTATGATAGTGAACGGAGTAGTAACTAAGAAAATAATTTTTTTAAGATACTTCCTTTTACCTTCGAAGAGATTAGAGGATATTTTGATTGTAACCATTGGTTGTGTTAGACTGTATAGTTCTCTGTATATATACGTGTATATTGTAACATACCCTTGGTACATCATCTATAAATATATGTGATAGGCCACCCCTAGAGGGTTGAGCCAGTTCCCCTGAACCCTTCGTTTAACATGGCATCAGACTAGGTTAGGGTTTTAGGTCGCCACCTCTCTCCTCGCCGCCGCGCCATCGCTCCGCCTCGGGCCGCCGCCGCCGCCGCGATCTTCTGTTCGCCGCCGCCGCTGCACCATCCCGGGCCGCCGCTGCTACCGCGCCTCTCCGGCCGCTGCGATGACGACCACCGCTACCGCTTCCGCCTCCGTCGGCTTCCTCCCGGCCTCCCTCGTTGCGCTCCTCTCTCGCCCGACCGACGTCGCTGTTGTCGCTGCTCCGATCAGCACCCGCAGCGTCGGCTCCATCTTCTCGGCGACATCGTTCTCGCCACCACCACCGGCTGCCGCACCTCCGGTGCATGTGCTGCCATTGGTTCCCTCCTCGGGAACCCCCTCGGCGCCTGCTACGGTCGCCGCCCTCTCGGCGCCGCTGGTAGCCGCCTCCACGCCGCTTGCCACAACGCCCGCCATGGAGCCCTACTTCGACGCTAACACTGCTCACCCGCCGCCGCCGATCGGTGCCTACGGGGCTCCGGCGCCTGTGACAACGGCTACTGCGGCGTACACGCCGCCTGCTGTCTTCATGCCGGGGAGTCTACGTGCGTCGTTCCAGTTCGGCCACCTCATCACCACCAAGCTATCTTCGGATAATTACGTGTTCTGGCGTGCGCAGGTTCTTCCACTCCTTGGGAGTCATTACCTCCTCGGCTACATCGACGGCTCCTATCCGTGCCCTCCTGCGGTCGTGGACAGCGTCAATGGACCCGTCTACAACCCCGCGCATCGCGTCTGGACAGGGCAGGACCAGGCGAACCTCTCGGCTATCCAGGGGTCGCTTACCCCGGAGGTTGCCGGGATGCTCGTCTTCGCCAAGACCTCTCACGAGGCCTGGACTATCCTGGAGCGCTCCTTCGCGTCGCAGGCGCAGGCGCGTTCCAGTGCTCTCCGTCGCCAACTTGGCGAGTGCAAGAAGCTCGATGGCAGGGCCACTGCCTTCTATCACAAGGTCAAGTCCATCGCAGACACTCTGGCCTCCATTGGCCAGCCTCTCACCGACACCGAGTTCAACTCCTACATCGTCAACGGTCTTGACGAGGAGTATGATGGCCTTGTGGAGATCATCAACGAGCGTGGCCACACGTCTCCGATGCCGGCACACGAGCTCTACTCGCGTCTTCTTCTCACCGAGCAGCGCGTGGAGGCGTGCCGCACTCGTGGCCGAGGTCTTCCCTCGGCAAACGCCGCCTACAAGGCGGGTCGCGGCGGTTCGGGCCCTGGTGCCCACTCGGCCCCCTCGGGCAAGGGCCCCCCCGCGCCGCTCCTCTTGGCCCCCACTCCTGCATCATCCCTTGGGGGGGGGGTCGTCCTACCCGGGAGTGCCAGCTCTGTGGACGTTGTTGAGGCATAATTTATGCCTAAGTAATTTTGGTGATTGATGACAGTACCGTACAGGACTAATCGTGTGTGTCAAGGTTTCAGGCAACACTCATCAACGGCACAAGACGACACGACTCCTCTCTTCTGGAACGGAAGCACGGCGCCCTCCTAGATTCTCTTTATTTGAGTCATAGGAAAGCCGTACTATTAAGAGGGGATCCGTAGTGGAAAGGTTTGGGTGGAATCTATCTTTGCACACGCACACCTCTCTTTCTCCCTTTCCTTTATCTTTGGAGCGGCCCTCGCCGTTTTGTTCTTAGCTTCTCTGCAAAATGGTCCCCAGCGGTAGTACCGCTGGACTGCCAGCGGTAGTACCGCTGCAGCCTGGCGGTAGTACCGCTCCAGGTGCCCTGTTCCACCTACCTAGCGGTAGTTCGTGGACGGACCCTTTTTGCGAAGACTTTCTCGGCGGTAGTAGTGCTTATGCACTACCAAGGGCCAGCGGTAGTACCGCTGGTGCCAGCGGTAGTACCACTGGAAGCCCCAGCGGTAGTACCGCTGCATCCAGCGGTAGTACCGCTCCTTCCCAGCGGTAGTACCGCTGGATCTCGGGCAGAGAGTGGGAAAACGGTCTGAATTTCCCCCCACTATATAAAGAGTTCTTCTAGCTGAGGAACTCCATCTCTTACCTCTCTATACTCCATTGTTGCTCCACAAGCTTAAAAGTGCCCGATCTCTCTCCCTAGCCAATATAACTTGTTGATTCTTTAGGGATTGGTTGAGAAGGCCTAGATCCACACTTTCACCAAGAGAAAAGTTGATTCCCCCACCAATCCCTTGCGGATCTTGTTACTCTTGGGTGTTTGAGCATCCTAGACGGTTGAGGTCACCTCGAAGCCATATTCCATTGTGGTGAAGCTTCGTGGTCTTGTTGGGAGCCTCCAAGCTTTGTGTGGAGTTGCCCCAACCGTGTTTGTAAAGGTTCGGTCGCCGCCTTCAAGGGCACCTATAGTGGAATCACGATACCTTGCATCGTGCGAGGGCGTGAGGAGAATACGGTGGCCTTAGTGGCTTTTTGGGGAGCATTGTGCCTCCACACCGCTCCAACGGAGACGTACTTCCTGTCAAAGGGAAGGAACTTCGGTAACACATCCTCGTCTCCATCGGTTCCACTTGGGGTTATTTCTATCCTTTACTTTGTATTTGCTTTAGCTTTGTGACGTTATCTCAGTCGGCTTAATAGCTCTCGTGGTTAGATTCTATCGGGTCATCTCTTTGTCATATTATCTGTGTACCCACATAGTGTTTACCTTAACTTGCTAAGATTAATTAAAAAGTGGTCGTTGTCTATTCACCCCCCCTCTAGCCAACCATATCGATCCTTTCAATTGGTATCAGAGCCACGTCTCTTTACTAAGGGTTTAACCACCCGAAGAGTATGGAAGGCGAAGAGGAAGTGAACCATGGGCAACCCGAGGGCATGGACTTGACTTCGGTCACAAGGGATGACTTGAATACGGCTATGGCAGCCCTCAAGACGTCCTTGATGAGCGAAGTCAAAACCATGCTTAAGGAATTAATTGATGGTCTTAAAAGTTCACCCGAACCGGCTTTAGTGGTTAAACCCACCATTTCCGATTCGGAGGCCAACTCCTCTAAGGAAGCGGCTAAAGGTATGCAACCTGCTTCACCTCACGGAAAGGATGGGACTGGAACACATGCCTCTGTTCCACCTCCCATGACTTATGGAGGACCCGTTCTCGCACCTCGTCTTAATCCTGTTGGTACTCCTCCTAAACTTGTGAAAGGTGACTTTGCTAACTGGGTATTTTCTATTAAGTCTCATTTGAATCACAGCTCAACAAACTTGTGGAGAATTATCGAGCAAGGATATTACCCCCATGACCCAAGCAACCTCACTCCAAGAGAAGATGCAGACAATCAATATAATCACTCTGCGCTGTTTATCCTTCAGTCTGTTGTGCCACCTGAAGATCTTCCCCACTTACGTCCCTTCACATTGGCCAAGGATTGTTGGGAGCATATTATGGTGTTGTATAAGGGAAGCTCAAGTATCCAACGATCCAACTATGAAGTGATACTTGATCAGGCCGATGAGTTTGTGATGAAGGAAGAAGAGGACCCTCGTGATCTCTATCGGAGGGTGACTGCTATTGCTGTGGCACTAAAGGACCATGGAAGTAAGGATGTGGATGACACTTGGGTCAAGCGCAAGTTTCTCAAAGCCATCATGCCTTTCAACAAAGCCATGTCATCTGTCATTCGTCAGCGGCCAGACTTTCACTCCTTGTCTTCCAGTGAAGTGTTGGATGAGTTCATTGCAATGTCAATCATGAACGAAACAGCCGACAATGCACTTGCTCGTGTCCGATCAAAAACCACTTCACCCAAACTTGCGTTGAAAGCAAGAGTAATGCTTGAAGAAGAAGAAGAAGATGAGGAAGAGGAGAGCTGCCCGGAAGACACAAAGTGTGCCTATCATGAGCACATGGCTCTTGCATCAAGGCAATTCTGGGGAAATACAAGGAACTCAAGACCAACCTTCAACAAGAACAACTCAAGTGGTTTCAAACCCAAACAACGAGTAAGGACATGTTATAACTGTGGCAACGTGAGTCACTTCGTGGCAGAATGTCCCTATGAGAAGAGAGAAGACAATGGAGGCAAGCTCATTCGCAAAGACAAAACCAAATCATTTCCAATCAAGAACAACTTTGTGAAGAAACCTCACCCAAAAGGAATGGTGGCCCTGGAGGAGTATCCTTTTGATGATGATGATGATGATGATACAGTGGCAACGGCAACTGTTGCTATAGCCACTACCCCTTCCCAGAAGGTGTCTCTCTTCAACGCCCCCAACGAGAACCACATCACCAAGTGCCTCATGGCAAAAGGTACCAATCAGGTAACTTCTATCATTAAGACCAACATTACTTCTGCTCCTTCATTGTTAAATTGTGTAGAAGATAGTGATGTTGGAGAACTTAATGAGCATGATCTTGATAAGTTTCTATGCACTATTAAGGGAGAAACCAAGAAGCATTTTGTTGCTCTCTTGGAACAACTGGGTGAGGCCACTGACCTCATTGAGTCTCATGAGGAGACCATCTCCGAGCTTCATGGACATAGCCGTGACTATGCCGATCAAATTGCCGAATTATCTAGCACTCTAGAAGAGGAGCGCACTCTTCGTTTGGCTCTTGAGGAGTCATATAACGATGACTGCGCTAAAATGCAAAAGAAACTAGATCATGATGTTGTTCTTACTCGCATGCTTAAATCCGAAAAGTATGCTCTTGAGGTTGGCCGTGACAGACTCAAAGAAGAGTTTGACATACTTGACAAGGCCCACAAAGCCTTGAAAGGTGTTCATTTCTCTCTGAAAGAGTCTCATGATCAACTCCAAGCAAAACTTACCAAAGAGATCTCTACTTGTCCTCCCTTTGTGTTAATTGATAATACTTGTGCAACTAACCCCTGTTGTGAGCATGTTCATCTTGTGGAGGAAAATGCCAAGTTAAAGGAGAAACTTGAGAAGGGCCTTGTGTCATGCAGACAAGGTGAGAAGAGTCTGAACGATCTCTTAAGCACTCAAAAGAGTGTCGTAGGAAAGGAAGGGCTTGGACTTACCTCCAAGTCAAAAGCTAAAAGGAAGAACAAGCACAAACGATCTCTCACCCTCATGGACATCTTTGTCAAGGAGGGTGAGGGGACTCGGAAGGTGAACAGGAACAAGGTGGACTATGGGAACCCCAAGAAGGGCAAAATCGCTCCTACTAACACAGCCGGCAAACTTAATTCCTCTTATGTGTTATGTTGTGCTAGTGACAGGCATGTTTATGCCAGATTTGTTGGTTCCTACGATGAAGATATTGAATGGGCTATCTGGGTTCCTAAGACCCTTGTCTCTAACATGAAAGGACCCATTAAAAAATGGGTACCTAAAACCAAGCCTTGATCTATTGCAGGAGTTTGCTTCCGGTGGGGTGTCATGGTTGCTCGATAGTGGAGCAACAAATCATATGACCGGAAGCAAGGACTTAGTGGTGGATGTGCACCCTTCTCCATCTATGCCCACCCATGTCCAATTCGCCGATGCATCCTCGTCAAAGGTATTGGGATTTGGTAAGGTGGTCGTCTCTCAAGATTTGTCTGTTGAGAAGGTCATGCTTGTTGAGTCTCTTGCCTACAATTTACTTTCCGTTCGTCAACTTGCAATCATGGGTTTTTCCACTTTCTTTAATATTGACTCTGTGGTCCTCCTAAGGAGCAAGACTCTTAAAGTAGCATATGTTGGACATGTCGAAAATGGTCTCTATGTGGTAAACTTTTTGAAACGACCCACTAAGACTGCGACATGTTTAATGGCTAAAGTTGACGTGGGCTGGCTTTGGCATCGCCGTTTAGCTCATGTCAATATGAGACCTTTGCAAAGTCTTCTGACAGGGGACCATGTTCGTGGACTAACAAATGTGAGCTTTGTTAAAGATCGTGTTTGCAGTGCTTGCATTGAAGGAAAGATTCATGAAACTGCTCATCGTCCAACGACTCTTATCTACACTAAGAGGCCATTGGAACTTCTCCACATGGATCTGTTTGGTCCCCCAACATTTGATAGTCTTGGAGGCAGAAAGTATTGCTTAGTGATTGTTGACGATTACTCAAGATATACCTGGGTATATTTCTTCAAAAGGAAGAGTGAAACTCAACAAACAGTCATCAACTTTGCTAATGAAGCGCAACGTCAACATGGAGCAAAGATCTTGATGATTAGGAGTGACAACGGCACCGAGTTCAAGAACTACACTCTAGATGAGTTTCTAGGTGATGAGGGAATAAAGCACCAATACTCTGCACCATATACCCCTCAGCAAAACGGCGTGGCAGAAAGGAAGAACCGGACCTTGATAGATGCTGCGAGAACAATGATGGCAGAATTCAAATCTCCATACAACTTCTGGGCAGAGGCCATCAACACAACATGTCATGCGTCCAATCGGCTCTACATTCGCAAAGGCTTGAACAAGACTCCGTATGAGATTCTAACTGGAAACAAACCCAATCTCAAGTACTTCCGGGTATTCGGTTGTAAGTGTTTCATTCTTATAAAAGGAGCTCGGCTAGCTAAATTTGATTCTAGAGCACATGAGGGCATCTTTGTTGGTTATGCTACAAACTCTCATGCTTACCGTGTCCTCAACAAGTCCACCGGACTAATTGAGGAGACGTGTAACGTAGAGTTTGACGAAAATAATGGCTCCCAAGTGGAGCAAAGTGGTCTTTGTGATATAGGTGATGAAATTCCTCCCGAAGCCATAAGAAGAATGGGGATTGGTCAAATACTCCCCATTGAGAAACCCCTTGTGGCAGAAGGAGAAGGACAATGCTCTACTCAAGTGGAGCCATCACCCCCACAAGCCCCACACGCTTCCGATGAACAAAGAGAAGACTCTCAACAAGTTGATCAAGCTCTCGGTCAAGATCAATTGCCTAACAACGATGATATGCCCACTCAAGCACTACCCCAAGACCCTGAACCAGCACGAGATCAAGATCAAGAGCAACCACTAATACAAGATCAAACCAGTGAACTTGCTCAAGTCGAAGGACAAGATGATCAGGAGACTGTCTCACAATTCCCGTCTGGAGCTCCAACAACCAGCTCAAGACGCAAGGGCAAACAAGTGAAACAAGGCGACGCTCCCCCGTTATCTAATGAAGAACTCTTGGAGCGTCGAGCAGCCAAGAATGCGAACAAGCTGAGAGTCAAGTCACACCTTATGAAGAATGTCCTTGGCAGCTTAAAAAGGGGAGTATCTACTCGTCAACAACTTTGGAATTTTTGTGAGCATCACGCATTTGTCTCGTATTGTGAACCTCAACAGGTACAGGAAGCGCTCGATGATGAGGATTGGCTTATGGCCATGCACGAAGAACTTAACAACTTCGAGCG
The DNA here is from genome assembly GCF_904849725.1 of Hordeum vulgare subsp. vulgare. Taxonomy (NCBI): domain Eukaryota; kingdom Viridiplantae; phylum Streptophyta; class Magnoliopsida; order Poales; family Poaceae; genus Hordeum; species Hordeum vulgare. The sequence goes on from NC_058522.1 coordinate 66,114,937, forward strand.
CAACCAAGTCTGGGATTTAGTGCCCCGACCAACGAAGGAACATAATGTCATTGGGACCAAATGGATATTTAAGAACAAGCAAGATGCAAATGGAATTGTGATTCGAAACAAGGCAAGATTGGTGGCTCAAGGCTACTCCCAAGTCGAGGGTATCGACTACGGTGAAACTTTTGCCCCTGTTGCTCGTCTAGAATCTATTCGCATGTTACTTGCATTTGCTTCTCATCATAACTTCAAATTACAGCAAATGGATGTGAAAAGTGCATTTCTTAATGGTCCTTTGAATGAGTTGGTATATGTCAAACAACCCCCGGGTTTCGAACATCCCAAGCTCCCCAATCATGTGTACAAACTCAATAAGGCACTCTATGGCCTTAAACAAGCCCCACGCGCGTGGTATGAGTACCTTACTGAGTTGTTACAAGATCGTGGGTTTGAAATTGGAAAGATTGATCCCACTCTTTTTACTAAGAAGGTTAAAGGGGATTTGTTCATATGCCAACTATATGTTGATGATATTATCTTTGGCTCTCCTAACATTTCATTCAATGAAGAATTTGCTGCACTAATGACTGAGAAGTTTGAGATGTCCATGATGGGAGAGTTGAAGTTTTTCCTCGGGTTCGAGATTAAGCAAGGTCTAGAGGGGACATTCATCAAACAAGCCAAATACACTCAAGACATGCTCAAGCGGTTCGAGCTCGAAGATGTCAAACCAGTCAAGTTTCCCATGCCAACCAGATGCAAGCTTGACAGTGATCCCAATGGTAAAGCAGTGGATCAAAAGGTATACCGCTCCATGATTGGATCCCTCCTTTACCTCTGTGCATCTAGACCGGATATTATGTTGAGTGTAGGGATATGTGCACGGTTTCAATCCGCACCAAAAGAAAGTCATTACATGGCTGTCAAAAGAATCTTTCGATATTTGGCTCATACCCCAAACTTTGGCCTCTGGTATCCCAAAGGAGCAAACTTCAATCTAGTTGGCTATTCTGACTTAGACTGGGCTGGAGATTGTGTGGAGAGGAAGTCAACGTCTGGAGGATGCCAATTCCTTGGTCGCTCTTTGGTAAGTTGGTCTTCAAAGAAGCAGAACTGCATCTCCCTATCATCCACCGAGGCTGAGTATGTGGCGGCTGCAAGTTGTTGTGCTCAACTGCTGTGGATGAGGCAAACTTTAAAGGATTATGGTGTCACTTGTGACAAAGTGCCTCTTCTATGTGACAATCAAAGCGCCATCAAGATTTCCCTCAACCCAGTGCAACATAGCAAAACAAAACATATTGATATTCGTCATCACTTCATCCGTGAACATATCAAGCTAGGTGATATTGAGGTTCATTTCATCCACACTGAAGAGCAACTTGCAGATATTTTCACCAAGCCACTAGATGAAGCAAGGTTCCGGGAGTTAAGGCATGAGCTAAATATCATTGACTCAAGTAATGTGGATTGAAACTAGGCATATTGCACCTCACTTCACATTCCATCTTGGTCTAGGTGTAGGCATGGACATAGGGGGAGTGTTGTTCTCACAAGTGAACTTTCCCTCCCCCCATTATGCATAAATCACTCCAGTCTTTCACTTTAGCCATTGTCAAATGGCACTTGTGCTTTAAAGACGAGCATTGGTCATGAACCCAAGGATAATTCTTCGCGGTGTCATACCACTGTCTCAAACATAGGTGGCCTCGGCCACCGCCCCTCCATCCTTTCTTTTTTGTATAAAAGAAAGGATGCACTATGACAAGTGAGTACATTTTTCTAAATGCTATCTCATCTGTTACTTACTTGTCATATGCCCAAGTCCCTCTCTTTTCTTAAAGCCGCGCTGCGACAGTTGCAGCGGTACTACCGCCAGGGTAGCGGTACTACCGCCAGGACCCCAGCGGTACTACCGCCAGGGGTAGCGGTACTACCGCCAGGACCCCAGCGGTACTACCGCCAGGTGTAGCGGTACTACCGCCAGAGTTCAAAATCTAACTCGGCCGGCTGGAATATTTCTAAGGTTTCGAGGGGGAGCGGTACTACCGCCAGGGGGAGCGGTACTACCGCCAGGACCCCAGCGGTACTACCGCTGCACTCCAGCGGTACTACCGCCAGGTCAGCGGTACTACCGCTGCACCCCAGCGGTACTACCGCTGCCCGTACCCCTTGGGCTATATAAAGGGAGGGGGAGCCCGATTTTCAATCTGTTTCTTCTTCCTCGCGGCTCCTCCCTCCCCTACCCCGAAAACCCCCCGATTGGATCTCACTTCGTGGAGCTCTTTCTCCTCGTTGGTGTGGAAAGGCTGCTTCACTTCTTCTTCCTCCTCCAAAGCCATGAATCCCGGTAACAAAAGCTCCTCCCTTCTTCTATTTGGTTGTTCTTCGTGTTCTAGGGTTAGGAGCATTGGGGATTGGATTCATCTTGTTGATCCTATGGTTAGTTATTGGATGGCATGAAGGAAATTTTTGAGGGGAGTATAGGTGCAATGGTTTGTTGTTATGATTGCTGCCATGGTTTAGGACTTCACCGTCTTAGATCGAATATTTGAACTTTTGGATTAGATCTAAAACGTGCTCTCTCTTGCCTAGGCATGTTTGTACCTCGTATTACTATGTGTTCCTCTTGTCATTAGGGCTGGGGTGTACGTCTTAATGTTCATATTCAGTCCATGCCCTCGAAAACGAGTTTTATATGTGTAGATCTGAAAGTCAAACCCCCAGCGGTACTACCGCCAGGGGGTAGCGGTACTACCGCTAGGCCCTAGCGGTACTACCGCCAGGGGTAGCGGTACTACCGCTATGACCCCCAGCGGTACTACCGCCAGGGGTGGCGGTACTACCGCCAGAAGCATTCACGGTGTATTTCTCTTTTGCTTAGCAATGCATGTTTTCGTTTTCTGCTCTTTCAAGATCCATTGCCTTGACTTTTCTTGTCGCCTCTTTTTCGCTTTGTGGTCTGTGTCACAGGTGGCTCTGCTCGCCGTTCGAACCCCCCACGGGACACGACATCCAAACAGTTTCGCAACACAGAGGCGCCCGAGGGTTCTGCCACGTCTGGTCTCCCCCCTAAGAAGAAGTCCTTCAAGAAGGTCGCTCACAAGGACAAGAGGGCGAATATCCGCACAATGTCTCCCAAGGACTTTCTGCAATTTCGCACCAAGAACCACTATCTCCAGGAGAGGGAGAAGATCGATGGTGTTGAAAATGTCTGGGTTAAGGACCATTGCAGGATATATCGAGATGTCATTGCAAACTTCAAGAAGAACTATGTCTCTGTCCAGTGGATTGATCTGGCACACCTTCAGCGGCACACAGAGTACTTTGGTGATGCCCTTGCTTTGATTGACAAGATGGGCCTCAAAAACATCATCACCTTCAAGACGGATTTTGATCCCACGGCAGTTGCTCAGTTCTATGTCACAGTTCACTTCTCCCATGATGAACAACGCTCCATGATATGGATGACTGGGTCAAAGAAGATGACTGGTTCCTGGACAGAGTTCATGCAGTTCCTGCATGTTGATTTTTAAGGTGCTGACACCCCTCTTGGGCTGCGTCCTCACGCTCCAGCCCCCACTGATAAGGGCCTCGCAAAGGACAGACTGCAGACACTGTATCTGAGGAAGGGGGTGCTTCCCAAGCACGTGGACATCATGCACCGCATCTTTCGGAACACCCTCTTCCCTCGGAGTGGTAACTTCGATGAGGTCCATGGCTCCTTGGCTGAGATGTTGTTACTGTGTGAGGAGGCTATGTTTGTGGAGTCTGCTCAACTGGATATTGCAGATGTGATGTTCACAGAACTATGGAACTGCATCATCAACCGTAAGGTCCCTATCTACGGGCCTTACCTGTTTGCATACATCTGCCATAAGTGGCAACAGGCGTATCCGGATGAGGTGCCCTACGCACAGTTTGACTACATTGTGCATGACCCAATCAAGCTGCGCGTCAAGGACAAGTGGGCCAACCCATCTTCATCTTCTCACCACATGGACACTGATACAGAGACAGCTGCTGGTAGAGGACCTACCTCTCAGTCCCGCTCGTCTGCCATGCCATCTTGGGCTATCAAGTTGCAGGATAAGATGAAGACTCTCTTCTGTATGCACGCCAAGGGTCAGTATCAGACACACGTGGCTCAGAAGCAGAGCCGCCAGAGGCATAAGCGTGTTCTCAGGACCTTGGATGTGGACATCTCCAGTGGCTCAGAGGACGACATCACGCCTGAGGCCACTTGGATGCATGCTCAGGGGTACCAGTGGTCGGGTGATGAGGCGCAAGAGGAGGAGGAGACTGACCAGGAGGGGACCGACGAGTCTGGTGATCCTGAAGACGAGGAGTAGCTACCTGTGGCATTAGGTGTGCCCCCTTTTTGGTGTCTTGTGCCAAAGGGGGAGAGAGTCTAGGGATTTGATTTCATTCGAACTTTGCATTGCTTTGCTTTATCTCGTATGATTTGCTTTGAACTTGGTTTGCTTCGTTTGCTATCTTGTGTGAGACATGATCTTTCTTATGTGAGATTAGATTTATTTCCATCATATGCTGTGAGTCATATGTCATATATCTCTATCTTTTTACTCTCATATTATTATCCATGCAAATCCGGCATTGTCATCAATCCACCAAAAAGGGGGAGATTGTTGAGGCATAATTTATGCCTAAGTAATTTTGGTGATTGATGACAGTACCGTACAGGACTAATCGTGTGTGTCAAGGTTTCAGGCAACACTCATCAACGGCACAAGACGACACGACTCCTCTCTTCTGGAACGGAAGCACGGCGCCCTCCTAGATTCTCTTTATTTGAGTCATAGGAAAGACGTACTATTAAGAGGGGATCCGTAGTGGAAAGGTTTGGGTGGAATCTATCTTTGCACACGCACACCTCTCTTTCTCCCTTTCCTTTATCTTTGGAGCGGCCCTCGCCGTTTTGTTCTTAGCTTCTCTGCAAAATGGTCCCCAGCGGTAGTACCGCTGGACTGCCAGCGGTAGTACCGCTGCAGCCTGGCGGTAGTACCGCTGGCTGGCGGTAGTACCGCCCCTGGTCAGCGGTAGTACCGCTCCAGGTGCCCTGTTCCACCTACCTAGCGTTAGTTCGTGGACGGACCCTTTTTGCGAAGACTTTCTCGGCGGTAGTAGTGCTTATGCACTACCAAGGGCCAGCGGTAGTACCGCTGGAAGCCCCAGCGGTAGTACCGCTGCATCCAGCGGTAGTACCGCCAGGCAGCGGTAGTACCGCTCCTTCCCAGCGGTAGTACCGCTGGATCTCGGGCAGAGAGTGGGAAAACGGTCTGAATTTTCCCCCCACTATATAAAGAGTTCTTCTAGCTGAGGAACTCCATCTCTTACCTCTCTATACTCCATTGTTGCTCCACAAGCTTAAAAGTGCCCGATCTCTCTCCCTAGCCAATCAAACTTGTTGATTCTTTAGGGATTGGTTGAGAAGGCCTAGATCCACACTTTCACCAAGAGAAAAGTTGATTCCCCCACCAATCCCTTGCGGATCTTGTTACTCTTGGGTGTTTGAGCATCCTAGACGGTTGAGGTCACCTCGAAGCCATATTCCATTGTGGTGAAGCTTCGTGGTCTTGTTGGGAGCCTCCAAGCTTTGTGTGGAGTTGCCCCAACCTTGTTTGTAAAGGTTCGGTCGCCGCCTTCAAGGGCACCTATAGTGGAATCACGGTACCTTGCATCGTGCGAGGGCGTGAGGAGAATACGGTGGCCTTAGTGGCTTTTTGGGGAGCATTGTGCCTCCACACCGCTCCAACGGAGACGTACTTCCTGTCAAAGGGAAGGAACTTCGGTAACACATCCTCGTCTCCATCGGTTCCACTTGGGGTTATTTCTATCCTTTACTTTGTATTTGCTTTAGCTTTGTGACGTTATCTCAGTCGGCTTAATAGCTCTCGTGGTTAGATTCTATCGGGTCATCTCTTTGTCATATTATCTGTGTACCCACATAGTGTTTACCTTAACTTGCTAAGATTAATTAAAAAGTGGTCGTTGTCTATTCACCCCCCCCCCTCTAGCCAACCATATCGATCCTTTCAGACGTGCGGGTCACTATGCCTCTAAGTGCCACTGTCGCTTCCAGAAGAGTTTCCTTGGCCTCTACAACGACGGCAAGGACTCGCGCAACAATGAGCGTCAGGCGCAATTGGCTAATAAGCCAGCACCTCGGGAGCAGCAGGGACACACGCAGTCCTATCCCGTCGACCCCCACTGGTACATGGACAGTGGGGCTACGGATCACCTCACCAGCGAGCTCGGCAAGCTCCACTCTCGTGAGGCCTACCACGGCACCGACAAGGTTCACACCGCCAATGGAGTAGGTATGCGCATCTCTCATATTGGTCAAGCATCTCTTCTCACTAGCCATACAAATAGGAGTCTTCAACTTCGTAATGTCCTTCGAGTTCCTGCTGTGACGCGTAATCTCCTTTCTGTTCCTAAGCTTAATGCTGATAACAATGTTTTCTGTGAATTTCACCCCTTTGATCTTTTTATTAAGGATCGGGCCACGAGGGACGTTCTTCTTAGCGGACGGCTATGCCAGGGTCTCTATCGTCTGGAGCATCTTGGCGTCTCTCGGGTTTTAGTGGAGTTCGTGTTTCGCCGTCACAGTGGCATGCTCGTCTTGGTCATCCTGCCACTCCTATCGTCTGTCATATTTTGCATCGTCATGAGCTTCCTAGCATGTCTAGTAATAAAGATGTAGCAGTGTGTGATGCTTGTCAGCAAGGGAAGAGTCATCAACTTCCTTTTTCAGCATCTAGTCGTGAGGTCAAACATCCTCTTGAACTTGTCTTTTCAGATGTATGGGGTCCTGCCCAGACTTCTACCAGTGATCATAATTATTATGTTAGTTTCATTGATGCTTACAGTCGCTTTACTTGGCTTTATCTTCTTAAGCGTAAATCTGATGTGTTCCATATAGTTGTTCAATTTCAAAAACATGTTGAACGCCTTCTCAAGCATAAGATTGTTCATGTGCAGTCAGATTGGGGTGGCGAATATCGCAACCTTGATTCCTTTTTCAGCTCGCTTGGGATCGCGCATCGTTTAGCATGTCCACATACACATCAGCAGAATGGTTCTGTCGAACGTAAGCATCGTCATATTGTTGAGACTGGTCTTACTCTTTTGGCCCATGCTTCTGTTCCTTTTCGGTTTTGGAGTGATGCTTTTACCACTGCATGTTTTCTCATCAACCGTACTCCTACTCGTGTTTTAGACATGAAGACTCCTATCGAACTCCTTCTTAATGAACAACCTGATTATACCTTTTTAAGGTGTTGGGGTGTGCTTGCTGGCCACATCTACGTCCCTACAATAAACGTAAGTTGGAGTTTCGTTCTAAGAAGTGTGTTTTCCTTGGCTATAGTTCCCTTCATAAAGGATACAAATGTCTTCATGTTCCCACAAATCGTGTCTATATCTCTCGGGATGTTGTGTTTGATGAACATGTGTTTCCCTTTGCCAACTTACATGTGTCCACCCATGAGTCGCCATCTATGCATTCATCCTCTCTTGCCTCTGACCAATTTGATGATGTTGCATATGCTCCTATTTTGTTACCTAACCATGGTGCAGGTGTTGGTAGAGGTGCTCGTCTTGAGCTTCTGGACGAGCCTGCAGCTGCACCGGCTGCTGCCGGTCGCGACAACCGCGGTTCCCTGGCGACGCCGGTTCGGTCGGCCCCCCTCTCGGCGCCGGTGCAACCGGCGGACTCGCGTGCGCCCGGGCTGCTGCCCCTGGCCTCTCGGCCCGCGCCACCCCCGGCGAGCCCTCGCCCCGCCTCGCCCGTGCGGCCGTCCTCGCCTGCGTCATCGTCGCTTCGCTTGTCGGCGTCGTCCAGCCTCTCGCCAGCTGGGCACCCGTCACCGCCGCCCAGCCCCTCGCCGGCTGGGTCGTCTTCCCCGACGCCCAGCCCTTCACTGGCTGGCCCCTCTTCGCCGACGCCCAGCCCCTCGCCGGCTGGGCTCCCATCACCGCCACCCAGCTCCCCGCCGGCTGGACCCTTGCCGGGTCCTGTGGCCTCTCGCCCACACACGCGCAGCCGTAGTGGTGTTGTCTGCCCTCTTAAGCGCACCGACGGCACTGTTGCATGGTATGCCTCTTGCATGGATGCTGCTCTTGCGGATCCGTCCTCGAAACCGCGTACGTATCAGGCTGCGATGACTATTCCTCATTGGAGAGAGGCTATGGAGCAGGAGTATCACGCTCTTCTTCGCAATGAGACGTGGACTCTGGTTCCTCCACCCCCTAGGGTCAACGTCATTGATTCTAAATGGGTCTTCAAGGTAAAAAAAAGCATTCTGATGGGTCTATTGAGCTCTACAAAGCGCGTCTTCTTGCTAGGGGATTTCGGCAGCGCTATGGTCTTGATTATGAGGACACTTTCAGCCCTGTGGTCAAACCTACTACTATCAGGCTTCTTCTGTCGCTTGCAGTTACTCGAGGTTGGTCTCTCCGTCAGCTTGATGTGGAGAATGCTTTCCTTCATGGCTTATTGGAGGAGGAGGTTTATATGCGACAACCTCCTGGTTTTTCTGATCCTGATCGTCCTAATTATCTATGTCGTCTTACCAAAGCACTCTATGGTCTGAAGCAAGCACCCCGTGCCTGGCATGCTCGTCTTGCGACAGCTCTTCGTGCTCATGGTTTTGCACCATCTAGTGCTGATTCATCGTTATTTCTTCTACAGAAACCTGAGGTCACTATGTACTTGCTGGTTTATGTAGATGATATCATTCTGCTCAGTTCTTCACAGTTTGTTGCTGACGCTCTTGTTCGTGCTCTTGGTACTGATTTTGCTGTCAAAGATCTTGGGAGACTTCACTACTTTCTCGGTGTGGAAGTGGCTCCTCGGGATGATGGTCTTGTTATGACACAAAAGAAGTATTCATTAGACTTGTTGCAGCGAGCTGGGATGCTTAAGTGCAAGACGTCCACTACGCCTATGTCTACCACTAACAAGATCACTGCTGCTGATGGTGAGCTTCTGTCCTGTGCTGATGCTACTATGTACAAGAGTATTGTTGGTGGTCTTCAGTATCTGACGATCACGAGACCCGATATCTCTTTTGCGGTCAACAGAGTTTGTCAGTATCTTCATGCACCCCGTGACACTCATTGGTCTGCTGTTAAGCGCATCTTGCGCTATGTACGACTTACAGTGTCTCATGGGCTTCACCTTCGGTCAAACCCTACTGGGGTGCTCTCAGCGTATTCTGATGCGGATTGGGCTGGCAGTCCGGATGACAGGCGATCCACGGGGGGCTATGCTGTGTTCTTTGGCTCCAACTTGATCGCCTGGAGTGCTCGGAAACAGGCTACTGTGTCACGTAGCAGTACTGAAGCTGAATATAAGGCTGTGGCCAATGCCACTGCAGAGCTCATATGGGTGCAGTCTTTGCTTCAAGAATTGGGGATTTCACAACCGCAGCCTCCTATACTTTGTGTGATAACATTGGTGCTACATACCTCTCGGCGAATCCGGTATTCCATGCTCGAACCAAACACATCGAAGTTGACTATCACTTTGTGAGGGAACGTGTTTCTCAGAAGCTATTACAGATCAAGTTCATCTCTTCAAAGGATCAACTTACAGACATCTTCACCAAGCCATTGCCTCTACCACAGTTTGAGGCCTGTAGGCGCAATCTCACTCTCCTAGATTCTTTAGGGAGTAGTTGGGTGTGTTTGGTAGCCTGCACGGAGGGTGCATAAGGCCAAATGTTCCCTCTTCAACCCACTTTTAGGTGTTTGGCAGGGTGTATGGGCTCTTCCCAGCATAGCTCCATCGATGCAAAAAAGGCCCAGAGCTATGTTGAAGGGAGCTCGCCCATACAGCCGAGCTGGGCTCAGCTACGCTCCCCCGACCCTCGTTCCCTCGCTCGTCCTCCTCCCCCTCCTGACCTAGCCGCCAGAAGGCCCCTCCCCATCGTCCCGCCGGCCCGCCGGCCCCTCCCCGTCGTCCCGTCGTCCCGACGGCCCCTCCCCGCCGTCCCGCCGGCCCGCCGGCCCCTCCCCGCCGTCCCGCCGGCCTGCCGTCGCCTCCACCATCCACCCCTCCCCCTCCGCCAGGCTGAGGCCGCCGGCTTGCCGGCCCGCTGGCACCTCCACCCCTCCCGTCGTTTGATGCAGCCTACCAAACACAATCTCAGTTCAACATGCATCAATACATACACTGGTACCAAACAACTGCACTTGCATGTACTGAGCATGTTTATACTCAACATGTCTCAAATGGGAACAACTAGCATAGGATGGGAACTGCTTCCAAACACACCCGTTAAGATTGAGGGAGGGTGTTAGATTGTATAGTTCTCTGTATATATACGTGTATATTGTAACGTACCCTTGGTACATCATCTATAAATATATGTGATAGGCCATCCCTAGAGGGTTGAGCCAGTTCCCCCAAACCCTTCGTTTAACAGGTTGATCGATGGTAATATTGAACACAAATATTGTTGAAATATTTAATGCTCACTTCTCACATTTTCTTTATATACTCTCCCCTTTTCTAAATATAAGTCTTTTTAGAGTTCCACTAGGAGACCAAATACGGACGTATATAGGCATACTTTAGAGTGTAGATTCACCGATTTTGCTTTGTATGTAGTCTTTTAGTAAAATCTCTACAAAGACTTATATTTAAGAACGGAGGGAGTATCATGCATGTTGGTCAATCACAGAATACATTACCATACATTATCTCAAATCAATTTGGGACATTCTTACAAGAGTTCAAGAATTCCACGGTAAAGCACTTGAAATCCAACATGGTTCCAACATAGTAAGAAACTACTGTAGTTCTGTCTGGACTACATGCACTCCATTCCTGGAAGGTCTCGGTCATATGCCGATACGGAATGAAGGGGTCGAAATGATCAGGTTTCTGTTTATCGATCCGCAAAATATACATCTTTTCGGGGTCTGAATCCCAGCCAGACATCAATATTACAGGTGCCGACGAGCAGGCCCTAAGCCCTAGCACCAAGTACAAATGCTTCTTACACAACAATATGATGCAAATCTGCCACACTCGTAGGCTTTAAAACTTGTCTAGTGCAGCTCTTCTCAGGCTTGCTCTCCATGCATCCCAAAAGACCCTGCATGGAGGATTCAGGTCCACACACTACGGAATCGGTCTTTTCGCCGCGCGTCCTTCGCATGGTGGGCTGCCCTTTTCATCAGGAGGACCCAACAGGAATGAGCTTGACGACGACGGCGATCGGCATCCCGACGAGGCCAAGGAGCACGCTGGCGAGCCACTGGAGACTGGTGAGAGGCGTCGTGTTGGCAAACTCGCCGAGGAACTGGACCATGATGAACTGGAAGACGACCGTGCTGCTGAGGACACACATGAAGACATAGTTGTTCAGAATGCCCTTGAGCACATTGAGCTTCTCCATCTCCCTCGAACTTATCTCATTGAACACCTGAGAGATAGCATACGCAAATCTAGTGAGAATCCAAGTTCGCCATTAAAAATAATGTGCAATCTGAATTCAGAGCTTTGACACAACAGGTTTGCATGTCGAACTATGCACCTTTGTTTATTTACCTAACTATAAGAGCATTACACTATTGCATTTTTATTATTTAAAGTTCCCGGCATAGGGGTTCTTGAAATCATCACAAATTGTCTTCTTTTCTGTATGTTATCGCCAAGGTCCTGGTAAACACATCACCAGTGGAAAAGAGAGGATTTACAGCAGTAGACATACCTGGCAGAAGACGAATGAGTTGAAAATAATTGTATTCAGCACTATATCAGCATCAGAGCCTTCAAGCCCAAAAAAGGTTTTTCCTTGCGTCTGGAGATACCACATGACAACAAATTGGTATATAGATTGCCCAAAAATGTTCCTCCACATTACATTTGTGATGAACTTCCCTGTTCTTCCTACTGGCTCTCTCTTCATCAAGTCATCATTGGGTGGTTCGGTGGCTAATGCAAGCGCACCAAGTGTGTCCATAATCATGTTGACCCAAAGAAGTTGAACAGCCGTCAGTGGCGCATTTCCTATCATTGGAAGTGCAAATTATCAATAAGAGAGTATGTTATAGGCAGTAACAAGGATCATCGAGACTAGGAGGTATACCTGTAAAACAAGCTGAGGAGAAGTTAACAAGCAAGGCGACAACATTAACAGTTAACTGAAACTGCACAAATTTTTGAATGTTGACGTAAACAGAGCGTCCCCATCTGGCAACAGTTACAATTGTAGAGAAGTTGTCGTCCAGAATGATGACATCGGCACTCTCTTTCGCCACCTGAATAAGTGTGCATTAGGGTAGTGAATAATATGAGTAACAAATTAAGAATACCAGGATACAATGTCAACATTGCAATATTCAGGCCCTGAAAGGCTAAATAAATCTGCATAACTCCATTAAAGCAATACAGCATGATACATCTTCCTGTAGATTAATACAAGCATAGATTGTCTCGGTCTCTTCAATGATCAAGCATTCTCACCTCAGTCCCAGCAATGCCCATTGCAAGTCCAATATCTGCTTCATGCAGAGCGGGAGCATCATTTGTGCCGTCACCAGTAACAGCAACAACTTCATTGAATGTTGTGCGTAAATGCTTTACAAGTGTATGCTTATCCAGGGGTGATGATCGGGCCATTACCTTCAATACACAGAATGACGAGATGAGACTTGCAGATAGATGGTAAGCACTATTAGAAGTCAATAAGACATTATAAACACATCAAACCTGAATTTTTGGAACAAGCACAAGGAGTTCCTCAAGAGTTTTCTCCCTGAAATCCGGTCCCTCAATAGCCAGACCATCTTCAGTGAGTATACCACATTCACGGGCAATCGCCTTTGCTGTATTTATGTTGTCGCCTGTGACCATTCTCACCGTAACTCCAGCAGAGCGGCAAATTGCAACAGACTCTCTCACACCTGGGCGAACAGGATCTTTAATACCTACAATAGCAATGCATGTGTACCCTTGCAGTGGTAATTGCTCTTCAATGGAAAAACCTTCTTCCATTTCCCTGTAAGCAAGGCACAATGTCCTAAGAGCTTCATGAGCAAAACCATCAATAATACCATTGAGCTTGCCAGCAGTTGCTTTATCAAGAGGGGTAACAGCACCTGTCTCATCTATGAACTTATCACATGCAGCCAAGACTATTTCTGAAGCACCTTTACAATGTGCACGGTATCCTCCTTCGGCAAGCTCAAGAAGGACACACATCCTCTTTTTTGTTGAATTGAAAGGCTCCACTTTCGCAATCTTAGTTTCAGCACGCTTTGCCTTAAAGTTTCCACCTATTGACATTGCAAACTCCAATATGGCTGTCTCTGTTGGGGTACCAAGGATCTGGTGTTTCCCGTTTTGGTCAATAACAACCTCACCACCTGTATTGTTAAATATAGACTCGAGAAGAGTTCTGACAACATTTTCTGGAAGTTCTGAACGCAACTTGGAGGCATTCTGAGGATTGTTAACCTCTCTGATATTTCCACAAATGCAGGTCTTGACAACAGTCATATGATTAGTTGTTAGTGTTCCTGTCTTATCACTGCAAATGGTAGTAGCTGAGCCCATAGTTTCACATGCAGCTAAGTTGCGAACCAGTGCCTTGTCATTCATCATTTTCTTCATTGCAAATGCCAGACTCAGTGTGACTGCTAAGGGCAATCCCTCAGGAACAGCAACCACAACAATGGTAACTGCAATAGCAAAATGCTCCAACATCGCCAGTGCATCATCCCCTGACCAGCTTAAAAGCAGCCCATCGTGATACTTTTTGCCGAGTAAACCTTGCGACAAGACAATGAAAGTTATGACAGCGAAAAATAGCCCGATCTGACCAATGATAGTTGCCACTCCATTAAGTTTGACCTGCAGTGGGGTTTCATCATCCCCGCCTTCGCTGAGAGTAGCCATTAGTTTTCCCCACTGGGTTCGCATACCAACTGTTGTAACAAGCATCTTGCATGACCCATCTTGGACCTTGGTACCCGACAAAAGAAAAGGGTTTTCTTCATTTACCACAACAGGTTCACTCTCACCAGTTAGGCTGGACTCATTAATCAACAGAGAAAACCCAGAAATGAAGAGCCCATCAGCAGGAACCTGATCTCCGATTGCCAGATTGACGACATCTCCAGGAAGAAGATCATATATTGATATTCTTTGCCTGAAACCTTTCCTTGTAACGTGCACTTGAATTTTTCTTTTCTCCTTGTCCAGGTCCTTGAATTGCAGCGACTGCCGATAGTCACTTGTCGCGGTAACGAAAACGACCAAGAGGATACTTGCAACAATTCCTAGACCATCATGAGCACCTTTTGGCCATCCTTCCATCGTAATGCCAACAACTAACGAGACAAAGGCGCAGATAGCAAGAATTATAAGAGTTGTATCTTGAAGAGCTTCCCACACAAACACCCAGAAACTGCGGATCTCGCTTTCTGTGAATTTGTTTATTCCATATATGTCCTGCCTACGCTGCATGCTGTCCTCAGCTGTATCCAGCCCATCCGTCGGGGATGTTGCAAGCTTCGCTGCTATTCCAGCAACTGCACCATGGGTGAGCAATTTTTTACTGTCATGGCCCTCAACAATGGACCCCAGCTCATCAGCGCAAATCTGGAACCCTGCCGCCTTGACTTCTTCAGGGACAACATATTCATTTCGAAGTTTGAGACCTGGGGATATTTGTTTGTCAGTGGCACAGTTAGACACTACATAGGAAATGTTCAAAACTACCGAGAAAACATGAATTCGTGCTTACCATGTATAAACTGCAGTGCAGCTTTCGACACCAGCACGGCAACCCGCAGCTTCTCCTGTCACACATCAATAACATGAATTTCAGTAACCTCTTAAAATAAGCACAGAAAAGATATGCAAAACGAGGGCAGCAGCAATAGCAACCAATATTTCCTAATAATTATATAAACCACTCAAGGATCGAATTTGGTGCTGTGATTGATTATTCTTCTAGAATGGGATTTCAAACTAGCCAGTCCCAACACCCATTATGGCCGTGCACTAGGAATCTAGGATAGCGCCGTTCTACTGATAAAACAGTGCAAAGAAGTCATATGCTGTCATTGCAGCAAACCAGGCAGCGGCAGGTACCAAATTGGCACTGGCTCTGGCCCCGGCCCACCGATCTCACGAGCAGATCACATACAACCCCAAAATGC
This sequence comes from Hordeum vulgare subsp. vulgare, assembly GCF_904849725.1. Taxonomy (NCBI): domain Eukaryota; kingdom Viridiplantae; phylum Streptophyta; class Magnoliopsida; order Poales; family Poaceae; genus Hordeum; species Hordeum vulgare. The sequence goes on from NC_058522.1 coordinate 66,130,126, forward strand.
TCCAACAAAACACCGTAGAACTGGTTAATTCAGTTGAGAACTCCACTCAGCGTGCAGGTAAACTAGCCGGCTACTGGGCCACGATCGCAGCAACCCTAACTAAGCAAAGCAAAGCTAACCTAAGGTAGCAGCAGCACTATCAGTACTCGAAGCTACATCTTGGCCGAGGATGCGGCCGGCCGGCGTGAATCCCTACGAGCTCCGGCCACGGCGGCCAAGCCGGCCCAGCAGCTCCAGCCCCCAGATCCCAGAGCCGCCGCAGATCCCGGCGAGAAACCCCGCCGGGCGAGGCCGCGCAGAGGACCAAACTAGTTAACCGCAGGGAGCGGAAGCCAGCAGCGGAAGAGGGAGGGAGAGGGGGAGAGGGAGAGAGGGAGGTGTGTACGTGGTTGGCGTGCTTGATGGCCTGCGCCTCGCCGCGCTTGTCGAGGTTGGCGGTGAAGCGGAAGCGGCGCTTGGGGTTCTTGACGACGCTGCAGAGCTTGCGCCAGCGCCGCAGCGCCTCCTCGGACGAGTTCTTGCCCTTGACGCCCCCGAAGTTCTCCTCCAGGTAGCTCTCCATCCCCACCTCCCTCCCTCCCTCGCCCGCCGGCGGACTCCTCGCTCCCTCGCCGGGCTAAAATAAATAAATATCCCCGCCCCGGCGCGCACGAGCCGGCCGGGATTGACGCGCTGGTTGGGTTGGTTTGCGGGGAGGATGGGGAGTGTGTGTGCGGGCGCTGCGGGTGTGGCGACCTGAGCCTGGCCAATGAGATGGCTCGCGCGCTCGCTCGCTCGCGGAGTCGTCGGGTCAAACGAGCAGAGCGCCCGAAGTCACTGCTGCCGGAGCGCGCTCGGGTCTCCGGCCAAGTATACGTACTCTACCGGGAGAGAAATCTTTTGCATTTTTTTGCTAGAGGAAAATCTTTTTAATTAACGTCACTAACGCTTTTCTTTTTCCCGGCAACGTCACTAGCGCATTTTCTTGGTACACTTGTAACGGATATAGCGAAAACGAAGATACGGGGAAGGTGCGTCTTTAGAGGCGCCCGTATATACCGCGTATATATAAATTAATAATTAATACGTGTGTATAAATGCGTGCGACATAGCGTAGAGATAGATACGTATCTCATTTATACCATAAAGTTTATAATATAAGTTATGCGTACACCAGCGTAATAAAACTGAATAAAATAATCCATACAAAAGAAAAAGAAAATAATAACAAAACGCTACTCTTTGAGCCAAGGAACGCTAACCAAAAAGAAAAATGACAATTAAGATCGAAGAATCACGTGACCTTAACACAACACCCGTCATCTGCCTTCCGCATCATCGTAATAGACACCAAAGGGTCAAGAGCTCAACCAAGGTCGATACGTTAACATGTAACTCTTGTGTTGTAACTTGCCTTGCCTTTACTCCTAAATTGTAGGATCTATAACGACTCCATGGGTCTGCGTGCCTTCTTCCTCAGGACGTCCACTTCTCTCTCTCTCGAGTATATATATGTAACAGATGTATGTAAACCAGTGTGAAAGAAATATTGTTCTCCAACTTGCTATCAATTTCCACGCGCCCTCCCAATGGACTTCGGTCTCCCTCCCACCTCCGACGCCTCCGACCTCCCTGCCTCCTCGGCCAACCCTCCCGTCACCGCTCTTGTCGTCGCCGCTGGTTCCTCCCCCTTTGTCTTCGGCTCACCTCCTCCCGCATCTCAATTTGCGCCCCTCTTCTCCTTCGTCGCGTCGCCACCCCCACCCCTCCCGACCACCGCGTCGTTGCCCACACCACTGTCGGCTGCCCAACCTCCTCGCCACCCCATCTTCCATGACAGCATCAAGAACCACATCAAATTTCTCCTCCATCCTGACGACCACAACTACCACAAGTGGGAGTCCTTCTTCCTCATCGTCCTCCTTCGCTCCGATGTCACCCACTTCATCGAGCAACCTCTCCCTCCAAACGCCGATGCCTACCTCGTCCTTTGGATCTACTCCACCCTAGTTGATCCGCTCATCGACCATGCCGTCGGCGCTCTACCTACGATCTCTTGGCACGCATTCGTGATTACTTCCTCGCCAATCGCGCTGCTCGCTACATGACTCTCAACCGGAAATATCGCAATCTGAAACAGGGGACCTTTCCGTCTCGGAATATGCTCGTCGCATGAAGCGCCTCATCGCCGACATCGACTACCCTGTCACCGAGGTGGATCTCACCACCCAGTTCCTCCACGGTATCGACAAACGGCTCGACACCATCCGAGTCATCCTCGGCGACACGGTCCCACTCCCGCCATTCGGGACCGTCTTCTCCCACCTCAAGCTCGCCGAGGAAAACCTAGAGCAATGTGTGGCCGACGACAGCGCCACCATTCTTGCCATCACCGGTGCTCCCTCCAGACCCAGCGGCCCCTTCTCTTGCTCATCCATTCTTGGCGACCCGTCTACCTCCTGCCATGGCGACTGCGTTGACCGCTCCAACAACCGCGGGCACGGGCCTCCATCGGGTCACGACTACGGCAATTGCTACCTCTTGAGCTTGCGTTGGTTTTCCCTTGAAGAGGAAAGGGTGATGCAGTGAAGTAGATAAATATTTCCCTTAGTTTGTTGAGAACCAAGGTATCAATCCAGTAGGAGGAACAAGCAAGGCTCCAATCTTAGCACCTACACAAACAATAAAACTCTTGCATCCAACGGTAAAAAGGGGTTGTCAATCCCTTCAGAGTTATTTGCAAGGATGAGATTTGATAGAGATAGATATAAAAGATTGCAGAAACAAAAGTAAATAAATTGCAGCAAGATATTTTTGGTTTATAGATCTAAAAGTATAATATGGAAAATAGACTTGGGGGCCATAGGTTTCACTGGAGGCTTCTCTCATGAAGGAAATAATATGGTGGATGAACAAATTACTGTCAAGCAATTGATGGAAAAGCGAATAATTATAAAGATATCCAAGGCAATGATTATGCATATAGGCATCACGTCTGTGTCAAGTAGACCGTAACGATTCTGCATCTACTACAATTACTTCACACATCGACCGACTCCTGCCTGCATCTAGAGTATTAAGTTAATGAAGAACAGAGTAACGCATTAAGTAAGATGGCATGATGTCACGCCCAAGATGCGACCCTATCCTCAATTTGGCACGAGGGCCTCGTCAGGGATAGAAGCGCATCTCGTCGTGTCGCAAGAATGGATATCGTTACAAGTACATGTACTGAAAAGACGAGATATATAAAGAGTTGTCTTACACTCGCCACAAGCTACATCAGAGTCACATCAGTACATTACATAATCATCAAGAGTAAGAGCAGGGTCCGACTACAGACGAAAACAAACGACAAAAGAAGAACGACGTCCATCCTTGCTATCCCAGGCTGCCGGCCTGGAACCTATCCTAGATCGATGAAGAGGAAGAAGAAGAAGCAACTCCAAATGATCAATCAACGCGCTCGCGTCAAGCAACCTTTACCTGTACCTGCAACTGGTGTTGTAGTAATCTGTGAGCCACAGGGGACTCAGCAATCTCATTTCCAAAGGTATCAAGACTAGCACAGCTTAATGGGTGAGGTATGGTTAAGTGGTGAGGTTGCAGCAGCGGCTAAGCACATGTATGGTGGCTAATTACGAATACAAGAAATAAGAGGGGGAAGATCTACGCATAGCGGACGTGACTACTGATGATCAAATGAATGATCCTGAACACCTACCTACGTCAGACATAACCCCACCGTGTCCTCGATCAGAGAAGGAACTCACGAAAGAGACAGTCACGGTTACGCACACAGTTGGCATGTTTTAATTAAGTTAACTTCAAGTTATCTAGAACCAGTGTTAAACAAAGTATCCACGTTGCCTCATAACCGCGGGCACGGCTTTCCGAAAGATTTAACCCTGCAGGGGTGCTCCAACTAGTCCATCACAAATTACCACAAGCCGCATAGAAATCCTCAATCACGAAGCTCGCGATCTCGTCGGATTCCCTAGTGGAAAACCTCAACTCTGAGATTACCCAAAGCATCACCGGAATCCCGATGCACAAGATATCTCGTCAAAGGTAAAACTAATCCAGCAAGGCCGCCCGACGTGTCGACGATCCCGATAGGAGTCGCGTACCTCGTTCTCAGGACACGGCGGATGAGCTAGACGTCGGGATCGCTAAACCTCCGGGTGACCAGAGGGGCGCCGGACATCGCTCAGGTGGGGCCAACACTCATGAGGAGCACTGGCCCGGGGGTTGATTAAATTTCCTCGGGTTAATTACTCCCTATGCAGTTCATTAGTTATTAGGCAAAAGTAGTACCAAAGTTGGGCCCTGCCAGACCAGCTTTAAACTAAAACGAATTATCAAGGGGGTCCCCATAACAACCCCGATCGTGTTAGGAGCGCTCGTTTATGGAACATAACACCGGTAGCCGAAAACTAAGGGGGCAAAGGTGGAACAAAACACCAGGCTAGAAAGGCCGAGCCTTCCACCTTTTACCAAGTATATAGGTGCATTAAATAAATATCATTAATATGGTGATATAACAAGGAACCCATGCTTTGCATGGAAGCAACTGCACCTGCAACTAGCAACGCTAACACAGGGTTAAGCAAGCGGTAACATAGCCATTCAGTGGTTTGCTAGGTCGAACAGGTTGAAGGTGATCATGGCATTGTTGAGAGGCTGATATTTAACAGGTGGTAGACAACGAGACATAAACGGTAGCAACGAAATAAATAGCATGGCAATGATAGTAATGGTATCTGGGGAAATGATCATCTTGCCTGAGATCCCGCTTGGAAGAAGAACAACTCGGTGAAGTCAGCGAACCGACGTAGTCGAACGGTCCTCACATTCCGACACGCTTGCGGAACTCTATCGAGACGGAGGAAACCGGAAAAAAACATCAACACAAGTATTCACCACAACAAAAGCAAGACATGATGCATACCCTAATATGATGCATGAACAGGTCATCGATGCACGGGATGGCACGGCAAAACACCTCACACATACACTACACCTTAAATGAAGCTCGATATGCAACGGGTTGCATATCGACGAAACTCCACGTTTAACTATTTAATTAACTCCTGTTAATTATCACGGCAATATTAAATGTTATTAACATGGCAAGGGGTGAGCGATGAACCTACATGACAACCTAGTCGACAGCACGTCGGACTTTGAACGGGGCTACGGCACAAGAACAAGCAACACAAAAACATATGCCATGGATGCATTATGCATGCGAGTTCAACACATCACGACTAGGAGGGAAATAAGCATGGTGTCGCCATGGCGAGCGAGAGGAAAACAAGGCGGCGAGTCGGAAACGATGCCACGGCAACATTCCGGTCCCGATAACTCGAGGAGAAACCGGTGCCAACGTATACGAACGCGTGCGGGAACGGTAAATAAAGGTGGGGTGATCCCGTATCTCGGGTTCCCATGTGTCGAGGCTCGACGAAAAGGAAGACGACGTGCACGGCAAATAAACGGTGCAAACAAACGGTGCATAAATACGGTGCATACACGCATTCGACTTGTACAACACACCCATCCCTACATCACTAGCTCACGGTACACGACATGTCCCATCGGTATACCTTCGACGCGTGCGAATCGGAGGAGTTCGGTCGAAGCGGACGTCGTGGTCGTCGTGGAAGTAGTCGTACACACGCCGGTAGTTGAAGTAGTGATACACGGTCTCGTCGACGGTAGTCGTACTCTCGACGTCGGCAGGCGGTCTTCGGCGTCGGTAGTCGATCACGTCTCCGTCGATGCTCGGGGTTCGTCGAGGTCGTCGTTGTACTTGCCGATCTCGTCAACGACTCACGGTAGGCGAGGATGGTCCGCGCGGCGGCGCAAGCCGCAGCATCATGACAAGAATAAGCGGACAACCGCAAGCCACTAGCTACCTAGACTAGCATCTAACAGCAAAAGCATCAGCCAGCAGCAGCAGCATCTACGGCAACTAGCAACAGCACTCGGCAGCAGGCACACCTAAGGCAGCAGAACAGCAACAGGGCGAGCACGGGGGCGCGCGGGACCAAGGCGAGCAGCAGCTAAGCCAAGCTAGCAGCAACCACAGCAACTAAGCAAGTACGGCAACAGCAGCAAGATGCACCTAGCAGCAGCAACAACGGCTCCAACAGCACTCGGCAGCACGGCGCCGAGAACAGCGGCAGGGGAGGCGGCGCGGCGAGGGCAACGGCAGCTCGTGGCCTGGAGGCGAGTGATAGCAGGGAACGCAGGAGGCGACGGCGGCTCGTAACATCTACTGCAAAACGAGACTAGCCAAATCTCTGAATTACAGTTGCACAGAAGCTCGCTCACTTTGGGGAAACAGAGAGTCCAGAGGCCATGGCGAGGAGAAGCTGAAATTGGATGGGGATGCTGGATGGATCCGGGCAAGGGTCGAGGCTGGAGGTCGGGGATGGGGCGCCGGTCCCATTCCTTGTGGTAGCAGCTCCGGATCGAGGCGCCCAAGGAACAAGCCCCTGCTCTGTCGCGACCTGCGCTGCGCTCGCCGGCGTGGAGGTCGGCTGAACTCCACTCGGCCATGAAGGTCGCCCTGGCGAAGGTGCAGCTCGGGAAGGGGAGCTCCCTCCTCACGTTGAAGTTGTTGCTGCTGTTGTGACAGGGCGAGGTCGGGGCACTGACCACGGCGCCGCGCAGCAGCTTGGGCCATCTGATGCGCGGAGGTGCGCGGAGGTGCGCGGCTCCGGCGGGCGAGGGAGGCCAGCGACGGGGCGAGACGGCGCCGGAGGCGGCGCGGCTCGAGGAGGAGACGGCGCAGAGGCGGCGCAGCGGACCGAGGGGGCGGCGAGGCGGTAGGCGGTGCGGCGAGGCCGAGGGCTGGCGGCGGCAGCAGAGGGTCTCGGGCACAGGGGGCGGCGCGCTCGGGAGCCGGCAATGGGAGAGCAAGGCGGCGGAGGGGCGAGCACGGCGGGGCGAGGGAGGCAGGGAGGCGGCGGCGCACGCGGGACAGAGGCGAGGCGGCGGCCATGGCGCTGGGGGGGGGGGGGTGGCATCGCGCGCATGCGGGAGGAGGCGCAGGGAGAACGAGGGAAGGAGGCGGCGAGGCGCTGGGCACGCTAGGGCAGGCTGGCGAGGGGAGGCCTGGGCCTTGGCCGGCTGGGCCTTGGCCTGGGCCCTCCCCCAGATGTTTTTTTTTACAAAACCCGATTTTTCTTTTTTTTCCTTTTTTTTAAAAAGAACGGTAAAAAAAATATAAACTCACAAGAAAAGGTTTTAACAGAAAAGCTAAAATAAAGAAAAAAAATGTCTTTTAACTACTTTAAAAAAAACGTACCCCACTATAAGAAATAGTTTTGGGCATTTTCAAAAGAAATAAAATGACACCTTTTTAAAACGAATTAAAAATCGAAACCCTTTTCCTATTAAAGAATAAAATCAACCCCTTTTACAAAAGATTAAAATCAAACTCCTTTTAAAATAATTAAAAAAAATCAAAACCCTTTTAAAAGAATTAAAAGGAAACTCTTTATTTAAAGGATAAATAAAAGCCTTTTAAAAGAGAAAATAAAACGGGAGGGTTTTAAAATAAAACAAGCGGAGAAATAAAACAAAACCCTAAGGGTTGCCCCGCAGTTGATAAAAGGAAAAACTTTAAAAGAAGACGAATATTTTGGAAGAGGGGTTAAGTTAGAAATCTTTAGCAAAACCACAAAACAACTTAGGAGGGGAGAAGAGGGGAGAAGGTTTAGGTCAGCGGTGCAACGGGGTTTAACGGTGGCTCTCTCGCTCCCTCTCTCATCGCGCCAACAAACGACGCCACTCACGAAACACTAACACCCAACAACACGAAGCAACAAGCCACACCGACAAAACACCGATGACATGATGCCATGCATGATGCGATGATGCAACTACATGACGATGCAACGAATACTTCTAATCACACGACGAAAACGGAAAAGAAGGGGGAATCTTCTGGAACGTCGGTCTCGGGCTGTCACACATGATGTAGAGGGATGAACTCAAGCAATATGATGAAACCCCCATCTTTTTATCCTCGATGGCAACAATACAATACGTGCCTCGCTACCCCTACTATGTCACTGGGTGAGGACACTGCAAGATTGAACCCAAAACTAAGCACTTCTCCCATTGCAAAAATTACCAATCTACTTGGCCAAAACAAACCAATAACTCAAAGAGACTTGCTAAGATATGAAATCATGCATATAAGAATTCAGAAGAGATTCAAATAATGTTCATAGATAATCTAAACATAAACTCACAATTCATAGGATCTCGACAAACACACCGCAAAATAGTATTACATCGAATAGATCTCCATGAAGATCATGAAGAACATGGTATTGAAGAACAAAGAGAGAGAAGAAGCCATCTAGCTACTAGCTATCGACCCGTAGGTCTATGTTGAACTACTCACGCATCACCGGAGGGGCAATGGAGTTGATGTAGATGCCCTCCATGATCAATTCCCTCTCCGGCAGATTACCGAAAAAGGTTCCCAGATTTGATCTCACGGGAACAGAGGCTCCCGGCGGCGGAAAAGTATTATTGTAGCTCTCTCTTGCAATGGTGAAATATTTGGGAATTTATAGGCCGAAGAATTGGGTTAGGAGGCCTGCACGGGACCCACGAGCCAGGGGCGCCCCCCCTAGGGCGCGCCATGCAGGCTTGTGGCCTCCCGACAAGTGCCCTGCCCCCTACTCCAAGCCTTCTGGGTTTCTTTTGGTGCAAGAGAAATAATTTCTAAGATTTTATTCCGTTTGGACTCCGTTTAATATTCCTTATGTGCAATACTAAAAAACATGGAAAAAACAAAAACTGACACTAGGCTCTAGATTAATAGGTTAGTCCCAAAGAAATATAAAACATCATATTAATGCATATAAAACATCCAAAACAAATAATATAATAGCATGGAACAATAAAAAAATATAGATACGTTGAAAACGTATCAGCAATCGCCAGGACGACGGTGATCGCAAACGCGACAGAGGCCGCGGGCGCGGTCCCGACCACAGTGACAAAGGCGGACGTGGCGCCACCCTTCAAGTGTCGTACAACCCCTACATGGAGTTTTTCGCCCCGTACGGCATGGTAATCCCCTCTCCTTGCCCGGGTTGGGTCCCTCCCAACTCTGTCGGCGTCCTTGGGCCTACTCCGGGCTCCCATGCACAGGAGTACCATGTCCAGCACCTAACGACTCCTTCCCCACCAACACCCGAGCAGCCCTCCTAGGATCACCTCGTCATGCTTCACGCAGCATACAACACCAACAACCACCCCACCACCGGCTCTGCCTCCAACAAGTGGTACCCCGACAGCGGCGCTACATCCCACATCACTGGCAACCCTCGTACCCTTGACTTCTCGAATTCTCAATTAAAGCACAATTTATCTAGTGTTGTTGTTGGCAATGTGCATCACCTTCCCATCGCCGGCATCGGCTCCACCACACTCTCGCCCTTTTCTTTCCACCTCTGAGACATTATTTTCTCTCCCAACATAGTCACCAACCTTATCTCAGTTCGCCAATTTACTCGTGATAATTCTTGCTCTATCGAATTTTACCCCTCTGGTTTTCTTTTGAAGGATCTACGCACGAGGAAGGTCCTCATGATCTCCGCTAGCTCCGGCGACCTATACCCATTCTTCGACAATAACTCGACGTGGCCTGCTGCTATCTCCACTACCGTCTCCATCGCGGACCTTTGGCATCGCCGGCTTGGTCACCAAGCTCCCAGTCACTTACCTCCATTATCAGTGATTTCTTAGTGCCTTGTAATAATATTCCCACCGCACCATGTAATGCCTGTCAATTGGGCCGGCAGCCCCGCGTCTCCTTTCCCTCTTCTAGTAGCCGTACATTTGCACCATTTGAGTTGATCCATTGTGATCTTTGTACATCTCACATTGTAAGTTTTTCAGGCTACCAATATTATTTAATTGTTCTAGATGATTACTCTCACTTCTCTTGGTCCTCCCCCCTATGCAACAAATTGGATACTTTGCTTACGCTCCAGCGTTTCTTTTCCTTCGTTCGCACCCAATACAACACTATCATTAAGGCATTACAATGTGACAATGGTGGGGAGTTCATCAACTCCTCTCTTCGCAACTTCTTTTCCACTAATGGCATCGCCTATCTCTTCTCGTGCCCTCACACCTCTCCTCAAAATGGCAAAGCCGAACGTCTCCTCCTCACCATCAACGACATCATTTGCACCCTTCTCGTCTAAGGCAATCTTCCCCCTCTTTTTTGGGTCAAGGCGCTACATGCAGCCACCTACCTCCTCAATCGTCGCCCCTCCCGTGCCATTCACGGACACACGCCCCTATTTTGTTCTCCGTGGTGTACACCCCACTTATGATCATATCCGCGTGTTCGGCTGCCTGTGCTACCCCAACCTCTACGTCACCATGGACCACAAGCTCTCCCGTCGCCCCACTCGTTGCGTCTTCCTTGGCTACCCCCTCGAGCACAAAGGATATCGTTGCGTCATGGTCTCTCGACACGTCATTTTTTACGAACACACTTGTCGGAATCAGGGCTCCGCAGACCCAAGAAGGTTTGAACTCTCGGGTGCGCTCGTCCTCCTACCCCGTTGTACCTCTCAACTTCACTACGACTCCCCATTGGCATGAGCTAAGGAAAATGAACAAGAACACACACAATTTACCCAGATTCGGGCAACCTCGCGGTGTAATACCCTACTCGTGCTTGTATGATTGCTTGAGGTAGAAGACGAGTACAAAGGTGGGTTCTTGCCCTAGCGGAGATAACAAAGAGAACGATCTTTGCTGCGGAGGCCAAGCCTCTCTTTTATATTGGCCTTGGTCCTCTTCCCCCCCCCCAGAAAACACTTGGCGGGAAGGGTTGCCACAACGGCCATTTTGAAAGGGGACAGGAATGTAGTCCATCCTGAGAAAAGTGGTCTTCGCCTCCCAAAGCTCTTTGTCGTGTCGCGGTGGTGGGCTTGGGGTGACCTCCGTCCTGCCGAGCCCCCAGCCTTGGTCCTCTTGCACCAAATGGGAAACCCTTGGGGTCACTTTGGGAGTCCTCCATCTGGCCCGCTCTCTTAGCAAGAAAGTGGAAAGCCCTCCTGTCCAAGCCCGTTGGCATCACTCCTGTGGTGCATGCACAACATGTGTCACCCACGTGAATGCACAGGGTCATTAGACCCTGCCAGGTCGCCCTTGATGAGCCCGCCCCGCAATAGCCTCGTGGGCGGCCTCAGGACGCGTCCTTGCAGCGAGAAACCTCTCGTGGTCCTTGGCTATGATCCTCAGGTGCTTGCCTCGCAAGGCGAGGACCCTCGCGAGGGTTTCCCTTGTTTGGCTTGTCGATGGGCCGAGCCAGGCTTGTGTAGCGCGTCGCGCCTAGGGCCGTAGGCCGACGGGACTGGGTACCCCCGGTCCCAGGGGGCCGACAGTAGACCCCGGGCTCGCTTTGTGCACGACTCCGCCCGATGGGTGGGGCGAAGCGACGCGGGCCCCAATCGCCTACGGGGCGGTCTCGATGTGTGGCGCCTGGCAGACCACGGGGCCCTCCCTCTTCCTGCAACGCCTCGGGAATTACCCCGAACGAGTTGACGTGAAGCCTGCTTGTAGTGTCGGCCATCATCGCTCTCCTTGACTTGCATCGTCTTTTTGCACCTTCCTTATCGCATGCTTCCCGCGCTCTGGCCAGCGGGGGCCCGTCTCCTGAGCTGGCCTGCCAGGAGCGCCACGCCCAGCCTCATGTGTCCTTGGCCGTCATGCCTCACGAAGCCCTCGGGGGCAGCCTCTTGATGAAACCTCACGGGGGCACCAAGAAGCCCCCGACGACAGTTGCTCGCGTGAGCCTCGTGAGGCCGGTGTCCTCGCGAGGGCCTTGCCTTCACAACTTGTTGACGGACCGATCCCAAGCCGCGTCATGCCTCGCGAGGTCGCGAGATGACATTCTATCGCTTCTTGAGGCCCGCAGGCCTAGCCGAGCTACCCCTGGACGGGCGATAGACGCGCTCTGCTTGACGAAGGGAATTGGAGTGACGCGGTCCCCGGTCGTCTGAGAGTCAAGCGCATCATGTGGCGCGCAACGATGCATTGGGCGCTCCCACTTTCCCGCGACGCCCACATCAAAGAGGAGAGCTCTGACTAGGCGCCAGCGTATCCTTGCAGCTATATTACTCTCAGTTTTTCATATATGCAAGTAGTGTGTGTCTATAAAATATAGGGGGAGTGTTGATCCTAGTGTGTGCACTTTGCATTCCAAAAACATACTTAAATAGTGCACACACTTAGGGAGAGTCTGTTGATACGTCTCCTACGTATCTATAATTTTTTATTGTTTCATGCTATTATATTATCTCTTTTGGATGTTTTATATGCATTAATATGCTATTTTATATTATTTTTGGGACTAACCTATTAACCCAGAGCGTAGTGCAAGTTTATGTTTTCCATGTTTTTGAGTATCGCAGATAAGGAATATTAAACGAAGTCCAAACAGAATAAAATATGTGGAATGATTTTTCTTGGACCATAAGAAACCTGCCAGATTTGGAGAAGGAGGCAGGAGACCTACCGGGAGACGACAAGCCTGCAGGGCGCGCCCTAGGGGGACGCCCTGGCTTGTGGGCCCCTTGCAGGCCTCCTAACCCTAATATTTATCCTATAAATTCCCAAATATTCCCCCAATACCAGAATGACACCAAAAAGTACTTTTCCACCGTCGAGAGCCTCTCTTCCCGTGAGACCCAATCTGGGAGCCTTTTCCGATAATCTGCCGGAGGGGGAATCAATCACGGAGAGCATCCACATCAAATCCATTGCCTCTTCGATGATGCGTGAGTAGTTCACCACAGACCTACGGGTCCATAGCTAGTAGCTAGATGGATTCTTCTCTCTCTTTGTTCTTCAATACCATGTTCTTCATGATCTTCATGGAGATCTATCTGATGTAATACTCTTTTGCGGTGTGTTTGTCGAGATCTGATGAATTGTGGGTTTATGTTCAGATTATCTATGAATATTATTTGAATCTTCTCTGAATTCTTATATGCATGATTTAATATCTTAGCAAGTCTCTTCAAGTTATTGGTTTGGTTTGGCCAACTAGATTGGTAATTCTTGCAATGGGAGAAGAGCTTAGTTTTGGGTTCAATCTTGCGGTGTCCTCACCCAGTGACAAAGTAAGGGTAACGAGGCACGTATTGCATTGTTGCCATCAAGGATAAAAATATGGGGTTTTCATCATATTGCTTGATTTTATCCCTCTGCATCATGTCATCTTACCTAATGCGTTACTCTGTTCTTCATGAACTTAATACTCTAGATGCACGCAGGAGTCGGTCAATGTGTGGAGTAATAGTAGTAGATGCAGAATCATTTTGGTCTACTTGACACGGACGTGATGCCTATATGCATAATCATTGCCATGGATATCTTCATAATTATTCGCTTTTCTATCAATTGCTCCATAGTAATTTGTTCACCCACCGTATTATTTTCCTTCATGGGAGAAGTCTATAGTGAAACCTATGGCCCCCAGGTCTATTTTTCATATTATACTTTCATATCTATAAAACAAAAATACATTGCTGCCATTTATTTACTTTTGTTTTACTTTACTTCTAGCAATCTTTTATATCTATCTCTATGAGATCTCATCCTTGCAAATAACCGTGAAGGATTGGCAACTCCTTTTTAGCGTTGGGTGTAAGTGTTTGATTGTTTGTGTAGGTGCTAAGATTGGAGCCTTGCTTGTTCCTCCTACTGGATTGATACCTTGGTTCTCAACAAACTGAGAGAAATACTTATCTACTTTGCTGCATCACCCTTTCCTCTTCAAGGAAAAACCAACGCAAGCTCAAGAAGTAGCACCTGTCTATCTTTTGTAGACTCTAGGGTTGCATTCTATCTCATTTCTTATCCTCTATGCAAATCCCGTGTTGTCATCAATCCACCAAAAAGGTGTTGGAAATATGCCCTAGAGGCAATAATAAAATGGTTATTATCATATTTCCTTGTTCATGATAATCATCTATTGTTCATGCTATAATTGTATTAACAAGAAACAGTAATGCATGTGTGAATAAATAGATCACAATGTGTCCCTAGCAAGCCTCTAGTTGGCTGGCTCGTTAGTCAATAGATGATCATGGTTTCCTGGTCATGGGCATTAGATGTCATTGATAACGGGATCACATCATTCGGAGAATGATGTGATGGACAAGACCCAATCCTAAGCGTAGCACTAGATCGTATTGTTCGTATGCTAAAGCTTTTCTAATGTCAAGTGTCTTTTCCTTCGACCGTGAGATTGTGCAACTCCCGGATACCGTAGGGGTGCTTTGGGTGTATCAAATGTCACAACGTAACTGGGTGACTATAAAGGTGCACTACGGGTACCTCCGAAAGTATCTGTTGGGTTGGCACGAATCGAGATCGGGATTTGTCACTCCGTGTGACGGAGAGGTATCTTTGGGCCCACTCGGTAGAACATCATCGTGAGCTCAATGTGATTAAGGAGTTAGTCACATGATGACGTGCTACGGAACGAGTAAAGAGACTTACCGGTAACGAGTTTGAACAAGGTATAGGTATACCGACGATCGAATCTCGGGCAAGTTCTATACCGCCACACAAAGGGAATTGTATATGGGATTGATTGAATCCTTGACATCGTGGTTCATCCGATGAGATCATCATGGAGCAAGTGGGAGCCACCATGGGTATCCAGATCCCGTTGATGGTTATTGGCCAGAGAGGTGTCTCGGTCATGTCTACCTGTCTCCCGAACCCGTAGGGTCTACACACTTAAGGTTCGATGACGCTAGGGTTATAGGGAATTGTTATACAAGGTTATCAAAAGTTGTTCGGAGTCCCGGATGAGATCCCGGACGTCACGAGGAGCTCCGGAATGGACCGGAGGTAAAGATTGATATATAGGACGGATGGTTTCGGACACCGGAAGTGTTTCGGGCGTCACCGGCAATGTACCGGGACCACCGGAGGTGGCCCCGGGGGTCCACCGAAAGGGAGAAACGACCCCGGGAGGCTAGATGGGCCATGTGGGGAAGGGAACCAGCCCCTAGGTGGGCTGGTGCGCCGCACCCCCCCCCCCTCAGCCCATGGCATAGGAAGAGGGGAGAGGGGGGCGGGAACCCTAGCGCAGGTGGGCCTAAGGCCCACCAGAGGGGTGCGACACCCCTCCTCCCTGCCCTGGCCGCCGCACCTCCCATCTGGGGGGCTGCCACACCACCTAGGGTGGGAACCCTAGGGGTGGCACCCCCCTCCCCTCCTCCTATATATAGTGGGCACTTTTGGGCTTTTGGAGACAGGTTTTTCCCTCTCCCTCGGCGCAACCGTGCCCTTCTTTCTCCTCCTCTCTGCCGGTGCTCGGCGAAGCCCTGCCGGGAGACCTCGTCTCTCCATCGACACCACGCCGTCGTGCTGCTGGAGTTCTTCCCCAACCTCTCCCTCCTCCTTGCTGGATAAAGGTGTGGGAGACGTCACAGAGCTGCACGTGTGTTGAACGCGGAGGTGCCGTAGTTCGGCACTAGATCGGAATCACACCGCGATCTGAATCGCCGCGAGTATGACTCCATCAACCGCGTTCTAGTAACGCATCCGCTTAGCGATCTTCAAAGGTATGAATATGCACTCACCCCTCTCTCGTTGCTGGTCTCTCCATAGGAAGATCTAAATATGCGTAGGAATTTTTTTGAATTTATGCTACGTTACCCAACAGTGGCATCCGAGCCAGGTTTTCTATGCGTAGATTCTATGCACGAGTAGAACACAAAAGGTTGTGGGCGATGATTTTTCAATTGCTTGCCGCTACTAGTCTTATTCTTTTCCGACAGTATTGTGGGATGAAGCGGCCCGGAACGACCTTACATGTACGCTTACGTGAGACTGGTTCCACCGACAGACATGCACAACGTGCATAAAGGTGGCTAGCGGGTGTCTGTCTCTCCTACTCTAGTCGGATTGGATTTGATGAAAAGGGTCCTTATGAAGGGTAAATAGCTTTGGCATATCATCGTTGTGGCTGTCACGTAGGTAAGAAAGCGTTCTTGCTAGAAACCCAAATCAGCCACGTAAAACTTGCAACAACAATTAGAGGACGTCTAACTTGTTTTTGCAGGGTTTGACATGTGATGTGATATGGCCAAAGTTGTGATGTTGCATGTATGATGTATGAGATGATCATGTTATTGTAATAGTTTCACGACTTGCATGTCGATGAGTATGACAACCGGCAGGAGCCATAGGAATTGTCTTAATTTATTGTATGAGATGCAACGCCATGTGCTTACTACTTTTACTTCATTGCTAACGGTTAGCTATAGTAGTAGTGATAGTAGTAGTTGGCGTGACGACTTCACGGAGACACGATGATGGATATCATGATGATGGAGATCATGGTGTCACGCCGGTGACGATGATGATCATGCGGCCTGAAGATGGAGATCGAAAGAGCAAAGATGATAATGGCCATATCATGTCACTATATGATTGCATTGTGATGTTTATCATGTTTTTCATCTTATTGCTTAGAACGACGGTAGCATAATAAGATGATCCCTCTTAAAATTTCGAGAACGTACTCCCCCAAGTGTGCACCGTTGCGAAGGATCGTTGTCTCGAAGCACCACGTGATGATCGGGTGTGATAGATTCTAACCTTCACATACAACGGGTGTAAGCCAGATTTACACACGCGAAACACCTAGGTTGACTAGACGAGCTTAGCATGTACATACATGACCTCGAATACAAGAGACCAAAAGGTCGAACATGAGTCATATGGTTGAATACGATCAGCATGAAGTTGCTCACCATGGTGACTAGTCCGTCTCACGTGATGATCGGACACGGGTTAGTCAACATGGATCATGTATCACTTAGATGACTAGAGGGATGTCGATTTAAGTGGGAGTTCATACTCAATTTGATTAAATGAGCTTAATTGTCATGAACTTAGTATAAAAGTTATCTTTATAAATATTGTAGATGGCCAACGTCAACCTCAATTTCAACGCATTCCTAGAGAAAAACAAGCTGAAAGATGATGGTAGAACTATGCGGACTGGGTTCGCAACTTGAAGCTCATCCTTGAAGCAGCTAAAAAGGCTTATGTCCTTGATGCGCCGCTAGGTGACCCTCCCGCTCCCGCAGCAGCCTAGGACATTCTGAACGTCTGGCAAACGCGGAGCGATGACTACTCTCTGGTTAGGTGTGGCATGCTATACAGTTTAGAAACGGGGCTCCAAAGGCGTTTTGAGCAACACGATGCATATGAGATGTTCCAAGAGCTGAAGCTCGTTTTTCAAGCTCATGTCCGGGTCGAGAGATATGAAGTCTCCGACAAGTTCTTTAGCTGTAAGCTGGAGGAGAACAGTTCTGTCAGTGAGCACATACTCAAAATGTTTGGGTTACACGGTCGTCTGACTTCACTTGGAGTCGAACTGCCGGATGATGCTATAATTGACAAAATCCTCCAGTCTCTCCCACCAAGCTACAAAGGCTTTGTGCTTAACTACAACATGCAAGGGATGGAGAAGACCATTCCCGAGTTGTACTCGATGCTCAAGTCTGCAGAAGTAGAAATCAAGAAAGAGCATCAAGTGTTGATGGTCAACAAGACCACTAGTTTCAAGAAGGGCAAGGGTAAGAAGAACTTCAAGAAAGACGGCAAAGCTGTTGCCGCGCCCGGTAAGCCAGATGCCGGGAAGAAGAAAAAGAATGGACCCAAGCCTGAGACTGAGTGCTTCTATTGCAAGGGAAAGGGTCACTGGAAACGGAACTGCCCCAAATACTTAGCGAACAAGAAGGCCGGCAACGTTAAAGGTATATGTGATATACATGTTATTGATGTGTACCTTACCAGCGCTCGTAGTAGCTCCTGGGTATTTGATACCGGTGTTGTTGCTCACATTTGCAACTCAAAGCAGGAACTGCGGAATAAGCGGAGACTGGCAAAGGACGAGGTGACGATGCGCCTCGGGAATGGCTCCAAGGTCGATGTGATCGCCGTCGGCACGCTACCTCTACATCTACCGTCGGGATTAGTTTTAAACCTTAATAATTGTTATTTAGTACCAGCTTTAAGCATGAATATTGTATCAGGGTCTTGCTTAATGCGAGACGGGTACTCATTTAAGTCAGAGAATAATGGTTGTTCTATTTATATGAGTGGTATGTTTTATGGTCATGCTCCACTGGTGAATGGTTTATTCTTGATGAATCTCGATCGTGATGTTACGCATATTCATAGTGTGAGTACCAAAAGATGTAAAGTTGATAATGATAGTCCCACATACTTGTGGAACTGCCGCCTTGGTCATATCGGCGTTAAGCGCATGAAGAAGCTCCATACTGATGGACTATTAGAGTCTCTTGACTTTGAATCATTTGACACATGTGAACCGTGCCTCATGGACAAGATGACTAAGACTCCATTCTCAGGAATAATGGAGAGAGCAACCGACTTATTGGAAAATATACATAGTGATGTGTGTTGTCCAATGAACGTTGAAGCTCGCGGTGGCTATCGTTATGTTCTCACTCTCACCGATGATTTGAGTAGGTATGGGTATATCTACTTGATGAAGCAAAAATTTGGGACATTTGAAAAGTTCAAGGAATTTCAGAGTGAGGTCGAGAATCCACGTGACAGAAAAATTAAGTGTCTACGATCTGATCGTGGAGGAGAATATTTGGGCCACGAGTTTGGCACACACCTAAGGAAGTGAGGAATCGTTTCACAACTGACGCCGCGTGGCACACCGCAACGCAACGGAGTGTCTCAACGTTGTAATCGCACTTTATTAGATATGGTACGATCTATGATGTCTCTTACCGACTTACCACTATCATTTTGGGATACGCATTAGAAACTACATCATTCACTTTAAATAGGGCACCGTCTAAATCCGTTGAGACGACACCGTATGAACTATGGTTTGGCAAGAAACCTAAGTTGTCGTTTCTTAAAGTTTGGGGCTGTGATGCTTATGTGAAGAAACTTCAACCACAAAAGCTCGAACCCAAAGCGGAGAAATGCGTATTCATAGGATACCCTAAGGAAACTATTGGGTATACCTTCTATCTTAGATCTGAAGGTAAAACCTTTGTTGCCAAGAACGGATCCTTTTTAGAGAAAGAGTTTCTCTCGAAAGAAGTAAGTGGGAGGAAGGTAGAACTTGATGAGGTAATTACACCCCCTCTCGAACAAGATAGTAGCGCAGCGTGGGAAGTTGTTCCAGTGGCGCCTACACCAACTGAAGAGGAAGTTAATGATAATGATCATGAAGCTTCAGATCAAGTTACTACTGAACCGCGAAGGTCCACGAGGGCACGCTTTGCACCAGAGTGGTACGACAACCCTGTGATGGAAATCATGTTGTTAGACAACGGTGAACCTTCGAACTATGAAGAAGCGATGGCGGGCCCGGATTCCAACAAATGGCTTGAAGCTATGAAATCCGAGATAGGATCCATGTATGAGAACAAAGTATGGACTTTGGTGGACTTGACCGATGACCGGCGAGCCATAGAAAATAAATGGATCTTCAAAAAAAAGATTGATGCAAACGGTAATGTAACCGTTTATAAAGCTCGACTTGTCGCAAAGGGTTTTCGACAAATTCAAGGAGTTGACTACGAAGAAACTTTCTCTCCCGTAGCGAAGCTGAAATCAGTCTGAATCATGTTAGCGATTCCCGCCTTTTATGATTATGAAATTTGGCAAATGGACGTCAAAACAGCGTTCCTTAACGGGAACCTTAAGGAAGAGTTGTATATGATGCAACTAGAAGGTTTTGTCGGCCCTAAGGGTGCTAACAAAGTGTGCAAGCTCCAGCGCTCCATCTATGGGCTGGTGCAAGCATCTCGGAGTTGGAACATTCGCTTTAATGAGGTGATTAAAGCGTTTGGGTTCATACAGGTTTACGGAGAAGCCTGTCTGTACAAGAAAGTGAGTGGGAGCTCTGTAGCTTTCCTCATACTGTATGTGGATGACATATTATTGATGGGGAACAATACAGAAATGTTGGAGAGCATAAAGGCCTATTTAAACAAGAGTTTTTCAATGAAGGACCTTGGAGAAGCTACATACATATTAGACATCAAGATCTATAGAGATAGATCGAGCCGCCTCATAGGTCTTTCGCAAAGTACATACCTTGACAAGATATTGAAGAAGTTTAATATGGAAAACTCAAAGAAAGGGTTCTTGCCAGTTTTGCAAGGTATGAGATTGAGTAAGACTCAGTCGCCGCCACGGCAGCAGATAGAGAGAAGATGAGTATTGTCCCCTACGCTTCAGCCGTAGGCTCTAAAATGTATGCCATGTTGTGTACCAGACCTGATATAAACCTTGCCATAAGTTTGGTAGGGAGGTACCAAAGTGATCCCGGTATGGAACACTGGACAGCGGTCAAGAATATCCTGAAGTACATGAAAAGGACTAGGGAAATGTTTCTCGTTTATGGAGGTGACGAAGAGCTCGTCGTAAAGGGTTACGTCGACACTAGCTTCGACACAGATCCGGATGACTCTAAGTCACAGACCGGATACATATATGTTTTGAATGGTGGGGAAGTGAGCTGGTGCAGCAGCAAGCAAGAAGTCGTGGCAGCATCTACATGTGAAGTGGAGTACATAGCTGCTTCAGAAGCAGCTCATGAAGGAATTTGGATGAAGGAGCTCATCAGCGACCTTGGAGTGGTTCCAAGCGTGTCGCGTCCAATGACACTCTTCTGTGATAACACTGGGGCCATTGCCATTGCCAAGGAGCCCAGGTTTCACCGGAAGACCAAGCACATCAAACGCCGCTACAACTCCATCCAGGACCATGTCCAGAGTGGAGTAATAGATATTTGTAAAGTACACACGGATCTGAATATTGCAGACCCGTTGACTAAACTTCTTCCACGAGCAAAACATGATCAACACCATAATGCTATGGGTGTTCGATACATCACAATGTAACTAGATTATTGACTCTAGTGCAAGTGGGAGACTGTTGGAAATATCCCCTAGAGGCAATAATATAATGGTTATTATCATATTTCCTTGTTCATGATAATCGTCTATTGTTCATGCTATAATTGTATTAACAGGAAACAGTAATACATGTGTGAATAAATAGATCACAATGTGTCCCTAGCAAGCCTCTAGTTGTCTAGCTCGTTAGTCAATAGATGATCATGGTTTCCTGGTCATGGTCATTAGATGTCATTGATAACGGGATCACATCATTGGGAGAATGATGTGATGGACAAGACCCAATCCTAAGCGTAGCACTAGATCGTATTGTTCGTATGCTAAAGCTTTTCTAATGTCAAGTGTCTTTTTCTTCGACCGTGAGATTGTGCAACTCCCGGATACCGTAGGAGTGCTTTGGGTGTATCAAACGTCACAACGTAACTCGGTGACTATAAAGGTGCACTACGGGTACCTCTGAAAGTATCTGTTGGGTTGGCACGAATCGAGATCGGGATTTGTCACTCCGTGTGACGGGGAGATATCTCTAGGCCCACTCGGTAGAACATCATCATGAGCTCAATGTGACTAAGGAGTTAGTCACACGATGACGTGCTACGGAACGAGTAAATAGACTTACCGGTAACGAGATTGAACAAGGTATAGGTATACCGACGATAAAATCTCGGGCAAGTTCTATACCGACAGACAAAGGGAATTGTATACGGGATTGATTTAATCCTTGACATCGTGGTTCATCCGATGAGATCATCGTGCATCAAGTGGGAGCCATTATGGGTATCCAGACCCCGCTGATGGTTATTGGCCAGAGAGGTGTCTCGGTCATGTGTACATGTCTCCCGAACCCGTAGGGTCTACACACTTAAGGTTCGATGACGCTAGGGTTATAGGGAATTGTTATACGAGGTTATCGAAAGTTGTTCGGAGTCCCGGATAAGGTCTCGAACGTCACGAGGAGCTTCGGAATAGTCCGGAGGTAAAGATTGATATATAGGACGGATGGTTTCGGACATCGGAAGTGTTTCGGGCGTCACGGGTAACATACCGGGACCACCGGGACCACCGGAGGTGGCCCCGGCGGTCCACCGAAAGGGGGCAACGACCCCGGGAGGCTAGATGGGCCAAGTGGGGAAGGGAACCAGCCCCTAGGTGGGCTGGTGCCCCCCCCACTCAGCCCATGGCGCAGGAAGAGGGGAGAGGGGGGGGGAACGCTAGCGCAGGTGGGCCTAAGGCCCACCAAAGGGGTGCGCCACCCCTCGCCCTGTTGGGTAACGTAGCATAAATTCAAAATTTTCCTACGCATATTCAGATCTTCCTATGGAGAGACCGGCAACGAGAGAGGGGTAAGAGCATCTTCATACCTTTGAAGATCGCTAAGCGGAAGCGTTGCTAGAACGCGGTTGATGGAGTCGTACTAGCACGATTCAGATCGCGGTGTGATTCCGATCTAGTGCCGAACTACGGCACCTCCACGTTCAACACACATGCAGCCCGATGACGTCTCCCGCACCTTGATCCAGCAAAGAGGAGGGAGAGGTTGGGGAAGAACTCCAGCAGCACGACGGCGTGGTGTCGATGGAGAGACGAGGTCTCCTGGCAGGGCTTCGCCGAGCACCCGTAGAGAGGAGGAGGAAGAAGGGCAAGGTTGCGCCGAGAGAGAGAGGAAACTGTGTCCAAAACAGCCCCAAAACCTCAACTATATATAGGGGGAGGGGAGGGGACGCAACCCTTAGGGTTCCCACCCCCAAGGGGTACAGCAGCCCCAGATGGGAGAGGGGGCGGCGGCCATGGCAGGGAGGAAGGGTGGTGCGCACCCCTGGTGGGCCTTAGGCCCACCTGGCTTAGGGTTTGCCCCCCTTCCCTCTCCCCTGCGCATTGGGCTGAGTGGTGAGGCGCACCAGCCCATCTAGGGGCTGGTTCCCTCCCCCACTTGGCCCATCTTACCTCCCGGGGTCGTTGCCCCCCTTCGGTGGACCCCCGGGACCACCTCCGGTGGTCCCGGTGGTCCCGGTACGTTACCGGTGATACTCGAAACACTTCCGGTGTCCGAAACCATCCGTCATATATATCAATCTTTACCTTCGGACCATTCTAGAGCTCCTCGTGACGTCTGAGATCTCATTCGGGACTCCGAACAACTTTCGGTAACCTCGTATAACAATTCCCTATAACCCTAGCATCATCGAACCTTAAGTGTGTAGACCCTACGGGTTCGGCAGACAGGCAGACATGACCGAGACACCTCTCCGGCCAATAACCATCAGCGGGGTCTGGATACCCATGGTGGCTCCCACTTGCTCCACGATGATCTCATCGGAAGAACCACGATGTCAAGGATTCAATCAATCCCGTATACGATTCCCTTTGTCTGTCGGTATAGAACTTGCCCGAGATTCGACCGTCGGTATACCCATACCTTGTTCAATCTCGTTACCGGTAAGTCTCTTTACTAGTTCCGTAGCACGTCATAGTGTGACTAACTCCCTAGTCAAATTGAGCTCATGATGATGTTCTACCGAGTGGGCCCAGAGATACCTCTCCGTCACACGGAGTGACAAATCCCGATCTCGATTCGTGCCAACCCAACAGATACTTTCGGAGGTACCCATAGTACACCTTTATAGTCACCCAGTTACGTTGTGACATTTGATACACCCAAAGCACTCCTACGGTATCCGGGAGTTGCACAATCTCACGGTCGAAGGAAAAGACACTTGAGATTAGAAAAGCTTTAGCATACGAACAATACGATCTAGTGCTATGCTTAGGATTGGGTCTTGTCCATCACATCATTCTCCCAATGATGTGATCCCGTTATTAATGACATCTAATGCCCATGATCAGGAAACCATGATCATCTATTGACCAACGAGTTAGCCAACTAGAGGCTTGCTAGGGACACATTGTGATCTATTTATTCACACATGTATTACTGTTTCTTGTTAATACAATTATAGCATGAACAATAGACGATTATCATGAACAAGGAAATATGATAATAACCATTTTATTATTGCCTCTAGGGCATATTTCCAACAGTCTCCCACTTGCACTAGAGTCAATAATCTAGTTACATTGTGATGTATCGAACACCCATAGCATTATGGTGTTGGTCATGTTTTGCTCGTGGAAGAGGTTTAGTCAACGGGTCTGCAATATTCAGATCCGTGTGTACTTTACAAATATCTATTACTCCACTGTGGACATGGTCCTGGATGGAGTTGTAGCGGCGTTTGATGTGCTTCGTCTTCCGGTGAAACCTGGGCTCCTTGGCTATGGCAATGGCCCGAGTGTTATCACAGAAGAGTGTCATTGGACCCGACGCGCTTGGAACCACTCCAAGGTCGGTGATGAGCTCCTTCATCCAAATTCCTTCATGAGCCGCTTCTGAAGCAGCTATGTACCCTGCTTCACATGTAGATGCTGCCACGACTTCTTGCTTGCTGCTGCACCAGCTCACTGCCCCACCATTCAAAACATATACGTATCCGGTCTGTGACTTAGAGTCATCTGGATCTGTGTCGAAGCTGGCATCGGCATAACCCTTTACGACGAGCTCTTCGTCACCTCCATAAACGAGAAACATTTCCTTAGTCCTTTTCAGGTACTTAAGGATATTCTTGACCGCTGTCCAGTGTTCCATACCGGGATCACTTTGGTACCTTCCTACCAAACTTATGGCAAGGTTTATATCAGGTCTGGTACACAGCATGGCATACATAAGAGAGCCCACGGCTGAAGCGTAGGGGACAAAACTCATCTTCTCTCTATCTGCTGCCGTGGTCGGCGACTGATTCTTACTCAATCTCATACCTTGAAAAACTGGCAAGAACCCTTTCTTTGAGTTTTCCATATTGAACTTCTTCAATATCTTGTCAAGGTATGTACTTTGCGAAAGATCTTGATGCCTAATATGTATGCAGCTTCTCCAAGGTCCTTCATTGAAAAAACTCTTGTTCAAATAGGCCTTTATGCTCTCCAACATCTCTATATTATTCCCCATCAATAATATGTCATCCACATACAGTATGACGAAAGCTACAGAGCTCCCACTCACTTTGTTGTACAGACAGGCTTCTCCGTAAACCTGTATGAACCCAAACGCTTTAATCACCTCATTAAAGCGAATGTTCCAACTCCGAGATGCTTGCACCAGCCCATAGATGCAGTGCTGGAGCTTGCACACTTTGTTAGCACCCTTAGGGTCGACAAAACCTTCTGGTTGCATCATATACAACTCTTCCTTAAGGTTCCCGTTAAGGAACGCCGTTTTAACGTCCATTTGCCAAATTTCATAATCATAAAAGGCGGCAATCGCTAACATGATTCGGACTGATTTCAGCTTCGCTATGGGAGAGAAAGTCTCTTCGTAGTCAACTCCTTGAATTTGTCGAAAACCCTTTGCGACAAGTCGAGCTTTATAAACGGTTACATTACCGTTTGCATCAATCTTCTTTTTGAAGATCCATTTATTTTCTATGGCTCGCCGGTCATCGGGCAAGTCCACCAAAGTCCATACTTTGTTCTCATACATGGATCCTATCTCGGATTTCATAGCTTCAAGCCATTTGTTGGAATCCGGGCCCGCCATCGCTTCTTCATAGTTCGAAGGTTCACCGTTGTCTAACAACATGATTTCCATCACAAGGTTGCCGTACCACTCTGGTGCGGAGCGTGCCCTTGTGGACCTTCGCGGTTCAGTAGTAACTTGATCCGAAGCTTCATGATCATCGTCATTAACTTCCTCTTCAGTTGGTGTAGGCGCCACAGGAACAACTTCCCGCGCTGCGCTACTATCCTGTTCGAGAGGGGGTGTAATTACCTCATGAAGTTCTACCTTCCTCCCACTTACTTCTTTCGAGAGAAACTCTTTCTCTAGAAAGGATCCGTTCTTAGCAACAAAGGTTTTACCTTCGGATCTAAGATAGAAGGTATACCCAATAGTTTCCTTAGGGTATCCTATGAATACGCATTTCTCCGCTTTGGGTTCGAGCTTTTCTGGTTGAAGTTTCTTCACGTAAGCACCGCAGCCCCAAACTTTTAGAAACGACAACTTAGGTTTCTTGCCAAACCATAGTTCATACGGTGTCATCTCAACGGATTTAGACGGTGCCCTATTTAAAGTGAATGCGGCAGTTTCTAATGCGTATCCCCAAAATGATAGCGGTAGGTCGGTAAGAGACATCATAGATCGTAGCATATCTAATAAAGTGCGATTACAACGTTCAGACACTCCGTTGCGTTGCGGTGTGCCAGGCGGCGTCAGTTGTGAAACGATTCCACACTTCCTTAGGTGCGTGCCAAACTCGTGACTCAAATATTCTCCTCCACGATCAGATTGTAGACACTTAATTTTTCTGTCACGTTGATTCTCGACCTCACTCTGAAATTCCTTGAACTTTTCAAATGTCTCAGATTTGTGCTTCATCAAGTAGATATACCCATACCTATTCAAATCATCGGCGAGAGTGAGAACATAACGATAGCCACCGCGAGCTTCAACGTTCATTGGACCACACACATCAGTATGTATTATTTCCAATAAGTCGGTTGCTCTCTCCATTATTCCTGAGAATGGAGTCTTAGTCATCTTGCCCATGAGGCACGGTTCGCATGTGTCAAATGATTCAAAGTCAAGAGACTCTAATAGTCCATCAGTATGGAGCTTCTTCATGCGCTTAACGTCGATATGACCAAGGTGGCAGTGCCACAAGTATGTGGGACTATCATTATCAACTTTACATCTTTTGGTACTCACACTATGAATATGTGTAACATCACGATCGAGATTCATCAAGAATAAACCATTCACCAGCGGAGCATGACCGTAAAACATATCACTCATATAAATAGAACAACCATTATTTTCTGACTTAAATGAGTAGCCGTCTCGCATTAAGCAAGACCCTGATACAATGTTCATGCTTAAAGCTGGTACTAAATAACAATTATTAAGGTTTAAGACTAATCCCGACGGTAGATGTAGAGGTAGCGTGCCGACGGCGATCACATCGACCTTTGAACCAGTCCCGACGCGCATCGTCACCTCGTCCTTGGCCAGTCTCCGCTTATTCCGCAGTTCCTGCTTTGAGTTGCAAATGTGAGCAACAGCACCGGTATCAAATACCCAGGAGCTACTACAAGCGCTGGTAAGGTACACATCAATAACATGTATATCACATATACCTTTAATGTTGCCGGCCTTCTTGTCCGCTAAGTATTTGGGGCAGTTCCGCTTCCAGTGACCCTTTCCCTTGCAATAGAAGCACTCAGTCTCAGGCTTGGGTCCATTCTTTTTCTTCTTCCCGGCATCTGGCTTACCGGGCGCGGCAACAGCTTTGCCGTCATTCTTGAAGTTCTTCTTACCCTTGCCCTTCTTGAAACCAGTGGTCTTGTTGACCATCAACACTTGATGCTCTTTCTTGATTTCTACTTCTGCAGACTTGAGCATCGAGTACAACTCGGGAATGGTCTTCTCCATCCCTTGCATGTTGTAGTTAAGCACAAAGCCTTTGTAGCTTGGTGGGAGAGACTGGAGGATTTTGTCAATTATAGCATCATCCGGCAGTTTGACTCCAAGTGAAGTCAAACGACCGTGTAACCCAAACATTTTGAGTATGTGCTCACTGACAGAACTGTTCTCCTCCATCTTACAGCTAAAGAACTTGTCGGAGACTTCATATCTCTCGACCCGGGCATGAGCTTGAAAAACGAGCTTCAGCTCTTGGAACATCTCATATGCACCGTGTTGCTCAAAACGCCTTTGGAGCCCCGTTTCTAAACTATATAGCATGCCACACCTAACCAGAGAGTAGTCATCGCTCCGCGTTTGCCAGACGTTCAGAATGTCCTAGGCTGCTACGGGAGCGGGAGGGTCACCTAGCGGCGCATCAAGGACATAAGCCTTTTTAACTGCTTCAAGGATGAGCTTCAAGTTGCGAACCCAGTCCGCATAGTTGCTACCATCATCTTTCAGCTTGTTTTTCTCTAGGAATGCGTTGAAATTGAGGTTGACGTTGGCCATCTACAATATTTATAAAGACAAACCTTTTTTGACTAAGTTCATGACAATTAATTTCATTTAATCATATTAAGTATGAACTCCCACTTAAATCGACATCCCTCTAGTCATCTAAGTGATACATGATCCATGTTGACTAACCCGTGTCCGATCATCACGTGAGACGGATTAGTCACCATGGTGAGCAACTGCATGATGATCGCATTCAACCATACGACTCATGTTCGACCTTTCGGTCTCTTGTATTCGAGGTCATGTCTGTACATGCTAAGCTCGTCGAGTCAACCTAGGTGTTTCGCGTGTGTAAATCTGGCTTACACCCGTTGTATGTGAACGTTAGAATCTATCACACCCGATCATCACGTGGTGCTTCGAGACAACGAACCTTCGCAACGGTGCACATTTAGGGGAATACGTTCTCGAAATTTTAAGAGGTATCATCTTATTATGCTACCGTCGTTCTAAGCAATAAGATGAAAAACATGATAAACATCACAATGCAATCATTTAGTGACATGATATGGCCATTATCATCTTTGCCCTTTCGATCTCCATCTTCAGGCATCGCATGATCATCATTGTCACCGGTGTGACACCATGATCTCCATCATCGTGTCTCCGTGAAGTCGTCATTCCAACTACTACTATCACTACTACTATAGCTAACCGTTAGCAATGAAGTAAAAGTAGTAAGCACATGGCGTTGCATCTCATACAATAAATTAAGACAACTCCTATGGCTCCTGCCGGTTGTCATACTCATCGACATGCAAGTCATGAAACCTATTACAATAACATGATCATCTCATACATCATACATCCAACATCACAACTTTGGCCATATCACATCACATGTCAAACCCTGCAAAAACAAGTTAGACGTCCTCTAATTGTTGTTGCAAGTTTTACATGGCTGGTTTGGGTTTCTAGCAAGAACGCCTTCTTACCTATGTGATAGCCACAAGGATGATATGCCAAAGCTATTTACCCTTCATAAGGACCCTTTTCATCAAATCCAATCCGACTAGAGTAGGAGAGACAGACACCAGCTAGCCACCTTTATGCACGGTGTGCATGTCTGTCGGTGGAACCAGTCTCACGTAAGCGTACGGGTAAAGTCGGTCTGGGCCGCTTCATCCCACAATACCGCCGGAAAAGAATAAGACTAGTGGCGGCAAGCAAATTGACAAATCATCGCCCACAACTTTTGTGTTCTACTCGTGCGTAGAATCTACGCATAGAAAACCTGGCTCGGATGCCACTGTTGGGTAACGTAGCATAAATTCAAAATTTTCCTACGCATATTCAGATCTTCCTATGGAGAGACCAGCAATGAGAGAGGGGTAAGAGCATCTTCATACCTTTGAAGATTGCTAAGCAGAAGCGTTGCTAGAACGCGGTTGATGCAGTCGTACTCGCAACGATTCAGATCGCGGTGTGATTCCGATCTAGTGCCGAACTACGGCACCTCCGCGTTCAACACACGTGCAGCCCGATGACGACTCCCGCACGTTGATCTAGCAAGGAGGAGGGAGAGGTTGGGGAACAACTCTAGCAGCACGACGGCGTGGTGTCGATGGAGAAACGAGGTCTCCCGGCACGGCTTCGCCAAGCACCGGCAGAGAGGAGGAGGAAGAAGGGCAGGGCTGCGCCGAGAGAGAGAGGAAACCGTGTCCAAAACAGCCCCGAAACCTCAACTATATATATGGGGAGGGGGAGGGGGCGCAGCCCTTAGGGTTCCCACCCCCAAGGGGTGCGGCAGCCCTAGATGGGAGAGGGGGCGGCTGCCAGGGCAGGGAGGAAGGGTGGTGCGCACCCGTGGTGGGCCTTAGGCCCACCTGGCTTAGGGTTTGCCCCCCTTCCCTCTCCCCTGCGCATTGGGCTGAGTGGGGAGGCGCACTAGCCCACCTAGGGGCTGGTTCCCTCCCCCACTTGGCCCATCTTACCTCCCGGGGTCGTTGCCCCCCTTCGGTGGACCCCCCCGGGGCCACCTCGGGTGGTCCCGATGGTCCCGGTACGTTACCGATGATGCCCGAAACACTTCCGGTGTCCGAAACCATCCGGACCATTCCAGAGCTCCTCGTGACATCCGAGATCTCATCCGGGACTCCGAACAACTTTCGGTAACCTCGTATAACAATTCCCTATAACCCTAGCGTCATCGAACCTTAAGTGTGTAGACCCTACGGGTTCGGGAGACACACAAAAATGACCGAGACACCTCTCCGGCCAATAACCATCAGCGGGGTCTGGATACCCATGGTGGCTCCCACTTGCTCCACGATGATCTCATCGTATGAACCACAATGTCAAGGATTCAATCAATCCCGTATATGATTCCCTTTGTCTGTCGGTATAGAACTTGCCCGAGATTCGATCGTCGGTATACCCATACCTTGTTCAATCTCGTTACCGGTAAGTCTCTTTACTCGTTTCGTAGCACGTCATCGTGTGACTAACTCCTTAGTCACATTGAGCTCATGATGATGTTCTACCGAGTGGGCCCATAGATAACTCTCCATCACACGGAGTGACAAATCCCGATCTTGATTCGTGCCAACCCAAGAAACAATTTCAGAGGTACCCGTAGTGCACCTTTATAGTCACCTAGTTACGTTGTGACGTTGATACACCCAAAGCACTCCTACGGTATCCGGGAGTTGCACAATCTCACGGTCGAAGGAAAAGACACTTGACATTAGAAAAGCTTTAGCATACGAACAATACGATCGAGTGCTATGCTTAGGATTGGGTCTTGTCCATCACATCATTCTCCCAATGATGTGATCCCGTTATCAATGGCATCTAATGCCAATGATCAGGAAACCATGATCATCTATTGACCAACGAGCTAGCCAACTAGAGGCTTGCTAGGGACACATTGTGATCTATTTATTCACACATGTATTACTGTTTCCTGTTAATACAATTATAGTATGAACAATAAACGATTATCATGAACAAGGAAATATGATAATAACCATTTTATTATTGCCTCTAGGGCATATTTCCAACACCTCCATGTCCTGGCCGCCGCACCTCCCATCTGGGGGGCTGCCGCACCACCTAGGGTGGGAACCCTAGGGGTGGCACCCCCCTCCCCTCCTCCTATATATAGTGGGCACTTTTGGGCGTTTGGAGACAGACTTTTCCTTCTCCGTCGGCGCAGCCCTGCCCTTCTTTCTCCTGCTCTCCGCCGGTGCTTGGCGAAGCCCTGCCGGGAGACCTCGTCTCTCCATCGACACCAAGTCGTCGTGCTGCTGGAGTTCTTCCCCAACCTCTCCCTCCTCCTTGCTGCATCAAGGTGCAGGAGACGTCACCGGGCTGCACGTGTGTTGAACACGGAGGTGCCGTAGTTCGGCACTAGATTGGAATCACACCGCGATCTGAATCGCCGCGAGTACGACTCCATCAACCGCGTCCTAGTAACGCTTTCGCTTAGCAATCTTCAAAGGTATGAAGATGCACTCACCCCTCTCTCGTTGCTTGTCTCTCCATAGGAAGATTTGAATATGCGTAGGAAATTATTTGATTTTATGCTACATTACGCTACAAAAGGGGGAGGTTGTAAGGGCATATTTCTACCCGAGTAGTTTTGGTGATTGATGACGACACTTATGCAGACTAATCGTGTGCAATAAGCCTTTCAGGTATTTCCTCGGTTTGTATAAAGACAATTCTTGCCCCTCGGTGTTTTGATGTGAAGACGGTTTTCGCTCTTACGCTTCGTTGCCAGTGGACTTGAGTCGTAGGAAAAGTCGTACTATAAGAGGGGATCCACTTTGGAAAAGTATGGGTGGAATCATCACGTACACTTTCTTCCTCCCCCCTTTTCCGCTTCGATGGAGCATTCTACCTTGCCTAACCCTGCCATGCAAATTCCAAGCGGTAGTACCGCTCCCTGGAGCGGTACTATCGCTTATCACCGGTAGTACCATCCGGCCGACGGTAGAACCACTCTGAGCGGTAGTGCTCTGCTGGTGCCTCTGGCTTGTACCGCTCTCCAAAAGTGCGAACACTTTTTGGACGAGTTTTGTGGTAGTAGTGGGCAGTAGTACCGCCCGCAGAGCAGTACTACCGCTTGTTACTACCGCTCCGGGGCGGTACTAGGTGCTCTTCCTCGGTTCTCTCCTGGCCTCCCTCTGCCTGAACGGTAGTACCGCTCCCCTGAGCGGTACTACCTCTTATCATCGGTAATACCGCTCCGAGGAGAGGTAGTACCGCTCTGGCTCATGTACATGGGGTGGGTAATGGGCAGATTCCCTTCCCCAGTATATAAAGGAGTTCTTCTTCCCTAAGAAACCTACCTTTTCCCCCCTAAGATCCATTGTTGCTCCAAGCTCCATTTTAGCCCGATCTCTCTCCCTAGCCAAGAAAACTTGTTGATATTCTAGGGTTTGGTTGAGAGGGCCTCGATCTACACTTACACCAATAGAAATTTGATCCCTCCACTAATCCCCCGCAGATCTTGTTACTCTTAGGTGTTTGAGCACCCTAGACGGTCGAGGTCACCTCGAATCCATATTCCATTGTGGTGAAGCTTCGTGGTCTTGTTGGGAGCCTCCAATTGAGTTGTGTAGATCGCCCCAACCTTATTTGTAAAGGTTCGGTCGCCGCCTTCAAGGGCACCACTTAGTGGAATCATGGCACCTAGCATTGTGTGAGAGCGTGAGGAGAATACGGTGGCCTTAGTGGCATCTTGGGGAGCATTGTGCCTCCACACCTCTCCAACG
This sequence comes from Hordeum vulgare subsp. vulgare, assembly GCF_904849725.1. NCBI lineage: Eukaryota > Viridiplantae > Streptophyta > Magnoliopsida > Poales > Poaceae > Hordeum > Hordeum vulgare. The sequence continues at coordinate 66,162,861 of NC_058522.1, forward strand.
GAGACGTACTTCCCCTCAAAGGGAAGGAACTTCGGAAACACATCCTCGTCTTCATCGGTTCCACTTGTGGTTATCTCTAACCTATACTTGTATTTACTTCTTCCTTATTATTGTTGTTGTTAGCATCATATAGGTTGCTCACATAGTTGCATATCTAGGCAACTTATTTGTTGCTAAACCTAATTTGTTTAAAGAAAAGTTTAAAATTTGTTAGTTGCCTATTCGCCCCCCCCCCTCTAGTCAACCATATCGAACCTTTCAACCGTTGCGTGCCCCTACGACCCAAACATGAGCGTTGTTCACGCCTCGCGTAGTCGTAAGAGCACGTCATCAGGGTAGTCATCGTGTGAGGCGGCAAGGCACCCATCCAGTGGCTGCGTGAGCCAAGTCATGTCCCCTTTGTCTGCTCACGACGGTTCGTCGAGACAACGCGGCACTAAGGACCTTGGCTAGATGACTAGCACGGGTGGCTAGCCCGTGAGCCGGAGCTCGGTTACGTAGATTTCTCGGTGCTGCAAGCACAAGTCCTGCACAAATGCCATGTCTAACCCCTCACAGTGGGTACATCCTCGGGCAACTGTGGGTGCGTGTCAGCCCCCGACGGCGGTGGAACACCAGATCTTAAGATTCAAACAAGCTACACCGTCAAGTGAAGGTTAATCGAGTTCGTTACACATCCAGAAAACGCCCGCTCGGGGTGATGCAAAATACAGGGAATTGCTTTATTCGAACAACCCAAAAAGTCACCTCGCGGCCATGCTGCCTGATACGTCCCAAACGTATCTATAATTTCTGTTTGTTCCATGATCTTTTGGGTGACATTGTTATATGTTTTGCTACACTTGTATATCTTGTTACACATATTTGGACTAACCTACTAACTCAGTGCACCCGATGCTAGTTTCTCTCTGCTGATGTCTATTTTGCAGGGGCTTTTACCCAATTTTTCGAAACCCGAAAAATCCTGAGAAAAATATATAAAAAATCAGCGTAACAGAAGCTTCCAGATCACGGAAGATGGGCCAGAGGGGGCCAGGGGCTGTCCAGGCGACCTCCTTGCGCGACCTACCCCCTGGTCGCGCCCACATGCCGCCTGGGTGGGGCCCACGCCCTCCGGTGCCCTCCTTCCTCCTATATTTACCCCTTAACGAGGAAAACCCTATACTGGATCCAGAATCGCGAATTTCTCCATTGCTCCGCCGCCGCAGCGCCTCCGAGATCGGGAGCGTCAGGAGACCTCTTCCTCACACCCTGCCACAGGGAGGTTGACCTCCGAGGTCTTCTCCACCGCCATGGATGCTTCACGGACGTGCCGTGAGTAGTTCTCCTTGGACCATGAGTCCATGACCAGTAATTATGTGATTTCTTCTCTCCAATCTTGTGCTTCAATGGTTAGTCCTTGTGAGCTGCCCTACATGATCGAGGCATCTATTTAATTCTCTTGCTATTGCTATGCTCGATTTGTTGGGATCCGATGGATTATGAGATTATGTGCAGATTGTTATGAGTTATATATTTGATTATCCTTTTATATTATGTTCCTTAGTGATTCATGCATGTCCTCCGTTGCTATTTATTGCTTTGGTCGAGTAGTAGATTGTAACTCCAAGAGGGAGCGTTATGCATGATTGGGGGTTCATGCCCCTCGATGTCTAGCTTGAGTGACAGAAACATGAGACTAGGGGATGTGTTGTTGCCACCACGTATAAAACAACGGTGCTTGTGACTCGGTTGCAAGGATTGTTTACCTTACGCATAGTTCGTTAATGCAGTTGTTTGTTGCTTTGAGTTTACACTTTGGGTGGGGCTCGCAACTTAATACCGGCGAGATGTTCTGGATAGATATCTCAAGGTGGATGATTAGTAAGTAGATGCTGATGAATAAACGGTCTACTTGTCTTGGTGTACTGCCCATTACTATTGAGCCTCTAACTTTCAAGTAGCACAATTAGCATTGCGGTGCGTTTATAATTCTGTCAATTGCCCAACTGTAATTTGTTTACCCAAGCATAGTTATTTATCATGTTTTGGGAGAGAGACATCACTAGTGAACGTCATGTGACTCCGGTCCATATCACCACCATTGTTTACACCTCCATCATTTACCGCTTTCATTTACTTTTCTGTTGCAATCACTATGCCTAGCTCTTATTTTTCATGCTATATCTTTTAAAGAGCTGTTATTTAGGTTTCTTTTGGAACTCTCTTGAGTTATCATGCTTATCTTGTTTAGAGAGTTGGCTTGTTGCACTGAGTTGTGTGTCTTGCATGAGTAGGTAACTGAGGTTGCTATTTAAGTATAGTAGTAACTTGCAATAGTTTTGAGGTATTGATTTGAGTAATGTTTGGACTATTGGTGCCAAGAGCTTAAGCCTATTAGTGATAGGTGTCGTATTTTAGGAAATCCATGTGTTTTCCAAAAACTAAAAATTAGTTGAGAACTCTAGCTACTAAATTGAGCGCTAACCTGTGGAGGGGTTGGAATATATAGAGTACCCTCACGTTACCATGAGTCGAGGATGCGCAAGGATAACCAAACCCCCAAACACTCCTCCTTGGGGTACTTGTCTCTTTGTGAATTTCCTAACTAGATAGAGTGTTACCGATAATAAGTGTATGAGTTCTTTGGACTAATGTGAGTATTCGATTGTTGGCACTTCCACCATCCATATTTTGCTAGCCTATTCGGTACCGTGCACTACCCTTTCTCATCTTGAGAGTTGGTGCAAACTCCACCGGTGCATCCGAACCCATGACATGATACGCTCTCTCATACATAAGCCTCATTATATCTTTCCTCAAAACAACCACCATACCTACCTATTAAGGCATTTCCATAGCCTTTCTGAGATACATTGCCATGCAACATCCACCATCTCACGACTTGATCTTCATGTCATACATGCTTTTGCTTGATCGAGGAGCCGCATGCTAGTTGGCCCTTGCCCTTATTATTGCTACATGACGCGCTAGTTTTATTGCATATCCTGCTACACTTGCAGAGGCATACATTTGCATACATCATGATAGTTTTCAGTTGTGTTTATGTTGAGTACTTCTTATAAAGTGTGATGATTTTTATTTTTATTCTTGTAAAACATAGAGTGTTGCCCTTAAGAGAGGAAAAGATCCCAAAGAGGACAAATTAAGAGATCCCTAAGAGGTCAAATGAGAGATAAAAAAGAAAGAGCCAAAGAGGCCACAAAAAAAGAAATAAAAAGAGAGAAGGGGGCAACACTACTATTCCTTTTGGAAGATCCACACTCGTACTCCATTGATATATTTGTACTACATAGAGATTATCATTCATGCATAACTATGTGGGGACCCTTACACTATAGAACTTGGCTTGCATATTCCAGTAATGAGCCTCCTCAGATGAGCTCTAGGTCTTCGTGAGAAAGCAAGTTGGATGCACCCCCACTATTTCATTTGGAGAGCTTACCTTAGCTCATATGTGCATCCGTAGCATGGCAATCCCTACTCCTCGCATCATGTCTATCATTTGGCTTACTCTCGCCTATGGTTGTCCTCATTGATGTGAGCCTTTCACACCTTTTTTTCTTCCTTCCCCATCATTATTCTATTTGCCACCCTAAGTGCCAACATATCTTGCTTACGCTCATCCATTGCATGAGTGCTCAAAGTCAAAAGGGAGAGGATCATTTTGACTTGTGCCTGACTAGTGGTCTGGGGATGAGTCAAAATAAAATTCCAAAGGAGACCAAGTGTGAGGTTTAGTAGATTGAGTTCTAAATTAAAAAATATTTTATGCTCTAAAACCATCTCCCAATTCTTGCACGCAAACACCATTTGGAGACATTCGAGTCACGGACAGCGAGAGCTATTGCACCTTAATTTATGTTCTTACTTTGCTAATTTCAATACTAGATATAGACTCTTGCTTGTTATTGTTTTGACTTGAATTGCATATCTCACTTGCTTTACTTTGAAGTTCTTATATGTGTGTTAGCATGTCACCACAGAAATTATTGTGTTATCATTTACATACTCGAGGACGAGCAGGAATTAACCTTGGTGATGTTGATACGTTCCAAACGTATCTATAATTTATGCTTGCTCCATGATCTTTTGGTTGACATTGTTATATGTTTTGCTACAATTTTATATCTTTTTACACATATTTGGACTAACCTACTAACTCAGTGCACCCAGTGCCAGTTTCTGTCTGTTGATGTCTATTTTGCAGGGGCTTTTACCAAATTTTCCGAAGCCCGAAAAATCCCGAGAAAAATATATAAAAAATCAATGCAACGGAAGCTTCCAGATCACCGAAGATGGGCTAGAGGGGGGCCAGGGGCCATCCAAGCGACCTCCTGGCGCGGCCTACCCCCTGGTCGCGCCCACAGGCCGCCTGGGTGGGGCCCACGCCCCTCCGGTGCCCTCCTTTCGCCTATATTTACCCCTTGACGAGGAAAACCATTTACGGGATCCAGAATCGCAAATTTCTCCATCGTTCCGCCGCCGCAGCGCTTTCGAGATCGGGAGCGTCATGAGACCTCTTCCCGGCACCCTACCGGAGGGAGGATTGACCTCCGGGAGCTTCTCCATCGCCATGGACGCTTCCCGGACGTGCCGTGAGTAGTTCTCCTTGGACCATGAGTCCATGACTAGTAGCTATGTGATGTATTCTCTCCAATCTTGTGCTTCAATGGTTAGTCCTTGTGAGCTGCCCTGCATGATCGAGGCATCTATGTAATTCTCTTGTTATTGCTATGCTCGGTTTGTTGGGATCCGATGGATTATGAGATTATGTGCAGATTGTTATGAGTTATATATTTGATTATCCTTTTATATTATGTTCCTTAGTGATTCATGCATGTTCTCCGTTGCTATTTATTGCTTTGGTCGAGTAGTAGATTGTAACTCCAAGAGGGAGCGTTATGCATGATTGTGGGTTCATGCCCCTCGATGTTTAGCCTGGGTGACAGAAACATGAGACTAGGGGATGTGTTGTTGCCACCAGGGATAAAACAACGGTGCTTGTGACCGCGGTTGCAAGGATTGTTTACCTTACGCATAGTTCGTTAATGCAGTTGTTCGTTGCTTTGAGTTTACACTTTGGGTGGGGCTCACAACTTAATACCGGCGAGATGTTCTGGATAGATATCTCAAGGTGGATGATTAGTAAATACATGCTGATGAATGAACTGTCTACTTGTCTTCGCGTACTGTCCATTACTATTGAGCCTCTAACTTTCAAGTAGCATAATTAGCATTGCGGTGCGTTTATAATTTTGTCAATTGCCCAACTGTAATTTGTTTACCCAAGCATAGTTGTTCATCGTCTTTTGGGAGAGAGACATCACTAGTGAACATCACGTGACTCTGGTCCATATCACCACCATTGTTTACACCTCCATCATTTAGTGCTTTCATTTACTTTTTCGTTGCAATCACCATTACTATCCCCGCTTGTCTTTTGATCCTTTGGAAACTACAAGGCCGGAGAGATTGACAACCTATGTGTACTCGTTGGGAGCAAAGTTATTTGTGTGTGTGCAGGTCCACATCTTCTGCTAGCGCCAGGGTGGGAGACACGTACTTGTTGATCCTAGGAGTCCTCCTGGTTCGATAAACCTTACAGTCTCCGTGTAAGGGCAAACCTGTTGCTGACTACATCTCAACCTTCCACTTGGGGTAACCAACAAGGAGTGAGAAGTATATACATCATCTCGTCATCACTGACGCGGGAGCATCAGGCCGCTTGACGATGCGTGTCGCGGAGGTCTGGCCCGCGGGTGGGGGGACAGTCGACTCGTGAGGCCTCAAGGGCCCGTGGGGTCCCGACACCTCACAAGGCATGCACGGCCTGCAACTCTTTAAGCTTCCGGACTCGTGAGCGACAAACTCCTATGTCCCTGGTGTTGGGTAACGTCGCATGGGAAACAAAAATTTTCCTACGCGCACGAAGACCTATCATGGTGATGCCCATCTACGAGAGGGGATGAGTGATCTACGTACCCTTGTAGATCGTACAGCAGAAGCGTTAGAGAACGCGGTTGATGTAGTGGAACGTCCTCACGTCCCTCGATCCGCCCCGCGAACAATCCCGCGATCAGTCCCACAATCTAGTACCGAACGGACGGCACCTCCGCGTTCAGCACACGTACAACTCGACGATGATCTCGGCCTTCTTGATCCAGCAAGAGAGACGGAGAGGTAGAAGAGTTCTCCGGCAGCGTGACGGCGCTCCGGAGGTTGGTGATGACCATGTCTCAGCAGGGCTCCGCCCGAGCTCCGCAGAAACGCGATCTAGAGGAAAAACTATGGAGGTATGTGGTCGGGCAGCCGTGAGAAAGTCGTCTCAAATCTGCCCTAAAAGCTCCATATATATAGGAGGAGGGAGGGGGACCTTGCCTTGGGGTCCAAGGGACCCTCAAGGGGTCGGCTGAGCCAAGGGGGGAGGACTCCCCCCCCAAACCGAGTTGGACTTGGTTTGGTGGGAGGAGTCCCCCTCCCTTCCCACTTCCTCCCTCTTTTTTTTTCTTTTCCTTTGATTTCCTTTTCTTGGCGCATAGGCCCCCTTGGGGCTGTCCCACCAGCCCACTAAGGGCTGGTGTGTCTCCCCAAATCCTATGGGCTTCCCCGGGGTGGGTTGCCCCCCCCCCCCGGTGAACTCCCGGAACCCATTCGTCATTCCCGGTACATTCCCGGTAACTCCGAAAACCTTCCGGTAATCAAATGAGGTCATCCTATATATCAATCTTCGTTTCCGGACCAATCCGGAAACCCTCGTGACGTCCGTGATCTCATCCGGGACTCCGAACAACATTCGGTAACCAACCATATAACTCAAATACGCATAAAACAACGTCGAACCTTAAGTGTGCAGACCCTGCGGGTTCGAGAACTATGTAGACATGACCCGAGAGACTCCTCGGTCAATATCCAATAGCGGGACCTGGATGCCCATATTGGATCCTACATATTCTACGAAGATCTTATCGTTTGAACCTCAGTGCCAAGGATTCGTATAATCCCGTATGTCATTCCCTTTGTCCTTCGGTATGTTACTTGCCCGAGATTCGATCGTCGGTATCCGCTTACCTATTTCAATCTCGTTTACCGGCAAGTCTCTTTACTCGTTCCGTAATACAAGATCCCGCAACTTACACTAAGTTACATTGCTTGCAAGGCTTATGTGTGATGTTGTATTACCGAGTGGGCCCCGAGATACCTCTCCGTCACACGGAGTGACAAATCCCAGTCTTGATCCATACTAACTCAACTAACACCTTCGGAGATACCTGTAGAGCATCTTTATAGTCACCCAGTTACGTTGCGACGTTTGATACACACAAAGCATTCCTCCGGTGTCAGTGAGTTATATGATCTCATGGTCATAGGAATAAATACTTGACACGCAGAAAACAGTAGCAACAAAATGACACGATCAACATGCTACGTCTATTAGTTTGGGTCTAGTCCATCACGTGATTCTCCCAATGACGTGATCCAGTTATCAAGCAACAACACTTTGTTCATAATCAGAAGACACTGACTATCATCGATCAACTGGCTAGCCAACTAGAGGCATGCTAGGGACAGTGTTTTGTCTATGTATCCACACATGTAAATGAGTCTTCATTCAATACAATTATAGCATGGATAATAAACTATTATCTTGATACAGGAATTATAATAATAACTATACATTTATTATTGCCTCTAGGGCATAATTCCAACACCTGGCGCTTGGTGTCACACTTCCGGCTCATGAGGGCGCACCACCACGTGGTTCCCGAGCATCCACCCCGTCATCCCGCCCAAGCCAGGCGGCTCCCAGGCGGGAGCCCCCGAGCCCGGCCTGACGCGGGCACTGGGCATGACCTCCTATGCCGGAGGGAGGCGTGCGTCGGCTGGGTATGCAAGGGCCATGGTACCGGCGCGTGCCTTGACACCCTCCATCTTGTCGACGCAGACGCGGGCTCGACACTGGATGGCATGCTCGCTGGGGGAAGACCCAACCGCCCGACAGTCATGTGTGTTGTGAGTGTGCGCGTTGTGGTAGGCATAGAACATCCCGCCAACATTTTTGGGTGTACCACCGCAGGGGCCCGGTGGCTGCCCAAAGCCAGCTACCGGGACATGGAGGAGCAGGAGTACAACGCCAGGTGAACCCTGCCTGGGCCCCTCGCTCTGGGGACCGAGTGAGCCGTCGTGTGGCGTTGGAGGCCGCTCGCTGGCCGAGCCCGCTGCCTATGGCGCCGGGGGCCGAAGCGGGGCGTAGGGCGCCAGGCCCTCCTGGCGACGGTGACGAGCTCGACAATGTGGCATGCCCACACATTGTATCCTCCATCCATCGGGCGATGTCGAAGCAGTTCGCTCGCCATGAGGAGCGCGTCTTGCGCGTTTAGGTCTCCCAGGTGAACGCATGCCGAGGAGTATTCCGCAGGGGACGCAGCGAGGCGACCGCCTTGCCGCACTAGGGGGGCACAAGGTCCCTGTTGCTCGCGGGCGGCACAAGAGATGACGGTGGTGGTCATGACACTGCTGGATCGGTGACGTCCGCTGCTGACGTGCAACTATTCCTGACTTGATGCCTCCACGGCAACGGAGCCAGAAAAGAGCTGCTTCCAGTTGCTCAACAATCAGCAATTGTCTTGCAATAGCCCACCAGCGCGTGGGATCGCGGCAGTTTTCGAGGGTAGAGTATTCAACCAAAATTTGTTGGTTCGCACGACGGGAAGTGAAAGAATATTCTCAAGTATTAGCAGTTGAGGCGTCAGCTCAACCACACCTGAAAGATTAGTATCTGCAAGCAGGATATAAGCAGCAAAGGTAGTATGATAGCAACGGTGCCAGAAACAATCTGTTGACGAGGCAGACTATTCCTAACTGAAGTATCAATGGCGCCAGAAAAGTATTGTAGCAGGTAGCAACAGTGTAACGAGTAACAATAGTGGCAAGGAACAGCAGTAGCAACAGTAGTGGCAGCAGCAGCAGGACAAAGCGAGTAACAGTAGCAGCAACAATAGTAACAGCAGCACAGCAAAACAAGTAACAACAGCAGTGGGACAAACTCGTAGGCAATGGGTCGGTGATTCGTTGGATGACATTCATCATGCAACAGTTATAACACGGAGAGATATGTGGCTAGCTCCCGTTCGTCAATGTGATGTAGGCATGCATTCCGTGTGTAGTCATACGTGCTTAGGGAAAAGAACTTGCATGACATCTATTGTCCATCCCTCCCGTGGCAGCGGGGTCCAAATGGATACTACGGGATATTAAGGTTCTCCTTTTAATAAAGAACCGGACCAACGCATTAGCACTTGGTGAACACATGAACTCCTCAAACTATGGTCATCACCGGGAGTGGTTCCGGTTATTGTCACTCCGGGGTTGCCGGGTCATAACACATAGTAGGTAACTACAACTTGCAAGATCGGATCTAAAACACACATATATTGGTGACAACATAATAATTTCAGATCTGAAATCATGGCACTCGGGCCCTAGTGACAAGCATTAAGCATGGCAAAGTAGTAGCAACATCAATCTCAGAACATAGTGGATACTAGGGATCAATCCCCATCAAAACTAACTCGATTACATGATAGATCTCATCCTACTCATCACCGCCCAGCGAGCCTACGAATAGATTACTCATGAACGATGAAGAGCTTCATGGAATTGGAGAGGGAAGAAGGTTGATAATGACGATGGCGACGATATCCTTGATCCAGAGCCCAAAACGGACTCCAGATCTGCCCTCCAGATGAAGAACAAGATGTGGCGGCGCATCCGTATCGCAAACGTGATGAAATCTTCTCTCCTGATTTTTTCTCGGGACGAAAGGGAATAAATAGAGCTGAGTTTGGGGACGACATAGCCACGTGGGCCCCACAAGCTTGGTTGCCGCGGCCAGGCGGAGGCCGCTACGTCAGGGCTTGTGGCCCACTGGCCCGTCCCCTCCGGTGGATCTTTGCGTATGTATTTTTCATATTTTCTAGAAATATTCTCTGTAAATTTTCAGGACGTTCCGAGAATTTTCATTTCTGCACAAAAACAACACCATGGCAATTCTGCTGAAAACAACGTGAGTCCAGGTTAGTTACATTCAAATCATGCAAATTAGAGTCCAAAACAAGGGCAAAAGAGTTTGGAAAAGTAGATACGATGGAGACGTATCAACTCCCCCAAGCTTAAAACATTGCTTGTCCTCAAGCAACTCAGTTGACAAACTGAAAGAGAAAGAAAAACTTTGACAAACTCTGTTTGATCTTGTTGTTGCAACTATGTCTAACTCATAACCAGAATTTCAGCAAGATCACAAGTTAATCACATAAGCAAGTGACACAAAGGTCTCACGGTAAACTAATATCAATGGCATAATCAGCTAGCGAGCAAATAATAATGAGTTTCAGATACCAACAATTCAATCAAAACAAGCATGAAGCAATATGAATAGGTGGTATCTCGCTAGCTCTTTCTGAGACCGCAAAACATAAATACAGAGCACTTTTAAAGATCAAGGGCTGACTAAACATTGTAATTCATAGCAACGAAGATCCAGTCATAGTCATACTCAATATCAATCAAAAGCAAAGCATAAAAATGACAGAGGTGCTCTCTAATTGGTGCTTATATAGGAAGAGGATGACTCAAAAGGAAAATAAATAGACAGTCCCTTCGCAGAGGGAAGCATTGATTTGTAGAGGTGCTATAGCTCAAGCTTTAAAAACAGAGATAATAATTTTGGGTGGCATGCTTTCATTGTCAACGCAATGACCAAGAGTTCTCAATATCTTCCATGCTACACATGCTATAGGGCGGTTCCCAAACATAAAAGTAAAGTTTTAACTCCCCCACCACCAATCAGTCACACTTCACGGCTAGCCGAATCCTCGGGTACCGTCCATACTAACATCAATCTGGGGGGAGTCTTGTTTTACAGTTATGTTTTTGATTTAAGCGTGGAACTGGGCATTCCAATTACCGGCCCCTTTCTCGTGAATGACAGTGAATAAACATATGTCAAGGATAACACGCCTAACATGGAAGATACCAATAGCCCCCTGTCACCACATGAGCGGTTCGGGCATGCAAAACAGATTATTTCTTGAAGGTTTAGAGAATGGCACATGCAAATTTACTTGGAACGGCACGTAGATACCGCAAATAAGTAGGTATGGTGGACTCTCATGGAAAAACTTTTGGGTTTATGGAAGTGGATGCACAAGCAGTATTCCGCTTAGTACAAGTGAAGGCTAGCAAAAGACTGGGAAGCGACCAACTAGAGAGCGACAACAGTCATCAAGATGCAATGAGTTTGACTAACATTGAGTGCAAGCATGAGCAGGATATAAATCACCATGAACACGAACATCATAGAGGCTATGTTGATTTTGTTTCAACTACATGCATGAACATGCGCCAAATCAAGCCACTTGAATCATTCAAAGGAGAATACCATCCTATCATACTACATCATAGTCATCTCAAAATCTATGGTGGCATTCAAGACAAACCATTATAAGCTCCTAGCTAATTAAGGATGGCATCAGAAACTATGATCTTTAAGTTGTCATTGCAAACATGGTTCCCTCTCAACAAAGCTGAATCTGGGATGACAAGCTAGTCATATTTACAAAAACAAAATAGATCGAGTTCATACCAGCTTTTCCAGGCTCAGTCACTTCATCATATATCATCATTATTGCCTTTCACTTGCACGATCGAACGATGTGAACAATAATAAGAGTGCTCGTGCATTGGACTAAGCTGAATCTGCAGGCAAACACAAAGGAGAAGACAAAGTAATATGGCTCTTTGAAAGCTAAACAGGTATGCATGCAAGAGCCACTAAACATTGTAACCAATATCTTCTACCTTGACCCAAAGAAAAAGAAAACTATTTACACGGGAAAGCTCCCAACAAGCAAAAGAAGAAAGGAAAATATTTTTGGGTTTTCTCAAAAGGACACAAAACAAGAAAGCAAGAAAACGAAAATAAACTAGCATGGATAATACAGTGGCAAAGTGTAAACACCGACTAACAGAGTGAAAGCATAAGCATGAATGTAAAGTTGGTGCAAACACGTGCTCCCCCAAGCTTAGGCTTTTGGCCTAGCTTGGTCTACTCCCAAGGACGGTCCTGGCGAAACCTAAAATCATAATCGGGGTTATGCGGGAGCGCTGCAGCCACTGCCTGAATAGCTTCCTCACGGAGACGACCAGCCGTCGCCTCGCTCTCATACTCCTCTGCCTCTCCTATGGTTATGTAGTATCTCCGTTTTACCTGAAAGTGAAAGAAAGCAGGAGCAGCAAGGGTAATATGGAAAACACGCTGTCGGCTAAATATCAATTGGTATAGGAGGGATTCATCATCCCTCTCAACGAACCGGTAGCGTGTCATAGCGACGCGGTCAAGGAAAGCTGTATGGAGCAGGGGATCTCCTGCGCGGATGGGTACTCCAAGAAAATTTGCTATGCGAGTGGCATAGATGCCGCCAAAGAAATCCCCATCAATAGCATTCTTATTCAGCCTCCTTGCTATAATAGCTCCCATGTTGAATCTTTTGTCACCCGTCACTACGCTCTTAAGGATACTAAGGTCGGATGCGCATAGGTGACAATGTTCAACCTTGTCGTTAATGCATCTACCTATGAAGAGGGCAAAGTAGTGCAAGGCAGGGAAATGAATGCTTCCTATGGTAGCTTGCGTGATGTCTCGAGTTTCTCCAACAGTTATACTAGAGACAAAATCTCTAACCGAAGACTTAACAGGATCATTAAGACTACCCCCATCGGGTATCTTGCAAATCCTATTGAAATCCTCCAAATCCATGGTGTAGGATTTATCATACACATCAAACAGTATGGATGAGTCACGACCAACTGAAAATTTAAATCTACGCACGAAAGAGGAGTGAGCATAGCATACTGTTCACATTTATCTGAGAGGAATTCTTCTAACCCGGCATTGCGGACAAGTGTATCAAACTCATCCTTGAAGCCTGCTTCGATCATGAACTCATCGGAAGGCCATTCACATGGTTGTACCGGTGCGTCCCTTAGTTGATAAGGATCGGGCTCCCGTATAGAAATACGGGGACCCTTCTTACTTCAGGAACCACCATGAAACTTCCTCCTAAACATAATTTATTTCTGCTGAAATTTTTGAAGTTCAAGAGAAAAGTGAATAAAGACCAACCACACCTTGTAGCAACTACTCCTACTAGTGTCTAGAGACCGTATCACGCGCTAAAACTACTTGGGACCAGCTAAAATCAACATTTCAAGCTCAAGAACAGGGTCACCAAGGTAGCAAGAATACGCGAAGGATAAAGCACTAGAGTAGAAACTAATTGGACTAATGGAGGATTCACTTACCAAGGAGTAATTTCCCCAAAACGGTTCGGAGAATGGTGCTTTGAGCAAGGTGATCGAAAATCACCGCCAAATGAGCAAGAACACGGGTTTGAGCTGCGAAACGATTCTTTCTGGAGGTAGAAGAAGAGGATGGGAGCTGGAATGAGTGAAGGGGGTCCCTGTGGGCCCCACGAGCTTGGTGGCCGCGACAAGGGGGGAGGCCGGGGTGACAGGGCTTGTGGCCCACTGGTGTGGCCCCCAGGCCAGCTCTCAGTCTCGGTATTTTTCAAATATTCCAGAAAAAATCATACTAGATTTTCAGGACCATCGGAGAACTTTTATTTTCGGGGTACATTTCTCCGGGACACTAAAACAGGAAACAAGGAAAAGTAAACTAAATCTATCATTTTTCTTCTAAGCAATAGAAAGTGAAAGCTTAAAACAGAGGTATGTGACTCTTTGATTCATCCATTTCATGGTCATCGAAAGAAATCCGTCAATGGGGTTGATCAAATCCTCATGACAAAACTTTTTCGAATCGCAAAAGGAAACGGAGAATTGTCTAATAGCCACTAAGTCACCTCAATGGGGATATGAATCTCACCAACAAGCAAATCATACTTCATCTTAACACGAGGAATAGGGCATTCAAAGCTCCCAATAAGAATCGATGAAGTTTTTTCGATAGCATTGATGCAATGTACTTGATATCGTTTCTTCGGAGAGTGCACTGTATGCTCATTACCGTTGACATGGAAAGTGACATTGCCTTTGTTGCAATCTATAACAGCCCCTGCAGTGTTTAAAAAGGGTCTTCCGAGGATGACAGCCATGGCATCGTCCTCGGGAATATCCAAGATAACAAAGTCTGTTAAGATAGTGCTGTTAGCAACCACAACAGGCACATCCTTGCAAATGCCGACAGGGAAAGCAGTTGATTTGTCGGCTATTTGCAGAGAAATTTTAGTGGGTGTCAACTTATCCAGTTCAAGTCTACGATAAAGAGAGAGCGTCATAACACTAACACCGGCTCCAAGGTCACATAAGGCAGTTCTTACGTAGTTTCCTTTAATGGAGCAAGGTATAGTGGGCACTCCGGGATCACCAAGTTTCTTAGGAGTTCCACTTGTGAAAGTGTAATTGGCGAGCATGGTGGAGATCTCAAGATCTGGTATCTTCCGTTTATTAGTCACGATATCTTTCATGTACTTAGCATACGGAGACATTTTGAGCATATCAATTAACCGCGTCTGCACAAAGACGGGTCTTATCATTTCAATAAAGCGCTCAAAATCCTCATCATCCTTTTTCTTGGATGGCTTAGGAGGAAAGGGCATGGGTCTCTGAACCCATGGCTCCCTTTCTTTACCATGCTTCCTAGCAGTGAACTCATTCTATCGTATCTCTTAGGTTGTGGGTTATCAGGATTAACCGTAGGTTCAATATCCACATCCTTACCATTGCTAGGTTGAGCAGTACTATGAACATCGCCGTTCATATTGTCACCAGGTTCATGTTCATCACCAGATTGTGTTTCTGGATCAGACGCAGAAATATCATTTGGTTCTTCAGGTGTGACAGTATTTGGTGAACTGACATGTAGGTTTCTATCATCCTTCTTCTTCTTAGGATGACTGGGTGTATCAGCATTAATTCCTTGAGAATCTTGATCAATTCTCTTAGGATGGCCTTCACGATACAAAGGTTCCTGAGTCATTTTGCCTCCTCTAGTAATGACTTTGACAGAGTTGTCATTTAATTCATTGAGCAAGTCATTCTGAGCTTTAAGTACTAGTTCTACCTGAGTAGTAGTCATAGAGGCATGTTTACTCAGAAGCTTCAGATCATTGACATTTCTGTCTACACAAGCACTTAAATGACTAAGCATACGAGTACTTTGTTCCAAATGTCTGCTATCATAATCATTGAAACTCCGTTGTTTGGCAACAAAGTTGTCAAATTCATCAAAGCATAGGCTAGCAGGTTTGTCAAAAGGAATATCACTCTCATCAAACCTACATAGAGAATTCACTTCTACTACTTGTATCGGGTTATCGAGACCATGGATCTCCTCGATAGGTGGTAGATTTTTTACATCTTCAGATCTAATGCCTTTCTCTTGCATAGATTTCTTGGCTTCTTGCATATCTTTGGGACTGAGGAATAGAATACCTCTTTTCTTAGGAGTTGGCTTAGGAGGTGGTTCGGGAATAGTCCAAGCGTTATCGTTGATCAAGATGTTATTCAGTAGAATCTCAGCTTGTTCTATAGTTCGTTCCCTAAAAACACAACCGACGCAACTATCTAGGTGGTCTCTAGAAGCATCGGTAAGTCCGTTATAGAAGATATCAAGTATCTCGTTCTTCTTAAGGTGGTGATCAGGCAAAGCATTCTGTAGCTGGATGAGCCTCCCCCAAGCTTGTGGGAGACTCTCTTCTTTGAGTTGAGCAAAGTTGTATATTTCCTGCAAGGCAGCTTGCTTATTATGGGCAGGGAAATATTTCTCACAGAAGTAATAGACCATATCCTGGGGACTACTCACACATCCAGGAGCAAGAGAAGTGAACCAGGCTTTAGAGTCATCCTTTAGAGAGATAGGAAACATCTTAAGGATATAGTAGTAGCGAATCTTCTCCTTACTAGTGAAAAGGGTGGCTATATCGTGTAGTTTGGTAAGATGGGCTACGACCGTCTCAGAGTCATAACCTTGGAAAGGATCAGATTCGACTAGAGAGATTATCTCAGGGTCGACAGAGAATTCATAATCTTCATCGGTGATAAAGATAGATGAAGTGGCAAACTTCGGGTCGTATTTCATCCTAGCTTTCCGAGATTTTTCCTTCCACTTGAGAAGTAATTTCTCAGCGTCATAGGCATCCTTACACGCAAGAAAATCCTCAGCTATCTCTCCCTCCATAACATAACCCTCAGGTATATCAGGCAATTCATATCTAGGAGAGCTAGATCTAGCAGGAGCAAAAGCAGGTTCTATCTCAATAGTATCGGCAGTTTCAGAAGCATCACGAGCA
The DNA here is from genome assembly GCF_904849725.1 of Hordeum vulgare subsp. vulgare. Classification (NCBI taxonomy): domain Eukaryota; kingdom Viridiplantae; phylum Streptophyta; class Magnoliopsida; order Poales; family Poaceae; genus Hordeum; species Hordeum vulgare. The sequence continues at coordinate 66,179,231 of NC_058522.1, forward strand.
TTGGCAGTAACTCTAGCAATATGAGCATCAAGGAATACCCCTAGTGGCATATCAGGCAAAGTAGTATCTCTAGCAGTATCAAGCATAGCATCATCAGCCAAAGCAGTATCAAGCATAGCATCTCTAGCAGTATCAGGCATAGCATCTCTAGCACTATCACGCATAGCATCTCTAGCAGTATCAGGCATAGCATCTCTAGCAGTATCAGGCATAGCATCTCTAGCAGTATCAGGCATAGTATCATCAAGCATAGTAGCATCATAAGCATCATCAAGCACAGGCGACATATCAAGATTTCTAGCAGGAGGTGGTGTCGCAAACTTACTCATAACTGAAGGTGAAGCAAGTGCAGAGCTAGATGGCAGTTCCTTACCTCCCCTCGTAGTTGAGGGCAAGACTTTGGTTTTTGGATCTTTTAGATTCTTCGTAGTGATCAACAGATATAAATCCCAAGTGACTCAGAGAATATAGCTATCCTTCCCCGGTAACGGCGCCAGAAAAATGGTGCTGACGTGCAACTATTCCTGACTTGATGCCTCCCCGGCAACGGAGCCAGAAAAGAGATGCTTCCAGTTGCTCAACAATCAGCAATTGTCTTGCAATAGCCCACCAGCGCGTGGGATCGCGGCAGTTTTCGAGGGTAGAGTATTCAACCAAAATTTGTTGGTTCGCACGACGGGAAGTGAAAGAATATTCTCAAGTATTAGCAGTTGAGGCGTCAGCTCAACCACACCTGAAAGATTAGTATCTGCAAGCAGGATATAAGCAACAAAGGTAGTATGATAGCAACTGTGCCAGAAACAATCTGTTGACGAGGCAGACTATTCCTAACTGAAGTATCAATGGCGCCAGAAAAGTATTGTAGCAGGTAGCAGCAGTGTAACGAGTAACAGCAGTGGCAAGGAACAGCAGTAGCAACAGTAGTGGCAGCAGTAGCAGGACAAAGCGAGTAACAGTAGCAGCAAGTAACAGTAGCAGCAACAATAGTAACAGCAGCAAAGCAAAACAAGTAACAGCAGCAGTGGGACAAACTCGTAGGCAATGGGTCGGTGATTCGTTGGATGACATTCATCATGCAACAGTTATAACACGGAGAGATATGTGGCTAGCTCCGGTTCGTCAATGTGATGTAGGCATGCATTCCGTGTGTAGTCATACATGCTTAGGGAAAAGAACTTGCTGACATCTATTGTCCATCCCTCCCGTGGCAGCGGGGTCCAAATGGACACTACGGGATATTAAGGTTCTCCTTTTAATAAAGAACCGGACCAACGCATTAGCACTTGGTGAACACATGAACTCCTCAAACTATGATCATCATCGGGAGTGGTTCCGGTTATTGTCACTCCGGGGTTGCCGGGTCATAACACATAGTAGGTAACTACAACTTGCAAGATCAGATCTAAAACACACATATATTGGTGACAACATAATAATTTCATATCTGAAATCATGGCACTCGGGCCCTAGTGACAAGCATTAAGCATGGCAAAGTAGTAGCAACATCAATCTCAGAACATAGTGGATACTAGGGATCAATCCCCATCAAAACTAACTCGATTACATGATAGATCTCATCCTACTCATCACCGCCCAGCGAGCCTACGAATAGATTACTCACGAACGATGAAGAGCTTCATGGAATTAGAGAGGGAAGAAGGTTGATGATGACGATGGCGACGATCTCCTTGATCCGGAGCCCAAAACGGACTCCAGATCTGCCCTCCAGATGAAGAACAGGATGTGGCGGCGCCTCCGTATTGCAAGCGCGATGAAATCTTCTCTCCTGATTTTTTTCGGGACGAAAGGGAATAAATAGAGCTGAGTTTGGGGGCCGCAGAGCCACGTGGGCCCCACAAGCTTGGTTGTCGCGGCGAGGGGAGGAGGCCGCGGCATCAGGGCTTGTGGCCCACTGGCCTGTCCCCTCCGGTGGATGTTTGCGCACGTATTTTTCATATTTTCCAGAAATATTCTCCGTAAATTTTCAGGACGTTCCGAGAACTTTCATTTCTGCACAAAAACAACACCATGGCAATTCTGCTGAAAACAGCATCACTCCGGGTTAGTTCCATTCAAATCATGCAAATTAGAGTCCAAAACAAGGGCAAAAGAGTTTGGAAAAGTAGATACGATGGAGACGTATCATCCGCCCGGCACCGAGCGCTTGGGGCGCGCGCGACGAGCATCGGCCATGGGGTCGGTGAAGCTCGGGCAAAAACTGGAGCGGGAGAACGCCCGCGCACCCCTACCCGGCGCGCCAAATGTCGGAATCGGGGCTCCGCAGACCCAAGAAGGTTCAAACTATGGGGTACGCTCGTCCTCCTACCATGTTCTACCTCTCAACTTCACTGCGACTCTCCAGTGGCACGAGCTAAGGAAGATGAACAAGAACACACTCGGTTTACCCAGGTTCGGGCCACCTCGTGGTGTAATACCCTACTCCTGCTTGTCTGGATTGCTTGAGGTAGAAGACGAGTACAAAGGTGGGTTCTTGCCCTAGCGGAGATAACGGAGAGATCGATCTTTGCTACGGAGGTCGAGCCTCTCTTTTATATTGGACTTGGTCCTCTTCCCCCTGAAAACACTTGGCGGGAAGGTTTGCCACAACGGCCATTTCGAAAGGGGACAAGACTTGAGTCCATCCTGACAAAAGCGGTCTTCGCATGCCAAAGCTCTTCGTCGTGTCGCACTCATGGGCTCGGGGGCGACCTTTATCCCGTCGCGCCCCCAGCCTTGGTCCTCTTGCACCAAATGGGAAACCTTTGGGGTTGCTTTGGGAGCCCACTAGCTGGCCCCACTCTCTTAGCACGAAAGTGGAAAGCCCTCCTGTCCAAGCCCGCTGGCACCGCTCCTGTGCTGCGTGCGTAGCCTACATCGCCCACATGAAGGCACGGGGTCATGAGACCCTACGAGGTCGCCCTTGACGATCTCGTCCTGCGAGAGCCTCAAGGGCGTCCTCAAGACATGTCCTTGCAGCGGGCAACCTCTCGTTGCCCTTGGCGATGATCCTCACGTGCTCGCCTCGCGAGGCGAGGACCCTCGCGAGGGTTTTCCTTGTTTGGCTTGCTGATGGGCCAAGCCAGGATTGTGTAGTGCTTGCGCCTGGAGCCGCACGGCGACGTGCCTGGGTACCCCCGGTCCGAGTTGCCCGACAACACTTTTCCCTACACATCGGACACACGAGACGCTACACCTTCCACGCCACACACAATCCCCACACCCTGATTCGCTATCTTGTGCCACCCACCGATCCCAACGACCCTTCCACCTCGTACCGTACCATCCTGACCGGATCTCCCGCCTCTCCTAGCTCCCCACCAATCGCACCCAGTCTCCCACCAACTAGCCCCACTTCCAGCGCCACACGCTCGCCCACTAGTGGATCTTCTCCCACGATTGAATCCTCCTCGTGTGACGTGTGTGACTCTCCCACCAACCAACCCACGCCATCCACCTCGATCCACCCTCCCTAGTCCACCTCCCCGTCTGTCGCACCTGCCGGCCCACCCTCCTTGCACCCCGCCCACGCCTCGCCTGCCTCACCCACAGGCCCCACCAACTCCTCCTCTGTCTCTGCACCAGCCAACCGCACCCCTCCCCGCCTACCTCCACATGCAATACCGAGCGCACCACCTCTCAAATCTCACATCATGCGCACCCGCGCCAAATCTGGCTTTTGCCAACCCAAACATCTTTTTTTGCGTAGACGTCCACCCATTCCATCTCTCTCATACCACGCACCTACCGATATGCTCTCAAGGATCCCCATTTGCATCATGCAATGCAAGATGAATTTAATGCTTTATTTCAAAATTCGACTTGGTCTTTGGTTCCCAAACCTGCAGGTGTCAACGTGGTGACTAGCAAATGGATCTTTCGTTACAAATTCAACTCTGACAGGTCCTTGGCACGGTAAAAAGCCCGATGGGTCGTTTTCGGGTTCACACAATGTGAAGGGGTGGACTACAATGAGACATTCAGTCTAGTGGTGAAGCCTGCCACCATTCGAGTTGTTTTGAGCATTGCCACATTGAGCAGCTGGCCCATTCATCAACTCGACGTCAAGAACGCCTTTCTTCATGGAGATCTCAAGGAGACAGTCTATTGTGCCCAACCATAAGGCTTTGTTGATCCCTCACTACCCGACCATGTGTGTCTTCTTCGCAAGTCTCTCTATGGGCTCAAACAAGCCCCTCGCACTTGGTTTCACCGGTTTCAGTCCTTCCTCCTCACCCTCGGGTTCACCGCCTCAAAGAGTGACACATCCCTCTTCATCTTGCGTCGGGGATCCTCCATCGCATACCTCCTTGTTTATGTTGATGACACCATACTTATCGCCAGCCCCTCCCACACACTCCACCACATCATCACCTCTATCAAACATGAGTTTTCCATGACCGGTCTGAGGGATCTTCATCACTTTCTTGGGATCAATATGACACCAAACACTTCAGATATCTTCTTATGTCAACAACAATATGCCCTTGAGGTCCTCGATCGGGCTCATATGTTAAATTGCAAGCCCGTTCCTACTCCCATCGACACATCCGCCAAAATGTCCGCCCAGGATGGTCGGCACTGTCCAACCCCACCCTCTACAGGAGTCTCGCCAGCGCCCTTCAGTACCTCACCTTAACACGTCCAGACATATCTTACGTCGTCCAACAGATTTGTCTGCTCATGCATGAGCCCCGTGAATCCCATATGCAGCTCGTCAAATGTCTCCTCCGCTATGTCAAGGGCACCTCACACTTCGGCCTTCAGTTCTACAAATCATCCTCCCCGCATCTGGTTGCTTACACGGACGCCGATTGGGCCGGCTGTCCGGACACACGACGCTCCACTTTTGGGTTCTGTGTCTTCCTTGGCCAGAACCTGGTCTCCTCGTCTTCTAAGCGCCAAGTCACCGTGAGTCGATCCAGTGTAGAGGCTGAGTAAAGGGGCATCGCGAACTGTGTGCCGAGACTTGCTGGGTGTGACAACTTCTCCATGAGCTCCTTCGACCACCATCCCGAGCCACCATCGTATATTGTGACAATGTCAGCGCAGCTTACCTTGCCAGCAATCCCGTGCAACATCAACGAACATAGCATATCGAGATCGACCTTCATTTTGTTCTGACAGAGTGGCGCTCGGTGACACCCGTGTTCTTCACGTCCCGTCGAGCTTTCAGTTCGCCGATTTGTTCACCAAGGGCTTACCCACACCAGTCTTCACAGAGTTTCGTTCCAGCCTCAACGTCCATCCCAATGACGTTCCGACTGAGGGGGGGGGGGGGGGTTAACATGTAACTCGTGTGTTGTAACTTGCCTTACCTGTACTCCTAGATTGTAGGATCTATAGCGACTCCCTAGACCCGCGTGCCTTCTTCCTCGGGACGTCCACCCCTCTCTCTCGTATATATATGTAACAGATGTACTCCCTCCTTTCCGGTTTATAGGGTTCAAATCTGAAATCTCATCAACCAAGGTGAATTGTGAGTGGATGACACTAGTTTAAACTAGTCAATGAAATATTTCTCACATATGCAATTTTCAAGGTAATAAATGTAGCATCCTTTCTTTTATTGGACTTGCATGATGGATGTAGAAAACGATGCATGCATAGTCACTCATCTCCTTTCTCTAAACTCTATGAATTAAATATGGCGTGAGACTTAAAGCACTTTAACTCACTTAGAAAATGAGCCTAATATAATGGAAATCTGAAAATTTTGAGACGAGCCCTATAAACCGGAAAGGAGGGAGTATGTAAATCCGTGTGAAGGAAATATAGTTCTTCAACTCGACACGTGTGAAAAAGGTGAAGTGAGCACAAAAACAGGAAGTATATTTTGCACAAGCAAAGACGCACGATGAGACAAAACCAAGCTAGAGATTCTTTTGTTCCGGAACAAAAATACAAAGGAGGAGCATAAACTCCTATAGTCCCAGCCTCTCACTTTGCACGGCGTGGAACACGGACGCACTGATTGAACCGCAAGAATCACATGCTCAAGCTCTCCATGACTCCCCCTAGCATCAGTACCATCAGCAGCAACTACAAAAAAATATCACAGCCCCTATCGTTCCTATTCATCATAGTTCACTTTTGAAACGGGCTCATGTTGCTCGTTACTATGGCACACGAGAAACACCCTTTGGTCAGTTCGTTTCATCCACCGGTCCGATTCTTGGTGACGAACGTACTACTTTACACTGGCGATGGATTAAGAAAGAAAACACGGAGCTCGTTTCCCTCCAAGCCTTGCCCGGTTCCCCGTGTCTCATGTCTAACGATGACTCGCTAATCCACTCACTCACTTCACCCCAGGTGCTTTATTTTCTCTTTTCGAGGCTGTCTTGTATGTCTCGCCTCACGCGTTATCAGCACATGACGGCCACGTGAGCCTCGCCACCAATCATCCATTCATTCATGTCAAACCATCCATTCATTCATGCCAAGTGCTAGGTGCCATGTTCTTCTAGTACGCGGACAGATCTACCGGTGTCACGGACAATATTATAACCTCGTGGAAAATGAGACGCGGTGCGGTAGTAAAACAAAAGGCACAACAAGTCAAGAAAACCAAGATGCTAGTAGTAGTACACTGGTACCAGGTTTCACGGGCCGATTGTAATCGTACAGGAGCGTAGCTCGTGCCGCGCCATGCTGAACTCCATGCCCCACAACAGTCAAATTCGCAACACTCGTGTGCCAAAGTCGTCCGAAATTTGATGGCGTGCATGCAAGCATGAAGCATCAGAGATAGAGGCTGCACAGGTCGGTCATGTCATCAGCTTTCCCATCTCTGCAAAATCCCCGCAAGTGCGATGCAGAAGCCGCATTGGCACCCGACCTCAGAGAAACAACGGAAAAGAAAACGGAGATCTGGGCGATCTGGATCCAGGCTCAACATGGGCCAGAATGTCACAACAATCGCATGTGTGGGCATTGCATACGCCCGTGCTGAGATAACACCAACGGCCATGGGCATATACATCACAAAACCCCACCCTCGCACGCCAGATCGCATCTCCGGTTCGATTGCAAAAGCAAAGCAGGTACGTAGCACACGCACGAGAATATTCCACCTCCTCTGCTGCACCGTGTCACAAGAGTTTTAGTCAGAATCCGATGTTAGGCCGTCGTCGGGGCGAAGCGCGCGAACCATCCTGGACAGGTGCTCCCCCATGTCCTCCATCTCCTCCCTTCCGAAGCCCCAGTCGCGGAGTATCTGGGTCCCCAGAGCGCCCCTGGCGACACCAAACTTCTGGAGGCTCAGTGAGCGCCTCTCGATGAAGGGCAGGACCGCGTTGCTCGACCTTAGGCGTGCGGCCATCGGTATCGACTCGACGTCGAGTGAGCCCTTTGTCTGGGTTCCCTCTGCGTGGTTGCCGAGGATCTCGCCGTGCTGGCTGATGTTGCTCCTGAAGATTGACGGGAACGGGAGGGGGATGGGGAGCGGGCAGGGCGACACTGACAGATGGGAGAACTTTGGTTTTGTGGCTCTGGCTTCGTAAGCTGAATACACGGAGCTCTTCACTTGTGATATTGATGCCCGATGCCCACCTGTGTCAACAAATTTACATGAATTAATTGTAATTTCTACACGTAGTAAATGTACAATTCAAGTATCAATGTACTAGTAGCTAATAGTAAGTGACAATAGTCAAAGAAAGAACTCAGGCAGCAATGTAGCATGGACCGCGGTAACAATTAAACGGATTCCAAAGCCTTAGGCAAACCTGCACGCAGAACTCCATGAACCACCAATGATTCAACAGAGTATGGGTCTTCTTCTTCATCACTTATTTCAGGGGTCAGTGAGTGCAGGCTTTTCATGTTCCACAGATCATTTCCATCTGCCAAAAATTAAGAGTATGCAGTTAGCGAGAAAGATTAAGTTGCCACCCATGTCGGACCAAACAGGGAACACACACCGTGTACCTTTCAAAGAAGGGGCAGGCATTGCTACGTCCAGAGCAGTAACCATGTTCTGCCTACCCTGATCAGATATTATGTGCACAAGTTCACGCATATCAATATTACCAGATGAATGTGCTATGTTTGAAGCCGGGCCAGCGTTTTGTAGTCTAAATGGTACAGTTACTGAATGTATCGCTGCTGCAGAAATTGCACTGGAGTGGAATGGTTTTGCGTCTTGTATAGAAAGGAAGGGTGACAGATAACCTGATGAAATGAAATTAAATAAAAATTATTTCCTGTGCTCATGAAATAATTCAATTTGGATAATGTGAAAAATAAATAAGTAGACATATGCTTAGTAATGTATGAGTACTCCCTCCGTTCCTACATATAAGTCTTTTTAGAGGTTTCACTAGTGGACTACATACGGATGTATATAGACATACTTTAGAGTGTAGATTCACTCATTTTGCTCCGTATGTAGTCCCTAGTAGAATCTCTAAAAAGACGTATATTTAGGAACGGAGGAAGTACTCCCTCCGTTCCTAAATATAAGACCTTTTAGGAATTCCACTATGAACTACATACGGATGTATGTAGTCATATTTTAAGATGTAGATTCATTAATTTTGCTCCATATCTAGTCCATAGTGTAATCTCTAAAAGGTCTTATATTTAGGAACGGAGGGAGTACTTTATAGTAGGATGTCATGTGTGCTGAGTTGACACATAAAATATACACAATACTTCTAAAGCCGAGTGAACAAGTTGATATTTCACAGGAAGTGTGATTAAGTGCAATGTTTTCAGCATAGGATCAAAATGCACATGGAATTCTAAGCTACTGGAAAAAGTGGGATGCAATAAAAAAATAGTGGCACGGAATATGTTCCTTCCTGTTTAGCAAATACTCCCATATGAGAATTCACACATCTAATCATACTAGAATAAAGCACAGAAACAGATGCGGCAGTCTGGATGAAAGCATACTTTGACTGAGAGAAGGCAGTCCTATTGGAACCATCAAACTGCAAAATGATGAAAGCTTTGAAAATGAAACAGCATCATGCAAAGATCTTGATATGGTCTCCCTTTGATTCCTGGATGATCCATGGGTAACTGGATCCCTCACACAATAAAGCAATACAGGTGTGTTTGTGTAGTCATCAGCAATGTTTTCCAAATAAGTTGCAGCTATGCTGGAAAACCCTCCCGAATCGTCCACAATAAACTGGATACCCTGTAGTTAATTACGGATTAATGCCAGACCTCAGCAAAATGCATAAGGGGGAAATCAAACAAAATCACACGTTGCGTTAGTAAACATCAACCATAGTATAACTACAAATAGAGTATTCACTGATAGTTTATTGGGAAGAATGTAGGACCTGAATGTGATCACATTCTTCAACAAAGAACCTTAGCTTCTCATTCATCTCCTCCATTAGAGACCATTCTGAAACTACCTCCCTTGCAGTTCCAAAGTTATCAAACTTGTCAAAGTCTGTCCATGACCCATACATTTCATACAAGCTTTGAGGATGATACTGAACCTTCGTATAATCAGTCCAAAAGTTGACATCCTTCTCTAGGCATTCAACTAAGTCCTTATCTTCTACACTTTTCTGAGAGTTGTCCCCACCATTGCTAGTGCTTGGGTTCGGCTCTTGTTCAGTCAAGCTTTGCAGAAACAGGTTCCGCCCATGAGGCTTTGCTACAGATCTTGTTACATTTCCAGACCTACAATAATTAGAATGGACTCATCAAGGTACTTTCTGAGCCTGATAAACTTTTCACAGATGGGTGCTCTCTAACTTGAGTTAATGACCGACAATATTAGCCTGTAATTACCCACTAATAGCATGATTTGTACAAAAGCACAGTTATCAGCAGCTAATACCTACGCTGAATGACACTCTATGAAAAGTGTATGCAGATACTGGTAGAAACTAGGGTTCTACCGGGTCTTGGCCGGAGGTTGTAGGGGAAGGAGGGGATCGGCCGTTGTCGCCGGCGCAGGGGCGCCGTCTCGCACGGATGGGGGCGGCGGCGCGATGGAAGAGGCGGCTAGGGTTAGGGCACCGGCTCCTAGTTGGAGCCGATCAAAATAGATTGATCTTTGCTTAATCTCAAAAGTGTTGATTACATGACTATATAGAAGTTCCCTAGGCTATAATAAACTGGGCTAAGCCCCTAATATTATTAAGATAACTGGGCCAGTTTGGCTAACTGGGCCTCTGGTCATAACATTTCTCCCCGCCTGCGCAAACAGCTCGTCCTCGAGCTGGACATCTAGAAAATGTTGGCGGAACTCCTTGAGCTGCTCCCAAGGTGCCTTCGGAGGGTTGAGCTGGTCCGAAGTATGTCGTGCATCAAGGCCTGGAATGTCGCCGGCGCATTGGAGAGACCGAAAGGCATCACCAAAAACTCGAAGTGATCATGATGGTAGCCAGAACGCAAGTCGGGCGTAGGGACTAAGCATGGCCCTGGCAGCTCTTCCCGGAGCTCCTCCATGACCGGTATAGGAAAATTAACCCTCGTCGTCGTGGCAGTGAGAGCACGGTAATCGAGACAGAAACGCCACGAGCCCTCGGGCTTGTGAACAAGGAGCACCGGTAAAAGGTCACCGTGCCGCTGCAGGAGATGAGCCAACAGGGGCGGCTCGGAGTTTGCTATGGCGATCGACAGCTGAGAGGGAACTGCTGGAGAAGTGCCACCCTCGCCCTTCCACTGCACCATGCGCCCTTGACGCCAGAAAGTCATGGTCAGTGCGTCGAAGTCCCAAGGGATGGGTCCGAGCGTTCGCAAGAAGTCGACGCCGAGGATGAAGTCGTAGTCGCCCAAGTCGATGCCGACGCACGTGATGGCGAAGGACTCATCGCCGATGAGGATGGGAACCAGCTGCGCAATTCCGTGGCAGCGGAGAGGGTCACCATTAGCCACGGTAATTCGGAGTTGCTCGCCGCCCGTCGGCTGGAGGTCCACGCGACGCATAGTAGACGCGGGCAGGAAGTTGTGTGTAGAGCTCGTGTCCAGGAGAGCTAAGAGGCGCTCCCCATTAACCGTCACTGGCAACAACATCGTTGTTTCCACTCGTATGCCGGCAAGGGCATGCAGGGAGACCACGAGAGCGGTGGCTGAAGCCGGGGCTGCCGCCTCGGCAAGCTCAGAGGGAACTGTATCCTCCGCGACATAGTCGTCTGCCTCCAAGTAGAAGAGGCGCGGGCAGATGTGGCCTGGCACGTAGGGCTCATCGCAGTTGAAACATAACCCCTGGCGACGATGCTCGTTTTGTTCGGCCGGGGTTAGCCGACGGAACGGTCGAGTTGCTGTTGTGGCGGGCGTCCCTGTCGCCGGCTGGGTGCAAACATAGCTGGCTGAGGGGGTGGGCGAGGTGCCTGACCCGGGAACGCCAGCTGCATAGCCACCGCCCGCTGCTCGAACGTGCGGGCATAGTATATGGTCGTCTGGATGTCCTGTGGTCCGTGCATCTCGACGTCCACGCGGATGTGGTCGGGGAGGCCCCCGACGAAGAGCTCGGCCCGCTGGCGAGTCGTCACGCCAGGCGCGTAACACGCCAGGGCCTGGAAGCGGTCGACGAAGTCCTGCACCGTGAAGGTGAAGGGTAGGCGGCCAAGCTCCGCCAACCGGCTTCCTTGGATCGGAGGCTCGAATCGTAGGAGGCAGAGCTCGCGGAAACGCTCCCATGGAGGCATGCCGCCCTCGTCCTGCTCGAGAGCGTAATACCACGTCTGTGCGGCGCCTCGGAGGTGATATGAAGCGAGTCAGGTGCGATCCGACACTGGCGTCCGTTGCCCCCGAAAAAACTGGTCACATTGGTTGAGCCAGCTCAGGGGGTCCTCAGTGCCGTCATAGGTGGCGAAGTCCAGTTTGGCGAAGCGCGGCGGCGTGTGGGTAGGGCCGCCCTGGCAGTACGGCTCGTCGGCGCGGAGTAGTGCAGGAGTCGGCGCCGGGTACCCATCAGGGTTGGCGAAGCTGGAGGGCACGCCGTACTGCGGGGGTGGCGCCAGTGGCGACTGGATGTGCGGTGGCGCCGAGGCCGTTGTGTACACCGGCTGTGACGACCCGGTCACCCAGGCCGGTAGAGGCGACGGCGAGGGGGAAACCGGAGCTGGTAGATCAGCACCCCCGGCGTAGAGGTAGGGCCTGACCCGGAGGTGGTTTGTGGCTGCGGCGGCAGCTGCAGGGTCGGCTGCAGCGGCCCGGCCGAGGGTGGCGGAGGCAGCTGCAGTGTTAGCTGCAGCGGCCAGGCGAGCGCGGCGGTTGCCGCCAGCTGTGGCGGCTGCCAGGGCAGCCACGACGTCCCGACGCGGTCTGGTGGTGGCGCGACCGACCGCGGCTCGTACGGGGCGGCCAGGTAGAGCCGAATACCCTGAACGGTGGTGGCCAAGTCGCGGATCGCGCCGGTCAATTCCTCCGGGGTGAGGACAGCAGGAAGCGGCGTGGCAGAAGAGGCCGACGCGGGCAGTTGTGGGGCGCCGGCCATGGTGGTCATCGGGGTGGTGGTGGTGGACGGCAACATGAGGGTTGAGGTGGGCGGCGGCGAAGACATGATCGCACCGAAGCTATCTGATACCAAACTGGTAGAAACTAGGGTTCTACCGGGTCTTGGCCGGAGGTTGTAGGGGAAGGAGGGGATCGGCCGTGGTCGCCGGCGCAGGGGCGCCGTCTCGCACAGATGGGGGTGGTGGCGCGATGGAAGAGGCGGCTAGGGTTAGGGCACCGGCTCCTAGTTGGAGCCGATCAAAATAGATTGATCTTTGCTTAATCTCAAAAATGTTGATTACATGACTATATATAAGTTCCCTAGGCTATAATAAACTGGGCTAAGCCCCTAATATTATTAAGATAACTGGGCCAGTTTGGCTAAGTGGGCCTCTGGTCATAACAGATACCATGCAGAAATTGTGAGAGCAGTTGGATAAGTGCATGCATCATCAGAATCTCTAAAATAACCATATTATGAGGGTAAGAGGCTAAGAGCAATTCAGTGCTCCTACAGGTTGCAAAAAAAAGGAATAGTATCAAGCAAACATATATACAGTGAAGGTTATATCCTGACATAGTGATATGTTCTTGCTTTGGCAATTTAAATATGCTCCCTCAGTTTGTTAGAGTACGACAAGTCATGGATAGCCAAAGTTACTTTCTGTTAGTCTGAATCTAGTGAATTTCTGGCCCAGTTGCACAAGCAATCCAAAACAACATTGACAAAACCCTCCTGTTTCCCTTTAGCTTGCATAAAAGACCACAACGACAACCAACTATGCATGAGGGGCATAGTTGGCAAACGAGGCATGGAGACAAATTCAGGAGAAGTTCAGAGTGTCACTTGCCATGTAGTGACATTGAGCTGGTCCGAGGCAGCGCTACTCAGACCTGGAGCGCCGGAAGAACTTAAAGAACCAAGAGACCCTGCAAACGGTATAATTATATGATGTAATGTACACAACCACTGACAAAATAACAGGCAATTTACACATTCACACAAAGGCATCCTGATACCGACACATGTAAAGAGAGTATTAAGCTTGTCGCACATTGCTATATTTAGAGTGAATCCAGCACAACAGCACATACAAAAATTAAGAACGGAAGTAAATTACCTCGAGAACCAATGGATACCAAACGGGGGCAGTAGGTGGAGACGCCCTGACGAAATTAAGCAGTGTGACTAAGACGAACCGATGGAAATGATGCATGGTTTAAGATAAGCTCTTGGCCTGGCTCTACCTGGAGCGTCTCGCCGGTGCGGTACAGGACGTCCATGTCGAGCGGCGCGGTCCTGAAGGCGGCGTCTGCGGCGGGGTCGTCGGCGAGCCCGAGGAGCTCATCCTGAAGAGCAGGCAAAGAGACGGGGATTGAGTGCTTGTCGTCCCGAAGAGGGTAGGGTTTAGGGTGTCGCGGAGGCAGTACCTGGAAGTTCCAGAAGTGGGAGCCGACGAAGTTGGCGAAGCCGCCGACCTGCACCGTCACCACCTCCCTCATCTCTCCCGGTGCCTCACGGGGACTGCGTGGCGGCCGTGGCCGAGCAACCAGTTTCTGTCGCCGCCGCCGGAGAGGAAGGAGATGAAGAAGCGGCTCGCTCGCGCTGTAACGATTTTAGGTAGTGGGCTGGTTGGCGGCGGCGGCGGCGGCGGCGGCGGCGGTGGGCTCGTCGGCGGGGTGAGGCGGCGGAAGGGGGTTTGGGGGGCGTGGACTGCTCGACGGGGAGCTCCACACGGTTCAGTCTGGTGCCGGGCTGAACATGGGCCCAGGGCTAGAACGTGGGCCTCTAGTACGCCATCAGCCTATCTGCTAAGGTCGAAACCATTCGGATTATATAATTCAAATTTTATAATTTATTATGTCTTTAAACAGGACATATTATATTGTAGAGTATGAAAACTGAATGAATAAATTATTAAAAACTCACAATCTACTCTAATCCAGCTAAAATTAGATTATCTCTCCCTAATAATAAAGCAATTAGGGTTTCTGGTCGTCCGTCATGGCTTTTTTGTGAAAAAGTCCCTCCGTTTTCGAGCATTCAAACCGTAGTCCCTGATTAAGTGGATATGTGGAAAAACGTTTTAGATTTGCAAGAAAGCCCCTACATCTGTAAAATTTTCAGTCGAAATCCTTTGTTTGATCTTATCCTCTTCCAGCCGCGTTGGAGCAGGAGAAGGTGAGTGGTAGATCGCGTCCGCCCCTCCCCGCAGATCCGGCGGCGACGGCGAAGGATGAGAAGGCGGTCGTCGTGCACGCGCGGGAGGATGGAAGACACCTTGCCGGGGCGCGTGCTCGGGTGAGGGGTGACGTGCTTGTCGGCGGCGGAGACGGCTACGGCCGTGCTGGAGGATGAGAAGGCGGTCGCTGTCTCGCACGGGAGGATGGAGGACGCCTCGTCAGGGCGCGTGCTCGGGTGATGAAGACTGCTGCGTTGATTGCTTTGGCGACTGCTTGTCCGCGCCTGTACCATGTGCTTGTGCAAGAGACACCGGGGATGAATATGCATACACACCGGGGAGGAGGAGGAGGGGGAGGGGAGGGAGGGAGGAGGAGGCCATTCTCGCATCAGCGAGGGGAGGAGGAGGAGGGGGAGGGGAGGGAGGGAGGAGGAGGAGGGGGCAACCCGTTGCCGGGCAACCCGGACAACCTCACCGCCGCCGCGCTCGAGGAGGCCGCGGGAAGCACGCAGAGCCACGTCGTTGTCGGCCGCCACGGGATTCGGATCCGCCCCTGGCCGCACCCCGACCCCGTCGAGGTCATGCGGGCGCACCGGATCGTGGAGCGCGTGCAAGAGGAGCAGCACTGCTGGTACGGTGTCAGGAAGCCGCGCCAGGTGCTCGTCGTCACCCCGATCGACTCGCGCGCCTTCTAGGCGCTCCACCTCACCAGCCTCCTCCACTCGCTCTGCAACGTGCCGTACCCGCTCACCTGGATCGTCCTCGAGGCCGCCCGCGTCACCAACGCCACCGCGGCCCTCCTCGCGGGCTCCCCTGTGCGTGTGCGAGATGGGCCAAGCCGGCACACACGGCAAAGGGCGACCGAGGTTGCGGCTCTGACGCGGGAGCCGTGGAGCTGGAGGCGGAGCTGCGGCAGCTCGTAATGGACGGCCGCGTCAACAACGTCAGCCATGACGAGTTCCATCGTATTCATTGCTACCTCAGGTTTGTTGCTTGCTTGCCATTGGGTCTAATCGGCTCCGATTTGGTTGCTTGGTTCGAGGGTTCCACTCTGTGTGCACCGTCTGACATTTGTTTGGATTTTGGATCTGCAACATTAGGAGGATGGTCTGGATTAGTTCCGTTTCTTGGAGTATGACAAGCTGATGGTGATCCTCACACTGACAAAATAACGAAACATTTAATGAATGTGGTTTTCAAAGATAAGTTCGCCTACTCTGTTTGTGTCTTAAAAAAAGACCACCCTGTTTCACAAATTGTTTTGTAACCTGTGAATGTGGTTTAGGATATCTATTTACCTGGTATAAGTGTGAAAATTGGAGTGTAGCTGCCATTATACTCCAAGTTAGTCTACTGAAATCTGACCATGGATAGACATGGCTTTTATCTTGAGCTGCTTCAGCATACTACTATGATCAAGGTGGAAAATCCAGTGCTTATTGATCAAACAAGACGACCTATAATAAGTGTGCACCTTGAGAGTTCCATAATGTAAGAACTGGGATTCAGTTTTGATGAACTGTTGTTTTGATGAACTTGAGCACAAGTATTATACATTACTACATTGTTGAGTTTTTCTACTGCAACTAGGTTTGTTCAAGAAATCCCTGCAAAAAAAACGCTTCTGTGAGAGAAAATAGATTACATGCTCCTGATGCACATTTATATAATATGCTTTCTTAGTTCCTAGATTCTTGTGGATGCTTTGTTGGGAAAACAGAGTGTATTGCTTTTACCATATATGCATGTCTAATGTTGGCACAGATAAGTAACTCAAATTTACAAGTACTCCCTCCGGTCCTTTTTACTCCGCATATTAGATTTCGGTCAAGTCAAACTTCATAAAGTTTGACCAAATTTATATTAAAAAATATCAATATCTACAATACCAAATATATACATTATGAAACTACATTTCGTAAAGAATCTAACAATATTATTTGGCATGGTGAATGTTCATAATTTTTTCTATAAGTTTGGTCAAAGTAGAGATACTTTGACTTCGGACAAAACTTATATGCAGACTAAAAAGGGCCGGAGGGAGTACTTCTCGGCGGACTGAAGTTTGTATTTACCGTTAAAAAGATTTTCTTAGTTTATAACTACATTGACATATTTTACACGGATCTTCATCCAGTGATGAAGATGGACCGTGAACAGAAAATGATTTAGTCAAAGCATCTGAAACTGAGCTACATAATTTTGACTTGTGACATCGAGGAAGGAGATTATTATGTGTATGTAAAAGATGAAGTCTGCTATGTGAATGGCGATGAAGGGTCTGATTATGAATTTGATGAAAGTGACTTGAATCAGCAGCTGGATGATAAATTTGACAATTTAGATTGGGGATACTCTGACAGCAAGGTGCGACGTTGCTTCCCCTTAATGGCAGGGCGGTAGTGGCAACCCTGCTATCTCCATTGGTTATGCTCCTCCATGTGGCAAGCGTGATGGCCTCGTGGTGATTCTTTTTATCTCATAACCGCTGCACCCAAAATTTCTGCTTCTGGATTGTTCCGTCGTTTTCTCGGTTGACTGGATTTTCTATGTTGTCAAGCGTCATTCTTTGTGTGCATATGTCTTTGATTCTTAGGTATGCTCGTAGTCCCACTGTGTCTTCCACTCGCTGTTTCAGTTACAACTGATTTTTGTCATTTCTTGGTCTTGGTAGTTGACACCAGGGTACTGGCCCTTAATTTTGAGAGGACTAAGGAATTGCCTTATTAATTGTTAACATGGAACTTTTTAGCAAAATAATCGATGGTTTGACTTCTTTGACAAAATTTTGGTTCAGCAACAGATTTCAAAAGAACAAAACGATCCTTTGAAGTTCACGCTTTGACCAACGTTTGGAGATGGCAAAAGCAAGAAACCTTCCAGAAATTCGTTGTTGAAGTAAGTAGCAAATGTGCAATCTAATCTGTACATTTAATTTCTTACCATTGTTGTGTGTAATAGGGCTTTAGACTGTAGCACTTGTTGGTCCTGTTATTCCACGACAAAGACTCATCTATTTGATACACTTTGATTTTATTAGGTAAGCTAGGACTTGGAAGTAGTCGACTAAGAATGCATAAGCCATTATTCATAGAAATTTGGATATTTGGATTTCTATGATTTATGCATTATATTCTGTGGGAACAAAAACTACAATTCTTCCCATGAATCCGTTAATATGGTTTTTTGTTTATTGCAACTAACATTTTCAACTATAGTAATAGACGAGAACATGAGTGCATGTTTGTCTGGCAGATAATTAACCTCACTTCCTTACATCCTCCAAATTCAAAAACAAAACGTGGATGTGATAATAGTGGTGGCAGAAACATTCTTAACTTATATATCCTATCTCATGAGCCATGCATATTTGAGATTTTATTTTCCTTTTAGTATCTTAGTAGTGTAGTCATTACGTACAAAGATTAACATATGTAGTTTACTATGATTGAACTGCACCCCTGTTTTAATTTGTCTTTGTTGAATGTTACATATAGCTTGTCTTTGTTGAAGGTTACATATGTAGTAACTCCTACTAAGCTAAATCAGACACGAGAGAACTTTGTGGTGACATAAACACTATCTAAGGAAGGTACGATGCAAGCTCACATGTTTTTTTTGATTTTATTTGTAGCTACCTCTTGGTTATTAACTTATGACGCAAATGCTTACTTTGCTACTAAGTTAGCCGTGTTGCTGACCATTCCATTAACATCGACACTGGCATGGTGGCCCTCGAGGAAGGCACGGGCGTGTCAGACCAGTTGCAGAAGCATTGGACCAACGCTGACATGGGGCTTGCGGCGTCCAGTGGATTTGATGCACAAGCTGTTCCTGGATCCCAAGGCCATCATGGACGGCCAGGGCAAAGATGCACATAAGAAGGTATGACTCACATCTCTTTGTAGGTTGTATCATTTTGTTGTGTTGATGTGGTGATGTTATGGGGGCGTCCCATTTTCTGAATTTGGATCGTGGTGCAGGTCTTGGCAGCACCCAATATATGGCAGGCTGAACGGCGTGTTGGCATCTCCAAATCCTCAGGCGGTTGCCGCAGGGCAGTGGGCAACTTAGGCACATCTATTACTTTGTAACCTATCGTGTTTTTACAGATATGTAATGCTACTACAATTGCTAATATAATGGAGGCAACGCTTATTTTGCCAGTTCTAACAAAATTGCTAGTTAATCGAGTATAATGTCCTACTAGAATGTTTAAAAAATGAACTATAGTTATTCTAGCAGAATCAATACGTTTTTTTTGCACGCATGTGACCTATATACTTATGGTATGAATATCTCATTTATCATAAGGATAATTTTGGTCTTGTACTACTACTGGAGTGATCAAAATACCTGCTCTTCATGCTTAAGTATTACTCATGCTTAATTTTCTTGTTATTCCTGAAAGTCATTGTTCTTCACGCATAACTATTATATTATTGTTGTTATAGGATATCCTAATCAGGAGCAAATCAAATTAGTGACTACTATGCCATTTCCATTTTGTTAGTTGCAATCTCCTATCCTGTGAAGGAACTTGTAATGGATTTGTTAAAGAACGCTTTTGTCAAGAAGCAACAACATGCTCGTGTCAGTTTTTTTACTGTACTCCATTGCCATGTTATGTCCATTTCCGCGCGGTAGGGGACGGATCCATATCCGGGGATGGCGTGCAGGTGATCTATGAGGCGCGGGAGGAGGTCCGGTGGCGGGGCTTGAACTCCAAGTTCATGGCCGCGGCGTTCCTCACTGGATCCAGGAGCGGTCGTGGGTGACGTTGTGGAGGAGGCGGTGGCGGTGGCAAACTCGCACCGGACGGCGGCCCGAACGACGCAGCGCGACCAGGCGGAGGAGCTTGCGCCGGTGGGGAGGCAGAGGCGGACGGCGGCCACGGACTCGGGAGTGGTCGCGGGCGCCGCGTAGGAGGCGGTGGCGATACAAAAGGACCAGCCAACCCGCTTGACCTTAGCTACATGGATCGATGCATCGAGCTACTTCTCCATGTCGATCTGCATGTCACGCGCAGAAACCGTGCGTTCAAGCACTGCTGGGGGTTACTTCAGGAAAACGTCGGTGAGCACGGTCTTGGACTGCAGCGATGCCTTGAGGATCTCCAGACCCTGCAAATTTTAGAGGAAATGCAACGCGACGGTTGATTTTGATCGATGTTGATGGTTAACAAAGGCAGGTGGAATGAAAGAGAGAGCTGGTGATGGGATTCGTAATCACCTGGTCATAACCAAGCTGCACGGTCTTCTCCTGGAGCGCGGCGAGGTCCCTGACGGCGAGTGTGTTGAGCAGGGTGATGCTGGAGATGGAGGACATGGGCGTCACGGTGAGGTCGTCCATCACCGTGTATGTCACGATGCCCTGCACGAACCCCTTCCCGCTCTCGCCGGCCGTCGGATCCGGCCGACGGCACGACCGTGAAGGGCGTGGTCATCTGGTTGCTACATGATGAATAGTGGGTGCCACAACTGTCTGTCATGTAAGTCCGGCAGTTGCTGCTCCTACCGCTAGGGGCACCAAATAAGCTACCGCCATTGTAGTAGTTGCACTGCATGCTGCATCTGTAGAACGTCTTCGCTATGGGGATGGTGGCGCCGGGAAGCCCAGGAGGGAGCTCTTGCTGCTGGCCGTCGGCGAGAGGACAGAGGGGTGGAGCAGCGCGTCCTTGGAGGCGCCGGGCTGGACGTAGGTGCCGTCGAGCCTCTCCACGCTGCCGTAGAGGCTGCCGACGCAGCCGACCATGGCGTCGTTCCCGAGCAGCTTGACGGCGGTGCCGACGGGCAGCGCGAGGAGGGAGAAGAGGAAGTCCACCACGACCTTGCTCGCCTCCGCGAACAGCACGCGCCGGGCCTTGGTTTCGATGAGGAGCTTCATGCTCAGCGCCGTGGTGGTTGCGGCGGCCGCCATCTCGGAGGTCGGCGGGCGGCGGCGGCTCGCTCTTCCCTCAGTCACTTGTGTTGTGTGGTGGGCCGGCGGCGAGGACGGAGGAGAAATGAATGTGCTCGAGTGCTTGACACCGAGCGAGCTGTTGAGTATTTGAGGCGCCGGCTCGCGGATTGGATTGAGGTGACGGACGGTACGGGCAGGGCGACGGAGAGAGAGAAGGTGCAGGGGCATGGCGTGTGCGGAGAGCAAAATGATATGTGTTGGCAGGTGAGTGTGACCGCCGTGACAAAACAACGAGCGATTGGCCGACCAGATATCTGAGCGCACGGCAGTCGATTCTAGTAAAATACTTAATTTTAATAACATCTCCCCTCCTTTACCCTTGCAGGATATGGTTTTGAAGGTTTGCTTAACACCCTCCCCTTCTTTACTTTTTTGTAGCGGGCATTTGTACTAGTAGATTGCTAATGACGTATTATTCTTGTAAAGTTGAAGATAATTACATTTTTATCATCGTCATCCTCTTCTTTAAAAAAAACAGAGGACATATAGATCATTATGCAATGTAAAACCTGGATTACAGTTTATATAATCTGACTTCAAATATGCTCACCTAGATTATATTATCTCCGTCGTTCCGCCGCCACAACGCTTCCGAGATCGGGAGCGTCAGGCGACTTCTTCCCGACACCCTGCCGGAGGGAGGATTGACCTCCGGGAGCTTCTCCACCGCCATGGATGCTTCCCGGACCTGCCGTGAGTAGTCCTCCTTGGACCATGGGTCCATGACCAGTAGCTATGTGATGTCTTATCTCCAATCTTGTGCTTCAATGGTTAGTCATTGTGAGCTGCCCTACATGATCAAGGCATCTATGTAATTCTCTTGCTATTGCTATGCTCCGTTTGTTGAGATCCGATGAATTATGAGATTATGTTCAGATTGTTATGAGTTATATATTTGATTATCCTTTTATATTATGTTCCTTAGTGATTCATGCATGCTCTCCGTTGCTATTTATTGCTTTGGCCGAGTAGTAGATTGTAACTCCAAGAGGGAGCGTTATGCATGATTGTGGGTTCATGCCCCTCGATGTATAGCTTGAGTGACAGAAACATGAGACTAGGGGATGTGCTCTTGCCACCAGGGAGAAAACAACGGTGCTTGTGGCCACGGTTGCAAGGATTGTTTACCTTAGCATAGTTCGTTAATGCAGTTCTTCGTTGCTTTCAATTTACACTTTCAGTGGGGCTCGCAACTTAATACAGGCGAGATGTTCTGGATAGATATCTTAAGGTGGATGATTAGTAAGTAGATGCTGATAAATAAACGGTCTACTTGTCTTGGCGTACTGCCCATTACTATTGAACCTCTAAATATCAAGTAGCATAATTAGCATTGCGGTGCGTTCATAATTCTGTCAATTGCCCAACTGTAGTTTGTTTACCCAAGCATAGTTGTTTATCGTCTTTTGGGAGAGAGACATCACTAGTGAACATCATGTGACTCCGGTCCATATCACCATCATTATTTACACCTCCATCATTTATCGCTTTCATTTACTTTTCCATTGCAATTACTGTTACTTTTCCCGCTTGTGTTTTGATCCTTTGCAAACTACAAGGCTGGAGAGATTGACAACCTCTTTGTAGTCGGTGGGAGCAAAGTTATTTGTGGGTGTGCAGGTCCACGTCTTCTGCTAGCGCTAGGGTGGAAGACACCTACTTGTTGATCCTAGGAGTCCTCCTGGTTCGATAAACCTTACAGTCTCCGAGTAAGGGAAAACTTGCTGCTGACTACATCTCAACCTTCCATTTGGGGTAACCAACAAGGTGCGAGAAGTATATACATCGTCTCGGCATCAAGCAAAGTTTTCTCGCGCCATTGCCGGCGACTCCAGTCTTCAAGACAGGGAAGTTGCACGATATCCTTTACCTTTGCTTTTTAGTCTTGTTAGTTTGCTTTCTAGTTTTTGCCTTAGAGTCTTACACCAAAAAACCACAAAAAAATTAGTTAATTTGCTTTTAGTTGTCAAGCATGTTAGAATTTGGTGCTTTGAGGGAATCTGAGGTCCTAGATTTCCATCAAAGGATTGGAGAAGATGTGAAGAAAGCTTGGGATAGAATTTCTGAAGCACATAAAAGAATTATGCCTTGGATCCCTATCAAAATTGTGCTAAGAAATTTTTATCATGGTATTTTTAGGTGGTGTCAACACTCTCTTGATATTAAAGCTGAAAGAAAAAAATTTAGAGTGTGATGAGGCTAGAGCTCTTGATATTATACATGGTCTACCCAATTACTTTGTTTATGATCATGGATTTGACACTTGATGGGGTTATAGTCCCAGGGTAGGGTCATAGGCCTGCCCTATAGGTCCTACCCAAGGACTACCCTTCATAGAGGACAAGGCCCTTAGACAGTTCCGACTGAACTAAGGACTCCTCCATCATCCAGTCGGCGACGAGCACTCGGAGCATATTTAACGTACCGACTGGAATCCACTGTGTACATCATAACCTCCCAGGAGGGCAACGGTCATACGTTTTCATACACCATTATTAGCATTTAAGGCTTACGTTACCTGTAACGTAGGCATTTATTCGCCACTATTCCACCCTTGTCCACCGGGCCATTATGAAGGGCAGCGCACTCTATATAAGCCGCCCTTCCCCACTGGTGCAAGGGTTGGCACTTGCTGTAATCCTATAATCCACTCGACACTAAGCTCCCAAGAGCACTGAGACGTAGGGCTTTTACCTCCACCGTAGAGGGGCCTGAACTCATACATCCTCGCCGTAGCTAAGGCTCTGCCCATCCTTTCGTACCCCATACATCTACTGTCAGACTTATACCCACGACAGTTGGCGCCCACCGTGGGGCAGGCGTCTAAGCGACTTCCGGCGAGTTTGCGATTTCATACTTTCGCCATGTCGTCCGGTGGAGATCTGTGCATGGGTCGTCAGATCCTTTTCGGTGCCCTCTCCTTCATCGCCGATGATTCGGCATGGCTTCGGGATGCGCCCCTCGTCGTCGAGGCGCTTCCCAGTCGCGGGGCTACGCACTTCCGTGCCAGTTCCCGCGATGTTCTTCTTCTCCAGCCATCGACCCCGGTGTCGATCTTCGCCCCCGTCACGCGCCGCAACAAGCGATCCCGTCGTCCGCGGCTCCAGAGTTGGGTGCGACACGCCCAGGCGTGACAGAGCGCATCCTCTCAAGTGGCGGTGCTCGAATCGGTTGTGGTCCCGCCGCCATCCCAGTGCTTGGACTCAGTTCCGACTGAGCTATCTTCCGAGTACCCGGGTCGCGGGCCTACAACCGAAGTTCTCATGGCCGATTCCCATGAAAGTCCCCTCCGGACTGGTCGAAACGAGCATGAGGTCGGAGAATCATCCGGCGCTCGTCGTCAACATCATCGTTCTGCCAGTCGACGCACTCGCCAGAGCAACGTCAAGGTGTTCCGCACACCCATCCTCAACCTGGCTGCGGCTGCCAGGATAGCCGATTCTCTCCAGCCGACTGATTCGGAGGCTGGTAGAGGGATCGAGCAGATCCGTTCCGTGTTGCATACGGCGCAATAGCAAAATTCGGCGGTCTCCGAGTCGCACAACAGGATCCACAACAGTTCTGTTCACGCGAACACGCATCGGTCGGTTTTCAGTCCCGACTCTCATCAGCGGCACAGAAGAGGCAACCGTTCCAGGGACCCGAGTCGGAATCTGCTTCCCATCCGGTCTCATCCAGAAGATCGTCGCCGTTCGCATACTCCTCCGTGGGGTGGGCCTTACGGGCCCCGGCATCACGATCATCGTCGTTCGGTCGGTGACGCGCATGATCCAAGGCCTGATCCAAGAGGGTACATCACCCAGAAGAAGGTCGACAGAAGTCGAGCCCACCGTGATGGTCACGACAGAGACCGTTCGAGTGGAAGCAGGACCGTTGTTTCTGGCCTCGAGTGCTTCAGTCGGGCCATCCGCTCAGCTGACATCCTTCCCAACTTCCAATTGGCGACGGGAATCAGCAAGTTCACAGGAGAGTCCAAGCCAGAAACTTGGTTGGACGACTACAGAGTGGCGGTCCAGATCGGTGGCGGAGATGACCATGTCGCCATGAAACATCTCCCCCTGATGCTCGACGGCTCGGCACGAGCTTGGCTAAACCAGTTAGCTCCGTCAAGCATCTACAGCTGGGGAGACCTGTCCCGAGTCCTCATCAGGACCTTCGAGGGTACGTGCAAACGCCCTGCTGGTCTCGTAGAGCTCCAGCATTGTGTCCAGAAGCAGAACGAGCCCTTGCGCGATTTCATCCAGCGCTGGACGACCCTCTACCACACGGTGGAGAACGTCACAGAGCATCAAGCAGTCTGCGCCTTCAAGGCAGGCGTGCGGTACAGAGTTCTGTACCTGAAGTTCGGTCGGACAGGCGACATCTCCATGAGCAAGATGATGGAGATAGCCGCACGCTATGCAAATGGCGAAGAAGAGGACCGCATACGTAGCGGCAAGCATAAGTCAGTCGCCGATGGAGATGGTAACATCAATCGGAAGCAGAAGCACAAAGGTCAATCCACTCCGCAGGCAGAGGCAACAGCCATTACAAATGCCAAGTTCAAAGGCAAGGGGAAATCTCAGTACACCCCCAAGAAGAGGCAGTCGGGAAATTCCATCCTGGATCAACCGTGTCCAATCCACACGAAGATGGATGAAGAAGGCAATGCCATATTCCCGAAGCATACCACTCGGCAGTGTCGCCTCCCGATCCAAGGATTCGGCGAAGGGCAGCCGAGTGAGAAGGACACCGAGCAGGATGATGAGGACAAGGAGGATCCGTTCCCCCAAGTCCATGAAACGTTGATGATTTTTGCTGATGTGGAAAGAAAAATTCGACTGAAGCTGGTCAACAGGGAGGTGAACATGGCAACCCCATCCACTCCCACATTCCTCAAGTGGTCACAGACTGCGATCACCTTCGATCAGTCAAACCACCCAGCACACGTACCCACCCCAGGGAGGCAAGCTCTGGCCGTCGACCCGGTGGTGGAAGGAGTCAAGCTGCGCAAAGTCCTCATGGACGGCGGTAGCGGCTTGAACATCATGTACGCAGATACTCTCAAGGGAATGGGTATTCCGATGTCCAAACTTAGCGAGAGCAGTATGGAGTTCCACGGAGTCGTCCCAGGAAGAAAGGCCAAATCACTCGGCTAGATCGCGTTGGATGTCGTCTTCGGCTCTGACAAGAACTTCCGCAAGGAGAAGCTGACATTCAAGGTGGTGGACTTCCAGAGTGCATACCATGCGATTCTGGGCCGCCCGACATATGCGCGTTTCATGGCCCGTCCATGTTACGTCTATTTGAAGCTCAAGATGCCAGGCCCCAAAGGTGTGATTACGATCACAGGCAATTGGCAGCGGGCCGAGGAGTGTCTGCAGCAGGGGTCGAGGATTGCCGATCAGCAGATGGCTATTCTCGAGCTGGATGAGTACAAGAAGACCGCGGACCCCGCTGACTTGATGCGTTCAAAGAAGCCAGCTTCCGAGTCCGCATTCTAGTCGGCGGGAGACATGAAGAAAGTCAGCATCCACCCGACGGACGACGCCGCTGCCCCGACAAACATCTCCACCACCCTTGATCCAAAATAGGAAGCCGAGCTCATCCAATTCCTCCGTGAGAACTGGGATATTTTTGCATGGAAGCCTGCTGACATGCCAGGTGTACCCAGGGAGTTGGCTGAGCACCGACTGCATGTGGATCCTTCTGCTCGGCCCGTCCGAGAATGCCTGCGTCGGTCCGCCGCGCACAAGAGGAAGGCAATCGGAGAGGAGGTGGCTAAAGTTTTGGCAGCCAACTTCATTCGCGAGGTACACCACTCCGAGTGGCTCGCTAATGTTGTCATGGTGCCTAAGAAGGACAAGTCTCTCCGTATGTGCATCGATTTCAAGCATCTCAATAAGGTCTGTCCGAAAGATCACTTCCCGCTCCCCCGCATTGATCAAATTGTTGATTCGACTGCGGGTTGCGAGCGTTTATCCTTCCTTGATGCCTATTCGGGCTATCATCAGATCCGTTTGTATGGTCTGGATGAATTAAAAACAGCCTTCATCACCCCATTCGGGTGTTTCTGTTACATCACTATGCCATTCGGTTTGAAGAATGCAAGAGCAACTTTTATGCGCATGATCCAAAAATGCCTCCTTGACCAAATCGGTCGAAATGTGGAGGCATATATGGACGATATCATAGTCAAGTCACGCAAAGGTTCCGACCTGCTGACTAACTTGGCAGAAACATTCGCCAACCTACGTAGGTACGATATCAAGCTCAATCCAGCCAAGTGTTCATTCGGTGTTCCCAGCGGGAAGTTACTCGGTTTCTTCGTATCCGAACGAGGGATTGATGTCAACCCCGAAAAGATCGGGACCATTGTCCGAATGGAGCGGCCGGTAAGAATACATGATGTTCAAAGGCTCACAGGTTGCCTAGCGGCTTTGAGAAGGTTTATTGCTCGACTTGGCGAGAAGGCGTTACCTCTGTACCGACTCATGAGGAAGTCAGATACCTTCGAGTGGACAGACGAAGCCCAAATTGCATTCGACGACCTCAAAGCCCTGCTTTCCACCCAGCCGGTTCTTACTGCCCCGCTCAGTAAAAAACCCCTTCTTCTGTACATCGCGGCTACAAATCAAGTCGTCAGCACCGTTCTGACAGTCGAGCGCGAAGAAGA
The DNA here is from genome assembly GCF_904849725.1 of Hordeum vulgare subsp. vulgare. Lineage (NCBI taxonomy): Eukaryota > Viridiplantae > Streptophyta > Magnoliopsida > Poales > Poaceae > Hordeum > Hordeum vulgare. The sequence goes on from NC_058522.1 coordinate 66,206,444, forward strand.
AGGCAAAGGGTACAAGGTTCAGTGGCAGTATATTATGTCTCCTAAGTCCTGACTCCTTCCAAGCAGAGGTATCCCCATTATCAGAAGCTTATTTATGGGATCTACATGACTGCAAAGAAGGTGGCTCATTATTTCCAAGACCACTCGGTGTCTGTCATATCTGATGCTCCGTTGTCGGAAATTCTCCACAATCGGGACGCATCAGGCCGAGTGGCAAAGTGGGCAATGGAGATGCTATACTGCGACATCAAGTTCGAAGCCAAGAAAGCTATAAAGTCTCAAGATCTGGCTGACTTCATAGCAGAATGGGTTGAACAACAGCAACCGACTCACATCTACTCGGCTCACTGGACCATGTTCTTCGATGGGTCCAAGATGTTGAATGGCTCCGGCGCCGGCGTAGTGATCATATCCCCAAAAGGTGATAAACTCAAGTATGTGTTGCAGATCCATTTTGATTCTTCCAACAATGAAGCAGAGTACGAAGCTCTCCTTTACGGGTTGCGCATGTCCATCACACTCGGCGTCCGTCGCCTGATGGTCTATGGCGACTCAGATCTGGTGGTTAATCAAGTGATGAAGGAATGGGATGTAAGGAACTCCACCATGACTGCATACTGCAACGCAGTAAGGAAGCTTGAGAATAAGTTCGAAGGTCTGGAACTTCACCATGTTCCCTGACTGAAAAACCAAGCAGCAGATGAATTGGCAAAACTTGGATCCACTCGGAGACCGGTCCCGAGTGATGTCTGCCTCGAGCACCTACACCTCCCCTCGGTGAAGGAAGATCCTTTTACAGAGGAGCCAGTACAACCGAAGTGCTCAACAGATCCGACTGAAGTCGAGGTCCCCGCTGTGGTTGATTTGATCAAGGAGATTCTCGCTGTCATCCCCGAGTGGACTGCGCCGTTCATTGCGTACATCATGAGGTAAGAATTACCAGAAGACGAAGTCCAAGCTAGGCAGATCGTTCGCAGGTCTAAGTCCTTCACCGTCATTGATGGCCAGTTATACAGGAAAAGTGTTTCGGGCGTCCTTCAGCGGTGTATCTCTCCTGAGGAGGGACAGTTAATCTTGGAAGAAATCCACTCGGGAACCTGCGGCCATCATGCTTCCTCAAGGGCAATCGTCGCCAAAGCATTCAGAGCTGGTTTCTTCTGGTTGCAGGCCAATGAAATGGCAAAAGATATGGTCGACCGTTGTGAAGGCCGTCAGTTCTATTCAAACAAGTCCCACAAGCCAACGTCTGTGCTGAAGACAATTCCTCTTGTTTGGCCATTCGCCGTGTGGGGATTAGATACAGTCGGACCATTTAGAACAGGCCAAGGAGGATTCACCCATCTGCTGGTAGGAGTCGACAAGTTTACCAAGTGGACTGAAGCCAAGCCCATCAAGAAGCTTGATGCCCTTACGACCATCAAATTTATCAGAGACAACATCGCCAGATACGGGGTTCCGCACAGCATAATCACCGACAATGGCACAAACTTTGACTCGGACAGGTTCAAAGGTTTTTGCACAGGCCAAGGTATCCGAGTAGATTTTGCATCCGTGGCGCACCCCCAAACAAACGGGCAAGCAGAGCGGGAGAATGGACTTATTCTTCAAGGGTTGAAGCCTCGACTCCTGCGAGAAGTTGGACATGCCGCCAGCGCATGGGTCACCGAGCTGCCTTCGGTGCTGTGGGGCCTCCGCACAACTCCGAATAGATCTACAGGGCAATCCCCGTTCTTCCTCGTTTATGGAGCAGAGGCAGTCCTTCCGAGTGACTTGCTTCACAACTCTCCACGAGTCGAACTCTTCTCCGAAGCCGAAGCAGAGCAAGCCAGGCAAGATGGAGTGGATCTTCTAGAAGAAGAGCGTGAGATGGCACTGATTCGTTCAACAATTTATCAACAAGATATGCGGCGATTTCACGCGTGGCACGTCAGGAGCCGTACATTCCAAGCAGGCGACCTGGTGATCCGAGTGGATCAGCAGAGACCACACAAGTTGGCTCCCGCCTGGGAAGGACCCTTCATCATCTCTAAGGTGTTGAACAACGAAACATATCGACTCTACAATCTCGACAGGGAAACGGACGAGCCGCGAGCATGGAATGGAGATCTCCTGAAGCGCTTCTACACATAACCGCCGACGGAGACAATGTAAAGAACAAGTATCATTGAAGTAATACAAAACAGATTGATTTCTTGCCGATTCAAAATTGTTCCGCGTTTGCAGACTCCGGTCTTAAAAAAAACTAACTCCGAGTGTGCACTAAAAGTCACACTCGGGGACTTAGCTGCGACCCAGAGTCGCCTAAGTACAAACTCGCTCCGGGGTGTGCGCTAAAAGTCACACTCGGGGACTTAGCTGCGACCCAGAGTCGCCTAAGTACAAACTCGCTCCGAGTGTGCACTAAAAGTCACACTCGGAGACTTAGCTGCGACCTAGAGTCGCCTAAGTAAAACCCGCTCCGAGTGCGCACTAAAAGTCACACTCAGAGACTTAGCTACGACCCAGAGTCGCCTAAGTAAAAAGCTTCCTCCGAGTGTATACTCGAGATACACTCGGAGGCTTAGCAGACCCTCATTGAGACTCATGTGGATGTGAGGACAACTGACAACTACATGAGTAAAAACTCACTCCAAGTGTGCACGAAAAGTCACACTCGGGGACTTAGCTGCGACTCAGAGTCGCCTAAGTAAAAAGCTTCCTCCGAGTGTATACTCGAGATACACTCGGAGGCTTAGCACACCCTCATTGAGGCTCATGTGGATGTGAAGACAACTGACAACTACATGAGTAACAACTCGCTCCGAGTGCGCACTAACAGTCACACTCGGGGACTTAGCCGCGACCCAGAGTCGCCTAAGTAACAACTCGCTCCGAGTGCGCACTAACAGTCACACTCGGAGACTTAGCCGCGACCCAGAGTCGCCTAAGTAAAAGCTCGCTCCGAGTGCACACTCGGAGGCTTAGCACACCCTCATTGAGGCTCATGTGGATGTGAAGACAACTGACAACTACATGCTCCGCATGTTTGCCGTTGGCTTCACCAAGAGACGCCAAACAAAAACCACGAGCCAAAATCGTGTCAAAAAAAACTCAGCGAAAGAAGAGCAAAAGATCCGATTTGAATTCAAAGTTGGATCTACGATCAGTCGACTCGGTGTGAATCAAGTTTATCCACACCGAACCACGAATGTGATGGCCAACAGCAGTGGCCAAAGTTTAATACAGATACCACTCGACATACCGAGGTAAATGTGCGTTCACCATAAAGTTTTTTCAAGCCTCGCCGGGACTGGCAGGCTCCACAAAGGTGTCGAGGTCGATTCCGTCTGCAATGTGAGTGGCTGTGTTGAGGAAGGTCTCCATGAAATCTTCGAATCGAAGCTTTTTGGTGTTGGCGACCTGCAACGTCTTCAGCTTTTCTTCGCGGGCTTCCTTGCAGTACACTCGGGCCAGAGATAGCGCCACGTCCGCACCACAACGAGCGGCAGACTTCTTCCATGCCTGCACTCTCCTTGGGACATCCTCCAGCCGACTCATCAACCCATCTATTTCTTTCCGGGAGTCGTCTTCAGGCCACAACTCCTTGTCGATCCGGACGACAACTTTTTTGAGGCGGACAATGAAAGGGCCCACCATGTTAAGGCGAGAATGCGCTCGGAGCATGTCCCGGTTAGCTTCATCGTCGAGTGGAACATTCGGAACAAGCGACCGCTCAATTTCGGCTGCTTCAACCTCAACGTCCCGACAGAAGTCTGCAAAGAAAAGACAAGCAGAAAGTAAGTGCGGAGTGAACTCTAAAGTCAAGAAGCACTCGGCAAGAACTTACCACCAAGCAGTGCGACCATCTTCCTCGCCCAGTCGCTGACGTAGTTCTCCTGCGCCATGCACCGAGTGTTCATCACCTTCAGCTGGCCCATCCATTCAGATCTCTCCCTCTTCATTTTTTCAACTTCGGCTAGCAATGCCTTGTTGGTCTCCCGAGACTCCTCCAAAGATTTATCTCGGTCAGCAAGAGCCTCCTTCACGCGAGCCAGGTCATTCACAACCACCTCCAAGTCCGCAGCAAGTTGAGTCTTCTCAGCCTTCAGAGCATTGTATGCAGATCCCATTTCGCAAGTCTTCTTCCAAAGAGACACAAAGGGAGGATTAGCCATATTCAACAAGGAAAAGTCTCGAAAGATACGACAAAACAGTCAAAGATCAAAATTCTTCAGACCCCTGCCGTTGCAAGCAATCGACAGCGGTCTCGGGGACTACACCCAGTGGGTTCACTGAGAGCGACCCCACTGGTATGAAGCTCGAACAGGTCGGCCCTATCGAGCTCCATAGCAAACAAACAACACTATGAGATTACTATTACTCGACCCGAGTAACACTACTCTCGGGGACTACACCTAGTGGGTGCACTCGGAGTGCCCCCACTGGTACCATTCGGGCAGATCAGCTCTTATCTGTTCAGATTACAGAAAATACATATAATGACAACTGCCGGTGCAAGCACTCGGCAGAAGTCTCGGGGACTACACCCACTGGGTTCACTCGGAGTGAACCCACTTCAAAATCATCCTAATGTATCCGAGTATATCGCTGAAACCCCCAGTGGGTACCAAGAGGAATGTAAACACTTACTAGCGCACTTACTCGGATGTCATCCTGAAGCTCCAAGCTCTTCTTATACAGAGACGCGATGGAGTCATACGCTCCCTTGGCGTCACCCACCATCAGCTCCACCTGCACCATGGCGTCCTTGGCGGCCCCACCTGGTCTTCCGGCAGGCGTCGGGCGTCATATTGAACAACTGACGGACCCGGCGCGGCAGAAGACTCCCTGGGCATCCCGAGCTCCGCTCCAGTCGGTTCCGCCATGAGGGGCACCGTCTCAGTCGACGGCACGTTCATGGTGGGAGCAGCAGTAGATGGGATAACCCCAGGGACAGGCGCCAAAGCTGGCTCCGACCCCCTTTGGTCGTCGTCCTCCAGATGGATCACCTCCGAAGGAAGCCCGACTAAACAAAATGAAATTATAGAAAAAGGTCAAGATCAAAGACAGCACTCGCGAAACAATAATACAGCTCTCGGAGTCGTGACAACGTACCTTGCTGGGACGTGGCGGCATTATCCGTGTCCATAGGATCATCGTCCTGGCGCGGCAGAGAGGTGGTGGAGGTAGCAACTCTATTGAGTGAAATCCACTCGACAGATAAGCATGAGTTCCCTAAATGAGGAGTTCAATCGGATACTGAAGGGAGATGGAAGAACAAGACACTTACGCTGAGGCGACGGAACAACGATCCTCATCCGAGGCAAAGCTTTCCGAGGCTTAGGCCCACTAGGTTTGGCCACCTTGGACGGTTGGTTCACGGGCTCAGCAGTAGCGTCCCTGGTCCTCTTCACACTCCGAGCACTCGGAGCCACGGGAGGAGCTGGCGGAGCACTCGGGGCCGCTGGAGGAGCCGACGGAGCAGCAGGGTCATGACGGCGCTTGGTTCGGTGCTCTGGTGGTGAGGGTGACGAGCTCTGCTCCCCATCCTCCTCCTCCTCCTCCTCTTCCGTCTCCTCCTCCGTCTCCCCACTGTCGGAGACGTACTCGGCACTATCCGCGCTGCCCTCCTGGCTGCCCTCCTCTTCCTCGGCTGAATTCCCGTTCGAGACTACAGAATGCCAGTTAGTCCACTCCTGCACAAAACACAGTCGGCAACGTCAGTCAGCGGGACAAGAAAAGCAATAAATCTAAGAAGATTAAAAGCACTCGACAAGATGTGCTCACCTCATTTGGAGGAGGATTTTCGGCGCGGAAGGGCTTCACCCGCCGGGCTCCCACGGGGTTATCACACGTGCCTGTGATGCCGCGGACCCACGCACTCAAAGTCTGCCCGCTCACGTCCTCTGAATGAGACCGAGTGGAATCCGAAGGCCCCGTATAGTGCCACATGGCGTGGTGTCGGGCCTGCAACGGCTGGATGCGCCGACCCAGAAAAGTCTCCAGCAGGTCCGTGCCGGTGACTCCCTTACGGACGACGGCTATCAACGCGTCGACCAAAGGCTGGATCTGGATCCTTTCCCCCTTAGAGAGCGCAAGCTTCCTGGGAGGGCCTGGACGGTCTAAGCTAAAAGGTGGCAACCCGCTCGAAGCATTCGGACAAGCAATGTCCTGGCAATAGAACCAGGACGATTGCTAGTTCCTAACTGACTCGGATAGCTGGAGGGAGGGATAGCTACTCTTTGTTTTCTTCTGGAAGCCTAAGCCCCCGCAGAGCTAGAGGATATGGGTCTTATCGTCCGACTGGCTAAGCTTTTTGACGGTTTGGGATCTAGCGGAGAAGACATACTTAAAGAGCCCCCAGTGGGGGGGGGACATCAAATGAAGCACTCGCAGAGTATGACGAATGCAGCAAGGTGGGCTATTGCGTTCGGAGGAAAGTGATGGAGCTGCGCCCTGAAGTAAGTCATGATACCTCGGAAGAAAGGATGGGGAGGCAAGGAGAAGCCTCTAAACACATGGCTGAGCAGCAGAACGCGCTCCCCCTCCTTCGGCGCCGGCTCTGTCTCGCCTTCCGGCAGCCTCCAGGACTTGTTGACGATCATGCCATGCTCCACCAGCTCCAACAAGTCGTTCTCCGTCACCGAGGAGGGGAGGAAATCCCCGTGGATCCAACCCGCCGGCAGCGCCCGCTGCCGCCGCTGAGTAGGGGACGCCCCTTCCTTCTTCTTCTTCTGCGACTCGAGTTTGCTGGTCTGCCCCTTCGTCATGACGAAGGTGACGGATCTGCAGAGGAGGAGGGGAAGGAGGAGGCTTGAGGCGTGCAGAGAGCTGCGGGAGGAGCGGGATTAATGAGAGGAGGTTGAGCAGCGCAACAGGAAATCCCGCCGGGAAGGCTTAAATAAGCTTTCGACTGGGTCACTAACAGGTGGATCCGAGATCTTATCCCCCCAACCGGCCGCTGCAAGGTTAGTGGAGAAGATAAAGGCGCGGTAATCGAGGAGGCAAAACCTACTCGATGGACATGTCGTCATCCCCGCAGAGCGCGCGGCAACCGAAATTTGAGGATCCCGGAAAATCCGGCGCTGTCAGTTTGACCAGTCACGTCGAAAGATTCCACGGAAGCACTCGGTCCCTGACGGTTCGTTTCACTGGTATATTCACTCAGATCACTGGTTGAAAGGATAAAATGGATCGAGGCAAACAACGCTAAAGTCACCTCCATACCAGTCGGTTCCATACTCCAGACATCACTTCATCGTTCCAACCCCGATCCATTTGGGGACTAATGATGGGGTTATACTCCCAGGGTAGGGTCATAGGCCTGCCCTATAGGTCCTACCCAAGGACTACCCTTCATAGAGGACAAGGCCCTTAGAGAGTTCCGACTGAACTAAGGACTCCCCCATCATCCAGTCGGCGACGAGCACTCGGAGCATATTTAACGTACCGACTAGAATCCACTCTGTACATCGTAACCTCCCAGGAGGGCAACGGTCATACGTTTTCATACACCATTATTAGCATTTAAGGCTTACGTTACGTGTAACATAGGCATTTTTCGCCACTATTCCACCCTTGTCCACCGGGCCATTATGAAGGGCAGCGCACTCTATATAAGCCGCCCTTCCCCACTGGTGCAAGGGTTGGCACTTGCTGTAATCCTATAATCCACTCGACACTAAGCTCCCAAGAGCACTGAGACGTAGGCCTTTTACCTCCATCGTAGAGGGGCCTGAACTCATACATCCTCGCCGTAGCTAAGGCTCTGCCCATCCTTTCCTACCCCATACATCTACTGTCAGACTTATACCCACGACAACACTAATATAGATAAACTTGCTATCATTGAAAGAAGAATATATGCTCTAGACTTAAGAGAAAGAGAGAAACCCGTGGTTGATAAGGAAATAATTTTGAAAATAGATGATGACTAGGAGCCTTATGTTAGAATTAGCATCTCTAACCAAGACTTCCTTGCTTATTGTGATATTGGATCCATGGTTTCTACAATGCCAAAAGTTGTTTATGATTCCCGCTGGTTAGACATGGACAATTTTTCATCTTATCATGAACATTCTAATGGGGATATTACTGAAATCCAAGGAAAGGTAAAAGATTTCCAGGTTACATTCTCTAAAAGGAATGCAATGGTTGATTTCTTCATCATGAATCCAAGCCAAGGAAACATAGTGCTCGGAAGGGACTTCCTCCAAGCCATGAGAGGCTTCATTGATATAGGTAAAGGACACATACACTTACGTGGCAAAGCGAAAGGTAAGTACACGTTCCCTAGGAAAAATAAGGATGAACTTGTTGAGGATCCGTTTGAAGGTTTTTATGATTCCGATGACCTCGGAGAATCTTGATCCTCCTTCTTGCATTATGCCTAGCTCAAAGGCATAAAAGAAAGCGCTTGTTGGGAGGCAACCCAATTTGTCTCTACTTTCAGTTTTAGTGGTCTTGATGCTTGTTACTACTGTAGCAACACCATTGTATCTTTATTTTTAATCTTTGTGCCAAGTTATAGCCTCTGATTGCAAGAAAGTTCAAAAATTATGAATTGCCGTCCAGAAACAGATTCCGTTTGCTTGACGCAAAAATTCGCCTAAATCACCAAATCATCTTTTTGATCTGATTTTTTTGACAGCATGCCCTATATAATTTCCTTTCTGGCATCTATTATGAGTTTTTGATTTGAGTTGCACTAGCAAAATGGCCCGTGCGTTGCAACGGGAGAAAAAAATACCACACGCTTTTAATCTTTTTATAATCATTTTGATTTATTAAAATAATAAGCTAACTAACTAATGTAGTCAGTCCTATCCTATTTTATTGAGAAATCAACCCGTCCATTGTTAATTCCACCATGATGAGAAATTGAGGGTCGACACGATGCGCTCGAGCGCCGCAACGGGGGCAGTGAGCAGGGAGAGGTACAACCGCGAAGGCGAGTGGGTTGAGATCGGCAGCGGTGGCGGTTGAGGTCGACCACGGCGGCGAGTGGTGTGGCAACGGCCTGGGCACAGGCCAGGGTGGCCCAGGGTCGACGGGAGGAGGCGATGCGTACGGGTATATTTTTTGCAGCGAATCGTTTTTTCCTTTTGCGTTGCAGATAAATGATGGAGCGCGGGTTGAATAAAAAAATTACAGGGTTTTTTTATAAAAATACCGCGGTGGGTTTTCCGACGGAAGCAATAGCCGCTTTATTATTAGGTATAAATAAGTGTCCCGAATAAATTATTTACTACGTGTTGTTATGTTTTTCGCAGATTCTGCCATGTTTTGCGTTTTCATTGTTTTGCAAATCCTAAGCTTACTTTTTATTTGCAAAAACCTTTTGGAAATCATGAGAAACAGTATATTTCCATGAAAATCTTTATTACCAACAGGTAATGAATTGTTTTATTAAGGGTACTAACCACTCTAATCAGCTTATGATGAGTTTCGTATGAAGGAAGTTTTCAAGTATGCGATGGGAGATGATGAAAGAAGATACAAGAGTGTCAAGCGCTCAAGCTTGGGGATGCCCCCATGCACCCCAAGAAATATTAAAGTAGACTCAAGCGTCTAAGCTTGGGGATGCCCCCGTGCATCCCCTTCTCTATCAACAATCATCAGTTCGTCCATCTACATGCTATATTTTTGTCACTTCATATGTTATGTGCCATGCTTGGAGCGTCCCGCTCTTTACTTTTTAGTTTGTTTTAGTTTTTCTTGCTGTTCATAACAAGTCGGAACCTAGCCTAACTTGTTTGAGAGAGAAACACTCTCCATTCCACTCTAGAACACAACATAGGTTTTCATGCTTATCTTTTTTGTGTGTTCATTATCTCTACTTAGCTACTATCATGCTTAGCTCTTAGTTTTCATGTTATATATTTTTAAAAGATTTTATTTAGTTTGCTTTTGGAACTTGATGACCCACAAGTATAGGGGACCAATCATAGTCCTTTCGATAAGTAAGAGTGTCGAACCCAACGAGGAGCAGAAGGATCTGACAAGTGGTTTTCAGTAAGGAAATATATGCAAGCACTGAAATTATCGGTAACAAGTGATTGTGTGGTGAGATGATTCGTAGCAAGCAACAAGTAACAAAAGTAGCAACGGTGCAGCAAAGTGGCCCAATCCCTTTTGTATCAAGGGACAAGCCTGGACAAAGTCTTATAGGAGGAAAAATGCTCCCGAGGACACACGGGAATTTCTGTCATGCTAGTTTCATCATGTTCATATGATTCGCGTTCGTTACTTTGATAGTTTGATATGTGGGTGGACCGGCGCTTGGGTACTGCTCTTACTTGGACAAGCATCCCACTTATGATTAACCCCTCTTGCAAGCATCCTCAACTACGAAAGAAGAATTAAGACAAAGTCTAACCATAGCATTAAACTAGCGGATCCAAATCAGCCCCTTACGAAGCAACGCATAAACTAGGGTTTAAGCTTTTGTCACTCTAGAAACCCATCATATACTTAATACTTCCCAATGCCTTCCTCTAGGCACAAATAATGGTGAAGTGTTATGTAGTCGACGTTGACATAACACCACTAGAGGAAAAACAACATACAACACATCAAATTACCGAACGAATATCAAATTCACATGACTACTATTAGCATGACTTATCCCATGTCCTCAGGAACAAAAGTAACTACTCACAAAGCATAATCATATTCATGACCAGAGAGGTAATGAGTAGCATCAAGGATCTGAACATAAACTCTTCCACCAAATAATCCAACTAGCATCAACTACAAAGAGTAATCAACACTACTAGCAACCTTACAAGTACCAATCAGAGTCGCGAGACGAAGATTGGTTACAAGCGATGAACTAGGGTTTGGAGATGAGATGGTGCTGATGAAGATGTTGATGGTGACGAGTCCCCTCCGATGAGAGGAGTGTTGGTGATGACGATGGCGATGATTTCTGTCACGCCCAAGATGCGACCCTATCCTCAATTTGGCACAAAGGCCTCGTCAGGGATAGCAGCGCATCTTGTCGTGTCAGAAAAATGGATATCGTTACAAGTACATGTACTGAAAAGATGAGATATATATATAGAATTGGCTTACAGTCGCCACAAGCTACATGAGAGTCACATCAGTACAATACATAATCATCATGACTAAGAGCAGGGTCCGACTACGGACGAAAACAAACAAGAAAAGAAGAACGACGTCCATCCGTGCTATCCCAGGCTGTCGGCCTGGAAGCCATCCTAGATCGATGATGAAGAAGACGAAGAAGCAACTCCAAATGAACAATCAACGCGCTTGCATCGAGTAACCTTTACCTGTACCTGCAAGTGGTGTTGTAGTAATCTGTGAGCCACAGGGGACTCAGCAATCTCATTTCCAAAGGTATCAAGACTAGCAAAGCTTAATGGGTGAGGTATGGTTTAGTGGTGAGGTTGCAACAGCGGCTAAGCATATATTTGGTGGTTAAACTTACGAGTACAAGAAATAAGAGGGGGAAGATCTACGCATAACAGACGTGAACTACAGATGATCAAATGAATGATCCTGAACACCTACCTACGTCAGACATAACCCCACCGTGTCCTCGATCGGAGAAAGAACTCACGTAAGTGACAGTCACGGTTACGCACACAGTTGGCATATTTTAATTAAGTTAACTTCAAGTTATCCAGAACCAGTGTTAAACAAAGTTTCCACGTTGCCACATAACCGCGGGCACGGCTTTCCGAAAGATTTAACCCTCCAGGGGTGCTCTAACTAGTCCATCACAAATTACCACAAGCCGCATAGAAATCATCGATCACGACACTCGCGATCTCGTCGGATTCCTTAGTGGAAAACCTCAACTCTGAGATTACCCAAAGCATCACCGGAATCCCGATGCACAAGATATCTCGTCAAAGGTAAAACTAATCCAGCAAGGCCGCCCGACGTGTCGACGTACCCGATAGGAGCCGCGTATCTCGTTCTCAGGACACGATGGATGGAACTAGCTACGAGTGCCAAACCTCGAGTTTCCTCGCGGTGGCCCCGCAGGCAGACCGTTTGGGACCAACACCATCAGCACTGGCCCCCCTGTTTATGTAAAATTACTCCTCGGGTAGCGCTAACTGCCGATGCATTTGAGTATTAACAAAATTATCATGTTGGGAAAATGTAAAACCAATGTCGGGCCTTGCAAGACCAGCTTTAATCTAAAACGAATTATCAAGGGGGTCCCTACAACAACCCCGATCGTGTTAGGAGCGCTCAGTTATGGAACATAACACCGGTAGCCGAAACTAAGGGGCAAAGGTGGAACAAAACACCATGCTAGAAAGGCCGAGCCTTCCACCTTTTACCAAGTATATAGGTGCATTAAATTAAATAGCATTAATATGGTGATATGACAAGGGACCCATGTTATCACATGGAAGCAACTGCACCTGCAACTAGCAACGCTAATAACATGGTTAAGCAAGCAGTAACATAGCTAATCAGTGGTTTGCTAGGTCGAACAGGTTGAAGGTTATTATGGCATTGTTGAGAGGCTGATATTTAACATGTGGTAGGCAACAAGAGATAAACGGTAGAAACGGTAAAACTAGCATGGCAATGATAGTAATGGTATCTGGGGAAATGGTCATCTTGCCTGAGATCCCGCTTGGAAGAAGATTAACTCCGTGAAGTCGGCGAACCAACGTAGTCGAACGGTTCCTCACTTTCCGACACGCTTGCGGAACTCTATCGAGACGGGGGAAAACAGAAACGAACATCAACACAGATATTCACCATGGCAAAGCACGACATGAAGCACAACCTAATATGATGCATGATCAGATCAAATATGCACGACATGGCATGACAATTCACCTCACACAAACACTACACATTAAGTAAAGCTCGATATGCAACGAGTTGCATATCGACGAAACTCCACATTTAATTGTTTAGTTCACTCCCATTTAGGAACACGACAATATTAAAATGTTGTTAACATGGCAAGGGGTGAAGCGGTGATTCTACACGTCATCCTAGTCGGTTAACACGTGGAACATCGAACGGAGCTACGTTCCCAGAGACATGCACAACAGGAAGCACTAACTAAAATGATGCATGTATGCTCAATCCCTAACTATGGACTCACACCAACCTACGAGGTCAACAAGTGCCACCTCATCACAAAGTGACACTTCTGCATAACTGCTCACAACTGGAATCCAGTGTCTCCATTGGATTCATTGGGTTCTTCTACCCCAAATCCATATATAACACTACTATAAATGCGTGCAAAAAAACACCAGAAACAACAAAGGAAAAACTACACACGATCAAACTACGCTAATAACAAGAACAGGGGTTGTTCTTGATATGCCAGATTTGGCATATTCCTCTTCTGGAATATCCCAGATTTGGAAATACAACACAGAACTAAACAAAACAAAAAAAAACATATAAACATCAGGGGGTCCCACTGGTCATACTTACCAGGGCCCCTAATGGGTGTATGCAAGTGGGCCATACCCCCACAATACACACACACCCCAACTACTGCACCACACACCTAAAAGAAAAAATAAAATGGGGTGCAGGGGAATTCGAACCCTGAACCTAGGGTACCCTATGCACAACTCCACACCACTACGCTACTGCAGTACAGCTGACCACAGATGGGGACTTAACATAGCTAAACTAAGTCTACTTCTACTGCAACAGGGAGAAAACGAAATAAACAAAAGGGGGCGCCGGCGGGATTTGATCCGAGGACCTCACGGTTGCTACCGAGCGGGCTGACCACTGGGATACGAGCGAACATGATGCAAAAAGAAAGGGTTTGCGCAAGATGAACTACATCCGCTGGCGAATCTGACGAACCTGAAACACGAAACAGAGCTGCCAGGTCGGGGATACAGGTTGCAGCGGCGCGATCTCCTTACAGGGACGAGGCGCATGGCGAGGCTGGAGGTAGGGCATGCCGTGGGGCTCCTTCGGGACAAGCACCGGAGTCCAGATCCGGTCGAGGAGGGGCCGATCCGGCCAGCCGACGAGCTCCTCCTGGTGGAGACGCCAAGGTCACGATCGGTTCCCTGCAGGAGGAAACAAGAGAGAGAGAGGGTGAGAACCATAGGGAGAGAAGAGAGCCCGGCCTGAGAGAGAGAGAGAGAGAGAGATGGCGAGGTGACAGGGTCCTGGCCTATCGAAGGTCACCGACGGGGGCGAACTAGATCGAGGCTAAACCGGGGCGTCCATCCCGTTCCCAAAGGCGGTGAGGTCCATGCTGCCATGGCGTCTGCTGCGGCTCCCATGTCTGAAACAGGGGGAGCAACGAGCAGAGAAAGGGGAAGGGAAGAAGAAGGGGAATGGGGCGTGGGGTCATGACCTTCTCGGCCAGCAGGACGGTTCGTCGGCTCCGGCAGGGGAGCTCCTTCCCCGCGCTGGTAGTAGCTGCTGCTGCGACGGGGCGAGGCCGGGTCATGGCGTGGGTTGGTCGCCGACGTATACGGGCGCAGCGGCACTGCTAGACATGGGGCTCCGGCAGATGGAGGCACAGGGGAGGCGGGACCAGGGAGGCTCACTGCTGCTTGCTACTGCACGCGACGCCTGCGGGGAAGCGGCGGCTGCAGGCGAGCGCTCTGTTCGGTGCGAACGTGCAACGAGGAGGAGGGGGGGTTGGTCGGGAGGAGATCCCGAGGGAGATGGTGGCGGCGGCGCTGCGGGAATTGGGGAGGGAATGGATGGGACAAGGATCCTAGATTGTGGGGGTTAGGCTAGCTTTAGGTCTAGGGTTGGTCTAAAACTACCTAGTGGTAGGTTTTACGGGCATCTGGACCTTTCGATTTAGATCGGGTGGTCGAGATAATTAGGATAGGGAGCCCAATGGACAAACCAAAGACGATTTGTAGCAAAACCGGGTTGATCTGGACCCAACGGTCACGACCGCCGGTTTCGGGTTTCGGGAGGGTTTCGGGCTAGGTTGCGCGTAGGGTCGAAGCACTGAGCAGAGGGGTTAGGCGGAGATGAGAGGGAAAACGGGCATCGCGGCAACGCGATTTAAAACACCAGGACACGTTCGACGAATAACCGAAGACGGTGCCGCTACGGACGACCGTTCGGGTACCAGACGGACTCCGATTGCGAGGAAACTTGACAGGCGTCCTACTTATATTAAAATACAACCGCACATCAAATATCAACCGAATCAGAGAAGGTTTTACGCACACTTTTAAAACAGGGTTTCGACGATGCCGCGGGCGCGTGCGTGTGCGGTCGGGCTTAGAACGGACAACGACATGAACCGACAACTAACAACAGATGCAAGTTTGAAAACTGGCGGCAACGGAGATGCCGATGCAATGCAAATGATGCGAATGATGCGATGATGATGCCACAAATAAAATAAGCCACATGACGAAAACGGAAAGAAAAGGGGAATCTTCTGGAACGTCGGTCTCGGCTGTCACAACTCTCCTACACTACAAGAGGATCTCGCCCCGAGATCCAAGAATGAAAGGGGGAGAGGATGAGAAAACAAGAGGTAAAACTTAATCGCTTCTTTGACAAACGAGTGAAACCAACGATCCTTGAAGGTTGCAAAGAGATGAGGAATGATATGAGAAAGAAGCAAGAATTCACGAAAAATTTCGGCAGCACTTCGGTAGGAAAAAGGGACAAAAAATTCGATAAGAAGGAAGAAATAGACAATATTCACAACCAACAACTAAATATAACAAGGGAACACCATTATATTGATAGAACAACATAATAGACCCAAAAGAGCAACATCACAATGCCTCCGGAACAAGAGAATATGAACTAGCTCATACGGAAGAAGAGAACGAAGAAAAAAATGACAACTACTAACTCCAATGAACTTGCCAAGCATTCTTGCAAGAAGAATTGAACGGAGTTGTTGGAAAAGAAACAACGAAAAGAACAAGATAGGAGTGGGTTTATGGAAACCTTTTCAAACTAATGAAATGACAACCAACCTCTAACAGAAACAAGGATTGTTTGGGAGAAACAAGATATGAACTATTACTTACACCAAGAGGATACATTGAGAACTTGGATTAATGACAAGCACCATGATATCAACAATCCATAGGAAAAGCTTTAGGTGAAATCCAAACCAAGGTAGCTCAATGAAGAAATCATGTGTTGAAAATATCTCATGATCATAGGATTGGTGGGTTTAATTATCTCATTCTTGAAAGGAAAAACTCTTCGAGGCTCCTACACTAACAAGAATGCTATAATACCACCTCAAAGGATAAGGAGGAACAATACACTTGGAGATGCGAGAGAAGAAAACTTGAGGTTCTCCAACAAGAATCTTGAAGAACACTTTGAGAATGAATTGACATCATGAGCCACTCTGGAAGAAGAATTCGGATTACTATGAACAAGAATAAGAATTATGTTATGCTTATCCTTCATCAAATTTAATTGATGACAAGCAACGGATTTAGCATACAACTTAATCTTCTAGAAATGATTTAGGAGAGATAAGCACCACTTGAGTCATGATTGAAGGACACACCGGTAAGAATTCACAACTGAATGGGAATTCCAAGAATGCATGGAAACACATGAGAATGAAGAGATCATGATCCACCTAACATAAAACTTGAACAGGGCACCGGATAATCGAGAGACGAACGAAGAGACAACCATTGAGAAGAATTGAGGAAGAAAGCTGAAAGCTGAGAACGAAGAATCTTCTAAAATGATGGCCTTCGGAGGATCGAGAATGAAAACAACTCAGAAATGCACCGGATAGCAAGAAATGGATACTCATGATTGAAACAAGTGAGAGGATAACACGAAGCTGAGATGACAGTCTTCACAAGAATGGAGCAAGATTTGAGAGAAACACTCCTTCGAATTTGCAAGCTGAGAAAGATGACGAGAACAACACCAAGAATTACTGAGACACTCCGGAATAATGAAGAATGAAAGGTTGAGCCAACTATGAGAATTAATTCAAATTGATCTTGAAGAAGGAATATGACTGATGAAAATCATACTTACATCATAGTTGAAAAGAATTAATGATCTCCGGAAAAATTACAGAGCTATATAAGATCCTGGGAAAAACCTGTGGGTTATGGGCCCACTCAAAGAAACCATCGTTGAAAAGATTGCTTGAAAGAGAGATATTGCACCGGTATAAATGAAAACTAGATGAGGTTGAGCACCTCGAAATAATTAAAGAATTGAAAACAAGAAACTCTGAGACATCTTCAACGCTCCGGATGGAATAGAGATAACTGAATAAACAAGATAGGCTGAAACGAATCTCCAACATAGGAAAGAATTACAAGCACGAACAGGATATGATGAACATGGACAACTGAATTAAATTCGCCGGTAAGGATGAAAAGAATGAACAAATATGACACGAATCTCCTGAGAATCTTCACAATGAATCACCGGGCAAGAGAGAAAAGGACAGACAGCGGAAGCACAATGAAAAGAAAATTCTTGGATGAAAATCCAATCATTGAAGAAAAAGGGTGGGAGGGCGGGGAAAACAAAGACAACATGGGAAAGATGAGATGAACTCTGGAATATAATGAGAGAATGATCTTGCAAAATTAGATAAGATTGAATTCAGTTGAAGAGAAGCACACAGGTTGAATGGAATTGATACGATGACTCCGGTTGAAAGGAATTGATGAGACAATTGATAGAGCAAAAGAATTAATACTCTCCTAAAAATATGAGAACACCTCTTAGAAAAAGATCTGAAATCACCACTTGACATCGAAGCAACACAAATTACCATATTCCAACAAAACAAAGGAAGCGGCTTATGAAACAAGCCAGAACAAACTCATGAGAAAGATTTCGTCCGATATTTTCGTGGACAGGAATCCAGTAGATGTCGAACCCCAACCTAACATCATGCATTTGTTGGAAGATTGTCCTATAAGCAACTAATTGAATTCCCACCTAAGAATTCCCGAAATATCTGGTCATGCAATCTAGTACACGGATACAAGGAGTAATATCACACAACTCCTATACTAACCCGTCACCTGTATCACATCCGTCAACACACGACCAGAATCTCGGACCCTCATCTACTACAGACCCTCGTGATCACAACGATACAAAGTATGGGAGTACTCCCGAACAATCTGCACCAGTACTGGGGACATCGGGGTTATCTCGCCACTACTAGTATTGAAGCAATTACGAACATCCTTCGTTCTGAGATACTAAGAAATCTGAATGATAACGATGTGCTCAAGAATTCCGTGGAGCTCAACTCCCCTGAAACTCAAAGCAGATAGGAGGCACCAAGACAGAACAACGTCACATTGGCTTCATATAGATTCCAAAAATATCCGCGTGATCCTAAATTTTTTTTGAGTGAAAAGAGGAGTAGAATTAAAATATTACGTCAAGATTCCTCACCACAGCATAGAAGAGGAGGAAAAAGAATCCTACTCTCCGATATATAACTAGACTCAAAGCAGTTTTTCACTAGACTCGACTCGGGCAAGTTCGATCAATCAAGGGGCTCCTAGGTCGGTACTGCTCTGATACGAACTTGTCACGCCCAAGATGCGAACCTATCCTCAATTTGGCACGAAGGCCTCGTCATGGATAACAGCGCATCTCGTCATGTCGCAAGAATGGATATCATTACAAGTACATGTACTTAAAAGATGAGATATATCTAGAATTGGCTTACAGTTGCCACAAGCTACATGAGAGTCACAACAGTACAATATATAATCATCATGAATAAGAGCAGGGTCCGACTACGGACGAAAACAAACAAGAAAAGAAGAACGACGTCCATCCTTGCTATCCCAGGCTGCCGGCCTGGAAGCCATCCTAAATCGATGATGATGATGAAGAAGAAGCAACTCCAAATGAACAATCAACGCGCTCGCGTCGAGTAACCTTTACCTGTACCTGCAACTGGTGTTGTAGTAATCTGTGAGCCACAGGGGACTCAGCAATCTCATCTCCAAAGGTAACAAGACTAGCAAAGCTTAATGGGTGAGGTATGGTTTAGTGGTGAGGTTGCAACAGCGGCTAAGCATATATTTGGTGGCTAAACTTACGAGTACAAGAAATAAGAGGGGGAAGATCTACGCATAACAGACGTGAACTACAGATGATCAAATGAATGATCCTGAACTCCTACCTACGTCAGACATAACCCCACCATGTCCTCGATCGGAGAAAGAACTCACGTAAGAGACAGTCACGGTTACGCACACAGTTGGCATATTTTAATTAAGTTAACTTCAAGTTATCTAGAACCAGTGTTAAACAAAGTTTCCATGTTGCCACATAATCGCGGGCACGGCTTTCCGAAAGATTTAACCCTCCAGGGGTGCTCCAACTAGTCCATCACAAATTACCACAAGCCACATAGAAATCATCGATCACGACACTTGCGATCTCGTCGGATTCCTTAGTGGAAAACCTCAACTCTGAGATTACCCAAAGCATCACCGGAATCCCGATGCACAAGATATCTCGTCAAAGGTAAAACTAATCCAGCAAGGCCGCCCGACGTGTCGACGTACCCGATAGGAGCCGCGTATCTCGTTCTCAGGACACGATGGATGGAACTAGCTACGAGTGCCAAACCTCGAGTTTCCTCGCGGTGGCCCCGCAGGCAGACCGTTTGGGACCAACACCATCAGCACTGGCCCCCCTGTTTATGTAAAATTACTCCTCGGGTAGCGCTAACTCCCTATGCATTTGAGTATTAACAAAATTATCATGTTGGGAAAATGTAAAACCAATGTTGGGCCTTGCCAGACCAGCTTTAATCTAAAACGAATTATCAAGGGGTCCCTATAACAACCCCGATCGTGTTAGGAGAGCTCAATTATGGAACATAACACCGGTTGCCGAAACTAAGGGCAAAGGTGGAACAAAACACCATGCTAGAAAGGCCGAGCCTTCCACCTTTTACCAAGTATATAGGTGCATTAAATTAAATAGCATTAATATGGTGATATGACAAGGGACCCATGTTATCACATGGAAGCAACTGCACCTGCAACTAGCAACGCTAATAACATGGTTAAGCAAGCAGTAACATAGCTAATCAGTGGTTTGCTAGGTCGAACAGGTTGAAGGTTATTATGGCATTGTTGAGAGGCTGATATTTAACATGTGGTAGGCAACAAGAGATAAACGGTAGAAACGGTAAAACTAGCATGGCAATGATAGTAATGGTATCTGGGGAAATGGTCATCTTGCCTGAGATCCCGCTTGGAAGAAGATTAACTCCGTGAAGTCGGCGAACCAACGTAGTCGAACGGTTCCTCACTTTCCGACACGCTTGCGGAACTCTATCGAGACGGGGGAAAACAGAAACGAACATCAACACAGATATTCACCATGGCAAAGCACGACATGAAGCACAACCTAATATGATGCATGATCAGATCAAATATGCACGACATGGCATGACAATTCACCTCACACAAACACTACACATTAAGTAAAGCTCGATATGCAACGAGTTGCATATCGACGAAACTCCACATTTAATTGTTTAGTTCACTCCCATTTAGGAACACGACAATATTAAAATGTTGTTAACATGGCAAGGGGTGAAGCGGTGATTCTACACGTCATCCTAGTCGGTTAACACGTGGAACATCGAACGGAGCTACGTTCCCAGAGACATGCACAACAGGAAGCACTAACTAAAATGATGCATGTATGCTCAATCCCTAACTATGGACTCACACCAACCTACGAGGTCAACAAGTGCCACCTCATCACAAAGTGACACTTCTGCATAACTGCTCACAACTGGAATCCAGTGTCTCCATTGGATTCATTGGGTTCTTCTACCCCAAATCCATATATAACACTACTATAAATGCGTGCAAAAAAACACCAGAAACAACAAAGGAAAAACTACACACGATCAAACTACGCTAATAACAAGAACAGGGGTTGTTCTTGATATGCCAGATTTGGCATATTCCTCTTCTGGAATATCCCAGATTTGGAAATACAACACAGAACTAAACAAAACAAAAAAAAACATATAAACATCAGGGGGTCCCACTGGTCATACTTACCAGGGCCCCTAATGGGTGTATGCAAGTGGGCCATACCCCCACAATACACACACACCCCAACTACTGCACCACACACCTAAAAGAAAAAATAAAATGGGGTGCAGGGGAATTCGAACCCTGAACCTAGGGTACCCTATGCACAACTCCACACCACTACGCTACTGCAGTACAGCTGACCACAGATGGGGACTTAACATAGCTAAACTAAGTCTACTTCTACTGCAACAGGGAGAAAACGAAATAAACAAAAGGGGGCGCCGGCGGGATTTGATCCGAGGACCTCACGGTTGCTACCGAGCGGGCTGACCACTGGGATACGAGCGAACATGATGCAAAAAGAAAGGGTTTGCGCAAGATGAACTACATCCGCTGGCGAATCTGACGAACCTGAAACACGAAACAGAGCTGCCAGGTCGGGGATACAGGTTGCAGCGGCGCGATCTCCTTACAGGGACGAGGCGCATGGCGAGGCTGGAGGTAGGGCATGCCGTGGGGCTCCTTCGGGACAAGCACCGGAGTCCAGATCCGGTCGAGGAGGGGCCGATCCGGCCAGCCGACGAGCTCCTCCTGGTGGAGACGCCAAGGTCACGATCGGTTCCCTGCAGGAGGAAACAAGAGAGAGAGAGGGTGAGAACCATAGGGAGAGAAGAGAGCCCGGCCTGAGAGAGAGAGAGAGAGAGAGATGGCGAGGTGACAGGGTCCTGGCCTATCGAAGGTCACCGACGGGGGCGAACTAGATCGAGGCTAAACCGGGGCGTCCATCCCGTTCCCAAAGGCGGTGAGGTCCATGCTGCCATGGCGTCTGCTGCGGCTCCCATGTCTGAAACAGGGGGAGCAACGAGCAGAGAAAGGGGAAGGGAAGAAGAAGGGGAATGGGGCGTGGGGTCATGACCTTCTCGGCCAGCAGGACGGTTCGTCGGCTCCGGCAGGGGAGCTCCTTCCCCGCGCTGGTAGTAGCTGCTGCTGCGACGGGGCGAGGCCGGGTCATGGCGTGGGTTGGTCGCCGACGTATACGGGCGCAGCGGCACTGCTAGACATGGGGCTCCGGCAGATGGAGGCACAGGGGAGGCGGGACCAGGGAGGCTCACTGCTGCTTGCTACTGCACGCGACGCCTGCGGGGAAGCGGCGGCTGCAGGCGAGCGCTCTGTTCGGTGCGAACGTGCAACGAGGAGGAGGGGGGGTTGGTCGGGAGGAGATCCCGAGGGAGATGGTGGCGGCGGCGCTGCGGGAATTGGGGAGGGAATGGATGGGACAAGGATCCTAGATTGTGGGGGTTAGGCTAGCTTTAGGTCTAGGGTTGGTCTAAAACTACCTAGTGGTAGGTTTTACGGGCATCTGGACCTTTCGATTTAGATCGGGTGGTCGAGATAATTAGGATAGGGAGCCCAATGGACAAACCAAAGACGATTTGTAGCAAAACCGGGTTGATCTGGACCCAACGGTCACGACCGCCGGGTTTGGGTTTCGGGCTAGGTTGCGCGTAGGGTCAAAGCACTGAGCAGAGGGGTTAGGTAGAGATGAGAGGGAAAACGGGCGGCGCGACAACGCGATTTAAAACACCGGGACACGTTCGACGAATAACCAAAGACGGTGCCGCTACGGACGACCGTTCGGGTACCAGACGTACTCCGATTGCGACGAAACTTGACAGGCGGCCTACCTATATTAAAATACGACCGCACGTCAAATATCAACCAAATCAGAGAAAGTTTTACGCACACTTTTAAAACAGGGATTCGACGATGCCGCGGGCGTGTGCGTGTGCGGTCGGGCTCAGAACGGACAACAACGTGAACCGGCAACTAACAACGGATGCAAGTTTGAAAACTGGCGGCAACGGAGATGCCGATGTAATGCAAATGATGCGACTGCCACAAATAAAATAAGCCACACGACGAAAACGGAAAGAAAAGGGTAATCTTCTGGAACGTCGGTCTCGGGCTGTCACAATTTCCCCCTCCGGGAGGGAAGTTTCCCCGACAGGATCATCCTGCCGGAGCTCTAGATTGGTTCTGCTCAAGTTCCGCCTCATGGTAGCGGCGAATCCACAAGAAAGCTTCTCCCTGATTTTTCCTGGACGAAACCCTTCATATAGGAAAAGAAGGGAGCAAGTGGGCCATCAGGCTGCCCACAAGCCCTCATGGCGCGGCCTGGGGGGTGGTCATGCCGTGCAGGCTTGTGGGCAACCCCTGGCGCCCCTCTGGCACTTCTTCGGCCCAGTATGTTTTATAAATCCGGAAAAAATCCTCGTTGATTGTTACGGCGTTTGGAGTTGCACAGAATAGGTATCTCAAACTTGCTCCACTTTCAGGCCAGAATTCCAGTTGCCCGCATTCTCCCTCTTCATGTAAACCTTGCAAAATAAGAGAGAAAAGGCATAAGAATTGTACCGTGAAGTGAAATAACAGCCCAAGAAGCGATAAATATCAACATGAAAACATGATGCAAAATGGACGTATCAACTCCCCCAAGCTTAGACCTCGCTTGTCCTCAAGCGAAAGCCTAGCTCAATAAATATGTCCACATGTTTAGGGAGAGAGGTGTCGACAAAACAAGATACGAACATGCATGCATCATGATCAAGATCAGAACAGCAATACCAACATATAATATCTCATGCTAAAGTGATAATTACTTCACAAAGTAAAGCATAGATCAAGAAACTTACCGAGAAGTAACAACCGATAGCCTTTAGCCATTGAAGCAATTACAATTTATCACAACATCAGAAAGAGTCAAATAAGAGCTTGTAAAGCAAATCCACATACTCAATCATTCTTTCGTTCTCTACAATTGCTACACCTCACGTGGTACTCATGAGATCAAAGTTTCAGTTGGACACAGAGAAAGATAGGGGCTTACAGTTTTGCCTCCCAACTGCTTACCTCAAGGGTAATGTCAACAATAATAATTCATGAATGCCTACCTCCAAGTTGACATATGAATATAGATCTTTCACTAGCATATGACGTTAGCCAAGATAAAGGCGAAACAAGGAATTGGTGAAGATCACCATGACTCTTTCAAGGGCAAAAAGTAAAGGTACAAGACAGGCCCTTCACAGAGGGAAGCAGAGGTTGTCATGCGCTTTTGAGGTTTGGATGCGTGTCCTCTTAGTGCGGAGGAACGTCACTTTATATTGCCTCCTGTGATAAAGAACTTTATTATGCAGTCTGTCGCTTTTATGTCTTCCTCATCACAGGTTCGTACAAATCTTATTTTCCACACACTAATAGATCATACATATTAGAGAGCAATTTTTATTGCTTGCACCGATGACAACTTACTTGAGGGATCTTATTCAATCCATAGGTAGGTATGTTGGACACTCATGGCAAAACTGGTTTGAAGGTTTATGGATGCACAAGTAGTATCTCTACTTAGTGCGGGAGGTTTGGCTAATATGAGCTGGAAGCAATCGTCACATGCTAAGGGATCTCTAGTCATATAACATTGTTCGGAGCCAAGCAAACACAATTCATTGTGTTGTCTTCCTTGTCCAACATCTACTTCTAGGCATGTAATAGTTTAGTGAGTGTTCACAATCATAGATGGTGTCAGAGATGATATATTTATATGTGAACCTCTCCTTCTTTATCACTTCCTATTAATTGCAACCACGACCAAGGTATACGTTTGCCTACCCTCAACAAGTTTCAATCCTCATTCTTTTTATATGTGAAGCCATCACTTCCCATAAGATCATTACATGATCTTTCATGCTTTTGTTCTATTCTCACTATTTTGATCATGGCAAGAGGCAAAGCCCTTCAACTAAGACACTCTTTATTATATGGCTCACAAGCTCGAATACATCGGGGGTGACACAAAGCAAAACTCAAGACTAAAACACTAAGACTTTTAATCTACTAGAGAAAGAGAAAACTGAAAAGGAAAACTAAAACAAAGGTAAAGGCAAAAGATGTGATGGTGATATGATACCGGGGCAACTCCCCCAAGCTTGGCACAAGCCAAGGGGATTGCCCATACCAATGCTCAGTTGTCTTCCTTTGGTGGTGAAGGTGGAGTTGTTGCAAAATGAGTTTGATCCTTCGTCTTCCAAGGCATAGGTGCTCCATCATGGAAAGATGAACGAGTCTCCGGAATCCTCAAATCTGCAGCCAACCGTATTGATTTAAATCTATACTCATACTCATAGTTTTGGTTCTACAGGTCATAGATCTGGGCCTGGAGTTGATCACTCCTGTCATAGAGCCTCGAGAGATGCTTACCAATGTCATTGGCATCAATCCTGTGCTTGTTGGTGAACTCCGTGATCATCATGTGGTTGGCGTTGAGTCCACGCTCCACCATCCCTTGGCACTTGAAGACTTGTTGCTCCATTGCTTCGAGCCTTGTCTCCATGCTTCCGGTCTTCTTAGGCCCCTCAACATCACGGATGTGCAACATCCCCTCACGCATCTCGATAGATTGAGGGTGTTGCAGCACTCCCGTGACGTAGGGATTGATGACCTTCTCAAAGATCTTGTCCTTCGGAGCTTTTGGGGAAGTCATAGCGATCTAGATGTGCAACAAAAACAGGCTCGAAACGAAAAACATAGGGAATCTGCATGATGCAGGGGTCCGACCAAACGGGAGTATATATAATGATTTTTTCAGACCAGAAGGAGTACCCCGCATGAAAACGGAGTCCGGGAGGCGCACGAGGTGGCCACAAGCCCTCACGGCGCAGCTAGGGGGTGGGCCCGCGCCGTGCAGGCTTGTCGCCTCCTCGTGCACTTTCCGGACTACTTCCAATTTTTGTATTTTTCAAATATCCCAAAACGGAGAAAATTTCCTACTGGAAAAGTTTTGGACTCTGTTTTCTTACCGAATCACATACCTCTTCGTTTTCGGAGTCTGAAACAGGCTGATGAATATCCCTTAGGTATTCTTCCGGAGTTTTGGTATTGATAATATTGCTTTCAACATTTATGGGAGTACCTAAGATATAATGCTTGATTCTCTTACCATTTACCACTCTCGGACAATTACCTTCGGTGTTGTTCATCTTGATAGCACCGGAACGATATACTTCCTCAACAACATAGGGACCTTCCCATTTAGAGAGAAGCTTGCCTGCAAAGAATCTTAAACGAGAGTTATATAGCAAGACATAATCACCTACATTGAACTGACGCTTTTGTATCCTCTTATCATGCCACCTCTTAACCTTCTCTTTGAACATCTTGGCATTCTCATATGCCTGAGTTCTCCACTCATCAAGCGAGCTAATATCAAATAACCTCTTCTCACCGGCAAGTTTGAAATCAAAGTTGAGCTCTTTGATTGGCCAATAAGCTTTATGCTCTAGATCAAGCGGTAAATGACATGCTTTACCGTACACCATTTTGTACGGATACATGCCCATGGGATTCTTATAGGTAGTTCTATAAGCCCACAGTGCATCATCGAGCTTCTTAGACCAATTCTTTCTAGACCTCTTGACAGTCTTTTGCAGAATCAGTTTAATCTCTCTATTACTTAGCTCTACTTGACCACTGGACTGAGGGTGGTAGGGAGACGCAATTTTATGGTTGACATCGTACTTAGCGAGCATTTTACGAAAAGCACCATGAATGAAGTGTGAACCACCGTCGGTCATTAGATATCTAGGGACTCCAAGTCTAGGGAAGATAACTTCTTTGAGCATCTTGATAGAGGTGTTGTGATCAGCACTACTAGTGGGGATAGCTTCTACCCACTTAGTGACGTAATCAACAACAACTAGGATATGAGTATACCCGTTGGATTTTGGAAAAGGTCCCATATAATCAAAGCCCCAGACATCAAATGGTTCAATGACAAGTGAATAGTTCATAGGCATTCCCTGGCGTTTGCTAATATTACCTATTCTTTGACATTCGTCACAAGACAAGACAAACTTACGGGCATCCTAGAAGAGAGTGGGCCAATAGAAACCTGATTGCAATACCTTGTGTGCAGTTCTACCTCCCGCATGGTGTCCTCCGTAGGCCTCGGAGTGACACTTCTGTAGGATCTGTCCTTGTTCATGTTCAGGTACACAACGCCTAATAACACCATCTACTCCTTCCTTATAAAGGTGAGGATCATCCCAAAAGTAATGTCTCAAGTCAAAGAAGAATTTCTTCTTTTGCTGGTATGTGAAACTAGGTGGTATGTATTTGGCAACGATATAGTTTGCATAATCAGCATACCACGGTGCACTATGTGAAGCGTTGATGACATTCAGTTGCTCATCGGGAAAGCTATCATCAATAGGTTGTGGGTTGCTACTGCAACAAAAGACCTTCCAACGGCGCCAGAAACAAGCGTGCTGACGGGAGACTATTCTTGTCTTGATTCTCCTCAGCAACGACACCAGGAATCCTTCTGCTAAGGCTACGCCTTTAGGGACTTCCTAGGAAAATATGCAAAGGATTCCGTGTGGCCTTGGAGCCTTGCATTGGTGTTCCCTCGAAGCGGAAAGGGTGATGTAGCAGAGTGATACGTCCATTTTGCATCATGCTTTCATGTTGATATTTATTGCTTTTTGGGCTGTTATATTACTTGTGGTACCATATTTGTGCCTTTTCTCTCTTATTTTGCAAGGTTTATTTGAGGAGGGAGAATTCAGGCAGTTGGAATTCTGGACTAGAAAAGGAGCAAATCCTAGTCCACTATTCTGCTCATCTCCAAATGCCCTGAAAATTTACGTGGATTTTTTCTGGAATATATTAAAAATACTAGGCGAAAGAACTACCGGAGGGGGGCCACTAGGGCCCCACAAGCTTGGCCACCGCCACCACCACCCCTGGTGGTGCAGGGCAAGCTTGTGGGCTTCCTAAAGGCCCACTAGCCCCCCTATTTGGCTATATGAAGGGTTTTGGTCTGGAAAAAAATCAATTGGGAGTTTTTTCGTGGTTTCACCGCCGCCACGAGGCGGAACTTGAGCAGATCCAATCTAGAGCTCCGACAGGACGATCCTGCCAGGGAAACTTCCCTCCCGGAGGGGGAAATCGTCGCCATCATCATCACCAACACTCCTCTCATCGGAGGGGAGGCATGTTCGTCAACATCTTCATCAACACCATCTCCTCTCCAATCCCTAGTTCATCTCTAGTAACCAATCTTCGTCTCGCAACTCCGATTGGTACTTGTAAGGTTGCTAGTAGTGTTGATTACTCTTTGTAGTTGATGCTAGTTGGATTACTTGGTGGAAGAGTTTATGTTCAGATCCTTGATGCTATTCATTACACCTCTGATCATGATTATGATTATGTCTTGTGAGTAGTTACTTTTGTTCCTAAGGACATGGGATAAGTCATGCTAATAATAGTCATGTGAATTTGATATTCGTTCACTATTTTGATATGCTGTATGTTGTTTTTCCTCTAGTGGTGTTATGTGAACGTCGACTACATAACACTTCACCATATTTGGACCTAGAGGAAGGCATTGGGAAGTAGTAAGTAGATGATGGGTTGCTGGAGTGACAGAAGCTTAAACCCCAGTCTATGCGTTGCTTCGTGAGGGGCTGATTTGGATCCACTAGTTTAATGCTATGGTTAGACTTTCTCTTAATTCTCTTTTGTAGTTGCGGATGCTTGAGAGAGAAGTTAATCATAAGTGGGATGCTTGTCCAAGTAAGGGCAGTACCCAAGCGCCGGTCCACCCACATATCAAACTATGAAAGTAACGAACGCGAATCATATGAACATGATGAAACTAGCATGACAGAAATTCCCGTGTGTCCTCGGGAGCGTTTTTCCTCCTATAAAACTTTGTTCAGGCTTGTCCCTTGCTACAAAAGGGATTGGGCCACTTTCTGCACCATTGCTACTACTTGTTACTTGTTACTTTTTGCTCGCTATGTTTCACCTCGCTACACAATCACTTGTTACCGCTACTTTCAGTGCTTGCAGTTATTACCTTGCTGAAATCCGTTTATCAGAGCCTTCTGCTCCTTGTTGGGTTCGACACTCTTACTTATCGATTGTCAGTGCTTGCAGTACCCAAGCGCCTTTGGTAAGTGGAAATTGGTAAGGAAACATTTATATACAGTGCTGAAATTTATTATCAATTGTCACTATGGAAACTGTTTCTTTGAGGAGTTTGTTCGGGGTATCTTCACCACGAACGAAAGCATGAGAAGTTGCTCCTGAACCTGAGTTACCTACTGAAAATATCTTTTATGAAATTCCTTTGGGTATGCTTGAGAAACTGCTGGCTAATCCTTTCACACGAGATGGATCTTCACATCCAGACTTGCATGTGATCTATGTAGATGAAGTTTGTGGTTTATTTAAGCTTGCAGGTTTGCCCGAGGATGAGGTAAATAAGAAAGTCTTTCCTTTATCTTTGAAGGATAAGGCGTTGACATGGTATAGGCTATGTGATGATTCTAGATCATGGGGCTACAATCGGTTGAAATTGGAATTTCATCAAAAGTTCTATCCTATGCATTTAGTACATCGCGATCGGAACTTTATTTATAAATTTTGGCCTCGTGATAGGGAAAGCATAGCTCAAGCTTGGGGGAGGCTTAAATCAATGCTATATTCATGCCCCAATCATGAGCTCTCGAAAGAAATCATCACTCAAAACTTTTATGCTCGGCTTTCTCATGAAGACCGTACCTTGCTAGACACTTCTTGTGCCGGTTCTTTTATGAAGAAGGATATTGATCACAAGTGGAATTTATTGGAGAGAATCAAACGCAACTCTGAAGATTGGGAGCTGGAGGAAGGTAAGGAGTCAGGTATGAATTTCGAGTTTGATTGCGTTAAATCTTTTGTTGAAACAAACACTTCTAGAGATTTTAGCGCTATGTATGGACTTGACTCTGAGATAGTAGCTTCTCTATGTGAATCTTTTGCTGCTCATGTTGATCTTCCCAAAGAGAAGTGGTTTAAATATCATCCTCCTGTAGAAAGCAACACAGCCAAAACCAATCTAGTTGAGGAGAAAATCATAGCTTTTACTGATCCTGTTGTTCCTTGTGCTTACACTGAGAAACCACCATACCCTGCTAGGATAAAGGATTATTCTAAAGCTCCAACTATGATACGTAGGGGTTACATTAGATCACTTGCACCCACTGAGGAGATTAGAGTTGAACCTAGTGTTGCTATTATCAAAGATCTCTTAGCCGAAGACATAGACGAGCATGTTATCAAATTCTGTGAGGACTCCGCTAGAATTGCTAAACCTCACGCGAAAGACAAACACGAACCTGTAGTTGGCCTGCCCGTTGTTTCTGTTAATATAGGAGATCACTGTTACCATGGTTTATGTGATATGGGAGCTAGTGTTAGTGCAATACCCCGTTCTCTATATGATGAAATCAAAGATGAGGTTGCACCTGCTGAGTTAGAACCCATTGATGTCACTGTTACGCTAGCTAATAGAGACACTATCTGCCCTCTGGGAATTGTGAGAGACGTAGAAGTCATGTGTGGTAAGACGAAGTATCCTACTGATTTCCTCGTCCTTGGTACTGCACAAGATAGCTTTTGTCCCATCATATTTGGTAGACCCTTTCTCAACATTGTCAATGCTCACATTGATTGCATTAAGCAGACTGCCACAGTAAGTTTCGAGGGTGTGTCTCATGAATTTAACTTCTCCAAGTTTGGAAGAAAATCCCATGAAAGAGAGTCGTCTGGTAGGGATGAAATCATTGCTCTTGCCTCTATTCCGGTACCTCCTACGGATCCTTTAGAGCAATATCTGCTTGAGCATGAAAATGATATGCATATGGAGGAGAGAGATGAGATAGATAAAATTGTCTTAGAACAATATCCTATTCTCAAGAATAATCTGCCTGTTGAACTGCTTGGGGATCCTCCCCCACCGAAGGGTGATCCTGTGTTCGAGCTTAAACAGTTGCGTGATACTCTTAAGTATGCCTATCTTGATGAGAAGGAGATATATCCTATCATTACTAGTACTCTCCTCTCAGAGCGCGGAGAGAAGAAGTTACTAAAAACTCTGAGGAAGCACCGCGCTGCTATTGGATATACTCTTGATGATCTTAAGGGTATTAGTCCTACTCTATGTCAGCACAAGATTAAAACCGATCCTGACTTTAAACCAGTTGCTGATCATCAAAGGAGATTAAATCCTAAGATGAAAGAGGTCGTTAGAAAAGAAATATTAAAGCTTCTGGAAGCAGGAATCATTTATCCCGTTGCTCATAGTGATTGGGTAAGTCCAGTACATTGCGTACCTAAGAAGGGAGGTATCACCGTCATTCCTAATGATAAGGATGAACTAATCCCACAAAGGATTATTACCGGCTATAGAATGGTGATAGACTTCCGGAAACTGAACAAGGCAACCAGGAAAGATCATTATCCTTTGCCGTTCATCGACCAAATGCTAGAAAGGCTATCAAAACACACACACTTCTGCTTTCTAGACGGTTATTCACGTTTCTCGCAAATACCTGTCGCGCAATCTGATCAGGAGAAAACCACTTTCACCTGCCCCTTCGGTACCTTTGCTTATAGATGTATGCATTTTGGCTTATGCAATGCACCTGCCACCTTTCAAAGATGTATGATGGCTGTATTCTCTGACTTTTGTGAAAAGATTGTTGAGGTTTTCATGGATGACTTCTCCGTTTACGGGTCTTCCTTTGATGATTGCCTCAACAACCTTGATCGAGTCTTACAGAGATGCGAAGAAACCAACCTCGTCTTGAATTGGGAGAAGTGCCACTTTATGGTTAATGAAGGTATCGTCTTAGGACACAAAATTCCTGAGAGAGGCATTGAAGTTGATAAGGCTAAGGTTGATGCAATTGAGAAAATGCCTTGCCCCACAGATATCAGAGGTATACGAAGTTTCCTAGGTCATGCTGGTTTCTATAGAAGGTTCATTAAAGACTTCTCTAAGATTTCCAGGCCTCTTACCAACCTCTTGCAGAAGGATGTTCCTTTTGTTTTTGATGAGGATTGTGAGGAAGCCTTTGAAATACTTAAGAAGGCTTTGATAACTGCACCTATTGTTCAACCACCTGACTGGAACTTGCCCTTTGAAATCATGTGTGACGCTAGTGATTATGCTGTTGGTGCTATTCTAGGACAAAGAGTTGACAAGAAGTTGAATGTTATTCACTACGCTAGTAAAACTCTAGACAGTGCCCAAAGAAACTATGCCACTAGGGAGAAGGAATTTTTAGTAGTCGTGTTTGCATGTGAAAAGTTCAGATCTTATATAGTTGACTCCAAAGTCACTATTCACTCTGATCATGCTGCTATTAAGTACCTCATGGAGAAGAAGGACGCTAAGCCTAGGCTTATCAGATGGGTTCTCCTGCTACAGGAATTTGATTTGCACGTCGTTGACTGAAAGGGTGCTGATAACCCTGTAGCAAATAACTTGTCTAGGCTAGAGAATGTCGTCGATGACCCAGTACCTATTGATGACAGCTTTCGTGATGAGCAACTAAATGTCATCCGCACTTCACTTAGTGCACCGTGGTATGCCGATTATGCAAACTAT
The DNA here is from genome assembly GCF_904849725.1 of Hordeum vulgare subsp. vulgare. Lineage (NCBI taxonomy): Eukaryota > Viridiplantae > Streptophyta > Magnoliopsida > Poales > Poaceae > Hordeum > Hordeum vulgare. The sequence continues at coordinate 66,238,931 of NC_058522.1, forward strand.
ATCATAGCCAAATACATACCACCCAATTTCACCTATCAGCAAAAGAAGAAATTCTTCTTTGATTTGAGACACTACTTTTGGGATGATCCTCACCTTTATAAGGAAGGAGTAGATGGTGTTATTAGACGTTGTGTGCCTGAACATGAACAGGGACAGATCCTGTAGAAGTGTCATTCCGAAGCCTACGGAGGATACCATGTTGGAGATAGAACTGCCCATAAGGTATTGCAATCAGGTTTCTATTGGCCCACTCTCTTCAAGGATGCCCGTAAGTTTGTCTTGTCTTGTGACGAATGCCAAAGGATAGGGAACATCAGTAAGCGTCAAGAGATGCCTATGAACTATTCACTTGTCATTGAACCATTTGATGTCTAGGGCTTTGATTATATGGGACCCTTCCCGGGTTCCAATGGGTACACTCACATCTTAGTTGTTGTGGATTACGTTACTAAGTGGGTAGAATCTATCCCCACTAAAAATGCTGATCACCACACCTCTATTAAGATGCTTAAAGAAGTCATATTCCCAAGATTTGGAGTCCCTAGATACTTGATGACTGATGGCGGTTCACACTTCATTCATGGTGTTTTCCGCAAGATGCTAGCTAAGTATGATGTCAACCATAGAGTTGCATCTCCTTATCACCCTCAGTCTAGTGGTCAAGTTGAGTTGAGTAATAGGGAGATCAAGTTGATCTTACAAAAGACCGTCAATAGATCTCGAAAGAACTTGTCTAGCAAACTTGACGATGCACTATGGGCTTATAGGACTGCTTATAAGAATCCCATGGGCATGTCACCGTATAAAATGGTTTACGGTAAGGCCTGTCATTTACCTCTTGAGCTGGAACACAAAGCTTATTGGGCAATCAAAGAGCTCAACTTTGATTTCAAACTTGCCGGTGAGAAGCGGTTGTTTGATATCAGCTCATTAGATGAATGGAGAGCCCAGGCATACGAGAATGCCAGGTTCTTCAAGGAAAAGGTTAAGAGATGGCACGACAAACGAATACAGAAACGAGAGTTCAATGTAGGTGATTATGTCCTGCTATACAATTCTCGTTTGAGATTCTTTGCAGGCAAGCTTCTCTCCAAATGGGAAGGTCCCTATGTTATCGAGGAATTATATCGTTTCGGTGCCATCAAAATAAATAACACGGAAGGAAATTTTCCTAGAGTGGTAAATGGGCAAATAATCAAGCATTACATCTCTCGTACTCCCATAAATGTTGAGACCAATATCATCAATGTCATAACTCCAGAGGAGTACATAAGGGATGTTTATCAGCCTGTTTCAGACCTTGAAAACGAAGATGTATCTGTTTTGGTAAGAAATTGGACTCCGATACTTTTCCAATAGGAAATTTCTTCCGTTTTTGAATTTTTGGAAAATTAGAAAAATAAAAAGCAGTCCGGAGAGCGAACGAGGCGGCCACAAGCCCTGCCACTGCCCCCTACCCCCTCGTGGCAGAGGGCAAGCTTGTGGGCACCTCGTGTGCCTCCCGGACTCCGTTTTCTTGCGGATGACTCCTTCTGGCCCAGAAAAAATCAATATATAGTCGCCCGAAGGTTTTGATCTCCGTATCGCGTAGTTTTCCTCTGTTTTCGTTTCGAGGTTGTTTCTGTGACAGATCTAGATCATCATGACTTCCCCAAATGCTCCTAAGGACAAGATCTTCGAGAAGGTCATCAATCCCTACCTCACGGAAGTGCTGAAACACCCTCAATCTATCAAGATGAGCGAGGGGATGTTGCACATCCGTGATGTTGAGGGGCCTAAGAAGACCGGAAGCATGGAGACGAGGCTCGAAGCAATGGAGCAACAAGTCTTCAAGTGCCAAGGGATGGTGGAGCGTGGACTCAACGCCAACCACACGATGATCACGGAGTTCACTAGAAATCACAAGATGGATACCATTGATATTGGGAAACACCTCTCCAGGCTCTACGATAGGGTTGACCAACTTCAGGGCCAGATCTATGACCTGCAGAACCAAAACTGTGAGTATGAGTACAGATTTAAATCAATAAGGCTAGCTGCAGAATTGAGGATTCCGGCGACTCGTTCATCCTGCCATGATGGAGCACCTATGACTTGGAAGACGGAGGATCAGACTAGTCCAATAACACCACCATCACCACCAAAGGAAGACAACTAAGCATTGGTATGGGCAATCCCCTTGGGTTCTGCCAAGCTTGGGGGAGTTGCCATGGTATCGTATCACCTTTATATCTTTTGCTTTTACCTTTGTTTTAGTTCTTTCCTTTTCAGTTTTTATTTCTTCTTTTAGAGGAATAAGTCTTTAATTTTTAGTTTGAGTCTTTTGCTTTTGTCTCTCCCCCGATGTATTCGAGCTTACGAGCTATATAATAAAGAGTTTCTTAGTCAAGGGCTTTGCTTTGTGCCATGATCAAAAGTATGAAAAGAACGATAGCATGAAAGATCATGAGACGATCTTATGGAAAGTGATAACTTCACTTATGACACATATGATGATTGAAACTTGTTGAGAATAAATCAACATAGACCTCAGTCATTGTTGCAATTAATAAAAAGTAATAAGGAAAGAGAGGTTCACATATAAATATATCATCTTAGACACTTTTTGCAATTGTGAGCACTCACCAAACTATTACATGCCTAGGAATAGATGTTGGACAAGGAAGACAACATAATGAATTGTGTTTGCTTGGTTCCAAACAATGTTATATGATTAGAGACCCCTTAGCATGTGACGATTGCTTCCACCTCATATTAGCCAAAACCCCCGCACCAAGTAGAGATACTACTTGTGCATCCATAAACCTCCAACCCAGTTTTGCCATGAGAGTCCACCATACCTACCTATGGATTGAATAAGATCCTTCAAGTAAGTTGTCATCGGTGCAAGCAATAAAAATTGCTCTCTAATATGTATGATCTATTAGTGTGTGGAAAATAAGCTTTGTACGAACCTGTGATGAGGAAGACATAAAAGCAACAGACTGCATAATAAAGTTCTTTATCACAGGAGGCAATATAAAGTGACATTCCTCAGCACTAAGAGGACAAGCATCCAAACCTCAAAAGCGCATGACAACCTCTGCTTCCCTCTGCGAAGGGCCTATCTTGTACCTTTACTTTTTACCCTTGAAAGAGTCATGGTGATCTTCACCAATTCCCTTTTTGCCTTTGTCTTGGCTACCGTCACATGCTTGGGAAAGATCTATATTCATATATCAACTTGGAGTTGAGTACTCATGCTTTATTGTTGTTGACTTTATCCTTGACGTAAACCGTTGGGAGGCAAAACTATAAGCCCCTATCTTGCTCTGTGTCCAGCTGAAACTTTGACACCATGAGTACCACGTGAGTTGTAACAATTATGGAAAACGAAAGAGATGATTGAGTATGTGGGTTTGCCTTACAAGCTCTTATTTGACTCTTTTTGATGTTGTGATAAATTGCAATTCAATGACTATGGATTATTGTTGGTTACTTCTTGGTAAGATTTTTGCTTCATGCTTTGCTTTGTGAAGGAATTATTACTTTCCCATAAGAATCTTTATGATATATTGTTGTCCTATGTGTGATCATGATGCCCTCATGTCCGTATTATGTTTTATCGACACCTTCGTCCCCAAACATGTGGACATGTTTATGGAACTTGGTTTTCGCTTGAGGACAAGCAAGGTCTAAGCTTGGGGGAGTTGATACGTCCATTTTGCATCATGCTTACATGTTGATATTTATTGCTTTTTGGGCTGTTATATTACTTGTGGTACCATATTTATGCCTTTTCTCTCTTATTTTGCAAGGTTTATTTGAAGAGGGAGAATTCAGGCAGCTGGAATTCCGGACTTGAAAAGCAGCAAATCCTAGTCCACTATTCTGCACATCTCCAAATGCCCTGAAAATTTACGTGGATTTTTCGGTAATATATTAAAAATACTGGGCGAAAGAACTACCGGAGGGGGGCCACTAGGGCCCCACAAGCTTGGCCACCACCACCACCCCCCTGGTGGCGCAGGGCAAGCTTTTGGGCCGCCTGAAGGCCCACTAGCCCCCCTCTTTTGCTATATGAAGGGTTTTGGTCTGGAAAAAAAATCAATCGGGAGCTTTTTCGTGGTTTTTCCGCCGCCACGAGGCAGAACTTGAGCAGATCCAATCTAGAGCTCCGGTAGGACGATTCTGCTCGGGAAACTTCCCTCCCGGAGGGGGAAATCGTCGCCATCATCATCACCAACACTCCTCTCGTCGGAGGGGAGGCATCTTCATCAACATCTTCATCAGCACCATCTCCTCTCCAATCCCTAGTTCATCTCCTGTAACTAATCTTCGTCTCACAACTCCAATTGGTACTTGTAAGGTTGCTAGTAGTGTTGATTACTCTTTGTAGTTGATGCTAGTTGGATTACTTGGTGGAAAAGTTTATGTTCAGATCCTTGATGCTATTCATTACACCTCTGATCATGATTATGATTATGTCTTGTGAGTAGTTACTTTTGTTCCTGAGGACATGGGATAAGTCATGCTGATAATAGTCATGTGAATTTGATATTCGTTCGGTATTTTGATATGTTGTATGTTGTTTTTCCTCTAGTGGTGTTATGTGAACGTCGACTACATAACACTTCACCATATTTCAGCCTAGAGGAAGGCATTGGGAAGTAGTAAGTAGATGATGGGTTGCTAGACTGACAGAAGCTTAAACCCCAGTCTATGCGTTGCTTCGTGAGGGGCTGATTTGGATCCACTAGTTTAATGCTATGGTTAGACTTTGTCTTTATTATTCTTTTGTAGTTGCGGATGCTTGCGAGAGAGGTTAATCATAAGTGGGATGCTTGTCCAAGTAAGGGCAGTACCCAAGCGCCGGTCCACCCACATATCAAACTATCAAAGTAACGAACGCGAATCATATGAACATGATGAAACTAGCATGACAGAAATTCCTGTGTGTCCTCGGGAGCGTTTTTCCTCCTATAAGACTTTGTTCAGGCTTGTCCCTTGCTACAAAAGGGATTGGGCCACTTGCTGCACCATTGCTACTACTTGTTACTTGTTACTTTTTGCTCGTTACGTTTCACCTCGCTACACAATCACTTGTTACCGCTACTTTCAGTGCTTGCAGTTATTACCTTGCAGAAATCCGTTTATCAGAGCCTTCTGCTCCTCGTTGGGTTCGACACTCTTACTTATCGAAAGGACTAAGATTGATCCCCTATACTTGTGAGTCATCACACAGCGGCGGTAAGTATTTCCCTCAGTTTTGAGAACCCAAGGTATCGATCGAGTGAAGCAGTATCACAAGTGCCTGCACAAACACAAAGAGCTTGCTCACAACGGTATGAAGGGGTTGTGAATCCCTTATAGATTGTTTGCCAAGTGAGGACTGAAAGCAACAAAGTAACAAAATAAAGTAAAAGAGAAATTGGAAATGATAGGTGTGAATAGACCCGGGGCCGTAGTGTTCACTAGTGGCTTCTCTCATGAAAGCAAGTAGACGGTGGGTGAACGAATTACTGTCGATCAATTGATAGAACCGCGCAAAGTCGTGACGTTATCTATGGCAATGATTATATCTATAGGCATCACATCCAAAAAAAGTAGACCGATACTTTCTGCATCTACTACTATTACTCCACATGTCGACCGCTATCCAGCATGCATCTTGTGTATTAAGTCCATGAGAACAGAGTAACGCCTTAAGCAAGATGACATGATGTAGATGGACAATCGCATATCTACGACAAAGCCCATCTTGTTACCCTTGATGGCAACAACATGATGTGTGCCTTGCTGCCCCTACTGCCACTGGGAAAGGTCACCACACGCTATGAACCCAAAACCAAGCACTTCTCCCATTGCAAGAATCATAGATCTAGTTGGCCAAACAAAACCCAAGACTCGGAGAGACTTACAAGGATATCAAATCATGCATATAAGAAATCAGCAAAGACTCAAATATATATCATAGATAATCTGATCACAAATCCAGAATTCATCTGATCTCGACAAACACACCGCCAAAGAGGATTACATCGGATAGATCTCCATGAAGATCATGGAGAACTTTGTATTGAAGATCCAAGAGAGAGAAGAAGCCATCTAGCTACTAACTACAGACCCGTAGGTCTGAAGTGAACTACTCACGAGTGATTGGAGGGGCGATGATGTTGATGCAGAAGCCCTCCAACTCCAAAGTCCCCTCCGGCAGGGCACCGAGAAGGGTCTCCAGATAAGATCTCGCGGAAACGAAAGCTTGCGGCGGCGGAAAAGTGTTTTCATGGACGCCCTGATTTTTTCTGGATTTTTAGGGAATTTATAGGCCAAAGACCTAGGGCAAGGGAGCGCCAGGGAGGCCACAAGCTTGGTTGCCGCGGCCTCCCCCTGGCCACGGCAACAGGGCTTGTGGGCATCCTGTGGGCCCACTTGCTTGGCCCTCAAGCCTCCTGATCTTCTTCCGTTCTGGAAAGAATCATTTTGGGGATTTTATTCCGTTTGGACTCCGTTCCAAAATCAGATCTGAAAAGAGTCAAAATCACAGAAAAAACAGGATCTGGCACTTGGCACAGAGTTAATAAGTTAGTCCCAAAAAAGATATAGAAGGTAGACAAAACATCCAAAGTTGACTAGATAACAACGTGAAACCATCAAAAATTATAGATACGTTTGAGACGTATCAAGCATCCCCAAGCTTAACTCCTGCTCGTCCTCGAGTAGGGAAGTGATAAAGAATGAATTTTTGATGATTTCATGGTACCTAGCATAGATGTACTTTGTAACTCCTCTTATGTGACGTGCATGTTCAGATCCATTAGATTCCGAACAATAGTTTGCTATTAACGTGGAACCAATAGTACTTCAAGCAAACTAGCAAAGTAATCAAGAACTTTCAAAATGACAAGGCCAAAAGAAAGTTATCCCTACAAAATCATATAGTCTGGCTATGCTCTATTATCATTGCACAACGAATTTAAATCATGCACAACCCCGGTATTGGCCAAGTAATTGTTTTCACACCTTTACTTTCTCAAACTTTTTCAACTCTCACGCAATACATGAGCATGAGCCATGGTATTAGCACTATAAGTGGTGTGGAGTGTGGTGGAGGTTGCAAGAAAAACAAGGAGAAGATGGTCACATTAACTAGGCATATCAATGAGCTGTGGAGATGCTCATCAGTAGATATCAATGTGAATGAGTAGGGATTGCCATACAAATGATGCACTAGAGCTAAGAGTATGTGAAAGCTCTTAAAGAAAACTAGTGGGTGTGCATCCAACTTGCTTGCTTGCGAAGACCTAAGGCAATTTTGAGGAAGCCTATCATTGGAATATACAAGCCAAGTTATATAATAAAAATTCCCACTAGCTATATGGTGGTGACAAAACGAGAGACTCTCAATCATGAAGATCATGGTGCTTAATATGCACAAGTGTGGAAAAGTGGTAGCATTGTCCCTTCTCTTTTTTTCTCTCATTTTTTTTGAATGGGCTCTTTGGCCTCTTTTTTTTGACGGGCATCTTTGGCCTCTTTTATTTCCTCACATGGGACAATGCTCCATCAATGATGATCATCACACTTACAACTCAAAACTTAGAACAACGATGACTCTATATGGAATGCCTTCGGTAGTATACCGTGACAATGATCTAGCATGGCATGGACATTAATGGAAACATCATGCTAGCTATGTTACGATCATGCAATGGCAATGTAGACGTGGTGGCACATGTCATGGTGGTAGTTGCATGGCAATATATCTCGGAATGACTTTGAAAAAGCCATAGTAGGTAGGTATGGTGGCTGTTTTGAGGGAGGCTAATGGTGGGTTTTGTGCACCGGCGAAAGTTGCACGGCGCTAAAGAAGATAGTGATGGTGGAAGGTGAAAGTGCATCTAAACCATGGACTCAACATTAATCATGAAGAACTCATATACTTGTTGCAAAAGTTTTTATTAGTAATCGAAACAAAGCATTCAACGCATACTCCTAGGGAAAGGGTTGGTAGGTATAAACCATCGCGCGATCTCGACCGCCACACAAAGGATGACAATCAATAGACTAATCATGCTCAGACTTCATCACATTGCGGTTCACCATACGTGCATGCCACGGGAATCACTAACTTCAACACAAGTATTTCTAGATCCACAACACCTTACTAATATAACTTCAATATTACCATAACCACAACTCAAAACTAGTTGAGATGAATCTAACTTCTCTAACTATTCAATGCACATGAAAGTGGAAGTTTTTGTATCCCTTTGGATAACTACCCCTTTTGAGACTACTTTCAAAGCATAGATCAACTACCAAGCCACGCACCTCCGTGCTCTAAAAGGTATAAGTGAAGCACATAGAGCAAACACATCTAGCTCAAAAGGTATAAGTGAAGCACATGTGAGCTGAATTGTCTAACCAAAGGATATAAGTGAAGCTCGACAAAATCACGGTGAGTGCATGTCTCTCTGTCTAGGTGTGCAGCAAGGATGATTGTGACACAACAAAAATAAAAGACTCATACGATACAAGACGCTCCAAGAAAGACACATAACATGTGGTGAATAAAAATATAGTCCCAAGTAACGTTACCGATGGATTGAAGACGAAAGAGGGGATGCCTTCCCGGGGCATCCCCCAGCTTAGGATTTTACGACATCCTTGAATCATCTTGGGGTGCCTTGGGCATCCCCAAGCTTGATCTCTTGCCACTCTTTATCTTTTTGTCCATAAGAACTTCACCCAAAACTTGAAAACTTCACAACACGAAACTTAAACAGAAACTCCTGATAACATTAGTATAAGAAAGAAAACCACCACATCCTTAGGTACTGTAGCAAACTTGAATTCTACTTATGTTCATGTTGTGTTACTGTATTTTCCATCTTCCATGGCTAATACCCCCCGATACTATCCATAGTTTCATCAAAATAAGCAACCAACACAACAAAAACAGAATCTGTTAACAGCAGACCAGTCTGTAGCAATCTGTATACTTCGTATACTTCTGGTACTTAAAAAATTCTGAAAAATTACGACGGTCTTAAGAATTTGCGTAGCAATAAGAAGCAAAAAGAATCAACTCAAAAGCTCTTACAAAACAGAATTGAAAATTCTTTTCGTGAGCAGAAAGTTTCTGTTTTTTCCAGCATGACCAAACGATCATCCCCAAGACTAATCATAACGGTTTTGCTTGGCACAAACGCAAAAAGAAACACAAAAACACAATCATAACAGAATTATGAAAGTGTGGAAAACACAAAACAGAAAGAAAGAGGATAGATTCGTTGGGTTGCCTCCCAACAAGCGCTATTGTTTAACGCCCTTAGCTAGGCATAAGGTGATGGAATCATGTATAGTCATCTTTGGTGCTCAAACCATAAGTAGCCCTCATCATAGATTCATAAGGCAATCTTATTTTCTTTATAGGAAAGTTCTCCATGCCCTTCTTTAGAGGAAATTGAAATCTAATATTCCCTTCCTTCATATCGATGATAGCACCAATAGTCCTTAGGAAAGGTCTACCAAGAATAATGGGACATGAAGGATTGCAATCTATGTCAAGTACAATGAAATCCACGGGTACATAGTTCTTATTTGCAACAATAAGAACATCATCGATCCTTCCCATGGGTTTCTTGACAGTAGAATCCGCAAGATGCAAATTAAGAGAACACTCTTCAATCTCATGAAAACCAAGAATATCACATAAAGACTTTGGAATCGCGGAAACACTAGCACCCAAATCACACAAAGAATTGCACTCATAATTTTTGATCTTGATTTTGATAGTAGGTTCCCACTCATCTTGAAGTTTTCTAGGTATAGAGACTTCTAATTCGAGCTTCTCTTCAAGAGATTTCATCATAGCATCTACAGTATGCACGGTAAAGGCTTTGCTTTGGCTATAAGCATGTGGAGAGTTTGCAATGGATTGCATTAAAGAAATGCATTCAAACAAGGAGCAACTATCATAATTGAATTCCTTGAAATCCAAAGTGGGAGTTTCATTACTACCCAAAATTTTGATTTCTTCTACTCCACTCTCCACACCTTTATCATCAAGATAGGTGGACTCTGAATCATTGGGGCATTTTTCAACCAAATTGGATTCATATCCAGCCCCTTCATCAATAGGTTTGACACGCGAAAACAAAGATTCAAGAGGAGTCACACCAAGCACTTTAAGATCTTCGTGATTTGCATCACTAGAACGCACCCTTTTAAACCATTCATGCCTAGCGCGAATTTGGGCGGTTCTTTCTTTGCTCTCATTCATGGAGACACGCATTGCTTTCAAATTTTCATCCAAGTTGACCTTGGGAGGAGCACATCTAACTTTCAAATCATCAATATCACAAGACATCCTATCAATGCTCTTAGCCAAATCGTCAATTTTGAGTAGTTTTTCCTCTTTGGACGCATTGAAAATCTTTTGAGAGTTGATGAACTCTTTGATATTACTCTCTAAATCAGAGGGTAATTTTTTATGATTTCCATAAGTGTTGTTGTAGGAATTGCCATAATTGTTAGAGGAGTTACTAGGAAAAGGCCTAGGAACATAGTTTCCTCTAAAAGCATTGTTGTTGCCAAAATTGTTCCTACCAACAAAGTCAACGTCCAAACTAGCGTTGCTACTCTCAATCAAGGAAGATAGTGGCACGTCATTAGGATCTACAGTAGCATTTCTACTAGCAACCAAAGTCATCAACTCGTCCATCTTAGCACTAAACGAGTTAATTTCTTCTATAGCGTGTACCTTTTTGCTACTAGGCGGCCTTTTAGTGTGCCACTGAGAGTAGTTGGTCATGATATTGTCTAGGAGTTTTGTAGCGTCTCCTAACGTGATTTCCATGAATGTTCCACCTGAGGCGGAGTCCAAGATATTGTGAGAAGCAAAATTCAAACTAGCATAAAAGATTTCTATAATCATCCACAAACTCAAGCCATGAGCGGGACAATTTCTAATCATAAGCTTCATCCTCTCCCAAGATTGTGCAACGTGTTCATGACCAAGTTACTTGAAATTCATGATTCATTACGTAAGGAGATAATCTCAGCCGACAGAAAATACTTGGATATGTAAGCATCTTTGCACTTATCCCAAGAATCAATACCATTTTTAGGGAAAGAAGAAAACCAAGTTTTTGCACGATCTTGCAACGAGAAAGGAAAAAGCTTCAACTTAATCACATCATTATACACATCTCTTTTCTTTTGCATATCGCAAAGCTCAATGAAGGTATTGAGATGGGATGCGACATCTTCACTAGGAAGGCCAGAGAATTGCTCTTTCATAACAAGATTCAACAAAGCTGCGTTGATTTCATATGATTCCGCACTAGTGGCGGGAGCAATCGGAGTACTAATAAAATCATTATTATTGGTACTCGAGAAGTCGCAAAGTTTGGTGTTTTCGGCCATGATGACTTCAACAAACAAACAAGAACAAAAGCAAGCAAGAAAACCGGCAAATGAAAACGGCAAAGAGCAAAAGAAAGAGGCAAAGGAAAACGGCAAAAGGCAAAAGAAAAAGGGAAAGGAGAAAGGCAAATGAAAACGACAAATGTGAAGTGGGGGAGAGGAAAACGAGAGGCAACTGGCAAAAAAAGTAAACGCAAGAGATGAGTTTGTGAGACCTACTTGGATAGATCTCTCCTTCCCCGACAAAGGCGCCAGAGATACTTCTTGCTACTGCAACAAAAGACCTTCCAATGGCGCCAGAAACAAGCGTGCTGATGGGAGACTATTCTTGTCTTGATTCTCCTCAGCAACGGCACCAGGAATCCTTCTGCTACGGCTACGCCTTTAGGGACTTCCTAGGCAAATATGCAAAGGATTCCCCCGTGGCCTTGGAGCCTTGCGTTGGTGTTCCCTCGAAGCGGAAAGGGTGATGTAGCACAGCGGCGGTAAGTATTTCCCTTAGTTTTGAGAACCAAGGTATCGATCGAGTGAAGGAGTATCACAAGTGCCCACACAAACACGAAGAGCTTGCTCCCAACGCTATGAAGGGGTTGTCAATCCCTTATAGATTGTTTGCCAAGTGAGAACTGAAAGCAACAAAGTAACAAAGCAAAGTAAAAGCGAAAGTGGAAACGATAGGTGTGAATAGACCTGGGGGCCGTAGTGTTCACTAGTGGCTTCTCTCATGAAAGCAAGTAGACGGTGGGTGAATGAATTACTGTCGAGCAATTGATAGAACAACGCAAAGTCGTGAAGTTATCTATGGCAATGGTTATATCTATAGGCATCACGTCCAAAACAAGTAGACCAATACTTTCTGCATCTACTACTATTACTCCACACATTGTCCGCTATCCAACATGCATCTAGTGTATTAAGTTCATGAGAACAGAGTAACGCCTTAAGCAAGATGACATGATGTAGATGGACAATCTCATATCTACGACAAAGCTCATCTTGTTACCCTTGATGGCAGCAACACGATGTGTGCCTTGCTGCCCCTACTGTCATTGGGAAAGGTCACCACACGGTATGAACCCAAAACCAAGCACTTCTCCCATTGCAAGAATCATAGATCTAGTTGGCCAAACAAAACCCAAGACTCGGAGAGACTTACAAGGATATCAAATCATGCATATAAGAAATCAGCAAAGACTCAAATATATATCATAGATAATCTGATCACAAATCCACAATTCATTGGATCTCGACAAACACACCGCCGAAGAGGGTTACATCGGATAGATCTCCATGAAGATCATGGAGAACTTTGTATTGAAGATCCAAGAGAGAGAAGAAGCCATCTAGCTACTAACTAAGGACCCGTAGGTCTGAAGTGAACTGCTCATGAGTCATTGGAGGGGCGATGATGTTGATGAAGAAGCCCTCCAACTCCAAAGTCGCCTCCGGCAGGGCACTTGGAAGGGTCTCCAGATGAGATCTCGCAGAAACAGAAGCTTGCGGCGGCGGAAAAGTGTTTTCGTGGATGCCCTGATTTTTTCTGGATTTTTAGGGAATTTATAGGCCAAAGACCTAGGGCAGGGGAGCGCCAGGGAGCGCCAGGGAGGCCGCAGCAACAGGGCTTGTGGGCTCCTTGTGGGCCCACTTGCATGGCCCTCAAGCCTCCTGATCTTCTTCCGTTCTGGAAAAAATCATTTTGGGGATTTTATTCCGTTTGGACTCCGTTGCAAAATCAGATCTGAAAAGAGTCAAAAACGCAGAAAAAACATGAACTGGCACTTGGCACTGAGTTAATAAGTTAGTCCCCAAACAGATATAAAAGGTAAACAAAACATCCAAAGTTGACAAGATAACATCGTGAAACCATCAAAAATTATAGATTCATTTGAGACGTATCATGGGTCATCAAGAACGTTCTCCAACCTAGACAAGTTATCTGCTACGGGTTTATCAGCACCCTTTCTGTCGACAATGTGTAAATCAAACTCTTGTAGCAAGAGAACCCATCTGATAAGTCTAGGTTTAGTGTCCTTCTTCTCCATGATGTACTTAATAGCAGCATGATCAGTGTGAATAATGACTTTGGAATCAACTATGTAAGACCTGAACTTTTCACATGCAAACACGACTGCTTAAAATTCCTTCTCCGTAGTGGCATAGTTTCTTTGGGCACTGTCTAGAGTTTTACTAGCGTAGTGAATAACATTCAACTTCTTACGACTCTTTGCCCTAGAACAGCACCAATAGCATAATCACTAGCGTCACACATGATCTCAAAAGGTAAGTTCCAATCAGGTGGTTGAACAATAGGTGCAGTTATCAAAGCCCTCTTAAGTATTTCGAAGGCTTCCTCACAATCATCGTCAAAAACAAAAGGAATATCCTTTTGCAAGAGATTGGTAAGAGGCCTAGAAATCTTAGAGAAGTCTTTAATGAACCTTCTATAGAAACCAGCATGACCAAGGAAACTTATCCCTTTGATATCTGTGGGGTATGGCATTTTCTCGATTGCATCAACCGTAGCCTTATCGACTTCAATACCTCTTTCGGAAATTTTATGACCTAAGAAGATGCCTTCATTAACCGTAAAGTGGCACTTCTCCCAATTCAAGACAAGATTGGTATCTTTACATCTCTGCAAGACTCGATCAAGGTTGCTGAGGCAATCGTCAAAAGAAGACCCATAAACGGAGAAGTCATCCATGAAAACCTCAACAATCTTTTCACAAAAGTTAGAGAATATAGCCATCATACATCTTTGAAAGGTGGCAGGTGCATTACATAAGCCAAAAGGCATACGTCTATAAGCAAAGGTACTGAAAGGGCAGGTGAAAGTGGTTTTCTCCTGATCAGATTGTGCAACTGGTATTTGGGAGAAACCAGAATAACCATCTAGAAAGCAGAAGTGTGTGTGTTTCGACAACCTTTCTAGCATTTGAAATCAGGATCAGTTTTAATCTTGTGCTGGCATAGAGTGGGACTAATGCCCTTAAGATCATCAAGAGTATATCCAATAGCAGCACAGTGCTTCCTCAGAGTTTTTAGTAACTTCTTTTCTTCATGCTCTGAGTGGCTAGCACTAATAATGACACGATATATCTCCTTTTCATCAAGATAGGCATACTTAAGAGTATCAGGCAACCGTTTAAGCTCGAACACAGGATCCCCCTTTGGTGGGGGTGGATCCCCAAGCAATTCAACAGGCAAGTTATTCTTAAGGATAGGATATTGTTCTAAGACAACTCTATCTATCTCATCCCTTTCATCCATATGCATATCATTTTCATGCTCAAGCAAGTATTTCTCTAAGGGATCAGTAGGAGGCACGTCAATAGAGGCTAAGGAAATAGTTTCATCCCTACTAGGCAACTCCTTTTCATGAGGTTGTCTACCTAACTTAGAGAAAATGAACTCATGTGACACACCTTCAAAGCCAACAGTGACAATTTGCTTCTCACAATCAATGTGAGCATTGACAGTATTGAGAAAGGGTCTGCCAAATATGATGGGACAAAAGCTATCTTGTGCAGTAGGAAGAACGAGGAAATCAGCAGGATACTTCGTTTTACCACACAAGACCTCAACATCCCTAACAATTCCCACAGGGCAGATAGTATCTCTATTGGCAAGCTGAATAGTGACATCAATAGGCTCTATCTCAACAGGTGCAATCTCATCTTTGATTTCATCGTATAAGGATTGAGGTATTGCACTAACATTAGCACCCACGTCACATATACCATGATAACAATGATCTCCTATCTTAACAGAAATCACAGGCATGCCAACAGCAGGCCTATGTTTGTCTCTAACGTGAGGTTTAGCAATTCTAGCAGCATCTTCACAGAAGTGAATATTATGTCCCTCAACATCGTCGGACAGAAGATCTTTGATAATAGCAATGCTAGGTTCAACTCTAATTTTCTCAGGGGGTGTAGGTGTTCTAATATAGCCTCTATGTATCACAGTTGAAGCTTTAGAATGATCCTTTATCCTAACAGGGAAAGGTGGTTTCTCAATGTAAGCACTGGGAACAACAGGACCATTATAGGCAATGACCTTCTCTTCAACTGGAGTGGGTTTAACTACATTGACTTCTAAAGGAGGATGATATTTAAACCACTTCTCTTTGGGGAGATCAATATGAGCAGCAAAGGATTCACACAATGAAGCTACTATCTCAGAGTCAAGTCCATACTTAGCGCTAAAATCACTAAAGGTATTTGTCTCAACAAAGGATTTAACGCAATCAAACATGAAATACATACCTGAATCCTTACCTTCTTCAAGCTCCCATTCTTCATAGTTGCATTTAATTCTCTCCAATAAATTCCATTTGAAGTCAATATCTCTCTTCATAAAAGAACCGGTACAAGAAGTGTCAAGCATGGTGCGATCATCATGAGAAAGCCGAGCATAGAAGTTCTGAATGATAATTTCTCTCGAGAGCTCATGATTGGGGCATGAATATAACATTTATTTAAGCCTCCCCCAAGCTTGAGCGATGCTTTCTCTGTCACGAGGCTAAAAATTGTAAATATAATTTCGATCACGATGTACTAAATGCATAGGATCAAACTTTTGATGAAATTCCAATTTCAACCGATTGTAGTCCCATGATCCAGTATCATCACATAGCCTATACCATGTCAACGCCTTATCCTTCAAAGATAAAGGAAAGACCTTCTTCTTGACCTCATCCTCGGGCAAACCTGCAAGCTTAAATAAACCACAAACTTCATCTACATAGATTAGATGCAAGTCTGGATGTGATGTTCCATCTCCTGTAAAAGGATTAGCCATCAGTTTCTCAAGCATACCCGAAGGAAATTCAAAGCAAATATTTTCAGTAGGTGCAGCAGGTTGAGGAGAAACTCTTTGTGCTTCTGTTCAAGATGAAGATACCCCGAACAAGCCCCTCAAAGGATTAGTATCCATAGTGACAAGTGACAATAAATTTCAGGACACTATATGAATGTTTCCTAACCAAGTTCCACTTACCAAAGGCGCTTCACTCCTCAGCAACGGCGCCAGAAAAGATTCTTGATGACCCACAAGTATAGGGGATCAATCGTAGTCCTTTCGATAAGTAAGAGTGTCGAACCCAACGAGGAGCGGAAGGATCTGACAAGTGGTTTTCAACAAGGAAATATCTGCAAGCATTGAAATTATCGGTAACAAGTGATTGTGTGGTGAGATTATTCGTAGCAAGAAACAAGTAAGAGAAGTAGCAATGGTGCAGAAAAGTGGCCCAATCCCTTTTGTAGCAAGGGACAAGCCTGGAAAAAGTCTTATAGGAGAATAAACGCTCCCGAGGACACACGGGAATTTCTGTCATGCTAGTTTCGTCATGTTCATATGATTCGCGTTCGTTACTTTGATAGTTTGATATGTGGGTGGACCGGCGCTTGGGTACTGCCCTTACTTGAACAAGCATCCTACTTATGATTAACCCCTCTCGCAAGCATCCGCAACTACGAAAGAACAATTAAGACAAAGTCTAACCATAACATTAAACTAGTGGATCCAAATCAGCCCCTTACGAAGCAACGCATAAACTAGGGTTTAAGCTTCTGTCACTCTAGCAACCCATCATCTACTTACTACCTCCCAATGCCTTCCTCTAGGCACAAATAATGGTGAAGTGTTATGTAGTCAACGTTGACATAACACCACTAGAGGAAAAACAACATACAACACATCAAATTACCGAACGAATACCAAATTCACATGACTACTATTAGCATGACTTATCCCATGTCCTCAGGAACAAAAGTAACTACTCACAAAGCATAATCATATTCATGACCAGAGAGGTAACGAGTAGCATCAAGTATCTGAACATAAACTCTTCCACCAAATAATCCAACTAGCATCAACTACAAAGAGTAATCAACACTACTAGCAACCTTACAAGTACCAATCGGAGTCGCGAGACGGAGATTGGTTACAAGTGATGAACTAGCGTTTGGAGATGAGAAGGTGCTGATGAAGATGTTGATGGTGAAGAGTCCCCTCCGATGAGAGGAGTGTTGGTGATGACGATGGCGACGATTTCCCCATCTGGGAGGGAAGTTTTTGATGTCCCACAAGCGTACGGGATCGCATCAGTTTTCGAGGGTAAAGTATTCAACCCAAATTTGTTGGTTCACACGACGGGAAGCGAAAGAATATTCTCAAGTATTAGCAGCTGAATGTGTCAGATTCAACCACACCTGAAAGATTAGTGTCTGCAAGCAAAGTATCAGTAGCAAAGTAGTATGATATCAACGGTACCAGAAACGACCTGTTGACGACAGACTATTCCTAACTGTTGTATCAATGGCGCCAACACATTGACATGGGATTATTCTTAAGAAGAATGCTTCCCCGGCTACGGCTCCAGAAAAGTATTGCAACAAGTAGCAGTGAAGTAGCAAGGAACAGCAGCAGTAGCAGCAGCAAAGTAACAAGTAACAACAACAGCAAAGTGGCCCAATCCCTTTTGTAGTAAGGGACAAGCCTAGGCAAAGTAACATAGCGAGGACCAGTAGTAAAATACTCGTAGGCAGTGGATCGGTGATGGATGAGTATGACGGATGTGATTCATCATGTAACATCTATAACACGGAGAGATATGTGACTAGCTCCCATTCATCAATCTAATGTAGGCATGTATTCCGTATGTAGTCATACATGCTTAGGGAAAAGAACTTGCATGACATCTATTGTCCATCCCTCCCGTGGCAGCGGGGTCCTAATGGAAACTACGGGATATTAAGGTTCTCCTTTTAATAAAGCACCGGACCAGCGCATTAACACGCGGTGAATACATGAACTCCTCATACTATGGTCATCTCCGGGAGTGGTTCCGGCTATTGTCACTCCGGGGTTGCCGGGTCATAACACATAGTAGGTGACTACAACTTGCAAGATAGGATCTAAAACACACATATATTGGCAACAACATAATAGGTTCAGATCTGAAATCATGGCACTCGGGCTCTAGTGACAAGCATTAAGCATAGCCAAGTAGTAGCAACATCAATCTAGAACATAGTGGATACTAGGGATCAATCCCCGTCAAGAACTAACTCGATTACATGATAGATCTCATCCAACTCATCACTGTCCAGCAAGCCTATGATGAGATTACTCACTAACGATGAAGAGCATCATGGAATTGTCGATGGACAAAGGTTGATGATGACGATGGCGACGATTTCCCCTCTCCGGAGCCCGAAACAGACTCCAGATATGCCCTCCAGATGAAGAACAGGATGTGGCGGCGCCTCCGTATCGCAAAACGCGATGAAACCTTCTCTCTAATTTTTGCCAGGCGAAACGGAAGATATAGAGCTGAGTTTGGGGGCGGTGGTGCTACGTGGGCCCCACAAGCCTGCACGGCGCGACCATAGGGGGTGGCCGCGGCCTGTGGGCTTGTGTCCCACTGGCAGGCCCCCTCTGGTGGATCTTTGTGCAGGTATTTTGCTTTTATTCGAGAAAAAATCTCCATAAATTTTCATGACATTACGAGAACTTTTATTTCTGCAGAAAAACAACACCATGGCAATTTTGCTGAAAATAGCGGCAGTCCGGGTTAGTTCCATTCAAATCATGCAAATTAGAGTCCAAAACAAGGGCGAAAGAGTTCGGAAAAGTTGATACGACGGAAACGTATCAGTTTCCCCGACAGGATCGTCCTGCCGGAGCTCTAGATTGGTTCTGCTCAAGTTCGGCCTCGTGGCGGCGGCGAATCCACGAAAATGCTTCTCCCTGATTTTTTCCTGGACGAAACCCTTCATATAGCAAAAGAAGGGAGCAAGTGGGCCAGCAGGCTGCCCCCAAGCCCTCATGGCGCGGCCTGGGGGGGGGGGTGGCCGTGCCGTGTAGGCTTGTGGCCAACCCCTAGCGCCCCTCTGGCACTTCTTCGGCCCAGTATTTTTTATAAATCCAGAAAAAATCCTCGTTGATTTTTACGGCGTTTGGAGTTGCGCAGAATAGGTATCTCAAACTTGCTCCACTTTCAGGCCAGAATTCCAGTTGCCGGCATTCTCCCTCTTCATGTAAACCTTGCTAAAATAAGAGAGAAAAGGCATAAGAATTGTACCATGAAGTGAAATAAAAGCCCAAAAGCGATAAATATCAACATGAAAACATGATGCAAAATGGACGTATCATAACTCTCTTGAGTTATCATGCTTATCTTGTTTAGAGAGTTGGCTCGTTGCACGGAGTTGTGTGTCTTGCATGAGTAGGTAAGGTTGCTATTTAGGTATAGTAGTAACTTGCAATAGTTTTGAGGTATTGATTTGAGTAATGTTTGGACTATTGGTGGCAAGAGCTTAAGCCTATTAGTGATAGGTGTCGTATTTTGGGAAATTTGTGTGTTTTTCAAAAACTAAAAATTAGTTGAGAACTCTAGCTACTAAATTGATCGCTAACCTTTGGAGGGGTTGGAATATATAGAGTACCCTCACATTACCATGAGTTGAGGATGCGCAAGGATAACCAAACCCCCAAACACTCCTCCTCGGGGTACTTGTCTCTTTGTGAATTTCCTAACTAGTTAGAGAGTTACCGATAATAAGTGTATGAGTTCTTCGGACTAATGTGAGTATTCGATTGTTGGCACTTCCACCATCCATATTTTGCTAGCCTCTTCGGTACCGTGCATTGCCCTTTCTCACATTGAGAGTTGGTGCAAACTCCGCCAGTGCATCCAAACCCATGACATGATACGCTCTGTCATACATAATCCTCATTATATCTTTCCTCAAAACAACCAGCATACCTACCTATTAAGGCATTTTCATAGCCTTTCCGAGATACATTTCCATGCAACATCCACCATCTCATGACTTGATCTTCATGTCATACATGCTTTTGCTTGATAGTAGAGCCGCATGATAGTTTTGCCTTGCCCATATTATTGCTACATGACGCGCTAGTATCATCGCATATCCTGCTACATTGGCAGAGGCATACATTTGCATACATCATGATAGTTTTCACTTGTCTTTATGTTGAGTACTTCTTATAAAATGTGATGATCTTCTTTTTATTTATGTAAAACATAAAGTGTTGCCCTTAAGTGAGAAAAATATCCCAAAGAGTACAAAACAAAATATCCCAAAGAGGAAAAATGAGAGATAAATAGAAAGAGCCAAAGAGGCCACAAAAAATAAAAAAGGGAAAAAAAGAGAGAAGGGGGCAACACTACTATTCATTTTGAAAGATCCACACTCGTACTCCATTGCTATATTGGTACTACATAGAGATTATCATTAATGCATAACTATGTGGGGACCCTTACACTATAGAACTTGGTTTGCATATTCCAATGACGAGCCTCCTCAAATGAGCTCTAGGTCTTCATGAGCAAACAAGTTGGATGCACCCCACTAATTCCATTAGAGAGCTTACCTTAGCTCATATGTGCATCCGTTACATGGCAATCCCTACTCCTCACATCACATCTATTATTTGGCTTTCTCTCGCTAATGATTGTCCTCATTGATGTGAGCCTTTCACACCTTTTTGTCTTCCTTCCCTATTATAATTCTATTTGCCATCCTAAGTGCCAACATATCTTGCTTACGCTCATCCATTGCATGAGTGCTCAAAGTCGAAAGGGAGAGGATCATTTTGACTTGTGCGTGACTAGTGGTCTGGGGATGAGTCAAAATAAGATTTCGAAGGAGACCAAGTGTGAAATTTTAGTAGATTGAGTTCTCAATTAAAAATATATATTTTATGATATCAACCCATCTCCCACTTCTTGCACGCAAATACCATTTGGAGATATTCGAGTCACGGACAGCGAGAGCTCTTGCACCTTTATGTTCTTACTTTACTTAAACTCAATACTAGATATAGACTCTTGCTTGTTATTATCTTGACTTGAATTGCATATCTCACTTGCTTTACTTTGAAGTTCATATATGCGTGTTAGCATGTCACCATAGAAATTATTGTGTTATCATTTATCTACTCGAGGACGAGCAGAAACTAAGCTTGGGGATGTTGATATGTCCCAAACGTATCTATAAATTCTGTTTGTTCCATGATCTTTTGGGTGACATTGTTATATGTTTTGCTACACTTTTATATCATTTTACACATATTTGGACTAACCTACTAACTCAGTGCACCCAGTGCTAGTTTTTGTCTGCTGACGTCTATTTTGCAGGTGCTTTTACCCAAATTTGCGAAGCCCAAAAAATCCCGAGAAAAATATATAAAAAAACCAACGTACCGGAAGCTTCCAAATCACCGAAGATGGGCTAGAGGGGGGCCAGGAGCCGTCCAGTCGACCTGTGGGCGCGACCTACCCCGTGTCTGCAGCAAGAGGCCGCCTGGGTGGGTCCCACCTCCTCCGGTGCCTTCCTTTGGCCTATATTTACTCCTCCGCGAGAAAACCCTTCCATCACATCTAGAATCGCGAATCTCTCCATCATTCCGCCGCCACAATGCTTCCGAGATCGGGAGCGTCAGGAGACCTCTTCCCGGCACCCTGCCGGAGGGAGGATTGACCTCCGGGAGCTTCTCCACCGCCATGGACGCTTCACAGACCTGCCGTGAGTAGTCCTCCTTGGACCATGGGTCCATGACCAGTAGCTATGTGATGTATTCTCTCCAATCTTGTGCTTCAATGGTTAGTCCTTGTGAGCTGCCCTACATGATCAAGGCATCTATGTAATTCTCTTGCTATTGCTATGCTCGGTTTGTTGGGATCCGATGGATTATGAGATTATGTTCAGATTGTTATGAGTTATATATTTGATTATCCTTTAAATTATGTTCCTTAGTGATTCATGCATGTTCTCCATTGCTATTTATTGCTTTGGTCGACTAGTAGATTGTAACTCCAAGAGGGAGCATTATGCATGATTGTGGGTTCATGCCCCTCGATGTCTAGCTTGAGTGACAGAAACATGAGACTAGGGGATGTGCTCTTGCCACCAGGAAGAAAACAACGGTGCTTGTGACCATGGTTGCAAGGATTGTTTACCTTACGCATAGTTCGTTAATGTAGTTGTCCGTTGCTTTGAGTTTACACTTTGGGTGGGGCTGGCAACTTAATACCAGCGAGATGTTCTGGATAGATATCTCAAGGTGGATGATTAGTAAGTAGATGCTGATGAATAAACGGTCTACTTGTCTTGGCGTACTGCCCATTACTATTGAACCTCTAACTATTAAGTAGCATAATTAGCATTGCGATGCGTTCATAATTCTGTCAATTGCCCAACTGTAATTTGTTTACCCAAGCATGGTTGTTTATCGTCTTTTGGGAGAGAGACATCACTAGCGAACATCATGTGACTCCGGTCCATATCACCATCATTGTTTAGACCTCCATCATTTACCGCTTTCATTTACTTTTTCGTTGCAATTACTATTACTTTTCCCGCTTGTGTTTTGATCCTTTGCAAACTACAAGGCCGGAGAGATTGACAACCTCTCTGTACTCGTTGGGAGCAAAGTTATTTGTGTGTGTGCAGGTCCACGTGTTCTGCTAGCGCTAGGGTGGAAGGCACCTACTTGTTGATCCTATGAGTCCTCCTGGTTCGATGCTGACTACTGATGTCTACTACGCAACCTTCTCCTTGTAGACGTTGTTGGGCCTCCAAGTGCAGAGGTTTGTAGGACAGTAGCAATTTTCCCTCAAGTGAGTGACCTAAGGTTTATCAATCGGCGAGAGGCGTAGGATGAAGATGGTCTCTCTCAAGCAACCCTGCAACCAAATAACAAAGAGTCTCTTGTGTCCCCAACACACCCAATACAATAGTAAGTTGTATAGGTGCACTAGTTCGGCGAAGAGATGGTGATACAAGTGCAATATGGATGGTAGATATAGGTTTTTGTAATCTGAAATTACAAAAACAGCAAGGTAACTAGTAACAAAAGTGAGCACGAACGGTATTGCAATGCGTGGAAACAAGGCCTAGGGTTCATACTTTCACTAGTGAAGTTCTCTCAACAAAGATAACATAATTGGATCATATAACTAGCCCTCAACATGCAACAAAGAGTCACTCCAAAGTAACTAATAGCGGAGAAGAAACGAAGAGATTATTGTCGGGTACGAAACCACCACAAAGTTATTCTTTCTGATCGATCTATTCAAGAGCCGTAGTAAAATAACACGAAGCTATTCTTTCCGTTCGATCCATCATAGAGTTCGTACTAGAATAACACCTTAAGACACATATCAACCAAGACTCTAATGTCACCTAGATACTCCATTGTCACCTCAAGTATCCGTGGGCATGATTATATGATATGCATCGCACAATCTCAGAATCATCTATTCAACCAACACATAGAACTTCAAAGAGTGCCCCGAAGTTTCTACCGGAGAGTCAAAACGCGTGCCAACCCATATGCATAGGTTTCCAATGTCACGAAACCCGCAAGTTGATCACCAAAACGTACATCGAGTACTCACATGAATATCCAAACGTGTGCCAACCCATATGCATAGGTTCCCAATGTCACAAACCCGCAAGTTGATCACCACAGATAGACACGTGCAATACATACATCAAGTGTTCTCAAAGACTCAGTCCGTTATGATAACTTCAAAGGGGAAACTCAATTCATTACAAGAAGGGAGAGGGGGAAGAACATCATAAGATCCAACTATAGTAGCAAAACCCGCGGTACATCGAGATCAAGACATCTCAAGAACACGAGAGAGAGAGAGATCAAACACATAGCTACTGGTACATACCCTCAGCCCTGAGGGAGAACTACTCCCTCCTCATCATGGAGATCGCCGGGATGATGAAGATGGCCACTGGAGATGGATTCCCCCTCTGGCAGGGTGCCGAAATGGGCTCTAGATTGGTTTTTGGTGGCTACAGAGGCTTGCGGCGACGGAAATCCCGATCTAGGTTTCTTTTTGGGGGTTTCTGTATTTATAGGAATTTATGGCGGTGGAATTACGTCGGTTGGGCCCACGAGGAGGTCACAAGCCTGGTAGGTGCGGCCTAGGGGGGGGGGTCGCGCCTCCCAGGCTTGTGACTCCCTCGTGGCTCTTCTGGCCTTCTTCCAAACCTTCGGGGGTCTCTTTTGGTCCAAAAAAAATCATCGCAAAGTTTTATTCCATTTGGACTCAGTCTGAAAAAGGGTCACAAACACGGAAAAACAGAAACTGGCACTTGGCACTGAGTTAATAGGTTAGTCCCAAAGAAGATATAAAATAGCATATTCATGCATATAAAACATCCAAAGTTGACAAGATAATATCATGGAACCATCAAAAATTATAGATACGTTGGAGATGTATCAACTACATCTCAATCTTCCACTTGGGGTAACCATCGAGGTGCGAGAAGTATATACATCATCTCGTCATCACTTGGTGGCCGCGGCTCGCCTATAAATCTGCCCCGCCCTTGGCAAGGGGGCGGCACTGCAATCTTGAGCTTCCTCTTTGTTTCCTTTGCTCTGCCGCGAAAAAGCCTCTTCTCCCCTTTGTTCCCTCGTCTTCTATGGCGTCTCCCGGAGGTGATCTTGGCAGGGGGAAACGTGCAGCACCTTCCGCGCCTTCGTCCGCCCTCGGGGCAGCGGCGGAGGGCCCTCGGGGTCGCCGCGCGTCCACCGCCGCTGGGCTCTTAGAGACAATTAAGTCCCTCATCAGCATCTCCTTTCCTTGTTGTCGCGTCTGCTGTTTGGTGGTTGATCTTCCCTTTTCTCCAGAGCGCCCCTGCCCAAGAAGCTCAATCTCGACGAGCTTTAGGAGGAGGCGGAGGGGCTGCGGGCTCAGCTCGAGAGTGCTGAGGCCGCCCTCCAGGCCGCCCGCAAGGGCGAAGCGGAGGCCAAGACGGAGTTGGCGTCGCTGTAGAGGTAGGTCCAGGAGGCAGCCGACGCTATCCAGGCCGCCGAGGACGAGGCGACGTATGCCCGAATGATGGCATCCGAGCGTGTGATACGTCCCAAACGTAACTACAATCTCTGCTTGTTCCATGATCTTTTCGGTGACATTGTTATATGTTTTGCTACACTTTCATACCTTTTTACACATATTTGGACTAACCTACTAACTCAGTGCACCGAGTGCCAGTTTTTGTGTGCTGGTGTATTTTTTCCAAGGACTTTTACCCAAATTTCCAGAGTCCGAGAAATCCCAAGAAAAATATATAAAAATCAGCGCAATGAAAGATTCCAGAGCATCGAAGATGGGTCAGAGGGGAGCCAAGCGTCGCCTAGGCGGCCTCCGTGCACGACCTACCCCCTGGCCGCGCCCACAGGTCGCCTGGGTGGGACCATGCCCTCTCGTGCCCTACCTTGGCTCCTATTTTTACCCCCGTCAAGGAAACCCTGATTCCAGAACCCTTTTCTCCAGAAGCAATTCCGATCTCCGCCGCCATCGCCAACAAGTTTTGGGGGACTAGAATTCCTGTGCCGGCACCCTGCCGGGACGGGGAAGTGCCCTAGATTCATCTCCATCGATGTTGCTTCCTCCCTCCATGAAGGGGGAGTAGTTACTCCTCGGGGCTGAGGTCTTCTACAATAGCTATGTGGTTAATTCTCTCTCTCATGATGTGATCTTGATTGTGATCATGGGCTATGTTAATCTAGGATGATCCCATGATGTTTCCCCTTCTTCTATGTATTGGATTGATGTACTCACTTGATCTTATCTAGTATAATCCCCGACACCATGGTGACAGTGGTCTATTGGACATTGATTAGAAGAATATTTTCATGAGTGATTTCCTCTTTTGTGAATTGATGAAGATTGAGAGTCTCTTGGTGCTTGTCTTTGACTATCCTTGAGATACGCTGTGGTGATTGTGGTACTCTCTTTGGATGGCCGCGGTGACATTGGGAAATCCATAGATGAGAACTACGAACTCTGAGGTGTGCTTTTGCAGCCCTACATAATTCTCGTCCTCTCTTGATCACAAAGGAATGACCTCCGAGTACGTCACCATTGCATGTTTTAGTGAAAATATCATGTGATTAGACTATGTTAATGTTGTTGGGAGTTTCTACTAGTGAAAGTATGAAGCCTAGGCCTTGTTTCTCACCATTGTTACTCCGTTTATGCTCACTTTTGTCACTTGCTACCTTGCTGCCATTTTTATTTCAGATTTACAATACCTTGTTTTACCATCCATATCACTTGTCTTTTAACATCTCTTCGCCGAGCTAGTGCACCTATAAAACTGACAATTGTATTAGGTGTGTTGGGGACACAAGAGACTTCTTGTATCTTAATTGCAGGGTTGCTTGAGAGAGGACATCTTCAACCTCTACTTCCCTGAGTTCGATAAACCTTAGGTCATCCACTTGAGGGAAATTGCTGCTGTCCTACAAACCTCTGCGCTTGGAGGCCCAACATAGTCTACAAGAATAGAAGCGTGCATAGACATCAAGCTATTTATGGCGCCGTTGCCGGGGAGGTGAGTGCTTGAAGGTATATCTTTAGATCTGGCAATTAAATCTTTTCGTTTCTTGTTTTTATTTTCACTAGTTAGGCCTAATGGAAAACAACAAAAATATAAGAGAGCTTTATAAACTTTATCTTGAACTAGGACATGCAGTGTGAAAGGATCGATACGGTTGACTAAGGGGGGGGGGGTGAATAGGCAACATCCAATTTTTAGCTAATCTTAACAAGTTAGGGCTAGCAACATATAGGTTCTCTAAAATGACAACTAGGTGAGCAACCTATATGATGCTACCAACTATAATCGCTAAGGCAAGTAAGAAATACTCTACAACAATAACATACACAATGTAAAGGTCAGAGATAACCACAAGTGGAACCGATGAAGACGAGGATGTGTTACCGAAGTTCCTTCCCTTTGACAGGAAGTACGTCTCCGTTGGAGCGGTGTGGAGGCACAATGCTCCCCAATAAGCCACTAGGGCCACCGTATTCTCCTCATGCCCTCACACAATGCAAGGTGTCATGATTCCACTATAGGTGCCCTTGAAGGCGGCGATCGAACCTTTACAAGCAAGGTTGGGGCAATCTCCACACAAAGCTTGGAGGCTCCCAACAAGACCATGGAGCTTCACCACAATGGAATGTGGCTCTGAGGTGACCTCCACCGTCTAGGGTGCTCAAACACCCAAGAGTAACAAGATCCGCAAGGGATTAGTGGGGGGAATCAAATTTCTCTTGGTGTAAGTGTAGATCTAGGCCTTCTCAACCAATCCAAATCAACAAGTTTGATTGGCTAGGGAGAGAGATCGGGCACATATGAGCTTAGGGAGCAACAATGGAGTCTTGGAGAGTCAAAGGTAGGGTTCTTGAACTGGAAGGACCCTTTATATAGTGAGGGAATGATACGTCCATTTTGCATCATGCTTTCATGTTGATATTTATTGCTTTTTGGGCTGTTATATTACTTTGTGGTACCATATTTATGCCTTTTCTCTCTTATTTTGCAAGGTTTATTTGAAGAGAGAGAATTCAGGCAGCTGGAATTCTGGACTGGAAAAGGAGCAAATCTTAGTCCACTATTCTACACATCTCCAAATGCCCTGAAAAGTTACGTGGATTTTTTTGGGATTATATAAAAAATACTAGGCGAAAGAAGTACTGGAGGGGGGCTGCCACAGCGCCACAAGCCCTGCCACGGCCACCCCCTGGTGGCGGAGTGGGGGCTTGTGGGCTCCCTGATGGCCCACTAGCCCCCCTCTTTTGCTATATGAAGGGTTTTGGTCCAGAAAAAATCATTCGGGAGCTTTTTCATGGTTTCGCCGCTGCCACGAGGCGGAACTTGAGCAGATCCAATCTAGAGCTCCGGTAGGATGATCCTGCCGGGGAAACTTCCCTCCCGGAGGGGGAAATCGTCGCCATCGTCATCACCAACACTCCTCTAGTCGGAGGGGAGACATCTTCATCAACATCTTCATCAACACCATCTCCTCTCCAATCCCTAGTTCATCTCTTGTAACCAATCTTCGTCTCGCAACTCCGATTGGTACTTGTAAGGTTGCTAGTAGTGTTGATTACTCTTTGTAGTTGATGCTAGTTGGATTACTTGGTGGAAGAGTTTATGTTCAGATCCTTGATGCTATTCATTACACCTCTGTTCATGATTATGATTATGTTTTGTGAGTAGTTACTTTTGTTCCTGAGGACATGGGATAAGTCATGTTAATAATAGTCATGTGAACTTGATATTCGTTCGGTATTTTGATATGCCGTATGTTGTTTTTTCCTCTAGTGGTGTTATGTGAACGTCGACTACAGAACACTTCACCATATTTGGGCCTAGAGCAAGGGATTGGGGAGTAGTAAGTAGATGATGGGTTGCTGGAGTGACAGAAGCTTAAACCCCAGCCTATGCGTTGCTTCGTGAGGGGCTGATTTGGATCCACTAGTTTAATGCTATGGTTAGACTTTGTCTTAATTCTTCTTTTGTAGTTGCGGATGCTTGAGAGAGAGGTTAATCATAAGTGGGATGCTTGTCCAAGTAAGGGCAGTACCCAAGCGCTGGTCCACCCACATATCAAACTATCAAAGTAACAAACGCGAATCATATGAACATGATGAAACTAGCATGACAGAAATTCCCGTGTGTCCTCGGGAGCGTTTTTCCTTCTGTAAGACTTTGTTTAGGCTTGTCCCTTGCTACAAAAGGGATTGGGCCACTTGTTGCACCGTTTCTACTACTTGTTACTTGTTACTTTTCACTTGTCACGTTTCACCTCGCTACACCATCACTTGTTATCGCTACTTTCAGTGCTTGCAGTTATTACCTTGCTAAAATCCGTTTATCAGAGCCTTCTGCTCCTCGTTGGGTTCGATACTCTTACTTATCGAAAGTACTACGATTGATTCCCTATACTTGTGGGTCATCAAGACTCTTTTCTGGCACCGTTGCCGGGGAGTGAAGCGCCTTTGGTAAGTGGAAATTGGTAAGGAAACATTTTTATACTGTGCTAAAATTTATTGTCACTTGTCACTATGGAAACTATTCCTTTGAGGAGTTTGATCGGGGTATCTTCACCATGAACGGAAGCACGAGGAGTTGTTCCTCAACCTGAGGTACCTACTAAAAATATCTTTTATGAAATTCCTTCGGGTATGCTTGAGAAACTGCTGGCTAATCCTTTCACAGGAGATGGATCTTCACATCCACACTTGCATCTGATGTATGTAGATGAAGTTTGTTGTTTATTTAAGCTTGTAGGTTTGCCCGAGGATGAGGTAAAGAAGAAAGTCTTTCCTTTATCTTTGAAGGATAAGGCATTGACATGGTATAGGCTATGTGATGATACCGGATCATGGGGCTACAATCGGTTGAAATTGGAATTTCATCAAAAGTTCTATCCTATGCATTTAGTACATCGTGATCAGAACTTTATTTATAAATTTTGGCCTCATGACAGGGAAAGCATAGCTCAAGCTTGGGGGAGGCTTAAATCAATGCTATATTCATGCCCCAATCATGAGCTCTCGAGAGAAATCATCACTCAAAACTTTTATGCTCGGCTTTCTCATGAAGATCGTACCATGCTTGACACTTCTTGTATCAGTTCTTTTATGAAGAAGGATATTGATCACAAGTGGAATTTATTGGAGAAAATCAAATGCAACTCTGAAGATTGGGAGCTGGAGGAAGGTAAGGAGTCAGGTATGAATTTCCAGTTTGATTGCGTTAAATCTTTTGTTGAGACAAACACTTTTAGAGATTTTAGCGCTAAGTATGGACTTGACTCTGAGATAGTAGCTTCTCTATGTGAATCTTTTGCTGCTCATGTTGATCTTCCCAAAGAGAAGTGGTTTAAATATCATCCTCCTGTAGAAAGCAACATAGCCAAAACCAATCTAGTTGAGGAGAAAGTCATTGCTTTTAGTGATCCTGTTGTTCCTTGTGCTTACACTGAGAAACCACCATACCCTGCTAGGATAAAGGATTATTCTAAAGCTCCAACTACGATACGTATGGGTTACATTAGACCACTTGCACCCCTGAGGAGATTAGAGTTGAACCTAGTGTTGCTTTTTATCAAAGATCTCTTAGATGAAGACATAGATGGGCATGTTACCAAATTCTGTGAGGACTCCACTAGAATTGCTAAACCTCACGCGAAAGACAAACACGAACCTGTAGTTGGCGTGCCCGTTGTTTCTGTCAAGATAGGAGATCACTGTTACCATGGTTTATGTGATATGGGAGCTAGTGTTAGTGCAATACCCCGTTCTCTATATGATGAAATCAAAGATGAGATTGCACCTGCTGAGGTAGAACCCATTGATGTCACTATCACGCTAGCCAATAGAGACACTATCTGCCCTCTGGGAATTGTGAGAGATGTAGAAGTCCTGTGTGGTATGACGAAGTATCCTACTGATTTCCTAGTCCTTGGTACTGCAGAAGATAGATTTCATCCCATCATATTTGGTAGACCCTTTCTCAACACTGTCAATGCTCACATTGATTGCATTAAGCAGACTGTCACAGTTAGTTTCGAGGGTGTGTCTCATGAATTTAACTTCTCCAAGTTTGGAAGACAACCCCTTGAAAGAGAGTCGTCTGGTAGGGATGAAATCATTGCTCTTGCCTCTATTGCCGTACCTCCTACGGATCCTTTAGAGCAATATCTGATTGAGCATGAAAATGATATGCATATGGAGGAGGGAGATGACATATATAAAATTGTCTTAGAACAATATCCTATTGTCAAGAATAATCTGCCTGTTGAACTGCTTGGGGATCCTCCCCCACTAGAGGGTGATCCTGTGTTCGAGCTTAAACAGTTGCCTGATACTCTTAAGTATGCCTATCTTGATGAGAAGGAGATATATCCTGTCATTATTAGTGCTCTCCTCTCAGAGCACAAAGAAAAGAAGTTACTAAGAACTCTGAGGAAGCACCGTGCTTCTATTGGATATACTCTTGATGATCTTAAGGGTATTAGTCATACTCTATGTCAGCACAAGATTAAAACCGATCCTAACTTTAAACCAGTTGCTGATCATCGAAGGAGATTAAATCCTAAGATGAAAGGGGTCGTTAGAAAAGAAGTATTAAAGCTTCTGGAAGCATGAATCATTTATCCTGTTGCTCATAGTGATTGGGTAAGTCCAGTACATTGCGTACCTAAGAAGATAGGTATCACCGTCGTTCCTAATTATAAGGATGAACTAATCCCACAAAGGATTATTACCGGCTATAGGATGGTGATAGACTTCCGGAAACTGAACAAGGCAACCAGGAAACATCATTATCCTTTGCCGTTTATCGACCAAATGCTAGAAAGGCTATCAAAGCACACACACTTCTACTTTCTAGATGGTTATTCAGGTTTCTCGCAAATACGTGTTGCACAATATGATCAGGAGAAAACCACTTTCACCTGCCCCTTCGGTACCTTTGCCTATAGACGTATGCCTTTTGGCTTATGCAATGCACCTGCCACCTTCCAAAGATGTATGATGGCTATATTCTATGACTTTTGTGAAAAGATTGTCGAGGTTTTCATGGATGACTTCTCCGTTTACGGGTCTTCCTTTGATGATTGTCTCAGCAACCTTGATCGAGTCTTACAGAGATGCGAAGATACCAACCTCATCTTGAATTGGGAGAAGTGTCACTTTATGGTTAATGAAGGTATCGTCTTAGGACACAATTTTTCTGAGAGATGCATTGAAGTTGATAAGGCTAAGGTTGATGCAATTGAGAAAATGCCTTGCCCCACATATATCAGAGGTATACGAAGTTTCCTAGGTCATGCTGGTTTCTATAGAAGGTTCATTAAAGACTTCTCTAAGATTTCTAGGCCTCTTACCAACCTCTTGCAGAAGGATGTTCCTTTTGTTTTTGATGAGGATTGTGAGCAAGCCTTTGAAATACTTAAGAAGGCTTTGATAACCGCACCTATTGTTCAACCACCTGACTGGAACTTGCCCTTTGAAATCATGTGTGACGCTAGTGATTATGCTGTTGGTGCTGTTCTAGGACAAAGAGTTGACAAGAAGTTGAATGTTATTCACTACGCTAGTAAAACTCTAGACAGTGCCCAAAGAAACTATGCCACTACGGAGAAGGAAATTTTAGCAGTCCTGTTTGCATGTGAAAAGTTCAGATCTTATATAGCTGACTCAAAAGTCACTATTCACTCTGATCATGCTGCTATTAAGTACCTTATGGATAAGAAGGACGCTAAGCCTAGGCTGATCAGATGGGTTCTCCTGCTACAGGAATTTGATTTGCACGTCGTTGACCGAAAGAGTGCTGATAACCCCGTAGCAGATAACTTGTCTAGGCTAGAGAATGTCCTTGATGACCCACTACCTATTGATGACAGCTTTCTTGATGAGCAACTAAATGTCATCCGCACTTCACATAGTGCACCGTGGTATGCCGATTATGCAAACTATATCGTAGCCAAATACATACCACCCAGTTTCACCTATCAGCAAAAGAAGAAATTCTTCTTTGATTTGAGACACTACTTTTGGGATCATCCTCACCTTTATAAGGAAGGAGTAGGTGGTGTTATTAGACGTTGTGTGCCTGAACATGAAAAGGGACAGATCTTGCAGAAGTGTCATTCCGAAGCCTACGGAGGACACCACGCTGGAGATAGAACTGCCCATAAGTATTGCAATCAGGTTTCTATCGGCCCACTCTCTTCAAGGATGCCCGTAAGTTTGTCTTGTCTTGTGACGAATGCCAAAGAATAGGGAACATTAGTAAGCGTCAGGAAATACCTATGAACTATTCACTTGTCATTGAACCATTTGATGTATGGGGCTTTGATTATATGGGACCCTTCCCGAGTTCCAATGGGTACACTCAAATCTTAGTTGCTGTGGATTACGTCACTAAGTGGGTAGAAGCTATCCCCACTAAAAATGCTGATCACCACACCTCTATTAAGATGCTTAAAGAAGTCATATTCCCAAGATTTGGAGTCCCTAGATATCTGATGACTGATGGCGGTTCACACTTCATTCATGGTGTTTTCCGCAAGATGCTCGCTAAGTATGATGTCAACCATAGAGTGGCATCTCCTTATCATCCTCAGTCTAGTGGTCAAGTGGAGTTGAGTAATAGGGAGATCAAGTTGATCCTACAAAAGACCGTCAATAGATCTTGGAAGAATTGGTCTAGCAAACTTGACGATGCACTATGGGCTTATAGGACTGCTTATAAGAATCCCATGGGCATGTCATCGTATAAAATGCTTTACGGTAAAGCCTGTCATCTACCTCTTGAGCTGGAACACAAAGCTTATTAGGTAATCAAAGAGCTCAACTTTGATTTCAAACTTGCCGGTGAGAAGCGGTTGTTTGATATCAGCTCGTTAGATGAATGGAGAGCCCAGGCATATGAGAATGCCAAGTTGTTCAAGGAAAAGGTTAAGAGATGGCACGACAAACGAATACAGAAACGAGAGTTCAATGTAGGTGATTATGTCTTGCTATACAATTCTCGTTTGAGATTCTTTGCAGGCAAGCTTCTCTCTAAATGGGAAGGTCCCTATGTTATCGAGGAAGTATATCGTTCCGGTGCCATCAAAATCAATAACACGGAAGGAAATTTTCCTAGAGTGGTAAATGGGCAAATAATCAAGCATTACATCTCTGGTATACCCATAAATGTTGAGACCAATATCATCAATGTCATAACTCCAGAGGAGTACATAAGGGATGTTTATCAGCCTGTTTCAGACCCTGAAAACGAAGAGGTATCTGTTTCGGTAAGAAATTGGACTCCGATGCTTTTCCAATAGGAAATTTCCTCCATTTTGGAATTTTGGAAAATTAGAAAAATAAAAAGCAGTCCGGAGAGCGCACGAGGCGGCCACAAGCCCTGCCACCGCCCCTACCCCCTAGTGGCGGAGGGCAAGCTTGTGGGCACCTAGTGTGCCTCCCAGACTCCGTTTTCTTGCTGAGCACTCCTTCGGGTCCAGAAAAAGTCAATATATATTCGTTCGAAGGTTTTGATCTCCTTATCGCCTAGTTTTCCTCTGTTTTCGTTTCGAGCTTGTTGTCTGCCGCAGATTTAGAGCAAAGATGTCTTAGGAATCTGTTGGGGAGAATGATCTTCACCAAGTTCATGAAGAAGTAGATGTTGATCTGAAAAGAGTAGAAGTCACGGAAGCCACGGACCAAGCTAAGGAGAAAACCCAAGCTAGGGAGGAAGTTCATCCTACGTTCAACATTGAAGACGTTGAAGGAGTAGATTTTCTCCAACCCTTCCTCCACGTGTTGTCTCCATCCTTGATTGAACTCTTGAGGTTTTGCGAAACAACTCATGCTTGCAATATTTCCCTTTCTTGTGAAGTTGTTTTGCTGGAAAACCATGTCACAGATCTCAAAGGTATAAATCAAAGATTGATAGCTCTCTTGGAATCAAAGGCGACAACTCCACCACCATCACCACCGAAGGAAGACAACTAAGCATTGGTATGGGCAATCCCCTTGGCTTCTGCCAAGCTTGGGGGAGTTGCCCTGGTATCGTATCACCTTTATATCTTTTGCTTTTACCTTTGTTTTAGTTCTTTCCTTTTCAATTTTTATTTCTTCTCTTAGAGGAATAAGTCTTTAGTTTTTAGTTTGAGTCTTTTGCTTTTGTCTCTCCCCCGATGTATTCAAGCTTACGAGCTATATAATAAAGAGTATCTTAGTCAAGGGCTTTGCTTTGTGCCATGAGCAAAAGTATGAAAAGAACGATAGCATGAAAGATCATGAGACGATCTTATGGAAAGTGATAACTTCCCTTATGACACGTATAATGATTGAAACTTGTTGAGAATAAAACAACATAGACCTCATTCATTGTTGCAATTAATAAGAAGTAATAAGGAAAGAGAGGTTCACATATAAATATATCATCTTAGACACTTTTTACAATTGTGAGCACTCACCAAACTATTACATGCTTAGGACTAGATGTTGGACAAGGAAGACAACATAATGAATTGTGTTTGCTTGGTTCCAAACAATGTTATATGATTAGAGATCCCTTAGCATGGGACGATTGCTTCCACCTCACTTTAGCCAAAACTCCTGCACCAAGTAGAGATACTACTTGTGCATCCATAAACCTCCAACCCAGTTTTGCCATGAGAGTCCACCATACCTACCTATGGATTGAATAAGATCCTTCAAGTAAGTTGTCATCGGTGCAAGCAATAAAAATTGCTCTCTAATATGTATGATCTATTAGTGTGTGGAAAATAAGCTTTGTACGAACCTCTGATGAGGAAGGCATAAAAGCGACAGACTGCATAATAAAGTTCTTTATCACAGGAGGAAATATAAAGTGACGTTCCTGCGCACTAAGAGGACACGCATTCAAACCTCAAAAGCGCATGACAACCTCTGCTCCCCTCTGCGAAGGGCCTATCTTGTACCTTTACTTTTTACCCTTGTAAGAGTTATGGTGATCTTCACCAATTCCCTTTTATTCCTTTGTCTTGGCTACCTGATACGTCTCCAACGTATCTACTTTTCCAAACTCTTTTGCCCTTGTTTTGGACTATAATTTGCATGATTTGAATGGAACTAACCTGGACTGACGCTGTTTTCAGCAGAATTGCCTTGGTGTTATTTTTGTGCAGAAACCAAAGTTCTCCAAACATCGTGAAAATTTACGGGGAGCAGTTTTGGAAAATATCAAAAATATCTGCGCCAAGTTCCACCTCAGGGGGTTGGCCAGTGGGCCACAAGCCCCTGCTCCGCCACCACCCCCTAGTGGCGGTGGGCAGGCTTGTGGGGCCCACAGGCACCTGCCGCCCCCAACTCCAGCTCTATAAGTTGTCTTTCATCCCAGAAAAAATAAAAAGAGAAGTTTTCGTCGCGTTTTCGATACGGAGGTGCCGCCACCTCCTGTTCTTCATCTGGAGGGCAGATCTCGAGTCCGTCTTGGGCTCCAGAGAAGGGAAATCGTCGCCATCGTCATCATCAACCTTCTTCCCTCTCCAATTCCATGAAGCTCTTCGTCGTTCGTGAGTAATCTATTCGTAGGCTCGCTGGGCCGTGATGAGTAGGATGAGATCTATCATGTAATCGAGTTAGTTTTGATGGGGATTGATCCCTAGTATCCACTATGTTATGAGATTTGATGTTGCTACTACTTTGCCATGCTTAATGCTTGTCACTAGGGCCCGAGTGCCATGATTTCAGATCTGAAATTATTATGTTGTCACCAATATATGTGTGTTTTAGATCCGATCTTGCAAGTTGTAGTTACCTACTATGTGTTATGATCCGGCAACCCTAGAGTGACAATAACCGGAACCACTCCCGGTGATGACCATAGTTTGAGGAGTTCATGTGTTCACCAAGTGCTAATGCATTGGTCCGGTTCTTTATTAAAAGGAGAACCTTAATATCCCGTAGTTTCCTTTTGGACCCCGCTGCCACGGGAGGGATGGACAATAGATGTCATGCAAGTTCTTTTCCCTAAGCACGTATGACGACACACGGAATGCATGCCTACATCACATTGACGAACGGGAGCTAGCCACATATCTCTCCGTGTTATAGCTGTTGCATGATGAATATCATCCAAACAAATCACCGACCCATTGCCTACGAGTTTGTCCTACTGCTGCTACTACTGTTGCTACTGTTGTTACTTGTCTTGCTCTGTTGCTGCTGCTACTACTGTTGCTACTGCTATTAATTGTCTTGCTCTGCTGCTGCTACTACTGTTGCTACTGCTATTACTTGTCCTGCTCTGCTACTGCTGCTACTACTGTTGCTACTACTGTCGCTTGCTACTGTTGCTACTTGCTACTGCTGTCACTACTGCTGTTCCTTGCCACTGCCATTGCTTGTTACACTGCTACTACCTGTTACACTGCCTGACCGTTGACGGGAATTGACAACTTCTGTCAACGCGGCAACGAAAGCGCCATTGATACAATCGTTAGGAATAGTCTGCCGTCAACAGATCGTTTCTAACACCGTTGTTATCATACTACTTTGCTGTTACTATTGTGCTTGCAGATACTAATCTTTCAGGTGTGGTTGGATCCGACAAATTCAGCTGCTAATACTTGAGAGTATACTCTCACCTCCTTTAGGTGATCTACAAATTCGGGTCGAATACTCTACCCTCGAAAACTACTGCGAACCCACGCGCTGGTGGGCCATCAACAACATTCTTCCAGTTTCATTGCCGGGGAGTGCTATCGGCATTCTTCTGGTGCCGTTGCAGGAGAATGTTAGTTGTCATAAGCATGCGTCTAGATAACACTATAGATTGCAGGATCAACACCTTTTCTGTAGCCATTGCCAGGGAAGCACAGCTGACGTCACTACCGTCACATGTTTGGGAAAGATCTATATTCATATATCAACTTGGAGTTGAGTACTCATGCTTTATTGTTGTTGACTTTATCCTTGAGGTAAACCGTTCGGAGGCAAAACTATAAGCCCCTATCTTCCTCTATGTCCAGCTGAAACTTTGACACCATGAGTACCACGTGAGTTGTAACAATTGTGGAAAACAAAAGAGATGATTGAGTATGTGGGTTTGCCTTACAAGCTCTTATTCGACTCTTTCTGATGTTGTGATAAATTGCAATTGCCTCAATGACTTTGGACTGTTGTTGGTTACTTCTCGGTAAGGTTTTTGCTTCATGCTTTGCTTTGTGAAGGAATTGTAACTTTCCCATAAGAATCTTTATGATGTATTGCTGTTCTATGTGTGATCATGATGCCCTCATGTCCGTAATATGTTTTATCGACACCTTTGTCCCCAAACATGTGGACATGTTTATGGAACTTGGTTTTCTCTCGAGGAGAAGTAGGTCTAAGCTTGGGGGAGTTGATACGTCCATTTTGCATCATGCTTTCATGTTGATATTTATTGCTTTTTGGGCTGTTATATTACTTTGTGGTGCCATATTTATGCCTTTTCTCTCTTATTTTGCAAGGTTTATTTGAAGAGGGAGAATTCAGGCAGCTGGAATTCTGGACTGGAAAAGGAGCAAATCTTAGTCCACTATTCTGCACATCTCCAAATGCCTTGAAAAGTTACGTGGATTTTTTTGGGATTATATAAAAAATACTGGGCGAAAGAAGTACCTTAGGGGGGCTGCTAGGGCGCCACAAGCCGTGCCACCGCCGCCCCCTGGTGGCGGAGTGGGGGCTTGTGGGCTCCATGACGGCCCACTAGCCCCCCTCTTTTGCTACATGAAGGGTTTTGTTCCAGAAAAAAAATTCATTCGGGAGCTTTTTCGTGGTTTCGC